>NC_136466.1:153311581-154589081 GCF_902686455.1 Sciurus vulgaris
AATGTAAATTTTCTAATTTTTTGCAATTTTTCTATTCTGTTTATTTAGAAGTCACTTATAATATCCCACCATGTGTAAAAAGAGCAAGCTTTGAGTTTATGCCTCTACAAAGAGGAAGGGATAAATATGCCTCATATTTTAATAGTTTCCAATAGAAGAATTACCATATGAAATATAACTTTCATATGTATCTCTGTATCTCTTGGTACCTAGTAAACAAAGAGTTATTTTAGCAGCAGCATTTTTCTTAGATGGTACTTTAATGGTATTATATATCTTTTTAATTTAATTTCATTAGTAATATTAGACATATAATCCCCTAATGAGCAGTTTGTTGAATACCCATTAAATGAAAAAGAAAGAAATAATCATTAAAATAATTAAGAAAACCATAGTTATTCTTCATAAATTCTCTATAATCTGTGTTTAATAACATCTTACCCCATAGAAGTTGGTACAATTTTGAGCTAATAGATGTTGTTCCCTTTCCAAATTTTCAGTCTAATCTACCAGATACAATGAATATTGTAAAGTGGGAATTTCCTCCTTTTTTGTTCATTTTGGGATAATTTTTCATGCTGATAGGCATAAATATACATTAAAATGGAATGTAAGGAGAAACTAATGATTAAAATCTCTGAATTCTCATAAAATATTTCCTGAATATATCTCTATTTTTCTCTAGTATAACAAAATTGTTTTGATGGGAATTTACAGAATATAATTATATGTTCCCCTATATATTGCCCACATTGCAACTTAAGTGATAAACACATGGCATTATTTGAAAACAGTAAGAACAAAACACCCAAATCTAATTTTTAAGTGTGTTTTACTACATGTTATATGCCCATTTTTCATCATTCATAAATTGAAGTAAAGATAATAAACCTTATATTCGTTTCTTACAACAGAGGAAAGGAAGTAAAGGTGATTCCCAAATGCCTTGTGCATTTGAAATATCACTTTCAAAATATTACAAAATTTCAGTATTCTCATTTTTGTGGCAATGGTTTTTAAGAAAATAAATAACAAAATCTAGTTTGGTTAATGACTGTGCTGTGGCAATGGAATAAGCAAGTTGATCTCCCCAATTCTTATGCAATAATAAGGAGATGGAAAAGTAAAGGTAATTTTAAAATGGACCATAAGGCAACAAAAAGATAGTCAAAAATGTGGTTCCTCTTCTATCCTCTCAATGTTTTCCTCTTGGATTTTCCATGCAAATGAATAAAAATGTACCAGCAATTGACTCATTGTGTGTGTGCACACAACCATTCATGCATGTAGAGACTAGGGTTTTCTACAAAGACTTTTCTTTTTAAGAAATTGAGGTCATTGTCCAAAAAATCCATTTGCTTTTGAGCTATGAACCCTGTGTTTTTAATTTCCAAATAATTGTCTTACCTCCATTTTCTAAATCAATATGTTTTTATAGACGCAAAGTCCCACCCTCCCTTACCAATAGATATTACTTTTCTCTAATTTGCTATTAACCTTTAAAATGTCACTTGAGAAGGTTAAAAATTAGCAAACTTGTACTTTATTATTTGAAGTAATGTGTAAGCATAGACGTTTATGAGAGTCCTACCAGATCAGGCAACCTGACATCTAACCTTGGCAGTGTTTTCAACTCTGGCATTACAATACAAAGAGTATCTGGGATCCAGAATAAACTGCAGATAGTGGAGAACAGAAACCAGTACAAGGGCACACAGTTCAGACATGGGCTTGAAATGTAAGCCAACTTGAAAGGAAATAAAATAAAACCCAGCCTGCAAAGGATCAAAGTACAAGAGTTCCTTTGCTGCTATGAACATCATTTAAAAAAATGCTGCAAGAAATAACTGAATAATTAGCATTCTTCCTAAGACGTTTATATAATTTCCATGAGTTAAATTATCTTTCGAGTCCTTTCAGCATCAAGTCAAGAAAACCAAAGTCTTAGTTTAGACATGATGCATAGCAACGTTTTGGGCAAAGACAGAAGAAAAAGCAAAAGTAAACTGCACCTGTGCTTGACCCTAGAAGTATGGAACAAAATGATAAAACAGAATTGGTGTACATATCCATCTCCAGTCCAAAGAATAAGAATGGAAGATGCCAAAATTAATTTTGTTTGAGGGACAAATTGTCCAACAAGAAGTTCACTACCTTGATGGTGGAATACACTGAAAGAAGAGAAAGGATTTGCAGTCTTGTAGGAAATAAGTAGTGGTATTGAGATAATTTATGCTATAAATTTGATACTGTGTAATTCTTCAAAATGCTAGTGATTTGAGAGGGAGATATAAGAAGTTGAACATGGGAATCTACTCAGTTGAATAATTACCATCCTTTTAATTTGGAAAAACTTGAATTACAACTTCTAAGGAGATGGAAAAGTATCTTTGTTAATGTATCTATTAAAATAGTATCTTACATAATGAAGTAAAACATTTCTTGATTATTTTATTTCATCTTTGATTATATTATTTTCATTATGGAAGCTATAGCTTTAATTAGAAGAAAAAACATTTCTTCTAAGAATATAATATATTTGGCATTTCAAGGTGATGACCAGATTTCATTTCTCATTTCTGATGAAGGGATTTATGCATTTCCAGGGCACATTCAGGCTAATTAGAAGCATGCTTGTGCTTTCATTAATGAAAGCAGGATAGACTTCCTCAAACACATGATAAAAATATACACTACAAGATATTGAGCTGCATTTATTTTTCTACTATCAAAAGTGGAAAATAAATGACATTCTTTTCTTTCAAAATTGAGTTTACTTATTTATTGACTTATTTATACATTAATTCATTTTTTTACCAAAGCAGAAAAGCATTATACAAAGAAGGACAATCTTCCACAGAAAATGCATTTTTCCCAATATTAAATATTTACTTAGTAACTTTAAGATTCTTCAAAATTTCATATCATCAGGTAACAGGAAAACATTCTGAAATTTTGGTAGAAGATGAACATAGGTGGTGACATTTGGCCAATTATTCAGATACTTTTATGCTTACATCTATTGTTTCATGAATATATTGTAAATTATCAAAGTTATATTAGTGCTAATAATAGTAGCAGATAACGTTATTAAGAAACATTCACAATACTATTTTAAAGAAAGAAAGAAAAAAACATATGCAGTTTACTTGCACAAGGAAAAGGCTCTAGAACCCAACAAAATTTCTGACAAAACGTGGTTCAGAATGCTTGTCTTACAATGAAATGAGCTTCTTTTATAGCCAGTAAGATAGTAAATTAGGATTCATGTAGTTTGGTATTGCCTTATTTGGGCCTAGTTAGGTAACCCGCAGTCTGGGATCGGCTGCGGGTTGGATGTTATTGGTTAAGACTCTGTTGCTTAGCTACACAGTGATCTTCTTATGTTATAGTACAATCTGCTTGCACACCAGCGAGGTTGGAGTTCGCTACATACTAGGTCCTTTGGGGCCAACTCTTCATTAAAGTAGTAAGCTGGGGAAGGTTAATTTATTATGATTCAATAGTACTCCCCTAAACTTTTATTGTTTATCTTCAATTAATTAATATATGGCAGTCCTGGTGATTGAATCATGGCTTCACACATGCTAAGCAAGCCCTCTGCCACTTAGCTATGTCCCTGGCCCTTAAATGTTTTATTGAAATGTACTACTTTCAGTTTTATTTATAAATATTCTATATGTAGACACTGCTATATCAAATTTTGCAATTGTAAAACAGAGGTTTTGAAAGTAAAATCGCTTGTCCCACATTTGCAGTTATTAAATAGCAAGGAATTTTACACTACCGGAAAAATGTGACAGATATAGAATAGTGATGACCTTGAAGTCCATCCTGAGGTAATACAATCTAGAATGGTTAACTTTACCCCGGAAGAAATAACCCAAGATGGTATGTGAAGGATACTCTGTTGTCCAATGACAATGAGGGTTTTCATTTCTCTGAGAAGGGGGACTAACTGGGTCACTTGTTCTGGGTGGGGAGGGAATGCAGGCAATTAGGGAGTTAGAGATTCACCAATTTTCAACAGCATTTTATTTTATATCTTTGAAGTTTCCAATGTTTTGAATGTATTAAAGAGAGTATATTATAAATAATTGTATAAAAGGTTTGTTGCACTGAGATGGCCTGCTTCTCACTCAAGGGAATGTTCTCAAAGGCTCTAAATTATACCAGCTGAGGTTTTAGAAGTAGCTGCTCTTCAAAGTTCCCACTTTGAATCATTTGCAAATTAATCAACCTTAAAGTACATAGGAAAAGCCTTGAAAATCTAACAAAATAATTCCTTGACCAAACAATTTTTCACATATCCACAATTCAACCATTATTATGTTTCTAATTTGAAAAGGCAGTTTATGTGGGACCTTGTTTGTCTGCATAAACTGATTCATCTGATTCTTTAACTGCTCATCTCTCAGAATGCAGATGAGTCCCTCCCCATATAGTTACATAGATTTTTCTTCTTCCATCAGAGTAGACCTTTTAAGAAATTGGAATTAGTGCAAATAAGAGGTCTAAGTTCCTGGACAACAGCACTGCACATCTGTCTAGTTCCTCTACAATTCAGAGTAGGGCATGTGGGAGTCCTTTCTATATTATTCACATTTTCCTAGCTCTGATTGATCTGATTAATCTATATTAATCTAAATTGTATAACTTGACACATACTAAAATTTAAAATGGGATATGTATGGTGTTATTGGAATATCATGTATGAATTTATGTTAACAGGAAGTATCCAGTCTTAACATTTGTTTTACATGCATTCTGTTGATTCACATTAGGATTCTACCTAGCACAGAGAGAGAGGAATGGGACACAGAGGGTGGAGAGGCCATCCTGCTCAGAATGCATCTTTACCCTCGTACTTGATATTGCACTGCAGTGACACAGACACCTGAATGTGGAATAGCATGTTTAGAAAAGAAGAGAAAGAGAGAGAAAGGACAGAAGGGAGGATTGTGGTAACATATCTAATGGGGATGCCAAGCTTCTCCTTTCTAAAGTGAAGCTCATTGTCTGATGGTGCTATTCCCTATTCTGTTTCATGTTTTACCTGAATCCCCATGTGTTTATTTTTTGCTTCTACTGTTGTTATTTCTATTGTTGTTGTTGTTGTTGGCCATCCATTATGTATTTGGTGATAATATTATGAATCATTCACTTTCCCTTTGGGGATTTTGCAGGAAGTATTTGAATCTTTAATCAAATGAAAGTCTTGGAGAATCAGATGGGTCTCTATTAGAGGAAAAGAAAAAACTAACTGGAATACACATGAAGCGATTCATATCTCTTTAGGAATTGGCTTGAGGAAGTGAAGGGACTGACCAGGCAAGTTCATTATTTGCAGCACAGGCCACAGAACAGACTGGAGCTCAGCTGACTCTGCTATCCATAAAAGAGTCTTTTGAAGGGAAGTCTCAGTTTTACTCTTAAAGACTTACAAGACATTGAGTTAAGCCCACTCACATTTTCTAGAACAACCTACTTTACTTAAAATCAAATAATTATGGACTTTAACCATATTCACAACAACACCTAAACTAATGTTTAATTACATGGCTGGGGACTTTATCCAGCCAAGTTCACATAAAAAGAAAAGATGCTATGATTAATTTTTTTTTTTTTAAACAACCAACATTTTTCTGTCTTGGTGAAGCATCATTGTATCACACTCTATCCAAACTAGCTCTTCCCTTTTTTCATGAAGTTTCTCAATTGATTAGCTATGTTAAACTGTCTTATATAGAAATGATGTACAAGTTCTGTATGGCTTTGTCAAGGACCCAACTACCATGATTAGGAACAGTCATTCTCTTCTATGCATCATTAAATGAAAAATAGATAGTAATCCATAACACAAGGAACATGATCTCTATGTATTCTAAAACTTCATTTTAACATTGCAGTAAGTTCCATAGACACCAGTAATTTATCAGTACTGCTCACTAGTACCACAGTTGGGGTAGTAAAATGTTTTCAAGTGAAAGGCAATGTTTTAGTCTTGCATATTCTTTCTCTTCAATGCTGTGCTGCAGTTTGGAAGTGGAATATCTCTTGTTGAAGACATCATCCCCAGTGTAGCAATGTTCAGCTCCTGGGAAGAAAACGGATCATGAGGGTTCTCACCTCATCAGTAGATTAATCCACTGATAAGAGAAGTAATTTAGTGTCATAATTGGGAGGTGTGAAAACTGGAAGAGGTAAGATCTATATGGAGGAAGTGACTCATAGGAGGCATGCCCTGGAAGAATATATCTTGTCCCTGGTCCCTTCTTTACTCTCTCTACTTCTTGGTCACCAGGAGGTGAACCTCTTTGTTCTGCCACACCATTGTAGCCAGGATACTGTGACTCACTTTAAGGCTAGTAATAGAAGATTATGGACTGAAATCATTGAAACTATGATATAAAATAAATCTTTCCTCCTCTAAGTTGTTTTTATCAGGTATTTTATCACAGCAATGAAAAGTTGACTGTGTTTGCCATATTGAGATTTATTTTAAACAAATCTGATGTAGAAAGGCAATTAAAATTGGCAAAATTTTGTGGCTCACCTCATTCTGAGAGTGAATCTGATATTTTTCATGCACACCTTAATTTCAAGTTTTCCTTAAGAGAAAGGTTTCCCTGTACTGCAATTCATACATCATACCATAACATGAAAAATGGACACTTCCATTTTCCCTAGGCAATTTTTAAGAGTACAAATAGAAATCAAAATAAAAAGTTATCTATTTATTTTCAAAAACATTCAGTCAAAAAACTTTAAAAAACAGTCCTATTGTATTAAAACTAAAGATGAAAAAAATTAAAAACTTATGCAAAGTGATAATTTTAGTGATCGCTAAATGTCATTTAATTTGTATTACCAACAATTGCTGTCATTGTCTTCAATTTGTCATTAATTCACAGAGAGTTTTAAAAGCGTATAAAACAAGGACGACAGAGTGATTGTTTTCCTATTTATTTATATTTGAGTAAAAGTCTTTTACCAAAGTTTATGTGTTTCCTGGAGAGGGAAAAATGTTTTAATGTTTATAATTACAGAGTTCCTTTATACATCATTCTAAACATATGTATTAACTAAAATCTAATAAAACATTATAAGGAAACATCAGAAATGGAATAAGCAGCAATATTATTATGTAGAAATTTCACATACCTGAATGCCATTGCTTTATTTTGGAACTGCTACAAAATGGCCTTATTTCAAACCACAAATGTTACCTCTGGAGAAAAAAGTGCTACAGTATGTATTTTACCTCAAGTCAAATTTTTTTTTTTGGGGGGGGGTGGGAATGATTATGCATTTCACTGATTTTTAAACACACACACACACACACACACACACACACACATATAAACACATATATATGAATTGAGGTATTGGGGACATGAAATTTTATAAATTAAATCATTCTGTAATTAATTATGTGTAAATCAAGGCTTATCTGAGCTTCTTCTATAAAAAAATCAGAACTTAATTGAGCAAAAGATATACATTAAGATCTAATTCATCGTTTTCCTACTCTAGGGTTATCAAAATATGACTCATGGGTCAGATTTGAAATTGTATTACTCTCATATATCAAAATATATATTGTAAAATGGTTACATTTTAAATGATTACATATGTATGTGCATAATATTCAACTTTTTGTCCAAAATCTAAGATACTTATTTTTTAGTTTTTTAAGATAAAGGTGTGCTAAACTTCATGTCAAATGAACACAGGTAAATGAAATATCAGTGTAAGAAACCTCACGAAAACTACGCTGGACACAGGAAATCACATAAGGGAGTTTAAAAGTGTCTCCCTGCAGGGTAAGAGAGAAAATGAGAGGAAAAGAGAAAGGATATGCACTAGAGAGAGAGAAAGAAAGTGAGTAGAAGAGAGAAAGCATGAGAAAAGATGGCGGGGAAGCTATCCTTAAGCAGTTGAATTCTGCCCGTCAACAGGGGACCAATATCGGAGAAGGATACTTGCAAGCTGACTGATGAACCAATAGCTAGCTAGGATGTTCACAGACTGACAATAGTTGGGAGGCACGGAAATGGCTGCCAGAAAGGGCGGGGAGAGCAGCTTTCAGACTCACAAGCTAGGTTGTGATGCAGCGAAAAGGGCAGGGGAGCAGCTTTGTATTACAATCAGAAGGCATGAATTCTGCGCTATTGTCTTTAAAGTTATTCTCTAAGTCACCTTAGGCAGGTTGTAAATTAATTTATGTGAACTCATAACATAACCATTTATTTTAACCTGCCTGAATTTCCTTCATCTTTAAAATGGACATTTTAATGTGGTTTTGCTTCCTTTGTACATTGTCTCCCTTCTTGAAGAAAATAGCATGCTATTTGTATTTTGCAAGGAATATAACAATATAAAATAAACATGTGGAGGAATCAGAATGATCACAAAGTCCCTGTTCTTGGGCTTGACACATCACAAAAATACTTTTGGACTTGCTTCATCCAAGAACCGTGTCAGCAAGATCACTTGTAAAACTAACTGACTGAGAATCAAAAAAAAAAAAAAAAAAAAAAAAGAAGAAGAAGAAAAAGAAAAACAAGAAAGAAACCTATTTCCTGTAGATTATTAAAAGCCTACTTTTTCTTGATTAAAGACTGCTCCTCATAGGGCAACAACAGAGACACACAACTTCACCCAGCTTCAGGCTCATTTGTATTCCTCAATCACCTGTACGTGCCACAAATTAGACCTACTTGGCATTAAGTATTTACCCCTGAAACATCAGGATCTTAAAATTTTGTTATTTTTGACTGTCCTATTTTCCTAGATCTTTGTGAACTGAGTAGCTGATTCTGAGGTCCTGTCCAGTCTGATCAGCAGGGAATGGATCCAGTCTTCCTAGAGATTCTAAATTAAATTATTCATTTCATCATATGTCAAAACTCAATTTTAGAAAGACTGGTTTTTATTTTTTTTAATCAAGCTCTTGACTTCAGAAACAGTTCACCAGGAAAGGAACAAACTATCTTCCTACTAACACAAACTTGTATAGAACACATAAAGTTAATACCATAATAATTTCTGTAGTAATGAGAATTACTTATAATAATTTATAAAATTATTTGGGTACTTTTAGTTTTTTATGTATTAAATTATTTCTAAATTATCTAGTTTATAAATGAGCCTCCTAATTATCTGATTTTTTAATTAAAGCTAGTAAGAGGAGAGTATAGCAACACTGCTGTACCATAATTCATCATCTTGCAACCAACTGAAAGTATGTTTGTCCTCTGTCATTAATATAATGAAGTGTGTGCTTTAATTATAAATGAAGATATAAATTGTGAAATATTTTCTCAAGAAATATTCATTAATAATATATGATTCTGATATTTTCATAACTATAGCACTGAGTTTAAAATGCATTTGAAAAATAAAATGACAATTTTATGAAATGAAAAATAACTCATTTTTTAAATAGAATACAAACTCAGTTAGATCAACAAAGGAATTGTAAAGTTGGTTTGTCATTATAAAATATACCAAAAAAAGGCATCTCAAAGTTAGTACTGTTTTTTCCCATTAGAAAGCATGAACCTAATTCTTGGTCTTCAGATTAAAAAAATAGCCCTATATGATAAAGATAAATGGTCCTTGCTTTGTAGTCCCTTTGAGAGAACTGTCCTAAATGAAAATAGTTCTGGTGTGGTGAATTGTGATAGGTTTTCATATTCCCA
The DNA here is from genome assembly GCF_902686455.1 of Sciurus vulgaris. Classification (NCBI taxonomy): domain Eukaryota; kingdom Metazoa; phylum Chordata; class Mammalia; order Rodentia; family Sciuridae; genus Sciurus; species Sciurus vulgaris. The sequence continues at coordinate 153,321,289 of NC_136466.1, forward strand.
AGCAGAGAAGCAGCATCTGGAAATCTTATTCCCCAAACATATTTCCGTACTGCTTTAAAATAGAGTAGTAAAAGGATGGTGCAGGTAAACATCTGCCATTTACAGAAAGGCAATGCTTTATTCAATAGGACATTATACCATTTGTTCAGCAAATATTTACCTAGTGTCTATTTAGTATCCAGTATTTACATTAAACTCTGCTGAAGCTGTCAGGTAGTAACATGCCTTTTTAATTACTCACACATATGTGGAGTTTGGAAGAAGTCAGGCACACCCCCAGAATTGAAAACTGAGAATAGAAAAGTATATTCTGATAACAAAGAAAGCAACCAACTTTTATTTTTTAAATTATAGGAAATCACTTTACAGCCACATCAAAAAGAATTTTTAATTATCCACAAGAAATTTACATTTCATCCAACAAGCAGCTATAAATTATTGAAGGTTTTTTGTTTTGTGGGCCAAATGAGTGATCTGTCAATTATTGAGTTTTATAATAAATAATGTATCTTCAGTTGTTGTTCTTCACCTCTAGCAGTAGACATGTTGGGAGATGTGGGTAATGGCTGCATGAATCAAGTTTAAGATAGTATTTGCCAGTTAATCTCTTTTTGAAGTCCATAGTAGAATAATATACTCTCTGTTTACTAGTTGGGGCATGAAAACAGACCACATGCAGAAATCTAATAGATTTTACAGGATGAAATGATCAAGGTAGGGCCATTAGTGGTAACCACTTAAGAGACAGTGCAAGGGGTTGGGATTGTAGTTCAGTGGTAGTGCACTTGCCTAGCATGTGTGAGGTACTGGGTTTGATCCTCAGTACCCATAAAGATAAATAAATAAAACAAAGGTATTAAAAAAAAAAAAAATAAAGAGTCAGTGCAAAAGAGCCTGTTGCAGTGGTGCACACCTGTAATCCCAGGCACTCCAGAGTCTGAGGCAGGAGGATCACAAGTTAAAAGCCAGTCTCAGAAATTTAGTGAGACTCTAAGCAACTCAGCAAGAATCTGCCTCCAGATAAAACTTTAAAAAGGGCTGGGGATGTATGTCAGTAATTAAGTGTCCTTGGGTTCAAACCTCAGTACCAAAAATAATTTAAAAAATAAGTAAAAACACCATGTGATAAAGATATTGTGGATGTCTTTTGAGAGAGAGAGAGAGAGAGAGAGAGAGAGAGAGAGAAAGGAATCCTTAAAATGTATATCACAAACTGAAATATTTATATGCAGACTAACGTAACATCTAGTATCTGCTTCAAAAGTGTTCTACAGGAAGTTAGTGACAGAGTGAAAGAATATCTGTGAAACAAGATTGACCAAGAATATCTAAATGATCAAGCTGGGTGATTGGAACACAGCTGTCTACTAATACTGTTTCCTCTACTTTGCCTAATTCTACTCCAAAGACCAATATGAATGTCTGATTCCATCTCTGCAATGCAAACAAAGATCCTGCCAGAGTTGATCGACAGTGAAAAACACGGGATTGCACTAAATCATGGGGTTTTTCCCAGCTCCAGAATATTTATATTTTTATTTGGCTGAGGTATCTTCATAGAAGCTTTGCCACCAAACAGTAGCTGATCTGTTTCTCTGTGGGATGGGAACCAGTTTTCTTGATTCTTTCCCCATTTTAGATGGATAGGAATGGAATAAGAATGAGAATGCAGATACTACACTTGTCTACCATGAGGTTTGGGGGCTTAAACATCTGTTGTGCATCTGCCAATGGGGTTTGAAACCATTTATGAGAGAATCGATATCTGCCCTGGAAGAAGTTAGATATTCTCTCATTTAAAATATTTAAATTTTATATAATTACCTAAATTGTGGTTTCCTCTTCCTTTGTGTATGTACTTGAAAAGTAGAAAGCATTGGAAGGGGAATAGAAAAATAAAGATTATCACTTTCATTGTTTTCTCAAACTTACAGTACTGATGAACCAGATATGGTGAGTTAACCTTTCAAAACTCCCCACATAGTCCCAAGATTTGGTAAAATTGTCTGTTCTTCACTGTTGGATCAACACTGGCAGGGTCTTTATCTGTACTGCTGATATGGAATCAGGCATTCATATTGGTCTTTGGAGTAGAATTTGACAAATAAAAAGCTTTTGTTTAGTTTTTAAATTATGTATTTAAATGTATTACTAAATTACAAATTTATGTAGAATATAGTTGTAAAGCATGCTAAAGAATACTTTCATTAATGGAACTTTCATACTGTATCTAAATATTAAATGTTAATGTTTCTAGTTTCTCACTATTATAAGCATGGTATTTTCTTAATAACAACCATAGAACTCCCCTGTCTATTTCCTTGCACATATCCAGATGCACACAAGCATGTGTACACCTGATACACATGCCATTATGTTACAAAATTCAATGTTGCTCCTCTAACATGTAGAAACCATTTACATTTCCACCAGCATTTTGTAATTACATCCATCATCATTCTTGCTACAAATGGATAGTATTTTTTTAACATTTTTTAATGACAATGGTAAAGACTTCTTAATGAGAAAAAAATCTCATGATTCATAATATGAGCAATTGTATTGCATACTTCAGCCAGCATCAAAATAGACATAATCATTGCAGTTTAAACCAAAGTTTTATTTGGGGATATACACTGTACATACACAATTGCTATTTGTCATTGCATTATTTTATCTCAGAAGAAAACCATCAAAATCATAGCTATTTTCACGACTATTACTATTATTAGGACAAAACCTTAAACTTGAATATTTTGTGTAAAGAGTAAGAGTAGCACTTCAGACTGCTCCCTGTATCTCTGTGGAAAGTTTAAATTATTTTAATAAGTAAAATAGAGTCAGCTGGGCAGAAGTTACCTATTCTTTATGTTGTGGCAGCAGATTATTGACTTTTGCAGGAGTGAAAAAGAGCAAGTTGACATGAGAGGAAGCTGGGTATTACAGTCAGTGTAACTGAGAGAAGAATGAAAACCGGTATTTAGGAGTTAATAGAGCCGCCATGAAACCTGAAGAAAAATTCAATTCAGTAAATAAGTAAATAAAGGTAAGAGGGATATCCTTTCAGAGCTGCTCTGTAACTAGTCCAGTGTTATTATGCTATATAAGGTGTTTTCATCTTATGGCTTGTCAAATGCAGTTAGAGCCTGAGAGAGCCCAGTGCTTTTTCTATAATATAATGTCACTTTCTATGGCATAGATGCTAAAGATATGCTAGAGTGATATTTCAATACACATTACAGAGAAGTTAGGAACAAATGGACAATGATATATGTGTATCAAAAAGTAATTAAGCATTTCACAGTGGTCATTGTTTGAAATGGATTGGCACTTTATTTCCCTATATAAAATTTTACTGAACTATTATCTGACTAGGTACTAGAACATTAAGTTTAAAGTTGTCTTAAGCTGTGATTGAATGGAGAATGCTCTACACAATTTAAGAAACCATTAGAAATATAAAGTAGGTGATTTTACTCCATCTTCCATATGGTTTCTTTAAAAAATAAGAAATCATGTTAAAGGTATATAGATTGCTAGATTATAATGGATATAATATGACATTTAGTGTTTAGTTATGATAATGTTTTGTCAAAAGAAAAATGGGAAAGAAGTGGAGGTTTTGTAACTTTACTGATACATAATTTTGCATATATTTAAATTGCAAATTAAGTAAACTTTGAAGAATATTTACACTTCTGAAACTACCATCATAAAAAAGACTTCCTTCCTTCCTTTCTTCCTTCCTTTCTTCCTTCCTTCCTTCCTTCCTTCCTTCCTTCCTTCCTTCCTTCCTTCCTTCCTTCCTTTTCTCTCTCTCTCTCTCTTTCTTTCTTCCTTCCTTCCTTCCTTCCTTCCTTCCTTCCTTCCTTCCTTTCTTTCTTTCTTTCTTTCTTTCTTTCTTTCTTTCTTTCTTTCTTTCTTTCTTTCTTTCTTTCTTTCTTTCTTTCTTTCTCTTTTTTTTAACTGGGGATGGAACCCAGGGATGCTTTACCACTGAGCTACACCACCCGTTTTTATTTTGATTTTGATAAGTGTCTCACTAAGTTCTGAGACTGACCTTGAACTTTTAGCTTCTGGAGTTGCTGGATTACAGACATGGGCCATTCTGCCCAGTTATTCCCAAATATGTTTAAGGCCTTTGCCTTGCTTCATTCTATCCCACTATATACTATTCAACCACTTATGTGCTTTCTGTCATTATTGACTAACATCCATATTTTTGAATTTTTATACATGGATTAGTGTAATAGAAATGTATTTGGTTCTGAGTTTCTTCTACCAGTGTAGAAGTAATTCAGTATTTTAGTGTACTACTAGTATTTTTCCATTTAATTATCAAGTAATCTTCTATTCTATGAAACTTTCATGGTTTATACCTTCATCTGTTGATGGATATTTGGATTTTGTCCAGTTAGGAATAATTAGAAAAGGTCATCATGCGTGTAAACCTTTGGAAGGATGTATGTTTTCTTTTCTTTGGAGCAAATATCTCAGATTGAGGTAGCTACATCACACAATAGGCATATTCTTAACTTTTTAAGAAATTACCAAAATCTTTTTCAAAATGTTGTACCACTTTATATTTCCTCGAACATCATATGAGATTTAGATTTTTCACATCCTTATTGAGACCTTGTATTGTTAGTTATTAATTTATTTTCTTTCTTTTTTTCTTTGGACAAAGTCTTGCTACATTGCTGAAGGTCTTGCTAAACTTCTGAGGCTGACCTTGAATTTGCCATCCTCCTTCCTAAGCCTTGTGGGTAGCTGGGATTATAGGCATATGCCCCCGAATTTGGCTCTTTTTCTTTATGAGTTTAATTATTCTAATAAACATTGTGGTCAAAATTACATTTTAATTAATCAAATTTATATTTATGTCCTTCAAAATGAATAGGAATATTTAAATTAAGATTTACTGTAACCGTAAGAATTTTTAGTGAGCAGAAAATTGACTTGATACAGTTTCTCACGTTAATAACTCTTGGTCTTTCTACACTTGACTCTCCTTCTCCAAGTCTTCTTCATTCTCCAAAAAAATGGGTCAAAATATCTGCACAATAAAGGAATAAACTAGTCCCCTTTTCTTCTATCAAGCCACACTACTCAGCATTAATATCTCACATATGCATATTTTAATGACTTTTTTAATCATGGATGAAAATATGTTAGATTTGGATCTTAACTGTATAATTTTAATCATCACTACTTTTTAGTATCTTTAAGTGAATCTAATATAAATTAAACTTAACATCCTAAAAATTTCACATATTATTTATTTCATTTTGCTTGAACTTAATAGTCACATCTGAAAGATACAAAACAATAATAAATCTCAGCTAACAAGAAAGGTTTAAAATGCCAAGCAATTATGTCTACAGAAAGTCTTTTTTTCTTTTCTTTTCTTTTTTTTTTTCATTTTAATTGTGCAGGCTTCTTTTTTGTTATTTTATAGTAAGAGCCCTAACATGAAAATGTGGTTTTAAAAAGACAAAATATATTAATAGTATGTGTCCATTTTTCAAATATGCTCCTCAGCTCTCAGTTAATTTTTAATCATTTACTTAAACTACCTTTCAGTTTTTACTGACCACAACAATAAAGGAAAAAGTAAAACATCCAATCTAATTGCAATAAAACAACTAGGTCTTTTTATAGGAAAATGTCCCAATAATTTATTTAATAATATTCTTACCTGAGCAATTTTTCTTGTACACCATGGGACTCATGGTACAATGTTGTGTGGGTAACTTAGTAGCTGCTTCCTAAATTACTTAAAGTATAAAATCAAAATATTATTTCTTTAATGTTATTTGTTGAGGAGAACAATTAAATTGTGAAGGTCATGAAAAGGTAAGAGGGGCACACGGTGTGTATTCACATACAACATTTTCTTCTTCTTGACTGCCTGATTATTTCTGAATTAGGTAGGAAGGGTATCACAAATTGTTAGTCAGATAATGTGTTTTTATAGCTAGCTGAGATCTTGGAGATAATGTAGTTTAATTTCCTCACATTTTCCAATGAAATTATTGACTAGATGCTTTTTTAATGGCTAAAGGTTATGAGGCAAGTTAGTGCCATACTTTTAACTGCAGGCAAAGCTTTCTAATATCCAGTCTAGCTTTTTTTTTCCATAAATTTTATTGTATCTGAAACTCACAAATACATATGAATGAAGCTGGTCCCCAAAATGTAAAATATTTCCCTTAAAAGCTAGTAAATTGCACCATTCAACCTCTATGACTTCAACATAAGCAGAAATATCCAAAATACAGGAGAATTTATTAGCATTCTGCAAACATCTCTGTGATGGTATTAGTTGGATGCTGCTGCTGAAAGATCAATTTGTTATTAGGTGACTTGTTTTTCTTATACTTAAAACGACACTAATGTTTGCGGATTTACTCTCTTCTGGTAATTAAATGAACACAAAGATTTGTAAGGAGGTAATATTGGAGTTCAAAGTTGTATGGAGACGTAAGATTAGATTTAAGAATTATAAAAACAACATTTGGACAATTATCTTAACATATTTCAGACTGAGATAATTATAGGCAAGATCAGACAAAATCTAGGAGTAATCTAAGAGGAGAATCACAGTGACAATCTCCTTATTGGCTCATAGTAATTTTACCTTCTCTAAAATGACAAGTCCAGTTTACACTGTTTAGAACAAATGTAAGTAAACAAAGGAAGTGTGCCTGCATTTGTATATACACGTAAGAACATTTTAGATTCTAACATAATTCAGATAAACATTTATTAGTCATAAAGGAAAACAATAAAATTTGTCTGAAAAAGAGGACAATGGTTTTCACTAAAAATTGAAGATCAAAGGCAAGAATTTATTCTTTCTATAACTCATTTCTCCATCATTAAAATGTGAGAATATACTTATGGAGACTCATTTTATAAAATTCTTGTAAGATTGAATGAGATAATAGGTAAGAAAATTCTTGGCAAAGTTTAAAGACTGAATTAATTTGAGTTATCATCATTTCTTTTCAGACAGAATTTTTATTAGACACTTTTTAAAAATGTGGTCACAACATTTTTCTGTAAGCTTATGAATGTGTCTGGGAATTTCAAAGAATTGTATGAAATAGTGGGATTCATGTGAAGTTGTGAAGTTGGAAAAACTGGTCGAGAAAGTCTGAACAAACTAGAAATGGATTTTTTAGCTCCACATTACTTCTGAGCTTTGCTCTTATATTGTGATTCTTGAAGAATTTGAATATCAAAGATCACCATAATTTGGTCTAATATATATTTAGTAAGTGTTTTTGAAATAGCCACATACTTAGAACAGGATCATTTTCTTGTTTGAAAAAACAATAATCACTATGGTTGTTAGAGGAGCAAATGAATTACAAAAGAGATAACACATGTCTTAAAACAACCAATTTGTGCTATTAACTTAAAACATTTGAAACTTATGGACTAAGTTTATTTTTAAACTAAGTTTATTTTGAATTCTGTATTATAGAAATATATGCTCAAAAATATTTTTTCAGTTACAAAACTATTAGTACATAACATTTTATCAGTTTTAAAACACATTTGTAGGACTGTAACATTAAAATGTAATATATTATCAGTTTGAAAACATATTTGTAAGTATACAAAAGTGATTTTGCAAATCGTAAAAACTAAACCATTTCCCTATTCTGTTGGAAACATATTTTGTTGGTTTTAATGTTAAGTAATTTTTAAGTGTTTATTAATATTTCATAACTTCAGTGACCTCTGTGGTAATTCTTGGTTTGCTCGAACTGACTATGTGGCATTGGTCAATTCATTTAACATTTCTGAGATTAAAAAAAATTTAAAAATAAAGTCTGCATAACCGATTTCATGAACAGCTACAGCTATAGTGTATTAAAAGCACCTGGTACATGGCAAATTCTTAATATATAGAACCTATTACTGCAACATCACTATTATTCCCCTTACTGTCCCTACAGAATAGACTAATTTTGCTTTGTCATGAGTGCACATCCACATAAGGTGAATTAGGGATGTGACATAGATTTAAAAATTCCTAAAGCATCAATCTTACTCCCTGAAGGCATGGTGTATCGTGAGGAAACCGTCTTTAAGAATGGAAAGCTGGTTGTTGGAAAGTGTGGTCATTCTGGTCTTACTGCAGTAAGTGATCCAGGTATAACCATCCACCATGGCACAAAGTTAGTTTTGTAGGCACCTGCATTAGTTTATATCAATATTTATTCAGTGGATAGGGTTCAGGAAAATAAACTCTTTGTTAAAGTGTTAAAAAGTTTTTTTTAAATGTTACAATTAAAGTGAAGATCCACATAATGGGACTCAGAGCATTATTAGAAACCGAGTGTTTTAATTGCATGACAAACTACACACCAGAACCATGAAATCCAACCGATTTTCATAGACAAGTGCTATATTAAAGACTAGTCAGGACCCTCTCCGAAGAAATTAGCCGTTATATTTCCTGTTTGCTATTTATGCTCAGGGTTCATCAATTTCAATTTAAGCAGCCTCTTTTCTACTGGAGCACTCTAATGCCAGTCTATAATTGGATAATGTGCTTCCTGCTTAAGAGCAGCTACAGTTGTTCTCCCTCTCCTGAAGTGTATTGATCAGGTTTCTTCCTCTTCAGCTCTCACCCTCCACCAGTTGAGGGAGCAGGAGACCTTGGCACAGGAGGCTGTAGTAGTCCCTCCTCCTGGGGCTTTGGAGGGGACATCTGCCTTTTCAGTTCAAGTATGAGCATCTATCCTATTTACAGCAAGTTCATTACACTGAAGTTGCCTTTTGCCAAATAATTTCCATAAAACAACTCATATTTAATTAGACACTGTAAAGAAAGTTTACTTGGGATTATAAGACAAACTTTCTCTATTGTGTATGTTTTGAATATTTTCTGATGGACATTTGGGGATTTTCTGAGATGTGTCTAAATATTGCAATGCAAATATAGCATCTGTGTGTGTGTGTGTGTGTGTGTGTGTGTGTGTGTGTCAGAGAGAGAGAGAGAGAGAGAGAGAGAGAGAGAGAGAGAGAGCGCTAGCTCAAGGGAATGCCATATGTCCCAAGTGAGACCTACTTGGAAAACAGAAGTGCTGAACATATCACACAGCATCCTTGTGAGAGGACAGTCAGTCAGTTTTATCTCTGGCAACAAGAAGTTTCTCACCCTCAAGACATGCAAATGACTTTTTTCATCTGTTCTTTTCATGTTATTTGCATAATTTTCTCCCACAAAAGTGAGAGCTGTCAAAAATTAACCATTTGGGGTTTCCCATTCAGTTCCATGACCTTTCCAGAAAATTGGATCTCTTCAGGGAAATAGTAACTTTAGTTTGAGAGATGTGGTAGTGTGCTGAGAAGGGGTCACTGGCAGAAGGAGCAGATGAGAAATGGAGATCAGCAGGTAGGTAAAGACACATGACTACATTTATAAAGTTATTTGGTATTTTGGAGACTTTCATACCCTTGCTTGTTTTTGTTTGTTTTTGTTTTGGTAAATCATTAATTTGACAGGTAATAGAAGAGATGAGCCAGTTAGGTGTGATATTATACTCTTCTGTGTTACTCAGGTTAATGGTACAATGCAAACATTTTTGCAAGTGTGGTGCTAATTGAAAATGCAATTTGAAAAACTCCACAAGCAATGCTGTGTTCTGCATGCTTTGGTTTGAGTGCTGGTATCTGTACAAAACTGCCAAATATGCTTATTTAGTATGAATACTACCTTTTTATAAATTCAGAGAGTTGCACTCTGGAGGGCTGTAATAAACCTTTAAATTCATTTTACTTAGACAAAGGTTGATATATGTGGCAGGCTGAGGGCAAAGGCAAGTGCAGCTGTTTTATCACATTGCTTTAAACATTTTTCAGCTTTAGACTTGTCTTACAAATCAGCTCTCTCAGTCTAGTAATTGTTTCACTGTACCTTGTATCTAGCACGAATGCATCTTGGAAAATCAGCAGGAGAAAGCACATTTGTTTAAATCCTGCAATGGCTAACACGGTGGCTAATCTCCTTGCAAATTATGATCATAGTTGTAGTTCATCCGTTAGGCTGGAAAAGACCAGATCCCCAAGTGGCCTCGGTTCCTTTTCCAGTTCCCCGGAGACCCACCAACCAACCGCGTGTTGGGGCAGAGGGGGCTTTTCCTGCTAATCAGGTCAATGAGTATCCCCGGGCTCCAGGGACATGACAGGAGTCTATCACAGCAGTTAGGGAGCCTCCAAATCTTGTACGCTCACGGAGAATCTCCCGTTAAGAAACATCGCTTAGTCCTCATTTACTCACTGGGAATCTCTGAGGATTTCAGCTGATCTTTTTTCTCCCTTTAGACAGTGAGGAGCTCAACATAAACAGGGGGAAAGAGCACAGTATGCTGCTACTTGGAGGGTGTTGATTGAAAACTTCGATCTCCCCACCCCTTTCACGGTTGATTTGACTGATTTCTCACCTCGTTCACAGAAAATATTTCAATTAAGGTAAGTGCCGGCTTTATCTGGGTGACGGCATCGCACTGAATTTCTGCATTGAAAGTTCTAACTGACTAAACTGACATTCTGCACTGCAGCAAGTGACTGTTTATGTCAGGAAAAGGCTTAGTTTATAAGCAAGTGTCCTAGAATGAAACCTGGCGTTTGGGATAACGATATTCTGGAGCAATTCTTTTGAAATACAACCATTCTGCCTTGCATCAAAATAAAATAGAAGGGCATGTGAAAAGGGAGTTAATTTCTTATTTTGCCTTTTTAATAATCTGTTTAGAGGACTGTGCTCTGCCAAGGCGACTGTATTTTGTTTGAAGTGGTCTGTTGAAGTCCTGTGATAAAATCTGAGTTGAAAGCTTCAAAGTTAAATTAGATAGGAAGAAAATTTGCAAATGGGAGTTGAAATTTCATGAAGCTTTTTACGTTAGCAGTTTCCCTGAGCTCCCTTTTGGCTTAAGGATTTAGGGCTAAATCCCTAATATTTTAACTGTTTCCATTTAGGAATTAAAATGTAAATGTTACAGCTTCTGATGAAAATGTTAGGAAAACTGAATCTAGAAGCTTTAGTATTCCATTGATATAATGTATAGTTCTTATACATGAGATATAATTCTTGAATGAGATAGATTAATAAAATATTAAGTAAATTAACTGCTCTCTAAAATGCTTATTTTTGATAAGAACATTTCTTTATTAAGAGATTAAAGTTAACATTTGTTGAAATCCTGACTTTTAGATATTTCATGTCTGAGTGGGCTTTTTGTTATCAAACAATAGTGAATTGAGTTTAGCCTTACACTTTTTTACTTTGGGGCAATTATGCAGATAATGTAGGTAAACTAGTTTGCATTGTATCTTCTATCTCCACTTCTTCTCATAAGCTTGTTAATAAAATTTACAGAGATAATGGAAGAAACTTTTTTCCAAACTTAGACTTAATTATGTGAACTTTTTCTTTCCTATTTTAGTTTGCACATGTACATATAATCTGATGAGTAGATGCAATTTTATGGTTATGTAAGTAAGAGAAGCAAACTAATTCTATTACTATAATTATATGTGATCTATTTGTTAGCACTCAAAGTATATGAAAAATAGTAACCACATGCCTTGCTATTGTTTAGGACTTTTACTAGGAAATAATTTTCAGATAATGAAAAAAAATTTTTTTTAAATAATCACGTCTTAGCATATATATAAAATGAATTTCAAATGTAGATCTGTAATGGTAATGGACATTGTAATTATCTAACTGCTTTTGTGTAAGAATTTTAAAAGTATCTTAAATGTGCTTTCTGAAATGAGCACTCATATTTCCTGAGTATCTTGAATACCTCTAGTATTTCCAGATATCTTGATATGGGATATTTTATAAAGATGTCAACATACTTTTTATAGTAATTGGCTATCCTTCTGAAATTCCCTAAAGAGCCTTTCAGACTGATGTTGATGTTATTACTTCTTACACAGGGAAAAAAATATTTGCAGGATATGGATATGTTCTGACATGTACTTGCCAATTGTCTGTCTGCATGTTTTCAGCCAAAGACTGAAGACAGCTATCTACTCCTGGTGTGCTAAGACTTCTATCTTGTTTGGAGGGCAGATAGTTTCTTGATCAATTCAAGGATAACTGTGATAAGATTGTGTCAACCACAGTGACTGTCACTGGGTGGTTGGTTTTATTCTTTGTCTTATAAGCACACATAATAAACCCAGAAATAAGGAACAATTAGTCAAATAGAAGCACATAAGATACTAAAAAGCCTGCACATTGAAGAAAATATCTTTGTATATTAGATTATGCCGTGTGCTGAGTTCAAAACTGTTGACTATCAGTTCCATTGAATTTTTATTGGATGTTCTTACCACTGAAGTATGTAAATAGTGTATGGCCACTGAAGTGTGCATTTAGTGCATAATGAAATATTTATGTTTAAACATGAAGGTAATTATAGTACTTATTCAAAAGGATCTATCTAAAGTTTGTAAAGAAATTTTGTCATTGCTGTGTATTTTGTCTTTATTCGCATCACACAGACTGATGAGATAATTGAAAATTAGTAGTTATGTAAATTATGTAGCCCTTGTCCCCTCTATTTATTCCAACTTACTATATTATCCTCAGCTACCACCATATCTCTTTCCCCTTTTCATTCATTTCATGGTAATTTATTTGTGTTCTAAGAGCAGGAAACACTTTTGGATATATTTTTAGCTGTAGATGGGCATGGTACCTTTATTTTATTTATTAATTTTTATGTGGTGCTGAGGATTGAACCCTATGCCTCGTGCGTGCCAGGCAAGGGCTCTACCACTGAGCCACAACCCCAGCCCCAGAAAACATTTTATAGGGCAACTTCATTTGGAGTAATACAGTTTCAAAATTTAAAGGAAAAAACTGCTAAAACTTCCTGAAGCTACACAGTATACAGCATTTTTAATTTTAAAAAACAACAGAAAAGATAATATATAACATACTTGAAATTATTTGAAATTCCAGACAACTGAGTTATATACTTGGTGTGTATACCTATATAATCATCAATTCCAAACAATAATGTTATTTATGTCCATTTTCCGGAGAAGGAAATGAAAACCATGAGGACATGTAACTGGGCCAAGGGTATACCTTAGTGGGTTATGAATTACTATAGCAGTTTTAAACTCAGATCTGGGTATTCAGAGTTCATGATCCTTATTCCATAACTTCTTTATCACCTCTTATGTGGTGAATCTCTTCACTATTGAATATGAAACCTACAAATATTGACAGGTCATATTTATGATGATACAGAGTAATTCAATTACTGTTAGAATAGTAAACACTTGCCTTTTTAAAATAACTAATTTAATCAATTCCATAGCCTGGAATGTTTGAAATAAGAATGTATTTTGTAGCCAGGTGCTGTGGTGCTATAGTGCATACCTACAATCCCAGCAGATCAGAAAGCTGAGTTAGGAGGATTGTGAGTTCAAAGCCAACCTCAGCAACTTAGTGAGACCCAATTCAATTGATAGATACTTCGTCTTTACATAAAATATAAAAAAATACTGGGTATGTGGTTCTGTGGTTACCACAAAAAAAAAATTACTTTGTTCTTCTAACTTCTGAAAGAGGTGTTTTGAGTCTTTGTTTCTATTTTTTATTACTACTGGCAGAAAGAATACTCTATCATGAACATAATCACAATGCAATATAAATTTAATTTTTGTAATATGCATATCTTTCCAAAGAGATTGACATACATTTAGGATGAAATTAAATATAGAGAAATAAATCCAATGTCCCTTGTATCAAAGATGAGAGGGAAATCAAAGGGAACTCATGGTAGTGGCAAAAAACATATATGTATTCATAAGGACAGAGAAACTAATGGTAGGATTTGAGTGTCACTAGTGAACTTAAATAGCAAACCGACTTAGATTTACAGGTACATATTGCTCTACTGACTTTACATAAAACTTCCCTTGCACCTAATTATGTTGAACTGTGACAATACTTGTATTTTCAAAATAAAATTTGATCCACATGTGTGTCAAGGAGGGAGAAATGTTAAAAAAATTAGAGTTGCCCTGAAAATTTTAATACGATTATATATCACATTCAAGGACATGTTAAGGAGGTGATAGAGGTGAGTTAGAGTCTTTGGTAAAAGTTATGATCATTTACTAAGCTTCAGCATGTCCTCAAATATATTTAAAAATTAAAAGAAACAGTGTTCTAGATGCTGAGAATAAAAGTACATAGTTATTAGAAGCATGATGAGGAAACATATACATACAATATCCAACAACAAATCAGTGTACTTTTGATTTTCTAGAGTTTTATTTTTAATTAACTGTTGCCTTTAATAAACCATTATGTAATGAATAGCAGAAAAATACACAGATACTATCTCCTTTATTAGCATTCCATGTATGGTCTATAAAAAGCTATATTGCCAAAGAGCTTTCAATGGTGAGTGTCCACAATGCACAGGTGTATTCTTTAAGACTATATGACCATGTGTTAGTCCCTCGTATTTGATCAGAGATAAGTGTGACCAGATCTAAGACACCTCTCAAGAATGGCCAGTAGCCACCATGTGAGTTCACAGGAACACCATGCTGATAAAAGAGGTTCTGGAAGAGGGAACAAATCTCTGACTTGATGACTTCTTATATAAAATATCATATGAATTTCTAGGAGCTGATGGAAAGGAGCAAAATTCGAGCCATGTGGAGATGATAGTCTTCTGTTCTGATTTACAAATAAACATCAGTCATGAGATGGATAGGAACAACAGAAATTGCTTTAGATCAATTAAAAGAGACACATTTTTCTAACCAATCATGGTACTTAAGTGCAAGAGGTGTTGCTCCCTTGTCGGGGCAAGGAAGCTGTGTGGTTCTGGGGGGCATTCCAGAGGCACCGAGTATGCAGTGCAATGATGAGCCTTTTTACCATTTTCCACATTTCCCCCTGTGGTTCCATTTTCATTAATCAATTCGAATTGAATACATTTGTTTTCTTTTAAACAAAAATATTGCAATTGATTAAACATCATAAATGTTCATATTTCTGGTAGACAATGGATGGAACAGTAATGTGTAGTAACTGGAAGTACATGTTCTGCATTCTGCTATTTGGGTTCAAATCCAGCTAGGGATATGTGCTTGCTCTGCGCCCTCGGACAGATGAATTAATATTTCTTTATGTCCTTTATCTTCTTCAGTAGGGAGTGGCCATATTACCTTTCCTACCAAATAGTGTGAGAAATAAAGAAGATAAAGGGTCTAACATAGTTTCTCAAATGCTCAGGAAATAATAGTTATTCTTATAAACAGGAAACCTTGTTACTAGCCCCTTACTTGTCATATAAACACAACTAAGGTAGTTTTCTCTCTGGAGTAATGATGAACAACTGAATCTTGCCAGAGGTCCAGGATCAGCTTCCCAATATTGTGTTTATATCTGTAACTTTGAATTTTAGGAACATCCCTTTTATCTTCTTGTTGGATTTACACTAGCAAGTGGATGCAAGTCAGGGATAAGTTTATAGAAACCTTGATATTTTTGACAGAGGACTAAAGGAGCAATTGAGTCATTTACTTTGATTCTGTCTTAAGGATCCTGGCAGGAACAGAGCAAAATTAAAATGCTAGTCCCTTTAATAAACTATTATGTCACCACCTAACTGTTAACTACTGTTAGTCACTACCTAACTAGATTGTAAAGGTGTAAGAAGAATGACCCTTGACCTGTTATTGTAAGTGGGATGTGTATGGCTATTCACATATGTATTGTCAATGTACACATGCGTGCCACAAGGCCAGAGTTGAATAGTTGAGCACAAATAGATCATGCAGTCTGTAAAGCTGAAAATGTTTTATATTTTGCCTTTTAAAAGAACAAGTTTGCTGACTCTTTGTTTACCAGAAAATATTCACCTTGCATGCTCTTTTATTATATGCACAATGAATATTTGGCAGAAAAAAAATAAAATATCTTGAAAATGACCATCTAAATGTTCATTTACTTATAGATTCTTGGTTATTATTTCCTCTTACCCACTAACTCATCATATTTTAATATGGGATTTAAATCCTTTAATCTTAAATTTTGACAAAGTTACAATTTATCAGATTCTATCTATGCAAAAAATCTTTCATTCCATACTTTGTATATTGATTCATGTAGTTAGCATACTGGGTTCTGTAATAGAACCAATGTGTTTTAGACTTCCAGCTATATATTCTTAAAGTTTAGTCATACAGGTATTAATTGCTATGCAATTTATACTATCAGTCTTATTACTGGAGTGCTGATTTAGTAGGTTTAGAAAAAATCTCAGGAAACCCTCTTTTGAGACCTTTGCAGGTAATTCCAACAAAATCGGAATGTGTAGAAATGTGGCTTCATCATCAGGGGTTTAAAAATTTCTCAGGTAACCCTATTATGCAGCCAAATTTGAGGATGCTGCAGATCAGCATCTCCCAAACCTAAGTAAATTATCTGGGATTATTACTTAGTAGTTCTGAAGTGTGGTCTGAGATTCTGCCTTTCTAAAAACCTCCCAGAAATGCTGAGGCAGCTGAGAAATGTTGCTTTCATCCTACCTCACCTTTTTTCTCTGCTCATGGGTGCTGCAAGTGTGCAAACATCCATTTGAAGACCTCCTTGGGCTGTGACTTACTGCCCAGCTCATCTGGGTCAACACGTATCAGTCTTGCCTAGAAGTTCTTCTCAACTCTGGAAGGTGGTGGGAAATTCTGAGCCAGATCAAAACTGACAAGCATACACATACTCAGATACACTCAAGTGTATATATAGCAAATATATATATGTATGTGTGTACATATGGTATTTTATATATATATATATATATAAAACACTGCTACTTTATACATGCACAAACTATCATTAATTTCCACTTAACCCATTTTGGTCACAGGTTAATTAGAAGTGTTAAAAAGTCAAAAGTTTTAAAAAGCAAGCATCACTAACATACCTAACTTTTTGTAGTGAAGAGGAGACAGAGTGTTCATTGATACCCCAACACTTTCCCAGCAGACAGAAAGGTTTGCCTTTACTTCCATCCACACAAACTCCATAGCACAGCTCAAAAATTATCAGAAAGTATTAACTTGTCAGTCCTCTTCATTTGAGGAATGCAGTCCTAAGGCTGTGTTATCGGTCAGTTCCACTTACTTCTTTTTTCCCCCAAGTGAGTTGTAAGGATATTGACTTCAGCTCTCTATTTAATCATTTCTCTCTCTCAGTTCCTTATCCTAATATTTCTTTGTTATTTTTAAAATTTCTAAATCGCAAAGTTGAAGTAATTTATATTATTATAATAATTTTTAAAATTGCTAATCTGCCCACAAAATTTTCTATTATCCTTCCCCACTAATTTTTCTAGAATGTTTGGCATTTTGCTAAACATGCATTTTTAAATTGATTTTATTACTATTTATTGTTAAGACTTTGGAATGTGAGTTCCATGAAGGCAGATTTTCTGTTGCTCTTATTCAAAGCTGCAACCAAATACATATCACAGAGCTGGTGCTCAGAAAATAATTGGTAAACAAAGAATGAATGAATGTTCCAAGTAATCAAATAGTGTCTGGTCTATATTTTAAGACAGAGGCAAGTACTAAATAATCGTATATTTGCATTTGCTTAGGACTATGTAAGACTTTAGTACATTTTAATTAAATCCATCCCCTGGTTACCTCAGAAATCATTGTGTACCTCCTAAATTTCAGGTACTCTGCTACAAGGGAGGGATATGTGTGGACAAGGCCTAGTTCCTAAGCATAATATGTTAAGCATGATGATGGCGGGGAGGTAAGAGAAAGAGTAGTTATAATACAGTGAGCTATACTCTGGAGTAAAATATGTACCAGGTATTATTTGTGCACAGAGTTCCTATCTTAACTCAGAGTACCAAAGAAAGCTTCCAAGAAGTTACCTAAGCTAAAAACTGAAGGGTAACTTTAACTTAAAAGGATCATTAGCTCTTAAAAAAAGTCATTGTGTATATACCCATTAGATATTACTCAACCTTTAAGAAGAATGAAATTATGTCATTTGCAAGTAAATGAAAGGAAGTAGAGAATATCATGCTAAGTGAAATAAACCAATCCCAAAAAACAAAGTCTGAATGTTTTCTCTGATAAGTGGATGGGGGGTGGTTAGAGAAGAATGAAGGAACTTTGGATTATGCAGAGGGGAGTGAGGAGAGGGGTGGGGCCGTGGGATGGGAAGGACAGTAGAATGAGACAGACATTATTACCCTATATACATATATAATTATACTGCTGGTGTGACTGTACAACATGTACAGCCAGAGGAATGAGAAGTTATGCTCCATTTGTGTACAGTGTGTCAAAATGCATTCTACTGTCATGTATAACCAAATAAAACAAATTTTTAGAAAAATTTAAACATAAATAAATAAATAAATAAATAAAAGAAGTCATATTACATATAAAAGAAAGAGATAGGATAAGAAAGTTCCTGAAAACCTTAGCACCACACTATCGTGATAATTGGGTATATATATGAAAAAATGGCAACTTCATATACTCCTGTGTAAGAAGGCTTAACTTTAGTCTAGGAGCAATGAAACCCCTGTAAGCATTTTGAAAATGGAAGAGAAACATTTATCAGTGCTCTACTCTGAATCTTGCATTTTATTTTTCATTACTTCAAATTGAAAAAAAAAAAATACACAGCTTCATGCACATATAATGACATTGCAGTCAAGTCAAGCTGCATACATGATGGTGGTACCTTAAGATTTTATCATCTAGTGAGAACACAGCCCTCTCAGCTAGCATAAGTGCATTCTTTGATGTTCATACAGTGACAAAAAATTTGCCTATTGACTAATTTCTCAGAACATATTCTCATCATTAAATAACACCTGGTCATAAAATACATAATGTGATGATATATCACCTGCTTATAAAAAACACATGAAAATTAAAAGAAAACCCAAAATACCACAGGATAAAATAAGTTTATAATGGGGATTGAAAAAAGAGAGAGAGACACACTTAAAATGCTACACCAAGGATTCATGGAAGTTCAGATGTAGAACTTTGAACCAAATGAGAACTTGAATGAACATGAATTTGGCTAAGTATATATTCTTATGTGACTTTTAGAGTTTCTATATTGAATGATTAGTTGAAGAATTTATTTCAATTTCAAAATACAGGAACAGTGCCAGACTATGGAGGACGTACCTACACATATTGAATGGGGAAGTATTCACATTCTCCTGCTTCCTGTGTGTGATCAAAGAGCCCTGCCACAGTTTTTACCTCTACTCTTCTTCGATAATCAAACCACATGAATTATCCAGATTAATCAGCATTACCATTCTTAGGAGGGAAACATTTTGAGTCTTTCATTTCAGAGGTAGAATATTAGGTAGTAACTCTGGCAAAATTCTACCTCTTTTGTGTGGTAGTTTGTTGTTGCTACAGGTAATTTTAGCTGAAATTGAACAGGTGATGTCACCTCTTCAACAAAGATTTCTCTTGCCATTCCACCTAAGGTATTATCCCTCTGCCTCTTTCTCATTACTGTTCGTCTTATATTTGGTATTTACTGCCTGATGAGAGTTCTTCCTATGGGAACGGAAGTTCTGTGAAGGTAAGAACCTTGCTTTCTTTATTGCTTCTGCCCCACCACCTAGACCAGTGTCTATCATGCACCCAGTACTTCTGCCTTAAATGGAGGAAAGAAAGAAGGGAACAAGGGAAAGAGGAAGAATGGAGACGGTAAGCTGGAGGGGTGACTACATCTACCAGTCTTGTTCCATAAATCTTCCACCTCTCCCCTTCACACTTTATTGGTAAATGACAGTGAGGCTATTGCCTAGCCAGAGTGATCAGTTAGAAATACATCTACACATTAACCCCATGGCTTCTCATACGCAGACGTCAAGTAGACATCCTGTCCTGTCAACCTTGTCCTCTAACTCTGTCTCACGTGGGTTCTCTTCTTCACTTTCCTAAGTTTCATGTCACCTTAGTCTGTTACTTGCCATTTGGTTACCTTTCTGTAC
The DNA here is from genome assembly GCF_902686455.1 of Sciurus vulgaris. Classification (NCBI taxonomy): domain Eukaryota; kingdom Metazoa; phylum Chordata; class Mammalia; order Rodentia; family Sciuridae; genus Sciurus; species Sciurus vulgaris. The sequence continues at coordinate 153,341,352 of NC_136466.1, forward strand.
TCCTCTTTTCCATGAAAAAGACTCTGTACTGCCAGAAAATTGATCATTCTAAATACAAACTTGCCACATTTCTCCTATTTTAAAGACTCCACCAATAGTTTCACGCCTCTTTTAGGACAGAATGAAAACATTCTTTTAACAACCATTTCTACACAAGGCATGGATGCTATGTTCTCTTCTCTTGCCTGACATCCATCTTGTTTGACCCGGCCACAATCCACATCATTTATTATCGTTTATTAAATCTTTGAGACTTTTTTCTATCTGTCACATTAAGTGAAACTTTGCCTATCTAGAACTCTTGACTCTCAGAACAAGTTGAAAGCCCCTCCTGCAAGTTTCTATCACATACTCTATGCCGCTTCAACTCTAATCACAGAGCCCATTGAGCTGTTTAATGCTAGACATCAAATTCTTTCCTGGCAAGCTCTAGGCCTTTCTCATTCAGTACTACATTCCCAGAGGCAGGGGCTCACATACAAAAAACCTTAGTAAAAATATCAGTTAATTTTCTTCTCTGAATTAAAGAACAGTCATTTATTCATCGACCAGTGTTTGTTATTTCCATATGGAAACTTAAATTCCTACCATTCAGAAAAGAATTTTGTTCTTGCAAATCATCTTCATGAAATTTCAGAAAAAAATAAAAATATAGGAACATTTAGATGACTTCAAAACATTTGTCATGATTCTAACTACTAAAAACTGTTTAATGTTTTCCAACACCATATCCACCTTATGAACTATGTAGATATCTTGTCTCTAACCAACTGTAGAAATTGTTCATGCACATGCTGGCTAAAGGTCACCTGTTTTATCAGCTCCTTTCTCTGTAATAACTGGATGACATTTCTTATCCCTTTGTGATCAAAGAACATGCAGATTTAAACTCACAAGTCCATTCTCTACAAGAGTTATATTTTATGCATTCTTATTTCATAAGTAGGTGATATTTAGTGCAGGGAAAATACACTAATTCCTATTCTTAGGCTTTTTGATCATTAGAAAAATACAACTGGTAGAGTAAACAACAGAAATTGGTTTTACTTATGAATCAGTAATCACAAAGCACATCCAGAATAGATATGTTGTAACCTCTCATCTTTAAGGAATGACTGCATTGTTATATTTAATATTACCATAATTAAACTGTATTTTATTACTTGTCCTTTATATGGGGTGAGGTGAAATGCTCTAAAAATCAATACAGAGTGAACAGCAGCATTAATTTTGGAAGGTATTTTTCTCACAGATATTTAGCAGCAATCTTCCCTGGAACCATAATCCTCAAAAGGAAATTGCAGTCCTTGCAGAAACATAGTTTGGGTCATCTGGGTCTAGGTCTCTAGATTTTTCTAAAAGCCTTCACAAGGCACAAATAACATTTTAAATAGCTTGTCAGGAAGAGAAGTGATTTTTAATGCAGATCCACCAAATATAATGTTTTCTTTCAGTGCCCCTGAAGGCAAACATCTGAAAGGCAGAGAGAAACATAATGCAAAGATAAATGTTGTGACTAGTGTCTAAGGAGGAACGTAATATAAACATAATAGAGAAATATCTCTTCTCAGAAAAAAAATAGTAAATCAGTTTAATATCTTATAATTCTATATGTACTCAGAGGTATAATTAGACATCAGAAATTTTTTTTGTCTCTGCTGGTTGATAAGCCTTTTTTATTTCTGATACATTTGAGGGAGAGACAGAGAGAAAAAAGCAGGTTCAATTATGCTCTTTAGGAATGCAGGCATGGGAAGAGGTATCCAGCGCAGACTTAAACAGTATTGAGTGAGAACAGTTAATACAGAAACCTTTATGTGAAGTAATAGAAGTGTTGCCCTGATTCCATTAAGCAAGCATATCTTGTGTGATGATGGCTCATGATGCCCTGGATTTTGCATGGCATAGTGACTTCTGAAGTTGCCAGAGCTGTCCCACCCCCACCAACTTCTGCATCTCTCTTTCCTGTTTCTACAGACTCTTGGGTCATCTAGTGCTCATGACCAAGTAAACAGTGACATAGAGAATCTGTGCTGTCTGTCTTTGTTTGTGTGTCTATCATGGTAGACACACTACTCAAAAATTTGATGATTTTTGTGTGACTACAAGCAGTAAAGTTAAAAGTTTGCTTCCCAAAATGATTGATTCCAATGAAGAGTCAGACTAGGAAAGCTTTCCCTCATTCTAAGCAGGATTGAGTGCTCACAGATAACATCCTTTTTAGAACCATAGAAATCAAATTATATTTCTTCTACTACCTTTGACTAGTTCTGAATAGGAGGATTGTAAAATAATTAACAAGTCAATAAGCAAGATAAAATTATCCTTCCATATGAAAACCCTTTTTCTAATATGCTTGATATTATCCAGGCTTAAAGTTCTCAATGCTCTAATGCTTTCTCTTTGACAAAATCCAGGTTCATGCATAAATCCAGGATTCATTCTTGAGCGTATTACAGCTTAAAGTTCTTGAAAGACTGTGCACAGTCTTTCCTGTGACCTGTACCAAATATGAGGGCTATGGGTTATTTGCTTACTTTATAAAACATAAGCCTTGTCAGGTACGTTTGTTTATTTTCTGTTGCTAACAACACAACCTGAGTGAAAGAAAAGAACCTTGTCTTGGCTCATAGTTCTAGAGGTCCAAGGTTGAGAGAACACATAGAGTGATGGTCTTCTTTCTGGCAGTATCATGAGGTGCTGCAGTGCATAACATGGCGAGAGAAAGGGAACATGTGTGTGTGTTTATATCACATCTGGTTTCCCTCCCTCTTCTTACACAGCCACCAGAATTGGAACATGGCTGCTCCACCCTCACAATTTTGTCTAATCCTAGTCTCCTCCCAAAGACCCTACCTCTAAACCCCATAGTCAGATGGATTATGTTTCCATCCTTTTAATACTTCACAATACAGATTAAATTTCCACACACAAATCCTTGGGGGACACACTCAAACCATATGCAAACCATATCACCTTCAACCATTTCAGAATCTTGAGGATCAGTAAGGAGGATGACAGCTAGTGTTACACTCATTGAAATTTGTCATTGGTTTTCATTTCAAGAGGGAAATTCCAGAATCAATGGCATGTTTGTATGCACAAAACCATTGTGAACATAAGTAACAGATACTTTAAAAAAATCAACCTTGAGTTTTGTGTATAAAGTAGTTATTGTATATAGCAGAGCTGTTGAAGTAATATAGGAAGACAAAGAATAAAGTTGTTAATGGAAAGGGAGCTAGTTAAGCATTTGGGTTGCTAAATGTAATTTAAAAAGCAGAAACAATTTGATGTGCATTAAGGTTTTTTGGACTCTTTTATGTTTTCTACATAAAATAAACTATTGAAGGATATTAAAAAGCCTGTTTCTCCTATTTCCAGACAGCATAATTATCATCTATATATCACATGTGTACAGTGTTATGGTTTATATATGAGATGTCCCCTGAATGCTCATGTGTGAGACAATGCAGGAATGTTCAGAAGTGAAATGGCTAGATATGAGGGCTATAAACTCATCAATGGATTAATCCTTTTGGTGGATTAATAATTAGAATGGAGTATTGAATTGGGTGATAACTGCAGGCAGGTAGGTTTAGATGAGGAAATAGGTCTCATTAGGGGATGTGTTCTTCAGGTTTTCGCTTTGTTCCTAGCACCTCTGTCTCTCTTTCTGCTTTCTGGTCCCCACCTCCTCTATGATGTTCTGCCTCACCTGGACCTAGAGTAATGGAGCCTACTGACCATGGACTGAGACCTCTGCACTCATGAGCTCAAAATAAAATTTTCCTATTCTTCAGTTTATTTTTCAGGTTTTGATCATAGCAGTTGAAAAGTGAACTAATATACACGGCACACTCATTTGGTGTGGACTTTGTATTTGAAACAGTTTCAAACTTGTTCGTTAAGATATAATGGAAGCATAATATGAAAAGAATTAAATGTTTTATTAGTAGTCAACATTATAAGTGATTTATTATTTGATATATTGACTGAGAAAGGATATAAAAAGGAGTCTTCTTAGTGACTAACACTTTGATAGGAAATGTGATTATTTGGATTTATATCTATCTATGCATATATTTATCTATCAATCTATCTCTCTACCCATCTATCTTTCTACCTACTTATCTATCTATATGCACACAAAGAGACATATATTCAGTATGAATCATTAAAAATAGAAATTTATTCTCAGTAGTTTGCAATAAGCATTTTTGCAATTATAGATGCCATTTGATTATTTTTAAAATAATATTGAGATTGATATTATTGTGAAGAAAATAATATTCATCGTATTCAGTTATGCCATAATTAATTTTGTTCCACCAATTTGCAAGTGAGGAACTCCAGGTCAAATATTTTATAGCTTTCAAACTGATTGCACACAGATCCATAAGAAAAGAAATGAAGAAGCATGCAAGAATTTTCTGCAAGGAGCATTCAAATTTATAAATCAGAGAAATTCATACTGGTCTAGAGACATTTTTTTAAAAGTAATGATTTTGTGTTTGAAGAGCTCATCTGACAGAAGGTTGAGACAGAAATAAAATAATTGTCCCAAACTTATGTGTAGGTGTATTTTAGAAAATTGGTGATAATAGCATCCTAGTTTTAGATTAACAAATTCACTAAAAAGACACTTTCCTAATGCATGATCTTTAAAAGAGCAGTGGATACTAAGTTAAAACAGAGGAGTTGCATGAGCAGAACAAAAGTAACAGTGCTGAAGGTTCTTTCTCACCAAAAGCATCTCCCCAAAGCTTGCTGACAAAGCCTACTTTGGCAATGTTAGTAGTTGCATTGGGGATATTGAAGGTCACTGGTGCTGGAAATGCAAACAGCATTTTTGTTCTAACCAACATCTTACCATGGTCAATTTTCATCTTATTGGCTGGGGATTGAGAAGTTGGAGACTGAGCCACTCTCTATCCCAAGTGTTGGAGCAAAGAAGAAAGGACTGTCTTATGAAATAATTAAAGGGAGAGAAGATTCTACCAGGAGCTACAGAGGTGTCCCAAACTCAGTGACTTGATGTTGAGGGAGAAATCAGAGCAGCAAGGGGGGAGAGAATAAGAGAGGCTTATGTGAGCTTGTGGTATTCCCCCAAGTAATTCTGAGCCTGATTTGCATGTTGGGGTAAGTTCCCCTATTCCCTATCCCCTTTGCAGATAATCTTTCCAAGGAAAGTAGTAAGGGAAATTTAAATGCTTTATAAATTTTTCCACCTGCTTGAGGTCAATTCAGTATAGGTTCTGACTGTACACGTGACTTGCTTATGTGATGCCATCTGAAATGAAGCACACCAGACAGCAGTAGAGAAATTCTATTTTTTTCTCAGAAGCGAATGGAAAGTGCACACACAAATTACAAAACACACACACATTCACACGATTTCTGCCAGGACTTCTGGAATATGATATTTATGTCCTTATTTGGATCCCTCTAGACATCCGGGGTTCAATCTTGTGATTAATATAGGCATACCTCTTTTCCTTTAGGCTTTAAAATTCGATAGGGCGTGTGTGTGTGTGTGTGTGTGTGTGTGTGTGTGTGTGTACATTTATATGAAATAGATTCTGTGCAGAAAAAAAAAAAGTGAGCACTTGATCCCCAGGCTTTTATTCCCTCATGTGGAAGTAAATCCAGAAACAAGAAAGTAGGGGAGAAAAAACTGACAGAACATGCTCTATTTTTCAGAAGATTATAGAAGATAAATCTTCCTAAGAAACAAACCTGGTGTAATCGTGTGAAAGTCAGAGGTCTCCTTGCTTGTTTGTTTTTAGAAGGTATAAAGTATACATTGCTATATTTCCTCATTTGGGAGAAAAAAATCAATGAAATAAAGCATGAAAAAGGCACCCAACATAGAGCCTGATGACTGACAATTTCTGAAAGAAGAAAAGAATTCTTTTTCCTTTGGTAGCCTGTCTAGGACTGTAGGGGAAACACCCGACTGGAGGTGGTACTGATTTAATGATTGAAGAAATGCCATTTGCAGTTCGACACTGACTCTATTTCCTTCGAGTTTTAGGCAGGTTTCTTTACTCTTTTAAAGCCCTGGTTTCCTTCTCCAGTGCAACACAGATTATATCATGAATCTTATTGGTCATTACATGGTGGACTCCCGTAATAAATGTGCTTAGCAAAATGTCTGACTTAGGAGAGTCACGCAGCTGTTGTGGATTTTATCGTCATTACATTAACTGCCTGACCCAGGTCCACACATTTCTTCCCCCTGCCCCTTGTAATCTTTCCGCCTCTTTCAGTTTCAGAGTTGCCAGCTTCGTTTTTCCTGGCCCCAGCTTCAACCTTGACCCCAAAGATCTCTCCACTAATTTCAAACCTAGAAAGCCCCTGTGTACCAAGCAGGTTGGAAAACTAAGTTCTGTTGAGGGCCTATGGCAACCCAAATGTCTACTCCCGGGGTAATAAAATTGGATTCTATTTTCATCAAAGGCTACTTTTACGATATGGGACCTCTGCCTTGATTGCTGTACCTGGGGCACTCAGCGTCTCCCGGGCTGTGTGCGAAGGCTCCCAAGATGATGCTAACGCATGTTTTTGAAAACAAGATTCTTGTGTTTTTCTCCCTGACCTCTTGCCATAGGTCAGGCGAGACCCATGCTGCTGATGTCTCTTGGGAGATCACAACTCCTTTGGGCAAAACTGTCCCCTGCACATGGTCCCCCTGTTTATAACTGCAGCCACAGGGTTAGAATTCTGTCCTTTTCCTTATGCTTTTTATACGTAGTATGAGCCTGGCCCTTTCATCAAGGCCACACAGCACATTCCTACTAAGTATTAAGTTTTGTATTCTCTTCATAAAGTCAAGAAATGACAGTAGGGAGGTAGAATACAGAAGACACAGTCGAGAGCTAAGCAATGTGTCACCTCTCAACGTCACAGGCCATGTACCCAAATGCTTGATGGAAACTCCACTCACCCTGGGCAAAGAGCCAGCTTTCTTTGCCCACCAGGACTGCATTCAAACAGATCTTCTGCATTGAGACCAGGACTCAGAAGCTGTGAGGCATAAGAGGCAAAACCCCAGACTCCTTTCTGCACTTTGATTAGGGAACTTTTCATTAACATTTCCTGATGCTAACTCTCACATATTGGCTATGGGAATGCTCACTCACTTTAGTAAAAAATCATTCTTCACTTCTATCCACCAAGCTCCTCATGATAGAAAAATTAAAGAAAAATAATCCTACCTAAATTGTTTCTATTAGTCAGTCTTAAATAACACGTGTAGGGACAGTTTATAAATTATACTGATCCAAACCACACTCAGATTACCTGTTACTCTGCAGAGAAAGCGGGCAGTAGAGACCCTTGATCCACTCAGCAATCTTCATTGGTCTTTGCTTCTGTAAAATAACGACATGAACAATTACGTAAACATGAGTTGTGCCAAAAATGTGTCTGTCAAACTTGGTCACTTCCAAAAATCCACACACACACGAAGTTAAGAAGATTCAAAAGAAGTACAGCCTAACAGAAAACTTATCTTTCTATACTAAATTGTGCATATTCAAATACAAGGTTGACAGCAAAATCCTACTCCAAAGGTAAATTATGAATCCACTTATAATCCTCAATGCCTGGAAAAGTGGCCAACAAAAAGGAAGAATAAAAAATACCCCATGGAAATCATAAAAGGAATGATAGTCTTCTCATCAGCAACAATTTACAGCTTCAAATACATAACCTCAGAAAATAGTTTCATTCACATTACCCCATTAAATTTCTTTATATTCCTGGTTGAAATTTCAACTTTATGTTCTACCAGAAACTTTAGCCTGAAAATTTGGGAGTTTATAATAACTTTAATTCATGTTAGCCTCTGCATTTGTGCAAACTGGTAAAAACAATTAGCATTCAAAAACAAACAAGCAGAAAGTTTTATAAGAAGGTGTTGAATTCATCAGTCAGAGCTGCCAGGTATATTTGTTTTAACCTACCATTTTCCCTAGCATGAATGTTTGATTCTGAATGTCTTGCTAAATTATATTTTTTTCCACATTCCCTCCCTACACTGAAGTTCTCAGTTCGGCTTCCTGATTGTGGAACTCTATAACCTCATCTTCACATTTGCTGTTTCTCTCTGAAAGGCAGAGTCTTATTCTTGCCTACACCTGTGCAGATAAAGATAGCAAGATTTTTCCTGGGCTCAGCCACCTCTTTCACTTTCTGGCCTCAGAACCTTCTCCTTCCTGTGCAGTCCCCTAACTGATCTCTCTAAAATACAGATTTGGCTTTGCCACCCTCCTCCATGAAACCTCTAATGGCTGTTACCCACACTGAGAGCTCAAGGCTCTAACAAGGGAGTCAAGGCCTCAATGACCTCACATGAGACCCCAGCTTCTCCCATCCCATTCATGTTTTACCATCCCTTTATCTTTTGATAGTGTATAATCTGTAGTCATGTGTAAATGTGCACACACGCACACACACACACACACACACACACACACACACACACACACACACACATCCCTGATGGTACCTGCACCCTCTACGCATTTCATCCAAGTCCTCCATGGGGTCTTACCTGTGTCTTCCTATTTTACTCCTTATCCTTCCAGTCCTCTTAACTTTTCTGGCTGATTCCTACTTTCTCTTTGAAACTCACAACAGACATCCTTTGCACCAGGCACATCTCTCTGATCTCCAGCCCACAGCCCCACTGCCTTGACTACATTTGCCATACCGCATCCCAATTTTGCCGTTTGGATCTGTCACCTGTGAGATTTCAGTTTCTTTGCAGGCCCAGTCTCTTCTTATGTCTATTCATATCTTCAGTGATCTGCACTGTGTCTGTCACATATTTATACTTTTACTACTAATTTTATAAAACACGAGCACATATGAAGGAATCTGTTCACTAAAGAGTGCTGCTAGTATGATCAACTTATAAATTATACTAAGTAATGACTTTTGAGACATCCCTTATTCTTGTTTACTTATCACATAATTGGCATTTTGATAATAATACCATCTTCTTATTTATTACTTTAATAGAAAAATGTCTCTTGTGTTTCAGAAACTGTGCCAGATTCAGTGTGACCATAGCCAAAATCATCAACAACAATAACAATGAAAAAGGATGTAATCATAAAATGAGTAAAGTACTCCAAAAGAGCTATTAAAAATGCTATGAGAAAATGTAAAGGAAGAGGTGGGCTTGGGCTAGAAAGATGGGAAAGTCTCCTTGAAGAAATCAACAAACAGGACTCTGAGTCTGCGTGGCTCATTAGGTGAAGAGGGAAGGGGGACTGTGTCATTCTGATGGGGAAGTTCCTGCAAAAGCAGGTAGCATGTCCCTGTACTCAGAGGATTGAGAGACGCTGGAGATGTAAAAGACAAGTGGTGGAGCATGGTTGTAGAGTGGGATGGGGAGACAGGGATAGGAGGGACAGTGGGATTATTCTACTTTCCTCTGTAGATATATGAATACACCACAGTGACTCTCTTCATCATGTACAACCACAAGAACTGGGATCCTAATTAGGATAAGATGTACTCCATGTTGGTATAAATGAGTGACATATACTCTATTGTCACATATAAATAAAAGGAACAAAAAAAGTTTAAAAAGGACATTATGAAATTTTTGTAATGGGACAGGAATGGGGAAGGAAAAGTAATACATTATTTCAGGGAACATATCAGGAATCCCTGCATTATGGTGATGGAGAGAAATGGGTGTACTTGAGAAATATTTAAAAAGAAAAGTCATCATTGTTTGTTGGTGGATTTGAATGTTACGACTGTGGGATTGAGCGATGGGAAGGATGCAGCTGCAAGCTCTGAGTTATGGAGCAGGTCGATCCTTTCACTGAAAAGACAACGAATCCAAGTGGATTCAGAGTAGATCCCAGTGAGTGATGGGCAGAGAAGAGAGATCTGAAAAGCCTGCTCTGGATTTTGGTTTTAAATGTATTTCCACCTCAGAACTCTTCCTGGTGATAATTTTGGGAGCCATTGATGAGGACAGGATGTGGAGAGAAGGGATAAGAGAAGGAACTCACGGCCAACCCCATAAGAAACACTAACATCTATGACTCTGTGCAGGCAAGAGAGAGAGGGGGGTCACCTTCAGTTTGCTTTTTATGGATGTAGTTTTATTATAACATAAACTTCATGAAAAAGGACCAAAAAAAAAAAAAAAAAAAAAAAAAGGCATACCTTTAAAATGTGGTACCCAGCACTGAAACTGTGTAGCAGCCAAACTCATTAGAATAAACTGAATTAAAATGAGTACTCTTCATCCAGCAGATTCCAATGAAAATCTACTTGGAAATGAAACTATATATCTATACATAGCATCATATTAAAAATACCTTCATTCTTGGGGAGAAATAAGGGAATATTTTTTGGCAATGCTTTGCTTTTAACACTCATTGCTTCCATTTAAATTAAGTATGGACCAGTGGTCTTCACCCAGGGCAGATCGTGATGACTCAATATGACGATTAATTGCAAAAGTAATCATGTCTGTTATCTAATTATTCAAATCTTAATTGCAACTCTGCTGGCCCAATTAGTCCAGAACACAAGGCTAATGTTAGGGATGGGTGGGTACTGAGCATCTGTGCCTAAGTGAGAGGCATCTGTTGCCAAGAGGTGAAGGAATGGAAGTATCTGCTCTCCAGCTGTGAAGCCAGCAAGCACAGGGGCTGCAGGGAGCTGTAGCACACAGGGCCAAAGGGGCTGGGGGAGGGCACACCTGTGCTCCTATGCCCTCAGTCCCCTGGGTCCCCAAGGCATTGATTGTGGAACTACTGGGTACTACCGCTAAAATTAAAAAGAATATAAAAAGGTATTTACGTTTCTTGTCTTTGAAAGTGGATAATGTTATAAAAAAGTAATGAATTAGCTACAGATTTTAAACAAATTAATCTAGTCTTCTAAATTCATTAGAATCATGTATGTTTCTAAATTTGCTTAATCCATCTTATATCCAATAAACAGTAATATATATAGGACTCTCTACTTATTGTAAGTAATAAAATAAAAGATCCACTGATTGTTAATATTGATTTTGACTTCAGTTGACTTTAGTAGCACATAATATGGAATATCTAAGCATCTGATATGTTTATGTGATTATTGATTTTAACTATATTATGTTATAAGGATTCTATTAATAATGGTATTGGTTTTCAATGTATTTATTATTGATATTTATTAAGCTTTCACATCAGTATATAATCTTTACTGAAATATATCGATTGTTAGTGAATGGGAACAACTGTAGAATTATGATGAATCTTATACAACTGTAAGGACACCCAGTCTGGACCCAGCTGTGGATTTACTTCTACTGTTTGACAGCAGTGTCATAGGCTCAAGTTTTTATCAATTCACATTTTGGAATGTACAAATGAAAGTGTTGAAATTTACTGAACTTGGTGAGTGCTAATTTACAGAAAATGTACATAGGTCTTGCTTCTGAGTGTAAGAGAAATTAGTCCAACTCTTCACATTGGTTTCATGGAGGAAAATCACATTTCAACAAAATTAAAGGAGTTTCAGTAGCCTTTTCAGCATTACATCTCCATGCTCCCTTGTTACTGAATCACAATAAGAAACCCTGTTAGTTCTCTGCTACTGAGCAAATTGCTTTTCACAATTATGGTTTATGTTTTAATGGGGATAGCTTCACATTAGGAGAATTATTCCAAATCAGCATTGCCTTTTGCTGAAGCACAGAGCAGCACCCTGCCTACTTTACAAAATCCATGCCTCCCATGCTGGCTCTAAGGAAAATATATAAATAAATGCTTGCCAATCTTGCTTCTGAGAGAGTTTTAATTGAAGATAATGAAACACTCCTACCTCCAAAATGAAAATATGATGGCCATAAAGTCCTTTAAAAGATTAAGAGACAGAAAACATTTATGGAAACCTTCTTCGGTAAGTGTTGTAGGTAGATGACGGTTTTATCAGATGTATCTGCCATGATCAGACCTATGTTTCCCATTTTCATTCCTGAAACCAACTTGAATGAAGGATGTAGGATAATGCTAAATGAGAACCATCATCACCAAGTATCCTGCCCCTACCCAACAATAGGTCATCTGCATTCCAGACATGGAAAGTGCTCCAAAAGACCTGTTTGAATCAGAACTGTTAATCACACGTAGTTTGACATTTCTTGTTCCTACTTAGCGTATTTCAGTATCACTTTACCTGCAGAATACCTCTCTCACTTTAAATCACAGTGGCAATGTGAACAGCACGAGTAGACGTTAACTAAGCAACTTAGCAATTCAAGTGGGTTGCCTCAGCTGTAAGACCACGGACCCAGGAGTGATAAAGCATGGCGGTGCTTCAGTAAAAGGGAATAAGAAATCACTTTGACAGAGCGGAGATTCTAGTCAGGGTTACTAAATGTGTTTTTTTTCCCCCTTCTTCCCTCCTCCTTTCAAGGTCGATGTTCTTTATTTTATGTGGAGTATATCTTACATGACAGCACAGGAAGAAATGTGGGCTGTCCAGGTTAATGCATTTGGGGTCAAAGTGGACTTGAAAGTGAAGGGAATCAGCCCTCTTGAGATATTCGGCTAGCGTTCACCAGTTTAAAAAGAATCTTGATTAAATGCCCACTGTTATGGTGAATGCTAGGAGCTATGAGAGGCAAGGAAAGGCAACTTTCAGTCGCTGATTATACAAACAGAACCTTTTCATTTCCTTTTGTTATGGTGAGAGAACAAAGTATGGTTTAGAATGATTTCAGCTGCAGTTTCTTCCACCTCTGGGATTGGCAAGAGGGGTATTTTCATTTCTGAGATGAAAGTATTTGTCCCTTGACTTTGAGATGATTTGGTCTTTCCTCAGTTACATCACCTGCCACCAACATAAGCCCATCTGCCGAGGTGCTGGTAGGACTCTTGCTCCTCAGGAATGTCCTGTGTGTTCATTCTTGGGTTTGCACAAGAGCCCTAAGCTGGGACCCACATGCCCTTCTGAGCAACATCAGTAATTTATATATAAAATAGCAACCCCACAAAAGATGCAGAAATCTTGACTTGGTACCTAGGAAGTAAAATGATATCCTAATATTTGACTCATTTATGAGTTTCTTCTCCTTTATTTACAAAATCCCTTAACTAAATACATACTTTGTTTCAAAAGTTTTTTATTTTAAATAAATTTAAATATCCTGGATCATTTAAACATAAGGTTTAGGTTAATCCCTAAAATTGTCATTTGAAGTGTTTTCTTCTAGAAATTTACTCAGGATGGGTGCAGTGGCACATGCCTATAATCCCAACAGCTCAGGAGGATGAAGCAGGAGTATCTTAAGTACCTGACAAGCCTCAACAACTCAGGCCCTGGGCAACTTAGCAAGACCCTGTTTCAAAATAAAATAAATAAATAAATAAATAAGAAGGGCTGGGGCTGTGGGTCCATGGTTAAGCACCCTGTGTTCAATTCCTGATAACAAATAAATTAAAAATAAAAATAAAATAAAGAAGTTTACTATCAGATATTTTCATTAAAACCTCTTATTTTATTAAGTAAATTTTCTAACATATTCTTACACAAATAGGAATGATATATAATCAATTACATGATTAAAATGTATAATTTTAAACTGTCTTATGTGGGTACATAACTGTTGTAGATAGCGCTCATGGAAAAAGTTGCTATATCTGAAAATGAAAAACAAAATATGTGAAAGAATTTCACTTCTTCTGCCTTCAGAAAAGCAAAGCACTGTGTTCAAAGACTGACTTCAAAACTTATCTCTATGAAATATCAAATCAGAATGAAATAGACAGAAGACTTAGTATTAATAAATTTCATTTAAGATTTTTCTGAATAAGAATAGTTACTTTTTAAAAGTTCCTCATATATGTGTGTTTTAAATTGACTTTGAAAGAGACAGCATTACTTTCCCTAAATTTTATGCAGCCTATATAAGAAGGCAAATATAAAATTAAGATTCCTAATAATGCCAGGTACTTAACTTAGCCAGAGAGATTCAACTCAAGGGCACTAAGAAGAGAAATTCCCTGGAGGGGATGCCCAGATGAATTTCTATCAGGTGTATTTAGAACCAAATGAATGACTCACATATCCCCTCAGAATGTTTGGGGAATTACAAATGTGTTTAATGTGACTTGGATCCCCAATTTCTCTCTGTAAAATGCTTCACCATTAGTTTTTACTATTCTTAGTTCAAATAACACCGCCATTTTTTTTATTTTTATGAGTTTTTAGAATATACAAACAGGCAATCAGGGTGCAGCTCAGTGGTAGAGCACAAGCTTAGCATGTATGAAGTCTTGGGTTCAGTCCCCAATAAAAAAAACAATAGCAAAATGAATATACGCTCATATATAGGTAACAGAAGTCTCTTGTAGAAAGAATATAAATGGAACTGATTTCTCAACATCTATTTCATTTCACTTTTCAGTGATAAATTGTAAGTTAAAATCTTCTGATACATTATAAAATTTTAAAAAATTTATCTTGCTGCAGGGTCAGATTTATTTTTTGGCCACGAAACTCTTCGTGTATATTATTAGAGATAAGCATAGGATTCTCTCATTTATGCCAACTCTCATTTATGCCTAACTGTACTTAAGACAATGAATGGTATGACAAGGGACATACTGTGAATGGCAATGTAAACATTTAACAGATTTTCTATGTAACTATTTCCTCCAAGCAATTCAGGTTGGGTGCCAATAGCTCAGGTGTGCCATTTCTGTAAAAGGAGCTTAATAATGTGTCTTGATATTTGCCCTGGAGAAAAGGAGAAACGTGTTTATTTTTTAAGATGAGCAAATAGATATTTTATTTGTGAGGAGTGAAATGGAGAAGAAAATTTATAAGCACACATCTAGAGATAAACAAGACTTGATGTGATAAAACAATGAAAATGCCTTGAATACTAACTATGTAGTAGGCACTGTGCTAATGAAACTAGACGTTAAGCAAATACATGTGTGCTCTTGTTTTCAAAATGGAGATGTGAAGAATGAGAGAAGAGATTGGGTGATGGAGTTCACAGCAGTGTGAGGACATGGTTGTCTTACAAATTGACATTAATCCAAGTCTTCATGGGTGAAGTCAGTGCAGGAGACCTAAGTGAGAAGAAGTAGAGGGTTCAGAAGGAATCTATTTCCCCCTTTCCAGTTTGGTTTTTCTTTCTTGTGTTATTGTCTCTAGTGTTCGTTATTTCTGAATACACATATATTAAAAACCCAACACTCTTTATTTGCTTTGGGTCCCTCTTTGCATAATTAGTAGGAATGGAAATGTTATACCCAGAGAAAAGATCTTGATGGGGTTGTTGAGGAATGGATAAAAAGGCACCCCCCAGCAATGGGTATTCATGGCTCTAAAGTTAAATTCTGCCTTGAAAACAGCATTGCAGACTTCATTAGTGACAATTTACATATATACATGGTAATGAAGCACCATTTTCAATTTCTAAAGCAAAGGTCAACTCTACCTATTTCACTATTTCTTTCAAAGTTAGCACTCTGTCAAGAACAAAAATTATGTTTTTTTTTTTTTTTTGGTACTAGGGATTGAACCCAGGGTGCTTAACCACTCAGCCACACCCCCAGCCCTTTTTTCATATTTTATTTGGAGACAGGGTCTTACTGAGTTGCAAAGTGCCTTGCTAAGTTGCTGAGACTGGCTTTGAAATCTCGATCCTCCTGCCTCAGCCTCCAACCTGCTGGGATTACAGGCCTGAGCCACCGTGCCCATGGTAATCTCTTTTGCAGGTGTTACTTGTCAAGTATTTTGAATCCACCGTGCCCATGGTAATCTCTTTTGCAGGTGTTACTTGTCAAGTATTTTGAATCCACCGTGCCCATGGTAATCTCTTTTGCAGGTGTTACTTGTCAAGTATTTTGAATAACTGTCTTAATCAGTTCTTCCTGCAATCTTAAAAGGAGTCATTGTTGCCCACCTAATAATCAAAGAAACGGAGTCAATATGTATTCTATGCCTTGTCTAAAATCAAGTGATCTATAAAACTGGAAGAACAGGCTCAAATGTCTCTAATGTTAAACCTTTGTAGTTTTTAAAGGAGTATTTGCACGCCTTTCCAGACTAGCCATCCTCCAAGTATCAGGTCAGAACATAAACCACGGATATCTCATTCTCTGATCTTCATCACATAAGTGGTTTCCTTCTAAGGTACCATGTCCTTAATTCTGGTTGGGTGGATTTCTGATTCTGAGACAGTTTTCTTTATCCATAGATTTCTAGCAATGTGACCTGTGTAGGCAAGATGACTATACAGAGTATGTGGTTATGGATGCTGTGAGAAACTGTGCTGTACGCTTTAAAAGCATTCTGATTCAGAAACTGAAATGTTTCCTTTGAGTATAGAAAACTTTGGTAAAGGATTGTTCTACATAGGAGAATAGATTATTCATCTTCCATAAAAGGAATTTATTTAAAGTTATTCATTGTAGACACAGATGAATTTTTATGTTACAAGAAGAAGAGTAAGGCATTTAGCATGTGTATGTCATGTGATTTTGAGGCTTACGGTTTGAAGTGCAGAGAAATGAGGATGAGGCAGAGCAGCCAAAGTAGAAAATGCTGCAAGGAGGCAAACAAAAGATTTATGATTTAGTTTATCAACTGCAGCAGTCATGTCATCCAAGATTTACTGATGTTAAAGGAGACACAATATCTGAGAATATCAAAATTCTTTCATAAGTGAAGAAAGTAAATAAGATGGACTCTTCTAAAAAGTCCATTTTTAAAAATGTTAACTTATTACATTTACTGTGCTTTAGTATATTTACCACCTACAGGACAATGCCATAATTTTATAATATTCTAAACAGTCTATTCTTTACCATGTCTCTGACTAGACTCATGAGCTTCATAGCAAGCTTCTTCCACACCATATTGGGGGACATGGTCTTGGCCTTACCCTTCTCTTGTCTTATCTCTACTGCTTCCTGTGCTCATAATACCTGACCATTCTCTTTGCTCCTTAAACTAATGTTACTCATTTTTGGAGACGGATCACAAAACTTACCCATTCAATATTGCCCAGAATGTTGGGACTTTATGCATGCTAAGTTAATATTTGGAAAGACAAATTTGCTCTGTCAATAATTTATGTGTGAATTTATTTTAACTTTGTTTCTGATAACATTATTTAATTGTATGGTATTATTGATTTTTATCCAGTAGGACTACTATGTGATAAAATTACACATTTTTTGAAAGTATTGTAGACAACCAGAGCTAAGTACCCTAAACTACCAAAATTTCTTCACTAAACTTGTGAATGAGTAAAAAATTTTAGAGCTGTTTTATTGCATTTTAAAAAATAGTAATTTTGACTCTAGGTTTACATTAAAATAATTTCTGAAACATTTAATTTGTTTTCCTCCCTTAAGATAATGAGAAAAATATTATACTTTATACTTAATCTCAATTACTTTTAAGACAAATTCCAAAAACATTTAAATGGTTTCTATTTATAGTGATAAATCTCTTATTATTGAACAAATGCAATTAATCTTCCAACAAAAATATTCTATACTATGTCATAAACCCATATTTGATAACAAAACAAATGATCACATGGGAATTCATTTTGCTTCCTTATATCCAATATCTTAGAGAAAGAAAAAAAAAAAAAACATGATGAAGAGTAGATGTCCAAGTACACAGAGATGAATGCAGTTTTGAAAACGCATCAGTTTGAGTTGCACTATTGAACACGAATCTCTCCAGTGCTTTTTAAACTGACTGTTATGTGCTAGTACCTGTGTGAGTTCTCAGTACTTGTAAGGTCATTTTTATCCCTAAGAGTACAAATTTTATTACACCCGCTCAGTCCAGACAAAGATACTGAGTTTCAAGTGCATGTGCTTGAATTTGAACTTGGGTTCGACTGAGCTTTGGCTTTACAATCTGAATCAATATGCAAGACTGTCTTTTTAAAGTCAAATGATTAAAAAAATTTCTCAGTTGAAAATAATTTTAGTACATTTGTTATTATTAAAGTATGGTATATTCATTAAATCAAATTTGAAATTAGATAGTTATAACTAGAAAGGGAAATTCCCTTCAATACCAAATTCATAATGGCATTAAGACTTTCTTAACTTCTTCCATATCTTCTTGTGGTATAATAGAACTACAGAAAAACACAGTTCATTTCTCTCTCAGTTATGCAATGTTAGAAAGGTTAATAATACCTAGAATTTATGCAGGGGAGAAGACATCCCCATTGACAATCGGTGTGATCTGGTACAAGAATTCAGAATGGCAGTATGACAATATTTATTAATGTTGTATCATTTATCCAGTAATTTCAGCTTCCAACAATTTCATTAACAGAAAAAAAAAAAAGAAAAAAAGTGCAAGGACTGATGAATAAATTTTCCACTTCATAAAGGTACTTCCATTATTCATAATAAAAATGATTTTTAAAAGTATAAGTATGCATATATCAAAAAATAATATAGCTGCAAAAAATGTTACTGTTCTTTCCATAGTTATTTGTTGCTCTGAGGATAATTAATAATCTCCATAACAATAATGTAGTACAATAACACAGGAAGGCTTTACTGAGCATGTGGATGATTAAGTTAATAATATCTCAGGATATCCATGATATTTCAGTGGAGTCCAGCTTGAGCAATGCCTCTTTTGGATCACAGGGGAGAAGGAGACCATCTGGAGGAGAATAACTTTGGGCCCTGACCTAAAATTTGAATAAAAGCTAGTGAGAGGAAGAAGAGAGAGTCATCTACTGCTAGGCAGAAGGCATGGCTGATTAAGCCCAAGAGGATCCATTCAGGAGATAGCAAATATGTTGGTGTTCCTGGATTGTCCTGCAGCAGCACAGCAGAAAGATGTACCTAGAGACACATGCAGGAGCTCCTCCCTTCCTTTATTTCACCATCAGCACTGATATTTCCTATTCCCTGTTTTCTCATGATATGCAGATAGTAAAATATTATTTTATTATGGGAATTAAGAGTTGACGGACCTATGTTTATTAAGTGAGTTTGTTTTAATCTGTCAAAATCGTCTGTCATTTTTAGAAACTCACCAAGAGTTGATAATTCTAAGAGAGAGATTTCTAACTAGTGATTTTACAGAGCAGATCATGTGAGGCGATACCTCTGTAAATTTTAAGGACACCCAAGTGTTGGTGGTGTGGTGGGGGCAGTTCTCCTCACTTTTAATAGTCTGTCAGAATGATTTTACTCTAGAATTGCACCCCCAATGGCATGATCCAGCTGTGTGTCATTAATTCCTTAATGCAGAAATCAAAGTTAGTTTTGTTTTGCATGCTATGTGCAGATTCAAAAGAAAAGTAACTCTAAAGCACAGTTTGTGATTTCATAAGAATCTCTTTGAATCATTGGAATTTCAATGAACTTCTGGAGTTTTCTAGGTTGATATAATGTCTCCTTGTGCTATGCAATTTACACCTAGAATTCATAATGTCCTCCTGTCTGAAGCAAAATTTTCAGGCACCAGGTACTACAGGGTGAGTCTCACACTCAAATTGGGAGAAGTTTAATTTTGTTTTTCAATACCTGGTCATTTCATTCAAAAGATGAATGTAATGAACAAGAAAAAAGCAAAGTAATATTTCTCTAAAAATATATTCTCAAATAAGTATACACAATGGGGAATTTATTGATTCTGCCATATTATGACTGTGTAATTTATATAAACACTTACATTAGTAAATGTGCTAAGTACAGAGGGTTCGATAACTTAGAAAGTCAGATTCCCTATTTTTATAGCCTTTATATTCAGTGAAGCAATAAATAAATAAATACCTATGAAAGTGAATATGTATGACATCAGGTTGTCATAAATACAGTAGAATAAAAACAAAAGTCAGGGTGAGGGAAGTTGTGTATATGATCTTGGGCCTGTTTGTGAAATTAGGTTGTGAAGTAATCTCTGATCCGATGTTGTTTTCATCAAAATGTGAGGGGAGTAAGCAGACAAAACATGAGGACATCTAGGGATAGGGCACGCCAAGAAAAAGTATGGAGGATGGTAGATTGTAAAGTAGAAGAAGTAGAAAATGGCCTGATCCTGTAAGGATCCTGAATTTGCCTATTTAGTGGGAAGGAAATGGTACAGTCTAATTAAATGATGGTTTCCAAACCCTGTGAAAGAGAGAAGTTTTGACAGGAGGGTGAGAGAAAGCAGAGAAAGCTAGGAGGCAGCAGGCAGACACTAATGGCACTTGTACTTGCAATGGAGAGATGTGAAGTAGAAGAATTGAGAAGATATTTGAGGTACAATCAACTGGAGTGACTATTGAAATAGAAGATGAAATCAAAGAAAGGAATAAAACAAGGAATCTAGTGTATATTATGAAAAGCTGAATTACTGACTTATTCCGGTGAAGAAGGCAGGAAGAAAGCACAATTATGGGATAATGGAGTACAGAGTTGTCACGGAACTCTTGTGGATTTCTGCACATAACTTCAAGTACAAGGGCTGCTTCCTAAACACATGACTTAAGAGAAAATATGTTGAGTATAAAAAACTTACCTTAAAGGATATTTTCAAAATACAAATAGCAAAACACAAAAACAGCGAAGGATATTTTCATGTTTACATGACTTTGAATTTTCTGTCTAATATGTTTTAAATATATATATTTTTTGTGGCAGTTAGGATCAAACCGAGGGCTTCCTGCGTGCCAGACAAGCACTTAACCACCAAGCTAGAATTTCGAAGTCCTGCATTTAATATAAAGTCTAAATTTTGCATTTGGATATTAGATCCTTGACTTACATTACAGGGCGATGAACACTCACCAATAGCACCCTAACATATGTATGTAAATTTGAGGGGCTTGGTTTTGTTTTGAGAAATAGAATGTCTCAAGTGATCTACAATTTCTCATGCTAACAGCAGGTGCAATAAACACAGGAAGAATTTCAGTAGAGAGACCCCAGCCCTTGTAACAGTCAACATACTTGGAGAGTTGGGTCTAGCACTTTTGTGATGGTTAGTGGTTCCCGCCTGAGGAAGCAGCCATGCTGGAAGGAGAGTGCTCAGAGGTCAGCTTCCCATTTCATCCAGTCTCTTCTGGGCTAGTCAGATGAACAGAGCCAGGTCTTCGGATATCACTTAAAGAAGGAAAGAGGCCACCAGGTTTTCTCTCCTCAATCCAATTACACTTCATTCTCCCACGGGCATGTTCACTTTGCACTGCAATTTGTTCAACATAGATGGCTGCAGTACAGGGCATTTTTTTCAAAAGTGTTCCATTTATCCTATTGACACCTTATTCTCTAATTTTACTTCATAACAATCCACTACTTCTTCTGATACTTAAAAAATTCAAACATAGCAAATAGGCAAAGAAATGTATTCTTTTTTTTTTCATTCTCAGACTTTTCAAATAGTTTTGCTGCAACTCTCTGTTGAGCCCACGTGCCTCCAGCATTGAACAAAATAAACTGATAGAGGATAAACTATCATATTTTGTTTTGTATTTCTAAAATATATTTTTCTACATCTGGTAGCAGATACACTGCTATTTGTGAATAAAGAAAGTTTGGCTGTAAATTAAATTTTCCAAGTTAGGGTTATCACAGGAGATTTTAGCAAATATTGACAATCTTTTAAGACAGAAGGTGTGATCAGAGGTTATTCAGTCTGAAAGGAAGAGCTGAGATTATATTCCAGGTAATTGTTAAGAGCAAACATTTTTCCTTTTGTCTGAAATGCCAAATTGATTAAAAATAGGTACATTTGTTTATGTTTAGTGATTGGAAAACTAATACACATTTTAATTGATGTTTAGATGAAATTTTCAATTTAACTCTGGGTTAGTAGACATAGTACATTCATAATAATAACATTCATAGTAACAGGGGAAGACAAAGAAACTTTATGGAGTTATTAAAGCAGTGAGATGCCTGAGCGTCTTAGGTTCTTAAAATGGGAAAGAAAATTCATTTCAACAGTAATACAGTTTAAAGATGTGAGATTAAATATTATGCCTTTGCAAAGGGTTGGCATCAGTTCTATATATATATGTGTGTATGTGTGTGTGTGTGTAGATATATCTATATCTATATATTTTATTATTATTATTATTATTATTATTATTCATGACCAGATTGTGAGGCACTCTGATTAATTACCAATCCACATCAATAGAGCCCTTTTTAGTGTGTACATTGGCTCAATCTTTACTTGTCTTCAAGACAAATGGTATTGACTAGTTCCTGTGGTTGACTTAATAGAACAGGTAAAACTCCATTTATATTCGTTATGGTCTGGATTAATCATCCTATTTCATACCTAGAGCTGTGTCAGAACAGATTTTCCAATTCATGATTTACACCTGATTTTCCAGTATATTCTAGCCTCACAGATTTGATAGAAACTAAGAGAATTAATTACATTTTTGGCAGGCTTTTGAAAATGCCATAGGACCTTGAACTAATTAAATAAAAATAATTTTATTATATCAATGTGTGCACAAAATATTAGGTATGCAACTCTACATCTTTATTACATATTTATTGCTTTAATGACAATTTACTATTAAATCAGATGAAGTTTGAATCAACAGTATTCTTTAAAGTATGTAACAAGGCACAAATTACTGTTCCAGGTGCAGAAAGAAATACAAAGAAAATCGAGATATAAGCATGCTTCTGATAGTGTAATGAAGACAGCACAAGATTTAGTAGAAATTTGAACATATTTTATTTTGAATTTACAATGAAAGTTATGTGTCACATATACATGAGTTTTCTCATCTAATATACAGGTAATATGAATTTTTGATCTACCTACACACAATGTTTTGTGAAAATCAAACAAAATATATTTTAAATGTGTATTTTGTGTTAAAAATCATAATATTATTATAAATGTGATGCATTTCACCAAACATTAGTCCTGCTAAGACTTCCAAGGAAAATAATACTCAGTCAAAGTTGTTTTGGAAACACAACATATTATGTCTATTATCAGACTATATCTGTTCCACTTACATATAAACTTTTACAAACTCAACAATTTTGTTTAAATTAGCATTCTCCAAAAATTTTAACTGAAGTCCTTTGTCATACAATACCTATTATCACTGCAGGAAATTATTGTACCATGGAAAATACTGAGTAAATTATACATTATGTAAATGTTAGTTGTGTCTTTATTATCTGAGTATAGTAGGAGTAATGATATAATTATACAAATAGCTACAGCATACAGACTCACAGCATAATAAAAAGTGCAAATGATATCTTACCATCTCATAGAAAGGGAGTGCTAATCAGTGTTGTGAAAATCAAGTAACATGATCCTTCATAATATTTGATATAACCCACACAAGATGAGAGTAAAGGGTCCCAATAATCCACTTCATTTCTTGTACATATACAATTACATATGTATATATAATATAGTATATGCACATACATGTGTATACACACACACACCACCACCACCAGCACCATCAAAACTGCTATGCTAAAAAAAAAATCAATAAATCTAAATGTAAATAGCATATTAAAGAAAATAGACTCCTGAAACGGGCATGCCAGTTAGGTCAGTTTGCATTGTGATATGCTGAAATGTTCACGTTGATTTGACATCTAGAGGATCATGCAAATCAGACATAAATGTCATTGAGTCTGATTAATGAATCTTGTGTAATGTCTATATTTTTGTTTCAAAATGAGTTGTGAGTCATGAATTATGAAATTAGGAGAAAATTCAGGTCAGTAGTGCCAGTAGTACTGGACTTTTCTTCATTTTGTTGTGTAAAATTTTCATTAAAATATGTTTAAAATTAATAACAAATACATTCATCCTCATCTTAGAAATATGAAGAATAGAAAAAACAGAAGTATATTTAGTAAAACATAAATGTGATATCAGACCCTATACAGTTGTCCATCCAGTAGACATTCCTCTTGTTCCTTGTTAAAAGAATGCTAATTATGTTCAGAAAACCACATTTGTTTATGAAGCCTTGGGATTTAAAGAAGGGGAGCTCAAGTCCTTGAGCAAGGAAAGGAATTCTGATTAATTCTTCCGGCCATGTAAGTTTGATTTCTCTTGCTACTTTGTTTTAGGGATAAGCATGCAATCAAGTTTTAATCTAGTGATACATTAGAAGCATGATTCTGGCAAGACTTTGGAAGGGAAACAAGGAAGATGGAGCATTCGTTCTGATAGATATCTCTGTGTGTAAAAAGGTGTATGGAGCTGCTGCTACCTTCTTACAAAGGAAAAGAGAAGAGGGCAACATGCAGTGGGATAGAGAGAGGAGATAGATGGAAAGAGTCCAGGTCTCCATGATGATGTTGAGGTTTTGAATGAAAAATTAAGTTATATGGCTTTACCTCAGGACTTCTTGACCCCAGAGACAATAATTTTCTTTTAAAGTTTAAACATATTGTATTGGGTTTCATTTTACATACAAACCAAATTGTCCCAAGTGATAAAATATTAGGGAATAAAATATCTGTTCCTTTCCCAGGGACATATACAATGCCTCTATTTCTCTATTATTCTTTATTTATGTATCTTCAAAAATTTGAAGACACCTAAATTGGAAATTACACTGAAAATGTGCTTCCCAAAGAATAGGAAGTGAGAGCAGCCTGCACATGGAGAGGAACCTCAGCACACATTTACTTTCCTGCTCTTGCTTTTGCCTTTTTTGTATGTCAATCCATGGTTAAGTTGTTGTTGTTCTCCTGGGGGATTTTCCTGGAACTTGTCTTCAGAGAGATGTTTAAGCAAGTTTTACAGGTGGGTATAGAATCAAATACTTCCACTTCCTTCAGCAAAGAGATAAATGTAAATGTAATCAAAAGAGACACGGAGTATAGTGGAGTAGTCAAGTTTGGGTGGTCTGAAGTTCAGTTTTCCAAGAATTATGTTCTGGCTCTTTAGTTTGCTACCTCTGTGGCTTTGGGAAAACCATTAAAATTTCAGTGCTTTTGGTTCTTCCTATAGCATGAGAAAATAGTATCTACCTATAGTATTATTAAAGGAATAAAGTGCTTATAAAATGCCTGGTAGGTAGCATGTGTTCTTAAATATGCAACTATAAAACCATGCAGAATACTGCCCTTTGCTTAGCTCATTCAAAAAGCCTAAATGTATTCCAAAGAATATATTTTTAAATCAATACGTATTGCACTCATAATATCATAGGAAGTAATTCCCCTCATAATCATGGAGCAGTCACTGATATTACATCCAAACAACATCTTATAATAACAATGTTTAATAGCCATATAGTACATTTATTCTAAGTAGCTAGAAGCACTTAGTCAACATCATCCAATTAATCATTACAGATCCCTGTGAGGTAGGTCAGAATTATTATCTCAGTGTTAGTGATAACGATACTGATATACAAAACCAGTGAGCTGTTTGCCAGATCAGAATGACTTTTTCAGCCTATAAGCAGGAATAGAAGCAGAGGCCTGACTCTGTCAAGGATGCTGTTAAGAGAAACGTGCTAGTTCTCGGATTGGATATTCTTAAATTGTTTCCTTCCAAATAACATGTAAGTATACCTAAATGTAGCCATTAAAACAGGTGAGAATGATTATTTATGGACTTCAGATAGCACCTATTTTTAAGCATGTATCTACTAACCTTTTTGTTTTAGACTATCATGAATTCTAACAAGTTAAAATTGCTAACAACTGCAGCTTAATTAAAATTTTAATTAACAGTAGCTACTGACAAAATGAGTAGAACAAGATAAATGTTAATTTTATAGTTCAATCAATTGAAGTTTAGAAAAAAAATTCTTACTATTAAGGTCATCATTATCACAAGTAATATGCCACCAGTTCTCAAATTCAATGAATTAGTTCTTCTATTGCTAGAGGTTAGATTTTACAATGTTAACCCAGAATATTCTTTCAATATAGAAAAGTCAGTCCAGACTTGACCGGGGGAAATGATGATTAGTGAAAAGTACTGAACTTGAAATAATTTTAAAAATATGTGTGTTGATTTACCATTCTAGTAATTAGAATTAGAATACCTAAGTTTAAATGCTTAATCAAACCTTCCTAGCTCCATTGTATCATGTATTTAGTGTTGTTGTTAGGGTGAAAAATGCCAAGGATTCAAACTTTCCTAACAAAATTCAGCTCGTTGATACTCAACAAATATTAGTCAATAGAATGTGAGAAATTAATTGAATTATTCAGGATATTTAATTACCCCAAACTGATATGGCCAGACAGTAAGAACAGCTTAAATGTTCTGATCAAATTATTACTTTTTACTTTGGAATATTTATGTTTTCTGTGACCTATGTTCCAGAGAAGCATTTTTTTTTTTTTTTTTTTTTTTTTTTTTTTTGGTGACACTAAAGTTTCTGCCCTAATATTCCTGTTATTCTGCCACATATTCCACACTTTCAGGAACTGCTAGATGTCAGTTTTCCAAAAAGTAATTTGAAAATTACAGTGGAAAACAGAAGTGTAGGGGGTTATTCCAATTAAGCATGTTCCAATAAGCCAGAAAGTTATTCAGCAAACGAATAGTACTCACAAGGAGAAAAAGGCATATTTTAAATCATCTGCCTCTGAGGTTGAATCCCCAGTATACCACATCCTAAATTTATGACGTTAAACAAGTATATTTCCTTTCCTAGAACTCCAGTTTCCTTGTTTATAAAACAGGTAACTCAGAAGGGTAAATGTGTGACACAGAATAAACTGAGATATTGTGCATAAAACAATTAGCCATGTGCTTAGTCAATGATATGCATTCAGGAAACAATTATTTCTGTCTTTCCCTTTGCCATCGCATCATGTAATGTAGCCATAGATTCAGCCCCAAGAAATAATGCCTATCATGGGTATAATTAGGCTTTGGAATGCTAGATGTGAAATATTTTTTTCTTTCAAGTGTGATTCTCTCACAATGAGGCTTGACTGTGAGGCTTGTCAAGGTCACTGTGTTAAATAAGTCTATGCATTCTTGTAGTCAGAAGTCTAACTGGGCTGCAAAGCAGTTTGACTGAAGAGACACTATGCAAATCAGATGCATGCTGTCATCATTATGGATAAGACTGTTCATTTTTAGACTCTTAGGAGGTTTCTCGACTGTAAGGAAGAACTTTGGCTCAGTAAGTGGGTTAGTGTGATTGATATTTTACTATTCAAGAGAGCAGAACAGGAATGAGTTCAACCTATAAAGTGTAAATTATCTGCGTGTGTGTGTATGAATATAAAGAAAAAGAAGAGGGAAAAGTGCAGCGTGAAATGTGTGTGTATCGAAGGAGCGTGAGATGCACAACACACACATATAGACAAGCACAAACCCAGAGACGGAGACAAAGAGAGAAAGTGAGAATTTAAGAAAGATATGAGGGAAAGAGAAAGGGAGACAGACAGACATACAGGACCAGAGAGCAAAGCCATGTCATGCCTAAAAAGTTGAATTAGACTTGAGAAATAGAAATTGGATGGACAAGGAAGCAGAAGGACAAATGGAAGAAAGAAGATAAATGCATTCAAAATAATGCATTCAAAATAATAATACTTTCTTCTCATCTGCTAGGAAAAAAAAAAAAAGAAAGAAAGAAAGAAAGAAAAAAGAATCCTTATTCTTCCATAGTGAAGTGTAGCTATTGTCATTGGGAGGTCACCAGGGAAGATATGTGCCGTACAGCAAGGACTGCTGTCTCGTTGTGGTATTTATTTGTGCAGTGTATTCCCTGTGTGCACATTATTTACCTTGATTATTCTTTGAAGGAATGTATTAGACCCTTTATTTTTATATACAACATATTTCAGACATTGAACCACATAACTCAAAACAGTACTTGAATCATGTTCAGCACAAATAATATGTGTCCATATGTGAATTCTGCAAGGAGACAGAGGATGAGAAGTTGAGAAGTAAAAAAAAAAAAAAAACCATGCACACAAAAGCCAGGTGTTGCCTATTTTCTTTTAATTTTAGAGTAATGAAAAGGCAACAGGAGGAAAATAAATATTAATATTACTATAAACAGGTATCAATCTGCCTTTGTTAGACTCTAACCACCGAATAGTCTGTTCTGAAATTAAAAGCCTCTATCATTCAAAGTGGCTTAAGACAGCAAAGTCCATCAGATTTCTGATGACAGCAATGTATACAAGCATTATCACACAAGTAGAAGATAATATATCAGGTAGAGAACTGAGCTGTGAATGTGGAATAGAATTGAAGAACTCGGAAAATATGTGTGGGTTTGGTGGCCAGTAGTATAATAAAGGGAGAAGGGACATGAAGAGAAGAATCACATAATTTTTATTTGTGATTCCTTCAAAATTAATAAAAACCTACAAATGTGCTTCTGTCTTCATGCATATAGATATACAGCACATTATTCTGCAAAGTTATGTCCCTCCTAACCAGAGTAAAGATAATATTCATGTAGAACCCAATATTTTTATACAAATAAAGCAAAAAACACACTTCCATCCTTCTCTGACAGTCCTCAGCCTCCCACCTGGGGTGCCAGAAAATTCTCTTAACCTCTTTTGTGTGCTGTTTATGGAAGTTGTATACATTGGGAGGAAAATGAGGATTTCATAGGAACAATGGAAAATGTGTCTGTCCTAATGGTGGTGGTGACAGAGGTTGAGGAAAATCTAGGTGACTGAGGAAAGAAATAAGGACCTCACTCTTTTTATTTTTGTTTTAATTGTTTAATGTAAAAAATTTTTTTGGTATCATGGATTGAACCAAGGGCACTTAACCACTGAGCCACATTCACAGCTATTTATATTTATTTTGAGACAGTATCTCGCCAAGTTGCGTAGGGCCTCACTAAGTTGCTGAGGTTGACTTTGAACTTGCCATCCTTTTGCCTCAGCCTCCCTAGCCACTGGGATTACAAACCTGCACTGTCTGGCCAGGTATGATGTCACTCTTTAAGTAAGGTATATTCATGTCAAAGGAAATCTATTTTTAGAGTTTAACTTCAATTTCATTAATGAGGAGTCATACTGAGAATACTTGCCATAAGAAATTTGTCAAGCTTTTTGCTACAGATTGGATCCCAAAAATCGCCCAACAGCCCATGTGTTAAAAGGTTGATCCCCTGGGTGGTGATGAAATGTTAGGAGGTGAGAGGTGGTCAGGTTATTGGAGGTGCACCCAGAGATGGATTTGGGCATCTAGTTTTTATATAACAATTTGCTCCACCTTGCACTCCCTCCAATTGCCATGTGGCACCGCAGCAGAGGCCGAAGTTCATGAGTCTACTCAATCTTAGAAGGCAATCTCCAGAACTGTGAGCTAAACAAATCTTTTCTCTTACACATCAATAATTTTGACTATATTAGTATAGTGATGGAAAGCTGTTTTATCACACAGTGTAAAATGAGGAAATGTAGTATTTATCATGGCACCATTGTTGGATTATAACACTGTTTATGATACTTACAAGCACCAAAGTAGAAGTAAAATTTTAAATTATGTATTATAAATAAAGTTTGCCATGCTTTCTTTCCTCGTGGTTGATTCCAAGTATTCAGAAGAGAAATGGGGCTTGCCAGAGGCATTGAGTCAAAGGAGCTATATATTTGAAGAACTTGTCATGATAAACAAAAATCAAAGCTTTTAAAGTTATAACTCCCTAGAGTGGGACCAAACCAAGGACACCAATGCCATTACCACTGTCAAAATCTGTCTGTGGCATTAAACTTTTCAATCCACTTTGGTTTGGCAGTGTAAGGTCATTCCAATTCCCTAGAGTACCTTTCTTTCAGCAAGGCTTTGGCTCTCTGTGAGTGATCTCCTTGATTGGCATTTATATATTCTGCTGCTTAAAATCCCTCATGTGACTAGCAGTTCTTGGAATATAAACAGTTTCTAACACATTGTCCCCAAGTCACATACATTCCTTTATGCACTTCCTCCCAGTGATTGAAGTGGGCTTGATCTAAACTATATCTCTAATTTCTCCTCTGTATGTATGTTTCCTGCCACATAGAGTGTGTATTTATATATGTAAAACTAGTAAACTATATATATATACATACATATATATATATATATACTAGTAAAGGTGAATAATCATTTTTAACTCATTTTTTCAGTTGAAAAATCACTTATTTTCTTTGCAAAACGTTTTCATCTAAAACAAGGATCAATGGTTGGCTATTGAAGATTTTACTGAAATAAAGGAATAAATAATTATATGATATTAGCTTAAAGACTTACTAGATTTGATTCAGAGTGACTTTTGTAGTCATCATAATCTTTTTAAAATCTGATCTTTCTATCCATAGAGCAATCATTTCTAAAAGTAAGAAAATTTTCAAATGTAAACATTGAATTAAAAATGTATCTCATATTAATTTGAGCATCAGCATTTCTATGAAATGAAGTTCTCTGTAATTATTTTATAGTAGTGTTTTACTCTGCACTTTTCTACCTGTCAAAATATTTCTAAAGTATGTATACATATTTTTGCATGATTTAGCAAATATGTGCCATATAAGGACTTGGCAAAATACAGTTATAAAAAAAAAGGTTACTCTGTAGATTTATTCTGATTGACCCGCTTTTGCAATCTTTTTAACAAAATAAATGAAACATCGTATGGGATTAATAGTAACTTTGAAGAAAAAATATTTTTCAGTGAAAGATATTCTGGGAAAAGTTATTCTCATAATTGACTATCAGGCAGTATGATATGGACATGAGAAAAATAATTAGCCCTATTAGAGGATAACCAGACATCCAAGACAAATGCACAACTGTATAATGCCTGGTGTAGTCATACACTCTTTGTAAAATATTTACAACCTACTGGACACTAGCTTCTCCTCCAGGTCTTTGGGATACCTCAGTGAACAAAAAAGAAACATTCTTGCTTTTCTGAAACTTATATTCTAACAGTATATTTCATTAAGCATATGAAATAAAATGGTAATTGATAGGAAATAAAAACATAAAACACATACAGCTGCAGGTCATGAGTATTTGTTGGTTGGGAGAGGAGCTGTCCAGCCCTTGAAAAAGAACCAGTTCAGTGAAATGTCAAGGAAGTGGGAGAATTATCCCTGTGCCATCTAAGAGAAGAGCAGCGGGAACGTGCCTAACAAACGGGACATCCAGGAGGCTGGTGTGGCTGCCGGGGGAAAGTGAAGGACATGGTAGAGGACACTCAGGGGCTGCTCATGTGGATCCCTGGGGTGCTTGGCCCAAACTTTGCCTCTCATCCTGAATAAAATGTGGAGTTCTTGCAAAATGGTGAGCAAAGGAATGACATGGTTGGACCAACACTCTAACAGAGTGGAAGCAGGGAAAGAGTAAAAGCCAGAGATGTTGCTACGAGGTGAAATGAAGGTGTTTGCATGGCAGGTCTGCACTGAACTGGTGAAAGAACTCCCTTCACCGAAGGAAAGCTCCTTGGAAAGAAGCCTTCAAGGAGGAGTCTGTTCTCTTACTGAAAGTGGAAATGACAGACCTCCTGGCAAGTAAACACTGTGGTTCGTGCTGGGAGGAAAGTCCATATTATGAAAAAACTTGGACAAGATATACTTGTTTCTATAGTTGCTTTTGGTAAGCAATCCTGAAATCGTGGGGCCTAACTCCATGGATTATATAATACAATTATGTAACTAACTCTGTGAGTAAGAAATGGGGATATTCTGTCATTTGTATGTCTCTTTTTGAGTAAGGCAACTTTATACTTCATCAGAAAAATCTCATCTGCTGCTTGGAATACATATAATTTGATGACATGAAAAAATGACATAGCAAGTCACCCAGGGCATCTTTGAATTCCCCCTGCTTCACCTATTTATTTGCATCATTGAAACAATTAATAAGTTCATTTGAGGATCAAATCTCTGCTTCTTGGGAATCATGTGAGAGTTCAATCCTAAGGGTTGCTACCACTAAGAAAGACCCAGGCAAGAGACAAGTGGTGGTTTTTGTCAGGAAAACAGCATCCACAATGATGAAAACTTTCAAATTATGAATAGCGTGCATAGTATTCCTAGTTGTGAAGTGTAAAACAGGGTGGATTCAAGAAAAACTTCACAATGTCTAGTCTGAATGGTGTGGCTGTCTTCCGAAATGGGTGAGTCTGCAAATAGATTGTGTGTGCGTGGGGACTGGAAACAGCTTACTTTTATAAGTGCCAAATTTGACATACATATTAGACATCAGAGTGGTGCATGTTGAGTGGGCAGAAACACAATTCTTGGTATCAGGCACATGAAATACACAAAGCTGGAAGGAAGTCTAGGAGTTGTGATCATATTGAGTGAACACACTGCGTGAGAAGTATAACCAAAGGTGTATAAATGGAATAAATAAGCAGGCCAAGAACTGAGCCCTGGTGCATGACATTAAAACGTGAGTGTAAAGAAGAGGAGCTGACACAAGAGACTGTCAAGGAACAGCACACATGGCAAGATGAGGGAACAGGATGTACCGAAAGCTGGGTGGGGACCACGGGAGCATTTCAGAAGGGAAGGCAGATGTGGCTCTGATTTGAGTGATGTGATTTTGAAAAATGCTGTTCAGTGGAAGGTGAATCCTTCATTCTTTGATAAACATGTTTTCTTCAAACTGACACAATGATTAAATGACTACGCAGACTTTATTTTTGAACTATATATACATCTCTAGTAACTCAGTTTTAAGTAAATTTAAATATAAATAAAAGCATTCAACTGAATCTAACCCATGCAAAGTCCTTGGATTTCTGAGATCAAGCTGTTTTTGATAATTCAGAAAACAGTCCTGCTTTCTTTTAAGTGTTCTAGTATTTTAAATCTCCTAAAGTGGCTTGTTGTTATTTCATAAGGGTTCATGTGTCTTCTAAAATCTTTCTCCTTAATTTTCACAGCAGATAACAAGATAAGAGGGTGACATAAAGATAGTGAAATTTAAGAGAATGCTACAGGATAGATTTTAAAGATAAAAGGAATGACAGGAGAGATAATGACTATAGCAACTCCTGTGACAGCTCAATTCTATGCACTTTTTCTGTACATTTTTCTTGAACTGTGGTGCAAAAGCCTCAGTATTTGGGAAAAAAAACACAGAGCATGTGTAATTCAAGGGCCATAAGTATTACATGAGAGATGAGTAGGGATTCTGTACAGGGTCATTGCCCAAACATAGTTGTCAAGAACCTTCTATAATTAATTCTTTGCTGTTCATGGCATTTAATATTGCCATAATATGAATGTCTACTTCTCTTCAAAATTCATATGTTGAAACCTATCCTCTCCCTGAGGTGATGTAGGTCCTATTAGGAGGTGATTAGGAAATTATGATAAATCCCTCATAAAAGGGATTAATACCATTATTAAAAAGCCTAAGGAAGGTCATCTTTGTTTGTCCCTTTGACCATGGGAAAAGGTAACATTTAGGAACCAGAAAGTGTATCCTCAGCAGAATATATCTTCCAGAACTCTTAGGAATAAATTTCAATTGCTTACAAGCTACTTGGTTTGTGATAGTTTGTTATGGCATGTTTATCAGAATAGGACAAACATTACAATTCATTTTGGTTGATTGGTGTAAGGTCATAACAGTTTCCATCTTCATTATCTGAGAGACTCCTTGACTTGATCTATTTCTTCCTGGTGTGCAACATTTATATGTCTACTCCAAGTTCAAAAGACAAAGGAAACAAGTACCAGTGAATTAGTGAATATTATATTGAGACTTCTTGAAAATATCCAGTCAAGAAGATACCATAGTGTCCATAGAGAAACACATCTAACATATCTACATTAAAATGCTAATAATTAATTTTGTTGTGTTTTATGTGATTCTGTAAAGAAAAATAAAAGAGCTTTACTGTGGAAAATTTTACTGCCAAATTGAACCCATTTCCAGTTTCAACTGTTCAACTGTATGTGCCAAAAAAAAAAAAAAAAAAACCAGAATAACTTAACTGAAATGAAGGTTTTCTAATTCTCATTGGCCCAGAACATATTTTATTCTTATCCTATTACTGTTTGTTGTCTCTAACATTATCTTAGGGAATCACAACACACACGTGCACACACGTGCACACACATGCATGCACACACACACACACACACACACGTTTTGCTATTATCCCTTGGAAATTTACATTTGTCTAACCATTTTTCAGAAATGTGTAATAATTTTGATCTTGTTAATAAAATATTAAACCTTTAAGGTATTTCATAGCAAACTTGATTCCAGTGTTTATACATATTTCTCATAAAATTCATGTGTTTAGATAAGTCATTTGTTTGCTAGGTAAACCCAAGTGAGCTTTGGGTAGTTCTCAGCATTTACATATGTGCAATATAGACAAAAGATATTACCATAAAAATGATAATTGTTTATGAGCAATAATTATGTTAGACAGAAAATTGCTGGTCAGGAAATTCATCTAGAGCATGTAAATCATAACTACGGATTAAAAAGGAAAGTAGTATGGTTTCAATTAATATAATTTAGAGAAAAAAGGTGGCAACATTTAAAAAAGTGATTCCCAAGAAAATTACACATAAGCCTGATTTTCTAATTAAAATAACCAGGTTCTCTTAGCACAAGTACATGTATTCATAGACATGTACTTATTACTTAAGAAGTTTGATTACAGAAATCTAGTAATTTTCAACGTGAAGACATCTGGATAATAGGTGATTTTATTAAATGAAATTGAAAGCAGTAATCTTGTATATTACCTTCTGTAGATCCTATTGTCAACAAATCCTGTCTTGTCCTCTCTCTCCTCTGTCCTTGCTGTTGAGGGGTCAGTAATAATTTCTCTTTTAACTGATCTGTTACTAGGTTTTTCTTTTAAACTTGACCTTCCTACTCTTTTTCCCCTCAAATACACCCCTGTTCTAACGTCTGTTCCAGGAAAACTACTGGTCTTTTAGGGAATCTGTATGTTCAAAAATGTAGGTGAATCAATGCTAGCAATATAACTATACATAAACTTTTAAATAATGAAGTTTCAGTCAATATTTCAAATTTAAAATCATACCAATGAAATTATTATTGTTTTAAAATTTCAAAACTGAGGGGACTCCATTATAAATGTTTTATTAGTTTTATATTGCAATAGGACTTTAGATTATAAAAAGTGACAAGCACTAGTTTATCAACATCCAGTAAATCAGGGAGTTGTAGATGTGTATCAGAACATCTGTGACTGACTGTGCTTATGTGTAGGATTTTATTTCAACATGCATGGTGACTATACGGACAAGAAGTGAATCATGTAATAATGATATTAAATTAAGGCTTGCGTAGGGTAGAGCTGTAAGGGAAACCTCCAAACACAGTGCCCCAGACAGTAGAATTTCACTGTAAATAAAGCTTGAAAGAACACATCCATTCAACTACTTATTTGGTCCTGTGGGAAATTAATTTTCATTGTGATAGCAAGGTCTTCCTGATGGACTCTCCAGTTAAATGCAACTGTTATTCCAACCTCAGAATGGTTTTCTGGAGACTAATAGAAAATGTTCAGATGTCAATTAATAAGATATCTGACTAATGATAAGTGATTCATAAATATTACCTGTTTTATTATATGCAAAAATAATGAAGTATGCACATAAAAATTGCATTGTAGGGTCATTTTTCCTTTCCAAATGGTGCCAATGTCTAGCACTATTCCAGAATTTTTTTGCAATATTATATATGCTATTTCCATCAACCACAATTTAGGCAAGCTTAAACATTGAGGGTTATTTGTATATGAGTTCAGTTGTTCTAGATAGACATGATAATGCTGGGGTGTAAATAATCTTTTTTTTTAATTATTTATTTTTAAAATTTTTTACAGACTGCATTTTGATTCATTGTACACAAATGGGGTACATCATTTTGTTTCTATGGTTACACACCATGTAGATTCATACCATTCATGTAATCATACATGTACATAGGGTAATGATGTCTGTCTCATTTCACCATCTTTCATACCCACCTCCCTCTTCTTTCCTTCTACATAATCTAAAGTTCCCCCATTCTTCTCTCACTCCCCCCCCCCCCCCACCCCCATCATATACCATTCTCCACTTATCAGGGAAAACATTAGACCTTTGGTTTTTTGGGATGCTAAATAAACTTTTCTAAAGAATATCCATCCTACATTCTAAAGGGGAAAACTATAAAATGGAAATTAAAAAAACATTTTAAACTTCAATTGTCCACTTGTTTTATAAATCAGATTTTGAACATAGTGTATAAATATAACAGTGAATTGTAATACTACATTTCATTTACATCTTAACAGTAGTTTTTATGAATACTGGAAAAATTAATATACCTGAATGTAAGCAAAAACTTATCCTGAAAAAAAAAAAATAGTGAAATAAAGTGAATTTCAGACTCCATGCCAGAATTTACTTTGATAAATATCCACATTTAACTATAGGATAGATTCAAATAAACATACTAAATACCTTACTATCTCTATTATATTTTATTTTTAATTCAAAGCATTTCAGCTTTGCCTATGTGTTTTTTGTTTATTTTTAACTGTGTTTATTGCATTACTACAAAAATCTATGCTAAGAATTATTAGCACATAATGATACAAATATTTATTTGAAATTCAGATCTTTCAATCTTAAAGGGCATAATAAAATTCAGGGGAATAATTTTTTTAAGGATTTATCAAAGGTAACCCAAATATTCTTCTCTTTTGTATGTTTGTTGGCAAATAATTTGTGTACACATCTTGGGATGATATTTCTCCAATGACCTTGATGGGACACTTCAATTTTATTTAGTGAATGAAGCTTCAAATGTGCATCGGTATATGACACTTCCATTTCCTAGTGTATGTGGAGATCTAAGGAGCTATGAGAAAATATTATCATTATGTGACATTCTTGCACTTTAGGAACACCTACAAAATTACTCTTCTCAGCTGAGACTTACATAATGAGCTCCTCTTTATGACTGGGTTCAATCTTCCTTCCTCCTGGAACAGGTTAAGGAAAGAGAGAAATTGCTCAAGATGCAAATTATGTGGACTCTCATGACCCAGGTGAACTAGACCTTACAAAATGCCTGTCAGGGAGATGTAAATTTCTCAGAAGCTGCAAGATCACTCGATTCATAGGAAGCTATTGATTTTCCTGTAGCGTTTTCAATACACAAATGAAAGACTTAGCAAGTTTGTAATACGGCTGCTTTCCAGTTTTTCTTTGGTGAGACCATGATTTGTTTTTAAACTTAAATACTATAGTTCATGTAATATAGAGACATACTGGAAAATGCATCCTTTCTTTCCTTTATTTAAAAAGAGTGAAATTGATGATTTTAAAAATAAGGGCTGGGGTTGTAGCTGAGTGTTAGGGCGCTTGCCTCACATGTGTGAGGCACTGCGTTCCGTTCTCAGCACCTCATATAAATAAATGAATAAAATAAAGGTCCATCAACAACTAAAAAGAAGAAAAAAAAAACGTAAATTAGAAAAAAAAAAAAAAGTGGAGGCAATACAGAAAGCTATTCAGTAGTGACAGTGGGAAAAATTCCAACATTCTGGCTTCACCATCTATACTTTAATCAATACACATTAACACAGGCTGCATTCTGCCTATGTAAAAACACCTTGCCATCTCAGTGAAAAACGGCACAGCAATTAAAGTGTCAAGAAGGTTAAGGAGACAATATGAGAGTAAGTGCAGATAAAATTTTATTTTAAACTCCTCTATTCTCCAACACTCATTGCAGTATTCTTTTTTTTCACTGATTTAAAATGTTAAAACATTAACAACTCCAGAAAGCTACTTGGTATCTTATGTAAAAGCTATGTGCTTTACAGTCACCTTCATTTGTTAAATAAATTAAACGATATGTGTGGTTTTTAAAACTGTCTTTTCAGTGATTGAGAAGTTTTATTAATTTTTCTTCCTTCAGTATATGTAGATGTGACTCCGTAATAGAAAGTATTAATATGAGGATTCCCTCAAATTTACTTTAGCATTTTTTCATTAAGTGAAGCCTCATAGGTAAATATTGTTTGATAATAAAAATGATGCCTTCTAAATTGTATTTGAAAACGCTTTGCCAATTCTCATTTTTTTTTTCTTTAGGTGAAGTTTAAGTGTACTCTTTTTTACATTAGTTGGGCCATTTTCAGCTAACTTGTGTGACTGCAATCTCTGAGGAAGCTCAAGTGGTATTGTCTATCCAACATGGTTAGAAACTGACTTTTGATGAGACATGAAGGACAAAGAACGTGCTTCTGCACAATCCTCAGGCCATTCCACATGCTCTCTACTTTCATCATTCTTAGTGAACACACAAGTGAAAACAGGAATAGAATATTTAATGTTACCTCTCACGCTCTCTCTTTTTTTATTTTGTCAGTAAGTAAAGATGCAAACCTGCATGGTTCCACCTCAGGCAGCCCCCAGGGGTACATTGTGCAGGGGCTTAGCCATGCACATCAAGTGCTACAGAAGTAGAGTAATGAGACCCTGACATGCTACTAGCTGACACATAGGTTTTATTATATAAAAAGCTCTCAATGCCCATAAGGCAGAATGAGATGGTGCATATTCCCTGCTTCTAAAAGGTAAAGAATTGTTCTAGCACATAAAACACGTGCACACAGCTCATGTCTGTAAATCTTTTTAAAATGAGCAGTGCTTTTTTCTTTTTTCCTTAAACTTAATAATAATGCAATGCAATATTTCCTGCTCCGTATTTTTGTCTTTGCTTCTGTGAAATTATTCACTTTATTGTAAAGAGATTTTTAAGTACTTGAAGCCATTTTATGCTCAATGAACTGTTCTAAAACCCAAGGCCTGCACAGAATAGACCATTAAAATAAAATTATAATTTGTTTTGCTGAAATATAGAATATTCTTATTATTCTTTTATTCAGTACCACAGTTAGATGACACCATGATTAGAAGATCTTTTTATCTGCTCAAGACATCGAATTTCCAACTACATGCTTTCTAACACTTAAAATCAAATGAAAATTTCACTTTTTACTTTTGCTGCTGAGTGTCTACAGTTATATGCTAGTTCTGCTTATGTATTGTATACATCGGCCCTCACCAAACTCTCCCTCCACTCTTGTAACCACTCTGTGTGATTCTGTGGTTGTGTTGCTATGATAACTTTCATACCATGATTTGGTCATGTGACATGCTGCAGTTGATCTTAGAATAGGTCAATATTTAATCACATGAGCCTTTTATAAAAGTAGTTTTCCCTCATTGGAGTCAGAAGGCAACCAGAGAGATTCAAGTCAATTCGAGGAAG
This sequence comes from Sciurus vulgaris, assembly GCF_902686455.1. NCBI lineage: Eukaryota > Metazoa > Chordata > Mammalia > Rodentia > Sciuridae > Sciurus > Sciurus vulgaris. The sequence goes on from NC_136466.1 coordinate 153,380,601, forward strand.
TATCTGATTGCTACCATGAGGGGACCCAGGTGACATAACCTGAAGCAGCCTCCTACAGCTGTGATCAAGTCAGGAATGACTGCTGAAAGACAAGAGGGACTTCAGTCCAGCAACTGTAAGGAAATGTGCACAGGGGACAGATTTACCAGCTCCAACCTCTTAAGGATTGAAATCCTAAGTTGGACTTAACTCTGTGGTTTTCTTTCTCCCAAAGAGAGCAAAACACTGATAAAATGGAGTCATTTTTCCAGATTCAAATGAATGGTCTCTGCCACTCTCAAAACCTTCCTGTGCCATAACTATGTGTTCACAAAGTTGAGAACATCAGGCCTGATAGTGTGTGAACAGGAAACATGTCATATTTCCAATCTTTTTTATGTGACTAAAATAAACAATAAAATCCTAGTAATTAAATATACTGACTTTGTTTTCAGTTATATTTTTTTTTCTAAAACAATCACTTTGTTGTTTTAAAAAAAAAATCTGAGCCATAGTTTCTCTGCATATTTAATTTTCACTTTTAGAATTGCTTCTGAGGGAAAATTGCTTTTAAAATAATTTTCTCTGCAATTAGGTAAATGAGGACCTATAGGCCTAACATGCTTTTAAATTGGGAATTACTTATTTCACTACTTACAGACTAACATAATTGGCAGTGGAAAAATTTCAGGCAACACAAAGGATAACACTTTTGTGATTTAATCTCTAAAGAAAGGATTTTAGTCTGGTACAAAAACTGATAATATCTGTAACTACAACCCGCAGGATATTTTCTGAACTGTATTTGGTGCTTTCCTTTTAAAAAAATTAATCTTATAAGTATATGATGTGATAAGCTGCTATTTCTCAAAGTGAGCTTATTGACTTATTAAGGCCTTGTACTTACTGCTTAAAAAAGGATTTTTTTTTTTTTTTGTAATGCCAGGATTCTGCATTTATTTATTCTAACTTCCTTCATTAGTTTAGAGGCAGTAATAGTGAAATGTCAATAAACACAGTTGGGGGATCAGGCTGTGTCTATTTGAATACTGTACCTATCACTTAAGAGGTGTGTATCCTCCAGTATGTCATTTAACATCTCTGTGTCTTGTTTCCCACATGAGTAAATAGGTGTGTATGCACTCATATGTTGGTATAAATGTTCATGTAAGGCATTGACAACAGTAAGTTCATAACACACATTAAAGTATCATGTAAAGGACTCATCTTATTTCCTTATTTAAAACATTATTTTATCCTCTGAATTAAAACTGGGACCACCTTGTATAGTTGTATAGTATGTAGACTGCACAATGCTACCTTGCAGAAGTTGCCATGGAGGTTAAAACTCTATTTTCATTTCCATCACCCTGCTAATGCTCTCAGGTTTGAGAATTCTCAGAGCCAGTTGGCTCTTCTATGTGTCCATCAAGATACTAGTGAAGTCTACCCAATTAGAAGACCAATAACATACTGCTTCGTCTGCCCCGATGCTTATAATTAAGATTGGATTCTATTATTAGTGAGTAGGAAATACTGACATAATTTATCTTGGACACTACAAATGTAGTAGAGATTTCATTTTTTTTTTATTTAAGTTCCTATAAAGCACAGTTTCTTTTCTTATAACTAAATGCTGAACATAGGTATACACAGATTCATATTTCTTTTACTATCTTTCTCTCTCTATATATATGCATATATATATTTGTATATTATGATTGCTATACATACTTACAGTTATTTTGTATTGAATGCATAGAACAGTAGGGTGGAAATTCATGAAGTTATTGTATTTTGTACTTGTCTTTCAAGGGCTTCTGTTTTATTTAGAAGGTAAAACAGATGAGGTATTAAATATGTGGCAAATATTAACTAACTTTGTAAATAACCTGATAATTATCAGATTAAATGTGATAGGCTATGCACATCACAAAAGAGTAGGCAGAACAGAAACAAAAATTACACACAGAGCATATTCATACTTGAGTGGATGTAGACAGAGGTATTTCCAAGATTTAAAATCAAGGATCAATAGTACCAAGTGTTTTGTGGGCTTGTGAGTGAGTTAGTGAATTTAAATGTAATACTTTTTGGTACCAGAGATTGAACTCAGGGGCACTTGACCACTGAGTCACACCCCTAGTCCTATTTTGTATTTTATTTAGACAGAGAGTCTCACTGAGTTGCTTAGCACCTTGCTTTAGCTGAGGCTGACTCTGAACTCTAGATTCTCCTATCTCAGCCTCCTGAGCCACTGCACTGGGATTGCAGGCATGTGCCACCACACCCAACTTAAATGCAATATTTTTTAAATCAATGACTTCTTAATTTAAATATGCTAAATACCAATCAAGAACTTTCTATGTGTTACCAGCCTGAAGTTTACTGAGGTTGTAAACTATGATCACCAATTCATACGTGTAATATTTCCAGAGGCTCCAATGAGGCTCAGGTGGTGGAGCTTTCTAGAGGTTCCTGAAGCAGGGGAAACTCAACAGACTAGGCAGGGAAGGCATTACTTATTCTGGATCGTTGGAGTCATTATGTAGTATTACAGATTTTCTCCTCCAAATCCTCACTAAGGATGGCTTGATATTGGGTCTACAAAATGGTACAGAGCAGTTCAATTGAAATGAACGTGGGAGGAAGCAGGGTGGCAGAGCTCACACCCCAGCAGGCCGGCAGCAGGGAGGCACGTGCTGTGGACCTCAAGCTCTGCAGCTGAGCCTGTGGTTTGGAATTAGATGTTGCAGTAGGTTGATTTGTGTCCCCCCAAAGAAGAGTTCACATCCCAATCCCTATAACACTCAGAATGTGGATGAGATGGTTTCTAAAGTCAATGGTTCGTGTTTTTACAAGAGAAAGGAAAGCAAGCATAGGTCATAGAGACCCAAGGGACACACAGGGGTAAGAAGGCCATGAGATTGACAGGTAGAGAAGGGCATGATTAATTAAGGCTCTAAGGACTGCAGGCTGTCACCCACAGCTAGGAAACACGCACAACACAAACCTTCCCTACCAGCCTCCAGAAAGATACTCCAACAATATCTTGACCTTAGGCTTCTAGCCTTCTGAACAGTGGAAAGTATGTTCATTTCTACATGTCAAATTCATAGTCCTTTTCCATGGCAACCCTAGGAAACTGATACGGACACATTTAAAGGCATTCCCATCTCTGCTGCATGGTATTCATCAACTTACTTCTCAAAATCTTCATTGGCCATTTAATAAACTAAAAAGGAACTGAAATCTACAAAAATTTTAGTAGAAGAATATAAACAAGGACCATATGCAATGCACGACTGAGAAGAGTGTAAGGATTAAGTGAGACAACAGAAGTAAGGCACTTGGAGCAATTTCTGAAATGCAACAAATGCTCAATAGATGGAAGCTTTCAGTTATGGAGCCGAAACAGGTAGATGAGGCTCAGACATAAAGATTCGGCATAAGGAAGTCTAAAGAAGCATCAGAATTCTGATGACAGGAACAAGTTTTTAAGTACTTAGTATATCTTGTAAGTGGCAGTGAGGGAAGGGACTTGTATAGGGAGACGGTTCTGAAGTAAGTGACCACACATCCGGAGCAAAAAACTGAGAGAAATAGCATGTTTTATGTTCTTGAGTGCATAAATCAAGTGTGTTTGTGAGTAAGGATGGAAGAACAGAACCCAGCTGCCTCTGAGATTGTACCCTGGCTAACCTGCCATTGCCAGATGGAGCTGATGGATGGTACTTTCCGAAACATCACTTATGGCCTGAGGATGCAGCTTAGTGGTAGAGCATTTGCCTTGCATGTACAAGGACCTGGGTTCCCAGCACACACACACACACACACACATACACACACACACACACACACACACACACACACACACTATCCCTTGCTATTAATAAACAGTGTCAGTTACTGATAATTGATATTTTGTTTTTTATTTCAGTTTGCTTGTGTTCTTGAGAAGATAGTTGTGACTTGTGTCCACTTCAAGTAATATTTTAATTTTTAATAGTTTAATTTTAATGTTGGGGAGCAAGTCAGGGAAGGAAAGAATAGCAAAACTAAAAGGGAATCAGAATGTATCACAAACTGAGTGAAAAGTCAGAGACAAGTGCCTCATCTTCCCTTGGGATAAAACTTTTGTATACAATGAATCAAAATGCAGTCTGTAAAAAATTAAAAGCTAAATAAAAATAATAAAACAAAAAGGACAATATCACTGAAGTGATGTACATGAGATACTGAGTAGGGCATATTCAATAGAGAATGGAGAGAGTGAAATTGAAGAAGGGTCAAATTTTTTAGGAAGTTTTTCTGTAAAGAAATAAGAAAAATGGAAGAGATTTGAATAAGGATAAATGCTCAAGAGGTTTTGTTGTTGTTGTTTTGATTTGTGTTCTATTGTTTGTTTTGCTTTGTTTGCCAACCTGGATGTACAAGTTGATGCATTTGTTGATCTCTGATAATGTTAAAGTTTGATATGTAACATAAAAAAAGATCAAGTGGCAATCATTTATCAGGTGGTAGTAGTTTCTTAAGAAAAAGGTACTGGAAATTAACTAGACTGAAAGGATTTTTAAGGAAGTTAAATAGGTGACAGAATAGGAATAAAAAGGAAAAAAGAGTAAAGGGCTAAGATTTCACTTAATGGTGGCAATAAATAAACTTTAGAAAAGCTAAGAGCAGATGTACAATTTACGTTTCCATAAGAGCACATTTAATTCAGATCACAAAGATGTGACTGCACATACATTTATATTAAATGTCTATTTACAATAACCATCTTTTCTGGAACTTCCTGAAGGTTATAGCTAAGCTTTCCTCTATTTCTTACAGTCTTGGTTAGGTTTTGTGGATGTGAAAATAGATAATTCACAGCTTCCCAGGAGACTATTTCTTTAATGTGATACAAAGTAAAGTTGAGATAACCTTTCAGGAAGGAGCCATCATAGCACTGCTGGGCTTTAAGAGAAAAAAAACACCTGTTGTGTGAAGATTAATATGTAACTATTTTTCTTCACATGTCTTAAGAAATATTAAAAGTAATCATTTTTACATTTTCAACATTTCAGATTTTAATTTAACGAAAATATGTTTCCTTGCAAAATCAAAACAAAACCAAAGAGTCCAACAGATGATCAGTTTCCTAGTTACAAGTATACAGTACACTTGCTCCGTTTGGTAATCAAAGATCTATAATTATAGGGAAATGAGCAACATAATGAAATGGGGACATAAAACACAGATATAAGCACATTTGCTTACCAAATTATTGTTTGTATCTCTTCTTTTTTAAAATCATAGAAAATATTTACTAATTTGTATTAAAAATCTTTTAAGCCTTCCATTCTGCTATAAAAGTATATTAAAAGTTGAAAATATCCTGATTGACATAAATAATATCAAAGTACAGAAAAAATACTTTTATGTTTCTCTTGGTAGATCAGCATTTTAAGAACATGTTACAGCAATGTCTGAGTGTTTAATGTAATGTACTTCAGCTCTATTTTATCTACCTTAATGCAGTATTTAACACTTAAGTAAAACAGAAATGGGATAATTCTATCATTATGACAACTAAAAGTATTTAAAAGTTGTTATAGGTTGTCATACATCTCATTAACTACTATTGATCAGAATTCTAGATTAAAAATGTAGCTTGTTTTGCAGGTTATTACAATCAAGTGCTTGTAACCACTATACTCGTAGTTGGGTAATGGATATACTAGATAATCCAGGTGCATTGTCATGCTAGAAAAATGTGTAAATTGTATGAGTTAGTTTTGTATGTCAGAAAGAATCAGCAATCACTGTGCATCTTTTGCAAGACACTGAACTTGGATATATTCAGAATGGATTTCTGAACTGTGTTATGGTTAAGGAATGTCTATATTCTCAAATCTTAGATCTCTCTCTACTCATTCTTCAGGATAATCATTCTTTCCTTTACCAATGCATAGTCTCATTCGGTTAGCAAGCATATATATTTTGCATTTTATTTCTCCTACAGTGTGAATGCCTTCAAACTACATTGATTCTCAGAATTCTTGTGCAATGGTAAACAATGAAATTATTGACTTTATTACTAATCATTTTAAATATATTATTAATTAATCTAGTTATTCTAACAAGTGCTTTCTGTCAATCTATACCATTTTCAAAGAAAATACTTTGTAGTCTCCATCTTGCCATTCCCCACAAGAGGACGCCTTCCTTTCCCTTTATTTCAATTTCTGTTTAAATGGATTAAGAACTGGAAAAACAGGTATGTTTATTCTTTGGAAGACATATAATTGGAACAGTAAGCCACAGCAACACATCATGGACAAGAGCATCACACTAAGAAAAAACTGATTTGAAGTTTTACTTGTTAGGAATCAATGTGAATTTGTCTAGTACCAGTGAGGATCAAGGTGCAACCTGTCTCAGCATCACGTTCACAGTACTTCAGTAAATAATTAAGAACCTCTTAAATCATGAACAAGCTGACAAATGCAATGGAAAGAACAGAGCTCTCCTAAGAAGGTATCCTGTTCCCATATTCCCACATAGCTAGTTGTATAGCCATAAAAAGCCTTCATAATTTAAGTTCATATAGTGTTTGTAAAAATACAAATGTATACAATTAATTTTACATAATTGTATATGATTTTACAAAAAAAGGCAGTAGATATTTTCTCGAAAAATTAATTATCTTGATATAGAGTTAATGAAACCCATCCCCTAACTGAAGCCACCCTCTTTCCAGAATCCTCTATGTCTTTTGACAGGTAATTTAACTGCTGAGAGTATTGGCATCTTACTTTATAAAATAACAAAAGAGGCTCCTACATCAGCTCTAAGATTTTTTCCCTCTTTTGAAAATATAATCATAGTCTCTCCAACTGGAAATTCCACTAAACTCAACAAAATTATCATAATATGGTTTAGTTTAAAAAACATATACTATATAATACATAACATTTGTTAAATCAAATAGTAATGAAAAATTACACAAAATATATATTTCATGGAACAGAAATGTATTTTCTATTGATTAGTAATCATGCATGTATGATAAGACAATATTTAAAATGAATTACATTTGAATTAAAATAAAAAATAATTGTTTTTAATTTTGTGTTTCCAGTGGAAACAAAAGTCCAAAACTTTAGCTTTAAATGTGTAAAGATTGCCAGTTTTTGAAGTGGAAAATAGAAGTAAGGATCATAATCACAAAACAGGACAATTTAGAAGGGAGGGTGAAAGGAAGGCAGGGAGGGAGGAAGGAAAGGGAGAACAGAAAGTGTGAGAGCAAATAAAATGCTTGGTAGGGATGGGGCTGTAGCTTAGTGGCAGACAGCTTGTCTAGCATGTGTGAGGCACTGGGTTCAATCCTTAGCACCACATAAAAATAAATAAAATAAAGGCAAGCTGTCCATCTACAACTACAATTTTTTTAAAATTAAAAATTATATAGAAAGCAAGAGAAATAAGTGGCAGGGTTTCACTTAAGAGGTCTTGAGCAGAGGACAGAATGAAGGGGTTGAGAAAAGGTTTTCTGGCCAAAGGTAGAGCAAAGCCTTGATGTGAGGCAGGGATGAGTTTGACCTACTGTACCTAAAGGGCAAAGGTCAGCGAACTGAATGGTGCCAGCCAGTGGAGAAAGCAACTCAACTCAGACGTGAGCACAAGCTGATCACACGTTCCCTCCAGTCACAATGAAGATCTGAATTATTTTCATTGTGTGACGCGTTGTCAATGGAAAGTGACAAGCAGGAGAGTATAGAACCTGATTTACCTTTTAAAATAATTACTGGCTTCAGTAGGAAGAAATAATTATAAGGAGCAAGAGCAGAAGACACTGCAGAAGGCCACCGTAGAAATTCAGTGGGAGGATGGTGGCTGGCCTTATATGGGGATTGTGCGGTGAGTTGAGTGGTCATATACCCTGAGAAAAATCAGCTGAATTTGCCAATGGATTCTTTATTGAAGTAAAACTAATAAAAAGTTCAATAAATCTTAAAGATACATAGAAGAAATCTCATAATTCTTTTGGGAATAACTTAGAAGAGGCAAAATGATAAAGAAAGAGAAAGTGGATAATTGAAAGAGAAATAAAAAAGCTTGTATTCCTGTATCACTTTTGAAACTTTAATGGATATTATATGAGAAAAATAAACTCTATGAGTTTTAAGATATTTCTGTCATCTGGGTTTGTAACTTGTTCTCCCAGGAATCTAGATAAAATGTTAAATTTTACATATAAAATTGTATTTAAGACTGTCTCTCCTTCTGGAAATGGTCCACATTTTATTCTATCGAATGTGCATTTCTAACCAACATACCTTTCCCTGAAGATAATCCACACCGCATTCCCCCTTGAATGTGTATCTGCTTTCCTAAGTAAATCTATGTCTCTGAAAAAAATCTATTTACTTAAATTAATTTCAAAAGTATTTCAATGGTGAAATCACATATTTCAATGAGCTATCCAAAAGGATTAGTTTATATCAAATTTAGTCATTCATTGGTTCTCATGTGCCTACGTGTATTCAACTGAGTAAATATAGATGAGAATCAACTCTTTCTTCACATAAGATTCAGGTGCTGTTTGGGATGTCAAGATGATAAGAAAGGATGTAATTTTAGAAATAGAATTTAAAATCTCCTGTGTTTGTTGTGCCAAATGATTGCATATCCCTAATGTCAAGTAAATATAATTCAACTTAAATGATCATTTAAGTTATTCATCTACATTTGCCATAAAATGTACCTGACACTTATTTCTGAATTGATATATCTAACTTTGCAAATATGATTTTGGTTATGCTACAATCAAAACTTGTCATAAGACTTATGCCAACACTTTTCTAATGAGGAAGAAAATTGGGAAGAAAAGTTTATATAATTCTTATTAGTTAAACAATGCCATAACTGGTTATAAATGGATACCAAGAAGATGCTTCATTGCAAATAAAACACATTGAACTTTTTCATCACAATTTCCTATTTTACCTTCAGTGAACAATTACTAAATTTTTGTATAACAACAATAATCAAAGCGTTTCTTATTGTGTGTCTCCATTGTATCCATATGTAAAATTGAAGCTAATGCTGCTGTAACTAATAGTATATTCATTTAAATGGTTTAAGCTGGCAGTAATATAAAGCAATGATCTTTTTTAAGTACTAGTTGGATAAAATTAAAATGAACTAATATCTACTTCTCTTAGAGATATATTAAATATAATAGCCCTTAACCAATAGATATGATTTTCAGGATTTACTGTTTTTCAGAACATAGAAATTAATTATATTTCTTAACTACTCAGTGGAAGGTTTTTTAAAAAAGAACATTTTATATTTCTAGCAGAAATAATTTATTATTTTCTAAAATTTGTACTTAATAGAGTAGTAAAAGGACCGATTTTCATAGACCACATTCTCAGATTTATGCATGGGCAGAATGGGTTTTGAAACACCTATAAAATATATAGATGTCAGCACACAGTCTAAGGCATAATCAGTAATTCGATACTCATTCTGAGAACCTACACTGTGCTGGTTGGCTGCACTCTCTTTGACAGAAATCTTACTTTGGTTCTTGTAACAACATAATCCCACTGTTTTGCTCTGAGCACTCTGAAACCCCTTCTCAGAGTCCCGTGACAGTGCCCTTTCTCTAGCCAACAACAAGGACTTTCTTTTCTCCTTCTTGATATTATAGCCTTGATGACCTCATTTCTCTCTTGGTTTTAGTTTTCATACATACTTTGTCAAGTCCCCAAATGATGTTTTCTGCTCACATTCCCCTGAAGAATGCCAGACGTAGCATTTTCATTAGCGTGTCTCAGAGGCTCTTCAGTTTCTAGATGTCCAAATTTCAAATCATATTTTAACACTGGTTCATACCCTCTCCAGTGCTCTTTGCTTCAGTTAATGGCAGCAGCGTCCTCTTGACTTCTCATTGAAAGGACCAGGAGCGACTTTAAGTGAAAGATTCTGCAGCCAAACCACCAAAAGCTGCAGGACAGCTGACCTACCTGAGGTTATTCCGATCTCTGCCCTTCACTTTCCACATCCATGATGTCATAGTAACGACAGTACCTACTTAACTAACGATTGGTACTGAGCATGTGCTCTATGGAACTAACTGTTGCTTTTCTTGTTAATTTTACCTTTTTCTTCCTTGATGCAGTTCTCCAATTCTAAATGCAAAATATTTCTAAATCCTGTTCTCTTTGTTTTCCTCAACTTGGCCAAATCTACCAAGGTAATTTGTTGCACATGTAATCATATTACTTCCCTACTGAATACTGCTGTTTATTCTCAGGGGGAAAATGCCCCAATATTTAATATTATACGCATGTGGCTGACTGGCCTGACTTTGGACTCCCTCTCCTTCCAGAGCAGGTGACCACCAGCTGAAGAGCTCCAAGCACTTGACTCCACATACTTTCCATTTCCACATGCAGCAAAGGACTCCTCACGCTCCTGATGAAGCACTGTTTACTCAAGGCCTCAATGTAAACATAGTTTCTTCTGGAGCATTTCCCTAAACATCCGCCTCTAAAGCCAGACTAAACTACTCTGAGCACCCACTTGACTACCACACCCACCCTCATAGATGTGACTAGTGTTCTAGCTAAGTGTGCAGCAACCTCATTGTTCACCTGTATCTCAGCAGCAAGGACAATGAGAGGGAGGGTCAGGGCATCTGAATACATCACTTTCTTCTCACCGTCCAGCCCGTTGATTCACCTGGGAGATATTCAATAAGATTCTGTCCAGTGGAGGAGTAAGTGTCCAGCACTCAACCCTGCTCTTTTGGAGACCACAGTTTAATAAGGGAACAGGGTCGGTAAAAACGAGTGGGAGAAGTATTGTGAAAGAAACTTGCAGTGCCTTTTTGCTTCATGGGGACAAGCCTTAGCTTGATTCAGGCTGAGACTGCAGAGGAATTGGAGTGGGCAAGGTGAAGGGTCTGGGTGGGCTGAGGAAGTGTCTCTTTGCACATCTCTGGGGCCAAGGAAGATGCAGTCTCTGTGGAACCAGGAGTCACGTGGCTAGCTCGCTGTGATATGAGTTTGCACAGAGGGGCCTGTGACCCATGTCTTCTGAGCCCCACAGGGTCTCTCAATGTATTCTCCTCTAATCAATCAAGACTTCTGGGATTTTTCTGATTCCTCTGAGATGGGGAGAACTTAGTTCATACAATGGTAGGGTGTGAACTGAAAACCTGTTTTGATTTTCTTATGGACAACAATTATAATAAAGAAATATGTTGACTTTGCCATAAATTCATAGATTAAAATTCTTAGTTTATACATACACACAAATTTATACACCCACAAATACAGAGAGAAAGAAAGGTATGAAAAATCCATACAAAAGTATAGGATTGGATGCATGTGATGGGACATCTTCATACCCTTCAGCTTTTACTTTATATGTTTTGTTTTTTTTTACTTTGTACATTTCTCTCATTTGAATTTATCAGTCTCACATACCTTTTGACATTAATTGTGTAATTGAGACTTTAAAAAATTTAGTTAATATCAGGTAGAATGAGTATTTCATTTAGCACATCATTTGATGTGTATGCTTGACTTTAGTTTGAAAAACGTGTCTTTAGCAGAGAAACTGTCACATTTCTGTGTTCCTTGGAGAAGGGACATGTGGAAGGAGGGCTGGATGCTAGAATGATAATGAGCTAATATTTGTACAATCTTAATCACTAACATTTAAGACTTGATTTCTATGCTGATACATATGTGGGATTTCTCTGCTTCGAGCTGTCTCAATTAGTTATGCAAAGGGGCAAAAGTTCCAGGGATTTGTTTGGCAACACGTTTCTGAAAGGCCTTTTGGTGCAGCTGCCTTCCATTTGTTTCATCAAGAGACTAAGCAAAACTAAAGTAGTTCTTCATGATGAACTGGCAGGAAAGTGCCAAGATAGTTTTATTGCTTAGCAACTTGGCAGTAGAAAATGTTAAAATATTACAATCTCTCCTATCTATGAACGGAGACAGGCTTTCAACGGATGGCTCTCCAGCTCAAGCATGATTAAGATGCAGCCACATGGCACTGGCTTATATTTCGAGCTGATAGGAGCAAGATAGAAAAGTTGGATACTTTTAAAATGTATTAATAGTAATTTCTCAGGAAACCTCCACTGGTTTGAGCCAAATACTAATCTAAGGAATTAAGCTGTCTCCATTTCGATGTTGATAAGCGCTGTAACTTGCACTGATCAGTGGAATCGCGGCTGCATTGGGGAAGGAGACTTTGTGTGCCAAGTAGAATCCTGAGATAAACAACTACATTGAAGGGAAACTGACAATGTACCATACATTTCCAGAATTTAAAGGGTTGTTGTGGGATGCTTTCTTTGTGCGCAAATTATGGAATGGATGAAAGTGACAGAGTGGTGACACCAGCTAAATGGAAACATGCTGTAGACGGTTACTGCAGATGCTTTCTCACAGGCCTGCCAACACAATGCCACCACAAACCTCCCTCAGTTTGAGCACTCGTGCTCATCCTAACCAATGATGCTAATTTTGTCAATGATGCAGTGATTTTCTGCTGCGAAACCTCACTTACAAAGGAGTATAAATTAATTGGCAAATAGGTTCTTTTTTTTGTTTTGTTTTAGTATGAAGGCCACATTGATCAATATATTGGATCATCAGGATTACATTAACAAATCGCATGGTTAGTAACCCTCCACGATTAGATTTACTGTTTTTAATGGAGGGAAATAATATTTATCAAAACAATTGATCATAACAATTTTGCCAGTTCTGCAAATTATTAGAAGAACATTAAAGAACATCTTATCTGTTGTTTCTATCAGATTTCAGTTTCTGATCCAGGTTAAAGATGACCAATCGTTATCCACAGACAAGATTTCCATTCACCTATAACAAATCTGTGTACATAAATTCACCTATATATTTATAAATGATAATTGAAAACCAATAAGATAAGATTTGTCATATCAAATATTGGAGAGGAGTCAATTGTCCATGGGAGAAGGGGATCTCTGTAGAAGGGTCTGAGGAGTTGCCAGAGAGAAGGAGTAACTTGTCTAATTGGGTTCTTGGCTTACATGATGGTAAAAAATGTCAGCATGTGCCAGAGGCATAGAGAGGGGCTGATTTAGGAAAGCACATACATAATGAAGGGAGAGTGAGGGCAATCTCAACACAGATGCCGTTTGGTAACGATGGAAAATGTAGGCCATCTTGAGAGTGAGAGACACACTTTGGGGTTCCCAAAAGTGAGGGGTGGGTATGGAAATGTATGCAGGAATGATATCAGTCTGGTGATCTCAAGATGGGTTCTGGGGCTCTTGGTTAATCTCCAAATCCTTAGGCCAATGTGAACTTCATTATCTGATCAATAACTAGGACTGGAAAATTCTCTAAATTACAGTTTCCTCAAGATATGACATCTCTCTTTAATCTGTTTACTGGGGGTTAGTTAACATTGCAGCGCACAGGGAGAGCTACCAAACTCCCAGGAATTTGGGAGTAACAGGTAGGGACAAGAGACTGACTTGGGGAGTGACAGGTCTGAAAAAGTATGAGAAAATTCTGAATTAAAGTCTTTCCCCTGTTCTTTCCTTTAGTCTCTTTACTACCTGTTTATATTTATTCCTTCTTTCCTACCTCATTTGACAATGAAGCAAACTTTTTAAGATCTTACAGGTGTGACTCAAAGCCTCCTAGATTTTATTTGTATTCAGTCATGCACTGGAGGTGTCAAAATGAGACATAATTTTTTTTTTAAAAGTCCATTAAATTCAAATACAAATAACTTAAAGTCTTGTTTCTATGAAAGGAAACATAATTATTTTCATTGTGGTTTTACTTCCTCATGTTTATATATCATGAGAAATATTTTAAATATTGTATATTTAAAAACATCGGTACTACAGACAATTTGCAAGTAACTTTTGAGAAAATAAAGCAACTGAAGTTTTCATTAATATGGATAAAACAAGTCTATCTACTTGTTTTTTCAGAATTAGTTTCTATTATTTTTAATCCATTTTATATATAAATTTAAATATTATCTAAATTTCTTATTTTTCTTCATATTTCTAAAACTTTCACTTTACAGAAAAGGTAATAGATAATTGTATAAATTAGTAATCTTTGAACCTAAGTCTTTACGGTTCCAGAGTGAAGCTAAAATACTAGAATATGTTGTTTGAATTTTTCATGAAAACAATAAAAAGCTGTGAGACTATTTTTAATTTTCAAAGACAGGAAAGATTATTTGCAATATAAATAGAAAATAAAATTTGTCAAAAAACCAATTAATGAATGGACAAAGGAACTAGATACTCCTCAAAATAAGAAATATAAATGATATACAAATATATGAAAAAAATGTTTAATATCTCCAGCAATTAGAGAAATGCAAATAAAAACTACAATGAGATTTCATTTCAATTCAGTCAGAATGGCAATAATCAAATATAAAAGTAACAATAAATGTTGGCAAGGATAAAGGGAAAAGAGTACACTCATATATTGCTACTGATGGTTACAAATTAGTGTAACCAATCTGGAAAATGGTAAGGAGATTCCTCCAAAAACTAGGAATGGAACCATCGTTTGACAGTTATCCCTCCTTCATATGTATCCAAAAGATTTAAAATCAACATACTATAGTGACAGAACCACATGAATATTTGTAGCAGTTCAATTCACAATAGCTAAACTATGGAGCCATCCTTGATGTCCCTCAAGAGATAAATGGATAAAGAAAATGTGGTATATATACACAATGGAATATTACTCAGCCAAAAAGAAGAATGACTTCATGACATTTGCCATTGAATGGATCTATCTGGAGACTGTCATGCTAAGCAAAATAAACCAATCCCTAAAACCCAAAGACTGAATATTTTCTCTGTGGATGCTAACCCACAATAAGCAGAGGTGAGGGATCATAAGTTCAGTGGAGTAGTCAAAGGGGAATGAAGGGAAAGGAGGGGAGATGGGAAAGGAAAGACAATGGAATAAATCTGACATAACTTTCCTCTCACATATATGAGTATATAACAGTGAATCTCACCATTGTGTATATCCACAAGAAATTAACGGGTAAATGGCAAAAAGATCAGGATAGATACTGGAGTCTGAATCAGAAGAAGATATATTCCATGCTTGTATGATCATGTCAAAATGGATTCTATTTGTCATGTCACAAAGAACCAATTTAATTTAAAAAAAAGAAGGAAAGAAAATAATGGAAAAGTTGTTCAAAAGGGAACTTTGGAAGCATGCTTTTAAAATGTGAAGTATCTCTATAGTGGATACTTCCTTGATTCCATATTAATACTTTTTTTACCAACATTAATTTATTTGTTCTTTTAATTTAAATTTGGAACAATAAGTTATGCCTCTGTGACCAAGTTTCATTTATTTTTTGTTTAAACAAATTGCTGGTGTCTTTCAAAATTCTTTTTATAGAATGCACACTAGTTTGTGCAGAGAGATGGTAGAAGTTATCCAGAGAAATTTCAGATACTTCTCAATGGTTGTCTTTTTTTTCTGGTGCTGGGACTTGAAGTTACAGACTTCCCTACCTTAACCTTAATGAGAGTTGCTTGCATGTCTGTTGGGCCTAGTTTTGTTTTTTCTCTCCTTTTTGAGTCTTTAAAATATTTTTGTAATTGTCGATGGACCTTTATTTTATTTATTTATATGCAGTGCTGAGAATCGAACCCAGTGCCTCACACATGCTAGGCAAGCTCTCTGCCACTAAGCCACATCCTCAGCCCTGAGCCTACTTTTGATTGAGCCATTATCAGATTTCTTTATTCATAACTCTTGTGTGCCTGTTTGGGATAGTGGGTTTCAATAAATTACCCAAGTGACATTATGGTACAAGTATAGGGTTTACTTTAAAAGGAGATGAATTTAATTATGACAGAAGGAGAATAGTTGGGCAAAGATTTAAATTGTGCCAATTGTTTTCGGGAAGTTAGTGGGATGGATTGAGAAGAATGCACATCCGTGAAGCGAGGGTCATTTTGCACAATTAAAGTCAGAAATGTTAAATGGGAACATAAAACAGTGGGGGAAAGCCACTGAATTTCATCATCAATAATCACTGAGAAACACACAGTATGATATTTAATAAATACTCTAAAGCAGTACCCAGAGAGAGAGTATCACTCTCAAGAGACTCAAAAAACTTGTGTAAAAATTCAGTTATATCAATATTTTACATATTATAACTACAGAACACTGGCAAAGCCTATTTCAATATAATTTGCATGCACAGTCACATACATAGGACCATGGAGAATATATTATGAAAAATTGAATGTCAATTAATATACAAAATAGGAAAAAGCATAAAATTCAAATGAGGTATTTCCAGTCAAGTATCTTTCTTAGAAAAGTTACACGGTTTTGAGCTGTAACATTCTCTTACATTTTTCAGATCTTACTGAGAGGGCAGGTTAGAGAGCTTTGCATCATGACATTTACATTTAAGATGAACAAGTGCTTAGTTTTATAATGACCCACACATTTACAATTTTTTTTCTTTTCTTTTTACAATGTTAGGGATTGAACCCAGGTATGCACTACCACTGAATTTTGTTCCCAACTCTTTTTAATTTTTCTGCTGAGACAGGTTCTAATGAAATTTTTGAGGATGACCTTCAATTTGTGATCCTCCTGCCTTACCCTCCCTTAGCACTGGAATTACAGACATGAGCTACTCTGGGTATAAATCTGTAAAATTTTTCCTTTTGTTGTATCAGCTTATGTTTGGTGACTTGCTACTGATCATTTCATGTCATCTTTCATGCAATTTCAGAACTATTTATTTTTGTGTGGGTAAGATTTCATGTACTGTTATGGAGTGCAACTTAACAGACCAATCACCACTGAGAAGTCCAAATTCGAGAGTCTTTATTAAGCCGGCCGACTGACTGTCTCACATGATGCCCCAAAAAATGGTTTTGGGAGAACAGCTCTGTCCATAGAGTTGTAGGGGTTCTTATACCAAAAAATCACATCAATCACAAGTATCTGTTGCTATGATTCGAAATTACAAACTAACATCATGAGATCATCAACAGAGGGGGAAGTGGGTCAAAATGACCTTTACCTAGCTACAAACTAAAGAATGGTTACTAACATCCACACAATCACTGTTCACATGGTACATTGTTTAGGAGTAATAGGAATCAAAAGAGAGCAATTTTTCATTACATAAGAATTGTCATTTTGTATTGCTAAATATGTCACACTAAGTAACTGATGATGGGTACAGAGGCGGGGTGTTCCCATGGAAGAAGCTTATTTCCTACATAACATGGAGTCTCATAGCATAATGCAGTCTGTTTAGTCATTTCCCTTATAGTCTGGCCTATAAAATTCTCAAGGAGCCAGATCTCTTAGCCCATCACACTAAGCAACATATTCTGTATTACAATAACACATTTTTTGAAATTTTTATTATCTTTCTAATAATGCTATTAGCAATGTTTTTTTTCTCTTCAATGTCACACCTACATTACTTGGGTAGAATAGATTCCTGGGATTGATAATGCTAAAGAATTGGTTTCTACCAATACATTGGTAGAAAAAAATTCTTCTGATAATATAAATATAGTAGAAGTCATATAATAAATGGGCACATATGCATTTTATTCATTGTTGCTTATTTTGTATATATAGTTGGTGGTTGAAATATCTATGAGTACAAATAGATACACAGTTTCCTCTTATAAAGTTATTTTTGGGGTCAAAGATATACCTTGAAAAGCACTTGGTAGGCATAATCATTGTGGGGTAAAGCAGGATCTGACTTCCTGACCCATGTTAGAATGATTTGTTTCATGATTTGTTTCCTGTGGAAAGCAAAGCACCTGGCACTCCTCTGCCCTCCTCAAGCATAAGAAATTCCACTGAGTACGAATGGGAGTCCTGCTTCCCTGCCAGCCCCCCGATAGCTCTTCTCCCTCCAGGCACCAATGTCAACTGCAGGGTGTTTGTTGGTCTCTTACCTTTTAGTGGAGCTGGCTTCCTCCTCTTCCACCACCATATCTGCATCTCTTATTCCCTTTCACCTGGTCTGCTTTTCCTATTTTTTCCATCATTTATCTCTTATAACTTACCTATGTATTATAAACATGTATGTGTGTATATTAATATACATATACACAAACATCTATTTTGTTGTTCTTTTTGTTTTTGTTTTTGTTTTGTTTTGCTACTATTCCTCTTCCTCTTTCAGAGAAGGACCTTTTTTATTTAGTTCTTCCTTGTATGCCAAAGTGCTTAGAAAAGAAGCAAGACCACAGTGTATATGCATTAACACATCTTGAATAAATATATAAAAAGAGCCCCCATATGTGCATTTTGAAAACCTATATGTGTGAGAGGTACTTCTGTCCTATGCTTAGATCCTTAACTTGATTTGTATTTACCCTGAAAGGTGTTTTCAAAACAGTTTTGTTTAAAAATGTTAGGGGACTATACACTTTAAAATATGGGTTTAGTCATTTTCATTCACTAGGACCATATTATTTGAAGCAAAAAGCATTGCAGGCTGCTTTTTGTTGTTGCTGCTGTTGGTTGGGGGTGCCTTTCCTTTCTCCAAGTGTTCAGTCTCTTTAATGTGAGTAACTGCTCTCAGTTAAACAACCCCACAGCATCCACTTATGGTCTCAGAGTTGCCCTCACATTCTTTGTAAAAATAAAAGCTCATTTAAGGAGACAACTTCCTTTTATGGAGCAATTTGTTTGCTCTTATGCTTGTTCACTCTCTTTGCCATTTGGTTTCCTCAGTTGAGCAGTTTATGACAGATTTTTAAGCTCTACTGTCCATTACAAACAGCAGGTTTTAAAAACTCCATCATCATCATAAGCTTAATGAGTGAATGTCTGAAAGCTCAGCAGTTGGTCGAGGAAGTGTATCGAGTTTGGCTCTGACAGCCAGCTTGCTGCTGCTGTAATTAATAATGAAATGTTACATCTCTGGCTTTTTTATGTGGAGACAAGGCAAGTGACAGGGATTATGGAGAGAAATAAATTTACATTGTAGCTTTGTAAAGCATCCATAGCTTTAGGAGCTTGGTACATACAAAACTACTGTAAAATGACAGTTTCTCAAGAAAGACGTTACAAGAATATTTAAAGCTCCTGGCTGAGGTATCAAGAGATTGTAAGAATGAAGAGGAAGAAAAGACACTTTCTCTTATCAATCCCTCCCTTCCTGCTGCTTAATGTCTTTTTACCCAGCTGCATATAAAAAGATCAAAGATATATCTAACTGTCTCCCAGAGTTAATCTATTTCAGTCAATGTCACAGCCCACTCACTAACAGTGACTAAAGTTCCTATTACTCCACCCCCCTTCTGATGGAAACTCCAACTACTGATCCTAGAAAATACTTTATTACAAAAAGTGTGGTAGGGTATGCTGAAGGAGTCCTGCCCAATGAACTTCATGGTGATTATTAGTCATGTTTATGGAAAGTTAATAGCCCACAATTCAAGTGTAATTCTTACTCTGGAAGCATTGTGTTTCCAAAGCAGTGCATCTGGTCACTTGCTTTCTCCACCTTTTAGAAGAATTGGGCCAAATTATTTATCATTCTACTCATGGATCCTAAGGAGGTACAAGGTCAAGATGGTAAACAATAAAAGATAAAACATAAGTATATGCTCTTACAGGGAGAACAAAAGTTTATCAAAAGTTAAGAACCTTGGATAATATCAGCTCTACTGTTAACCTTGTATTTGCTCATTAATTATTTTTTGTTTTTCCCTATACAAACTGCTACATTGTTAGCGTGACTCTTCAACAAGACTTTTTCATCTTTAGACACTATCCCATGTCTAATCTATGTGAAAAGCTTAGCTGTGGCTAGGAAAAGTAAAAAGTGAAATTTGCTCTGTAGTTAGAAAATCAATAATGTTTTGAGTTGAATTAAAATAACCATGGTTGATTAAGTGAAGGCTAGTATGTTATTTTACTCATTACTATTTTAAAAAGACAATTATATAGTAAAATTCCTTCTTTCACATGCAGAATGACATAAGTAAATTCATAACACAGGTGTCACCCTTGTTCTGACAATGGCACTTCAAATTATTAGTTTATCTAGACCTTATTGGTTTATCTAGTCCATATGCAGTACTAAACTTAATTAACACTTATAACTAAAAATCCTTAATTCAGATTAAATTATAAATAAGAAACAAGTTTTATCTTCACTGCTTCACAGGTTTCAATTCCTTTTAACTGGTTTCTAAAATATCAGAAGTGTTATAATTTCCCCACAGATTTCTGACTTGTATTTGGGACCAAATGTGAGCCACAACTTGAAATGGATGAATGGATATGAGAATTCACCAATGCTCACTCTAGACTGTCTAACTAAAGTATTGCCAGAGACAAACTTGCCAAGTTAAGTGATTATAGGTACCCAGTGAAATTCTTCTGAAGATCCTAGTTAAAATAAAATAATTCCTCCAGAAATATTAAATAGCAAAATCAATTTAACTCATTTCACACACAAAGAAATGTAAGCATGTCTCAATGAATCTTCAAAACAATATTATCCATTTTCAAACTCTAATACTTCACACTGAATTCCAGCTTCTGTGTCTGAGATGATTGTAAACGTAATCAACTAAATATAATCATTTCAAAATTTTTCAATTTCTAAAATGACACAAAATATTTTTGAGAAATAAAATTTAGTTTTAGAATGAAATGTGCAGTAATATAGACCAAAGCATGACTGATCAGAAGTGAAGGCTCTGTGAAAAACTCAGAGTACAGCAATGCGTGGCAGGGACTCCTTGGAATCTGCAGTTATTAGTAGCTGGAAGGAATCCTGCACCAAGCTGCATAGCCAAGTTGGACGAAAACTGCAAGTCCCATAATTGCCTGCCACTCTCCCCCTCCTTCAGTGGCCTTCTTCTTTTAAACTATTTGAGGAAAATGATATTTGCCTAAGTCAGTCCTAGCCTTTCTGTTTTATTTGCATCTGATGACATGTAGCCACCCCGCCATGGGAATTTCCTTTCTTGACCTGGAAATAGCCTGATACTTAACTATTATTTATGTAAACAAGTACTTGGTTGTTTCCTTTCTGTTTTCCTTAACGTGTTTGTAACTTTTCCCTCCCCTTGTTATGCGTGACTCTTCTTGCCCAAGGCTGCAGTGCTCTAAGGAAGCATTACAAATGAAAATCCCAAACAGCAACACATTGAAATTACCCGTACTTAATATAACTGTTGCACGTGTCCAATGGAAAAGGAAAGGGAGGTACACCCCATGGTAGGGTTCCTTCACAGCTGTGACCTGATTCCCAGGCTTTGCTCCTCTTCAAGAATTCCATTCCCGATTTCTCTTTTCTGTCCTCCATTTCAGAACATTTTATCTTCTCTCTGTAGAAGACCTCTCCTCCTCCCCACCAAACCGCCACATCTCCTAAGAAGGTCTGTACAGCTCAGTACTCAGTGAGGTTGCAACACTTCTTATAAAGACTTTAAAGATGTCTGCATGTCTACCTTTGCCTGTGTGTTCTGTGCATCTTGTCTATGACAGCATAGGACTGAGAGGGAACATGCATTACAGGGAATGGAAAGACTAGGGCTAGGAAAGGGGTTCCTGGAAGGAATAGAATCTGCAGGGCTATGCAGGCCCTCTGTGCAGATGTTCATTTTACACATTTAAAAATAAGGGTTTAAGTTCTCCTTTCAATAGCTTTATGCCTCCTGATCCTTTCCACTTCTGCTTCAGAACAAGGGCTAGAGTGCAGTGTCTTTTAGAATAATCCCAACTTCCTTCAGCTAGTAGAGAACTAGCAAGGGATCTGATTGCAGTATATATTCACATGTTTTTTTTGTGTGTTTGTTTTTGGTTTTATTTTTTGTTTTTTTTCCTTTTACCTTGGGTTAGATCAAATTCTTGGGCAGGAGTCATCACTCACCAAACATTTATATAATTTGAAAATGATAGTAGAGAAATTTATTCGCCTTAGATCTGAGGAGTCAGAGGATGTACTTTGCATTTTCATGTAAGAAAGAAAAACAAAAATACTTCCACATTCTGCCTGGAAAGGGATTCGAGCAAAATGAGATTTGCTTAGGTAGAAGGTATGCAAGGATGAGAAGAAAGAACTGGGCCAGGATCTTTCTCTCTTCTTCACTAAGGAAGCAGATGACCTACAATAGTAAGAGCAAAATCATTTAATCACAAGGAGATGAAGTGGTGTTCATCTTCTTGCAATTGTGTAAATCTTTAATCTCTCTCAAAGGCCCTTGTTTTGGAGACATGCGCCTCAGATGGCGCTATGGCAGGTGGTGGAAACTTTAAGAGGGGGCTTATGGGGGGTTGTTCAGGCCACTGGGAGTATGCCCTTGAGGTGGAGAGTGGAATCCAGCCCCTTCCTCTTCCTTCTTATCACCCCCTGGTCATGGGGTGAGCTGATTTGTTCTGCGACACATTCCCAGCTATTGCCACCTGCCTTCCCCACCAGGGGTCTGGAGCTAATTGGTCCATCTATATGTGGACTGGAACCTCCAAAGTTGTGAGACAAAATAAAACTTTTCTCTTTATGAGCTATTTATCGTAAGCATTTGTTAAAGTAACAGAAAGCTGACTCACATACAAACATTAGACAATCTTACTTAGACTGGATGTGGAAAATAGATTGCAGACACTGGTAGCTTACAAGGACTCTACCCTATCCCAGCAACTGTTGGCTCAGAGTGGGTTAGGACTACAGTTAGCAACTTGCAATTAAATGTCTGCAGAGCCTAAATATGTAACTGATTTATGAAGAGGCATTTTGTATGATATAGTGCTGATATCTAAATAAATTGGAAAACTAATATCTCATCTACACATGGCAGTACTAAATACTCAATGCCTATTTTCTCAGTTTACTCAGAAATGATTAAACAGATACTCAGACTTGTATAGGAAAGCTCTTAGCTTTTATTAATATTAGGCATGATCTGGAAAACTTTCAATGTGCTTCAAAAATTGAAAATTGAATAAAATGGATAAATTGAATGAATATTATCCATAAAATGAAACACATTTAGGAAAAATAGTGAAATAACCACTGAGACATTCAATGACAGTATTGATTTCAAAAACTTTATGCCCAGTTTTATGGTTACTTATCAGAAACCAAATATGACATATCCATGATTCATTTAAATGAAATTTTGGGAAGATACCACTTTTCCATAGTGACAGATGCAAGGTCAGTGCTCACCCGTGGTTAGGGTATAAGATGATGAGGTGTAAAGAAATACTTTGTGGGTGGCAACAGTATTCTACAAGGTAAATGTGGAGATGGTCATGAAGGAGTGGACAACTATCTAAACCATCCCACTGTAGTAATTAGGTGTAATTCCAAATATCATAAATATGACTTGCCACGTCATCTTCTCCAAGAAATACCTGGAATCTGAAACTTAAACCTCAGCATATTCAACAACTTCTCCTTAGATCTATCACACAACTTAGTTAATGAATCCTTAGGATGTTTCCTTCTATATATTCTTATTTCTACTATGTCTACATATCTCTGCAGTTGTTTTGACAAATATTTATGTTTATAATTAGGCTTAGTGTTGGTAAGTTAGGATGGTAATCACATCCTACTTTCTCCAGTTCACCCCACACACTGATGCTAAGTGAGAATATCACTAATGCTTAGCTCAAGTTAGATCTTATGTCTCCTTGCCAGTTCTTAGTACTTATCAGAAAACTTAGTTTGAATCAAACAAAAATTAAATATTTTTTGAGAAATGAAAAGCACAGGCATGTACTAAGGATTAGGCAGAGATAGAAAAAAGGGCATGCCCAGTATTTTGTGGTAAACAGTCAAAGATCTAATTTTCATTTCAACCTCTAATTTTGTCAATCTTTTTTTTTAACTGATCACTTTTAAATACCCTTTGAAATGAAATCAATGAGATAGTTTTGCCCAGAGCTTGCCTACATGACTACTTTCACAGATTTTTCTTACTTCCTGGAATGATGTTAATACTTATCATAAGCATAAAAACCGTAGGTATCACTTGTAGAGTGCTCAGTACAGGGCATACACTCTGCCTAGCAATCTGTGCACATGATTGCATTTTATTTTCATGACAATCCTATGAAGTTGTATTTGTTAAGCCCATTTAACTGAAGAGGAGGGAGAGAGACCAGAGGACACA
The DNA here is from genome assembly GCF_902686455.1 of Sciurus vulgaris. Lineage (NCBI taxonomy): Eukaryota > Metazoa > Chordata > Mammalia > Rodentia > Sciuridae > Sciurus > Sciurus vulgaris. The sequence goes on from NC_136466.1 coordinate 153,404,794, forward strand.
CAAACTGCTCCCAGCATCTTGCCATGGGGTATCCTTATTAACCTGGGATTCTGCCAGAAAAAAAAAAAAAGCCATCACCAGAAGTGAGCCTTTGGCCTCAGACTTCTAGCACTATGAACCAAAATAAACTTCTTTTCTTGATAAAGTCACCCAGTCTCCAGTATTTTGTTATAATAACAGAAATTGAACATGTGCAAACATAAGCGCATTTAGCCTGCTAGAATATTACTTTAGAGAAAAGTTTTGAAAACTGGCATCTTGTTCAAAGTAGTTCTCATTGGTAAACACAAAGGTCTCTACTGTTTTGAAGACTATGATTCTCAGTGAAAGAGAGGGAAAAGTGGGAACAATTCTTTAGTGTGAGAATAACTTGGAGGAGCATATCTGTAAAAATAACTTTGTTCCATATATATTTTTCTCCATTTATGTATCATCTATCAAAATGTATAAATGTATTCTACTGTCATGTACAACAAATTAGAACACATAAAACAATTTAAAAAATTAATAAAATACATATTTTTACTAGATATACTTATAGAAGGACATACATCCTGAGAGATTATATATTAAATGATTTTTTATGTTTTTTCATGTAGGTGAAATAGGAAAAAGTTTTAAATGTTTAAAATAATGCACATATCTAACAAATTATTTTAAACTCATGTGCATTGCATAGGTTAAAAGAAGGAGAGAGAAAGAAACTAGCTGGGCCATTTTTCATAGGATCATATTTTGTTTGGTTGACATTGATAAAAAGTCCCTTCACTATGTAAATTTGTCACTCTAAGATTAAAGTGCAGTATCTCATTGAGTTTCATCATGCACCCTCAGCATTATTCTTATTCCTATTAACTCCAAGTTCAACCTCCACCTTGCCCTTTTCCTTTTCTAATTGGCAGTGGGCAAATCATTTCTGGTCAAGATCAGGGGCTCATCTGCCCATCTAACCTTAAACATCAATCCAACAAAAGAGTGAATCCCATTAGCATCAGTCTGGTGACTCATAAATGCAAAGGTCCAGTGAAGAACAATAATGCACTTTGGCTTCCACATCAATCTTTGTACCTTAGAAACTAAGTGTAATGAACAGTAGGTCGTAACCTGTAGCTTTTATAAAACGCTCCAGTTGGATAGCATATTACACATCAAATATGCTAATGCCAGGTCATTATATCAGCTTTTCTCTGAGTAAGAAAGTGCACTCTGTGTATCTTCCTCTATGAGTAAACCAATATTCAGATCTATCATAAGTTCTTGTATTTTACATTTCCTTGTTAATGACTTATTTAAATCTAGTTCCAGGACTTGATACAATATTATGGAAATTTATGTGGCCAAAAATGATGGTATATAATATAGAACATATGACAACACCTTAGGTAATCTAAATTTTACCAGTTCTGAGGGTTTTCTTTGCATGATACTATATTCTGAAAACGTATGAAATACACTGAAGTTTTAGAGTGTTGTGAAAAAGGCATGGATATTATTCAACTTGAAGGACCCGAAGGGAAGAAAAATAAGATTCTGGTTAATATTCTTTGGCTCAAAATACATTAAAGTCATCCTTTGGGTTCTTGTACTTCAGACTATTTCTCCTGACATACTCGTTCCCATTTAATTCTTTCTTTCTTTTATTTCTAACATCTGTCTCCTTTCTTTTTGCTTCTCCTTTGAAATGACATTTGAAAAACACAATGCTTTTTCGGGGGTGGTTTTAAAATGTTTTCAATGGCAGGGTAGGAGTGTGCAGTGCCCCAATACATTTGGAGTCTGTCCATCTCTGTAAAATTGTCCAGAAGTCCTCTCTTACCACATGTTCTCTTGTCTGTTCTTTGGTACATTTTGTTCTCCCCACAGCACAGTTTTTGACACTGGGATGAATCAAGGTGTAGGAAACATTAAACTCCTACTTTGACAGCATTTTTACATGGCACTGGGGGTAATAAAGGGAAATGGTCATTTTCTTAAAATCACGACAGTTTGGTTCAAAGACTGCAAAACGTTTGATCATTCTGGTGCAGCTGCCACTTCTGCAAGTTTCTGAGAGGGAGGTGCAGCTGAGACTGCAAACACCAGAGTCTCCGCAACAACATCCAGTGACAGAGTCGTTGCCTATTGTGTGAATTAAATATATCCCATAAGTGAATCCAGTACATAACAAGTACGCAGTACCCACAGACATGCAACTGGTTTATCAAAACTAACTATCTTGATATTTATTATCTTTATATTTGACTCAAAATATTTGCAAGCTCTTTAGCTCTTTTACATGCAAGATAAGCTGACAATCTCAATAATCAGTTTGCTTACTTTGTGAAATGTATTGTAATGTGGGCTGGGGTTGTGGCTCAGTGGTAGAGCTTACACCTGGCACACGTGAGGCCCTGAGTTCGATCCTCAACACCACATAAAAATAAAGATATTGTGTCCACCTACAACTAAAAAAATAAAAAATAAAATAAAGAAATATATTCTAATGCCCTTAGATGTGTAGAATTTCTGTCATTCTATTCATCTCAAATCCAAGAACAAGGTGTGGCTGCCAGTAGCTTTTCCTTAGGACTTCTTAATAAGTTATAGTAGAAAGTGAGGTGCAGAGGAAAACGGGGGTTGATAGACAACAAAGGGCCAATTAGAGAGCTGAGGACTCCAGGTTGCCTTCCATATAGTCTAATGTTCTTATGTCCTGCATTACGGAGGGCATTTCCATAAAGACTTCATGTAACACCAAGGAGCAACTTGGAGTTTTGCAGAATGAAGCCCATTATTTTAATGTAGATAAATAAATGTGGACTTTTATATATACTTTAGTTCTAAATAAGTTTTATTGAAGTTATTAGTATGTTTTCTTTAACAAGTAATAATGTGAATATTAGGAGAAAATTCATAACAGCAAAGCAGCTTATATAATTTTTTTCTAAATAAAATAAACAATATATATTTTAAAATGTTATGAAAGAATAAACTAGGGAAGGATCCAGCTTCTACCCCAAATTTCAAGAAGCGACATCCAGACCAAGAATAATTTTGAGATAAAGCAAATAAAGAGTCACAATAGCAATGCAGGTTTCCTCCTCCTGCAGTTGTACTTTGGCAGCAAGAAGGAAAATATCTAAAAAACCTCAGTGGTGTTCTTAAAATAGGGATGGAGACAGGGCATGCAAGTTAGTCATGGAAAGGTGAAAGATGACGTCCTTTGAATTCTCCTCAAAGTGAATGCATACAGCCTCCAGTCCAGGTCACAAATACTCTCCAGTATTTTCTGGCAGAAGATGGTAGCAGAATACAGTAAAGTTCCCAGTACACAGAAATGAACAACTGCTTAGGAGATGGGGGTCCTAATTACACTGATCATTACATTTATGCATCCCATAAATAAGAACAAATATTCTGTGTCAATTAAAAATAAAAATAAATGCTAAAACCAATTCCAGCATAGTAAAAGATGAGTCATTGACTCAGCTGGAAATATGTAAAACCAGCAAAGAACTGGCTGAGTCATTAAAAAAAAAAAAAAAAAAAAATTGAACTAAATAAATACAACTTAGTTATATCAAACCCAAATTTTCAAAAGATAAAAACTTCCAAAAATGTAGTCTACTCACCTTGAAGCAAGGACAAATATAAACTTATTTTGGAATACATATTCACTTAAATGTACTTTATTTTCCTTTTTTTATTATTTTTTAATTTAGGAAGAAAGAATACAATAATAAATGCATAATCAGTGGTATTGGAGCCACTTTGCAAGCCTAGTACTCCTCTTTGCAGAAGAGGTGTATAAAAAGATCAAGCATGTGTTCTGAGGATAATATTCACCCCAGCCTACAGCAGTATGAAGGGAAATAAAAAAACAATGTCCCTCACATTCACAAAATATGCCTAAAAATATGCCTAAGGATGCACATGGGAAGACCACACCCAGAAGATGAACTTATAAGGATTAATTGAACACAGGGTTCCTACATTGACTCCCGTAAATAAGTGAACAGAAGAAAAAGAAGGAAATCAATAAAACTACCAAAAAAAAAAAAAAAAAAAAAAATCAAAGAGCCTCTTTCCGAGGAATACCTGTCAGGAAACAACATAAGATGAGTTTTGCTCATTTTTGCTCCAGTGGTATTCAATAAAACGTGGAGTCCTTCCCCCACCAACACACACATAAGGTCAGTAAGAAGAACCATCAAATGAGAAAGTAAGGATATACTCAGACCCCAAGAAGTAAATTAATGATAAAACTACTGCAGCACTTTTAAAGGCTTGAGTAAATCAAGGGAAAAAGTCACTGTGGTTTATTTTTAAATGGTACATTTTTTTATATAAAAGAAAACTGGGTTTAAAATCTAACTCTGCCATTTATTCCATGGGTGACCTCAACGAGTTTATCAAGTTATTGTATACATGCATGTTCTCATCTTTACAATTAGGATAGTGATAAGAGCTTCCATCTGGATACAAGGAGGATCAATTTAGTTGCTGCCTGAACTTCATTTAGGATAAAGATGAAAACAAAGGTTATTCATTGCTTTATTTTCAAAGGTTTAAAATAGGGTAATGAAAAATTATATAGCTGTATATCTCATAAGCATCTCAATCCTTATAAATCTCAGGGGGTAGTTCCATTTTTCAAATTCTTCCCTTGTTTTCTAGGCCTCAAAATTACACCCCTACCCACTCATTTGTTGTAAACACTAAACCTCAATGTGTCATCTTTACCCCTAAATTAGATAGAATTCTCCCAGAAATAGAATCAAAAGAATATGAAGTTTATGTAGACCTTCTTAATTTTGGGCTTCTGCTCTAACAAACTACTATTGTGTAGGCATCTTTACAGTAATAGAAACTCATTTCCCCCAATTCTAGGGGCTACAATGTCCAAGATCAAAGCACTGGAAAATCTGGTGTCTGATGAGGTCCTACCTCTCTGTTCACAGACAGCTCTCCTCACACGTTGTGGTCCCATGCCAAAAGGGGAAGGGGAACCCAGCAAGGTCACTAATGCCATGCATGAGAGCTCTGCCTTTGACCTGATAACCCATCAAAGCCCCAAGCCCTAATATCATCACATCAGGGGTAAGAATTCCAAAATAATATCTTGGGGGGAAAATTGTAAGAAATTAGGTCACATGGGCACAGAGGCTGAGAACTTCTGAGATCTGCAGGGTGAATCAGCAAGCAGGAGAACCAGGAAAGCCAATGATTTGAATTCAGTTCAAGTTTGAAGGCCTGAGAATAAAGAGAGCTGGTGGTAGAGCTGCACTTCAAGGTCAGTAAAGCAGAGACTCACGAAGAGCCAATGCTTCAGTTAGAATCTGAAGGCAGAAAACAATTCAATATCCCCATTCACAGTAAAACAAAAGAAAAGCATCTTTCTCCCTCAAACTTTTTGTTCTACCTCAACTGATTGAATAATGACAACCCATTTTAGTAAGCATAATCTGCTTACTCATTCTGTGATTAAAATGTTAATGTCATCCAAAACTACCCTCACAGAAATATCTAACATAAGATCTCCTAGTGTTTACACTATATTGAAATAGAGGGACTGTCACCAAATAAAAGTTTATAAAGCAATGTCAGGGTGTGATATGTACTATGATGAAAAAGATAAAGTAAAATAAGTGATAAGGTTGATAGTGTAGAGAGAAATAGGAAATGAGATGACTTAGTGTCATTTCATTTGACACTAAGAAATAAATAGAGATGAGTCATTGTATGATCTTATGGGAACTCATAGGCCAAGTGGATGGCTTAAACATATGTCTGAGAATGGTGAAAAATACTTAGAGATTCTGAACAGGAAAATACTATAACCTAAAATATATCCTTTAAGGATCACTCAGGCTACCACGGGAAATCAGATTCTTAGATGGATGAAAGAACATGGTGGCTGTGCACATCGAAGTCAGTAACTACTTTGAACATAATATAGGTTAATTGGAATTGAAGTATGAAGAAAAATGTAGGGGTATGATGATTAATTTTATTTGGCAACTTTTCTGGGCTATGGGGTACCCAGATGATTGGTCAAATATTATTCTCTGTGCATCTGTCAGGGTGTTATTAGATGAAATTAATATTTGAATTAGTGCACTTCATACATATGCCTCTTCTTCCCAATGTCAGCATCTGCCATTCAATTAATTGAAGACCTCAGAGAATACAGAAGCTGGGCTTCCAGGTGTAAGGGGGTAAACTCCTGCCTGACCACTTGAGCTGCACATCAATTCATTTTCCTGCTTTTGAGCTCTAATTGAAAAATGAGTTTTTAGATTTCAAGTTTGCTAGATGTCAGACCAGATTTAAGCCATCAACTTTCCTAAATCTCCTTGATCTCCAACTTCCCAGCTTGCTGTAGAGATCTTTAGACTGCTTAGCCTCCAGAATCACATGGACCGAGTCCTTTAATAAAATTTTCTTCTAATCTCTAATCTGTAATCCAAACTCTGGAGAATTTGACAAGCCCCAACACTTTACCCTAATTCCTAGGAAAGCAAAAGGTTCTCATTACCTTTCTATTGAGTAGAAGAAAGGATAATAAAATTTTTGATAGTGGGCATTCCATAGTTTTGGAACATTGGAGGATTTCTTTTTTTTCAGCTGTAGCATTTTAAGTATGGGATCTGTATATGTATATATGTATATTTTAATTGATCATCATGTTGCTTAATTTTCTTAGTCATCAGAGAATTGTAAATCAAAGTCAGAATGAGATGTATTTGCTCATCCATCAACATGGTTAACATAAGAATGATAGAAAATACTAAGGGGACAATGATAGGAACCATTCTGGTCTCTCATGTTTTTCACTTTAAGTGTGTAGATTAGTACAATGATTTTCCAATATCTACCAGAGCTGAAAGAATAACTATTATATGGCTCAAAAATTCTAGTCATAGACATAGTCCAAACAAAAACATAAATGTCTATTCACTAAAGAACATACCAGAGTATACGTAGTGGCATTTGTACTGACTTTAAACTGGAAAATGTGCAAATGCTGATCAAGAATATTGCTGAAAACCGCAGCTGCTTGCCGACAGGGCTGCTTCAAGCGACTCTCTGTGCGGCTTCTCTTACGGGAAACCATGGCTTCTTTGTCTTTTCGCTTACCGAAAACCGCTTGCGGAAAACCGCAGCTCCTCTCGCTTACGGCTGGACCAGCGGGACAGAAGACACTGTACTCTTTAGAAGTTCATGAAGCAGCTTCCCGTTTATTCAAATAACACCCTCAATATATAAGCAGTCTCATGCATAAGCAATTGTAACCAGATATGTCCATCCAATCCTGTTAAAGGTCAAGCAGTCACTCGCTGGAGCATACATGTAAAGTATATCTGTCCACGTGCTAGGCGGCTGAACTGATTATCATACAGCCAATTGTAAACGCTTCCTGCCTTTCTCCATGCATATTCAGAACACAGTTTGCTCTCTGCCAGTAGCCATCTTCCGATGCACGTGACATAACCCTGGGCCCTGGGTTCTGCCTGCCACAGAATATAACACACATCTAAATAAAATATTGAAACATTCATATGGCAAACAGCAATAAAAATGGATAATCTATAACTATACAGTAATATTAACGAGTCTTAAAAAATAATAACAGTGAATGAGGTACACACAGAAGAATCCTTGTTAATTAAATATGCCTGTAAGAAATATAGTAGAAAGACACAATTAATTTATGCTCTTATAATTTCAGATAGTCATTATCTCAGATGGAAAATATGGGACTAATAGTAAGTAGGAGCATTTCTAGATGCCTGTTAACAGTCTGCTACTGGATTTCAGGGCTAGGTATGTAAGTTGTTCATTTTGTGAAAATAAACCTAGCAGTATCCCAATTATCTAAGAAACTTTACAAATAGAAAAGAGAAATAGTCTTTCCAATGAAAAAGAGTACATAAAAATTTATCCACAAAAGCTTGTATGACTTCCTATATCATTTACATTTTATTTATAGTAATTGAAGGTATTATTGACAGAAGTTAATATTTATTTTTATTGTCTGGGTTTTTAACCTTTTAACCTCCTTGTAAGTTAACAAGTGAGATTTCCACTGCTTTATGGATGATGGTAGAAATCTGAGACTCCTGAATCAGATGTTTTATCACTCATGAATAGCAGGTAGCATAAATTTCATGCACATACTAGTTCCTCTTTCTCCCACAAAGCCAAAAAGGTGATGTGAAGCAGCCTAAATGGATGCCGTGCACACAATGTCTTTGTGCCATTGAAGAGGATTGCTGGGTTTAAGACACCAGAAATCTTACAAGAGAAATGCTTATAAAATATCTGTCAAGGTGGTGCAGACATTATCTTTCAAGGCTGTTTATTAATACATACATCCTGGAAATGACATTCTAAAACAGAAGCCGTCAATGTGTCTTCCCCCATGTGCAGAAATCAAGAGACCAGGAGAATTTTCTGTCAGCATTCGCAAGTGCAAAAGTATTTTTCTTGATCATAATATAAATAGAATTATAAATTTTGAATTCTAAGTTGGCAATTAAGTGAAATATAAATGCAGCAGTTTGCTTTGGTAATCTCATAACTTTTGTGATAAGCACCACCTCAAAAAGTACAATTGCATATAGTAATTTTGACAAATATTCACTCAATTAACAAACTGTTTTAGAAAAAGTTTTCCTCAAAAAATGCTTTGTCCTATTACCTCTACTAAAGTTGTCCTGAAAAATCACCATGTGTAATAAACTCATTGAATTCAGTTGAAAATAAATATTTAAGGTATGAAAATGGCATAATCATTTGGAAAAACAAAATAAAACTTACAGAGTTAAAAAAAAGTTGCCTTCCATCCATTTCAATTCCTATGGAATAAACCTGATTTCATTAGAAAATTAAGACAATCAAAGAAAAGTAAATAAACCACATAAAAATGTATAATGTCAGATTGCCTTCATAAGTGTTCATAAAAGTACATATTAAGACTTTCATAATTATTGTTTTCCTATCCACTAATTTATTCATATTTCCATTTCTTAAAACCAAGGAAAATATATTATTCATGATGTCAAAATGCCAATTGAAAATCCAAGCAAATATATTTTTGTATCTTCCAGAAATATGTCAACATAGCACTTCATTATAGTGGTTTATTTCTTGCTTTATTCTGCCTCTGAACTTGAATACCAATTGTTTTCATAACCTTCATAACCTCAAATGTAATTTTATTCATATGGAAAATATTTCATCCCATGATATGTGCTGTTGGTCCTCTATACTGATGTTTTGCATGGGATGCTGTATTGAAGGCTCATTTTAAATTCAACAGAATATGTATATTTATTTTCCCTGTCATGGCATTCCTTTTAGCTCTCAATTCTGCTGTCAAGGCAAAATTAACTTTGTGTTTACATGGTCCAACGCAGTTATGATGATACTCAATGAAAAGACATTTAACCTCTAAGAATTTTGATCCATAAGGAAACACTAGCACTGGGACTTTCAGCTACCAGAAAAGAAAGTGATGATTCAGTCTGTTGAAAGCTGATGGAAATAAAGTATCTGAGATTTTTCCCCTTGATTTCCTCGGGGTTCAAAAATAATCAATAAATGGCAGTAAGGCAAGTTTGTCACACTTGCTTTGCTCTCAGAAAAACCAACCATTATCCTTGTGGAATGGAGCTTTCTTGTTCAAATGTAAATTGTCTCCTCTTTAATGGAATTTTTATTAGCATCCTTTTATTTTGAGAATAATACCAATGTTTAACAATGCAAATCTGTAATCTCCAAGCAACCTGGGGACACTGGTATGTATTTGGAGTTATAGCCATTTTAAAATTAGATATATATCACATCTCCATTTTTCCTTGTGCATAATGGCTTTACTTTGTGTGAGTGAATAAAAAAGACAATCAAGGCATAGATAGCTCACAGAGATTGCTAGTGCTTTTGGCTGTGAAGGCATAAAGTCCTTTGACAAGAACTCCTAATTTATATATTGAAATGTCAACTCTTTTTTTCAACGCATCTTAAGAAACTGAAGAGAGCAATGTCCAATTTTATACTGGTTTTAGCTATGTTGTGTACACTGAAACCAAAGAAAGTCAGCACTCATAACTTTATAGTGAGGAGACAGCATTTAAATTGACCAGGGTACAGTATTGCCTTCCTCTTACAACTAAGTCCGCATCAAATGCACGTGGTCTTTGCTTTCCCAGTTCTTTAGGCCTTGACTAGAAGTCAAGGCTTCCATGCACATAGGAAGATTTCAAAAATGATCTTATTACTGTCTTTTCATTCTCAAATTATTCTTTTTCTCATATTCGCTGTCAAAATTTCACTTTATAACTCTAGTTAAAAGTCCCCAGAATAGAACATTTCAATGTGGCCTGCTTAACTACTTACTCCCAATATTCTCCCTCCAAAGTGCACCTCGCTTTGTCTTTATTTTAGTGAGAAAAACCATTAGGGTGGTCTACAGTTTAAATCTTAAATCTCTCCCAAAGGCTCATGTTTTAAAGACACTTCTGGCAAGTGGTGAAAATAGGTGGAGCCTCCTACGAGGTCTTGTGCATGGCCTTTAAGAAGATAATGGATGCCCAATCCCCTCCTCTTTTTCTTTCACTCCCTGACCATGAGCTGAGTGATTTTGACCTAGACACACTTCTGTCATGATGTGTAGTCTCATGAAAGGCCCAAAGGCAAAGGAGTCCAGTAGTCATGAACTTGAACCTTCAAAAGTGGGAGCCAAAGCAAAACTTCTCTCTCTCTCTTTCTCTAGTATTGGAATTGAACACAGGGCACTTAACAACTGACAACTGAGTCACATACCCAGAACTTTTTAATATTTTATTTAGAGGCAGGATCTTGCTAAGTTGTTGCAGCTGGCTTTGAACTCTCTTTCCTCCTGCCTCAGCCTCCCCAGTTGCTAGAATTATAGGTGTGTACCACTATAGCCTGGCTAACCTTTTCTCTTTATAAGTTGATTATTTCAGGTATTTGTTATAGCTATGGAAGGCTGACTAAAATGGTATGATAAGAATATCATAATCCTTAGAGAAACCCGCATACAACATTTTCAGAATATGATACAAAAAGAGGGTGGCAAAGAGAAAAGGAAGAAATTTAAACTAAGTGGATGGAAATCTGTGAATAATAGGTAAAAAGGGAGAGAACATTGTTGTGAAGTATAATAGTAAAGATTCTTTGACATTTCAGGATCCTAAAGAATGAGAAAAGGCAGAAATTTTTATTTTAAAAAATAAAAGGTATATGAATGGAAAGAGTGTTTTGTGTTGTTATAACAAACTACCTGCCACTGGGAATTTTATAAAGAAAATAATTTTACTTAGCTCATACTTCTGGAGATGGCAGAGCAGGACACAATCATGAGTTCATTTCTGGTAAGGACCTCATGGTGTATGGCATTACCTCATGGTGTATGGTGTTTCCTAGTACCATGGTGTGAACACCTTAGGAAGAGGGTGGTGACACATACCCCCAAGGGAGATCAAGTGGTGAGACAGGAAGAAGAGGCAGGGGAGGGGCCCGTCATGCTCTTTTGTAGCAACTTGCCCTCCAGGGAAACAATTCAGTTGCATAAGGCAGCATTAGCTCCTTAAGAAAGGTAGAATACCCAGGATGCTTTTACCTTCCATGTGTCCACCTCTTAAAGGCACACACTTCAATAGTATTGGGGACCAAGGTTCCAGCACAGAAAACTTGGGGGAGAATTCAAACTATATCCAAACTGTAACAGAGAGCAAGTACATAATCGGAGGGCTTGTGCTAATATTACGGATCCAGCTTTTCAGTGAATTTGGGTTGGATTTGAATTTGGACTGCGGCACTTCCATCATGAAGCGGACTCGAACGATTTAGAGCACAATCCCACCATGCCTGTGGCAGTGAGCCACTGGTTGCAGAGACCAAGATAATGAATAAATCTGAGATGAGAGGAAGGTGAAGCAACATACTCAGTGACAGTTGGAACTGAACTGGAAAAGTTGTTTGTTGTGACTTTTTATCTCCACTAGGTATAGTAAACAGAAAGGTGGACATACCTATGTTTCCAGGGCAATAATAGAGACAGCTACAGAACTGTGGCTCGATTCTTCATGGATCTGGAGTTGGGACTGTGGGTGTGAATCATGTTTCAATTGTTTTCTACATACGTGATTTTAAACTAATTCTTTGTATTACTAGTTTCACTGGCTAACTGTAAAAAAGGAGAAATGGTAACACTTAAACATATTGAACTATTATATGGATTAAAGTGTTGTAATCAATATAAAGTTTGGTAACTCAAAGGAGAAAGCACTCAGAAAAGAAAAGCTATGGTTATTACTGACATTAATATTATTTCTGTCACACTCAGTGTGCACATGTGTCTACCTCCAGCACTGTAATCTCATCAGGATTGCAGGTTCGCTTATCTTCATTGTTCTTATGGTGCCTAGTATTTAAACATTTGTTAACAGTTGTCGAATTAAAGTGAAGAACATTTTTATTGGTCGCTTTCTAAATTAAGGACCAACAGCTCTTAATCATGATATACTTTTAAAATATTTTTATTGGTGCATTATAATTATACATAATGGTGGAATTCATTGTTAGATATTTGTACACGCACACAACATAACAATACAATTTGGTCAATTTTATTCTGTCCTCCCTCCTCCATACCCTCAGTGGAATACTTTTTTAGGTAATAGAATAATTCTCGGCTTCTGAAGTGCATAGGTTAGGAGTTGTTTTTATACATTCATATCATTCATTAGGAGTTTTTATATTCTATCCAAGTTATCTCAAATAAATAATTTACTTAGAGACTGACACTATGCTTTAAATTTTTTTCATATTGTCTAAAGTGACAAGAATTAATTCAGTGTATATAGGAAATTCAATAAATATGTCATGTAATCACAGCACCTTAACACTGGTGTGGAAATTAGAGTGAACTTTCATTGTGTTCAGCAGATGAAGCAGTGGCCCAGGAAGGCTGCCTGACCTGAATGAGTTTGCAATATAAAGCAAGGCAGAGTCAGGGGGGAATCAAATCTTAGGACATCTATTTCTCATTTCATCATCATAACATATTGCTTTTCTGTTCATTTCACATATGTATGTGAAATCAGAGATCAGAAAGCAATCAAGTGCTTAGAGAACAGTAATGATAGGAAAAAGTGCACTGTCATGAAAGCAGTGAGTATCGTAGGTACTCTGGAACAGTTAGGTGAAGATGGCATTGGTCAACGTATTTGTTACCTAGGGCTACTGAAAACGATCATTGTAAATGTAGTGGCTTAAAAACATCCACATGTTGTCTCATAGTTCTGAAGGACAGAAGTCTGCTCTGGTTTTACTGGCTTTCTGCATAAGGCATTAATAGGCCAAAATCTCTATGTTGGCCAGGGCTGCACTGGCATCTTGTGCTTGGATTCCATTCTAAGACCACCGATATTGGCAGAATTCACTTGGGTGTAATTACAGGAATAATGTTCCCGTTCTCCCAACACAGGGCCCCTTTCATCTTCAAGCCCACAATGGCACTCAGAATCTGAGTAATTTGAATTTCTTTGCCTCATCTCTCTAATTACCTTTACTGCCTTTTAGGGGTTGAATGATCTGTTTTAACTCGGGATGAGTTTGGCCCCACCCATATAAATCAAGGTAATCTTCCAATTTTAAAGTTAACTGATAGGAACTTAACAAAACCACAGTGCATTTTACCATATAATGCAATAGATTTATGAGTACAATGTCAGGATAAACACATAAGGGCCCCAAATTGACCTATTTTGGTCACAAACAAAGGTTACAATATTGATGAAAAGCAAATAGTTACAGTCATAGAACCAAATCTGCTGCATTTCCCGTTGTTCAAACAATCAAAGGCAAACATACATTATCACATATTATAACCAATGAATATAACTGAACTATTTCATGAATGAACGAGACAAACAGACACATAACCAATAAAAAATCGGTGCCAGGAAGTAGTTAATGATAATATATTATAAGGCCTCTTTAGCTTCTAATCTTACAATGTAGGCTCTGATCTTATTATCATATCCATTTTTGAAGCTGAGAAAAAAAAAAAATCAATGTGTTTGTAACCATGTGAATGTTCTGAAAACCTTAAGAATAAATTACAATTTCTAAAATGAAATTAAACCATGCAAGAAACAAAGCTGTGTGCCATAAACATAACCATTATGGAAACAGACAATGTGATCTTGCGGTTAAAATGCATGGCACTCCAAAGTCAGCTTACAAAAGACAGTCCTCAGAGATAGCTGAAAGTGATGTTGTCAATATTATCAAGAGCATTAAGATTTGATAGTGTTTGAATACTATCAAATAGCATCTATGTAAATAAAAGAGTGTTTATCCGGGTGGTTAAAAGACAATATAGATTATCCTGGGATTTACTGACTAAAATCAAGATGTAAACTTTAAACCTCTGTTCCTGAATTGTTAGCCTCAAAATTGTTCTCAGGAGATTTGCATTGACTGTAGCAAATAAGTAATAAGTAATGCTTCAAAATCTTCACCTCTGTGTTTCCATATCCACTGAGCTGTGGTGTCAGGAAGTCATTTTATTTCTTCTTCTTAAATACGAAGCCATTTGTACACTTTTACCTGATTTCTCTCTCTAAAGGAGAGACATGATATGCAATTTATTAATATCTTGGATTTTCTTGTGTGTATCAATAGATGGTAAGGAATTGTTTGGTATAATGTGCCTTCAAATAGAAGGATTATGTATATGCTAATTTCACACATAAAACCATAGCAGTACTCTTTCCCAAAAGAAAACAACAAATTAAACTGCAAAAAACCCTTTACCCTATTATTAAAAGCAAAAATTTAGATGTGTAGTTTTCATGAATGCAGTGAATACATGGTGTCTTTATCCTCTATGCAATAAACAAAGTATTTAACAATTGAAGAGATCACCTTTATAGTCCTTTTCTTTAGGAATCTAATCCTTTGTGACTATTTTCTGTAGCTAGCTACATTTTATGTGTTTAACAAATTGCACAAAGCTCTGAAGGCATAACCAAAGGTGAGAGAGTATATGCCCTGAGTTAAGACTGAAGACATAATTTCATATCATTAGAAAATAATATATGTTTATATCATGTAGAAACAGCCTATAGAGTAGCACTTCAATTACACACAGTATCAATCACACTCCAACCAGGAAAAAAAGATCATTCTGAGCATTGGAAACAGAATTCATTGCAGGGAATTGGTAGCATGGGAAGAAGAAAAGCTGAGAAGCCAATTAGGTATAGTAAGGCAGCCTAGCAAAATGCAACTCCTGCTGTTTACGGACAGGACGGAGCAGAATTTGCTAGTTCTAAAGCCCTGACTTATCACCCAGTGGGAACTGAAAGCAAGCAGACCTCTCTGTGGGAACTCCAGCCAGCTGCTGCAGAAGCCACCTTATGTGATGCTGAAGGTGATGAGACATGTAGGCTTTTCCTTCCTGCTCTAAAGATTGTTCTAACATCTCCAGTTGGCTAAAGCTGGGGAAGTAATTTAAGTGACAAGCACTAATAAGTCATCCCACAGTGCCTCCCAGCCAACCAGTATGCAGCAAGAGAAGACCTATGGATGGATTTGAAGGCAAACAGTCTGAAGACCCAAGAATGCAGTTCTCTGACCACATTGTTTATAATGTAGTTTTTATTCTTGTGCCAGTACAATCTGTACCCCCACATACACAACTCTCTCTCTCTCTCTCTCTCTCTCTCTCTCTCTCTCTCTCTCTCCCCCTCCCCCCTTCTTAGCAGTAGCAAAGAGAAAACCAATTAATCAAGATTCAGATAGAACATTTTACTTGCATGCCTGAGGCCCTGAGTTCAATCCATAGCACCATGGAGAGGTGAAGAAGAAAAAGAAGAGAAACAGATTCAGAGCTTCTAAGATTTGTTATTTTAGCACAACAGTCTGTTCTTTATGTGTATATTTGGATAATGTCTGTTCATCCCCTGATGCCTTAAGCGTCTCAACTATTTATCTTTTAAAATCTATGGTTATACATTGTTAGAAAATTTTACTTCACTCAAAAAAGTACTTTCTCCTAAGAGATGATATCCAAGTTAAACAAGAATAAATTACATAGGAAACTACAATTAAAAAAATATTTTTTAGTTGTCAATGGATCTTTTATTTATTTATATGTGGTGCTGAGTATCGAACCCAGGGCCTCACACAAGCCAGGTAAGTGCTCTACAACTGAGCCACAACTCCAGCCCAGAATCTACATTTAGTAAAGGGATAATAGCAAAAATCCACAAATATCATATAATATAAAATATCAGCAGTAATTTACTCTGAATGGTAGTTTTGTAAAAGTGATTTGTAGTTTTATAGATTTTACTTTTTGCTCTGTTTCTAATTAAAGTTTGTAAAATGAACATTCACCACTTGACCGAAAAAAATAATAATTTTATTAGAAATTGGTATCCATCTATTTGTATACATGTCCTTTCTTTTACTGAAGTACTTGTAAAAGGCAATGTGTAACACTATATATAATAAATATTAAGAAAGAAAGATTGCTGAAAGCTAGTGCTGAAAATAATACAGCAACACAGTATGTTTGCTAATATTCGTTCTTTTAGATAGAGAACTTTTCCTCCCCTGGGGGGAGGGGAAACAGTAGGAAAGCATAAAGTAGTGGAAGATTATTAAAAGAGGCTCCCTACACAGTCTTAGGGAATATTATAATAAAGTAAATAGAAAAAGCAGAGAGAATGAGAGACTCTGTTTTAGTCAGCTTTTTTTGCTGTTGTGACTAAAAGACCTGAGAAGAATAACTTAAGAAGAGAAAAGTTTATTTGAAGCCTCCCGGTTGCACAGGTCTCAGTCCATAGAAAGCTGGCTCCATTCCTCAGGGCTTGAGGTGAGGCAGGACATCATGGCAGAAGAATGTGGCAGAGAGAAAGAGCTCACGTGGTGATTAGAAGGCAGAGAGAGAGATTCCACTGGAGAAATGCAAATATATACAAAAGGCCACGCCCCCAATGACCCACTTCTCCAGCCACACCCACCTGCCTTCATTTACCTCTCAGTTAATCCCACCAGCAGATTAATTCACTGATTGGGTTAAGACTCTCATAACCCCATCATTTCCTCTCTAAAGCTTGCATCATGTGTCACACATCCAAACCTTAACAGTTCTTTTCCAAAGTCTTTGGTACTGTTTAAACTTATATTAAAATAATCAGGATTACCCTCTATTGACAGCCAATCTTGTGCCATGGGCTATACTAATGTCTGCATATATATTCTCACACCTTGTGAGGTGAAAAATTTGAAGTGAATCACTCCTTTAACAGAAAAAAATGCCCAGACAGATATAGTTGTAAAATAGTAAAGGAATTACATGAAGTCATACAGCCAGGAAGTTAATCAATGGGCAATCAAAATTCAGGTTTTTACTAAAAACTTTCCTTTGACTTCCAAACTGATATGATTCTCTTGCGTTGTTGGTAGAAAATCTGACTATTTTGATAAATATTTTGACTATGCTCTACTGAGCTTGGAGATCTATAACATCTTACTATTAGAAAGGATTTTTAGCTTTATTTATTTATTTAATGGATATTGGGGATTGAGCCCAGGGGTTCTCTATATATCCCCAGACATGTTAATTTTTCTTTTGAATTGTGGTCTCACTAAATTTCCCATATAACCCTCCAACTTGGGATCCTCCTGCATCAGTCTCCCAACTGTGTGGTGCCTTGCCCAGTACAAATCACTTTTGTTTGCCATTAAGTGTTGACCAAAAAGTACCATGTTGGATCAAATCAACCAGTCTTACAAAATGTTAGTGAAAAGAGTGAGAAAAGTTATAAAAATCTCTCAACCTTTTAAATTTGTTATATTATATTTGGTTTAGTTATTCTCATAAAAACTCAACCAGAAAACAATTGAACTCATAGTTTGTGATGTGTTATAAGAACAGGCAAAACTGTTGATTTTAATCAAATATGTGTGTGTAGATACACATATGAATGTATTAAACTAGACTCTTGATTTTAGGAGAGCCTCCCAGACACATCAAAATTTCTGACATCAGTGTCTTTTAAGAAATTCCAAAGTACTTGGATTAGTCAAAGCCTTTGTTTTTTTTTTTTTAAACAACAAAATATTTTGAGTTACCATATGTATCCAATTATTCTTTCACATTGCCAGAAGAATAGAAAGAGCAGAAAGGTTTAATCTGCCTGATAATCGTGAATGGTTTCTAAATAAACAAACATTTCATTCTGTAATCTTATAAGCAATGGCCTAAAGAAAATTTTTTTTACAAATTATATGAGTAGTGCTAAATTACTTACCATCTCGTTATAAATTTAAGATGAGTTCTATAATTGAAATATGTGTAATCCAGACAGACACCACTTAAGTGTATGTTTGCACACCCAAGGTCATTTATTTCAGCAATTCTTTCATATCAATTATAGCACATGTGTGTGTAGACATGCATTTTAAGTTTCAAATTATAATCCATGGCTATGTGGGAAAGTTATCTTTTGTGACTGCAGAGCTTCCAAAGAAAGGCCATCTTTCAGCCAGTAAAAGCCTAAAGTGTCTTATTGACAGTACACAAGCAAGATGTGTATTAACAAAAACGACTTTTGGGGTGGCATAATTGCTATGCAAAGTGTTAGAAAATATGAAGCATCTCTTGACCAAAATTGAGGACAGATGGTGAACAAGTATATTATATAAAAGTGCAACTGCGCTGGGAATATTCAAGTGGGCAGAATGTGATTATGTAAATGAAAAATTCACTTCGAACCAAGAGCGCCAGATACAAAGTGAAACTTAAATTAAATTATTCAACAAAGTATAGGGAATGTTCATGAATTTATGATCAGAGCCCGAAGGGTTGGTCCCAGGAAAAATGGGGAGGGAGCAGCTGCATATGATCCATATACTCTGACCTAACCTTTACATATTTCTCTTACTTCAGAACAAGGGCTGACTTTTCTCTCTTTACTACAGCCACATTTCACATTCTCATTTTGTTGAATCACACTATCATCTTAGGACATTATCTGGCAAGTGAGTATGTGCTGAGTTGTCTCATGAGCCTTACCTGCAGAGTATTACCTGAGATCACAAGAAAAGGCCGATGGATAATTACCACCCCACCTATTTAAGAAAATAAGAGAACTGTGAGTTGGGGAACTTTTAAAATCAACTACTATTTAGCCCCATCAAGAGTGTCATTCAACGTGCAGTCGACACAAAAACTATCAATGAGCTACTTTAAAATTTTTACCATCTTTGAAATCCAGTGTGCAAAATTGACACTTTCAGCACATCTCAATTCATGTTACACATGTTTTAAATAACGAACAGTAATATATGACTGTGGCTACCTTGTCAGATCATGCAAATTAAAAAAAATTGAGTTTAGATTAAAATAAAAACACGCAATAAAAATGTTTCATTTCAGAAAATAAATTTAAATATTTGAGTGTTTTTTTACAGTGCTCTGATGGCAAAAACACTAAGATTGTTCCAGTAATCCCCTCTTCAACAACCTTTAAAAATAATGGGAAACAAATCTTGTCAGAAAATATTTGACATGGTGATTAATTCAGACAAAGTTGAGAATCAAACAAGATTTCTTATTAAAATCAGTCTGCACCCAAACTTCATTAAAGACCAAAAGTTTTTTTATAAGATATTTTATTGACACATAATATCATACATATTCATGGGATACAGTGTATGACTACATATTGATACATAAGTACACTGTGTAGTAATAAAATCAGGATACTTAGCATTTCCATTTTATGAAACATTGTCATACTTTTATAGTTATTTTGAAATATATCACAGACTTTTTTAGACTATATTTACTAGTTACTAGGTCATCCAACACCAGAACAAATTCCTCTTTATCTTTTCTTTCCTTTTTTTTTTTTTTTTTTTGTGTCTGCGTTTGTGTGTGTGTGTGGTGCTGGGGATTGAACCCAGGGCCTTGTACTTGTAAGGCAAACACTCTACCAACGGAGGCTATATTCCCAGCTCCCCTCTTTATCTTCTTTTCATTTCCCTTTCTCACTACTTGTCTCCCAAGTGACCATTATTGCCTTCTCATCCCATGAGATCATTTTTTAGATTCCATAAATGAGTGAAAACATGCATTTTTCCCCTATGTCTGATTTATTTCACATAACATATCCTTCAGTTTCATCCACACTGATGCAAATAAAAGACTCTTTCTTTTTTATAGTTAACTAATATTCCATTGTGAATATGTACCATAGTCTCTTTTCGATATGAATGCTATTTATTTCATCCTCTTATCTAATTGTTTTTGCTTTCACTCCAACACCATGTTTAGTAAGGCATGTTATAGTGGGCATACCTCTCTTGCTCCAGATCTTAAGGAAATAATTGTATTAATCCCTTTGAGTATAATGTTGACTGTGGACTTTACATATAAATCTGATATGGTTTTGCTGTAGTTGATTGTCACCCACTGATCTATTCTGATTGCACACTCAGTCCCCATGGTGGTATTATTAGAAATTGTTTTGCAACATTTAATAGGTGAGGCCTAGTGGAAAGTAATAGATAAATTGGAAGCATGTCCTCCAAAGTTACTGTGTGACCCAAATCTGCTCCTGGTTTAAGATGTAATCACTCACTTGCTTCCATACACACTCCTACCATTCCTATCCACCATGATGTGATAAAACCAAGAACTGAGTATATGGCTATGCCATGCCCTTGATCCTCTGCAAATGTTATCTAAATAAATCTCTTCTTCATAAGCAGTCTGTGCCAGGTATCTTATTGTAGTGAAGGAAACCTGATAAATATCATAGTCTTTATTGGGTTAGATATATTCTTTCTATATCTACTTTGCTGAGAGTTTTAATTATGAAGCAATGTAGAACTTATCAAATGCTTTTTCTTCATTTATTGCTAAGATAAAAGGAGTTTTATTGTTTATTATGGTGTTGTAATGAGCTAAGTTCATTGATCAATGGAAAAGGAACCATACCTCAATCCCTAGTATGAATCTTACTTGAATATGGTATATAATCTTTTTGATGTGCTCTTGAATTCCATTTGCTACAATTTAATCGACTTTTTAAAATCTATGTTTTTCAGGATATTGGTCAATATATGTCTTTGTTTGTTGTTGCAAATTTGTCTGGTTTTAGTTTCAGGATAACGGTACCCTTATAAAAAAAGAGTTAAGCAGAGTTCCTCCACTTTCAATTTTTAGAGTACTTTGAGAAGTATTGGAATTAGTTCTTCCTTAAATGCTTTGTAGAATTGAGTTGTAAAATCTTCCTGGGTTTTTCTTTGGTTATAGAATTTTATTTATTGCTTCAATTTTCAATTCAAAAAATTACTCATTTTTGGTTAGTTTAGGATTTCTATGTCTTCTTAATTCAATCTTGACAGATTGTATATGTCCAGGAACTTATCCTTTACTTCCAGGTCTACTAATTTGTTACTATACAATTGAACATTATAGTTTTTTAGCCTTTTACTTATTTCTATGATGTCAGGTTTAATTTTCACATTTTCATCTCGATCTCTTTTAAACTTTATTGTTTAAAATTTTTATTACTTTCAAAAATTTTTCCAAATGGAAGTCTCACTATTTTTATGCAGCCTGGCCTCAAACATTTGGGCTCAAGTGATCCTCTCTCATCAGACTCTGAATTAGGTGGAACTACTGGTAGATGCCTCCAGGTCTGGCTATTTTATCTTTTTTGTTATTAAAACTAATAACTTTTCATTTAGTTGATCTTGGTTTTTTTTTTTTTTTTTTTTGGTCTTAATTTTTTCTTACTTTTTTTTTTTTAAATTGGTGCATGTTAAATTATACAGAATGGCTGGCTGTATTGTGACATGTTTGTATATATATAAAATATATGGGATCAAATTCACTCCCCAATACTTCCTCCAGTGTCCCTTCTACCTTCTCCAATCCTCTTCCTTGATGCAGATGGTCTTTCATCCACTTCCATGACCTTGATTTTTCTCTTTTTTTCTCCTTCAAGCTTCCACATAGAAGAGAAAACATAATACTTCTCTGATTTTTATTACGTCTTTCCTATGAATTTTGATTTGTTCCTGCTTTTCTAAGTCAATGAGGTACATTATTAGGTGATTTATTTGAAGCCTTTTTCTTTTTTTATATTTTCACTTATTTCTATCATTTTTCCCTTTAGTACTGTTATTGCTGCTATCACACAGCTTTTGACATATTGTTTTCATTTTCCTTTGTTTTTAGAAATGTTTTAATTTTCCTTTGAATTTCTTCAATGACCTATTTGCTGTTTAGAAGCATGTTGCGTAATTTTCACTTGTTTTATATTTTCCATTGTTCTTCTCAATTTCTAGTTTTTAGTATTTTAATTACAGAATATACAGGACATAATTTCAATTTTTAAAAATAAAGCAATTCTTTCCCTATGGTCTAATATATGGTCTATCTTGGAGATTGTGTCATGTGCTGATGAGAATACTGTGTATTAATCAGTTTTTGAATGAAATATTCTGTATATGAGTTAGCTCCATTTTATCTATTATATATGGCTTAAGTCTAATTTGGTCTTGTCAGGATTCTATCTAGATGATCTGCCCATCAATGAAAATATAATGCTGATGTCCCAAACTGCTTTTGTACTGAAGTCTATAACTTGAGATATGAAAAAATTCCCATAATATATTCAAGTTTTGAAGGGTTGGGTAGGCATATATTTACAATCGTGAAACTGTCTTGCCAAATTGATCCTTACATCAGTATATAATAATATTCTTCATCTCTATCTACCATTTCTTTTAAATTTAAAGTCTGATTTATCTGATAGAAATTTGATACTATTGCTTACTTGACAGTCCCTTTCTTTAGTGTCTCTTCAAGGACATGAGAAGTTTTTATCTATCATTTCTTTAAATAATTTTAATGTCCTTTACCTTCTCTTCTCCTGAAACTTCCATAATGGAAAAATGTTTTAACCTCATTCCATTACATAAGCCTCATAAGTTTTCTTCATTAATTTTAATTGAGTTTAGGTCTTTTGTTGTTTTTGTGTTTTCTTTGTTTGTTTTTTGTCTAACTGAATTGTTTCAAAAGATCTATACTCAAGTTTAGAAATTCTTTCTTCTGCTTGGTTTAGGCTGTGGGTATACTTGAGTTGAATTTTTTATATCCAAGATTACTAGTTGGTTCTTTATCATGATTCATAACTTAAATTTCTCATTCATACCAATGATTATTTTCTTCATTCCATTGAATTTTCTGTGTGTAATCTCTTGTATTTTGTTTAGTTTCCTTAGGATCGTGTTGGGGTATATTTCTAGAAAAATTATTGCTTCCTTGCCTTTTCTTTTTCTTGTGTTCCTACATTGATTTCTGCATATCTGGAATGGCAGTCACCTTGTTCAATTCTGTGGATTAATTTTCACAGGAAGAATTTTTTGTTTAGATAGGATGTCGGGTGTCAGTTGAATGAGTGCTTTGGCTTTAGTTTTAAGCAAGCACAGAAGTGTAGCCTCTGTAATCTATAGAAGCAGTGTTTATGAGAGTCTCTATAATCTAGACAGCAGATGCTTGTGGAGAAAGTGGTACAACTTTTCAGTGAATGTGGCATTCCGGAGGTGCATAGTCCCAAGCCCTGCTTCCTGTTTAACTGATGTTTGTAGCCTCAATCCTTAAGCAGCATCTGCAGAAGGGCCTATCCTCTCACTCTGTGGGGTAAGAGCCTGCTGTGGGTCTTTGAGCAGCATGAGTGCTGGGGCTGTGTCCTTACTCCTAGAGCAGAATGTACTCTAGCAATAGCTTTGTTTGAAGTTGGTAACATGCAACGGCAGCTTGGGTTCTGGGGGTTAGGGGCTCAATGTATTTTTTTTTTCCTCTAGAGAAAAGCAGTCACGGGCACCCCAGGAAGCTCCCCAGACTGAACTCAAAGTCTATGGGGACTACGGAATTTTCTGATAGTTATAAGTGCCAATCTGTAGTGATAATGGAGATCAATGTTGCTTTCCCACTTAACTTCTCCTGGCAATGTGGAGGATTCCTGGCTGAAGAGAGGATCATGGTGACAGTCTGCTTTATTCATCACTTTGTAGAGGCCCTGCAGTCTCTGTACTTTTCTCTTCAGTTCTCATCACTCCCTGCTGAGTTCCAGAATTCTTCATCCATCGCTCACCTGTTGTCCTGGTTATTTCCCCCTTTTCATCCATCTTAGACTTGGGCAACATTCTGAATTACTCAATTCATATGATATAGCTTAGTAACTATTTCAAATATTTGTGTGGAATTCACGATGACAGACTGAAGGGTGTAAGAGTATGCTAGCCTCCAATATGCTGCTCTTGAATATTAAATAATTCAAGTAAGAAACAACAGCAGATGTAGGGAATTTACACTGACCTTCATTCTAGTTCCTAAAAGCAGAAGAAAAATTCTCATAACGAAGATGCCTGTATATGCCAGAAAGAGAAGGAATATTCTATCATCAGAGATGTTAAATTGAAGATGAGGGATATCTACTTAAATAAAACTTGGTAATCAAACTCTTAGCTTCCTAGTCACTTTACTATCCAGTTAGTTACCCTAGTCCTAGACTGTCCTTTTCAGTGTCAGAACTTACTGCTTACTGTCCCGATTTTTATGTAAGCAACTGACTCCACCTTCTTATTTGGTTCTTCATTTCCTTATGAAGTCTCCTGTGCAACACAAAATTTGTAGTAAACAAATTTGCAGTTTTTTCCCCCTGTTTGTCTTTTATCAATTTAATCTTGGACAATCTGAGATTCTAATAGGATAGAAGTGGACTTTTTCTCCTCATAACAGTTTCGATAACCTTAGGAATCTCTTCTTTGATAAATTAAATATACTGTTTGTGATGTAGGTGCAGATGATGAGAAAAAAAATCAAAGTACTAACTCTTGGTTATTACGAAGAACAGTGAGTTGATCAAGATTTTAGCCTCCCTGCAATTTAAAAGACTGCCAGTTTCATGGATGATGGTGGAAGGCATGAGACTCACAGGTCAGAGACAATGTACTTCATTACTCACGTTGACAGCAGTAACCAGGGTATCAGCATTTTCTTGTGCCAGTTCTCTGAGCTTCAAATCCCACAGGTGATGTGAAAAGGACCAAGTAACACCTGCAGGTGTAATGAGTTGCATTACAGGAAAAGACCCCTGAGCTTAGAAAGTCTGAATCATTTATAATGGGTAGTAAACCTGCTTGACTTCTGTTCTAGAGGGAGATTTTATCTCTATTTCCTGAGACTGTCAGTAGACCTGCCCTTTGCTCCAGTGAAAGATGCCATCTCTATCTTTCATCCTTGAAAAGACAGACCAGATCCAATAACGTAGTCAATACCTCATTTATTTGAAGATATGAAGAAACATAAGAGATACATGGAGAAGAGTCTCCTCCAAATTTCAAATATTAAAATAGTAGTATGATCATATCACATAGTATTTTTGTACACGTACTAATGATATTTTTGTCAAGTATTTGACTCAAAACATTCTATTAACTGAATGGTAAATTTTAAGATGCTTATTTAAATTATACATTCCAATATTGAATAATAATTATCTCAAATCAGTAATATGTTTATACTTTTAAAATTAATACGGTACTCATGTATAACACTTTCATTTTCTCATCAGAGTTGCTGGAAAAAGCATTGATTAATTCTTCAGGTCCCTTCCAATTTCATTACAAGCCTAATGTGACAGAAGACACATTATGCTGGTGAAGGTTTCTGCAGTCTGTCATCATATGTCATCTGTGTTATCACTCGGGACGGCATTACTCTAGCAATACAGCCACTCCCTTTCCAGCGCTGGACTCTGGCTTACCACGCCTACAGAACCTACTCCTAGCCACTTTACACTCTTCCGAGCACACATATACAAATCTGAACTGATCACGTACATGAGGTCATGATTCACTATCATCATTGCACAATTCAGGACTTACCGACTTTGTAGAATGTATAGGGCTTTTCCAACTCCCTTCCTCTCCATGCCTCCATACGTCTAGAAGCAGGCATTCAAAAGTATTTTTGTCTTCCCATGCCTTTCCTTAGATGAATGTGATAAAATATAATTATAATTATGCAGATTCTTAAATTGCAGACATTATCACTGTTAAAAATATTCTTGTATACCATGCGTTTTCATTCAACACTGTAGTGTTGCAATATGTGCCTCTAGTTCATTACTTTTGATTGCTTCATACTATCTCATCTTAGGCCTATAACTCATTTATATGTCTGCTGCTATAATGATGCACAATTACATGCTTACTTCCATTGTCTACACTAAAATCATAATGACAGAAATCTTCATGTGTATCTCCTTATAGTTCCAGATGAAAAGCAAGTGGTAGTAATACAATAGCAAGATTTATATTATCACTTGCTGCTTCCTTTGTCAACCTTTTTCTTGTTATTATGAAGTTCTTGTAAATCATTGTTACGTATTGGGTTTTTAAATATAATCTTGCTCAAGTAATTAATATCCTACTTCAGTGTTGTATATAATTAACAGCTTTTACATTGAAGATAACCCAATGACTTCTGCTTTACTCAAAATCTTAAGACTCTGAAGTAGATCTGCAGCGTGAAGGATGAAAATTTTGTTCTCAGACATTTCTTAGGGGCCAGTTTTGACATCCTTCATGCACTTGGGGAGAACAGAGGAGAAAAGAGACACATAATTGTACCAAAATACTATTCTCTGGGGGACACAAAGTATTTGTGCAAACTATGAGAGGAATGTTCTTTTACAGAGTGTGAGGATGTCTTAGATATTTTCTTCCCAAGGGAAATTGGAGGCATAAAACCCTTGCAGCATTAAGGACAATCCAACTCTATGCTTTCTTGCATATAAAATGCAGATTAAACACACACACACACACGCACATATACATATGTATTGGGTTATTTTTTAAAATAGTGAATGATAATAATATCAAGACTTTAGAAGACTGCCTATATTTTAGAAAAGAGACATTCAAAAAATATTTACTCATGTTCAATTATACAACTTTATTATGTGTATTAGTTATTAAAAGATATTAGGGCTGTTGGTATGTTCATTGGATAAAATATAGATGAATACCTACATCATTCTGTATGTTCAAGTACATTCCAACGACTGAAGATTGACATAAAAATGAAAAAATAGTACTAGATAAAACCCATTGGAAACTAGACACAACACCCATACATATAAAAAAAAAAAAAAAAAGCAGAGATTTAGAACTTCTCCCCCCATGCGCGCACACACACACACACACACACACACACACACACTCATATAATAATGCAAAGATAAAAAGAGACTGCTATATTATAAGTAATGGAATACCAAAAGCTACTAGAAGCTAAAAGGGGCATAAAATAAATTATCATCATCAATGAAAAGAATCAACCCTGCAAACACCTTAGTTTCAGACTTCTAGTCACCTGAAATGTAAAAAAAAATAAGGTTTAGCCAGAGTTTATGATATATTTATTTACATAAGCCCTAGCATATTTGTATATTTTCCAGTGAAAAAATGGGAAAAATAATTAAAAAATTACATGTAAATGACATATGCCTTGCATTGGATGGATAGATGACTGATGAACAGATTCTATGATAATATAATAAATGAAATTAAAACTAATTCATAAAATTTCTACTGTCATCAGCTTGTAAAGATCAAAAAGTCCAAAAATAGAAAGAATTCTACAGGATAAAGTACTGTAGGCTTTTCTATTCTTTTAGTAAAATGGTACCAATGTTTATCCTCATTGAAAGTCAATCTGGGAATATTTCAAATATACACATTCCTGGGATTATCAGGATGCATGTCCTATTGTTAATTTGTTTTGGAAATTCCTTCCTTCCAGGGAAGAATTGCTAAAAAATGAAACAATGTGTTCATCAGCTTTTCATTGCAGTGACCAAAATATTTGACAATAATAACATGGAATTGTAAAAGTTTAGTTTTGATTTATGGATTCAGAGTTCTTAGTCTGTGGTCAGTTGCTCCAAGGGAGAAACATCATGGCCAAATAGCATGGTAGAAGAAATCTCATCTCATGGCACCCTAGAAGCAGAGGAAGAAAGGAAAAGGCCAAGGATAGAAATAATCCAAGGTCACATTCCCAGTGACCTACTTCCTTCAGCCATGCCTTACCTGCCTGAAGTCACCACCCAGATATCCATTTAGAATTATTTATCCATCAAGTGAATTAATTCACTGATGAGATTACAACTTTCAAAATCTGACATTAGCAATCAACATTGCTGTATTTCCAAACACATGAACTTTTGGGAGATATTTCTAGACCCACACCATAACATTCTGCCCACACCCCAGAAAGGTCATGTCCATCTCACAATGCAAAATGCATTTGACCTATCTCCAAGAATTTCATATTCTTAATTGTTCTGGCATTGCTCAAAGGTCCAAGTCCCAGGTCTCCTCTGGAACTCAAGGAAAACTCTAAGCTATGAGTCCCTATAAAGATCAAAAGGTGGTTACACGCATCCAATATACAAAGGCACACAGTAAGTTTTTATATTCCAAAAGAGAGGAATAGAGGTATAGTAAGAAGAAATAGGATCCAAGCAAGAGTGAAACCCAGAAGTGCAAACATTAAGTCTGTAGAGATCCTTGTCCAGCATTTGGGACACATAGGATCAAGTAGAATCTCCAAAGGGCTTGCATAGCTCTATCCCTATGGCGTTGTCATTGTAGCTCACATGGCTTCTCTTTTTGCTGGGATCTGTGTAAGTGCAGCTTTCCTTGACAGATATTCCATGTTACCGGCATCTGTTAAAACCTGGGTTCTCTATGGGGATTTTGACTTCACACCTGGTCCTCTTAGTTCTCTGCAGAAATTCCAATCCAGCTACACTCTGCCTGACCTTCTAAGTCTTCATTTGAAATGCTATTCAAAGCCTCTGACTATGTAAATCCTGCATTCTTCATTTTTACAGAACAGGCACCATTGGGATGATACTAAGGTCTACCATCAACTAAGGCAGTCCAGACACACTTGGTCCTTGTGTGCAACAGTTTCTGAATTCTTGGGTTGCTGAACCCATTGAAATGAGTCCTCGCATAAACCTTCATAGGGACTCCTGTGCAAGAAGGCCATCCCCATGATCTTGAAGTTTTTACTTTTAGACCCTTGGAGTTTCCTCAGTTCAACTGTTATGGCTGATTCCTGAGATGCCCTCAAGGCATACTTCCTACTGTCTCTGTGAAAAGTACTTAACATGTCTTTTGTGACTGAAATCTTTTCACCTTCCTTGGTCCCAGTTTTGTATGTGCTTTTCTTGTCAAAGAACATATTTTTCAAATCTTCCCTCTCTGCTTTCTACTCCCTATTACTCCCTATTATCACAGTAAGCCTGGCTAAAAGCTGCCATCAAAACCTATGTCACTGTCTGAATGCTGTGATGCTTTGAATTTTCTCCACCAGATTAATGAGTCTTTAAATTCAGCCTCATCGAAAATTTCAGGTGCATCAAAAAATGGACATAGCCAAACATTAGATTTAAAAACATTTGAGATGATACTAATTTTTATATAATTCCATTACTATAACTCTGAAGAAACTGGAATTGCTTATTTGGCAGTCAATTATTTTTTAGTATTTTCTAATTTATGACAACTATAACCAATAAATATTTGGCATGACATACACAGTATAGTATAGATGCTACATCTATTTTCTTACAAGTTTTCTATAACTGGTGATTAGTTTCTCAACATTTAAGGCTGTATATTTACCATTAATTTTTTTTTATAACATTCCACTATAAGTTCACCTAGTGTGTGACCTTATCAAGAACTGTGTCTGGAATTAGTTTCAGTGAATGCTACCCTTAAAAATGTATTATTGATTTTTCTTCCTAACCAGTGATTCAAACTGCAATATCTTGACAAATTTATTTTTATTATTAAAACCTAACGACACAAGACATGACTTCCCTTAAGTACATAGTGTCACTATTGCACATAACCTCAATATCCCTGTTATTGCATTTGCAAAGAAAATTCACTCCAAAAGAATTTCAACTTGAATTAATACAAAATGTAACTTTCTGAAACAAATTAGATATAGAAGAGCTATTTCTGTCTGTCATATAGGAAACCTTTGATTCAGAATGAGTGAGTTGGAAAGCATACCATGACATAGATTTCTTGAAGAGATGTAATAATCTGTTTAAAAAAATCTAGTTTTGGGAATTTTGGCTGTTTAAAAAGCAATAAATGATTAGCTGCATAAAAAGTAATAAGGATTCTCATGGCAATAGAGAAGGAACACAAAGTGATTTATGAAATTAAAGCCCAGCATCTGTCCAAATCAGTATTCGTCTATGTGTTTACACCAGCAGACAGAGGGAAGTTTATTTATCTTTGAGGATATCTGTAAAGAAGAGAAGCTGCACAGGTATTAAGATCCTGTTTCGCCTCCATCACTCTATTAACTGTGGGAATGAAAGGTATCCCCATCATCCCTTAGAGTTCTGTGTGAACATATTTTTTTTACCTATTTTAAGAGTAAAACTCCTGAGAGAGAAAAAGCAAAAGAAGAAAAAGAATAATAATAATGAATAAATAAATAAGAGAGAAAGGTTTTTAGATCAAGTTCCATGAGACAGGATACATCAAGATCCAAGATTAGAAGCTGTCACGGAAGTATGGTTTTTGTTTTTCTTGTTCTGTCACCCATCTGCTGTCTCTGAGAGTTGAAAGTCAGAGCAGGCATCTGCTGAAATGCTGTATTCATTACTCACGAGAGTGAGGAGCGTGAACAAGTCACCCTGGGAACACTTCTTCAGAGCCTCTAATGACGGGTAGCAGTTCAGGGTCTGTTCCTTTTTCTGAAAAGTGACATCAGAGCTCCCTACTGTATGTTGAAAGGTGTCTACCTGTGCAAGCCTGTTATGGGCATCCAGGGAGGGCCTTTCTTTTTCCTAATCCCATGGTGGCAGGTGGATGTGGTTGGGGGACCCTAACACGTTTCTTTTGTAGTCAGCCTTCTGCAATAACAACTTAAATCCATTCATGTGGTCAGAAATTATAAAGTAACCCCCCCAAAAAAGGAAGCACTTATGTCCCCAAGGACAATGATGAACAGGCACATATTCAAGAGTGTAATAGAGTAATTTATAATTAGAAAATGTTATTTAAAGATAGAAGGATTTCTGTCTATATATAAGTATGTATTTATATATAAGGATATATTTAAGTGATATCTATAGATATGTTATGTCTATATCTATACCTATCTATATACGTATATTCCATATGGTAGAGAAAGACTTCATGGTGATATTATACTGGTAAGACTTTATAGAGAATAATATGTTAGTTTTGGAGGTTTATATTTGAAGCTTTGAAATGAGGCATGTCAAGAATTAAACTTAAAGAATACGAAGTAAATTCTTAGGAAAAATGTCTTGTTTGATCTCAGTATTGTCTGAAATTAAGACATTCAAGTATATTTGCTTCTTAGCAATATTTCTCTTTTCCATTTGAAAGTTAAAATTCAATATCTGCCTGTAGTTCTCAACCCATCTCTCATTACCCCTCAAAAAAAAAAAAAAAAAAAAAAATCACAAGGGTCACTTCTTAGGTATTTTAGGTTTAGTAGTCTGAAGTTTTTTTAAAGATTGATTAATAAATACAAAATTTTTCTTTGAGAATTAAAGTATTTTCATAATTTTTAAAAATCCAATTGATAAGTTCATAACTTCAGTTGTTTATGTTTATGTTCAACTGGGATGAAGTTGACCATTTTGAGGCCTCTTGATGTCCATTAAAACACACCCCTAAGTCCAAATCTGGCTCCACATTCTCTTCCTCTCTTTCTCTTCCTCTGCACATAACTGCCGACTGTATACCACGTGACCTCTTCACTGTCCTGATGGTCCTGGTCTCTCATGACTTTCTCTACCATGTACATTTCTCTGGGAAATACAATTTGTGCTAAAGTCAACTTCATTTTCATCTTAGAGTGAGTTGTTCTGGAGTTCCAGTGGAGAAAATAACTCACTCCATTAAATATCTTCACTCTTCAAAGCTTTCCTGTTCTCTGGAAAGAGTAGCATGCCATCTAGTTTCCAACTCAAGGTTTTTTTTTTTTTTTTGGTCACAGATTTTTTTTTTTAATACATCTGTGAAGGAGCTTTCAAGAATTAGTCTCACAAATAAGCCAAGGCATAGATTCAGACTTCTCTTTCACCTAAACGTACTTACTTTGTTTAAAGAAAATTATCTGTTCACAGTTTGCCTCTTGATTTCCTTCTGCAGCCCAGATAAAGCAAACATTGGGTTCTCTCCTACTCAGATAGCTTTTGTTCAACTTTAAATGATTTGTTTGATGCCTCAGTAGTCACAGGAAGTTTGAGACGCTACAGTAAGTAAACCTTTAGGGACACTCTCAAATAGAAGCCATAGGTAGTACTGAGCAAGACTCTGCTTAACATTGTGTAAAATGATACATTGACTAATACACTAAGACCTTGTTTTATTCAACTTACTTTCCACAGCAAAGACAACTCCGGGTCCCTTAATGATAGTCCAAACTCTGGAGTATGAAGTGTGCCACTTAGTCATTATTTCTCTAAACAGATTTATAGCAACTTTATCATGGTATAGCTGCCATGCCGCATAATTCATTCACTGAAGTATGAAATGCAATGTTTCATTAGTATGTTCATAGGTACAACCATCCACAATCTAATATTGAAACACACCCCTGCCCATAAAAGTCATCCCAAACCCATTAGTAATTATTCCCCAAGCTGTTTTCCAAATACCTGCCACAGGCAACCACTAATTTACCTTCTATCTTTGTATATTTGCTGAGTCTGGATATTTTATACAAAATGAAAATGAAATCCATACAGCATGGATGGTAGTCTTTTGTGAATGATTTATTTCACTAGCACAGCGTTTTAAAGTTTCGTCTATGCTGTAGCATGTACTGTATTTCTTTTCATTTTTAAATAACACCCTGTTACATGGTGTTACACAAATGAACCAAGTGTGAATCTTCTATATTGTTACCTGGTCTGTTCATGTTTTTGCTGCAGACTGAAATTCATTGACTCAAAATTCCACCAGAATCAAGCTCAAATTTGCACACAATTATTTCTTTTATTATTATTTTATTATTTTTACAGACTTCATTTGATTCATTGTACACAAATGGGGCACATCTTTTCATTTCTATGATTGTGCACAATGTAGAGTCCTACCGTTCCTGTAATCACATGTACACAGGGTAATGATGTCTGTCTCATTCCACCATCTTTCATATCCCTGCCCACTCCACCTTCTCATTTTCCTCTATGTAATTTAAAGTTCCTTCTTTCTTCTCTCACCCTGCACTCCCCAAGCCCCATTATATATCATCATCCACTTATCAGGGAAAATATGCAGCCTTTGGTTTTTTGGGATTGGCATACTACAGTAACACAGCCACATCAATGTTTATAGCAGCTCAATTCACAATAGCTAGATTGTAGAACCAACCTAGATGCCCTTCAGCAGATAAGTGGATAAAGAAACTGTAGTATATATACACAATGGAATATTATTCAGTCATAAAGGAGAATCATATTATGGCATTTGCAGATAAATGAATGGAATTGGAGAATATCATGCTAAGTGAAATAAGCACACAATTATTTCTAAGATGACCCAAATAGGTACATTTTTATCCATTTAGTGAACAACTGATTTATGTACTTTGTACAACTTCAAGTCATAACTGCTAATAATGGGCAAGCTAGATTCTTCTGGTTATCAGAACTAAACTTCTGCAGCCCTTTGGAGCTCTTTGGGAACAGAGACTCCTAAATATGTAAACTACCTCTCTGTACTTCCTCCTTCTGAACAATAGCCCTTACCTTAATCCTCCGGGTGGTCTCCTTGTGCAAGAGAACCCTGAGCAAACACCACCAGTAAGACTTAGGTGTTACCACTTCTTTTGATTACACGTTTCCTTTATCAGGCCCCATATACTTGAAAACTTACATATGGATATGCCAGATTTTGTTTATTGAATCATTTTGTGACTTATTTATTTTGTTTCTACTTTTTGGTTCATATGAATAATGCAGCTATGAACTTCTATGTTAGCACTTTTATGTACATGATGTTTCAGTTTTCTTATATACACCTACAGGTTAAATTGTTAGGTCTTGTGGTAACTGTATTTTGAAGAACTGCCAAAATGATATCCAAAGAGGCTATACCATTTTATATGCCAACCAGCAATTTATGATGGTCCTGATTTACCCATATTCCCCTCAGCACTTGTTATTTTTATCTTTTTGTTATAGTTGTTCTCAGTGTAATTTTGATTTGCACTTTACTAACAATTAATAATTTTTATTAATAATTAATAAAAATAATTAATATTAATAACTAATAATTTTATTATTCTTTCATGTTCTCATTGCCCTTTGTATATTTTATTTGGGGAAATGTAAATTTACCTTACTTCTCTGATTTCTTGATTGTGTTGTCTTTTGCTAGAAAGTAGTAAATATTCTTGTGTATTTTAAATACAAATCTCTAGTCGTGTGAAAGTTTGAATCATTTTTTCTCATTCTGTAGTTTCTCTTTTCACTTCCATTATTGGTGCTTTTTAAATGAAGAAATTGTTAATTCAATTTTCAAAAAGTCTTATTATCTTCTATTTGTCACTTGTGCTTTTGAAGATTATTAAAATATGTATTGCCTATTTAAGAAGATTATTAAAATACATATTGCCTATCCTGTTTTCATCTAAGTCTAATCAAATTATCACTTAAATTTAAATTGATTTTCCATCCTGATAATAGGATGCCTATGATCGAGTTGGAGGACCAAACCGATATTTTCTACATGGATATCCCATTTTTCTACAACAATTTTTCCAAAAGACTAATTCTTCTCTATTGTAGAGAAAATAATGTAATGGACATTAAAATTAAGTTTGATTTCAGAATCTATACAGATGAGTATATCATCTGCAAATTAATATAAATATTTTTCTTCTTTTGTGATGAGACACTTTATCCCCTTTTCTTTACAAGTTGTCCTAATAAAATCTACATCATAATGGGGAGAGGGTACATACCTGTATTTTCCCTCTTTTCAGAAAGGAAACAGAATCACCATTAGCATGATGTTAATTGTATTTGTTAGATTTTTAAAATTATATGACAAGTGCTTCCATTTCTTCCTACTTTGTTCAATGATTTTTTTCCTCCATCAATGAAAGATATTGGATATTGTTAAATAATTATTCTGTTACCATTGAGTTGATCCTGTGTTCGTTTTGTTTTTCCTTTATTCTGTTGGCATTAATATTACACTGAATGATTACTGGATACCAAGGCAATACTATAGAAATAAGATAAATGCCACTTGATCATGACATATACTCTCATTTATATATTGCTGGATATGGTATGCCAGCACTTCGATGATGATTTCTACATTTATATTCAGAAGGGATATTGGTCCATAGTTGTATTTGTGGGAGTGCATGCTTGTTTATATTAGATTTTGTTAATGGAAATATAATAAATAAATCTTATTCTTATGGAATAAGATGTCACATGTTACCCAGCTTTTTTTTAAATTTGTGGAGGTTTTTAGTTTTATCTTTGGAGATATAAGAGGTGTGATAAAATTTTCTGTATCTTTGACTAAAAGTAATTATTATTTTTCTTTCTAGAAATATGCCGATTTTGTCATAACTGTTTAATTTGTTGGCATGCAATTTTTCAGGATACTTATTTTAAACTTTTTAAAATTGTTGTGAAGTCAATAGTGATGACCCCTCTTTTCTGTACTGATTTTAGTAACTTAATTCTTTTTGTCTTTTTTTTTCCAGTTGAATCTGTCAATTTTATAGTTCTTTTCAAAGAAACACAGTTTTCTTGTTAATTTTTTTAATGTCTTCTATTCTCATTATTAATTTCTACTTATTTTCATTATTTCTCTTTCTATTGGTTTTTGATTTAATTTTATCTACTTTTTCTATTTTGTTCTTTGTTTCCTAAGTGAAAGTTTAGATTATTGATTTGAGAAATTTTCGTCTTTTTTCAAACAATGTAGATTTGTCATGGTTTAAGATTCAAATGTCCCCCAAAAGCTACTGTGTTGAATGTTTTGTTCCAGCTGATGTTGGTATTGTAAGGCAGTAGGAACACTAGGAGCTGGGGCCTACTTAGAGGAAGTAGATCATTGGGGTCATGCCATTGAAAGTGATATTGGGACCTCAGTCTCTTCCTCTTCTCTTTGCTTTTTGGTCACTATGACTTGAGTTGCTTTCCTCTGCCATTCACTCCCTGCCATGATGTTTTGCATTGCCAAGGCCCAAGGCAACAAGGCCAAGTGACCACGTTGTTTATTCTTTATAAGTTTGTCACAGTGACAGGAATATGATTAACATAGAAAATTGGTACCAGTAGTTGTGCCATTGCCATGACTCCATGTGAAGATGGTATGGAAGTATCTGGAATTGGTATCCAGGATTTTGGGGAAACTTGTGGAAGTAGGGAGAGAAATCCCAGAATGGTAGAAGTGGAGATTAATGGGTATTTCTAGTGTTGGGGAGAACTCCAAGAACAGAATGTTGATTAGGAATTTAAAAAATAAAGGCCATGCTGATGAAGTTTCAAATGGAAATGAAGTCTCTATTTCAAATAGAACTACAGGTCACATATGCTTCATTCTGGCAAAGATCTTGTCTATATTTTTGTCCATGTCCTTAGGCTTTGTATGAGTCTAAGTTTAAAGGTAATGGAACAGTTTATCTGATGGAGTAAATTTCAAAGTAATACAACATTCAAGCTATAGAATGGGCATTACTGGTAACATTAGCCAAATTTACGGTAGGGATTAGGAGCAAAAATCAGAGAATAAAGTTGTGAAAAACTTGCAGTTTGATCAAGAAAATGAACGAGTGAGTTTAAAGTTGTGGCCACATAGAGTAGAGTTGTTAAAGAGATTAAAGTCATTAAAATACAATAAAGTACAATGTACTGGGACAAGAGATAAAGAAAATGTCTTGAGAGTCTCTCAAGAATCAACAAGACCACACCCATTACAGGCTCAAACTTTTTTGTTTCTCTTTTGTTTTTGTTCACCCTGTTTTCACTGAATCACTAGAGGATTATTTCCCTGGGATGTATTTCCCTGTGTTCAGTTATCCAAGCACTCCCAAAGTTGCTGCATCCATAATTCATGTGGATTATATTTCTGCTTTTGTCAGTGACATACTTTTATATCTTCATTTTTTCCTGGTTTTGCAGGTATGCAGAATGCATACCTAGGTGCTGCCACCAAGATTTCAAGGGAAAGTCTGGGAGCCAAAGCAACGTGTTGCTGGATCAGAGTTAGCATAACAGGGAACCTTGGGAAATGCAGGCAGCAAGGTATACCAGTGGGTTGCTCAAGTACTTCGGATCTCATTTCCTGCCATCTTGTGTCCGTGATGGCGAAGGAGGAGCATCTATAGCATTGAATGTTTGCCCTGCTGGGTTGTCATCTGGTTTAGTTTAATTCCTTCTTGTTATTTTCCTACCCAACCCTTTGTAAATGGGAATGTTCACCCTCTGCCATTGTATCATGGATTCCATTTTATAAGAACGTTCCATTTTGATTTTGAGCAATGCCATAACTGCTGAGTATGGGAATTCTTGGAGGTGAACTGAATGCATTTTACAATGTAAGATGGACATG
Source organism: Sciurus vulgaris (assembly GCF_902686455.1). NCBI lineage: Eukaryota > Metazoa > Chordata > Mammalia > Rodentia > Sciuridae > Sciurus > Sciurus vulgaris. The sequence goes on from NC_136466.1 coordinate 153,442,570, forward strand.
AGTCTTTGGAAAACCCGGGATGGAAAGTTATGGCTTGCATCTTAAGTGTCCCTCAAAATCCCATGTGTTGAAAGCTTGGTTGCCAGTTGACAGTACTCTTGGGAGGTGGTAGAAATACTCTGAAGTAGGGGATAGTTAGAAAAAATAGGTCACTGGAGTCTTGCCCTGCAAGGGGATATTGAAAACCCCAAACAATTCCTCTCTGTCTCTTTGTTTTTTGGTCACCACAAGGTAAGCAGCTTTGCTCTGCCACATGATCTCCACCTTCTACTTCTATCTTGTCACAGACCAAAAGTAACAGGGCGAAGTGAACATCAACTGAAGCCTCTAAAACATTGAGCCAAACAACAACAACAAAAACAACAAACAATCTTTCTTCCTTTTAATTTGAGTATGTCAGTATTTTGTCAGTAATGGATAACTAACACAAGTTATTATTAGCTGTATATTTTACTCTTGTGCTTCTGTTTCATATGTTTTCTAATTTTTGTTAATCTAAAATTATTTTATGATTTTGCTCTAATTTAAATTTTTAATGATTAGTTATTTAGGATGGTATTGTTTCATTTTTCTCATCTTGTAATTTATCCCATATCTGATTTCTAATTTCAATACATTGTAGTTGGAGAAAAAAATGTTCTAAACTCTTTTTATGTGTTATTTTTGGACATATATATGACAGTGGAGTGTAGTTTTTAAAGTTTTTATTTGTTTTAATTAGTTGTACATGACAGCAGAATGCATTTACACATTTTGATAGATCATACATAAATGGAGTATAATTTCTCATTTTTCTGATTATGCATATTGTAGGCTCACATATATCATGCAGTCGTATATGTACATGAGGTTATTACCTCATGTCTATTTCAACTACTATCATTCATTCCCTCATACCAAATCTACGTAATATAAAGTAACTCTCTTCTTTCTTGTACCCCCTCTCCCTTATTGTGAATTAGCATATTCATAACAGAGAAATCATTTGGCCTTTGGTTTTTAGGGTTTGGCTTATTTTGCTTAACATGATATTCTCTAACTCCATCCATTTACCAGTAAATGCCAGAAATTCATTCTTCCTTACAGCTGAGTGATATTCCATCAATGTTTATAGGAGTGTATTTTGACACATAATACATACATGGAGTACAACCCATTCCAGTTAGGATCCTATTCTTGTGGTTGTACATAATTTGGAGTTACACTGGTCCTGTGTTCATATCGAGCAAAGGGAAGCTATGTTCAGTTCACTCTACTGTCTTTCCTTTTCCCATTCCCTTCCCTTCCCTTCATTCCCCTTATGTTGGAAACTCTTGATCTTGTTCCTTCTAATTAATGTTGAACTCCTCTAGTGTATTTTTTTTTTTTTTTTTTTTCTTGGTACTGGGGATTGAACCTGGAGTGCTTAACCACTGAGCCACATCCCAACACTTTTTTATATTTTCATTTTGGGACAGGGTCTTGCTAATTTGCTTAGGGCCTTTCTAAGTTGCTGAGACTGGCCTTAAAATTGAAATCTTCCTGCCTTAGCCTCTGGAGTTACTGGGATTACTGGTGTGTGCCTCCACACTAGGCTTTAGTGAAATTTTAATATTCATAATTGATATATGGTTTTTAAAAATTATCTTCCTTAATAATATCTACCTTTACCATTTTTTGGTAAGATATTATATTATTATATCTTCTTTCTATCTTTATGCACAATTTTATTTAGTTCTTCCAATATGTTTATAAAAGCCACTCTGAAGCCTTTGCCTACTATGTCTGCTGTCTTTGCTAGCTTTTTTGTTGCTGTGAACAAAACATCTGACAAGAACAACTGGAAAAGGAAACATGTATTTTGACTCAAGGTTTCAGAGATCTCAGGCCATAGAAGTTTGACTCCATAGCTCTGGACCCAAGGTAGGGCAGAACATCATGGCAGCAGGGCATGGCAGAGGAAAGCAGCACTGAACATGGCAACCAGGAAGTAAAGAGAGGGAACTCTGCTCACCATGGACAAAAATGTATACCCCAAAGGTGCTCTGGGTGACATCCCTCCAACCAAACCTTACCTGCTCACAGTTACCTAGTTAACTAGTACCACCTACTACCACCAAGTTAACCTATATGAATGGATTAATCTACTGACATGGAGCTTTTTAGGGATATCTCATATCCAAACCATAACATCCACCATATGAGCCCCCTTCAGAGACTGGTTTCCTCTCTATCTTTCCAGTATGTGAATCACATTTTCTCATTTCTTTGCATATCATATAATTATTAAAACTGACTTATAAATAATATATTCTAAACATCTCTAGTTTCTGAATCAGCTGTCTCTTCCCATGGGGGTTGTTAGTGGTTTTTTTTTGCTAGGTCATTCATTTGTTTAGTAAAGTGAAATCTATTACCCCCACAATGTGCAGTCTCTGATAACACTGTTCACACTTTTCTGCATTTCTAGTCTATTAGCATGGCTGCATATGGTATTGTCCATGTGTGACCATAAATCACCTACTAGTCAATAACTGTTTTTAATCACCCATAGCCAGATAGATTTTTCACATTTTACCACTGGGTATCTGTGTGTCTAATAGGCTCCTATTAGTGACCAGAGAGTTAGGCCAGGGACTGGTACCTCAAAGATTTTAGCTCCATTCCCTCCTAAGGGGGCACTGGCTTGGGGATGCAAAATACTTCCAGACTATAAGAGATGAATGTAATGTTTAAACCTGGCTTTCTAAGAGCTTCCTCTGGGTCATGGTAACTTATTTTTCTATCAGTGCTTGGCATAGAGTTATATTTAAGTCCTCTGTGACAGTAAGGATCCCACCACACATTAATAGGTCTGGGTGCAGCATAGAGGATGCTTTCAAATCTGCTTCATGCCCTAAGTGATTGTTAGTGAGAAAATTTCAGTATGTGTGCATTCATTCCCATCCCAAGAGTTGAAGGTGAGTCCACGGAGGGCTTTCTTGGTTATACTTTTGATTATATCATACATCTACCTACTTCTCCAAAATTGTTCCTTAGATCTTCTTAACTTTTAACAGCACAGTTAGACAAGGATTTGCACTCTGTTCCAAGCAATGTGTATCCTCTTCAACAAAGCTGTAGAGCCCTCTGTGCTCTGGGGCTTCCTCCCCGCTAGGACGGTGTGCCTGCATCAGCTTAGCAAAGGGATCATGAGTCACTTCTTCCATTCTAATATCCTCACTGTATGAGAAAGCACTGGGGTAGGGGATGGAAGCAGTCGCAACCTCTGGTCTTCCCAGTTTACTCTTAAAAAATGTGGAATCTCTACTCTATAAGAGAGCTAGAGTGACAAGATCAAGTCCCAGCACACTTGACCTGATGGGTCAGGAGTAATGTTTTGATGTTACACATGGGATTGGAAATAATTGAAATTTAGTCCTTTCTATTACATGTGCTTCAGAAATAGTGCTTCTGCAACAAAAGTTGAGGAATATGATGAGAATCCAGGCTGGCAGTCTGTCACTCCAGGTGAAAGCATAGCTCCAGAACTGGGTACAGAGAAAGTACAGCCTTTTTCTTGGCTCCTTTCTTGATTCTTTAACCCAGATAAAGCAGATTATGACCCAGTGCTACAGATTTCAGATGTTTCTTCCAGGATTTAGATTTCTTTAAATTAATGTTTCTTCATTTGCCATGCACACTGAAGATATTTTTACAGACTTTAAATGACTGTTATTAAATAATTTCCCTAGACATTTGGTTGGATTGTAAATCTGCCGAACGCCTTATTCTGCCATTCCAGAAGCATTGCAGAAGTATAGCATTTGGCTCTCAGAATGTGCTCATTATCTATTTTCCTTCGGACTTGATTAGTTTCCTAAGATTGGGAATTCAGGAAGGCCACTCAGAAGTATAATGAAATTGCAGGTTCTTCTGATGATCTCCACACTGTGCTATGACTGAGAATTAATACAAGTTTATTTTGAGCTATTTTCTAAGGCATTCTCCATCAAACCATAGTGTGTGACTTCCTATAAACATTCTTCAAACTATCCCTGCTGAAGCACTGATCATAGAAAATCTGAATGCAATTTTTAAAGTCTATTTTTGACCATAGTTTGATTTCTTCCAGGCATTGTGCAGTCACAATGAAAAGGAAAATTCTGTAGATTTTAGCCCCAGAATTATTCTCGGTGTTGGAGATTTCCATCCATTATGAAGGGATTCTCTTAGTAGAAATTATGTTTTTATTTCCCTTGCTTATTTCACTACCTCTTGTATATTTCCTCAAGTGTTTGGCACAATGTAGATTGTACCATTTTTTGTTGTTGTTTTTAATCAAGTCCCTCAGTGATGAACTTTCAGCTACTTATCAACAAATATTTTGAAATATTTTGAAGATGTCTCATTTCATTAGCCATAATATCCACATTACCAAAAAATAAAAGGATAAAATGGTTTCAATTTCTTAAGATTGAGTTGCCCATTGAAGTTGTCATTCTCATAAATATTAGCGTGTTTCTTATCTTAAATTATGCAAACTCATGATGCTTCAAAATTGTATTCCCTTGAATAAAATCATGCAATATAATGATACAACTGAGTTTCATTTTATATATATTTTTTGTTTCCAAAAAGTAAATTATTGACTATATTAGTTTGCTTACCTTTCTCTGTATAATCATTACTTCCTCAAGAAATTTGTAAACAAAATGTACATTTCCACTTCATCATTTCAAATCCCCATGTAATATTTTCATTTTGATCCATTAATTTCCACTCATTCATGTTAGAACTCTTAGATTCTCCAATCTGAACTAATGCTTCTTGCCCCTTCACTATACCATAGTTATCGTCCTAAAGTACCTTTCTATCTTTTTTCTGGAAATTTCTTTGTCATTCTATTAGATTTGTTAACTCCCGAATCTCATATGTTATTATCATTTTTATTTTTTTAAACTATTTTTCAACACAATTAGGTTTATAAATACATTGAAAAGATAGTTCAGAGCCCCCATACATCTGGCATCCAGTTTCCCTTATTAGTAGCATCTGATATTCCTATGATATATTTTGTACAGATAAATAACCACTACTGACCCATTATTACTGACTGAAGTCCATACTTTAAGTTCTTCTCTATTAAAGGGTCTCTTCACAATGGAGGAGTTCAGTTGTGAGGTCTCCTTAGGCTCTACCTGACTGTGACAGACTCTCAGATTTTCCTCATTGTTGATGAAATTCACAGTTTTAAGAAGTCCTAGTTTAGCTATTTTAGAAATGCCCCTCAACTGAGATTCATCTAATGACTTTCTCATGATTAGCTGTGATTCTGATCTTTGGGAAGAAGACTACAGAGACAAAGTTCTATTTTCAGAACATAACATCAGTTAAACTCACCCCACAAAAGTAAGTGTGTGCTCAGGTGTCTCTCTTCATTAAAAGAGATTTCACCCCTGTTGTCAAGTACTGGGAATGATCCAAGTTAAGTTTCTTTTTTTCTTGCAATATATTTTTCTTGGATTACAGGAGATACTAGTAGCAGACATTTTCATTCAGATGAAATTAGTTGGCATAGTTGGCTTCCTAAATAATCATGAAGTAAGAAGGAGGGTCTGGACAAGTTGGAAATCCAGGGAATAATGGACTTCATGAACTAAGACCACAGAGCAAAAATCATCTTAGTTTTTGTTTCATTCATAAGAGGCAACAGAGGTAGAGTAACTACCTCTATTTCCCAGTGGTCAGTTCAGAAAACAGAGGAGCCATAGAAAATGTTTTGCTACTCCACAGAATGGGTAGACATTTCTTCTGGCATGTGTTTAACCAGGACCAAGAGAGTGCTGGTGAGAATGTTGCTGATCCCCAAAGCATTTCAAGAACTACTTTTATTTCTGAACACAAGTCAAACTTTGCATAATGATGCCTGTTAAAATTTTCAGATAATTTTTTCATGAGTTATATTCTTGCACCATTTAACTTGCCTAGAACCTGTGTTTATAGATTATAATGAATTGAGTACAAGGAGAACTGAGAAAATGTAATTGGTATAGTTAAATCACATTTTAAAATTATATTTTTAAGATAAAGAATAGCATGAGATTAAATATAAAGTTTACTATTGATATTTTGATACTTTGGGAGTGCCATATGTTATATTGTCTCCCCTTATTTTATTTGAATAGGGGATCACTTTCAATTACTATTTCAAATTAAAAGACCATTTATCACAAGAATGGACAGAGAAACCATAAATATTCTTCTTTTCTTTAATCTTTGAAAAGTGTTCTTGAGATTCCATATAATATTAATTTAAAATATACCACAAACATAGTCACCGCTAATGAGTTCTTCAATATGCAGTAGTCTTAGAATGTTAACCATAATTAACATATCTGTCAGCTTAATATGTCCTCCCCGAAAAGCAAGTCTTTTTATTGTAATGCATATGAAATAGGCCCCTTATCAAGATTTCTCTTAAAAGCAAACATACACAAATTAAATAAATAGCTTCAGAAACCACAGCCCCTATATCTCAGTTCTGGAGGCACACTTGAAGAGAAATGTCACTGTCAGTAGGTATTTCACCAACCAGCATCCCCTGCTTGGATATATGATCATTATTATTATTTTTTTAACTCTCCTTTTTGCTAAAAGAAATGTTTGGCTCCTGAGACCCAAGTCAGGTTTAGAAAGTCTTTGGAAAACTACTTTGGCTCTAGGAAAGTTTAGGGATATTAGACAAGTACGGATTTTTAAACACTATACCTGATATCAGTGTGTGGAATGAAACACCCCTCTGGTGATGTCTTTTGTAATGATGATGTCTTCTTGGAGGTTTTCCTGCTTCCACAGGGCACTGACACTCCACAATAAGTCTGTTCTTCCTATATTTCTAAGAGTACTATTGGTACTGGGGTAAGTGCCCCCTGGCTGACGGCTCAATATATTTTTTCCATATTACTCAGCTGATGTTTTATGCCACAGGAGTTGTTTCCAGTTCAGCTAAGAACCAGGGTCCTTCAATTTTCTTGCATTATTTTTGTTGTGATATAACACTTTAAAAGCTCTCCAGTTGACAGTTGTGGCCAGAGGCTGGAATCAGCAGGGAGTACCACCATGACTGAAAATATCAGTTCACCTGCTTATTAAAGGTTGCAAAGTTATACAGACTTGAAATGGATGCCAGGATCACAAAATAATGATGACTTAGTAAAAGTACTTACACACGTTCTAGCTGAGCAAAGAAATTTAAAAAAAAAATGTTTATGGAGTCATCCATATCTTCTACAAGCAGAAGAACATTAGGACTTTATTTCTAGTCAAATGCTACTGAAGAGTTACTTAGCATAAGGTATATGATTTCTTTACGATACCTAAGATGTGTCTAGTTCCCAGGCTCATCTTTTCATTGATTAATTAATTAATTATTATTAGTGAAAACAGTCCTGGAACTATTCTTACATCCAGAGTTGCCAAGTGGGTCAGACAGGATGCCAACTGACCTGTCTAACCCTGGACAACACCCATAGTTCAGAGTCACTGTTGAGAAGCCTTGCAGTAACTGGCAGCAACTTGCCTTCTTAGTACAGCAGTTAGTGCAGGTCACAGAACTAGTTCAGCACTTCCTGGGTGCTTTAGTTGCACTGTTGGAAAACTTTCAGAATTCCCAGTCACCATCTGAGTCTGTTAGCACACAACTATTTTCAGATACTGAATTATTTTTCCTGCCTCTGCCTAAAATTATGTGTCCTTCTCACTTCCTGGGGATAGAAAGAAGGAGTCTTCAATTCCCCCACTTCAAAAGAACTATATCAACTTTATAGCTTCAATCTTCTCTTCTACAGAAGAGGTAAATTAGTAGAGGAAACTTAGGCTAATATTGAAATGCCTACTTCTTTTTAGAAAAAAAAAAAAAAAAGGATCTGGAACCTTAGAGTGAATATTTCTTATTTTGCCTAATTTTAATCCCTTGACATTTTTATCTGTTCATGCATTTGTTAATGGAGGAGTGGCATATCATATCAAACAAGAGTATGAGCTCTAGGTCAGACTTCCATATTCAAACCTGCCTGCTATGTACTGTAGGGAACATTCTTCAAGCTTATCTGACAGAAGTCACTGACACCATGGTCTAAGTAAGCAAACAGTCTGGACAGAGAAACTGAGGTAATGGTAAAGACTCGCCATGGAATGAATGTCTTTGCAGTTGCTGAGGCTGAGTTACAAGCCAAGGGAAAGCCTCGCTTATCAAGCATCCCAGCAAGCTGTGATGTGAGCTCACCTGTGTTGCCTTGCCTCACGCTGTGTGCAGGAGCTTACCATCCCCACAGTCCTTTGTCTCAGACTTGTTGCTGGGAAGAATCACTTAGGCGTACTTGGTTTGCTTACATTATCTCGACATACAGCTTACCCACAGGTTGATTCTGTTATGCTTTAACAAGTGTGTTAACCTGATTGGATAATGTGCCTATATATGTCTTGTACAATCCTAAGTAAAATTAGATCTGTGCCTTCAGAGCCCTGTTTCTGATGTCTGAACTGGGGTAGACATCAACATCCTCACCCTCAGTGGGACCCCTAGTCTCCAAACATCAACAATGTACTAATTTGTGAACCATGCTAAAGTCTTCTAACTTCTCGCTTTATCCATTTCTTCTATACAATGTGTACTGTAATTGCATCTTTTTCAAAGAGCTGTTGTACAGATAGAGAATATACAAATGCTATGTGGTGCAGGAAGCCATCCATGACTGGTATGAGAACCTTATGAAATTCAAGCCATTAACCAGGAATGCATCACCTCAGGAACTCACAGTGGGATAGCCACTGTTTGAGAATTCCTGAGTCATGAGGTATCCTGCGTTAGCACAGCATTCAGGTTCCAGTATAAGCACTGGAGATGTGAGTGACCCACTAGAGCCAAATGGCCTGCTTACCCCCACTCCTATCTTCTTTTTCTTGAAGAAGCTTCTACCAGTTGCTCTTGATCTGTACCAGTATAAATAAAGCAATCACAAGCTCCTTCCTTTGTTAGAGCCAGACCCTTCTGGACAGCTCAACCAGTCATGCCCCTGCTCTTTAGCTATTCTTGCCTTTTGTTTTTATTTCTGATAAATAATTTTCAAGCTTTCATTTCGTAGCCAGTCCACCCCTCCAATAGGAACACTTTCCTTCGTCCATGCGAGATGCGAGTGAATATTTTAAAGGAGTGTTCGATAAAATTAACTACTGTCATCCTACGAATAATCCACTGAAACAGGGGGTGAAGTATTTAGTACCTACCACACATACCAAGGAAATGCTGTAGATACTGAAGACAGAACAGATGACCTCCACTACGAAGAAACACCTCCACTATTCTCCAGCCCCTCTTTACCCATCATTCCACCCAGAAAGAGTGCATGAACATATGTTTAATAAAAATGATTACTATTAGTATTTTACATAAACTGAAGTATCTGAACTAAAGAGAGGGGGAAATTGCCAAGAGTGAAGCAGACAGAGGTATATTATGCAGGCCCTTATAAATTCTCAAATATCACATGTACTAGAATGTGATATGGAATTTTATGATTAATTCTGTATCCTAAAAAATTTATATTAAAATTGTAGAATTCATGGAAATAGATGTGTCCTAAAACTTATGAAATCACCATTCACAATCATTATCTTAATGAGGATAATAGAAAAAAAGAAACTACTAATAATTAAACACCCCATAAATCATCTTGTATAGCTGGTGGCAACCATATTGGAAAATGTAGATCTAAGTTCAATTTTATGAACATTTTTTCCATAATTAAAAGACATAGTGAAATATATAATACTTATATTTGTATTAGTATCAAACATTTGGTCAGAAGAAACATGGAACAATAGAAACATACTAAGGAAAGAGAAAAGATGAAGATTTAATACCATGGATATAAGTAATATTCAAACTACTTAGTGAAAGAAAAAGAGAGACATATGCAAAAATGTGGAAGAAACAAAGCGTATTATCATGAAATGTGTGTCCAATGACAGTCAAAAGAATGAACAGAATGTGGGCTGGGGGAAAATGAGCATCATGTTCCACACTGATTTTCCCTGTGGCTCCAGTGAACTTCAGCTTTATTCCCATCTTTTGCATTTAGTTGCCATTTTTGGTGGTGCAAGTCTTGACTGTGTTGGGGAACTAACATTAAATAGCATGCTTTTAATATTATATTTACACTGTTTACTACTTGCTAATCATTTGTGAACTAATTATTTCAGGTTGCAGACCATGTTCTAGCACTACAGAGAAGGGCAATAGGATAGGTAGATTAGAAATTCTCATTTATTCCTCCACAGGGGATTCAAACTCAGCTTTTAAACACTCTTCATACCTAATGGTAATAGGGGTGAATAGAACTCAATGTTCAACATAAAATTTCTCTAACATACAACAGAAAACACTTGTTTAGAGTGTTGACCTTAGAAGTGAATGCTTTCTAAAATCTGAGTTTCAATAACTTGCATCTCCACAAAAGTGGAGGAGAAAAATTTCATGGGAGCAGGAAGGCAGAAGTGTGACCTAATTACATACAGTAGTGGAAGTTAGAGTTGGAGCATTCTTCCTCAAGTTTTTCTCCTCACTTAACCTGTATGTGATGGGGATAGGATTGAGTTGGGTATGGGAAGAAACAGAACAAGCAAAAAGTTCAAGACAATAATGCATTTTGGAAATTAATATTAGCAATTTAAACTTGAAAACAGATGAGGGAAATATACCTACTATGCTCATTCAAAATATTCTCAGCTGTTCTCTAACCTACTAATATATTACTGCCACAAACATAGTTCACATTAGCTATTTGACTTTGAAGGTTAAGAGTAATATTCAGTCACTATTTGTGATTGTAAACTCTAATATGCAAACTAATACTATCCAACAGAAAATAATGCAAGGCATAAATGTGAGTTGCCTACGGAGGTTTAATTTTCTATTTCATACAGTAGAAAAGCAAACGTAAATAGGTGAAATTAATTTTAGTATATATTTAATTATTCTGATCTAAAATGTTATCATGCTAACAAGTAACAAATACATAACTTTATAGTGAGATATTTTACATTATTTTTTCTTACTAAGTTGAGATTCAGTGTATAATTTAAAAGTAGAACACATTTTAATCACTTATTGCTAAATTTCTGCTGAAAAGCAAGGTATAACTGGTGGCTACTATATTGGACAAAGAAGGTGTAAGTTAACATTATGTGAACATTATTTTACCACAATTATAAGATGTAATAAAGTACATAATATTTGTGTTTTTGTCAGTACCAACCAGTCATACTCCTTTGGATACTAGAGGAAATACCATACCCTTTTGTACTTTTCCTCCTAGGAGAGTCCTTAGAGAATACTCTCAGAGCATAACTTTTGGATACTTCTCGTTGCACATCTTATCTCAAATGTTGTGAATTTTCCCCACATTTTATGTTGAAATTAGAATATTTGTGAAGAACGATTTACACAGTTTTATTATATGATACATGATTGAATAAGCATTGGCCTTAATTGAAACCAATTGGTTGACAAAAAAATTCCATGCTTTATAGATATTTAATTAATTCATTATTGACTTTGGTTTAAGTTCTTTTGTTTTGGAAGCATTAAATATATTTTCTGGTTTCCAACATTTTTGGCCCTTGAAAACCTCATAGGTTCTGGGCACTGTGCCCCTACTGCCATAAATCCTCCCTGGCTAGGACCACATTTTCCACGTCCCTGCTCATAAAACATAGGAATGTTCCTATTCCTGTAGCTCTCAGTGAAATTGTCACCCAGGGAAGGATTTTATTCACCTAAGTTTAATCCTCAGGCTATTTGGTTTTCTTTTCTCATAGTATTGGCATAATTTGCCCTTACTTATTTGACTTGTTGTTTTCTGTTTCTGATTTTAGAGAGGAAAGGACTGTGTCTATTTTCTTTAAACTAACACTATCTCTAGTCACTTAGTCCTAGGTAAATGTCAAAAATGCTTATTATAAAGAAAAGTTCAAATCTTATTTTACCTAAATACAGAATTAGTATTGCCCCTTGACAGGGATCCACATTTTCTCTTCACTGCACCCTATTTATAAAATTATTCCCACACATTCAATGTTTCTAGAACACTGAGTCTGGTGAAACATGTTTTTTACTTACAGTTTAGTAAGTCTTATAACAATATGAACTTTGACAATCATTTGCACTTTAATAACATCATTTTATTTACTTTTACATTTTATATTTATCTTTCCTTTCAATTCTCTAACTTCAGGAATCTTTATGCTTTAAAAGAATAAAGTTTTTTTTTGTTGTTGTTTGTTTGTTTTTTCCTTTCTTAAAATCTTTGGTTCTCAATCTGGACCTATTTTTCTTCTTTCAGGAAATATTTTTCATTATTTGCAGGTATTTTGGTTGTCATAACTGGGAATCAGATAAGATACACTGTCATCTTTTGAGTAAAGAGTTGCCGATAAAACTTTTAAATTATACAAAGAAGCTCCAAGAAACAAAGAATGATTCACCCACAAATGTCAATAGTACTCAAATTGCAAAATCCTATTCTAATCCTTCACTTTTATACAGTTATTCATGTTCTTTCCTTAAAATGATGATTAAATTTTAATATATTATTGTTTGAAATAATTCATCTTGTTTTATTTTAACTGATGACTTTTCAAGTCTGTAAAAAAACTTACATAATTTATTAAAGTTACAACAGGTTGAATACCACTGAATATTTCCCAAGATAGTACTTTTAAGTTTTTTCTTTTTTTTTAAATGTTGGTAGATACAATGATAGTTTTGATGAATATCATTAGGAAGTCTTATTAATTTAATGTATCTTTGTTGTTCTGTTTGATAGGTCCCTTTAGATGGAATATAATAAAGCAGAAGCCTCAAAAGGATTAATGCCTGGATTATCATTTCTGCAATAAAACAGAAAGCTAAGTGGTGAAGACCACAGACACCTCAAAGCTGGATTCCAGAAGTCTATTTTAAGCACTGGAGTTTTTATTACTCTGCTGCAGGAAAGCCTTTGCCAATGCTTACAAGGAACTGTTTATCCCTGCTTCTCTGGATCCTGTTTGATGGAGGTCTCCTAACACCACTTCAACCACAGCCACAACAGACTTTAGGCACAGAACCAAGAGAAAATGTTATCCATCTGCCGGGGCGACAATCACATTCCCAACGAGTTAAACGTGGCTGGGTATGGAATCAATTTTTTGTGCTGGAAGAATACATGGGCTCCGAGCCTCAATATGTGGGAAAGGTAATGGCGTGTTTCTTTTGACAACCACTTGATAGGAAGGGGGAATATGAATTGTGTGTTGTGTATCGATGTTTTGCACAGGAGTTGAACAAACCAGTGACTAGCCACTGGAATTACAATTCAAGAGACCTGGTTTCTCTTCCTGACTCAATGACCTGGGTAAGCTTTAGAATATCATTTAATCCTTCTTTACTTCAATTCTCCCTGCTTATTTTAATGAAAATAATATACACCCATATCAATATATATATATATTTATTTATTTTGCTTCCCTCTTTGTCATTCTTTGTTGAAGACATGAAGTTAAACTATGTAGACGTCATGGAAAGTGTAAGCACATTGTGGTTCACAGCCGATCTGGGATTGTTCACCAGTCAGACAGAAAGAAAAATCTCCAGGCTTAGGATTTTAAATCAATATTGATGTTCCTGAATGAGCAGGATGAATTCTTTCCCTTTTTCTTTAAAACTTGAAACACCATCACTATTATAGTTCTAAAAAACTGTCTTGCCCTGCCGATACTTTATAAATGACTTCTCTTTGGTATGTTTTGCAAGTTATTTTAAAGCTATTTAAGATCACAGGAAGAAATATTGGAACACAAATGTGCACAAATTAATATTGAAACTAGCATATGATTTTTAAATCATATTACAAGCTTACAGATTTTTTTTTAAATCAGTGACAATAGTTTAAACACACGTGTTTTGCTGTTTGTTTTCCTTTTACTATTAAAATTTTCAGTCATGTCAAGGAGAGATAGAACTTATCCACATAACCAAAGAGACATTTTTCCAGGAAAATAAATATTTTATTTTCTTGTGATTCTGAAGTTTTTTTTTTTTAATTTTCTAAATGATTTTGACATGAGCTTTAATAAAGACAGATTAACTCTCTTGAGAAGAGTTTAAAATAAGTAAAATAAATACAAAGACAGAAATGGAAAATTATGCAGGAAGAATATTTGGACATGGTTATGGAAGGTCACATCTCCTGAATGTTAAATTTCGTGAGCTTTCTGAAAATTTAAGCTAAAAAGAAGTATGATGGGACTTGTGATTCTAATATTAGGGTGAAGGAAGCATACGTGTTCATGGATTTAATTCTTTATAGTACTTTGTTTAAAATTTGTCTTTTGGAAATGCATTCAAAGTTTACTGAATAATACAGTGAAGAGTAAGTTCAAATAGAAACCGCTAAAGATGAACATAGACTCAGGATTACCACACACCATATGGGGCCCCAAACAAGTTCTCTATGGTTTTTGTTGTTTGTCTGTTTGTTTTTTACCAGACACTTATCTATGTGTAAAAGCTGAGCTCCCCAACTTGCCATGTGAGTTCCATTCTGGGTGTCCATTTTCAAATAATCTCTAAAAATAACGATAGTACCAACAGACACAGTGACTTAAGTGTCAAGCTCTGTTCTTAATAGCTGCCTATTAGGATTCCAAGTCAGTTATGTAGCCCTGGGATGGCCCTCTTAATTCAATATCTGGAGTCAAACCCACAGGTTGAGTAGAAGGTCATGGTAAGCCCAAATGGTTAGAAAGATACGAAGGCCCAAAGAGTTCCAATTCAGAACAGGATGTCCTCAGATAACAGCTATCACAGGCATGAAAAGGGTCTTTGGAAGTTTTGAGGAAGATGATGCAAAGTACAGGCATTTCTGAGATAATGGCTCAAAACCTCTGCTTAATGATTCTGCAATAGGATCACATGATGTAAAAACCATTAAGACATGTATAAAGTAAGATAATTTTTGCATATTTCTGGTGCCACTTGCTTCTTTTTATTAAACATAATATAAAGATGGAGTTTTGAAATCCAACACAAATGAAAGTAAGGCATACCTCTAAACTCTTTAAAAGAATTCAGTTTTCTCAGCTCTGCTTATGATAGATGGTATACATCACACTGAACTTCCTGGGAAATGCCTATAAAAAGGTACTCTCTTTTTAATTAAGTCAGATTCATAGACATTAGTTGCAAGAATTGGAGGTGATAAAGTTGACAGTTTGTTA
The DNA here is from genome assembly GCF_902686455.1 of Sciurus vulgaris. Lineage (NCBI taxonomy): Eukaryota > Metazoa > Chordata > Mammalia > Rodentia > Sciuridae > Sciurus > Sciurus vulgaris. The sequence goes on from NC_136466.1 coordinate 153,457,849, forward strand.
ACAAATTAATGACATTCTAACTTTATTCAAGATAGAGTAGTGTTTCATCTCCCAATGAACTTAAGTCAAAAAAGCATCTGTGAGGTTAAGCACAAAAGTTGTTATTTTGCATTCTGGAATTTCACCATTGCCTCCTCCAGCGAGTACAATGAAGACTCGGCTCTCAAATGAAGTTTTAAGGTCTTTATTTTTATGGGAGAGCTTCTGAGCCGAGTGCCTGGTTCTTCCTCCTCCTCCACCGCCGCCGTCTTCTTTTTCTTCTCTTGTCGCGCAGCTCTCTCTCTCCTTCTTCCCTTGACCTGCAGTTTTCTCTCTCCTTCTTTTCTCTCCTGCAGCTGTCACTTCTCTCTTCTTCCTCTCTCGTCACGCCGCGGCCGCCTCTCCTCTTTTCTCCTCCCGTAGCTGCTGCCTGCCCTCCTTGCCTTGCTTGCTCTGCCTTGCTCGCTCTGCCTTGCTTGCTCTCCCCACCGCGCAAAGTACGCCGCTTTATGGGATATAACAGCCAATCACTTTAATGGGTCAGGCGTTTGGCTCGTGGAGACTTAATGGTGGGTAATGAGGACATGTACTGATCACGAGCTAAGCACGGATGCGGAGGAGATCAGTCAGCCAATGGAAAGCACTTGCAGCTGGGCTTCTTGGTGCCATAGGGCGAGGCCAGCCACCACTGCGGGCCCTACAGGGCAGCAGCCCCCAACACACCATTGTAACCATTTATATGGTGTGGAATTTATTCCATTCATTTAGAAGAAAAGTTAACATTTGCAGATTGTATTAAGAGGAGTAGGTCTAACATCTAACCTATTATTACATTTATAGAGTGTGATTTCTACAGGTACATGACTATACATTGGTAATGTATAATAAAAACCCCTTGTTCTTCAGCAACTTATGTTTCTAATGTAAATGAAATGTCAGTTGCCAAGATTTCCTTTCTTCAAGGAAACTAATTAAAGTTTAATTAACTCTGTGTTGATGCTTCTAGATTTGGGAATAAAATTATGATAGCATGGAGGCCAATTCACCATATTTTATATATGTGTGTAAACAATATATAAATGTATTCATATTCCTACTCATTCTAGAAGGGCTTTGAGATAGCTCACAGAAATGTAAATTATTACTAACTATACAGAATTCAGGACTAAGGAAAAAGGTAAATGCAAAATTACCAACCACAATGGTCTACTGACAACCATTACTGAGCCTCCAATTTAACTTTCTTTTTCTTTTTAGAAAGAAAGCATGATTCCTATTATTGGAGATTGTTCATTTAGAGAAAATTGATTTCCATGTGTCAAAATATGAAAGACTTCCTATGTAGAAATATATAGAAAGAACATTGTGTGGCTGAGTGGACATTAACCTTGTAAACATTGTATTTAAAGAAGTATTAAATATTCATTTCCTTTTGAAAAAATGAATATTGCTTAGAATAAATGCTTCCTTACTGTTTATGCAAAAAAAAAAAAAAAAAAAAATCACAAAAAGTACCTGAAGTTGAAGGCCAATTCTTTCTTCAACTGCATGTTTTGGATTTACTAAAATACCTGGACATGCATGTATATATACACATGCATAAATGAATAATAATTTGGATGCTTACTTAAATGCAGATAATTGCATGCCTACATTCGTGTAGTTCCAAGTTTTGTTAGAATCTCAAAGCCATATATCAAGACAATACTGACACTTCATCCTCAGAGTAATTCTGAATACTGAGTCACCATTTCAGACAAGTTATAGTTAGCAGCAACTCTTAAATCTAAATTTTTTAAAAGGACAAAAAAAATGAAAAAGAAACATATAGTCCCTAGTTTCTGTGGCTTGTATTTATCGAATATATTTTACATTCAGAATGCATTAAAATTTGAGACAGTACTAAACCTTTGGGGTTAAATATAAATATACAGGTCCCTTGGTTATAATATAATAAGTAAACTTTATTGAGTGATTCCTTTGGGCACTGTCTAATAGCTTTACAAACATAAATTTATGTCATCTTCATAACAGTATTATGAGGAATAATACATATGAGAAAACTGAGGCACAGAAAGCTTAAGTAACTTCCCCATGCTCCAAGACCCAGTAAATACTGAAGCTAAAATTTAAGGTCAGGTAGTCTCCATTTTGCTCCATTGCACCAGAAAATATCAGGACGCATTATTCTCTGTAGCTCCCAAAGGTCAACAATAACTTCAATATTCTGCAAAAGTACTATAACAGAGACATACTTTGGGACTGGGGAGACACAGGATGATCTGCAACTGTATCAAGAAATGTAGGAATTCAAGAAAGTTTTCATAGATGAGGAGTCACCTGAGATGATTCTGGAAAAGTGGTTTGACATTTCCGTAAGAGGTTTTATGGAGGAAAGCTTTTTAAAACACTGAGATAAAGTTTCAATGTGGTTTTGATTTGTATTTTCCTGATTGGTGAGTTTGCTGAATATTTTTCATGTGTATTTGTTGACCATCTGTATTTTTTCTTTGGAGAAATGTCTGTTTAGATCATTTGTCCTTTTATTAATTGGGCTATTTGTTTAGGTTTTTTATAAATTCTGGATATTAATCTTACCCTGTCAGTGGAGTAGCTGGCAAAGATTTTCTCCCATTCTGTAGCCTTTGTCTTCACATTGTGAATGGACTCTATTGCCGTGCAGAAGCTTTTTAATTTGACATCATCCCACTTATTGATTCTTTGTTTTATTTCTTGAGCCTTTGTAAGGTAGCTTGTGTCTGCCAATAAGTTATAGTGTTGATCCTATGATTTCTTCTCATATTTGTAGCGTTTTGGGTCTAATTCCTAGGTCTTTGATCCAGTTTGAATTGCTTTTTGTGCAGGGTGACTGAAAGAATTCTAGTTTCCTTCTTCTACATATGAAGAAATGGTTTTACCAGCAACATTTGTTAAAAAGGCTAAATGTTTTCCAGCATAAGTTTTTGGAAACTTTGTTGAATATCAGATGACTGTATCTAAGAGGATTTGTCTCTGTGTCTTCTGGTCTATCCCACTGACATCAAGGCCATGCTGTTTTTGTTATTATAATTCTGTAGCATTATTTGAGATTGGATAATATGATGCCACCAGCATCACTCTTGCTCTGTATTGCTTTGGCTATTCTGTCCTTTATTCTTTCCTATGAAGTTTAGGACTGTAGTTTTTGTTCCTAGCTCTGTAAAGAATGTCATTGGTATTTTGATGGGTATTATACAGATAATAAGATCTGCTGGTAAGGATGTGGGGAAAACGTTGTATGTATACATATCTGGTGGGACTTCAAATTATTACAATCAATTTGGAAAAGAGTACAGAGATTTCTCAACAGATTAGAAATTGACCTGCTGTACAATCTAGCTATCTCACTGTTTGATATTTATCCAGAAGAAATAAAATCAGCATACTATAGGGAAATATGAATTCCAAAATTTATAGCAGAGCAATTCACAATAGCTAAGTTAAGAACTAGGCTAGATGCTTGTCAGCAGATGAATGAATAAAGAAAATGTGGTGCATATGCACAAGGGAGTTTTGTTCAGCCATGAAGAATAAAACAAAGAAGTTTTATCATTTGCTGGTAAATGGATAGAACTAGAGAACATCATGCTAAGTGACATAAGCTAGACTCATAAAGTCAAGGGTCAAATGTTTTCTCATATGGAAGCCAGAGAGAGAGAGAGAGAGAGAGAGAGACATAGGGAAAGAGACAGAGAGAAAGAAGAATAGAAAGGTAAATTCACAAAAGTAGAAGGAAGACTAATAGACAGAACAAGATATAACAAATTATTCTATGTCCTTGTATGATTATACCACAATGAATTTTACTTTTATTTTATTAGTATATTATAACTATTATAATAGTTATAATACACTAATTCAAATAACAATAATAGAAGTGAGATTATTATAGTAAAGCAAGTGGTCAAGGGGGTGGGTGGTGAGGACAGAAAGGGAAAATACTGGGGAATGTGATTATCATATTATGTTGTACACATGTACAAATATGGCATAATAAATCCCCCTATGATGTATAATGATAATCCACCAATAAAAATAAAAAATAAATTAATAAAGAAAAGATGGATTGAAGGGAGAGAAACTAGGATAGAAACAGGACATTTGTAAGAAGGAGAAGAGCAGAGTGAGCTTGCATAGAGAGCAAGGAAGAAATGTGATATTAGGATTGAAGATCTGAGAAATTGGAGAAAATACAAAATGTCAACTTCCATTTAAAATGGACATATAAAGGATGAGACAGATTAGAGTAATCTTGTAAAGGCAACATCTTCAGAAATCAGTGGTTAATCATGTAGGATGCAAAAGAAAAAGGCAAGTAAAATGTGACACAAATATCTGCCTTCTTTATTATTATCTTGTAAAGATTTGGGATGAGAAGATGAAAAAAATCAGTGTTAGACATTGTATTTCTTAATTAGTTGAATGTAACCAGGTGAAGTGTATTATAGATAACTTGATGCATTGATCTAGAATTCATTAAAGTGTATCTTGTGTACACATGGCTGGAAAAATCACACAAGTGGGTAACAGACTGTAGGAAAAATTACAGAGGGAAGGGAACCATGAATTTTAATTATAAAGCAGCTGAAGGTTTTGATATCATTATTAGGAGCTAAAAGACAAGGATTAAGACAAAATCAGAAAAAAAGTTTTAAGACTAAGGAATGACAAAAAAAAAAAAAAAAAAAAAAAAAAGAAATGTTGAACTCCATAGGTCAAACACTATAGTTACCGAAAACTTCCATTTTCTCTTGTGATTGGTGAGCCAGATATGACCTTTATGAAATGACTTTTGTGATTTTCTCTAAGGTTCAAGAGAGTCAAGGCAAAATAAGAGATGCCCTAAGGGATCCCCTGTATTCTACATATACTGTCTTCCATTGCAGAATAATAGTCCAGGTTCCCCTTGGTAGTCCAGATTCATCACCCCAGGCAGTTAAGTCTCTTCTTTACATTTTTATTCAGAGTCACGAAGGTCCCCTAAATGTCTGGGGACCATCTTCTGTTTGGATGGAATCACTATTTTGCACTGGTGCAGACATTCTTATATTTGAAATTAAGATCTTCAGCCAGCACACAAGTTACAGGGACAGGATGCAACATTTTTGCCAATGGGTCACAGGGTGGTATACAATAATATTGCCACTCCCATTTCCAACCTGTAATTCAAAACCTGCGAATCATTGCTCAGTACTGATTCCTGACTGTGGGGAAAATAGTGCCATGTATTGAAGCTGACACAGAGCACACACAGCCTCTCGGAGGTTGCCCATACTCTACAAAGTATTGCTGCCTAGCTGGCATGATAACCAGCTGTGTCAGGATGATGAAGAACGTGATAAATCAGTGAATTTAATGAACTTGTGCCTATTACTAAATTTTATTTGCTATGAACTGATATACACAGTCAGAATCAATGCAACATGGAATGGAAAAACTTCATGGTGGATAAGGTATTCTTTAAGTCCACAGATGGTAGTTTGGGCAGAAACATTAAATGGTGTGAAGGACAAATCTAAATCCACTTTGAGTGCCTCTTCCAGTAAAAACAAAATGCTGTCTCTTCCAAGATGGTAATGGTCAAGTGTAATCGACCTGCCACAGGGTAGCTCGCTAATCAACTCAGGAAAGCAGCCTCTCACTGTTGATCTCTGTTGCTGATAGACTGGGCCCTCAGCAAGCACTTGTATCCAGTTCGGCCTTAGTGAGTAGAAATCCATATTGTTGATGCCCCACAGAGCCTTAATCCCTGCCCCATCACCACTTTTTTCTTGAGCCCATAGGATGTAACAGGGATGGCTGGGGTAAGAGGCTGAATGGATCCTCCTATTGATTATTACAATATTCCTTTGCTGATGTAACCCATTCTGGGAACATTTACATACCACATAGATATCTTCATTTTTTCCCTTTGTACAGAAAGATCTAGCCATAAAACTCTTCCCCAGATATCCTTGTGATCTATTTTCTAATCACATCCTTTCTCAGTGCCTAACTGAGTCATTGACTATAGCTCACAAATCAATAAATTATTTCTTGTCTGGTGACTTCTAATTCTAAGCAAAATTAAACAGCAGATGTACTGTTTTAAGTCTGGTGACTGGGAGGGCTGAGCTTTCCTTCAATGATGGTTTAGAAAGGCAATGCTATAACTGTTCAATTTCAGGCGATACCTGTATATCATGGAGAATTGCCTATAAACCAGGTCCAAGTCTTTACTTCTTCTGCCGACTGACCATAGGAAACTCCCCATGAGGTCATGGATACAGTCTGGGAGAAAGATGATAATTTACCAAGAGTGGCGCTCCTGAGTATTTCAGCCACATCTTCAAGTAACTTATTTGTGTCTTTAAGGCCTGCCTTAGGCCTGATTGCTAGATGCCACTTTCATTGATTATAGAGAAGTGGTGTATGTAACAATTAAATGGGTTCCTGAGTCAAATAGTGCAATGTTCATGCTTGCACATGGCACATGATAAGTTAAGTGTCCAATGGTAGGGATTTAGCCTTACTAAGGCTCAGTAGCAAGCCATAATCTGTTTCTCAACAAGAGAATAGGTACTCATGGAAGGACGTAGGATTTTGTTCTAAATTATTAAGGTTTTGTGCTGCAATTCACCAACAGGGAATTAACAAACAGCATCCCGATCTGCCACTGACAATTTGACCACCATTGCATCTGCTGAATCCTATGGTTCAAATGGCAGAATGAATTACATGGTAGACTGGACACATTACAGAGCCTTCATTTGTTCTGGGTCCTACTCTAAATGATCAGATTTTGGGGGGTCACTTGGATAAATAGGCCAAAATAACCAAAAGTGAGGACTATATTGCCTCTAAAATTCAAACAGGCCCACTAGGAATTGCACCTTCTTTTTAGTTGTAGGAGAGACCACACATGAGAATTTACCTTTCACATTAGCAGGAATATCTCAACATGCTTCACATGATTAGGCAACTGGAAATTTCATTTCAATTGAAAGCCCTTGAATTTTTTCTGATATATAATGCACCCCCATGATAAGTAAATATTTTGCCAATAAGTCTAAAGCAATTGCTACTTCTAGCTCACTAGATCTAAACAACACAATTTTATCAGTGTAATGGACCAGTGCTATATCTAATGAAGGAAAAGGCAGTCAAGTTTCTTGCGAACTTAATTATGACATAGGCATGGAGAGTTGATATATCCTGAAGGATAACAGAGAACTTGTATTGCTGGCCTTGAAAGCCAGAGGCAAACTGCTAATGGAGTTATTTACTCTCAGATACAGAAAAAAATGAATTTGTTATATAAATAGCTTCATACCAGGTATCAGGGGAGGCACTAATTTGTTCAAGCAATGAAACCACATCTGGTACAGCAGCTACAATTGGAGTCACCACCTGTTTGAGTTTATGATAATCCATTGTCATTCTCCAAGACCCATCTGTCTTCTTCACAGGCCAAAAAGGAAAGTTTAATGGGAATGTGGTGAGGATTGCCACCACTGCATGTGTCAAGTCCTTGGTGGTGCTGCTAATCGCTTCCATTCCTCTAGGAGTTCAGTATTGTTTTTGGCGTAATATTTTTTTCTAGGTAGAATCTATACTGTTGGCTTTCTCTAGCTTTTACTCTACAGTTCAGAGAACGCTTTTGAGGATTATACCAGTACTGAATATACCTATTTCTGTTATACATTCTGCAACTGGGGAAATAACCACGGTATAGTTTTGGGATCCACTGACACCACTGTGAGATAGACTTGAGTCAAAACCCATTTTTCCCTTACAATCATAAGCCCCTATGCTAATTAGTGACATTTTAGGTCTCCTGAAATTAGTGTTGGTTCAGAGCCAGAGTATAACAATCACCAATTGAATTCATTATTTCCTTCTCCTCAGTGTACAATCTGTGAAAGACTTTAGGTTCTTTTGGAGAAAAACGAGAGAAAGATTAATGGGATGAATTCTTTGGAAGTGTGATCCTTCCTTAAGGGATCCTGCCATCTCTTTATTCAAGGGGTTCTGAATCTCTTAACTTGCTGTAGTCAGGGAATTGAAAGAGGAGCAGTGACTGCTGTGTGATTTGTGTTAGGATTTTATTCACTTGACCTAGAACTTTTCTGATTATAGAGAAAAAATAAGAAGTCAATAGGCTTCCTATCTATTTCATTTATGGGAACAGGGTGATTTTCCTGCCAATGCCTAAAGATGTTACAATTCATAATAACCCGATCCTTCTTTGGACTCCTGTCATTAATGGTACCTGGGCATGACTTGTTTTTTGGCCATCGAGTGCTGTCACTTGGACCCTGTCATCCAAAGATCCAATTATTCTCCTTGCATTCAGGTTTCCTAGTTCAGTGGCGACAGTTTACATTATTGCAAGTTCTATCCTACAGAAAAGATTGATCACTGGGATGCTGGGAGTCTCTTCACAAACTTATTTCTAACAAAGGTAGCAAAAGGTGTGTCCTCTGAACCTACCAGGGTGAGTGAGTAGGTCTTAATAAAAAATTCATCTAGGATTCCAATCTCCTTAAAGCTTTGAATCCTTATTGTACAGTAAAGCAAGGCAGGCCTAGCATCTGAAATTCATTCACAATCGAGAATATTTTACTTCCTATTCCAGCCAACCAAAGAAACAAAATACAAGTCCTTTCTACTCCCCGAGCTGCAACATTAAGTTCAGAATTTCTGCTTAGTGAACTCTTGTCCATAAGTTCAGCTCAATCCAACTTTGTGCTCCTTCGATATTATCCCACGGCCTATTTCCACTTTTATTCCCCAAGTTTCTGAATTAGAAAAATTGAGTAGCTCATTTGTTCTTAGTGCTCTTACATCTCATGATCCCATCCTATACTTCATTTTTAGGGGATTTTTGGGCCTTGACTCTAGTTATAGAACCAGAAGTAAAGAGTGAGAGTGAAAGTGTGTCCTCAGGACACTCTGGTCTTTCAAGGCAAAGGCTTCCAGGAAGGCCATCGCAATATTCCCTGGGAAATGCAGTTTAATCTCCTCAGTTGAGGTGGAGAGGCTGATTCTACTGGCAAAGATTACTCCTCAGAATTTAGAGACCTAATGCCCTCAGGTACATCCAGGTCTTTCCACACATTCCCAGGCCAACATACTACACCCCACTCTTCACAATCGTTGCACCCACTTTAATGACTGGCCCTGTGAGGTTGGGAATTCAATTTTCCTTGTCATCCAACCACTCAGGATGGAAGTCCACTTTGTTTTGCAGTAATTTCAGTTGTGTGGATACAGGAAATTAGGTGGTTTTGTAGACAGAGAAAGACCCTCTTGCATCAGATGTCAGAATTGCACTTGAGTTGGGGATGGAATCTTCGAGCACATCTTCTTCTCTTAGTTTATTCAGTGACTTTAAAGAAACCAGACAATTTTAGTAATAAAAAATGATTTTTAAAAATGTTTCAAGTGTCACACATATGGTGACTTAGACCCTTGTTCCCTTTATGAGTGTGATTAGGAGTATTCAGCAGTGACACTGTCACATCATACCAGTGACTATCACTAATATTTACTATACAACACTGAATCAATAATTTCTTTGATTAAAAAAGATTAGAAAGCTTATTCCAGAACCAGTTCAGAATGTCAGACTTAAAATTATGTTTCTTTTAGAACCACTGCTGATAACAAAATCTGCATTAGTCAGGGTACTCCAGATTAACAGAATGAACAGGAAGTGGGGTGTGTGTGTGTGTGTGTGTGTGTGTGTGTGTGTGTGTGTGTGTGTGAAAAGAACCAAACAAAAATTTCTGGCACAGTATTTTCTTGCTTGAGAGAGGTCAGTGTGTTTAACCAAGACTTTCAACTGGTTAGATGAGGTCTGCCAATATTAGGAAAGATAATTTACTTTACTAAAAGTCTATAAATTACAACAACAATGAAATGTTATCACAAATCGCCTAGAATAATATTTGAGGAAATAAGTGGATGCCCTAAATAAACCAAACTGACATAAAAAATAACCATTACAGTAATAGTAGATGCAATGAAAAGCTAATGAAGACATTAATGAGTGGTCTGTTAGAAGAAAAAAATGCTGGTTTATGCACAAACTTAAAGGCAGTGACTTGGTAAAAGATTTTAAGGTGGTGAAACCAATCAGCAATGTAGGATTGTTCTCCAGCAAGAAGCCTAATAAAATGGAGAAAAGGAGAAGATGATTGGATTTGTTTATTATTGTAGATTGTTAGGGCTTGTGTGATCAAAGAAGAGTTCTAATAAAGGAGATGACCAAGAGAAAATGGGGTGGATCTAAAGAAACAAATATTCCAGAGTTCTATTTAATACAAAATAAGGCTTCATACATATGCAAAATCAAGGTAGTGATAGAGTTTCATTTGGAGTGTAATCATATGTATAATTTGATTTTGCATTAGTTAAAAAAGAAAGAAAAACAGAAGACATATGGTAGTTTATGATAATAGAAATAATTTCACTGCAAAAATAAGTTGTCCATTTGGAGTTTCTTCTGATTAAACACTTACTATTAGAACAGACCCATGTGTAGAAACTTAGAACTGAACAAAAATGAAAATTATATCAGAAAATATACTAACATATTTAAAATATAGTTTTCATAGCTTAACATTTTATCTATCATTGTAATGTAGCATTATTCATGTAGCTTTTTAAGAAATCCATAATATAGCCTTCTTTATGCAATTTACTTCTAAAGTGTCAGTTTTTATAAAACCTTTTTAGTTTAGATGGGTACAGTACCTTTATTTTATTTATTTATTCTTCTGTAGTGCTAAGGATTGAACCTAGTGCCTAATATGTGCTAGGTACTAGTGTTACCACTGAGTGACAACCCCAGCCTAAGTGTGAGCTTTTAGTATCCAATTAATTCTGTTAATTTAAGATTCAGGGCTCAGGAAACTAACTCAGTCATCAAACTCTGTCTATTATTTAATGCCCCTGCCTTTCATGTATTAGAATCTCCTGAGTTGAAGCAAATGGAAAGCTCAGAGGCTAGTTTTTGAAATGCAGAGAAAGAAAACTTTCATATTTCTTGGTTTTTCCCCCAAATCATGCGTCCTCTTGACTCCTACCTCACTTACCCGTCTGAGAACTTGCTGTGCATTCAAGGGTGCTAAAAATTTTGTTCAAATTCATTTTTCTTCCAAGGAGGTTGACATTGCTGCTTGTCAAATCATCTTCACCTACCTGCTATTTCTGCAGCAAAATACCAGAAGTAACAGTTTTATCTTCTTTATTAAAGGCCTTTTTAGATAAGCCTGAAATTTAAAAGCAGAATTTGATTCTTATGTATATATTTGAATTTTATAATCTCTTCCAATTTGAGACCATCTTTGAAATAATCAAATTTAAATAACTGGATAGCAATTTATTTAAGAGAAAATTTGCTTGAAATGATATTTGATAAAATTACTAACATACACTATATACAAAGTTCTCAAAAAGTTGATATCCATTTTATGCTAATATGTTTATGTCCTTTAAAACTTATATCTTGCTTCTAGCATGGTAGTCATAACAGCTATACAATAAAGATTCAATGTATTTTCTTTGAATTGGCAGGGCTTTGAATGAAATTCAACTGTATTTAAAACAATATAGAATCACAAAAATATCTTTTCAAAGATAATACGGAAAACATTAAGATTTGAGCATTGTTTTTTTTCTCTTTTTTCTTCTTTCTTTTCCTCTCTTCCTGCTATTCTTCCATCCAACATCTAGTGATCTTTCAATATTTTCTTTCCTTTCAGTCACTTATATATATTATAAATGTCCTCCTGATTATAGTTACTCACAATTTGAGATACATTTGATTCTAATTCTAGGTCCTATAATAAATAGCCACATGAAAGCACTTCAGTACACATGTGTCAATATATGTGACTGAGTGTTATCACATTCATTAATTACATTCAGCAACAAAATATCTTAAGTGCTTTCGTCACAAAATGCACATTAATTTTTTTATTTGTGTTTGTGCCTATGTGGAGTGTTTGTGTGCATGTATACGCATGTTTCAGAAATCATTTCTCTAAAATGTTAGTTGAATTCTTTGGAAAAGAGAACTCTTCGTGGGCTAATATTAACAACATACAATGTGTGTATTATACCAGGTGAGATGAGACAAGCCCCCATGGAATGCTTTGATAAGATTCTGGGAAAGGCAAAAAGTCTGTGAAGTTAACATGAAAAATAGGAAATGCTTGAGTGAGCTGAATGATAATGATTTTTAAAGTTAATATTTTCATCTTCTAACATCACTGAATTCATGAATATACACCATAGTTATACCACTGAAACTTAAAATATGAATGAATTCTTCTGGCAAAATTTAATCATAGCATATACATGTGAGAAATATTTCTGTTTCCTGACTTTGAAAAAACAGAAACCAGCATCAGAGAGGATATCATCCATCTATATATGTTTCATTATTCATAAGGTCCAATGTAATTTATTGCTCTTGACATTTAATCAATGTAACTAATATATGAAATTTTTATTAGAAAATTGTTATGGGATGGACCTTAAACATCTCACAAAGGACATATGCTAAAGGCTTAGTCTCCAGTCTGTGCCACATTTGGGAGATGGTAGAACTTTAGGAGCTGGGGCCGAGTGGAAGGAGTCAGATCATTGAGGGTGTGCCCTTGAAGGGAGTTTCAGGACCTCATTTTCTCCCTCTTTCTCTACTTCCTGGCCTTCCTGGGGTCAGCAGCTTGAGTGCCATGGCAACTGACTCCATTATACTGATAATATGTTCCTTACCATGATATTCTGCCTCACCACTGTCCCCAAAATGAGGGCGCCTAGAGACTATGTGTTTTAGTTAGATTTTCATTCCCATGACTAAAACACCTGACAAGAATAACTTAGAGGAGGAAAAGATTCATGGTTTCATAGGTCTCATTCCATGGTTGGCTGACTCTATTGCTCTATTGCTCTGTACCTCAAATAAGGCAGCAGTATCATGATAGAAGGGTGTAACAAAAGAAATCTACTGGGCAGATTTTGACTGTTGAGAAGGAGAGACAGATAGAGACAGAGACAGAGAGAATCAGGAACAAGCTATAATCCAAGGACATGCCCCCAGTGACCTTCTGGTCACATCACACCTGCCTACAAGTCCCTCACACCCAGTAGTCTATTCAGATTATTAACCCATCAACAAATTAAACAACTGATGAGGTTACAACTCTCAAAATCCAATTTTTTTTTTTTTTTTTCACCTCTGAACATCGCTGTGTTGCTTAAGACATGAGCTTTCTGGGGGACATTTCAAATCGAAACTATAACACCATGGATAGTAACCTTTGAAATCATGAACCAAAGTAAACCTTTCCTCCTTGTACGTTGATTATTCAGGTGTTTTGCAAAACTAATACAGAAAGCGTATTATTTTTTACTCAAAGAGATTGCATAAGGAGAGTTTTCTCTCCAACATACATTGGTATAACCACCTTATAAGAAATTTTCATTAAATACTCATTCTCATTATTAAACAGTGCTATTTCTTTTTGTTGATGCTTTTTGTCACCTGTCAAGAATTATTAAGTCTCCCACAGTTTCATGAATGCTGGAAGAATACAGGAGATGCCTGCATCAGAGAAAAGAAACTTATCCCTTATAGCATGGAAAACAGCATATAATGGAATTAGTTCCCTTTGCCCTCAAGTAATAGAGGAGCAAAGACTACAGGACCAGCTTGACTCCAGTACATGCAGTGACTTTCTTTATAGGAGGAGAATTCTGGTAATTCTTGCACTCTATATTTTACTGGACAGTTAATGTGTCTTCCCTTTGAAAAAGAAGAAAGTCTATTTTTCAAGTCTATTTGTTATATAAACACTATTAATTAAAAGCACAATCTTAAAAACTTCCATTGCTTTCTGTACAAGACTTGTATGAATATGAGAGACCTATGAATTGTCTTCAGACATTATTATGTTGGTCAACTTTTTGCCGTTATGACAAAAAATGCTTTAGAAGAACAACTTAGAGGAGGAAAGATGAAACTTGGCACATGATTTCAGAGGTTTCCTTCCATGGTAACCAGCTGTCTTGCTTTGGACCAGAGGTAAGGCAGAACATCATGGTGGAAATGCACAGCAGAGGAAACCTGTTCAGTGCACAGTAGCTGAAAGAGTCAGGAGCCTGGGCCAAGATAAAGTCCTAAGGAGGACACCTGTGGTGACGTATTTGCTTCCATCATGTTCTACTTGCTGACTGTTTCAACCGCCTCCCAGCAGTTTATTCAGTTACCAATGGATTAATCCATTGATGAGTTCAGATCCCTCATGATCCAATCTCTTCATAAAAACCCACCTCCGAACATCCCTGCACTGGGAACCAAACCTTCAAACATGAAACTTTGGGGCACATTCCAGATCCAAACCCTAACAGTTTTATAGTAAATCCACTTACTAATGTGACATTGTATATTGCACTGACTTTGAAAAGTTAGAAACAATTTAAGTAACTCCTACTAGTTAACTTAGTTACTGAGTCAGCAGTCAAATGAGGGTCTTTCTCTTTCTTTCTTGTGTTACCATACATTAAGTAACATAAGCAAAAAACTGTATTTTTCCACTGCTTATATCCCTGCCCTGTCCATTCTCATTTTTTGAATTAGAATCATATTTATATAAGGAAGGAATGGAACTATACATGTGAAGAATTCCAAGTGTTTTCTTGGTCTTTAGCAATGTTTGTCAACATTAATTAACCTTGTTCTCAATAAACACAACCATACAGTACTTGTACTTATTTTACTTATCTTAATGAAAAAGTTAGCTTATGATTCACACACTGCATATGAATAATTGTTTTGGATGTAGGTTTTTCTTAGTTGTGCTAATAATCTCATTTCTTGGTTAAAATTTAAGAATTTTTTTTGTTTAGTATAAGAAGTAGAAAGTTCATAACAAATTAAATTTCTCTTTATTTTACTAACTCTTCAGTACTTTTGAATTTTGAAAGTATCTGAGACAGTTTGAAAGATTTATAAAACTTTATGATATCTTCATTTATTTATCATAAATAATATGAAATTGTAATTCAAAATGTTGTTTTTCAAGTGACGGGCATTAAAATACTTCAAAGACATTCTCCCATGATATAGTAAAGGCTATAAAAACAATTTTCTGTTGAACTGAGCCATGAATTGGTAGCACCAGAAAAACAGAATTCAATTGTGGGGACCACAACAGCTACTTTTGCAAATATGTTTCAAATAGTAACTTCCGAAGCCCTAAATGAAGAAGTGTTGCAGTTTTTAAAATAGTAAATAAATAAACATAAGGAAAACTAAATGATAATATAAAGTAATATGATAGGAAATTATTTTAAAAGTAAATAAATCTCAGTACTAAAATTGGAAAAATTTGGTCAAGGTTGTGAGGAATCAGATATGAAATTAAGAGGACAGCATAACAGAAACTTGTGAAAGGGTGTCTGAGGAGAGGCTAGGTATAAAACCTTTATGTGTCAAGTAAATTATGCAGTCAGGGAAAGAGTATCAAAGATTAGAAGAGGAAAAGATCTTTTCTTTTATGTGGTGGGGGAGAGAGAAAGAGGGAACAAAGAGAAAGAGCTACAGTGGATCTTCCTGCAGGGTTCTAAACACGCGCCCCCTGGAGTGTGGGAGAGGGATGGAGAGTTCTGGTCCTCCCATTTGGAAAATCTAAAAGGCGAGAGACAGCCTGGCTCACTACTCTAGCTAGCAGCAGGACAGAAAACGAGGTTGCTGGGTTGAGTAAAACTGCACTTCAAAATTTTACGGGGTAAAAGGGTTACACAAATCTTTCTTGTGCCTAGTGCAAGAGAGAGCTGGAATGAGATAACACTAGCTCTTGTCCAACAGAACCTACTAGAAGGGTCTGAAGGTCTTAGCAGAGAAAGGCTGTAGGTATTACTCGTTACTAGATACTGTGTAAATTAGAAACAGCTTTCCAGAGAATGGCAGCCAATTTATGACAGTACCAATTAAATAAACATGCCAGTATTTTCTGCCTCCATTTCTTATCCTCCTTCCCTGTGTTTTAGCTCTGGAGAGCCAGAACTAAAGATTAGTTATACGAGGTGAAAAGTGACAGAGAAAAACAGGTTAACCACCCTCTCTTTCCTGTCTGAAAGCTTTATGCCTTACTAAGTTCTTATTGCCAGAAGGACAATTGTTGAAACTAAATAAAATTTAGCTGCTTTGACAATGCCATGGGACTGGACTTGAACTAATTGAATCAAGACTCTTTGTGACTTGAAGTAGTCACAAGAGTTTCTACTTCCTAAGAGTGATTAGACTTTTCAGGACATTTGCCAAGGTTTTATCTAGTTGTAGGAGACTTGTTCTGTTGAATGAATCATGAACAATGGGCAAGTAGCAAAACAGTGTTGTTAGGATTTCATGAATCCTGGCTATTGGCTAAAATAAACTGACTTATTTATTTAAAAAATTATTGAAAATACAGCTCTCCCAGTTATATTCCACTTCAATTAAACTATTTTGAGCACCAACCCTGAAAATATTCACACATATATTTCTTATCCACTGTGTGATCATGATCACAGACTTTCTAAAATTCAATTCCCTTTGCTTCATATATGTCTGCAGATTAAAATGTTGAATGTTTTCCTTATGCCTACAGCTGTAATCAGGTGGTGTCAAAGAAGCAGCACATGGAAAGTAGGAAGAGTTTCATTTTTTATCAAAGGAATGGGGAGACATTCTTTTACCCAAAGTATTAGAGTCTCTTACCTCATTTAATAACTAGCTTTAAATCTATATATTTTTTAAAAAGTGAGATAGAAGATAACATGTTATGTAAACATTTTTCTTCCTTTTTTCTTCCTCCCTCTTTCTTTATTAGGAAAGTACTTTAAACAGTGAAATAAGGAGAGAAGCAGGATAAAATTTCTGTTCTAAAAGTGAAAAAAAAAAAGCAACAAACATGTACAAAGTTTTTCTCTAGACAGTATCATTAAATACTTCTAATAATTCTTGAATATACTTTCAAATGTTATAGAATTTCTGCAGGGAACACAATTTTATTGTGAATCTTTTCATATCATTTGGTTGTCTAAAGCACACAGATGTGCCAGACACAAATTTGCCTCTACTGCCTTAATGCAAATAGAACTTCACCATTAACTCTCTGAGGACTCATTTAAACATTTTGTGTGTTTCCATTGCATCTTATGTTCACAAATATCTGGGTCTGTGGATCATGAAGCAGCAACCTACCATGTGCATGGATTGGCAGTAAAAGTAATAGAACTAAGAATTCTTGAAGAAGGCTCTACCTCAGTTTCCCTGTGACCAAAACACTAGACTATGTGACCATTACCTTCCCTGAATCCATCCCTTTATTTTTCCTGGAAGACCCAAGGGTTCTGACACTGAGTTTAGTTAAAATTCAATCATATTTGTGTGTGTGTGTGTGTGTGTGCAAAACAAGGGTGTGCTTCCTTGAAGTTGCTTCTTTGATTAATTTTCCCTTGCTCCTGCTATCTTTTCAAAGTCAAGGAATTCCAAGTAAATATTTTAGATAATAAAGAAAAATAAATGCTATTGGATCCTTTCAATATCAATTTGTATCAGAGGTTGGTAAACTATGGCCTTTATACCCATTCAGGCTATTGCCTAATGCCATACATAAAATTTCATCAGTATACAGCATTAATTATTTCCATGCTACTTACGGCTATTTTTAAGGAAACAATGGCAAGATTGAATCGATAGGGCAGAAACTGTGTGGTTCACAAAATCTAAAGTATTTACTACCTGATCTGGTATAGGAAATATTTGTGTTTTAGTCAGGTTTGCAACACTGTGACCAAAAGACCAAACGAGAACATCTTCAAGGAAGAAAAGTTTGTTTGGGTTCAGAGTTTCAGAAGTTCAGTCCATGGTCAGCCAACTCCATAACTAAGGGCTTGAAGTGAGGTTGAACATCATGGCAGAAGGTCATGGCAGAAGGTCATGGCAGGAGGAAGCAGCTCAGAATATGGCAACAGGGAAGCAGAAAGAGACAACTCTGCTCACTAGCGAGAAAATATAAACTAAAAGATGATGTATCTAGTGATTTACTTCCTTGAATGACTACCTCCCTATAATTACCACCCAGTTAATCCCTGTCAGTGGATTAATCAATGGATCAAATCAATAGATTAGGTTACAATTATCTCATTAGTTAATCATTTCACAACTGAAACTTTTTGCATTGTCTCACAGAGAAACTTTTGAGGAATACATCATATCTAAGTCCTAACATTCAGTCACTAGTTTCCAAAGCTCATGTACATCTCACAATGCAAAACACATTAAGTCCGTTTTCAAGAGTCCCATAATCTTAACATTTTTAGCATCCTTCAAAAGTCCAAGTTCAAAGTCTCCTATGAGATTCAAGCAAATTCTCACTAGGAGTCCCTATAAAAATCAAAAGGAAGTTACATGTATCTAATATATAATGGCACAGAGTAAACATTTCCATTCCATAAGGGAGAAATAAGGGCATACAAAGAATGATTGGGACCAAAGCAAGACCAAAATCTCCCAGTCAAAAAATTCCTGTTACTCCTGGAGCACATGGTGTTATGATATTCTGTCTAAAGGGCTTGTGTAGCTCAGCCCCTATGGCCTTGCTGGTTACAGAACATATGGCCTTTCAAATTGTTTCAACTCAATTTGGGTAGCTTTTCTTGGCATGTTCCATGCTACTGGCATCTCTCAATCTCAGGATTCTCCACTGCAGCCTCTTTTCCTTCTACATTCTTCACACATCACCCTCTCAGGAGAAGCACACAAGGACTCCAACTCTGCTACAATTTCCCACCCTCCCAAGGCCTTCTTTAAAATCAAAGTGGTAGCCTTCATGACCCCTAAATCCAGTTTCCCACAATCCTGAAGAACCAGCACCATGTTGATATCAAAGTCTGCCACCATCTCCAACACTAGCCAAACATTCTGAGACCATGGTGATAGCAGCCTTTGCCTGTATGGGTAGCCAAGCAGGTGAAACAAATTCCTACACCCCCCTACGCAAGCAGGGTGCCTCCAGGGTCTCTTCTCAAAGAATTTTTTTACTTGTACACCATTAGGCCTAAGATGGGTAGTCTTGCCAATTCCTGAGATGCTCTCACGCCATCTTTCCTATTATTTTGTTAAAGTACTTGACATCTCTATCATGGCCATAATCTCTTTAAGAATCATATCTTTCTTTGCCCCAATTTTGTTTACACTTTACTGGCCAAATTGTGAGGTTTTCAAATCTTTTCTTTTCTACTTTCTACTTTGAATTAACACAGTGAACTTGGCTCAAATCGCCTAACAAAACTCATGCCACTGCCTGAGTGCTCTCCTGACTTAAAATTTCTTCCAGCAGATTAATCAGTCTATCATCTTTAAATAAAGCCTCACAAAAAGTTCTAGCACATGAGCAGAATATAGACAACTTATTTGACAAAACATAACGTGGATGGTCTCTAGTCAAATTTCCATTGGAATCACGCATCACCACTGAAACCTCATGAACCCAGTTTTTAAATTCCACATTCCTATACTCTGTTTGCCTGAGCTCCAACCTGAATCACCCTGTAAACTCTCCTTACAACATTCTAAAGCTTTTCTAGCTAGAACTTTTCAAATTTCCTCCTACAAACTCCAAAAATTTTCAAAAACTTATGAACCACTAGGATCAAGTTAGTTATAGTAGTGACCCCACTTCTCAGTCCCAATTTCTGTTTTAGTCAGCTGTGCATCACTGTGACCAAGAGGTTAGTGAAGAATGACTTAGAGGACAAAAAGTTTACTTGACTCACAGTTTCAGATATTCGATCTACTGTCAGTCAGCTCTATAGCTCAGGTGAGGCAGAATATCATAATAAAAGAGGAAAGCAGTTCAGGACAAGGCAACCAGGAAACAAGGACAGTTCAGCTCACCAGGGACAAAATACACCCCCAAGCATGTTCCCAGTGGTCTACTTTCTCTAGCCGCACACTACTGCCTATAACTGTCACCCTGTTAGTCCATATCAGTTTGTTAATCCACTATTTTGGTTACTAATCTCATAAATTAATTATGTCTGAACATTCTTACATTGTCTCACAGATGAGTTTTTGGGTACGCCTCATGTATGAATCATAACATTTTGCTAACCCTCATTAAGACAATTGTAATGGACCAGTAAGAAGACTAAATAACTTTAGGCCTTTTGTTTGTGTACAAACAAAAGTGCCCTCTTTATCCTGCCTATGTCTTGAAGACTTAGTTTTCAGGGGCAGGTGATTGTGGGAACAGGTCTCCTGAGAAAGAAATGGCAGGTGCAATGAACAAATTCCAGGCCCTTGTGTAGTTTCAAAGAAACTACCCCACTATCTTCATCTGTAAAGTAAACTGTTATGGAAAGAAAATTTTCAGGTTAGTGTAGAGATTACTTAACCCATAGGTGGAAAATAGACTTAGATTCTCAGGCAAGTCTCACTAGTGTTACTGCACTTCACTAGCTTCACATTTTTTTTTTTTTGGCTGAGAAATTGTAATATTTCTGGATGGCACGTGAAGATTTGGGCTTCACAGAAGGATGTCTAGATTCATCAGAAAGTACAATTCACTCACTGGAATAAAAGAATAATAAAGGAGGAATCTGTCACATTCTATAAAGTAAGACATTTCCACTATTGTTTTTAGTTTCCCAATAATCTCCCTGCACTGCAAGCACACCCATGTTCCAGCCTTTCCTGTCTTATCAAAATATATCCACATCATTGAAGCAACAATATAATATAATATCGGACATATAAGTGGGGGAATTTATTACCAGAATTTATTAAGCTCTCTTTGTAGAGAGTACAAAGATTTCTGCCAAAAAACAGGTAAAATAAGTGTTATCTGAGTTCACAATGCATTGGAGAAGTCAGGTGGAAACCAAGTACACTTATGTGAACAAAAAATATAAATAAAATTAGTAGTACAGAGATTTGTAGCACAACCAATAATAAAATGAATGTTGATATTAATAGTGAAGAAAAAAATGAAATAGTTATTTTTAAAACCTTGCTGTTGTTTCTTTTTGTTTGATTGGTGTTAATATTTATTTACTTTGCATAACCTCTGCCTCTCTTATATTCATTTTAACAACTGATGTACAAATAAATTTTGCAACAACGTCAAATTATAAAACATTATATATCATGGAAAAAAGTCAATAATTGAAAAAAGTTTAAATTCAGAATTTAGAAGTATATTTACATATTTTACTAATATGCACTTATTGTTTTGCCAAGTATATTTTCAGCTTTTGTCCCCACAGTTTTGATTATTCAGTAATGTGTAATATTTAATTAAATACCAAACTTTAGCTATTATATGAGGGTTTGAAGATATTTAAATTATTTATTTTATGATTTGATTCATTTTTAAAGTGTAATTATTTTCATATTTTAAAAGCATTACTTTTACTTATGAATTTTATTTACTAATCAACTGATTAATGAACTTTATTAGTGAATGGATGCTAAGTGAAGGTGTTGGGATCAAATAATGATCAAGAGCAGTTACAAAGTTAATAATTAGATAATTGAGTAGGGGAATACTTCAATTCAATTAAGAAAGATAATTACAGGGAAATATTACATAGACTCTCAATTCACTGAACTTCCCATGGGAAGGTTCAGAAGAGGAAAAAAAAAAAAAGATTTAAATAAATGAAAAAAAGCCAGAACTGAGGATTTTATGATGAAAATAAAATAAAATCTTAGAAGAGTAAATTTAAATACTGTCAGGAATGAGATTGCAGGGTTCAATATGCTTCTGTTAACTCTTAGGTTAAGATAGTAAAGATCTACAAAATGAGGTCACTCTGACTTTCTATTTTGAGATCATTAGACAAGAAGTCCCTGTGGCCAATTGAGCAGAACATCGAGTTCTCTCCCAGGTGGTTTGCACCTGTCGTGAATAAGTATTCCTGGCAGCTGCCTTTGTTGGGTTTGAGGCACTGACTGCCAAAACCCATTCTATCATCCAAGAATTACCTGGTCTTGTGGTGCAGGTCCTTGCTACCCATCCAAAGCCAGGTTTGTTTTTCCCATGATGCAAAAGAAGAGCTGCTATCTTCTCAGCAGTAACTCAGTGGGGTAGAGGGTTGCACTGTGGGGCAGGGTAAAAATTATTAATAGTAACTATTTTACTTTCAAAGTGTTTCTGTCATATGACATATTGCATGGCCCCTACTGTGTGTGCATCATTCAGAAAACTGCTTGTGACTCAAAGGCTCAGAAGACATTGTTAGAAAACTACTAAATCACACACAGACATGCAGCTGTTTTGCCCAGGGTATATCTGTGCAAATAGGTGGAAGTCTAGGCAAAAAACGCCACTGTTCTCCTATGACATAGTCTTGGTCTGAACACAGGATTTTCTGATCGTTAAGATGACTGTATTCTCAGGGTCCCTGTTCTCCTCTGACCATTCAGCCTCTATCAAAGACTGTACATACTTGAGGCATACTTGATTGCCTTAATAACCTGCACATTTCTGCCAGAAAAATTATTCTTTTCATTGTTAAATTTTCAGATGGATACATACATAGAAGAAAAGAGCAGTCTTATTTTAACAGTCATTATAAGCTAAAGCTTGGGCAGATCTTTGTCCTAGTGTCCTGTTATGAAATGGATAGGAGGGCTCTTCACAATGTATCCCCATAACTAAATATTCCATTCTATTAGTTCTTTACAGAAATATGAAAAAGTCTGGTCCAAAGGTAAACCCTAGTCTTCCTGGTTTCAAAGGTAGAAACTAGATGTAAAATAAGTCCAGTTAAAATATTTCTAACCCCCAAAATATAAAAAGGGAAATTTCACAAGCTACCCACTAATATTATGGTGGGTAGTAATTTAGTGATAAACTTTCTGGTTCTACCAGTTCTTGGATTTATAATTTTTACAAAATTTGAGTAGTGAGCAAATATAGAGAAGATTCTGGTGGGTAAATGGTACTTCTAGAAAATATCTTTTGTTGGGCTTTTTGGGGAGGATTTTGGGGATTGAACCTAAGGCTTAGCATAGCATAGGCAAGTGCTTTATCAACTAACCTGCATCCCCAGTTCAGGGGAAGCAGATAAACACTAAAGAATTTTTCCTATAGAGCAAACATTACATTAAGATGAGAGGTTAAGTAAAACATAGTAAAAGCCAAGAATTTTTTAAAAAAGAAAAAGAAATCAGGTTCTTCAAGTTCTAACCTCATTCAATCATCTTGATTCCCCAAAAAACTGGTTCAGCTATTGAGAATTGACACAACATGATTTTTCAGTAAAAGTTGAAGATTCTTTTGCTGGATATGAAATAATAATGGGTGTTAAATATATAAAGATGTTAGCATAGGAAAATATAGTTTTGATGTAAGACTTAAGAATTTTAAGAATAATATGTATTTGAAAATACCTGTGATGGATGGGATAATGAAGTAAATGTAAGAAGTGAGCTGCAACACTGGTAATAATTAAATATTTCTCTAATAATTTCTCATATCTATATGAGAGTGTTCAAGGTCTGATTTCATTAATTCAGTGCTTTTGTAAGGAGAAGACCATCTTTTCTGTACTCTAGGATAAGAAAGTAGAGGAAAAGGGAAATTCATTCATTTGTCACAAGGAACTCATGAAGTCAGAGGTCCAAGGCTGGGTCTCCCGATTATTACAAAGCTAGTATAGCAGCCACTATGTTACAGAGGAGATGAAATTGCACAGCCAAGGAAAATGTGTCACAGTGCTTAATATGCTTCCTGACATGTCAAGAATGTTAGCAGAAAGTCAAGCAAGCTCCCCAATGAGACTGGACTGGTGGTTAAAACTTTGGGCAAGCACGTAGCGGCTCACACATTATTCATTCTCAGGATGTCGCTTTCAAGGAGCTACAAAGATGAAGTTGAATGGGTTATAACTTAAAACATATGTTAATTCAGTTTCTGAAGAAGGACATTGCAATTACTCAATTACTGGATAAAGAACGGCTGAGAGAGTCTATGTTTTAGTGGAAAGGAACGAAAGCTCTTTGGAACAGGAAGAAGTATAAGGCAGCACTCCAGATGTTTTTAGACAAATCAGAAGTGCAGAGTGGTACTTCAGACATTCTTTTTAATTTATTGGGGATAATTCTTTTTAAATAAGAGAGGCTTTCAGTGATTTTAAATTAAAAAAAAACTTAAGATATATTCATTTAATGAATAAAATAATTGGGGATAAAATTCTCTTCCAGCACCTATTATAAAATATGATATAAGTGGAAGACTTTCTTGCTACATAAATATTAGTTGACAAAATATAGATATGGAAGTGTTGGATTTTGGTCTGAAAAACCTACTGGTTGAACCTAATGATGTTAGTTTGTTGTTTTCTTTCATGAAAACAGTTTAAAAACTAATTTCCTTCCTTCTTCATATTTTATTATAAATTTAACATATGCATAAGTGTCTATTTCCCCTGAAAAACAAAGATTCTAAAATAATTCATAAGGAAAGTTTCATGGAAAAAAAAGCATATGCCATTTGCCAAAATAAGTTTTGAAATCAATTCATTGGTAGTTAAGGAAAAACAAATCTTGCAAATGAAAACAAAATGCACAAAATTTGTTATTTTCTTGTCTCATTAGAAAGGAAAAGAGTGAAACAGAAAACCAAGAAAGTGCTTTAGTGCATATGCACAAAAATGTCAAAATCAAATATCGGGACTAGACTTCACACTCTTGGTTAAGGAGCTTCATAATTCAAAGGGAGATTAGAGAGAGGTAGGGTGGACTGTCAAAGGTGAAAAATTCCCAAGAAAATATTCACAAGCACTGGCTGAAAGCAAAGATACTAGCATGTGGGTTTAAGTTGTCAGTGGTACTCACCCAAGTGAAACCAATGAGCTGCAGAGTAAAGCAGCAACAAAACTCCTAATCCTTTATTGTTGGGGAAACTGTGGGGAAAGGGTAGTGGGAATATACTCAAAACAAGATTATGGAAGAGGAATAAAGCAAATAAAAATACAGTGGAATAGAATTCCACTTTGTCAAGGCAAAGTGCTGAAGATCCTTCACGCATCACTTCCTTTACTCCTCACGAGGTTATGATCAGGAGGCTGTGATTGATGTGATGCCGTGACCCATATGTATGACTCCCAGAGAGAAACTGCTGTCAAAAGAACATATTCCGTCCGATAAGGAAAGTTTCCACATATTCAAATCACTCCCTTTCCGTTCTTAGAGACTTGGAGGAAACACATATTCCCAAAGTAACATGCTTATTACATACATGCTTATTACATACTGCTTCTCCCAAAATATGTCTTTCAAACTACTCCTGTAGCATTTCTAAAATGTTATTTCTGGTGGCTTTTTTTCTTCCACTAATTTTCTACCACCATCTCTTTTGGGCCTGATTAAACTTCATAAGAACTCCAGAAGTGGGGCTGGGGTTGTAACTCAGTGGTACAGCACTTGCCTAGCATGTGCGAGGCACTGGATTCGATCCTCAGAGCCACAGAAAAATAAAATAAAGATAGTGTCCATCTATAACTAAAAAATAAAAAAAAAAAAACAAAAAAACAAAAAGTGTGTGTGTGTGTGTGTGTGTGTGTGTGTGTGTGTGTGTGTGTGTATGCGCACGTGCTGGTAATTGAACCAAGAACCTCACATATGTTAGGCAAGTGCTCTACTACAGATCTACATCCCTAGCCCTCTTAAACTCTTTATTTTAAAACAGGGTCTCACTAAATTGCCAGACGGTCCATGAGTTTGTGATCATCCCTTCTTAACCTCCCCTGTCTCTGGGTTTACAGGCACCCTGTCCAGCTAGTTAAGGTCAAGATTAAAGATCAGAGGTAGAGAAATGACTGAAGTGACTCAAGTTAGAATCATAATGTTAGAAAGTAATAGAAAGGAAATAATGGAAGTTATTTTATTTTAATAATTTGTATCTTGTGCCATGTATGTTGTTATTTCAGAGATGACAAAAGCAACACTTAAAGAAATGATATAGGGCAGTCAATGTCACTGCTTTTCAAGGAGAGTGGAAGGAAAGAGTTAAATATTCTGACTCTGAAATGAGTCACATTGATTTGCTCTGTCTCACCAAAATAAAAAAACTAAATAAATGAAATAAAAACAACAAAAAGTTTACATAGAATCATCTACATCTACCCAGTCATTTAATTTTACAGTACACTACATATAGTGATACCAAAAACTATTTATGAATTAAAAATGTCATATTTTATTTAAAATTGACAACTCTATAAAAGAAAAGAATATAATTTGGTATGTAGGTGAGTTTCTCTTAGAATTGACTTTGCCAAAATTAAAAGAAGCAATAACTATCGCTTTTAATTTTTAAGTCATTCCTAGGAGAAAGACTTGGAGTTACTTAGGGTTAGTAACACTGGGGAAGCAAGAGGGTCCTCCTCCAGGTTGATTCATCTTCAGAAGGAGCCATCCATGTGTAAGCAATGTGAATAGGTTTTATTGTAGTTCTACTTCTCTTAGGGCAGAATTTATTTAGTGTTCATCACAATTACTTAGAATAATAGTTACTAAATGGAGAGAAAAGCAGACTCTCAAATCCCTTACTGAAAGTGCATGAGAAGGTCTTATTCAAATGTGTGAATCCGAAGGTTTTCAAGATGGCGGCCTAGAGGGTGGCTGCATTACGGGTTGCTCCAGAACTCAGGATTCAAGAGAGGAGATATTGAGACGCTTGGGACCAACTCAAAGTAGCCGGGTGACTCTCACCCCCTGGGGGGGCATCCCGGATGGGACGGGGGTCCCGGAACGCAGGAAACTTTGTGAAGTAGAACTGCCGGCGAGACGCCCCTCCCCCCGCTGGAGCGCCATAGAGGAGGCCGCTTGGCACAGCGCTGGGACTCGGAGCTGCCACTGGGGCTCCGGCGGCTGCCCGGGGGAGGAGTGGCGGGGAGAACTGTGTGGACTCAGGACACCGGGGCCTGCCCTGAGGAGGAGGAGAGGAGCGTGGCCACTTGGATTCGGAGAGACTGCGCCAGAGCTGCAGGCGGTTGCCAGAGGAGAAGCCGCGCGGCGAGCTGTTTGGAATCAGAACGACGCTCTGAACCCCGGGGCCTGCCCTGAGGACGAGGAGGAAGAGGAGCGGCCGCTTGGATTCGGGTGACTATACGGGAACTACAGGCGGTTGCCAGAGAAGGGGCTGCGTGGCGAGCTGTTTGGACCCTGACCACTTCTGAACCCCGGGGCCTGCCCGGAGGAGTAGGAGAAGGAGGAGAAGGAGCGCGGCGGGTCCTTTGGACTCGCAGTGACTGCATTAGCGCTCCAGGCGGCTGCTCAGAGGAGAAGGCGAGTGGTGAGTTGTTTGGTCTTAAAGTGACAGCTCCTGAACACAGGGGGGCTGCCTGGAGGAGAAGCGTGGTGGGACGCTTGGTCTTGAGGGGCCACACCAGAGCTCCGGGCGGTTGCCCAGAGGACCCGTGCAGCGGGTCACGTGGATTCAGAGCCACTCAGAGGGACTGCTCCTGAACACCCGGGGGGTTATCTGGAGAAGGAGGAGGAACGGGCAGGGCCACTTCGACTCGGAGTGATTGATTGCCCCGGGCTACGGGTGGTTGGTGGGAGGAGGAGGCACGAAGTGAGTTTCTTGGACTCCTAGTGACCGCACCGGCATACTGGGCGGCTGTCTGGAGGAAGAGGCCTGTGGCGGGTCTCTGGGACTCAGAGCGATTGTTCGGGGCCACAGGTGGCTGCTCAGAGGAGGGGCCACGCAGCCAGGCGATTAGGTGCAGAACAGGGTCCCAGGATCTAGGAGGCTTCTGGGTGGAAGAGCCGCACAGAGACAGGCTTAGGGCGGAGCGAAGGTTCCAGGCCTATGGGCAAATTCTCTGAGGAGAGGCAGCCTAAGGAGATTCATCTGCGAAGGGTGAGGCTCCCAGGCCCAGGAGGTAGGGCCGGGCCCCTGGAAACTTTGGAGAGGAAGGCAGCCCAGCCCAGGCAGTAGCTGTAAATTGAGGGGAACCTCTAGGAGGAAACTGACCAGCGAGACCTCCCCACCGGGTGAGTCTTCCCTGCTGGGTGAGGTTTCCCACAAGGACGGTAAAACCAGAGGCTCAGGCCCAAACAGGCCTTGCCTCAGCCCACAGCCTAGGTCCCCTTTGGATGACCATTGGTCAACAAGTGGAGGCACCTCTGCCCACTAGCAGGGAATATACCCCACCTGAAGGCCACCACTCCTAGAGAGGCAGCTTCCTTGTGGAGCACTGCATTATCAACCTCCTCCAAGACTTCAGCCTACTGAAGGCTAAGAGGGGATATATATAGAAATCTTCAGGGTCATTGTAAATCAACAGAGGAAATCTGCAATATCTCAGCGGTCCACTGATATCTGAACAACATGAGAAAACAAGGAAAGAAAATGCTGCAAACAAATCTAGATGTTACATCAATAAAACCCAATGACAGCATGGCAGAAGAAATGACAGAAAAGGAGTTCAGAATGTACATAATTAAAATGATCAGAGAAGCAAACGATGAGATGAAAGAGCAAATGCAAGCATTGAATGATGAGATGAAAGAGCAAATGCAAGCATTGATTGATCGCACCAATCGACAGTTAAAAGAGCAAATACAGGAAGCAAAAGATCATTTCAATAAAGAGTTAGAGATATTGAAAAAAAACCAAACAGAAATCCTTGACATGAAGGAAACAATAAACCAAATTAAGAACTCCATAGAAAGCATATCCAATAGGATAGAACACCTGGAAGACAGAACCTCAGACATTGAAGACAAAATATTCAACCTTGAAAACAAAGCTGAACAAACAGAGAAGATGGTAAGAAATCATGATCAGAATCTACAAGAACTATGGGATATCATGAAAAGGCCAAATTTAAGAATTATTGGGATTGAGGAAGGCCTAGAGAAACAAGCCAAAGGAATGAACAACCTATTCAATGAAATAATATCAGAAAATTTCCCAAATCTGAAGAATGAAATGGAAAATCAAGTTCAAGAGGCTTACAGGACTCCAAATACACAAAATTACAACAGACCCACACCAAGGCACATTATAATGAAAATACCTAACATATAAAATAAAGACAGAATTTTAAAGGCTGTGAGAGAAAAGAACCAAATTACATTCAGGGGGAAACCAATACGCATATCAGCAGATTTTTCACTCCAGACCCTAAAAGCTAGAAGGGCCTGGAACAACATTTTTCAAGCCCTGAAAGAAAATGGATGCCAACCAAGAATCTTATACCCAGCAAAACTTACCTTCAAATTTGACGATGAAATAAAATCCTTCCATGATAAACAAAAGCTAAAAGAATTTACAAAAAGAAAGCCAGCATTACAGAACATTCTCAACAAAATATTCCATGAGGAAGAGATGAAAAACAAAGAAGCAAATCAGCAAAGGGAGGAATTATCCTAAAGGAATTGTCAAATAAAGGAGGAAACAAGTTGTGTCAAACAAATAAATAAACAAAATTTTAAAAATGAACCAAATGACCGGGAAACCAAATCATTTCTCTATAATAACCCTGAACGTTAATGGCCTGAATTCATCAATCAAAAGACATAGACTGGCAGACTGGATTAAAAAGAAAGATCCAACAATATGTTGCCTGCAAGAGACTCACCTCATAGAAAAAGATACCCATAGATTAAAGGTGAAAGGATGGGGAAAAACATACCATGCACATGGACTCAGCAAAAAAGCTGGAGTATCCATCCTCATTTCCGATAATGTGGACTTCAAGCCAAAGTTAGTCAGAAGGGATAAAGAAGGTCATTTCATACTGCTTAAGGGAAGCATAAATCAGCAAGATATAACAATCATAAACATCTATGCCCCAAACAGTGGCTCATCTATGTATGTCAAACAAATCCTTCTCAATTTCAGAAACCAAATAGACCACAACACAACAATACTAGGTGATTTTAACACGCCGCTCTCACCACTGGACAGATCTTCCAGACAAAAATTGAGCAAAGAAACCATAGATCTCAACAACACAATCAATAATTTAGACTTAACGGACATTTATAGAATATTCCATCCAACCAAGAGTGAATACACTTTCTTCTCAGCAGCACATGGATCCTTCTCTAAAATAGACCATATATTATGCCACAAAGCTAATGTTAGCAAATACAAGAAGATAGAGACACTAGCATGTATTCTATCAGATCATAATGGATTGAAGTTAGAAATAAATGAAAGAGTAAAACACAGAAACTATTCCAACATCTGGAGATTAAACAATATGCTATTATATGATGAATGGATAACAGAAGATATTAGGAAGGAAATTAAAAAATTCTTAGAGGTAAATGAGAACAAAGAAACATCATATCAAAACCTCTGGGACACTATGAAAGCAGTACTTAGAGGGAAATTTATTTCATGGAGCGCATTTAATAAAAGAAGTAAAACTCAACAAATAAACAACCTAACACTACAGCTCAAAGCCTTAGAAAAAGAAGAACAGAACAGCACCAAAAGTAGTAGAAGACAGGAAATTGTTAAACTCAGAGCTGAAATCAATGAAATTGAAACAAAAGAAACAATACAAAAAATTGACAAAATAAATAGTTGGTTCTTCGAAAAAATAAACAAAATTGATAAACCTTTAGCCACACTAACAAAGAGAAGACGAGAGAAAACCCAAATCACTAAAATTTGGAATGAACAAGGAAATATCACAACAGACAGGATGGAAATACAAAACATAATTAGAAGCTATTTTGAAAATCTATACTCCAACAAAATAGAAAATTTCGAAGACATCAACAGGTTTCTAGAGACATATGAATTGCCTAAACTGAATGAGGAGGACATAAACAATTTAAATAGACCAATTTCAAGTACTGAAATAGAAGAAGTCATCAAAAGCCTACCAACAAAGAAAAGTCCGGGACCAGATGGGTTCTCAGCCGAGTTCTACAAAACCTTTAAGGAAGAGCTCATTCCAATACTTCTCAAAGTATTCCATAAAATAGAAGAGGAGGGAACCCTCCCAAACTCATTCTATGAAGCCAATATCACACTGATACCTAAACCAGACAGAGACTCATCAAGGAAAGAAAATTTCAGACCAATATCCTTAATGAACATCGACGCAAAAATTCTCAACAAAATTTTAGCAAATCGCATACAAAAACATATTAAAAAGATAGTGCACCATGATCAAGTGGGTTTCATCCCAGGGATGCAAGGTTGGTTCAACATCAGGAAATCAATAAACGTAATTCACCATATTAATAGACTTAAAGTCAAGAATCACATGATTATTTCAATAGATGCAGAAAAAGCATTTGATAAAATACAGCACCCCTTCATGCTCAAAACACTAGAAAAAATAGGGATAGTGGGAACATTCCTTAATATTGTAAAGGCCATTTATGCTAAGCCCATGGCTAATATCATTCTAAATGGTGAAAAACTGAAAGCATTCCCCCTAAAAACTGGAACAAGGCAGGGATGCCCTCTTTCACCACTTCTATTCAACATCGTTCTTGAGACTCTGGCCAGAGCAATTAGACAAACCAAAGAAATTAAAGGGATACGAATTGGAAAAGAAGAACTCAAACTATCCCTGTTCGCTGATGACATGATTAAATATTTAGAGGAACCTGGAAATTCCACCAGAAAACTCTTAGAACTCATAAGTGATTTCAGTAAAGTAGCAGGTTACAAGATCAATGCCCATAAATCCAACGCATTTTTATACATAAGTGATGAATCTTCAGAAAGAGAAATTAGGAAAACTACCCCATTCACAATAGCCTCGAAAAAAATAAAATACTTGGGAATCAATCTCACAAAAGAGGTGAAAGACCTCTACAATGAGAACTATACAACACTAAAGAAAGAAATTAAAGAACACCTTAGAAGATGGAAAGATCTTCCATGTTCTTGGATAGGAAGAATTAATATTGTCAAAATGGCCATACTACCTAAAGTGCTATACAAATTCAATGCAATTCCAATTAAAATCCCAATGACGTACCTTACAGAAATAGAGCAGGCAATTATGAAATTCATCTGGAAGAATAAGAAACCCAGAATAGCTAAAGCAATCCTTAGCAGGAAGAGTGAAACAGGGGGTATTGCAATACCAGATCTTCAACTCTACTACAAAGCAATAGTAACAAAAACGGCATGGTATTGGTACCAAAATAGAAAGGTAGATCAATGGTACAGAATAGAGGACACGGACACAAACCCAAATAAATACAATTTTCTCATACTAGACAAAGGGGCCAAAAATATGCAATGGAGAAAAGATAGCCTCTTCAACAAATGGTGCTGGGAGAATTGGAAATCCATATGCAACAGAATGAAACTAAACCCATATCTCTCACCATGCACGAAACTAAACTCAAAATGGATTAAGGACCTCGGAATCAGACCAGAGACCCTGCAGATTATAGAAGAAAAAGTAGGTCCAAATCTTCATCTTGTTGGTCTAGGACCAGACTTCCTTAACAGGACTCCCATAGCACAAGAAATAAAAGCTAGAATCAACCACTGGGATAGATTCAAACTAAAAAGCTTTCTCTCAGCAAAGGAAACTATCAGCAATGCGAAGAAAGAGCCTACAGAGTGGGAGAATATCTTTGCCAATCATACTTCAGATAGAGCACTAATCTCCAGAATCTATAAAGAACTCAAAAAACTCTACTCCATGAATTCAAACAGTCCAGTCAACAAATGGGCTAAGGAAATGAATAGACACTTCACAGAAGAAGATCTACAAGCAATCAACAAACATATGGAAAAATGTTCAACATCTCTAGTAATAAGAGAAATGCAAATCAAAACCACCCTAAGTTTCCATCTCACCCCAATTAGAATGGCGATTATCAAGAATACGAGCAACAACAGGTGTTGGCGAGGATGTGGGGAGAAAGGTACACTCATACACTGCTGGTGGGGCTGCAAATTAGTGCAGCCACTATGGAAAGCAGTGTGGAGATTCCTTAGAAAACTTGGAATGGAACCACCATTTGACCCAGCTATCCCACTCCTTGGCCTATACCCAAAGGACTTAAAATCTGCATACTACAGAAATACAGCCACATCAATGTTCATAGCTGCTCAATTCACAATAGCCAGACTGTGGAACCAACCTAGATGCCCTTCAATTGATGAGTGGATAAAGAAACTGTGGTATATATATACTATGGAATATTACTCAGCCATAAAGAATGATAAAATTATGACATTTGCAGGCAAATGGATGAAATTGGAGAATATCATGCTAAGTGAGATAAGCCAATCTCAAAAAGCCAAAGGACGAATGATATCGCTAATAAGTGGAGGTTGACACATAATTGGGGGGAGGGAAGGGTTAGAGTTAGGGTTAGGGAGGGGGGCAAGTATGGAGGAAGGAACTACTGTATAGAGGGTAAAGAGGGATGGGAGGGGTGGGGGGAAGGGAAAAAAATAACAGAATGAATCAAACAACATTGCTCTATGTAAATTTATGATTACACAAATGGTATGCCTTTACGCCATGTACAATCAGAGAAACAACATGTATCCCATTTGTTTACAATAAAAAAAAAAAAAAAAAAGAAAAAAAAAAAAGAATGTGTGAATCCCCATTTTTTAAGAGGAAAATGCTTTGAATCAGATTTAGGAGTTCCAAACATCACACTTGGAGAAGCATCACCTTAGAGCTCAACAAGAGGACTGACTAGTGGAAAAATTGTGTCTTACATGTTAGTTTTAAGATCGAAGCACGTAGTCCAACATTTCAGAATAGTTGTTGATTTCATGGTTGAATTCTCAACAAGGAATCTTAGTTTCCAAACTGTCAGCTTTTCAGAAACTTTCCATGGAATACCAAGTACTGAGAACAGACTGTAATTTGCTCAATTTGCTCATAATGTACCACAGAAAAGAGTTTGAAATTGTCACAGTAATCCAAGACTGAATTAATTCCAGGTGTGTGTAACTTAACAGAGTGATAATTAGCAGATGAACTGACATAGTAAGCAGAAAATGCATGCTTTGATAGTTTAGAAGTATTTAATTGCTGAGATGTATAATAATAAGTTTAACTGGATCCTTCTTGCAGAAAATTGTAACACAATGAGCCAATCAATTACTAAATTTGTTTAATTATATTAAGCAACTCTTTGTGAACCCCAACAGTGGATAAATTTGTATTTTATACATTGGAATACAATCTGGAGCTATTTGAAATTAGATAAGCACAACACAAAATTTTATAAATTGTTATGATAACTTAAGTTACATTTGAGTTGCAGAAATGAATAGATATTTCCTACACAGCAATGACAGATCTAGAGAATTTGAAATATAGGTGGATAGAGAAGTTTTTATGAACCCCCAGGGAGGTGTTATGAAGTTGGCAATAACTGATCATAAGTGATGATAGGAAGTTGGCATTTAAAAAATCAAATCTTAGAAAAGAGAAAGAAAAGAGGAGATATACTAAAAAGGAAGTTGCATTTGCAAAGAATGGTTGCCCAAATCACCATATATCTTTGGCAAAATTCTAAGATGTTCAGAGTACCTGAAGAAGCCATAGAAAAAAGATTTGGGAGGCGCATGAAATGATGTGCAAGGGTTTGAAATGTGACTCTTCATGAGGGAAAAGCTGATCATGATGAGAGGGTTGGTCTGAATTCTGTGGAAAATGTGGTACATTTTTAGAGCTTTTAAAGCAAAGGAGAAAAATCATCACATTTTTATTTTGCTAGACCTTGATGCTAATATGCAAGTACTCTGAATATGAAGCGAACATCAGGAAAGAAATCTATGAAGATGTTGTCAAGGTCAACAGGACTTGGAGTACAGCAACCGCAGTTATCATGGAGTGATAAGGACAAGATAGAGATTTATTTTGTAATTAACAGCTACTGAACATGGGCAAGAAAAAAGGGGAGGACTCAAGATCATAGGAGACCTGATTTGGTGCAAAATGGAGCACCAGTATGAACTTTAATCAATTGAAATAATTTTTTCAAGTCATTTAATAAGCATTACTGAATCTGGGCCCCAAACTTGTGTTGTTAATAGATATGGACCGCTGATTCCCAGAATATGCTTATATCAATACCCACATGTGTAGAGACTGGCACCAGCCAAAGATATTTAATTCATCATTTTGCTAGTGTAACCTAGCAATTCATTGATAGAGATTTTATCTATAATATGTAAGAATTACATAGAAATTATTCTAGAGGTGACTCAAGTATAATTCTAAGCAGTAAACTGTAATTTGTATACTTTATGATGTATAAAAATAATAGTTTCTGTTTGGAATATTAATATGCAGGTATTCATTGTTGCATTTACTACTTATTACACAGTACTATGATAGGTTGTCGATAGCTTTCTTCATGAGCCTTATTATTATTTGCACAAGTCTTTATAAATTTATAAATTTCATTTATAAATTTTGTGAATCATTTATAAATTTTGTTTATTTGCTTTTCATGCTCTGAAAACCTTATTTTTGCTCTCACTATCTTAACCAGAATCTTGCATATGGTAGTGTATGCTCTCTCATTCTCTGTTTTTTTTTTAAGAGATGAAATAAGTATTTTTTAATGTTACAAAATTTCTTCACTCTAGGAATAGGGAATTGGTGGGTGAAAACTTCTAACAGATATTGGCTTACTTTTGTAATGCATTTTGAAATAGAGTGGGTGATCACTTGATTGATAATTGAATGGAATGATCATTAAAGATCACTCAAATTTTTTATTTACTTTTTTTTTACAGACTGCATTTTGATTCATTGTACATAAATGGGGTACATCATTTAGTTTCTATGGTTGTGCACAATGTAGATTCATACAATTCGTGTAATCATACACGAATATAGTGTAATGATGTCTGTCTCATTCCAACATTTTTCATACCCCCCCTCATTTTCTTCTACATAATCTAAAGTTCCTCCATTTTTCTCTCAGCCCCACTCCCCACCCCCATTATTTTTCATCCTCCACTTATCAGAGAAAACATTCAGCCTTTTCTTTTACATTGCTGGTGGAGTTGCAAATTGGTGCAACTACTCTGGAAAGCAGTATGGAGATTCCCCAGAAAACTTGGAATGAACCCACCATTTGACCCAGCCATTCCACTCCTTGATTTATACCCAAAGGACTTAAAATTAGCATACTACAGAAACACAGCCACATCAATGTTTATAGCAGCTCAATTCACAATAGCTAGATTGTAGAACCAACCTAGATGCCCTTCAGCAGATGAATGGATAAAGAAACTGTGGTATATATACACAATGGAATATTATTCAGCCATAAAGAAGAATAATATTATGGCATTTGCAAATAAATGGATGGAATTGGAGAATATCATGCTAAGTGAAATAAGCCAATCCCAAAACACCAAAGGCTGAATGTTTTCCCTAATAAGAGTAATAAGTGGATCATTCTTTTTTTAAAATTCTCATTCTACTCCTATGCTTTCTCTTTTGTTCCCATCTCCCCATCCATCTTTCCCATCTCTCCATTTCTTCCTCTCCTTCCTCTGCTTAATTATTTTATTTTTTCATATCTCATTTCACTCAATATTTTCCCTTAATCTATGTTGTCCTCTCTTATAGACACTCATTTCTTTACCAGAAAAATGTCAAATGAGACTACATTTTAAATAAAAAACACATTTCCTATTTGTCAGCTCTATTATACATTTCATATGTATTAATTACTTTTTTCTTTTTATAAATATGTCAAGGGCATTTTAATTAAATCTAGTCATTGTGCTTAAATAAGTCCATACATATAGCATGTGTACACAGAAAAGAGATTGGTAATGAACTGCAAGAGAAATAAAAGAGATTTCCACAAGTTTTTAAAATATTGTTAACAATATTAGGTATGAATTCTTTTCTCACCAGAATTACCCATGATAATGTAATAATAAACTCTTTTTTTTATTTTATTGTAAACAAATGGGATACATGTTGTTTCTGTTTGTACATGGTGTAAAGGCATACCATTTGTGTAATCATAAATTTACATAGAGTAATGTTGTTTGATTCATTCTGTTATTTTTTCCCTTCCCCCCACACCTCCAACCCCTCTTTACCCTCTATACAGTGCTTCCTTCCTCCATACTTGCCCCCCTCCCTAAACCTACCTCTAACCCTAACACTAACCCTTCCCTCCCCCCATTATGTGTCATCCTCCACTTATTAGCGATATCATTCATCCTTTGGCTTTTTGAGATTGGCTTATCTCACTTAGCATGCTATTCTCCAATTTCATCCATTTGCCTGCAAATGCCATAATTTTGTCATTCTTTATGGCTGATTAATATTCCATTGTGTATATATACCACAGTTTCTTTATCCATTCATCAATTGAAGGGCATCTAGGTTGGTTCCATAGTCTGGCTATTGTGAATTGAGCAGCTATGAACATTGATGTGGCTGTATCTCTGTAGTATGCTGATTTTAAGTCCTTTGGGTATAGGCCAAGGAGTGGGATAGCTGGGTCAAATGGAGGGTCCATTCCAAGTTTTCGAAGGAATCTCCACACTGCTTTCCAGAGTGGCTGCACTAATTTGCAGCCCCACCAGCAATGTATGAGTGTACCTTTCTCCCCACATCCTCACCAACAGCTGTTGTTGCTTGTATTCTTGATAATCGCCATTCTAATTGGGGTGAGATGGAAACTTAGGGTGGTTTTGATTTGCATTTCTCTTATTACTAGAGATGTTGAACATTTTTCCATATGTTTGTTGATTGCTTGTAGATCTTCTTCTGTGAAGTGTCTATTCATTTCCTTAGCCCATTTGCCGACTGGATTATTTGAATTCTTGGAGTAGAGTTTTTTGAGTTCTTTATAGATTCTGGAGATTAGTGCTCTATCTGAAGTATGATTGGCAAAGATATTCTCCCACTCTGTAGGCTCTTTCTTTGCATTGCTGATAGTTTCCTTTGCTGAGAGAAAGCTTTTTAGTTTGAATCTATCCCAGTTATTGATTCTTGCTTTTATTTCTTGTGCTATGGGAGTCCTGTTAAGGAAGTCTGATCCTAAGCCGACATGTTGAAGATCTGGACCTACTTTTTCTTCTATAATCTGCAGGGTCTCTGGTCTGATTCCAAGGTCCTTAATCCATTTTGAGTTTAGTTTCGTGCATGGTGAGAGATATGGGTTTAGTTTCATTCTGTTGCATATGGATTTCCAATTCTCCCAGCACCATTTGTTGAAGAGGCTATCTTTTCTCCATTGCATATTTTTGGCCCCTTTGTCTAGTATGAGAAAATTGTATTTATTTGGGTTTGTGTCCGTGTCCTCTATTCTGTACCATTGATCTACCTTTCTATTTTGGTACCAATACCATGCTGTTTTTGTTACTATTGCTTTGTAGTAGAGTTGAAGATCTGATATTGCGATGCCCCCTGTTTCACTCTTCCTGCTAAGGATTGCTTTAGCTATTCTGGGTTTCTTATTCTTCCAGATGAATTTCATAATTGCTTGCTCTATTTCTGTAAGGTACGTCATTGGGATTTTAATTGGAATTGCATTGAATTTGTATAGCACTTTAGGTAGTATGGCCATTTTGACAATATTAATTCTTCCTATCCAAGAACATGGAAAATCTTTCCATCTTCTAAGGTGTTCTTTAATTTCTTTCTTTAGCATTGTATAGTTCTCATTGTAGAGGTCTTTCACCTCTTTTGTGAGATTGATTCCCAAGTATTTTATTTTTTTCGAGGCTGTTGTGAATGGGGTAGTTTTCCTAATTTCTCTTTCTGAAGATTCATCACTTATGTATAAAAATGCATTGGATTTATGAGCATTTTCTTGTAACTTGCTACTTTACTGAATTCACTTATGAGTTCTAAGAGTTTTCTGGTGGAATTTCCAGGTTCCTCTAAATATATAATCATGTCATCAGGGAACAGGGATAGTTTGAGTTCTTCTTTTCCAATTCGTATCCCTTTAATTTCTTTGGTCTGTCTAATTGCTCTGGCTAGAGTCTCAAGAACGATGTTGAATAGAAGTGGTGAAAGAGGGCATCCCTGCCTTGTTCCAGTTTTTAGGGGGAATGCTTTCAGTTTTTCACCATTTAGAATGATATTAGCCATGGGCTTAGCATAAACTGAAATCACATTCTTTTTAGTACAATTGCCAATGATAAAATTTAAATTTAAAGCAAAAGGAAAAACAGAAATTATCATTCCAAGCCACAAATTCATTAAGAATGACTTTAGCATGGCCAGTATGTATTAACATGTTTCAGGCAGCAGGAATACTTTAACTTAGTTTTGAATCTTCAAATTTGCTTCTGCTTCCGCTCTTTTATTGCACGTATAGCTTTATAAATCCTTAGTGCCTGTGTTGAAAATAAGAGCCATGGATTTTGCATTTTGATCCATACAGCATCATGGTGGGGGAAGACAGGACTTCTTCCTCTTTACATCCCAGTTCTTCTGTGTCCAATGCATGACCTGTGTGTGTTAGGGAGAATGGACACAGTGATTTGTTTAGCCTCTGTCTCCTGCCTGCCTCTGCAAACTAGGTTATACCATTTGAAAATCCTCCTTGGGATGATATTTATAGATAGAAGAAAATATGGAATCTCTCAAAATAGGTTGAATATGGATGAATCAAAAACAAATGTCCATCGTGTCCAACAATACTGTTTACCTCCCTGTATCTTGGAGGCTTCCATGTGACCATTTCAGACATTCCACTGCCATTAGTAAGAAGAGAGAATGAAGGAAGAAGGGCTGGTAGCTGTTAACAAATGAATGAGATGTCGACAGATGTTTCCGACGTGATGTTTGAGATGATGAGGAGCATGAAGTGACAGATGTTCATTGGACTTTGAAGTTGTGGTCAGACAACAGCACATAGGGGAAACTGGAAGAATTTAACTCTGAAACCTCTCTTACCTGACTGTGCTTGGCAGTAAGCGTATTCAATAAGTGTCTGATGAATCTCTGGGCTAAACATATGGAGACCTTAAGTCTCTACTTTTAGCTTCTAGTTTTTCCTATATACTTGCATGTAATATACAGTTATGAAGAATTGAAGAGAATGAGATTGTTATTTAAATTTTCAGAGGAGTCTTCATTGTGGAATACAAGGTAAATGTTAGTCAATGTTCGATGAACTAGTGTAGCAAAAATAAAATAAAAAGTTTTGATACCTACAGTCAGGAAGTATGAAATATGAGAGTCAACAATTTACAGTTAAAGAGAATAGACTGAGTACTTGGAAGTAAAAGGATCCTCGAGTGAGCAGGCACACACTTGAAAAATAATGAAAGGGTATGACCTAAGAATAGCTCATCAGAATGGGAGTTAATAGAGGGAGAAGTATAGATTCTAAATTTCAGGCCATCAGGTTTCTCCTGGTTTGAGAGAAACCTCTCCTGATTGCGATCCATCAAACAGACATTTCTATGCATTGTGACTGAGTGGTATGTTTTAGGTTTTAGACTTAAAGGTTTTGGAGGACACCAGGGAAATTTTAACAGAATACAATGAACAGCTGTTTCTGAAGAGATCCTCAAACACCATTTCTTATTTGGTTGTCATCTGAGCAGGTGCATCTCCAAAATTGAACCAAGTGGATTTAAAGCACCTTCTTAGAAAAGAAAGAAGAAAAAAAAAAAAAAAGAAAGAAAGAAAGAAAGAAAGAAAACCACGAGAAGCTTCAGAAGATGTTCTCAAGTTTTTGGAACACATTTCCCAAAGGAAAATACTTCTCTGCCTCCAAAAATAGAATAAAAAGTAAATGAGGCTGATACATGCAAATGAATTTTCTTTAAATACAGATATTTTAGATGATTCAAATGTGAATGAGAATTCGGTATAATAATGTTTCATGTCTTTCAACCACTGTACCATGCTGCTTTTTAAACATATTTTAGATTTTAATTCTCTGGAGGATGTTTCTTCATAACTGCTAAAACAGCAATTACAAAAAACCAGAGGATTAAGAAAGTTCAATGATCAAGTATCTTCTCAAGTTTAGAGAGCAAATCAATGTGAGCCAGGATGCAGATGGAAACTTCTGGATTTGGGTTTCAGAGTTTGTATACTGTTGGAACTGCTACTGTGCTTCGTTGCTTTGAATTAACTATTTCTAGATTATCATGAGGCTGAAAATAAGCACTTCGATTAAAGTGTTTAATTGCAAAACCTGTCCAACAATTCAATGATTATTTAAATTTTTTTTTAAAAAATTGAATTTTGTTGATTGAATTATCAATTTAGTCAGAATGGTCATCCTGTATGAAGAAGTAAATAGTTCATAAGTTTTCTCAAGATGGATAATAATTTTGTAACTGATTATATGTGATCTAATATTTACATCTGACACGGCTACTTCTAGTACCAGTGAGTTTGTTATCTTATATATTAGTTCCCTGCGTTTGCTGTAAAATCATCACAAACAGAGAGACTTAAAACATTGCAACTTTAACGTCTTATGTTCTGTAGGTCAGAAATATGATATAAACCCCAGTGGACTGAAATCAAGGTGCTGGTAGAACTATGTTCTACCTGTATTCTTCTAAGCAGGAATTCATTCCTTCCTTCCTTCCTTCCTTCCTTCCTTCCTTCCTTCCTTCCTTCCTTCCTCCCTCCCTCCCTCCCTCCCTCCCTTCCTCCCTTCCTTCCTTCCTTCCTTCCGTCTCCCCTGCACCCCCTGTTTTAGGGGATGCCTGCATTCCTTTGCTTGTGCCTATAATCATCATTCATCTTCAAAGTGGTGTGGTCTACAGGATTTGCCTAAGATTTATCATTCTGTATCTTTGCTTTTAGAGTCAAATAATCTTCTTTCACTCTCTTAAGGTTCTTTGGGGTCATATTAGGCCTCCCTTTATAAGTTATTAGCTTAATTCAATACTATCTACAAAATCCCTTTTACTTTATAAGGTTAGATGTTCATAAATTTCAGGGATTCAGATGTAGGCACTTTGAGATGTGAAGTGGGGAGGCATTATTCTACCTACCACACTAGTTTTTGACTTTCAAGCTATGATTTCTGTGTTTACTTATTTTATTTCTGCATTAGTATGTCCCTAATTTATGCTATGCCTCTCTTTCTCTCTCTTTTAATTTCAGTTCTCTTTGTAATATCAATTCTGTTTATTCTAAGTTTCCTCAGTTTTAGAGTTGATTAGAAAAAATTATAGGTGAGGATTAAAAATAATTATTACTTTTCCTCTCATGTCCCCTAAAATCAATTTTCATTTTCTAAGTAATCAAACATAAAATTCCCGTAGATTAGGAAAAATAACTGTATTAAATCAAGGTCATGCGTTATCTCAAAGATGTCCTTTTCTATCTTTGACTGGGGCATGCTAGTTTAGAAAAAATTATTATTAAAATAAATTTTCATGTGTAACCTTGATGAAGGAAAATTTTATAGAACCTTAAAACATCAACTATAGCTTGATTGAACTTTACAGTCTCTAAAAGCTGGTAGTATTTTCCCTATTTCTAGATGACAAAGAAAGATCTCCAGGACACAAGGCTCATTAGCAGTGCCCTGGCTCTAAAAATTTGCAGGTGATAGTTATTCCAAAATAACTTTTCTCAAGAAAGAGAAAACAGACAACAAAACCCCGCAAACTGAGACCAGCAACAGACCTCCATTTCTCTTTCTTTACATGAATATTAGCCATTGCAGAAAATAGTCTCCAATTTAGATTTTCAAAGGTTTCCATTTCCTGAGTCTTGACAATGTTCTTTCTTGGATGAGCTCACAGTGTCGTCATTATAACACCGCATTTTAAATGAGTCCCGTTACTGTCTGCTAACTCGACCTGTAGTCCCGGGATGAGAATTACCATGATATAATCCTCCACGAAGATGCTCTCCTCCTCAGCATTTCACATGACACTTAGCATTCAATCACCATAAGCAATAGGTGCAGTGAGGAGGAGCAAGCTAAGACTCAAAGAATTGATATTTTGCTCCTGTAATAGCACATGCATCAATTGATAAACAGTAAGCCACAGGAAAGAGCATTTCCATCATTAGTGCAGGGTACCAATCCTACCATCTATGGTGCTTTTTTTCTTCACAAATGCGTTAACAGAAGCCAGTTAATGGCCCTTATATATCAATGCCAACTGCATCTACCCAACAGCAGGTAGTTGTTTCTAGTTTAACCTTAATTGATAGGAGTTGTAAGTACTCAGAATCAATCAATGGATTTCTGTGGACTCAAAAGGGAATTCTCATATAATTCTAATGAATCCTGGCAGCTGACATTTGTACAGCTTAAAGCCTGTCAGAAGTACAGCAAAGAGTTGAAACAGTGGTCAAATTTCCTTTTAGGATTTTTGAAAGGCTTTTGAATTTCATGATGTTAAATCCAGACAAGGTTTTGAAAATCTTCTGGGGTGTGTTTGTGTGTGTGTGTGTGTGTGTGTGTGTGTGTGTGTGTGTGTGCAAAATGTAAAATAAGTTAATATGTATAAATTAGCTTTTTTTCTTCACCAAAATTCAGTTCTAAACTGAGGTCAATTTCAGAATACATAATTGATTTTTCTGATTTTCTGTTGGTAATGGAGCATTCAGAAACATTTTAGACCTTTTACACTTGCTGTTTTCAGTTTATTTTAAATAATAAACAATAAGTATTGGAAATTATTTACATACTTCAAAGCACCTTTCTATACTTCAAGCTCTTTATCGCTCTCTACAAGACTGGATGTTTGTACTGCAGTTAATGTTATGGCACATATATGAAGAGCAGAAAAATTAACTTAACCTATCCAAGGTTAATATACCTAATCATTTGCATAAATTGGATCTTTCTTCTTGATCTGTTGCTGATAAACATCACAGGCTGTCTATGTTATCCTGCTACTTGATCATGTCTTTGTGTGCCAGAGAGCAACAGGATGCAACTCCAAGTCATTTCAGTTTTCTACCAGGCAAAAAACATACCTGGAGAATGAAATTTAACTTTTGCAGCTCTCAGGATGCAGTCTAACCTGAGACTGGAGTACAACAGAATTACTATACATGACAAAATGATAAGGGTAAATATTAACTATCTTGTATTGATTGTTTATTTGGAACACTGAAATGTTATGCTATAAAAGTTATACTTTTCAAGTTACCTAGATCTAGAGTTATATTTTAGACTCATGTATAATTTGAACAATTTGTTCTTTGTGTCTTCAGAACACATTTTCCTTACTTGTTTGGAAAATTGACAGTCAAATTAAGTTTCCTCTGGAAAGGTCCTTCAGAGACTAGGGAGTATAGGTGGGAGGGATGGGGAAAAGTAGATCAGTAGGTCCTAAGTCACAGTTAGATCAAGAATTTCTGGTGTGTTATTTCTTGGTAGGCGGCTATAGATAACAATAATGAACTGTACATTTCAAAAAGCTAGAAAAGATGGATGTGGTGGTACGTGCTTAATCCTAGCTCCTTGGGAGTCTGAAGCAAGAAGATCGAAAGTTCAAGGCCAAGTCCCAGCAACTTAGGGAAACTCTCTCAAAATAAAAAAGGGCTAAGGACACAGCTCAGTACTAATCATCCCTGTGTTCAGTCCCCATCATGAGAAAAACAACAATAAAGAATCTGGAGAGGGCTGGGGATGTAGCTCAGTTGGTAGAGTGCTTGCTTCTCAAGTACAAGGTCTTGGGTTCAATCCCCAGCACTGCAAGAAAATAAAATTTAAAAAAAAGGTAAAA
Source organism: Sciurus vulgaris (assembly GCF_902686455.1). NCBI lineage: Eukaryota > Metazoa > Chordata > Mammalia > Rodentia > Sciuridae > Sciurus > Sciurus vulgaris. The sequence goes on from NC_136466.1 coordinate 153,502,551, forward strand.
GCTGGAGGAAAGTATTTTGAACATTTTCACCATAAAAATGGTAGCTGTTTGAGGAGACAGATGTATTTAGTCTGATTTAAACACTGCATAATATATACATAATGTGTACATTTTTATGTTTCTAAATATCAATGAAAAGTAAATTGAATTTCAAAGTACTTACCAACAATATTTTTAAATATTAATAAAAATATATGCAATTATGTAAGTTTGCTTCTAAGACTAACTTTTTGTTTGCTGGTATAAATAACATCCTAGTCTAACGAATGAGTGAGATTAGAAAATTACACTTTACAACGTATTTGTTGTAGCATGAAACCACAGAGAGAAGGAACCTTCAGCTGCTTGTGGGATCGCCACTGCAGGTCATGCGTCTCCATGGTTCTAAACAGGAATTTTTGTGCCACAGACACTTGGAAACACATAATGTTTCACATGATTTTCCCTTAAGGGAAAGTCCAGTGAGAAAGCTCTGGGTGTAACTGGGAGGAAATTTACACTGCTTCTTCTCAGTCTAATGACAACATGTAAAAAATATTTTACCTGAATCTAACCATTTCCCAAATGTTTCTCTTTTTTCCTTCATCCTCAAATTTTAATATTCATCTTTGTCTTTTTTTGTCTAGATATAGATAGCTATGTTTTAAAATTATTATTATTCACTTAGACTTATTGTGCCGTAATTTTCATTTTTTTTCAAATAACAATCTGAATCAGATAAGATACTACCATCCATCCAGCGCAATTCCAAACCAAGGTTTATAAAGACTATCTCTTTTCTAAAACTGACACAAAAGTGTGAAAATTTCACATAATTGTGTGGTCTGAAACATCAGGGTCTTTTTCTCTAGAAATAAAACTGTTCTTCAACATTTTCGAAGAAATTTTTGTGTCCTTTTCAATCCTGGCAAAATTGAGATAATAGAACGCCCTGGACTAGGTAATTGCTGTGAAAGAATTCAAACATGTGTCTAAATAATTGTGGAGAGCCACATTGTGGACAATAGATTTGATTTCCAACCTCCCTTGGTTTGTTCTTTTAATGCTGAGACCACATAATGAGAAAATTTTCTGGAACGTACATTTTCACTTGGAGAGTATACATATCCCAGTGCATTTAGCAGTAAAATACATTTCAAAAACTTCCACATTTCCAATCATTACAAAATTATAGCCTGTTGTTACTGGAAAATTCAAAATGATAGTCTGTGTAAAACTGGGCCATATGTGTGTTTTTGTTTTTGTGTTTTGGTAGGGTGGGGTGGGGTGGGGTAGCAAGACATTTGCATAGTCTCTTGGGTATGCTAGGACTGTTTAGCAATAGAAAGGCTTTGGGGGAAACTACCCCCATTTCTGGTTAAATGTCCATTCTCCTCTTTCACAACATAGCAAGGCATTGTGCCCCTTCTATGAGCTCAATTACAGCCTGCACTGGGAGTCCTTCCTCTTTGCACACCGTCATCCATTATGATGCAAGCTCAAGGTAGGCCAGGAACCCGAGTTTTCTCCAAATTGAATCCCCTGCACTTAATATGGGGTAGGAAGTCAGAAAATACTTGCAGCAGTAACACCACCCCTTGATTTCCTTAGGCTGTACCCTGTTTCCTAAGTTCCATATCAATAATGTCTAGAATGTATTCATTTTTAAATAGAGAGGTATGAGCATAATGTGATAACATACATATATTGTACAATAAATATTCATAATCTTTACATGAGAAGTGATTTTCCTCTGTCCAAATACGCTACCCTCTGTCAAGTTGGTGGTGGGTTTGTTTGTATGGAACTGTGTCTAGAATTCTCTCCTGGAAAATCCAAAGCACAATAGGAACTTGGTAGGAGTTAAGCCTCTGGTGTGTTAAACCTGATATTTATGAATTGGTATTTTATAATAGGTTATACCTGCCTTTTTAATGTACCCATGAAAACATTTTTATCTTTGTGGTAACTTTACCCCTACTTCAATTGAAGTCTGTTTTTAAGAATTGTTTCCTTTTTCCCTAACTTCATACAGATGTACATGTAGATACATAATGCAAACTCCATGAGGTCATAGACCTTGTATAAATATTGGAATACATATCAAAACTAGTAAAATATTTACTATTTATTCAAAGCATATTTTTAGTACTTTTGTATGCCATTTCCTAAGCAAATTGTGATTGATACATTTAGGAAAATAAATAAAAGAATATCAAAGTGGATAATATCCAGAAGGCATTCATTCTTTAGAAAGTTCACTAGTGTAAGATAGGGAATATTTCTACAGAGAAGGAAAGTATTCATAAAGGGCATGAAGGAGGACAGAACTTGGATTATGTATTGCCTTGCAGACCAGATAATTAAATGCAATGCTAAATGTAGCCAATAATGACAGGGGCAATATGATCTCCTTGCTAAGTTTTAAAGCTCTAATGGTTGCTATGTAAAATTGTTGTTAGAAGATTGGGTAGAATGAAAGAAAGGGGACCATTTGGATTATACTGTAGTGCTTCGGACAAGAAATAATGGAGATTTTGTTCATGGGAGATAAGACCAATAGCAAACAGATAAAGTCCATATATTATTTGGAAGAAAAGTGAATAGCTTATAAGGGTAAGTTACAATTGGAGATATTAAAAAAGAAAAAGAATCAAAGATGACTTCTACGATTTGGTTTTTCAATTTAATCAAAGCTACATAAAGTGACCAAGAAATTTATAGACTAGACAGAAGATTGACAGACTTTGATATTTGGGAATCATTTGAATGTATAAAATAGCCCAATTCAATACCTTGTTGTATCAGTGTCCATGATGTAAGAAGCTGTCGCTACCTTCATACTTGATCTAAAGGCAATAGTCAGGTGTCCATTCCTACTCTTTAGTAGAACCCCATTGTCCAGCTGCAGTTAGGATTAATCCATCCAACAGAATCTACCAAATCTTTCATTCACAGGAGGCTATTAGCTCACCCTGTTCAACCTGTGTAGCAGTTTTATTTCTCATTCTTAAGCAGCTGCATTTTACTTACATTCTTTCCTTGGCATGGTGTGATTTGCTCAATACAAAAAATCAGGTCTTAAGAAACACCACTGAGGAGTCCTTGGTCCCATCTCTTTGGGCCATTAGCTCAAATGCTTTACACAGTGGCTTCTGAGGCAAATGTGTTTCTGAGATCTGCATCAGCAGTTCTGTGAAGGTTATTTTTAGAAAATAGTCATTCTTAGGTGAAATATTTCAATTTTCTCTACTTTCTCTGTACAGAAGGGCCCCAACATAAGACACTTTAAAGATTTTTGGCTATATAACGGTGTAAAAATGGTGAAAATTTGTAGAAAGTGGACTTGAACTTTTGAATTTTGTTCTTTTCCTGGGCTAGCAAGCTGTAACAGAATACTCTGCCATGATGCTGGTCAGTGGCCGCAATCCTCAGATCCATCAGTCATGTGATCCTTAGGGGAAGTGACCCAGATGCTACAGTGAGCTCTGTTGCTAATCTACAGTGTTCATAGTTAGGTGTAGCAAATATGTCTTCAGCTTGAGATATATTCAAGTTGCTATGGGTCATTCGTATGTGACCCTGCTGTAAGTGGAGGAATATCTGTATTTAATACATGAGTGGCAGCTTTCCACTTCCATGCTAAGAAAGACTTATAAAAAGCATTTTTTTTTTTTTTTTTTCAGAAAAAAGCTTTACTATAGTTTTGTTTTAAAAGTATGGTTTTTTTGTAATATCAATATAGACCTTTTCACCTTTTGTAAGTAGTCTCCTTGTTATTCTATCAGGTCATCTTTCATTGTTCGCATCTTCGACTGCTGTTTATATTCCTCCCTCCAACACATCCCTTTCCTTTCTTCTTTTTCTGTGGAATAATAGGATCTCATGGGTTGATATAATATAATAGCCTTTAAAGTAAAATACTAGTAAGAGTAACCCATGGATTAAAACTTTTAAGATTGTTTAAACAAATAATTCATATAAGAAGCTTACCAGAGTCACTTCGATATGGACTGAATAGTATTCTCCCAGAATTCATATGTTGAAGCCCTAACACCAAATGTGGGATTTTTATTTTATCTATGTGTTTAATATAATAAATATTTATTATTTAATATTATGAAAATTATTTTAATTATATAATTACTTAAAATTAATTAAAGTAGGTGACATTTATTTTTATCTATATATGGAAAGAAAGATCAAGGACATAATTAAGGTTAAATGAGGTCATAAGAACGGGGTCCTGATTCAATAATATCAATGTCCTTAAACAGAAAGAAGAGTTCAAAGCCAGCCTCAGCAAATGTGATGCACTAAGCAACTCAGTGAGACCCTATCTAAAAATAAAATACAAAATAGGGCTGGGAATGTGGCTCATTGGTTGAGTGCCCCTGGGTTCAACCCATGGTATCCCCTCCCAAAAAAAAAAAGATTTCTCTATCTTCTCATACGCACCTACCCAGAATAGGTCGCATGTTATCTAGTAGATGTGATATCCATTTGTAAGCCAGGAAAAGAGCCCGTTAGAAAGTGAATGGGTCTGCAGCTTGCTCTTATACTTATTTAACTCCACAACCATGAGAAAAAATTTCTGTGATTAAGACACAAAGTCTGTGGTTTTATACGTGGCAGCCCAACTGACCAAAACACCTTGCCATATTGTAGTTATTCCATAATGTTATTATTTTTAGTATTTTAATTCTTATACCTCAAAATGCATCTAAAACTTAAATCAACTTACCTATAACTCACAGAAGGATCTTTCAGTCTTTTTAACCTATCTACCTACTTACATGCTTTTTTGTTCAAATGTTATGCATTATTTTCCTTGCTTAATAAATTGCACACTGTTAATGGACTAAAACCATTACCAAAGCACTTTGAGACACAGTGCAAACATTTCTTAAAACAAGATTGCCTTGGATTCTTGCTGATAAGTTGCCATTCTTTCTCACCTTCTTTCATGTATCTCTATGGAATGGATCAAACTGAAAAATAATCAATCAGGTTGGAAGATTCCCCTCATCTGTGAGCTCCTTAAGGTATCATCTATCATTCATGGTTTCTAAAAAAAAAAAAAAAAAAAAAAAAAAAATGTAACATCAAGTCCACTATGAACAATGTCCAAGTCTCAGAATGCCATAACAATGCTTTACAGAGCAGATGACTTAAACAATAGAAAGTGATGTCCAACAGTTGTGGGGTCTAAAAGAACAAGATCAAGATGCCTTTAGTGTTCAGTTCCTGTGAGGGTCTTCTTCCTGGTTTGTAGGTGGTCAACTCCTTGCTTTGTCCTCACATGAAGAGACAGAGAAAGAGAGAGAGAGAACGAGAGACAAGGAGTGATAAAATGAGCTCCACCAACTTTTTGTTTTTCTTTCTTTTTTTTTAAGCAAAATAAAGTTTTATTAATATATTTTTAAATTGAAATAAAAAAGACAACAGTACCCCACAAATGGATCTCTAGATTTTTGTCAATACATTATACTTACATATAATAATGGGGTTCATTTTGACCCAATCAAACATGTATGAAATAAAATCTTTATTATTTCAGTTCCCAGTACAAACTCTTTTCCTCCTGTCTTCCCTATCCTCATGTTTTTTGCTCTACTTTACTTGTCTTCCTTCTATTTATTTATCATTTTTTAAATTGGTGCTTTATAGATGTACATAAAGGTAGAATTCACTGTGGGATATTCATGTGTACATGGCATAATTTGGTCAATTTCACTTTGTATTTCCTCCATTTTTCCATCCTTCATTCCTCCCCTTCCACTACTTCACTGATCTCCCTTCTATTTCCATGAGATTCTCCATACTCTTTAATCCCACATTTTCCTCTACTTTCTGCATATGAGAGAAAAATTTGACCCTTGACTTTCTGAGACTGACTTATTTTACTTAGCATGATGTAAATAGATGTCCACTTCCATCTATTTACTAGCTAGTGCCATAATTTCATTCTTCTTTATAACTGAGTAAATCTCCACTGTATGCATGTATATATATTTATTATATATATGTACGTAATATATATGTCTTATATATGACATTGTCTTTATCCATTTATCTGTCAATTGGCATCTTGGATGCTTCTATAAATTAATTTTAGTGAATTGTGTTGCTGTAAACATTAATGTGCCTGTATCACTATATTATGTTGATTTTAATTCTTTTGTTGAAATACCAAACAGTAGGATAGCTAGGTCGTATGATTGTCACCTAGTCTTTAGGAGAATCTCCATATTACTTTCCAAAATAGTTGTACTAATTTGTAGTCCTACCAATAATGTATAAGTGTATCTTTTTCCCCAAAATCACTGCCAGCATTTATTATTTCTAGTCTTTTTAAAAATTTTTGTTCTAATTAGTTATATATGATAGTAGAATTCATGTTGACACATCATACATAAACGAAGTATGATTTCTCATTCATCTGTATTACATGATGTACAATCACACCAGTCATGTAGTCATATATGCACATAGATAATAGTGTCGTATTATTTCTATTCTTGATGATTGCCCTTCTAATTAGAGTGAAATGAAACCTGATTTGCATTTCTTTGATTGTTAGGGATGTTGGACAATTTTTCATTATATTTCTTGGCCTTTTGTAGTTCCTTTTTAAGAAATGTCTTATTTCTTTTTACCCACTTATTGATTTTTTTTTTTTTCTTTTCTTGTTTGGTGTTTTTGAGTTCATGTAATCTGGTTATTAAGCCCCTGTTGGAGGAGTAGCTGGCAATTATTTTCTCCCCTTCTAAAGGCACTCTCTTTTACTGCTTTTCTCTTTTCCTGAGCAGGAATATTCTAGTTTGATGCTGCACTCGTATTGATTCTTATTTTTTTCTTATTGATTCTTATTTTTTGAGCTTTAGTACTCTTGTTAAGAAAGTTGATTCCTGTGCCAATATGTTGGAGTGTTGAGTTTCTGTTCTCTCCTAACTGTTGCAAAGTTCGTGGTTTAATTTCTAAATCTTTGATTCACTTTGAGTTGACTTTTGAGCAGGGTGAAAAATAGGAATCTAGTTTTATATTTTAAAATAAAAATATCCTGTTTCCCCAGTATCATTTGTTAAAAAAAAAAATGCCCCTATCTTTTCTCCAAAATATATTTTGGTAACTATGTCAAGTATTAGGTGACTATAACTGCATGGGTTTCTCTGTCTTCTATTTTGTTCCATTGGTCTTCATGTCTAATTTTATACCAATATCATGTTGTTTTTATTACTTTAGGTATATAGTGTAATTTGAGATCAGGTATTGTGATGTCTCAAACATTCCTCTTCATGCTCAGTGTTGCTTTGGCTATTTTTTTGTTTTGTTTTGTTTTTGTTGTTGTTGTTCTTCCAAATGAATTTTAGGACTATTTTTTTCTAATACTGTGAAGAATATCAATGGTATTTTAACGGGAATTGCATTGTATCTGTATAATACTTTTGATAACATGGTCATTTTGATAATATTACATAAGTTTATCCTAGAACATGAGAGATCTTTCCATATTCTATGGTTTCCTTCAATTTCTTTCTTTAATGTTCTATAATTTTCCTTGTATATGAATATTATCTCTTCATGTGGGCTCTACTTCCTGAACTTATCTTAACCTAAGTCCCTCCCCAAAGCTCCACTTTCTAACACACTGGAGTTAGAAATTCAACATGTTCATTTTGAGGGGATACAAACATTCAGAATGGATGATGTTTGTGATAATGTATAATCTTTATTTTCTAATCTGGCATTTCTTAAAGTAACTTCTTAGAAAAACTTCTGCTAAGTCTTAAGTATGTATGTATTTGTTCACTTTGTATCTCCATTAAAAACAAAAGGTAAATAAAGGCAAAGAGGTTATCTTAGTTGCAGTTATTTTTTCAAAATACGAAATAAAATCTGTAACAGGGAAGGCCAGAGACAGAGAGACAGAAGGGTAGATAAATATGCCAAATGATTTAACCAGGAATCATTAAAATATTTCTGTAATTAATGCATGCTTCCTACCGAGAGCACTACTTTTTAGTAGATTGTAATTTGATTAGTGTTGTCACTGATTGACTGATATCAAACCACTAATAAATACTGACTGTGGCAGGTATACTTATACAATATTTCATTGACTTTTCTGAAGCAGTCATAAACAAACTTCTTTGCCTAATGTATCCAAGGTGTGAATGGAAACATAGTCTACTCCATAGATTCTATTTAGTTGCAATAATATTTGTGCAGGTTCTTCTTTTTTTTCATAATAGGCTAATATTTCTTTTTTTTTAAATTCATTTTTATTGTAAACAAATGGGATACACCTTGTTTCTCTGTTTGTACATGAAGTAGAGGCATACCGTTTTTGTAATCATACATTTACCTAGGGTAATTGTTTTTGATTCATTCTGTTATTTTTTTCTTCCCCCCCACCCCTCCCAATCCTCTTATCCCTCTATACAGTCCCTCCTCCAACTCCATTCTTGCCCCCTTCCCACCCCCATTATGTGTCATCATCCACTTATCAGTGAGACCATTCATCCTTTAGTTTTTTGAGATTGGCTTATCTCACTTAGCATGATATTCTCCAATTTCATCCATTTGCCTGCAAATGCCACAATTTTATTATTTTTTATGGCTGAGTAACATTCCATTGTGTGTGTGTGTGTGTGTGTGTGTGTGTGTGTGTGTGTGTATATATATATCAATATATATCACAGTTTCTTTATCCATTCATCCATTGAAGGGCATCTAGGTTGGTTCCACAATCTGGTTATTGTGAATTGAGCAGCTATGAACATTGTTGTGGCTGTTTCTCTGTAGTATGCTGATTTTAAGTTCTTTGGGTGTAGGCCAAGGAGTGGGATAGCTGGGTCAAATGGTGGTTCCATTCCAAATTTTCTAAGGAATCTCCACACTGAGTGACCCCACGTGTGCAGGTTCTTATGTATTTGTTCATGTCTCCATTTATTCAGCACATAATGAATGCCAGTAGAAGCAACACACAGTAAACAAAATAGGAATAATATCTCTGTCATTACTGAATTTGTGTCCTTTTACTTATATTTAGCCAGTCATCCTCATCAACACAAAAAGCATCACATAACATTATCATATATTTTATTGAGTTTTATTAATAGTAAACTTTTAAATTGCAAAGAACTAAATATGTCTGATATTCTTTTTTGTGGTATGCTCCTACAAGCCTTTTTTTTTTTTTTTTTTTTTTTTTTTAAAGGGTGGGGAAGCACTCATGAATCTTTAGAATAAAGAGGAAGAGCTAGACAATTGTCTGTCAAAACTATGTCAGTTAAGGTACTTTTGGTTTTAAAAATTAATTGTTTCGTACTATCTTAATCATGGACAACAAATGCACTTATGAGAATTGCATAATCTTTTCTCAATAGCCAAGAAAAGCAGACAACCGAACTAAATGATAGTAAGATTGAAAAGTAAGCAGAGATTTTAGGGAAAAAAAAAAAAAAAAAAACCAAACTAGCTCAGTTGTCTCTGCATCCACTGATATTAATATTCATCTCTCTCTCTCTCTCTCTCTCTCTCTCTCTCCCCACCCCCTCTTTCCCATCTCCCTAAAGCTCTCTCTTTCTCTGTCTCTCTAGTATATGGCATTCCCAGCCCTCATGCTTATATCTTATATCTTCTCTGTTCAATACAGAGGGATTTCTGTTACAATAGTCTTTTTGCAATCTTTTCAAAAAATCACATAAAGTGGAATATTGATGAGCATAAAAATTATACTACTACATAAATAGAGATTAAAGATTATTCATCTGTTACACATTGGGAATCATCTAAAGAGCAGCTTATGCCCTTGACAGAAGGATTGAAGTTTGCATGGGATGAAGAAAATAGTTTGTTGCCTTATAGTCTATTCCAAACTTTGGTTCTCTTATTTTGAAACTGTTACTAAACTTATGGTTTCAGCAGTTAAATTTTTTCCAGTTTTTGGTGGTTCATGCTCAGGATCATCAGTGTGATTCTTTTAGGACAGTGCTCAGAACAATGTTTTCAGAAGTATTTTTTTAGGACCTCAGGAATGTCTGTAACCCAAGGTTTTTATTTATTTGTTTTTCCACATTTTCACTGGTATATTATAGTTGTACATACTGATGGGGTTTGTTGTTACATATTTGTGCATGCACATAATAAAATCATATGATTTGGACAATATCACTCCCCAGAACTTCCCATTTGTTCCTGCTATAACTGAAGATTTAAGTAAATGGGGACAGGAAAATAAGGGGAGGACAAGAAAAGAGTGGAAAAATGAGAAAAAGAAATGAGCCAAGGATTAAAGGGAACAAAACAAAGTATTCTAGAGTCTGAATGCATATTGTAGCCAACACTGACTCAGATGTTCACTCTCTTTCCAATCAGTTTGAATTTGGAATGATGAGTTAAAGCGTGGAAACAGAACTGGAGTCTTATAATGAAATAGAGGCATTTTTTTTCCCTAGAAATACACACATGCACACACACACATGCACACACACATTTCTGACACAAAAGTAGCCTAACAGAAAAAAATAAGTTAAGCTGATGTTATGGTTTAGATATGAACTATTTCTCAAAAGTTCATATGTGAAACAAGGCAGTAATTTTCAGAGGTGAAATGATTTAGTTATGAATCTTGTTACCTAATGAGTGCATTAACCTACTGATAGGAATTAATTGGGTTGAATCTATAGGTATGTGAAGGGTGGCTAGCGAAAGAGGTCTTTGGGGACATGCCTTTGTGTTTTAAGTTGGTGGGAACAGAGCACTCTCTAATTCTTTGTCAATGCATTCTGTGTTGCTTTCCTCCACTAAGCCCTTCTATCATCATGTTATGCCTCATCTTGGGTCCAGAAAAATGAATAAGCCATCTATGGACTGAGATCTCAGAAACCTTGAGCCCCAAATATACTTTCCCTACTCTATGTTTTTTGTTTTTTGTTTTTTTTTTTTTGTTTTGTTTTTTTTGACCCTTTGGTTGCAATGACTAAATTGGAAATTGGCACAGAGAAGTGGGCATTATTGTAATTAACCTGACCATTTTGTTTAGAAACCTTTGGAGTTGGTTTGTTAGGGGAGGAATTTTGAAAAATTTGAAGTTGCAAGCTAGATAGCTTTAGAATGTTATAAGAAGAACTTAATGGGGATTTTGTTGGACTTTCAAAAGACCAGAATGTCAATACGACTATGAATGGTAAAGACTGGGCCCATGAGTTTTCAGGGAGAAAGGATTCTATTGGAAATTCAATTAGAGGTTATTCATGTTACATTCTGGCAAAGATTGCTCATGAATTTCCCACATGTTGATATTTCTGTGAAGCTGAATTTAAAAGTGATAGACTAATTAATCTGGCAGAAGAAATTTCAAGGTAGCACACCATTCAGGTGGTAACATGGATCTTGCTGGTGAATTTTAGCCAAGTTTGCCATGATAATCAGAAGCAGAAATCAGAGCAGGAAGATTTCAAAAACTTGCAACTTGGCCAGAAAAGTATGAGCAAATCTGGGGCTAAGGAAATGTGGTTGTTAAAGACATTACAGCCACTAATGACATGCTAAAGACTTTGCCCAGAGAAAATAGGAAGTGTGACTTGGAAACATCTCAGGAACTAGAAATATTACACTCATCCTAGGTGCCAGAATTAATGTAAAAAAATCCTTCAAGAAGAAACCAGGAGGCCACTTTGCTTGCACAGGAGTCTTAGGAAGTTGTTTCACTATGTTCAGCTGCCAAAGTACTTGGAAGCTGCTGCATTTTGGGTACTAGGAGGTTTGTCAGTTGCTCAAGATAGCAACAGACCTTGGGATTGATCAAATGGTACTGGTTCAGCAGAAATGCAGAGTGCTGGAGTTAGGGGCTTTGTGGAGGCTTCCACTGAAATTGCAAGGGCAGGTCTGGGAGGCCAGGCAAAGTGTGAAAGAATCAGCGTCCTTGTGGGCATCCCCTGAGAGGGTGATGTATGAAGATGTGAGAAGAAAGCTAAAACTGCAAAGGAGAACCCCAAGATTAAGAAATGCCAATAATGCAGGACATCTGCCAAGGAAGTCTGTAGAAATGGAGTAGAAACAGTGAAGACAGAGGTAATATGGGATGCAACTGGCAAGGCTCCAGAAGCAGAGCTATACAAGCCCTTTGGAGACATTGTCACAATACCATATGCCAGTGCTGAGCTGCTGAGCTACACAATTTTTTTGCTCTGCAGGATTTTAGTCTTGCTTTTGTTCTATTCCTTCTTTCTGTGCCCCTATTTCTCCCTTGTGAAATACAAATGTATTCTGTGTGCCATCATATATTAGATATATTTAACATGCTTTTAATCTTCACAAGGGCTCACAACAAAGAATTTACCTTGAGGTTCAGAGTAGAATTTGGAGTTGGACTTTTGGGTAAGTTTGAAACTGTTAAAGATTATGGACGCTCTTGGAAATAGACTGAGTGTATTTTGTATTGTGAAATGGGCATTAAATTTTGATGTCTAAAGTGTAAAGTTCATGTAAAAGAAGAACAAAAAATTACTGAAGTGCAACTGGATGAATCCAGCTGTTGCTGTGTAAGATATTTCTATACCAAGAGGAGGTTAGGTTGGATTTGAAGATACGCATGCACACACGTGTGTGTGTGTATTTGCATTTTTTTTAGACAGGGTTTTTCTTTGTTGTTCAGGCTGGCCTTGAACTCCTAGGTTCAGTAACCCTTAGTCTTAGCTTTTTGGGTAGAGGGGAATACAAAAATCTTAGTGAAAAATTAAAGAAGGGTAGAAAACAATGGCCAAATAAATGATTTCCACAAACATATGTGCACCTGATTACAATATCTCAATTAGGATTTGCAAAGTTCCATTAACACCTTGGAATACTATTAATTGATTTTTCTTATTTGTTAAACTACCCAACTAGAAAAATCAGACACTAAAATCTGAAAAACTATCATAGTAATGGCCATTTTCCACATTTACTAATATATTCCGTGATCCCAAAGTGTCAATGAAGAACAATTTCAAAGCAATGATGTTAGAAATTAATCTAGTTTAAGATATTACCAATGTTGTCCAACTTACTTTTATCTCTTTCTAAAGAGAATATAATGCAACTGTGACACCTGGCATACATGAAATAATATCAGATTTTTACCAAGTAGGGAGATATTATGCAAATTTCTCAGTCCACTTGCCTTTTACATTGTAATTACTAACTATGAATAAGCAGAGAAATTAGAGGAAATAAAATGTTCTCTTCAACTGTTCAGTTTTCCTATTTTTTTTACTACCTATGAACATTTAATATGATATTGTAAGTTAGATGGATATGTGCTGATCATTTAGAAATATGCTGATCATTTGGAAATCTCTGGCATTACATTCTGTCACAGTACTTCACTACAAGGAAAAAGCAAGTTGAGGAATATTTGCAGAATTCTGCTGGGACTCTATAAAGCATAAGACATTATATCATGATTATGTATTTAAATAGCTGGAAGTCATTTGTACTCTTAATATGCATGGATGATACAATAAAGGACATGATGAACATGTGCCTCAAACCATGTCTGGGCAAGAGATAATGGTGACATTTGTCTAATGTTGCATATATTCAACACATTTTGACAGATTTTATTAATGCAAATGATTTTTGTGAGAGTCACTGTTCAGTTTCATAGATAAAAACGTAAATTTTCACTTATCCTGTCGAATTACATTTCTCACATGCTACGTTATCACTAATTTTAAAAGGAATTGGTACAATATGCATATCTCTATATTTGGATGAGCTATAGTATTCTGAAATTTATAAGAATTACTTTCAGAGCAAAAATATAGAAACATGTACACTACATTATCATTGAACAAGCATTTATTTAATAGGAAAGACAAAGTATGTCAGGGATTTCCTTTTTCCTCTTTTCAATGATGTAGAACTGCAAAGTTAGCTAATGTCATCTCCTAATTAAACAAAATCAACTGCAAGAAAATTAAACAGATTGTTTCACAATTATGGTTGAGCAGACATTCTTCCAGCTTTATTTCCTGAGCCTAATCTTTGGGAAGTTTTCCATCATTTTGTCTCTTTACATTTACAGGGAAGTTTAGCATGATATTTTTGAATGGACTTATACTTTAGCTGCATCAACTTGGTCTTATGTATACATATTTGCAGTTTGAAATATTCTTTAGAAATATGATATAGTTTAAAGTGCATGCCTCTTTTACATATAATTTTTCTGCTGAAACTCCCTGCAATTTTGTGTGTGTGTGTGTGTGTGTGTGTGTATACACACATTCATACATACACACATTTTGGAGCTCAACAGTGAGAATCTGAAAACATTCATGATATGATCACAATGTTTTTAATATTAAGTAGTTGTAGGTAGAACATTTAACTTGGAAGGGACATTATATGAATGATATGATGAATGTCCTAAAGTTTTCTCAAATCATTAATTCTTTATCTTTCTATGCTTCTGTTTACAAACTAGAATAATTCTATCCCTTGCTGCTCTTTAATCATTGATTTGTCTCTATCTGGCACAGGTGTGTTCTTTATGCTAAATGAGTCAGGTGGTTTCTAATCTAATCCATCAAGAGAAGGTTATGTCTCTCGAACTTCATTACGCCATATTAATAATGAATGCTTTCTTACACGTACATATTTACATACATTCTAGATATGGAACATCTTTGAAGATATCTGACATATGTGTTTGAGTATTAATTATACACACACATATATACTAAAAATGCATACATGTAACAATATTTAGGCAATGAACTTCCATTATCATCCCAACTTTACATACACTGTGATATTAGGGGATATTCCAAACAAATATGAGACCATTTCACTTTCATTATTGTACTTATTCATTATTACAAGCCATGTGTCTCTCAAGATGTAGAATACCTTCACTTGTCTGACTTCAACCTTCTTCCAGGAAGTCAATGTTTAAAAGAGAATATGGGACACTTAAAGATTAGATTTACAAAATGCATCTTGACTACAAGAAAAAATAATCTGTTTTATTAATATCATAATCTATCAGATAATTTTAGGTCTTTTCTCACATAATCTTATAACCATGCTTTTGTTTGTGATGCCTCAGCTTAAGAGCAGCTAGGAATGAGAGCTTATCCTGCTTTCCTTTTATGAGTTTCTACATCATAGCTAATGGAATCAGACACAATACTAGAGACTTACTGTTATAATTACCAGGACACCAGGCTCCTCAAAAGTGCATAGAAGTTTACAGAGGTGTCTGTTCTATCATTCTCTGTTTATTCAAATGTTTATTTATTTATAGATTTTGCATTTAGGAAGAAGACTGCATTATACTCCAGATCTCAGATGAGACCCTAAAATAGCCACTTATGTTCTTTACTCGGTGCTCTGACAGGTCACTATTCTTTGGCCAACTCATTTGATGCCTCATATAATTTGGAATAAATTGTATGAATTTCCATGTGTATTTACCTCTATTAAATAATGAAAACAGTGTGTTTGCATTCAGAGATGAAATTTGTAATTTTCAGATAGAATCAAGTTTCAAGTAGTAGTTTTAAAATAACATAAACCCAAGTTCAAATTGTACTTTCAGATACATTAGTTGATTCTGATCTCACAAAAATTCCATGAAAATAAAGTACATATTTTTATCTTCATCTAGAAAGAGGGAACACCGTTTAAGAAACATTAAATTATTTGTTAGAGGTCACATATCCAGTTAGTAACAAAAGCTAAACTAAATTTAAGGCTTTTTAATTTCCAGATTTTCTATTTTTCATGTTACTTTACTCGATCAAGTAAATATAATAATTTTAAATAAATATCTTTCATACTTTTATATTACTAAAATCCAAGGCAATTCCTTGTAGGATAACACAGAAACATTTTAGCAGTTCTATAAAGCACAAGGGTAAAATCTTTTCACCTGTAACTCACTAACAACTAAAAGACAAATAAATTTAACTATAAAAATAGCAGAAGCATAGCCTTTAAGTTTTCGTTAAAAATTAAATTAAAATTAAAACCTTAATTCATCATTTTTCTCCTCTATAAATCACTAATAACATATTTCTCACTATTGCAGTGAGAGTTTTTAAAATTCTTGAAACTTTTTCAATTACTTGACAACTTTGTATTAGAGTTAACTGTTAACTTTTTTTCACTTTAAAAAATTTTTGATGTTTAAAAATACAACATAACAAGAAAAAAGGAATTTGTATGTCATTGCATATTAAAGATTTGGTGTGGCATTTACTGGTTAATAATAAATTTCAACAGCAGACATTTTCCATATTTGCTGATGTATATTTTTTATGCACCTGAGCATTGGACCCAGTGGCAGTAGTATGCTACCACCAAGCTATGTGCCCAGTCCTTACATTTTTTAAATTTTGAGAGAGGGTCTCACTAATTTGTCCAACCTGGCCTCAAACTTGTGATTCTCCTGCTTCAACCTCCCTATCTTTGGGATTACTAGCAGGCACTACCACTCTCAGCTTTGAGATATTTTGCTGATTTTCAATCATTAAAATACATTTTCAAAAATATAATGTGTTTTAATTCTATAAATATGTACATAAATTTTGAATGCAATTAATATGTAAAGCAACATTCTATACTTCAATAATAATGATAAAATTCAGCTGGTATTACAAACTTTAGTGAATACTTTAAGATGTATAAAACGACTGAAAAATCAGGGTTTTTTTTCTTCAAATCTTAGTTTTCTTGGTTTTGTAAACAAATGTATGCTTAAGCAGCATGAGGTGTCAAGTACTGCCTGTGCATGAATTGTTGAAAGTGTGAGAGAGGAACCAGAGGACATTAATCTTTTTGCATATTTGTTTATTTCATGCTCTTTCTCAGGAAATTTTTTTGCATCTTTTAAATAACTATTACTCTACAGAATGAAATAAGATAAAATTTGTGGGGTGAGAACATCATAATTAAGAAGTTGAAGAAAGAAAAATTCTATGAAACCAGAGATGAAGTAAATATATCAAGTCCAATCAGGAAGAATGATTTTGTTCAAGCATTCTACACACATTGCATCCAGCATCATATCTATCTGGAAAGCAAAAAATACAGGCAGAGCTACAGGATTAAGATTCTCTGAAATGTAAATGCACACACCCACATGCACAAGTGTTTTGGTCATTAAAAAAACAATCTTCCTTTTAGTTGGTTAAGAAGAAAATCCACATTAGTTTTTTTGAAGAAGGTTCTCAGAAATGGAAACGATTGGCATCAAAAATACCCTGACAATGATTAATCTGATAATTTTGAAGAACATTTTCTTTCAGTGTTCTTCTCTTAGATCTTTGTGAAAACATTTCTATTTGAGGTTGATATAGTCAGTTGAAGATGAATGCTTTATGCTGGTGTAGATTAATCTAAAAAAATTCCAGTATCCCAAGAAAATGACTCACCCGCTGTTTTTCCAGCAGGTCTTCATGCATGCTGTTTATCCTCACTTACCTCTCCATATGTACTGAGTGGTGATATGTTTGTGCTTAGAGTTCAGAGTCTTTCTTGCTTCTTAATTGAAAATAATCAGTTTAAAAACCAGCTAAACCAGGACACATGCATGGATGATAGTCCTTCTCAGAGTAGGCTTCAGGGAGTCTTAGAGGGTAAATATTCTGTCAAAGGCTTTTAGTACATGGATAAATAAAAATCAGGCCCCAATATTCTGAAGCAGAGTCACAAAATATGAACCTATGGAAATGTGGACACATACTTCTTGGAGGTTTAAGTAAAATGACATGTCTGTACTTTTAAGAGAGATGAAGTTAAATAACAAAGATGACTGAGAATATTGCTGAATCAGGGGAAGGTAAAGTGTACTATTGGGCACAAGTGAGAATAATGAATTTATAATAAGCTAGGTTCAGGCAATTCTGTCCTTACCCATGACTGGGTAGACCAGAGAGTGGGAGTAATAGCGTGTTAGCAGTTTACATGTTGTATTCAGAAACAATCAAGGAGAATTAAAGGGGCAAGAGATTAGCTAAGATATAATTGGTTCTGGGAACAAAAGCAATAGAGTTCCATGAAGCAAGGAGCATTCATAATTTGGGTGAAGCTGGGCATTCACCCAGAATAAAAGCCTTGTTAAGTCAACCCTGGTTAAATCAGAGACACATGCAGTGCAAGTGGTTAAATGGATAGGCTAATGGCCATGAATATCTAGGGCACCGTCTTATGATCAGACAAAAAGGAGAGAAAGATCTTTATGTGGAAATTGGCATTGGAAAAGGGGAAGAGAAAGGGAAAATGTTACAAATATATTCATTCCATTACTTGAAATTGTAGTCATATTTATATAGCACAGGGATTCAGAAAAGGCTAGATTACCATTGACATGCTTTCCAATACAATAGTAAAGTAAGAATTTAGCAGATATAAAAAAAAAAAAAAAAATTAAGATCAGAAAAAAAAAGCTCAGTGTGTAAGTCTCTTACACATATTTTATGGTTCTGCCACAGAATCTACTTAGTTAAATTGATAATAAAAAGACAATGATGGCCTTCATTTTTGGCAAGATAGAAAACTCCAGCCCTCCTCATAAAATATCTACCATTACAAATAAAACCTTTAAATATTAATTTTCTTATTTTTCTTCCTCAGCTGTTGAATTGATCTGAGTACAAGATAATTTGTGAGGGGCAGATTTGACAAGGAATTTTGCAAGAGAAGTATGCTAGTTTTAGAATAGTGCCTGCCACTCATGTCAGTTACAATCACCAAGATGCACCTGCATGTGCAAAAGATATGAGGGTGGGGGTATTTGTGAAGGATGAAGAAGAAGGTGCCAAAGAAGACTAAGAGATCCTTCAGGCTGTGTTGCAGGTCTGACATGTGGAAATGCAATTAGTATGTATAGGATGATCCTTGTATGACATCACAGTTCTGAGATTAGTATCATTGACTAGGCAGATGGGGAGCCTTCTGATCAAACTCAGAAAAACCCGCATGCTGTAGAGTGGATGGTATTGGTAGTTCCGTCTTACACATTCATTAATGAAATACCTTGGGGGAACATGGCCTTGGTGATGGTGTATCCATAGGACTAGAGTCAGAGTCTATCAGTCAACTCAGTTCCCAGCAAAAGATTCTCTTAAGAAGATCCTCGAAGCATACTTCTGATGTCATCATGCCATTTAGCTAGAGTTTGAGTTTTAATGGGCCATCTACAAATATTATAAAACAAAGGTCCTGGCTGTATGGTCCTGCAGAGTTCAGGTTGTCCCCCTAAATTTGACTAAAAAATTAAATAAATTCCTAGAGAGGATGGAAGATAAGCATGATTTTCTTAAAGATGCTCTGTGCACAGAAGAGGACTCCTTAGATATTCTTATCCAAGGTTCTCCATCACACTATGTGGTGTTCTTGAGAAAACTGAGTTCCAATATACAATTTAAAATTGGTTTCAGGTCAGGAAAAAAAACCTAGAAATTTGTAAGATCCAAATCTAAAGCATATATTGAGGAATGTGCCTTAAATCCACATCTCAAAACTTCCTTCCAATCAACTTCTAAGGAAATTAATTATTATAATCAGAAAACACAGGAAAAGAAAGGCACCCTGAGTGCATTCATAAATAAAGCAAAGTATGGAGTCAAGCCTCAAGTGATGAAACTTGAGTGGATTAACAGTAAATTATAATTTAAAGAAATCCTATGGTATATGTGTGCTGAGTTCTAAGGGTTTTCAGTTAATCTTTGTTATTTTAGGTGCTAGAGATTGAACCCAGGGCCTCCCTCATAAATTTGCTCTGCTATTGAGGTACACCCTGCAGTCTTTTATTTGCTATTTAGGATATTTACTATTTAAGTTATTTTTATAAATTATCTTTGCATTCTTACAACAGTTACATAGGTAAGGATTATCATGTCACCATACACTCAAAAAATATACAGTGAGTGTCCAGAAGTCCAAGGAGCAGCAGGAAATCAGCAGTGTTGTCAATTCATCAGACTGGAAAACAGGAAATTTACCACACACATGGCACTTCCTTCTTGTGAACACAAAGTCCGTCTTAGACTCTATTCTATCTCCGTTGTCTTTGTCTTTCTCTGGTTTTCTTTCTGTCTCTCTTACTCTTACCATAAATACATATACCACATATGTATATATACATATATATCTTTACATTTTATATTATATCATTTTTATGCATTATGAATAGGTATAATTTCAGTTTTAATTCAAAATAAATACATGGAAAAAAATGATAAAATCTAGGAAATCCATTCCTGTTTCTATAAACAAATGCCTGAGACTTGGTAATTTATAAAGACGTTTATTTGACTTGCGGTTCTCGATGCTAAGAAGTCCAAGGGTACACCAAAGATGTGGCGGCAGCTGCTAGCAAAGGCCTCACGTTGAGTCGCATGATAGTGAAAAAGTCAGATGGCAAGCAGGAGGAACAGGAGGCAAGATAGAAGCAGCTGAATAACATTCCTCTTCAGGGCTCTAATGAGAATGAACCCATTCCTATGTGAATTATCCCTGGCTTGAGAGAAAGGCATTAATCCCTTGTAATGACTTAATCACCCCTTAAAGGCCCCAACTCCCACCCCACCACAATGGCAGTAGAGTTGAAACATGTGATTTAGAAGAGTAAACTTTATCCAAACCATAGCAACCACAAAATGGCAAAACAATGTGTGTAATTGACATTCAAACCATCAATCAACACATAGTATGTAACCAGGATACTGTGCCGTTTTTATAAATTAGAATATCAAGAATTACTAACTTCAGTCCTTATCTTCTCCCTACTGTCAGATTCATTCCCACATTTTTAAATTTGTATCTCTATAAAAACATTTATTTAAGAATTGTTAATCTAGCAATAACAGTGGAACTGAGCAAAACCAACGTTAAGATTGAAAAAAACCCAATGTCCTTACCTCTATATTTTGAAAACTAATTTAAGCAGCAAAATGCTCATGTTTCCAATGTTGAGTGATTAGAAGGAAAAATTATTATTTTTACTCTTTTCATTTTATTAATTCTTAAATTAGTGAACAAAAATATATTTATCCTGTGTACAAGAAAGTGTATGGAAATATGTATATGTTGTGAAATGACTGAACAAGTTAACACATGTATTGCTTCACATATATTTTGTTCCTATGTGTGCAGTGAAAACATATATAATTTCCAAATAGATTTAATTATTGTTACTACCCAATTGTAGAGGCAGGGTTAAGAGAGAAACTAGGTAGAGATTTTTTGAGACACATTCTGGAACTTAAAAGGAAAAGTTTAAATGAAAGGGATAGTAGAATATATCAGTAAAATTGAAAATACAAAAGTTAGTTACCTGAGAAATAATTTTGAATAACAGAGGTGTCCTGAAACATAGACAGAATTATTCAGTAAGTGGGGAAAGAATATAATCCTGCAAAGGGAACTGATAAAAGAACCAGACAGCTAGAAGAAAATTAGGTTGGTGTAGTCTCCATAGCCAAAGAGAAATATTTCAGGTAAAATAGAAAGCGATACTGGAGATTCATAGAGAACTGAAAAACTTGTCTATCAGATTAAGCCAAACTAAGCATTTTATTAAGCTGCTCAAATTAAGGGAAGACACTGGAATTCTGAGTAAACTAAGTCAGTTTGAAATAACCATTATAGAGAGTAGGCACTTAGTTGACCAGATCTACAATTTTAGGTAACTCAGATAAATTAGGGTTCTCTGGAGGAACAGAATCAACAGGAAGTATGATAATAAAAAGGGGATTTGTTAGATTGGCTCACATAACCAGAAGCTGGATAGTCCACAATAGTCGTCTGCAGGCTGGAGAGCTGAAAGAACCAGTAAATAGTTTCACAGTCCACGAGGCTAAAGCCCCAGAACAAGAGGGATCAACAGTGCTACTCCTGTCTGAAACCAAAGGCTTCTGGAAACTCCCTGGAGAATCACTGGCAGAGTCCGATATGAAAGAGTGAAGAAATGAGTTTGATATCCTCAGATGATCGCAGCAGAATCAAGAACCAATTCAAGAAGAATCAAACTTGCACCTGCATCTGCGTCCTTATTCTTCCAACTTTCATTCCTTCGTAGTCACCACCCTTTTGGGCAGTGCTGCCCACTCTTCGGGAGGGTCTCCACTTCAGTTCACTATCCCACATTCCAATTATTCCTAGACATGCCCTCATTGACATGCCCAGAAACCTCTTAATCATCAGCATCTCTTAATTCCATCAAGTTGACAATACAAATTAATCATTACATCAAGGAAAAAAAAATTTTGAATGAGTGAGTATATATTCATACATTGATAGAAAATCTTTTATTGAATAATCTCAGTGAACAAGACAAAACTCTGGATGATTGGAAGTTTATTTGGGACACAAAAGAAACAATATCTCTTGTTTTCATGGAAATGAATTTCTTGTAGACTGATTAAAATCAAAAGCATCAAACCACAGGTAAAACATGTTGCGCAATATGTTAAAGTTGACCAGTGATATTTAAGAAACAAATAGATCTTCTGGGCTTGGTGTTGCAAACATGTAATCCCAAAGGCTCTGGAGACTGAGGAAGATTGCCAGCCTGGGCAATTTATGGAGACCCTGTCTCAAAATAAAAAAACACTGGGGATATAGCTGAGTGGAAAAGTGCTTTGAGGCTCAATACCTGGTGTCACAAAAACAAACAGCAACTGGATTGAAGTTAGAAAGAAAAGGGGCATTTGAGGTAAGAGAAGATGGAGATTTCAAATGAATTTGACAACTATACTTAATTTTGGTGATATTTCAGCAAAGATCAGGCAGAAGGAAGTGAGCACTATCCATGTGGATATGTGAGAATCAGTGCTCTAGGCAAAGGAAAGGCCAATAAAACCCCCTGATGTGACAAGACTTCGAGTACTGGATAGAGTGGCAAAGGGAGAGGAAAAGAGGAGGTCAGGAAATAGTGGAAATAGTGTAGGGACAAAATTTGTAAAAAAGTAGGATGTCACTGCAAGGGTTTTACTTTCACTGGGTAAAATAGGAGCCATTGTTATTGCTGACAACAGGCAATAGTCCTCAAATTTCCCCAGTCAGGTTCAGTTTGTGATTATAGGCTTTGAGCCCTGACTGCATAAACCAGTTTTGACAGTCACTACAAAAATACAGCGTAACAAAAAAATGGTCCTTTGACAAGCGTCTTATGAAAATGCAAGACCATATGTTTTCAGTTTGATAATGAACAGACGGAAGAAAAGAACAGGTTGACTGTATTGGAAGAACAGAGAGCAAATGGACTGGAGGTTTGATGAGGAGACTGTAGTTCTGTTTCATTGATAAAAAGATAAATACATCGAGTCGGAATCAAGCAATTCGAGTATTTTTAGCCTCACGCTTTCCTTTTCTTTTCAGTAGAATCACTCCTATTTGAAGAACTATAATGTGCTGGGACAGAGAAAAGACAAGAAATAAAAATTTGAATCAAAAATATTTTGACATACCATGATTGTTTTAAGTTCAGAAAGAAATGTTTTTATATTTTACCCTTGGAATTTGATTTAGAGTAAGTCTAAATACTTTATTTGCCCATCGATTATTCATTCATTCATAAAACAAAGCAAATCAAATTAAGATTTATTTATAGATTACAACCCCCAAATTAAGAAGGATCTTGGAGAAATATTCCATCTAAAAAATACATATTCCTGAGGGCTTCCTTTCCACTTACCTTTCATGTTGAAGTAGTGTGTATTGTCCTACACCTGTATATATAAATAACCCACTTTTCAAGCTAATAACTGCAACACTGGAATTATTCAACAGAATTATTATTTCCCATAGTCTTCAGAATAACTGTCCACTGTCAGTGTAATTGAGTCCCTTTCAACATTTAATTCCTTATTAATCATGGTTATCCTAAACTTGTATTCCTGGTTTTCCTCATATGATTGAAATCTATGATTGAGTAAAATTGTTAAAACCTAGATTACTGGACCTATAAGCATAGTCTTTGAGTATTAATGAGTGCATTGTTTGACTTTTAATATGGTTTAAGTTGTTTTCAAAAAGGAATGTAAAAATTGATAGCAAGGGCTGACTGGATTAAATAGTTTTAGTTAAATGAACTCCAGATTTTCTCCTCAACTTACATAAAGGCTTGGAGAAAATATGAAGATTATGGTCCTTTTTATAGATGTGAAATATACATACATCATACTGAAAAATTTATATCTATTATTTAAGGAAAAGATTATACATAAATTTATAAAAACAAATTACATTTTCTGACTGGCAGTAAGACATCTTAACACCCATTTATAGTTTCTGCACAGACATCATTAAAACAAAAAAGTGCACTTTTTAGGCCTAAATATATACACACTAAATCAAAAGCTTATTTTTTGTTTAAATATTTGTCTTCAACTACATTATGTCATTCTGTAAAACAATTTACAACTCTCAGAAAAAGACCAATCAGACACCTGTGAGTTGTGAATTTGTTCTGAATTTTTTCATACAGTAACTCAATCAGAAAATACTTGTTTGTATCCTTTTTGAATCACTCTTCAGAGAATCATACCTTAATCAGGAATCTGAGTCTATGAATACTTTCAGTCTATTAATTTTTATCCATATTGCTCTGTACACTGAATCTTAGTAGGCTAATTAAATATTTCATTTTGTAATCTGTCTCCAGGCTAATGGAGATATGTGACATCTTATGACCAAATTTTATATAATATTTTATAGTAAAAGAATTACCCAGAAGTCCCCCAAATTCACTATTTTTGCATTTTCATGGAAAATGACATTTTGCTCAAACATACTGCTTACAGATGCTTAGACAACTTTAAGCTACATAGTTTGTTATTAGTTTAATTTAATTTTGATTACATTGTAGAAGGGGTATGGAGAAGAAATCCAATGAGGGAACAATTATCATTTAAGAAATTTATTTCATATTTTATTAGAAAATAGAACAATGAAAATATTATTGAAACACACAAACTACATAATGATTTTTATGCAACTTAGTATACAGAACAATCAATTAATAGGTGACAAGAAGGGCAGTTGTATTTCAATATAGATCATTTGCTTTCAGGTTTTATATTGTTTCATTATTTAGTAAAGAATTCATGATAGATTTTTTTTTTTTTTTTTTTTTTACAAAAGGAACTTATTTGACATTGAGGAAAAATACAAAA
This sequence comes from Sciurus vulgaris, assembly GCF_902686455.1. Classification (NCBI taxonomy): domain Eukaryota; kingdom Metazoa; phylum Chordata; class Mammalia; order Rodentia; family Sciuridae; genus Sciurus; species Sciurus vulgaris. The sequence goes on from NC_136466.1 coordinate 153,527,705, forward strand.
TAAAATGGCTCAAACAAAACATTTAGGATACTTTTCATGCTATATTTATCAAATTGCATACTTATAGGACTAAGTTTAAGATTCACTCTTTTGTAAATGCCTTCTATGTATATGATTCTCAATATAAAGTTGTAAATGATTTTTACAGGTATTTATACCTACTACATGAAGAAAAATATTCACTAATCTTTTAAGTCAGAAATAAAGTCAATATCAAGAAACAGAAATCCAACTATTATCCCTTAAAAAAAGAGGGATTTATTTTCCTTGTGTAAAAAGAAGCCCAGAGAAAGACACCCTAGTTTTGGTATAGTGACTCCATGGTAACATCATAAAATGAACTTGTAAATTGCCAATCCATTGAATCCAGCTTCTGTCTATTCATCATTTTATCAAGAAATGGAAAAAAATGAAAAACTGATAAAAATGAAACAAAACATCAAAAAGCACATACCAAATTAGTCTGTTCTTAAAAAAAAAAAAAAAAAAAAATGTTATCCTGAAAGACCTAAAAGGATTTTCCATGTTATCTCATTAAGAGAAATGCAGTCACATGTCTATCCTTGCTCTATTCTAGGAAGATAACGCTGTAATCTGACATACTGCTACCCAGGAAACAGCCCTCTGATAATGCATCCTATAATACAGAAGGATTCTATAAATAAGGAGAGGAAATGGATATTGGTTGCTCCCCTAAAAATAGCTCATTTTCAAGTTTGTAATCAGATGGCAAAAGGCTTTGATACTGTTAAAGGAATTGCTCAAGATAGAAGTTCACGGTGGAATAGAAGGTAGCATACCTCACTGTCTTTTATGATTTATGGATAAATATTATACTGAAAGCTATTACAATTACTGGTAGAAAACAGTGTGGAATCACATCTGCATTTTTACTCCCTATCTTCTAAATATGTTAGACTGAGCAAGTTATTTAGTTAGCATCTCTTGGCATTTGTTTTCTAATTCACAAAATCAGAGAAATTATAGAGTGAGAATATCAATTTGCATTTTATAGATGCAAATGATCAGATAACTCCCATTTTTTCTGAAAATTCATGAAATCAATTATATTTGCAATGACTAAGTAAAATATTTGGTAAAGGGAAAAATGAGTGTCAATAACATGTTCTTGATTTCTTCTGTATTCTAATAATATAAATAGGCCAAAAAATCTAAGTAAAAATATCTCTCCAATTTTAAAAACTGGCAGACTTCATTTTAATCTGAATAGATATTCAATAGAGTATAAGTACACTTTTGAAGGGGGAGAGAATAATAAGTTGAATTTCACATTGATGGTAACACACACACACACACACACAAGGTAGTATATGGCAGGTAAAGCATTTGTTCATTTTTTTAGACCATCATTTGTAGATTAAATGTAACAATTTTTATTATAGAAAGATTTGAAAGTCCTACCAATTGATAAATACTTTCAGCTACTAAAAACTCATACTCATTTATAACTGGGTCGTCAATCAACAATACCTATTTCATTTTATACCAGGAAACCACCATGGTTATAGAATGGTTCTAGAACCATTCTTACTGTGGTTAAAGCAAGAATCAAGAGTTGTAGTCTAGCTCTTGCTTTTCCATCTAGATCAAAAGCTAGCATGCCCAACAGCCTAATTTTCCTGCCCTCTGTGAGACTTACACATACCCATTGATCTGTTTTGTGTTGCATATCTTATTTTCTTTCAAGCAGATTTGATCCCGTCTCAGTGTCCCATGTGTCATTTTCATAATAGAAGTAGAGGTTGACTCAGGTCATCAAATATGAGAAGGACAGAAGAGAATAAAATTAAACACAAGGAAACATAGATGGCAGAAGATAAAGCATGACGGGACCTCAGTAATAATAGCAAAAGAGGTGGTCTCCTACAGAAATTGGGGAGAAGGAAGTAGGCACAATTACAGAGAAACTGGTTAATATTTACTGCTTTCTCTTTGTGTTGTAAAAAACCCTTAGCTTTTATTATCCACTTTAGTCCCCGCATTTGTCACAGTTATTCCCGTTTTATACACAAGAAGTTAACTCTTTTGTTCAAGGTCAGCTTGCTAAACACCTAAGCAGTTTAGTTCCAAAGTCTGTGCATTTAAATTATAGTCTACATTATAGCTACATAGAGATGACAAATAGATTAAAATATTTGCCTTCATCTACTGGTGAGGTTACTTCTTTGAGAAACTCCTTGATAAATTGACCTCTGCACATTTCTGGAAATTCCATAGCTCGTGAGCACCTGTAAGACTAGACCAGCAGTTCCAAAGAAATGCCTTTAACCGATGCTGCCACTAATACTAAGATTTATCACAGACATTACGGAAGACATTTAATGGCTACAGTACTCTTGGAGACATGTTCTGGGAATATATGTTTTAGACGCTGCAGTTCTTCTCAGATCAAATCATATTTCTTGTGAAAATAGCGTAGTGTTAACTGATGGAACATCAAACCTGAAGGGACTGTTCAAGGGGTTTGTATTTTGAGTTTAAAAAAAAAGTCAATTTTTACTTGCTCTTAGACTCATATTTTGAATCAAATGCTATTAGATGCAGTGGGAATGTTAGAAGAGACAGACTTGCATTTGTCTTTTGAATGTTGAGGCTTCATTTTTAAGATGATGATAAAAGCATGTGACAAAAATAAATCCAAAGATGATTGAACGATGATTTTCTCATGGTGGAACAATATATCTAGCTTACTTGATATCTGGCAAATCTGAGTTTAGAAAATACAACAAAACAAAAGTTAGTTTATAAAGAAAGAAAGTGCTACTATTGCTTTAATAAAATTCCCTTCAAATATCCTGTGTGACTTGTGAATGGGGGAAGCACTTCAGTCTGTGGATGGTGCTGGAGAACTGTTAAGGTCCTCATTAAAATTAAATGCCTTCTTGGTACAAGGGGAGTATTCAATTTCCTACCTGTGAGGTTTAAAAACAATTAAACCTGCATAAAATTTACTATACATGAAAACTTTCCTTATCAATGGTTTATTTTGATAGAAGTCTTTCCACTTACCATGAGAAGGGAAAGATAAGGAAAGGCAGAGAATACCGTCTTGGGTAACACAATCAAGGGGGGCACGGCCTCTCAGGAGACCCTCTGTGGTGCATTCAGTCAAGTGACATGAAAAATAGATTGTCTCTGTAGGGTTAAATTTGCTTTTATGTCAGAAACTATTTACTCCTGTTCCTCTTGAAAAGCTGGCCCTGGAAATACTGTAGAACAAAATTTTACCCGAACAAAATTTTTCCCAAACAAAAGAAAGTAGGCTGGTTTTTCAAATATTTTGGAAAGTTCATCTTCTTTTAAATTTATAGTATGACTTGTTATTATAATTAATCATGACACAAAGGTATTTGGCTCTATCATAAGCAGAAAATAATTTTTGTCATCTATACCATGTAAGTCAATTTGGGGTATAAAGATACAAGAGAAAATTAATCATAGTGATGATAATGAAAATAATACATAATTTACAGGCCAAAGAGTAGAATCACATTATTGCTTGGGTGTAAGTGCTTTTAACTTTTAAAATCTTAAACAAAATCCTCATATTTAGGGAAGAAGGAGCATTCTAGCTTTTTTCCTTTTATTTCCTTTGTCAACTATTTTTTATACTCCAGAGCTAAACATGGTTATCATTGCTCTTTTTGTTGTTATGTATATCAGCCGTGCCTATTTTAATTAAATTTGTAGGGTCGGAGAAGGGAAATTCAGGAGTTATATAGAAGAGTAAGAGAAAGAGAAGGATGAAGGATAATTTATACCCCATACATAACACTGAAGTTTCTGTCTTTCTCACAGCTAGGTTTTGTTCTCATATTGTAATCTCAATCCACCCAATTGGAAAAGTTCAAAATAGAACAGTCTTAAAAAATAAATAAATAAACTTGCTTCTGTATATCAAGTTTTCCTAGTTAAAACACACATACACACAAACACACACACACACAAAACTAAAAATTACTTGATATTATATAATACCCTTTAAACCTCCTACCCCACAATTGAAAACAACATTCTGAGGTGTGAAATCACTGTAGATTTTATAAGCAATCTTCAGTGGTCAGGACATTACTGAACACATAATAATCTATCAGCTTGGAACTTTTCTTATCAAGTTGGTTACATAATTGCAGTACAAACAGAATCAAATATCATACATTTTATTTGACTTTTTGTTATATGCTAAGGAAGAGAGACAGTGTACAGGTAAGGAGTGGAAAGTTTTCTTTCTCTATCAAAGTGATATAATTCCAGCTATATTCATGCATCTCAAGCTATTTATCACACAGTTTTCCATGGAGAAATATCATTTTTAAGTCTTGTCTATTATTGTTTACTTCAACTGTATAATGTATAGTAGAGTATTTATGGGTAAGATAAATTACACTGCAACTTTAATTTTTCAGGTTTATAACTCTCACTTGTGACATCGAAAATGAAGAGATTTAAAATCCATTTCAAGCATGTAACTATAATTTCATAAAATTTTATGTTCCCCAATATATAACATATAATAAAAGATGTGAAGTGCAGAAAATATTCACCATTTACTGTCTCCTCATGTCCACAAGTTTTGGGCCTTTTAAAATAGGGATAAACGTTGGGGAAATGGTTTTGGTTTTGTTGTTCAGAAATTCCAACATATAATACAAAGTAAAATAAAATAAAAGAAGAAATGGATTATTTAGTCTAGGTCAGAACACCTGAGTTTTGTTCTCACTCTCTGAACCTGGGAACTACAGCCTCTTGGATAAGTATTTTAATATGTAAAGCTTTGGTTTCCTCACTGACATTGCTAAGGAGAAAAGGAATTTAATGTCAAAGAAGAAAATTTGTATGAAATAGCACGAGTTTTGATAAAGTATTCAAAGAGAAAATATTAGTATGATTATTAACAAACTAACAACCCTTGTTTTTTGATTTATGTTTTTCTCTTCACACATACCCAAGTCTGAAAATAAAGCTTATATGTACTAATTTTACCCTGTTATTTTTCCTGTGCTACTAATGAGGCTTGAAATTGATGTCGTCCTTTCTAATCCCAGCATCGATCTAGTCTCAGTCCCTGATGCCTTTTGGTGTTACTGGCTTTTTCTCATATAAGTACTGTAATGCATTTATATATGAAATTATTATGAAATCCATTTAGTATAATTTATTTTACCTGAAACCATGAGAAAACTAAGCTCCTTTTACTTTGAAATGCATTAACTTTTATAGTAACATAATATTTTGATTTATTAAACATCATAAGGCTCCTTCCATGGGCCACCTAGTCAAAGCACTGACAGGTAATTCCATTTAGTATATTGGAAAGAATCCTGGGCAGAGAGTGGGATAACCCAGTTTCTATTCTGATTTCTGTAATTAACTAGCTCTATGATATTGGGAAAATCACTTAGCCTTTTTGATTCTCAATTTCCTCATTTGTGAAATGAAGTAATTGAAACAATGCTCTCTAAGGTACCTTTCAGTTCCAATGGCCTGATTTTATGCTATAACAGAAGCCATGCATGGAGGCTACTCTTATTTTTAAGTCTATAACTCCTTATCAATTCACATCACACTAATAGTCATTTTTTAATGTCTGATAATAAATATATTTTGATATGATAGATGCCTATAATCCTCTATTATAAAATTGAGGGACAGCTGACATGGGGCATAGCCCATCTCTCCAATTTGGGGGTTATGTGATAATCAAGACTGGCCTGTTCCAGAGTGATGGTGGATATAGATATAGAACAAGAATGAAGGAATCTAAACCTCAAATGTATAGCTTTGTTTGTTCTTTCAGCTTTGTGAACTGATAGGTATGTGAACTGACTGCTCAAAAGCCTTGTCATTCTTCATATTATGAATAGCCCAATAAATTTCAAACTCCATAAGTGGCCACTGTATACTCAGAACCAACAAATGATACGCCAACTACTCAGAGAAGGCTTCTGGATATAAAATGGGTGGCAACTTCATCATATCTGTAAGCATAGACAGATCATAGAGGCAAAAATACTCAACATTTTATAAGGCAATAAATGAAGCATGTTTTAAACTGAAATACAAATTATTTTGTGTTTTTTTGTGTGAGTAAAATAAAAACTTGGAATTAAAGAAAAATTACATTCAGTGAAAACTATTTTCCTTAAAAAGTAGGGTAAGGGAACATTTGCTTGTACATCAGCTAAATTATAATATTGTAAAGAATCAAACAGAAGTTATAAGTTTAGTTCTATGAGAAATTACATGTGTGACTGATTCTGAATTGGAAAGGGGGGATGGGAAGCAACTATAATCCATGATCCTGCTTCATTAAACATACATTCAGTATAATGAGGTGGCTGCTAGGCTTTCATTTTCAAAATTCCATGTTTAAATAAAGTGCTTAGAATGGCTGGCTTGGAGAATGCTGGTAGGGATCACAATAAAATTAATGAATCCATGCATTTGACTAAATTTAATTAACTGTCATTATTTAAATGGCAGAAGCACAGGTACACACAACAAAGTGGCAGGACAGCACAACATAAGATTTCATTTGCCTTTGTGCAAATATTTACATGATGAAAGTTCTATGCTCAATATTGAGCTTGTTACATACTACTTTCATGGTCTACAATTCCCTCTTCCACAAGATGTAGTTAACAGACATTTCATTTTGATCTAACATAAGAAAGAGTTGTTTCAAACTGGATAAAGGATGAAATAATATCAATAGTAAAATGTGCTGCATTGCTCTTTTGCCTTTAATGTAGAGCAAAAGATGCTCCAACCATGTTGATATTTGGGGACTTATTGATGCAGTTTTCCCTAAAATTCTGCAACTTGAATACTGCTGGAGTTCAAAAAATGTTGGTATCATGGAAAAAGTAGATGGGAAAAAAAAATGTGATTCTTTTTGTTTTTGGGTAACTTAGGCAGGATTTGTTTTTTTGTTTTGTTTTGTGTCTCTGATTTTTGTTCATTTTTAGACTAATAAAACCAAATTCATATTTAGGAGGTTTGGGGCTCTTATATATACAGAGTCAAGAATCTGCCCTGGAACTAACATGATGTTATCAGATCTGTTTCTTCTGTGCATTCCTTATTTCTCTTGTCTCAATTTCCCTTTGGGTAGAGGCTTCATTTCCTCCGATGTCAGAGGTACCTTTATGTGTTGTCCAGTGTAGGAGAAGAGGAGGGTGGACATCATCTTAGTAGTCAAGCGGCTATTCTTTTTGATTAGAAAGGTTGGTGGTACACCTGAGATCCTGGCCTATGTGGTGGCCAAAGGGACAACATGCAGCACCCATCAACATCAAAATATTGACAGAGATTAAAGTATCAATACAGAGTGCTCAATCAGAATCAGAGGAGGAGGGATACTAGAAAAAAAGTTAAACAATCAAACGAATTAAATAATGTTCCTCAAATCATGTCACATAACCAAGAAATGAAAATTGTCAATTTAAGCTAAAGACTTATTAACTTTTCTTTAAATGAAGTAATGTTAATATTAGGGATCTGTAGTGACTCTACACTCCACTCTGTTGTCATATTACAAACCCCCACAGACTTAGCAGCTTAGAACCATCCCCAATCATTAGTTCTTCCTTCTGCAGGCAGAGCTCCAGTCCCACACACCTGGCTCCTCTGAGCAGGATTTCACAAAATAGAAAACAAATTGTCAGTGAGGTTCTTAGGTTAAAAGATGCTTCCAAACTCATTCGGGTTGTTAGCTGAGCCACTTCCTTTCTAGCTGAGAATGGAGTCCCCATTTCACTGCAAGCTGTAAACTAGGGTCTATCTTCATCTCCTGAAGGTTGCTATTCAATCAGCAGCTCAAGTGCTGTTTCTTCTCCCCCAAGCCAGTGGAGGCACATCTGGTAGTGATACCGCCGTTTACCGGTGACGAGTTCTGCTCCTTCTAATGTTGAAGATTGAACACTAGAGAAGCACGCCAAGGCAAGCATATTAAGCAGGTTTTATTTAAAGCTAATAATACAGACTTCTCCCGGCAGGGAGAAGGGGGCCATGGCTGATGTTCTAAAGTCCCAAGAAGTGAGCGCACCCTACATCTTTTATAGGTTAAAGTCTCTTTTGTTCTCCAGCTCTCTTCCCCCTTATCTCTCCTTCCTGCCTGAGTGACTAGGCCTGGTTTTGCATTAAGTGAGAAACCATGGGCAGGGGGAGGGCCAGGGTGATTCAGGCAGGCAAGGGCCCAGGGGGCATTAATTAGCAGCTCCTGGCTTGCAGTCCTTGATAAAGGCAGGTAAATTTGGTAATCAATGGGCTCCGGAGATCCTTGACATTCCATTCTTCCAGGGGCAATTTCCAACTTCCAGAGGCAGATGATTTTATGGCCTCCATTTCCTTGATTTGACCCGATCCCCTATTTCTACACTAACTACCTGTTCCCAATTCTGGCTTCAGTAGCATTTCTAAACTGGAAAAAAACAAACAAACAAGAACAAAAGCAAAAAAACCTCTCTTTGACAGGTCTCATGTGCTTATTTAGGCCACAAAATGACCTCCTTATTTTAGGGTTAGTCATGCTATATAATACATCTTAACCATAGGAATGAAATCAAAACAGTTTTCACAGTCCTGGGGATTATACAGGGAACATATACCATCCTGCCTACTACCCCATATGTTGCAGTTCGATCATAATTGAGAAATGAAACATGATTTAGATTCAATTTAATGCTGAGTATGCTCACATTTAATGATCTAAAATTATACAATAAAATTATAAGCTAAATTTGAAATCTGGTTGGTTTCAAAACCTCTGTGTACGACTTACTCAGCAACCAATGTTACCTAGAGAAAGAGGAATTTTAAAAAGCAGCTAAAAAAATCAGTTAACAAACTTTCATTTTAATCTTGGAAATAATATAACTGTGAAATCAATAGCATTCATCAGTTTAGGAAAAATGTGTTATAAACACACAATCATACTCCAAACATGGATTCCATGATATTTTAGGATAATATTACTAACAAAAGCAATCAGATCTTAAAAGATTTATTCATATTTAAGGCCTCCCTCAATGTAAAATTATGCATCTGCTTTCATAATTCTGAATCCCTTTTTAAAATATAATGATCATTTCTGACCTTTTCAAATGCAATTGTCCAAAATCAGTTTCAGTCAGGCATTCTATGGTGTATATTTGCTAAAAGTAATGGAAGTTCAAGTCACAGCTTCTGTGACAGCTTTTCTTTATCTTTTTTTTTTTTTTTTCTATTTTCTTTTTCTTTAAAGGTGTCAAAGTAGAACTATTAGCTTTTCAGTGGTTTCCTGGGAGCCCTATTAGTTCTAGTGGGAAATAAGTGAATGATTCCTTCCTTAATGTATTTATAATGAGAGCTTTAGAAAAAAATCTCTAGCTCACCTGTATTTAGAAATAAGATGCTACTTACTGAATTATTGCTACTATTTCTCATTAATGCATTTAAATTTAGCAGTAAGATGACTCATTTTCATACTATTGAGCAGAAAGTGAATATGTAACATATAAATTATCATGCAAATAATGTAATATTGATGAAATACTTAAAGGATATAAGACTGAGAGACATGAATTTTTAACAATAAATTTGGCAAAAAAAAATGACTCATAAAGAAAGCAAGTTGTTTAAGTTCTTGGATTTATTTTTCGAACATTTGTGATATTATACTTCCAAATTCTGTTCAAAGTAGTTACTATAGATTGAAGTAAGGAAATAAAAGACTTCAACGATGTGGCTTTGTGCTTGAGCACACAAAAGCACTCCCCACATTAATGCTTGTAATAGAAAATGGGTCACCTTCAAACAAACCTTGAAAGTAAGCAGACCCTGCAATTTCAGGTTGTGTTCTTCAGAGCATTGTTTTATATTATGTATAAATACTTGGCCTTTTATTTATTTTTCAAAGATGTGATTTTGTGCGAAAAAAAGAAAATACAAATAACTTCTCTCTCATTTTTCTTTTACTTATATACACATATCTATATAAACATATTCATACATATCTATTTGTAAAGTTATTAGTTCATTGTGAGGAATAGCTTGATGACGATTTGTATAATTAAGTAGAAGTATTTTTTTTAAATAATAGACCCTTTTATCTTTCAAAGCAAATTACTGTGTAAATGATGTACACAACCTCAAGAAAAATGTTTTCATTGAAATATTAAGTAGAAGTATTTCATTTTTTTTTTAAATAATAGACCTTTTTATCTTTCAAAGCAAATTATTGTGTAAATGATGTACACAACCTCAGGAAAAATGTTTTCATTGAAATATTTTATTGACATAAAGGTAAATTATATTCTATTCAATGTAAATATTTTTCACTTTTGCCAGTTGACTAACAAGCAAAGCAAATATAAAATTAAGACTTGTAATAGTATTTGTAATTCTAAATATATTATTAAGACAGATAAATTCTAACTACAAACATAATACTTTTGTAAGTAAGGTAATAGTACATGCTTTAAATCATGTAAGATATGTGTAACTATAATTTCCACAGGAAAATATGATTTTAGTGTCATAAAAATATAAAAAAGTAACTGTTTTGAATGAATGCCTGTGTTGTCATGACCAAAGCTATTCACCACAGTATTCCTGTCTCCTGGGAGGAAGTATTGAATTGTGTTCTCTATTCTAGGGTCTTGTAAAATTACTAATGGACTGTACAAAGTGTTTTTGAATGAAATATTTTCATTCATTAATTTACAATAATACAAATCTTGTTTTGTTCAAACAAAATGATGTCACAAAAGTAATTCTTGGATAATTTCCATCTGTTGTTAATCTAATTCTCTGACCAAAGATGAAGGTTTATTTGGGTCATTTATAATTATTTTTTTCTTTCAAGACTAACAGTTTCAAAAGTTAAACCAAGGGTATTTTCGTCTGACCCCTGCCGAGACAGATGATGCCAAGTCCGCTGCCTGCGGCGAGGAAGAGTCAGGGTTGAGCCCCAGCTGAGCCGAGGCTGGTGGTCCTCTGGTCTCTCAGGCCGCCCCACCTAAAGAAATGAGTGGTGGCTTAGCTCCAAGTAAGAGCACAGTTTATGTATCCAACTTGCCCTTCTCCCTGACAAACAATGATTTATATCGGATATTTTCCAAGTATGGCAAAGTTGTGAAGGTTGCTATAATGAAAGACAAAGATACCAGGAAAAGTAAAGGGGTTGCTTTTATTTTTGGACAAAGACTCTGCACAAAACTGCACTAGAGCGATAAACAACAAACAGTTGTTTGGTAGAGTGATAAAGGCAAGCATTGCTATTGACAATGGAAGAGCAGCTGAGTTCATCCGAAGGCGAAACTACTTTGATAAATCTAAGTGTTAGGAATGTGGGTGCTGGGAAATGAACCCTAGACCTTGCTCATGCTAGGAAAGTGGACACTTAAGTTATGCTGTAAGGCCCCCAAAAAGGAAACCCCAACTCTGTCCCATGGATGGACGGCAACCCCAATCAACCCCAGGAGTCGTCACTTGATGCAAACCGCAAGAGGTGTTTATTCCAGCGCGCTGGGACCCAACTCATGACTCACGCAGGAGTCCAGGAGTCGAGTCCTAGCAGAAAATCTTGCAGGTTTATAAAGGCAGAGACCACACATCGGGAGGGGTCGCACATGAAAGGGAAAAGGGGGACAAAGCTGCCGGGAAATTTCAAAGGGGGTCTGGGTTTGCTGATAACATACAACATGTTTCACAATGTTTTACAACAGGGTGTAGATTCTGGTGTCTTAACTGCCTGAATACTATCTTGCTCCAATTACTCTTTTACTCTCTGTTTGGGGCTGTTTCCTGGAACAGCTTTAAGGGCTTTGTTCCCATTACTGGGAGGGAAACCTTAGGGAGTTGAGATAAAACAGACAGCTTAAAAAAAAATGTCCATTCTTTCATTTCCCCATTTTCTTTTCTGGTAAGTTCTAATCATGGAACTTCTGTCTCTGTATACTCTTCTCCAAAGCTATTCCTTGGTGGAAGGACTGGTATTGTTGCCTGAGCATTTGTACCTGTACAGCACTTACTCTTTCCCTGATGAAGGTGACTAGGCGATTTCAGGCAGGCAAGAGCCCAGGGAGCACCAATTAGCAGCCACTTGTTTGCAGTCCTTGATAAACAGTCCTTGATAAAGGCAGGTAAATTTGGTAATCAATGGCCCTGGAGATCCTTGACATTCCATTCTTCCAGGGGCAGTCTCCAACTTGCAGAGGCAGATGACTTTATGGCTTCATTTCCTCGATTTGACCCGATTCCCTATTTCTACACTAACTACCTATTCCCAATTCTGGCTTCATTTCCCCCCTTTAGCTTTAGGAACCCATAACTGCTTGTTAAGGAAATGAAAAGGGGCGTCGGTCATTCTGGCTGCTTCGAAGCTGAATGGGGGCAGCAAGGGGCAAGCAGTTTGGAGTTCCTTCTTTTTAAAAAATCAGGTAAATCGAGGGGTCCCAGGAAGAAGCCTGGTTGGATAAGAGCAGGTTGTAAAGTCATCTGGGGATGGGTGCTTCTATGATAGAAGAACAAAAAGATATGAGTACTGAAATGAGATTAGTACAAAGTAAATGTTGCAGCATCTGAAACATGCCACTGAGTATCATGAAAATGACAGAAGTTAATCTCTCACCAGGAGGTGAAAGAACTGAGAAATTGTTCCCATAACTAGGCCTAGCAAAGGCTGGAGAGGACAAGGCCTTTATTTGGGGATTTTAACATTGTCCAGGTTATCAGGAATGTAAACACAACATTTAACTCTTAATGTCATAGATGTCCCCAGAAAATATAGTTAAGCTACTTAATGTCATCTGATTTTGTAAAATATCCCTTTATTGGTATAACCTGTGTGTAGTAGAGATCTCTATACTTCTGTTACTTAGGAATAGATAATCATACTAGCAAACATAGATTAAGTCTACCTGTGTAGCTTAGGAAGGTCTGCAGGCCTTAAACTGACTAAAAACTTCTGACTCTGGCAGTTTCTCTTGATAGTTATCAGGCACATTTGCTGAAGAATCTTTCTCTCATTTGTAGCTTCCAGTCTATTCTAGTGGGCTAGTACAAGTGTACATCTTAAGTTACATTTAACTATTATTTCCTTTAAATGCCCAAGAATGGCTATATTTTGGTTTTAACTGTTTTGCTGGGTATCTAAGATCAAGCTGGTCAAATTGACCTGGTTCCTGTCTTGTTAAAGAGTCAGCTGAGTTCCTACAGGGGTCACTCGTACAGAACTTAAGAGCAGCTCCTTAGCTCCACCAGTGACTTTGATTAGGCAGGGTCTCTTGATGAGGTGACTTCCTTTAGAAGCATCAAGGGATGTTTCCCTTTTTCTGTGACCCTCCTCTGCAGCAGATGCACTGGGTGATTTTTCATCCTCTAGTCTCAACAATCTCCTTGATCAGGAGGTTGTGTGACCCAGAGTTGCAACGCTCCTTAGAGAAGTTCTCTTATTCCCTGGGTTCAGGCTGACGTTGAGGGCAAGACCCAAATATGGACTTTTCTTGACCTCTGTATTTAATTCCAATCTCTAAGTTTGATCTTAATTATCCAGCAAGCCAGTCTCACCAGTCATAAAGTAAGAGTACTGGCTTTAACTTCAATGTCTATAACTTTACAGTTATTTACCCTTTTATCTAACTGGAGTCTGCATTAGTACTGGAAATTACCACTATCTATTCTATAGGTGATGGCTTATTATCACAAGTTACCTAGGTTGTGTGTTCTTGGAGCAGCTACTTCTGCAAAACATTAACAGGTAACAGTTTTACAAAATGAAATTAGCAAGAGTAAAAATATATTCAGCTTGTATAATAGCTATCTTGAATTTTGATTGAGAACTACATTCTATCCCCTATTTGAGATCACAGTACTTTTACATCAAGAACCAATCTTTTGACTATAACTTTAAATAAGCTAAAGTCTGACTTATTTTGGAGTTACTCTAACATGCAGTAAGGTGGGAGGCAGAGCCTTATCTCAGGTAAGGCAGGGCTCTTTACAGATCTTAAGTGTTCTAATTCTGATGTTGATCTTTGCTTCTCCTTAAATATCATTAAGTAGTTTACATATACTGTTTCCTGAGTCTATATAAACTTTATAATTAACACAATTTAACATAGTATCTAAAACATGAATCAAAGAAAGGCTGAGAGAGCTTTTAACTTTCCTTTTGTGTGATTAAGTGGCAAAATGTTTTCATGTTTCTTTCATGTTTCACAATATTAACCTTTAAACAAATCAGACTCTAATGTTTAGAAATACATTTACATTTGAAATTCTTTATCTCAGTGTAAAAAGTAACAAATTTTACACATACCCTATTGATAGCAGGTCCTATAATAGAACATTAAATGATAGAAATAAATCCCCAATAAAGTTTACTCTTTATAAGTTTAAGATTACCATTACAGATAAGTTTAATCTGGAGAATAGCAGAGCTTAATAAATTCCTTGCTTTAAAAACTTGTGGTCCTGAAAAATATGAACACATTTAATATACAACTAGTGACCATTTCACAATTACCTTGACACTTTTATCTTACCAAATTTAGTTTTTAAAGAAAAATGTAGACTCTGTAACATAGTACAATACTCTATAACAGTTGTTTAACCATAATTGTATACATCTCAATTTTTAAGACTAATTGTTCTAAAGAAAACACTTAATATACACAAAGTTAAGAGTAAATTAGTGTTTCAAATCCTTGTCATTTTACCATGTCATTCTACCATATAGATTAAACTTTGGTGTATATCAGAACATTAGTATCTCACCTTAGGAAAAACCTTAAATAGTTTTAGCTGTCTCACATACATATAACCAACTTAGTTACACGCAAACTTGTTGAAACTTGCCCTTTACTTTACACAGACATTCTTAGCACTTACTTAGACCCTCATGTATTTCATCACACAAGCACTTTCTTACCCAGAAACATTTCCTTTTCCCTTTTACTAAATATATTTCCATACCCAGAACCTTTTATTTTCTCTTTCCTATCTGTTGACCCCTTTTTGTTCACATTCTGAAACAACTCTTATGAAATTTCTGAATTTAGATAAATTACTCTATTTTAATAAGATTAAATATTCTGTTGTTTATAGTACTTTAATTGAAACACAGTTGAAACTTTTGGGACCCTTTGTATATAGAATTGCACTTGTTAGGACATAACTCTTAGTAACCTTGTTTTTAGTTTAGTGATGACACAAAGCAAGTTTAAACCCTTTTACTTACTAACCTGTGAAAACACCAATAATGTTTTAGTATGATACCCCTTGGAATTTAAGGAGTTAAAAGTACTTGATGTTATTTAACAATTAGCATTTTAACTTTCTAAATTAATCTGATGTCTCTACAAACACATTTGAGTAATCCCATACATGTTAACTCTAATTCACTTATTCTGTAAAACCCAAGATATCAGAAAAGTGTCCTGAACAGTATTTGCTGTCTCTTTCCTGTTGAAGAAAAGTCCTAGAAACAATTGATATTAGACACTTTATTAATATCAATATTTTATTAGCTTGACCACCTAGAGACTTGTGAGTTATTTTCAAAGACATTTTGCTTTTATTAGTTTACCCAATTTGAACCTTTTTAAATCATGTGAATTAAAAGTATCTGGATCCATTTTTAAATTTTAATTTTAGGAGTGCTCAGTTTTGATACAGACAAAACATGACATCAGACAGCACAACATACAAATAACACAAAATCAAGGCCTTGTAACTTTATAGGTGAATCTCCATTGTAATGTAACAGATGTTCAAAAACTCTAGTTGAATAAAAAATAGAACTGATCAAAAAAATCATGAGCTCAAAAAAACATATAATTAAAAATATAGCATTTACTTTGCTGGAGTTTTAAAGACTCTTTTTACCTTTTCTTTCCCTGGGTTTGAGACCGGTCTCCTACTGAGCCTTTAGGCTTCTTTTATTTATATTTCAATGTAAGCCTTGACTGAGATCTGGAAGGATCTAACAGGTTTTAACAGAAACTTTGTGTCTAAGGCATTTTAGCCATCTCATCAGGACAGGTTGGATGTTAAAGAAAATTATGAGACCTTATTTTTTCATTACTTTTGAGACTGAAGCTACTTTGCTAAGTTACCCTTCAGGGCTGTCAGGAGGGGGAGTCCAGAGAAGGAACCTTTGGGGTCCACCCGAGAGTAGCCCGGGCCGAGAACCCCCCAGTTGTTCCAACCCTTCCTCCACCTCCGCCACAAACACACAACAGAACCAGATACAGACGGGCGCCAATCTCTGATCCACCAATTGAACCCCATCAGCGCCCTTACTGACGGAGACTACCAGGCATCCCTGGCTCTCCTTCCACCCTTAGGGCGTCCCCCAGGGCTGCAACCTGTGGCCCCCCAGGCACGTCTACCGACCACTGTCCGGCCACTCTCACGAGTCACCGAACGGTTGCCACCGAAACCGAAAGCGCGCTCACAGAACCAGACCAAGTAACAAAACACAAGACAAAGACAGACAACTTCGGGGTACCCCTTCTTACCTCCAAGGTGACTCCGCGGGTGAGGGGGGCCGTCTTATCCCGGACGAGCCCCCAAATGTAAGGCCCCCAAAAAGGAAACCCCAACTCTGTCCCATGGATGGACGGCAACCCCAATCAACCCCAGGAGTCGTCACTTGATGCAAACCGCAAGAGGTGTTTATTCCAGCGCGCTGGGACCCAACTCATGACTCACGCAGGAGTCCAGGAGTCGAGTCCTAGCAGAAAATCTTGCAGGTTTATAAAGGCAGAGACCACACATCGGGAGGGGTCGCACATGAAAGGGAAAAGGGGGACAAAGCTGCCGGGAAATTTCAAAGGGGGTCTGGGTTTGCTGATAACATACAACATGTTTCACAATGTTTTACAACAGGGTGTAGATTCTGGTGTCTTAACTGCCTGAATACTATCTTGCTCCAATTACTCTTTTACTCTCTGTTTGGGGCTGTTTCCTGGAACAGCTTTAAGGGCTTTGTTCCCATTACTGGGAGGGAAACCTTAGGGAGTTGAGATAAAACAGACAGCTTAAAAAAAATGTCCATTCTTTCAATGCCTGTCCTAAAAATATGCTTGGAGAACGGGAGCCTCCAAAAAAGAAAGAAAAAAAGAAAAAAAAAGAAAATTCCTGAACCAGAAGAAGAAATTGAAGAAGTAGAAGAAAGTGATGATGAAGGGGAAGCTCCTGCTCTTGACAGTCTCAGTCAGGCCATTGCATTTCAGCAAGCCAAAATTGAAGAACAAAACAAATGGAAACCCAGTGCAGGGGGTCCCTCAACATCGGATGATTCAAGACGCCCAAGGATAAGGAAAAGCACATATTTCAGTGATGAGGAAGAACTTAGTGATTAAAATTGTATTTATTATGTAAATATCTTAAAAATAAAAAAAAATCTTGGAGTATAAAGTTCAAAAAAAAAAAAAAAAAAGTTAAACCAAAAATACTGTGTAATCAAATTAAATGTGATCTAATAGTTCAAGTGCTAGTCCAAAGACATGGGGTTGAAATACCTGGTTTGTATTTTGGCTTTGTCTTTCTATTTGTGCACCTGGAACTTTTAGCCTGATTGTGTCTTGCTTTCTCTCTCTACAAAAGAAAGAAGATAATAGCAATGCACTGATACAATTACTCTGGGTATTAAAGTGATTTTAGACATAAAAAGCATTATAAAATTACCTAGCAAAAAATAAAAGCTCAATAAGGATTTCTATTATTATTTTGAAATCAATTAGTTTTGTCATATGCATTAATATAAATTAATATAAATTGAAACAAATATTGCTAGATTGGGCTTATTTGGATGTAAACAGAGAGAACCAAAACAAATATAAAGTCAAATCATCTAAAGTATCCTTACAAAATAAATATATATATTATGATCCCTATTTTGCATACAAAGAGTGAAATACAAAGAAATTCAGTAATTTACACAATAAATAGCACAGAGGTGATAAGTGATCATTCTAGGATTCTAATTCCCAGATAATTATTATCCATTATCATGAATTTTAAATCATTCTATGTTGTGTTTCTCTACATACTAAAACATAAAGGGAAACCAAAAGATCAAATATTTTTATGTGTTTGTTTCTTTATTAATTTATAAGTTCATGAAACCATTACTGAGCATGAAACACATGTCCTTTATTTCATCAGTTAGAAACACAAAAACCGGTTAAGTCCAAATGTATCTAATCCCTTATACCAAGTAAAACAAAAAACAACCAAACTTTGACAACCAAAGTCACACCAACACTGAGGTAAATCTGAGACAAATAATAGAAGTATTAAAACTTGGCAGGAACAGGAAGAAAGGGTGCGTCAGTCAGAGAAAGAATAAGATTAAACAGAAGGATTTGATATCAATATATAACACTTTCGTTGTCAAATATTCTGAATTGAATATGACATCTTTCAACCAAATCTGTGTCTATTTAAGCATAAGATAAAGCCACTTGTAGAATTGGTACAATCTAGGGTATATTTCATTGAAAACAAGAAAACTTATTTCATCTTTGTTAAGGTCATTTTATCCTGGTAACAATGCACTAACTTGAAAATCACATATATTTGAAATATTAACACACTTAAAATTACTATTTTTGGCAGAGAAATTATTTTGTTTTTAAATTTAGGTAGAGGCAATGGAAAGGGTGGATAGTGTGAATTGGCAGTGTCTTTAACAACCTGAGGACTCCTGGTCAGGAAAGAGGCAGCCTACATTTAGTCTAGAAATAAATGTCAAACCCAGTGATTAGCAAACACAGAGAAAAGACTAGTAAAAACATTCACTTGATGAAAACTAATTAACTGTTTTAAATGAAGAAGATCCCTTGATACACAAAACTCAATCACCTTCACAATAATTAGGTAAATTTGTTAGAAGAAAAAATTTCCTAATAAGCTAAAGAACTGCAAAACAGTAAACGTTTCTCACATTTTATGTGAGCTTAATGTGTGCACTAATTATTTTCATTTCTAGAAGAATAACTAATATGTGCTCTTATTTAATTATTGTTTTCTACTTATGATGTAAGGCCCCCCAAAAAGGAAACCCCAACTCTGTCCCATGGATGGACGGCAACCCCAATCAACCGCAGGAGGCGTCACTTGATGCAAACCGCAAGAGGTGTTTATTCCAGCGCGCTGGGACCCAACTCGAGGAGTCGAGTCCCGAGCAGAAAATCTTGTAGGTTTATAAAGGCAGAAACCACACATCGGGAGGGGTCACACATGAAAGGGGGAAAAGGGGGAACAAAGCTGCCAGGAAATTTCAAAGGGGGTCTGGGTTTGCTGATAACATACAACATGTTTCACAATGTTTTACAACAGGGCGTAGATTCTGGTCAATAGTTTCTGGTAATCATACTGTTTGAGCACTATCTGGCTATCAGGCTCAATTTACTCTTTTACTCTCTTTTTGGGGCTGTTTCCTGGAACAGCTTTAAGGGCTTTGTTCCCATTACTGGGAGGGAAACCTTAGGGAGTTGAGATAAAACAGACAGCTTAAAAAAATGTCCATTCTTTCATTTCCCCATTTTCTTTTCTGGTAAGTTCTAATCATGGAACTTCTGTCTCTATATGCTCTTCTCCAAAGCTATTTCCTTGGCGGAGGGACTGGTATTGTTGCCTAAGCATTAGTACCTATACAGCACTTACTCTTTCCCTGATGAAGGTGACTAGGTGATTTGATTTCAGGCAGGCAAGAGCCCAGGGGGCGGGCCACCAATTAGCAGCCCCTTGTTTGCAGTCCTTGATAAACAGTCCTTGATAAAGGCAGGTAAATTTGGTAATCAATGGCCTCCGGAGATCCTTGATATTCCATTCTTCCAGGGGCAGTTTCCAACTTCCAGAGGCAGATGATTTTATGGCCTCCATTTCCTTGATTTGACCCGATCCCCTATTTCTACACTAACTACCTGTTCCCAATTCTGGCTTCATTCCCCCCTCTAATCTCAGGAACTCCATGCTGCTGGGGAAGGAGGTTGATGACCGCTCTAGCTTCTTCGAGCTGGAAGTGGGTGGTGTGGGGCAAGCAGCTTGGAGTTCCTTTTCTAAAAATCGGGTCAATCAAGGGGTCCCAGGAATAAGCCTGGTTGGGGAAGAGCAGTTTGTAAAGTCATCTGGGGGCGGCTGCTTCTATGATAGAAGAACAAAAAGACATGAGTACTGAAATGAGATTAGCACAAAGTAAATGTTGCAGCATCTGAAACATGCCACTGAGTATCATGAAAATGACAGAAGTTAATCTCTCACCAGGAGGTGGAAGAACTGAGAAATTGTTCCCATAACTAGGCCTAGCAAAGGCTGGAGAGAACAAGGCCTTTATTTGGGGACTTTAACATTGTCATAAATGTCCCCAGAAAATATAGTTAAGCTACTTAATGTCATCTGATTTTGTAAAATATCCCTTTATTGGTATAACCTGTGTTTACTAGAGATCTCTATACTTCTGTTACTTAGGAATAGATAATCATACTAGCAAACATAGATTAAGTCTACCTGTGTAGCTTAGGAAGGTCTTAAACTGACTAAAAACTTCTGACTCTGGCAGTTTCTCTTGATAGTTATCAGGCACATTTGCTGAAGAATCTTTCTTTCATTTGTAGCTTCCAGCCTTTATTCTAGTGGGCTAATACAAGTGTACATCTTAAGTTACATTTAATTATTATTTCCTTTAAATACCCAAGAATGGCTATATTTTGGTTTTAACTGTTTTGCTGGGTATCTAAGATCAAGCTGGTCAAATTGACCTGGTTCCTGTCTTGTTAAAGAGTCAGCTGAGTTCCCACAGGGGTCACTCGTACAGAACTTAAGAGCGGCTCCTTAGCTCCACCAGTGACTTTGATTAGGCAGGGTCTCTTGATGAGGTGACTTCCTTTAGAAACATCAAGGGATGTTTCCCCTTTTCCATGACCCTCCTCTGCAGCAGATGCACTGGATAATTTTTCATCCTCTAGTCTCAACAATCTCCTTGATCAGGAGGTTGTGTGACCCAGTGTTGCAACGCTCCTTAGAGAAGTTCTCTTATTCCCTGGGTTCAGGCTAACGTTGAGGGCAAGACCCAAATATGGACTTTTCTTGACCTCTGTATTTAACTCCAATTTCTAAGTTCCATCTTAATTATCCAGCAAGCCAGTCTCACCAGTCATAAATTAAGAGTAATGGGCTTTAACTTTAATGTCCATAACTTTACAGTTATTTACCCTTTTATCTAACTGGAGTCTGCATTAGTACTGGAAGTTACCACTATTTATTCTATAGGTGATGGCTTATTATCACAAGTTACCTAGGTTGTTTGTTCTTGGAGCAGCTACTTCTGCAAAACATTAACAGGTAACAGTTTTACAAAATGAAATTAGCAAGAGTAAAAATATATTCAGCTTGTATAATAGCTATCTTGAATTTTGATTGAGAACTACATTCTATCCCCTATTTGAGATCACAGTACTTTTACAACAAGAACCAATCTTTTGACTATAACTTTAAATAAGCTAAAGTCTGGCTTATTTTGGAGCTATTCTACAAACAGTGAGGTGGGAGGCAGAGCCTTATCTCAGGTAAGGCGTGGCTCTTTACAGATCTTAAGTGTTCTAATTCTGATGTTGATCTTTGCTTCTTTTCCTTAAATACCATTAAGTAGTTTACATATACTGTTTCCTGAGTCTATATAAACTTTATAATTAACACAATTTAACATAGTATCTAAAACATGAATCAAAGAAAGGCTGAGAGAGCTTTTAACTTTCCTTTTGTGTGATTAAGTGGCAAAATGTTTTCATGTTTCTTTCATATTTCACAATATTAACCTTTAAACAAATCAGACTCTAATGTTTAGAAATACATTTACATTTGAAATTCTTTATCTCAGTGTAAAAAGTAACAAATTTTACACATACCCTATTGATAGCAGGTCCTATAATAGAACATTAAATGATAGCAATAAATCCCCAATAAAATTTACTCTTTATAAGTTTAAGATTACCATTACAGACAAGTTTAATCTGGAGGATAGCAGAGCTTAATAAATTCCTTGCTTTAAAAACTTGTGGTCCTGAAAAATATGAACACATTTAATATACAACTAGTGACCATTTCACAAATACCTTGACACTTTTATCTTACCAAATTGAGTTTTTAAAGAGAAATGTATACTCTGTAACAAAGTACAATACTCTATAATAGTTGTTTAACCATAATTGTATACACCTCAATTTTTAAGACTAATTGTTCTAAAGAATAAACTTAATAGACACAAAGTTAAGAGTAAATTAGTGTTTCAAATCCTTGTCATTTTACCATGTCATTCTACCATATAGATTAAACTTTGGTTTATATCAGAACGTTAGTATTTCACCTTAGGAAAAACCTACAATAGTTTTAGCTGTCTCACATACATATAACCAACTTAGTTACACACAAACTTGTTTAGACTTGCCCTTTACTTACACACAGACTTTCTTAGCACTTACTTAGACCCTCATGTATTTCATCACACAAGCACTTTCTTACCCAGAAACATTTTCTTTTTCCTTTTACTAAATATATTTCCATACCCAGAACCTTTTATTTTCTCTTTCCTATTCGTTGACCCCTTTTTGTTCACATTCTGAAACAACTCTTATGAAATTTCTGAATTTAGATAAATTACTCTATTTTAATAAGATTAAATATTCTGTTGTTTATAGTACTCTAATTGAAACACAGTTGAAACTTTTGGGACCCTTTGTATATAGAATTGCACTTGTTAGGACATAACTCTTAGTAACCTTGTTTTTAGTTTAGTGATGACACAAAGCAAGTTTAAACCCTTTTATTTACCAACCTATGAAAACACCAATAATGTTTAAGTATGATACCCCATGGAATTTAAGGAGTTAAAAGTACTCGATGTTATTTAACAATTAGCATTTTAACTTTGTAAATTAATCAGATGTCTCTACAAACACATTAGAGTAATCCCATACATGTTAACTCTAATTCACTTATTCTGTAAAAAAACAAAGATATCAGACAAGTGTCCTGAATAGTATTTGCTGTCTCTTCCCTGTTGAAAAGTCCTAGAAACAATTGATATTAGACATTTTATTAACATCAATATTTTATTAGCTTGACCACCTAGAGACTTGCAAGTTATTTTCAAAGACATTTTACTCTTATTAGTTTACCCAATTTGAACCTTTTTTAAATCACATGAATTAAAAGTATCTGGATCCATTTTTAAATTTTAATTTTAGGAGCGCTCAGTTTTGATACAGACAAAACATGACATCAGACAGCACAACATACAAATAACACAAAATCAAGCCCTTGTAACTTTATAGGTGAATCTCCATTGCAGTGTAACAGATGTTCAAAAACTCTAGTTGAATAAAAAATAGAACTGATCAAAAAATCATGAGCTCAAAAAAACATATAATTAAAAATATAGCATTTACTTTACTGGAGTTTTAAAGACTCTTTTTACCTTTTCTTTCCCTGAGACCGGTCTCCTACTGAGCCTTTAGGCTTCTTTTATTTATATTTCAATGTAAGCCTTGACTGAGATCTGGAAGGATCTAACAGGTTTTAACAGAAACTTTGTGTCTAAGGCATTTTAGCCATCTCATCCAGACAGGTTGGATGTTAAAATTATGAGACCTTATTTTTCATTACTTTTGAGACTGAAGCTACTTTGCTAAGTTACCCTTCAGGGCTGTCGGGAGGGAGAGTCCAGAGAAGGAACCTTTGGGGTCCACCCGAGAGTAGCCCGGGCCGAGAACCCCCCAGTTGTTCCAACCCTTCCTCCACCTTGTCCGCCACAAACACACAACAGAACCAGATACAGACGGGCGCCAATCTCTGATCCACCAATTGAACCCCATCAGCGCCCTTACCGACGGAGACTACCAGGCGTCCCTGGCTCTCCTTCCACCCTTAGGGCGTCCCCCAGGGCTGCAACCTGTGGCCCCCCAGGCACGTCTACCGACCACTGTTCGGCCACTCTCACGAGTCACCGAACGGCTGCCACCGAAACCAAAAGCGCGCTCACAGAACCAGACCAACTAACAAAACACAAGACAAAGGCAGACAACTTCGGGGTACCCCTTCTTACCTCCAAGGTCGACTCCGCGGATGAGGGGGGCCGTCTTATCCCGGACGAGCCCCCAAATGTAAGGCCCCCCAAAAAGGAAACCCCAACTCTGTCCCATGGATGGACGGCAACCCCAATCAACCGCAGGAGGCGTCACTTGATGCAAACCGCAAGAGGTGTTTATTCCAGCGCGCTGGGACCCAACTCGAGGAGTCGAGTCCCGAGCAGAAAATCTTGTAGGTTTATAAAGGCAGAAACCACACATTGGGAGGGGTCACACATGAAAGGGGGAAAAGGGGGAACAAAGCTGCCAGGAAGTTTCAAAGGGGGTCTGGGTTTGCTGATAACATACAACATGTTTCACAATGTTTTACAACAGGGCGTAGATTCTGGTCAATAGTTTCTGGTAATCCTACTGTTTGAGCACTATCTGGCTATCAGGCTCAATTTACTCTTTTACTCTCTGTTTGGGGCTGTTTCCTGGAACAGCTTTAAGGGCTTTGTTCCCATTACTGGGAGGGAAACCTTAGGGAGTTGAGATAAAACAGACAGCTTAAAAACATGTCCATTCTTTCAATGATTACACTTTTGGCCTCTCTCTCCTTTCTTTCTTTTACCTCTCCGTATTTTTCTTTTACTATTCCACAGACAACTTTTTATTTTTTGCCTCAACACCTTATACGTGCTTGTTCCCTGATTTTCTTTTAAACCCTTGATTTTCTATCTTGAAATGCCTTGCTGTTTCTTGGAATACCCAGTGATATCTCAGAATTCTTCCTATATACAGAAAATTAGAAAGTTAAGCAATATTTCTTATGTTGAATCTTGTCTAGATATTCTCTGATATTGAATAACTGACCAAAATAATCTGTGGTGCTATTTTATGGGGATTGGAAGGTGACTTTCTTCTGCAATATTTCACTCTATTTTGATTTACCGCTGCAGGTTCAGATATATTACACGTGGTACAAATCAATTTTGGACATATTCTGTGATATAACAGACTTCTTTCTACCTCTTTTAAGGTGCTTATTATATTAGATTGTTTCAAAGGGCTATGTGCAAGAGATTTTTTTTTTTTTAAATTGTTAATTAGTAGATCCATTTGGGGAAGAAATGCATTAAATATTGATCTGTGAATTGTCATTCTCTCTCCTTCAATAAGCAACATGAAAAAGAGGTATGGGTTATCCAAAGTTCATAAACTGAATATATTTCTTCTTTGAAGTGGTTTAGCATTATAGATATATTTACAGCAATCATGAAACTTGATAGAAAATTGTTTGATTATTAAAATGATCCCACTAAGGACGATTAAGGGGTTGATTTATAGAAAGCAGATAATAATTTCACATATTAAATATTAGTAAGAAATAAAGGCAGAAAAAATAAGACCCCAATTTTTTCTTCCCATGAAACAGACCTTAGGGATAAAAATGTCAGTTATAGACAGAAATCGAGACTGTTGCAATTTGCTACCTTTTCTTTCTTCAGATATTGCTCTGAGACCCAACATCATCTCCCTAGTCCTCTCTTAGGAAGAAGTTTTTGAAATGTATCAGTAAGAGAGCGCTAACAACAGATAGAAAGCATCCTGGACTTGGTTGATTTATGAATCAGTTGATCTGTACTGAAATTAATGAATCAAATATGTTTAAAACATTTCACCTGAGATATTTATTATTATTTATTAACAAATTATGTATATTTTGTATATACTGGAAGGTGACAGAATTTTTATGTAGATTTAGTTTTAATTTTGAAATCTTATTTATATTTATCTAATGCTAATTATTTTGTTTACATGTAATAAGGCAGTTTATGTTATCAAATAAAAACAAGTTCTCTTTAAAATTTTAATAATTTATAACTTAAGGGAAATAAAATATGCATAAAATGAACTATAATAATAATAATGACTTCCGAGGTAATAGTTAAATTTAGTTTTAGAGATTTGGGTTCATCTGCTTTATTAGTGTTGTTAAATATATATACAAAGAAATTAGTGTAGGACATATAGATTTTTAAAATTATAGTTTGCATTTAGAATGTGAATTATTTTCAAAGATTTATCATATCTTGATAGCATATATTACTGGTTGGTCTGAAAATTAATGCCTATAGGGTATGTAACATAGTACATGATATTCTGTACGGACTAATAAAATAATAAAATGGAGAAATCATAGTTAATATTAAAATTTATAAATGATATCTAATTATAATCACATGTTATTATAAGTGATTATCACTTAATTTAAGTCCAGACTAAATGGTACGTATTTAAGTATTCTGAAAAATAATCACATTGCCTGAATTTATATATAACATTCACTTTTATTCAAAAGAGATTATATCACTCAAAATTTGATTAGAAATACTTTATCTTCTAGGAATGTTTTGCTACCTAAAACTTTGATTTGTGAAAAATGTTTTATAGCTTGGGAAATGTAGGGAGGAAATTATTTTAACCTCCCAATTTTCCTTCAAAACCCTGGCGTCAAGCCAGTGACCTCTCTAACTCTTATGGAAGCGCTTATTAATATTTTGTGACAGTCTCAAGTGATAGAATATAATCTAAATTAAGCACAGTTGTAAAATATGACGAACTGAGAAAATAACTTGCCCCTTACATGCAACCACACATGCAATATTCAAGGAGAAAAAGAGATGAAAGAGAATAGTGGGGGAATAGTATATGTATTTTTTTTCTTTAGCAAGATGTACAATATATCCTAGCACATTAACATTTGTTGCTCCTGAACATCGCAAGCTGTCTTTGTTCTCCTTTGCTCTTCTTTTGTGTATCTCTGGGGAAGTGTGGGCCTTTTTGAAATGGATTTCTACTTTCTTAAATAGAAGGTGAAACATTTCCAGATGATAAATAGCTTTGGGTCTGTTACCCAGGCAGGGGAGTTCTCTACTCACACTGGACCGTTAAAGGGAATTCCTAACCTTGTGAAGTGATATTCCTGTTGCTCAATTTGCAACAATCAAGCTAGAAAGAACAAATGAGTCCTCTCATGAGAGTAGAATAGCACAGAATGTCAAATATTCTTAGGCATTTAGTAACTTTGGAAAGAAAGAAATTTGCATTACAGCATTACGAAGTCAGATCATCTTCCGGTCTGGACTTCTTTTGTCTATAAACAATATCATAATCACAATCGAATGGATTTTTAGCTAATCCAGTAACCAATGTGATGTTCCTGAGAGAAGAATAAGCATTAGTTTGAAACTAAAGAACTACAAAACAGAAACATTAAGTATTTTATAGGTTTACCAGTAAAGATATAGCAAAAAGCATTTGTTTTCTATGTAATAAAAGTATTTCAGCCAAAGAAATTCACTTTAAAAAATATTTTGGCCAATTTAGCCGAGTTAATCCTGCATTTAAATAAAATGGATACAATATTATTTCATATCTCAAGCATCAACTGCTGAACCATATGGCTAAATCATTCTATACCCATTTTAAATTGGTAATAAGTATTACCACTTATATGCAATTATTACTCCAGTATTTCCTGAAGGAATCCTGTACAAGGAATTTTCCCTTTACCTTTTAATGTGTATGTGTAAAAATAGCTGTCAGAACAGCCTCTTTTTCATGCTACCACTGAGCTATATCTCCAGCCCAAAGGTGTCCATTTCTGGTTTCAAAGCTCTCCCTATTATGTAAAGCAGATTTTGTGTGACCAATTTTGCTGGTATATGGTTTAAGACTGAACAAAAAATTTAATAAAACAGTTAGAATAATAAAGAGTAGAAGACATAACAAGAAATTTCTTGTTTCAATAGACAAATTCAGAAGGATTTTGACAAAGACAAATGACAATAAAATTAGTTGATATATTAATGTGTGATCCTTATATCTTTAAAGAAAATAAAGACCCAAAATTCTAATGCAATGCATGAAACTTTGATGAATCCATGTGCAAAAAAAGAAGATATTTGGAGAGAAATATCCATAATATTGAATAAGTGATGTTTATTAAAAGATAAGTATTTTAATTAATTTCCTTAAATGACTTAATAGCATTGTGATTGTGTAGGATAAGGTCTTATTTTAAATAAATCAGTGCTTAGGAGTGTATAGTGAACTATTATATTTGCATTTTTCCAAAATGTCCATTTAAGAACAAAGCATATACAACGCAATGTTCCTAATTATTTACTCTAAATGGTGAGAATATAGGTTTTTATTCTATCATTCCAGTTTTCTATTGTTTTTAAATTTTGTTCAATACAATTTTGTTAAAGTAAAATGGCGTATTGCCCACAAACATTTGACTCTTCTCCTAAGACCATCAGTGATTTGTAATCTAGGAACAAAAGTGCGAGCCCTTTATCCTGATGGGAATGGCATAGAGGCCATTAGAATGGATATCTAATTACTGTAAGTAACAAAGGGGTAAAGGACTGGTAACTGTCAAAGGTACTCAGATGCTGGATGCAAGAGTTTACATTGAGAGGACTCCAGCAAAGTAGGGGCAACTTTGAAAAAGTCTTAAAATTGTCAGCTATTTTGGACAAAATAAATAAGGCCTGCTAGGTAAAATACAGAGGTTGACTGGTATTGCATATACATTATTTTTCTCACCTGAATGAAATCATAAGCAAAGGTATAAATCACCAGAGCATGAGCAATACAGAATAAGACAAACATCATTACCCTATGTGCCCTTATGACTACACAAATGGTGTGACTCTACATCATGTACCACCAAATAAATGAAAAGTTGCACCCCATTTGCATACAATGAATCAAAAGACAAAATTAAATTTTAAAAAACTAAAGAATTGATGTTTAACAATTTTGAAGTTTTTATAAGATGTTAACAATAAAAATTCTAAGTGATAAGAAAAAAAAGAAATTATTGTTTAGATCATCTGGATTTAGAGTAGGACTGGCACCACATTATGGTTAAAATATTCTCCACCACATATCTGAAATTCAGAACAATGACTGGTTCTCTTTCCATTAATACTAGATCAAAACTCTAATCAACTCGCAAATCCATAATTGCAAATTAGATTATGTAACATTTAAATGGACAGAAAGCTAAGAGACTAAGAGTCATCAGATATTTGAGGAATGCCAGCAATATGGTTAGCAAAATACTCATATTTCAAAACCAAAAATAAATGTTTAATGAACAGATAATTCAGGCAAAGTACAAAAAGCAAGAGTCCTCAAAAATGTGAAAAATACCCACTTTCTGCAAGATAATGATATGATTCTTTAAAATGGGAATATCAAAGTAAAAGAAAGAAGTATTGGAATATGTCTATGTTTATGTGTGTACTGACTTTGAAAATGAGAAAGAATATCAATAAATTATTGTAATATAAAAACATTTTTAAGGGAAATAGACATACAAAATGAATAATGTGAGTGAAATATATATGATATATGGAATATTCTTGATTTCTAACACTGAACATATGAATTCTAGATAAATAACAGAGAAAACAGGATGAGAAATAATAAGGAAAATAATCCTAGAAGAAAATGTCTAAGTGTTGAAGAAAAATAGGTTTTTAACGGAAAACCTATTTACAAAGTGCACATCCTGAGGGAAAACACACATAAACTCAACCTGGAGAAAAATATTGAAAATTTTCAAAACTACATATTTGGATATAATGGTCTAAATAATTAGAATACCAAGATTTAAAAAGATTAAATAAATAGGAAAAAATACTAGATAAATTAATTAGTTTAAAGTAAATAGAAAAAAGGCTCATTGTCTACAAAGTAATGAAACATTCTGTCTTGCTTTCCAGAAATCAGTGAATATACAAGAAAATACAATAATCCCCTCAAATGTATGAAGACAGATTTCCAACCTAGAAATATGTACCCAGACAATAATTAATTTTACATGGCTGCAAAATAAAGGCACTTTCTGGTATGCAAAGACTCCAGGAACAGAACCATTCTGAAGACATTGTATGATATTGGCAAACAGAGGAATGAACCAAAGTAGAAAAAAACATAAGATGCAAGATCTGGTTTCCAAACCAGGAGATTAACAAAGAAAAGTTCCAAGTTCTCTTGTTTGGGTTAGGAAGGTTTAGACCTTCCTCTGGGAGGTATGTACTGAAAAGGAGATTGATGTTGGCCTGAGAAATAGGATAAGATTAAGGGTATAAAAAAAAATAAAATAATATAAACAAATGAACAAGGATTACATAATAGAAAAAAAATCCATATTTAAAAAGAAAACACAGAAAGCACATCAGCATTGCATATTATTTGATGGTGAAACAAAAATATTTACATTATGGCAATTGTTAGGATTTTAAAAAATATTTTAGCATCAACTTATAGAAAAACCTTAGAAAACTTATGTATCAGTAAAAGTCCCCTAGAGAAGCAGAAATAATCAAATTATTAGATACACACATAGATATAGATATATATAAATGTAGACATTGATAAGAAATCGGCTAATAAGAAACTGGCTCCATCATTATGGAGACTCACTGGTATCAAGATATACAGTCATCAAGGTGGGGACGCATCAAAGCTGGTGATGTGATTCCAGTATAAATATAAGTAACCTCAAGACCCAGAAAGACCTAATAATTCAAGTTCAAAGCAAAAATTATTTTAAAAGATGTGACAGTGACCCAACTCTAAAGCAATCAGGCAATAGGAGTTCCTTCTTATTCACAAAAGGGCTAGCCTTTTGTTTCTAGTGAGGCCCTGAACTGATTGGATGTGGTCCACTCACCCAAAGAAGGACAACCTAACTTTTTTACTCTACTGAGAACCCAAATGTTAATCTCTTAGAAACTCCCACACAGACACACCCAGAATAATATTGGATCAAATCTTTAGGAATCTCATAAACCAATCAAGTGGGCACTTACAGTTAGCCATCGGGGTTACATAAAAAACAAGACAGACTTTGTAAATCTTCAGGAAGATGATGGAAGGTGGGGGAAGAAATGGGAGGAGATATAGGGGAAAGGGTGGAGGTGTTAATGCTGTGCCCTTAGGAGATGGAGAACCACAATCATTGTAGGACTGAACAGAATTTGGAAAAGGAAACACGTGCTATTTAGGCAAGTGTTTCATTAATAACACATAAACTGAATTGTATTTCAAATCTATTGGAAAAGAAAGGTGGTGTGGCACATAATCAGAAATTTTATAAGTATTATGGTTCATATAAGAGGTGGTCCCCAGTAGCTTATGCGTTGGACAACGCATAAAAGTTTAGAGGGAAAATTATTCAGTTATAAGAGTCAGTCTAATTAATGCATCAATCCACTTGAATAGATTAACTGAATAGTAACTGTAGGCCGGCAGGGTATGGCTGGAGGGGGTGGGTCACTGGGAATTGCCTTTAGGGTTTATATTTTGTCCCTGTTAATCAGAGCTTTCAGTCAACTTCTTTGCCATGTCCTGAACTGCTTTCCTGAAGCACAACCTTCTGCCATGATGTTCTGCCTCCCATCAGTCCCAGAGAAATCAAACCAGTTTGTCTATGGCCTGAGACCTCTGAAACTGTGAAACCCAAATAAATTCTTCTTCCTCTA
This sequence comes from Sciurus vulgaris, assembly GCF_902686455.1. NCBI lineage: Eukaryota > Metazoa > Chordata > Mammalia > Rodentia > Sciuridae > Sciurus > Sciurus vulgaris. The sequence goes on from NC_136466.1 coordinate 153,559,353, forward strand.
TATTGTTCTTGTCAGGTCTTCTGGTCTTGGCAAAAAAAAAACAAAAAACAAAACAAAAAAAAAAAACCTAACCTAATATTCCATATTCCATAGTATGCATATAAAGTCATTAAGATTTAAAATAACATATCAAAAGGTGGCAACAATGTTAAAATATTTTTTGTATAGAATTTCTTGAAAAAAATGTTTTGTATTAACCTTGAATTTTTACCCTCACATCACAACCTCTTAAGGGTCATAACTGTAACAATCCACCATTGTCAGCATCGTCTCCCTCCAGGAAATATGCCTAGATATATATATATATATATATATATACCTAGATATATACATATATATATATATATATATATATATTATGCTGATTTTAGGTCCTTTGAGCATAAACTGAGAAGTGGGATAGCTGGGTCAAATGGTGGTTCCATTTCAAATTTTCTGAGGAATTTCCATCCCTCTTTCCATAGTGTTTATACCAATTTGCAGTACCATCATCAATGTATGAGTGTACCTTTTTCTCCATATTACTCAGCCTTAAAGAAGAGTGAAATTATAGCATTTGCTGGTAAATGGATGGAGCTGGAGAATATCATGCTAAGTGAAATAAGCCAATCCCCAAAACCCAAAAGTCAATTTTTTTTTCTGATAAGTGGTTGCTAATTCACAATGAGGGGCAGGCTAGGGAAGAACAGAGTTACTTTAGATTAGGTAGAGAGGAGTGAAGGGAGGGGAGGGAGTTTGGGAGGAGGAAGGATAATAGAATTAATCAAACATCATTACCCCATGTATATACATAACTATATGACCCATGGGATTCTATATCATATATCACCAGAAGAATGAGAAATTATACTCCATTATATATGATGTATCAAAGTGTATTCTACTGTTATGTATAACTAATAAAAATGAAATTTAAAAAAATTTGAAAAGCTGACCTATACAAAATAGGTAAAAAAAAAAAAGTAACAATGAATGTCCCCTATTATCTATTTTTTCCATATTTTCTTATAATTTAAGAAAACAAAAGATAAAATTCTCTCAAAAAATTCTACCAATTTCAACCTCAGAGACTAAGGCAATAGGAGAAGGGGTGAAATGAATGCTTATGAAAGTTAAGAAAGGGATGAATGAATGAGATTTGGAGCACAAGGAGCAATGTACAAAGCAGTGTCTATTTTAAAGAACAAAGAAATTAAGATTTTAAATAATATTTCAAAGGCAGCAACAACTATTTTTTCTGTAAAATTCCTTGAAAAAATGTGTTGTATCAGCTTTCCATTTTTACAATCACATCACAACTTCATAAGTGTCATAACTGTAACAGTCCAGCATTGTCATTTCCATCTCCCTCCAGGAAATATGCCCATTTCTAAGATTTAGGGACTACATAATGATGCAGAGTTTATGTTAAATTGTTTCATGTAGCAGTAAACTGGTAACTCAGTAAAATTTGTCCAGCAGGTAAGTCTACTGCACTTATGTAAAATGCACATACATATGAATTAATAATAGTATTTGTTAAACATAATTATTGGTTTTCATACAAAACTACATTTTTAAAATTAGTGGGATTTTTTCCTCCCAACACACCCCATGCTCCCTTCGTGCCTGGTAAATATTCCCCTGTCCTGACAAATGGAAAAGTAAAAATAAAATCACTGCTGGACATGGTGATACAAAAGCATTTTCCATTTTATGTGCACTTTTCAACCCGTAGAAAGTAAGAATATACTCCATTTTTTTTTGCAGCAGCAGCTTCCAAAATATAATCAGAGAGATGCTAGTAAACATTTAACTTTAGATTAGCTTTCTCAAAACTTTTGAGCACAGAAATTGAAGATTTGCTCACACTCTGAAGCTAGTCCTCAGTATCTTTTTTAAGCCTCTCTTGGCATCTCATTTTCACGCACCATCTGAGATGACTTGGAACACATCAGAAAATAACACCACCACTTCCACAAAGCAACTGCCTGGACAGTGTCTATTTCCACATCCATCATTTATGGAACTCTGTTTCTGGGAGAAATTTTATTTTAAGTGTCAATACTAAAAAATGATATTATTGGACTTGGCTGCTTCAGTCAGTAAATGCAGTCGGCACCTACTCAGCAACAGTTTATTTTTATTACTTGGAATAAGACACATTTCTGACTGTTATTTTTAAATTGTCATAAAGGAAAATAAATTTAATTTTGGTGGAGTTATCAGCATGCTGTATGTGTAGCTTGGAGTGACTGTAAAATGATGCATGCCCCATGATTTTATTTTTACAGTTAACACCACCCAAAAATGAGACAAAGCATGTGAATCCTTCTGCCCCAGCCCTCTTTATGCAAATGAGATTATGAAATTGCTTCACAGAGTAGGCTCAGTCTACATTCCATTGTTGAAAGGCCTGGGACAGCAGTTCTATCTATGGAGATAAATGTCTCAAATCTTAGTTTTCAACATCTCTCAAGATTCATAAAAATGATCATAGTTTTGGTCTTGATATTTGACTTTTTATTTCAGGAACATAAATGTAAGAAAATATACACAGGCGCACATTTACCACATTATTTAAGAAAGAATGGGTGATGTACATTATAGCATTCAAATTCACTAAATGAACATAATGCAGTCACTTAAAAGAATTGAAGAATTTCAAGTGATACTGAAAAATAATTATGGTACTGTTATTGAAATATGTCAACTCAGTTTTTTACATCAAGTGTTCACATACAATCAGAGAAATATTTACATATGTATATAAATTATAGCTAATATATTTCCATGCTTTTTTACACTTTCCATTTGTATATATTTATTTCTAAAACATATAAGTAAAATATAATAAGCTATTTTTAAGTGAAAGAATGATAGATATTCTCATCTTAATTTATCCCATTTTCTATTCAAAATACTTTATAATTTAAAGAAAATTTTATATTATCCAACATCAGGGCATTATTATTTATCTAGCATCAGATTTGATATAGAAAATAACTGCACTTTATGCCAGTCACCCCTGTTCTTGAGTTACTCAGTATTGAATAGTTAATTTTAAATATTGCCTGTCAATTCAGGATAACACCTGTGATCTGCATTAAGCTTTTATCATGCGTTCAATTCCTATAAAAATTATAATCTTTCAAAAGTTTTACATTCAACAACTTCATTTGCAACTCAAAGTTTTAATGTATTTTCAGGTATTTTTTATATAGCTATAATCTCTGAAAAGCTCATTTTTTTTACATTAGAAGGAGGAAAAGGTAGAAGATTGAGGAGAACCAGCAGTGAATTTAATTTAAATTTTGGATAGGGATAGAAACACATTTGCATTTTTATTCTTATGACATTTTCAAAAGAAAACATTTTTGATTTTACCTAAATATGCTGTGTTTTGTTTTGTTTTGTTTGTAATTCTACTTGGAGTACTTTGAAAAAACCAACTTGGAATTTTCACTCAATTCTGAAGATATCAGCACATATTCTTTGAACTATTGGCAAAGTGATCCATTTTATGAAGTCATTTCCATTGCATTGAGCTTTTGCCTGTCTTATATCTTTAGATAAATTCCAAAGCTAAAGCAATACCCACTGTATTGAATATCTTAAATGGTATGATTGAAATTTGTAATTTGAAATTCCTAAGTTCAAAGAATATTTATCTACAGCTTGATTTTACACTTGAAATTTCCTATGCTTCATAGCAGTTTCTAAAATATTTGGAGGAAAAAAACTTCCTCTTATCATTCATAGCAATTTTCTTCATTCTTAATTAAAACATAGAAACTTACAGAAATATCGAATTCATATGCCCTCTAATTGTTGCCTTAGTCTTTTAATTATGCCTCTTCACTCTTGAAGAGAAGACCACAGAGCCCAAGTGACTTCAGGGTTGGTAGGACTAGTTTTTGGCAATCCCATAGGAAGGATTTCAAGTGTGTTGCACAGAGTAAGAGACGGAAGTTAATTAGAAATAGTGAGGATAGGGTGGCACAGGATAGGCACTAAGTGGACATTCTCATGGAGAGACAGGGTAGCTATTGCACAATCTGGGTTTTTGAAGGGATTTGTGGGTTTTTTTTTCATCTTACCTCAATTTTTAATACTCCATTAAGTGATTTGTTACCCTTCTTAGAAACCTCAGAAAGTCTTTGTGTAGGTACTGATAGTCACAGGTGTCTGTGACCTATTTTTGGTGATGACCTGTCACAACAGGAGAGTTATGAAGGCCTGATCATAAGAGATCTTGACACGATAGTTACCTTAAGGGATTATAATTAACTGTCTGGAGAGTTTGGACATACCAGTTCCCATTTTCCTGATGCTGGTCTACTTTGAAAAAGTTTTCTGTTATCCCCAGTTCTGTGACTTATGAGCTGTCTTTGATGTGTATGTCTGTTATCCTACCTCTACCACTTACTCAGGACTGACTCCTAACACCACCAGGTGTAAATCTTTATGCTTACACTCACACACGAATATATTTTCAGAGCAAGTTTTGAAGTAAATGCAAGTTCCAAAATGAATAAATTCAAGTTAATAATGTTAATCTGAAGAATAACATTTTACTGAATGTAAATCACAATGTCAAGCTTGAAAGCAAAGAGGTACTAATGTTAACATTTAATTGGTATTTCTAATTTGATGTTACTGATACTAACACCCAGAAAGGTAAATGCAAATAAAATACGTTTATGTAATTAAAAATATTTAAAATCTCTTTTTTGCTGCAATATTAACAAACACAAAAGTCATTTTTGTACCAAAATTTTGCCAGAGAGCAGTACCTGTATGTAGATTGTAAGGCACAGTCCAATGGTTATGGGCACTATAAAAGTTCAGCGTTGTTTCTTTAAGTGATCTGTTGACTACAATGAGCTCCCAAATATAAAATCTCAGAAACTGAAATCAGAAAATTATATCATCATGAGTGAAAACAGTTTAAAACATTTTATATCAGCACCTGAATTAAAACAAATGTAGATGATATAATTATATGAATACAAATTATTGTGTAAAATAATTATAAATACATTTATTTATATTAATTATAAGAATATGTATTAACAAACTTTTTATAACATGATATTTTAATGTGCTATTTCTTGCATAAATTTACTTATTCTGGGATAATTTATGGTTTTCCAAAGCTATGTTGAGCCTTTCACTTATTCTTGGACTCCAGTTTGAGCAATGAGGACCACGTCACTGTGATGAATTCCCTTCTCTTTGATTCTCTCCCTTATTGATTTCATGTGTATCTTATTTCATGGTACAATACAGTGAACTGATAATGTGTTGAATTTCAAAAGAAATTAACTGAATTCAAATTTCTCTGTATTACAAACAAGAAATATTCTATAAGGAGAATGAATTAGAAGAAACTTATCTATTAATCTGAGATGAAAACCACTGATCCTACTAATAATTTGGTTAATATTAGATAATTCATATAATCCCAACCAGTTAAAATGAGATAGTCTATCATTTATAACTGAAAGATCTTCTATGACTATATCTAGGATCTCTGTCTCTCTCTCTCACTCTCTCTCTCTCTCTCTCTCTCTCTCTCTCTCTCTATATATATATATATATGTGTGTATGTATTCACTGCCCATTTTTTCAAATTTTCTGAATGTTTAAAATTTTTATATTCAAAAATGATGGAGAAAAATGAAAAGAGACGGTTTTTGTTTAATATTCCTAATTAAATAAATTATACTGCAAGATGTGACTCTTTAATAATGGCAACATTTTTAATGGTCTCCCTCTCTTCTCTCCTTCTCTCTCTCTCTCTCTCTCTATCTTCCCCCACCCCAAAGCTTCATTCTGACTTGGACAAGGGAGAGGGTACTGTTAAATACACCCTCTCGGGAGACGGTGCTGGCACTGTTTTTACCATTGATGAAACTACAGGCGACATTCATGCAATAAGGAGCCTGGATAGAGAAGAAAAACCTTTCTATACCCTGCGTGCACAGGCTGTGGACATAGAGACCAGGAAACCCTTGGAGCCTGAATCAGAGTTCATCATCAAAGTGCAGGATATTAATGACAATGAGCCAAAGTTTTTGGATGGACCTTATGTTGCTAGTGTTCCAGAAATGTCTCCTGTGGGTAAGTAGGCAAATGAAAACTGTCAGATGCTAATAAACTTCTCCAACATTCACATTTTCAGGTTAATGTAAATATATTATTTGTAAATTCTCTAATTACTTTTCAACTATAGAGGCTGCAATTATTTTTATTTATTTTCTCAGCATTTTCTATTTAATTCTTTTTTCTCTTCATTATGAAGGTATCAATTAGAATATAGACCATTCTCCATGTTTCCCACATATTGATTTACCTAACTTCATAACACCCCTTATAGTTCAAGAATAAAAAAATAATTTTGTATTGAAACAGATTATCCTTAACAATTCTAGATACCAAGTGACTGCTAGGTATAACTACCTCATACCACCAAATAACAGAGAGAAATTTTGACTCAAGTATGCAAATCTTAACCAAAGTGTGTACTGAGTCTGACCTAGAAAGAGTCCAGAAAGAGGTGTTTTACATCTTTTTTAGAATCAATAGAGATTCGAGAATGGTAAGATCATTTATTTTGTGTATATAAATATTCCATATTAGTTATACTACCAAACAACAAAGAAAATAATGTTATGATTTTATTATTAGAATAAATTTACAATTTGATTATGGTGACATCATCATTCTTAATAATCTATATTTAATATAAATTCATATTTCAGCATCAAAGACTTCACAAATTCCTATAATATATACCATAAGGTTAACTAAGCTGAGAATTCTAGCCTTAATGGCCATTTTAATTAAGATTTTTACTCCTCGGTCACAACTGCAAATTCATTCTTGTATTCTAGTTCCTATAACTTCTAGTTCCTATCACTGGTATTCACAGCACATTTTTATTTTTTCAAATTTTATGAGTGTTTAAAATTTTTGTAATCAAAATAATGGAGTAAAAAGAAAAGAGACTAGAAGTTTTTGTTCAATATTCCCGATTAAAGAAATTATCTTCAGGAACTTCTAGTTCCTATCACATATGGAAGATAAAGTCGCTACATGTAGGTTAAACTTGAAACTTGTAGTGAGCCATTGTTAATATTTCCTGAGTCTGACATGTCTCAGAGGGCTGCTGCTCCCCTACAACCGTTCAGGACATGCAGGGAAGATTGCACACACTGCCCTGAGGGCAGAAGCAGGTTAGTGGCTATAGAAGTTGTCACATAGATTTACTACAAATGCACTTGAAATTGTGTGTGTGACCTTATCAGCCATTCAGAGACCAAATTCTCACCCTTACCTAAGAAATCAAATGGAAGTAGTTCACTTAGATTCCAAATTTTAATTTGTGTACTCAGAGCTGCAGATCTCATTCATTTTCCGATGCATTTTTGAATTGCCCATTTTATGCAGCATTATGATTGCTGGAGATTTAGAAGTACAGTGGGGAAGAAGAATGCACTACCAGAAAACAGGAAATGAGGGAGACAATTTTATTAATTGTGTCTTTAGTTTACAGGGAGAAGAAAAGTAAAGGTAACATTCTTTGAGAAAAAGACTTTTAAGAAAACAATGCTATTCAGTAGATAAGTAGTTTAACCCAGTCACTTTGTATAAATTAGAAATATCGACATGAATTTGGAATGCTTAGTGATTCTATTACTAAAACAACATCCTTAAAGCAAACACACACATCTTGTTACAGTATCAGAAAATTCTGTCTCATGAGATAAACAATTAGGTCTTTTGTTGATTAGGATAAAGCACAGGGCCGAAGAGCTAAGCCCTTATTTAGAAAATTTGCAGCTAGTGCCTGACAAAAGAAATCAATCTGGGAAATCAGGAGAAAGGTAGGTAAATGAGAAAATGAAGTAGACCCAGCTTTTGCAGTTTCAGGGTGTAACACCGTTAAGGTCTGTGGAAAATGAGTCTGTGTGAAGTGTGTCGTTCTGTGCCATTAATAATATTTCTCCTTGGCTACTCAAAAGTCTCCTGTAAAAACTTAACTTGGCTTGCAGCACATTCCTTCCACCCCATGGTAGTAGGGATAGACCCCGAGTCTTTCTGCTCAAGGCAAGGACTCTACCTCTGAGCTGCAGCCCTGCCCCCAGCTCTTTTCATTTTATTCTGAGACGGGTTCCAAGTTTCCTGAGCTGACCTTGAGTTTGTGATCCTCCTGCTCAGCCTTGTGGTAGCTGGGATTAGAGGCCTGTACCACCCTACCCACTTTCCCCTGTCAATTTGATTTTTTATTTGTTCCTTTTAGATATGCATGACAGTAGAGTATATTTTGACATAGTATACATACCTGGAGTATAACTTATTCTAATTAGGAGCACAGTCTTCTGGATGTACATGATGGTGAGATTCACTGAAGTGTACCCATATTTTTTCATAGCTGGAGTATTTCTTTTGAATCTGAAACTATTTACATATTGTGGGTTACTCTGGGTATTCTTGAAATACATTTACATACTGTGCTCTTTTCAAATGAACACCGAGGTACAAGCACCACCTATGAATTAAATGTTAAAAGTAAAAATGTAGCATACATTGCTTTTGCCTTTCTTCATAATGTCCCCACACATATAAAGCCCAAGACACTGGAGAGCCACCTACACTTGTGGCATCTGTTGCTTCTCTTTTTCTGTGACTAATTTAAATCTCACCAACAACTATTGTGTATCCAGAACTTGTATTTACTGGATATTTCCAGATTACTTGAACTCCATTCTCAAGTATGCGCTTCTTACTGGGTGGAAATGGTTCACTGCTGTAATAAGCAAATAAAAGTTTATTTTTTCCCCCACCTTCCTAACTACCACCCACCCCCATATAATCTAGGCAGTCCTTCCTCTTTGACATTTTTCTGGGAATATTTAAACATTGATCCAGACTGAATGGAACTCTTCACATTAAATTCACATTGTAGCTTTGGTTGCAACACATCTCACTTGAGGCATTCCCTATGATACAACTTTTCTTTCCCAACCACTGAGAATGGGACAATTTCAATTTTTTAAAAGAAAAGAAACAACCAATTTAAAAATACATATAGTGAAATAATTTATTTTGTAATACAAAAGAGAACACGAAGTAGTATTGGAATGAAGTGTCTTATGCAAATGTCTATGTCACAATCATGGATTAGATACCTGAAATCATGGTACTCAAATAACTTGCAAAGAAATTAAGTGAAATGAAAATTACATGGAACGTAAGTGTATAAAGAGAGAATGGTGGTGATCAGAGCAGGTTGAGATTTTAGAGGAAAATCAATATTTAAGACTTATAACACTATGGAGTGCATTTAATTCCCTAAGTTGAAGAAAATTCTACTGAATCTATGAATTGTTTAAGAGAAAGGTCATTCTGTTACCAACTTCTGCTACATCCAATATGCCATGGAAGTAATATTCAGAGATAAAGTGCTTTTACTTTGACCTAAGGAAATTACTTAATGATCCAGATATTCTCCAACTCAAAGCTACTCCTTGGAGACAAATTTAGACTTTATGAATGTGGTCTTAATTCTTTAAGATCACTAGAGTTACAATGAATTGCAGGAATGTGCCCTCTTTAATATCTGATGATTATGCATCAGTAGATTATGCAGTTTAAGTTACTTTCCATGGAACACTGGAAGGCTTCAAGTGTTTAAATCCATATTCACACTGTGGTCTCTCCCTCTGCGTCAGCTAACTCATTTTGAGACAGCTGATTAGATTATTAATAACCAGGTCTCCATGACATGTTTTAGTAGTTGTCAATTGTGAATCATGAATCATAATTTATGTAGTAAAATGTACCACTCCCTAAGCAATACCAAGGTACCAGATAATGTAGCCAGAGATTTTTATTCTTTATTTTATTTCATCTTAAAAAAAAAAATCCTTTGTACATTATTTTTATATGTTTTATTTTTTCTTTATAAAACTCAGTAATTCCTGTATCTGAGAAAGTAAGAACATCTCCCAGGCTCTTTGGAATGGATTTAATCATAATTATACTGTTTTTCTAGGGTTAGTAGCTACTAAAAAACGATCTGGGGGAAACTTAGTTTTAGATTTCAATTTCAGATAATATTCTTAGAAGTTTGGAATGCCTATTATTGTCTTATAGTAAATATATTATATTTTAATATATAATTTTAGAATGGCGTTCCTGCTTAAAACAGATCTGAAGAATAGGAATCTCTTATCCACCTTCTTAGAAAAAGCTTTACTAGAAGTTTAAGTAAACCAAGGTACATTGGAAAAATTAACTACAGGCTTAATTAAAAATAATTAAGAAGTACTCCTTTCATATTTTCTTAGAACTCTATTTTGTTTCACATAAAGTTTGGGGACAAATGCTAAAACGAATTTTTTGTTGTTGTTGTTGTTAGGGTCTTTCAGGGGTTGTTGACTAGACAGTATATTTGGTTTGTACTGAAGAAAGGATATCTCCAAGAAGGAAATAGTGAAGATCTTTATACTTAGCATTAACTTATTACATCATTGTTTTGATGTGGAAACACCTATAAATGCCCACACTTGCTTATTTTCACAGAGATGTCATAGAGGGGGAAAATAAACCCCAAGAAACAATAAAATACATATGTTGCCTTGTCTTAGAGCCGGACGTGATAACTGAGAGCAGCTGCGGAGCACAGCAGAGCAGGAATCTCCTGGGCATAGGTCTATGTTCTTCAGGGCGGTCCTTGTCAGGAATTCGGAGGCAGCAGGTGGATTCTTGTGCTCCTAATACATTCTCCCTCTTTAGCGAGAATCAACCTTCATATTGGAATTTACACTCTAATCCTTAGACCCCATTCGGTTTTCATCAATGGTCTCAATGAAGTGTTAAACTTTTAAAGTTCAAGTTCCAAATCATACATCACATTTATATTTTAGATATCTTTAGTTCCCTTCAATCTGGATCTCTTCCTTGCCTTTTCCTGGCAGGCATGACCCTAACCCTTTCGGAGATTTCTGGCCAGTGATTTTTTTTAGGATATCCCTCATTTTGAGTTGTGTGGTTGCCTCATGTATAAACTAAGGATATATATATATATATTTGTCCAAGATACCAGAGAATCAGTGCAGTATTCCTATTGTTCCATCAGATAGGACATGGTTCTAATTTGTCTCATTACTAATGATACTCCTTTTCAGTAACTGATGAAGGTTGTGTATCAGTTATCTATTGTTACCTAATGCATTGACCCAAAACTTAGAGGTTATAGCCAAGCTATTGGCTCAGGTTAGCTTAATCTGGGATAAGTAAGTTCACCCCTCATTTTGCAATGATACAAAAGCATGAACATGAAGAAGCTGTGATAATTTTGATCCTCTTATATTCTGCCTAACACTTTGTAGTCTCCCGCTTTCTCATGAATTCTGGACATTCCTCTCCAGCAATATATATTCAACCACTTCCTAGGACCCCAAGTTTTTATCCTATTATGGTATCAGTTCAAAGTCCAGGAGCTCATCATCTAAATCAAGTCCAGATGGAACAGGGTTCTTGAGTTCAGCTCATCGCCATTTAGAATCTGTGAAAGTGCAGAGGCCTGTTACTTACCCACAACACACCTAGAACAGGTTGGTGATATAAGTGTGAGGCATTTCTGCAGATATTTCTGTGAAAAAGTGGAATAATGAACAGCATAAAGGAGTAACCCGTCCATCACAACTCTGAAATCTGGGTACTCAATGTGGGAAATCATTTGACCATCTTTAATATTGGGAATACATGCCCATGACTTTAAGGTCCACCTTAAAGTCCTCCCTGCTTTTACATAAAATATAGCAAAAACTTTATATCTATATGAAGCCCCTTTTACTTTTTAAAATTTTCAGTAGGGTCTTGCTAATTTGCATAGGACCTCACTAAATTGCTGAGACTGACCTCGAACTTGCAATCCTCCTGCCTCAACCTCCCCAGTCACTAGGATTGCAGGTGTGTGCCACCATATCCAGCTATAGCATGAACTTGAAATCATATGTGGGTTTAAAATTGTCATGATTTCAAACCACTTTGTTAGGCGTCCAAGTAAATTTCCTTATTTCTTTTGGATAGGCGATCTTTCCTGATTGTGCTTTGCTTTTCTTACCTCCAAGAGAGGAATAAAAATATCTTATTCTCAGAGTTATTGAAAGTACCAAGGGAAAAAATTGTGTGCATACCACTTGACACAATCCCTGGAAAAGTGCTGTCTAAAAATGGGGATGTGTCCTGGACCTGATGTGGTGATCATTCTGAGGACACTAGCCAAAGAAAGCATAATTTTCAGATGTTCCTGCTAATTATCATCTTCTTTTTCCTCAAACAGTCTCTCCTTCTGACACACAAAGTTCAATATTTACCAACTTCCTTTCTACAAACTAAACCAAGTTTGTTTAAAAACCTAATAGACCTTCTATTCCAATTTACATTTCTTTGGTGTAGAGGACTCTTTTATCTTAATGTGTGGAGACAAGCTGTTGATATGTAAGAAGCATCAATTATCAGATTACACTTTTGCTTCACAATCTCCTACGTGGCTTTAACACGTTTGATGGAATTGAGCAGGGCCTTATAATCTTGCCTGTGTCAGCCGCGAAGTGTCCACAGCACTTGGCATAGCAGAACTCTTTTCAGGGCCATAGGGTGTTATGACTGAGCATTCAGGGAGCATATTATTCCTCTGTCTGATTCCCATGTTTTTACTGGTGGTGAAACAGCAAAGGTAAAACTATTGACAGATTTTGTGCAGCCTTGAGAAAAGCGAATGAATTGTTTCAGTAGCAGCACAATGTGTCCCTAAACATAAAACATACCACATTGATAGTTGCTTTAGCAGCCACTGATCAGCAATAAATGTTAAAAATTAACAAGAAGTTTCTTTTTTCCTAAACTGCCAAATGACTCTGAGCATTAAATATATTTTAGCAGGAGTTGCTTCTCGGCCACAGAGTGTTTCAAAACATTAAACACATTTTCAAAGTATTACTCCTTCCTCAGCCTCCAAGTGGTTGTAAACATTAAATATGTTTTATAAAAACTGCTTTGCCAGCTACTGGCAGTATAGCTCTGAACATCATTTTTCTTTAAAGTTGCCTTCCAGCTGCGGGACTGTTTTTCCTTATTTCCTCCATTCTATTTATATTTTGTACACAAAAGCAGGCAAGAGGCTACCTTGGCCCAATTGTCTATTGCTTTATGGTAAGTGATCACGGGAGAACAGTTGAACCTGTATAAAACCTGGTGGTAATAGAGGCTTGCTGAGGTTCAATTGCTTATACCGGAATTCCACGAAGAGGTCAGTTCTGTTTTGCAAAAGAATTTCTTTTTTTTCATCTGTGGACTGTGTTGAAGAAGAAAGATAGGCAAGGCATGCACTAACATCAGTATTTAGAAAAACACCTTCATGTAACCAGTCACTGATGTATCAAACCCATCAATCAAGGCAAAACTACTTTGCCAAGTTAAAAGACTCAAAGAAAGTCGAAATGGCAGACTGTGAAGGTACTGAGACCTGTAATTCAAGTATGATAAAGGACTTGTAGTCTATGTTTGGAAATTATTCAGTGTGACAACTCTGACAGTGAAGAGGAAACCACTATATAAAGGTCTACTCAGAAGTTAACCCTGCAAATGTCCTTATTTTAACCAAATTCACATGAAAATCAGGTATGCTCTGTGAAACAATTCCAAAATGAATCAGTTCTATCATCCCAGGCACAGGAATTCATCATCAAGCCAAATAATTAATTACTTAGGCTTTGATTTCTACAGTATCCAGTTGCTTTCCAAATTGTGTGGCATTTTTCTTCCTGAATTCTCTATTCTAGGAATATGTTCAATAATTCAAATATTAATCAGATACCTATGTGACGAGCATACTGCGGTTTTAGAAGAGTAACTGACAAAGACAACAGCCCCTGCTTTCAAAAGCCTTTGTCACAAAGTTGTCAAGCAGTGACAGCAAACTGTGGTCTGTGAACTAAATCCAACATCATCTGTTTGATTGGACGATGGTTATACTCATTCATTCACTTATTGTATGTGACAGTGTTCAAACTACATGCAGTCAGCACCAGAGAAGATATGGCCTAGAAAGACTGAAAAATTTCCTACCTGGTACTTACAGAAAAGCAGTGAGACTTACTAGATAGTAGATTGGGTATTGAAGAAAAGTTTAAGACCAACATTTAAAAAGAGAATCATGAAGAAAAAGAGCGTTTCCTTAACAAAATATTTTTTCCAAAAGAAAAAATTAATATTGAAAAATAAAAAGAAACAAGGAAATGGTATAACCAGACATAAATATGAAGATGAGAAGCAAGTTCCACACTAGCCTGTGGTAGTAAGGAACCATCAATCTCTGCTAAAAGTGTTGGTATGACTTTATTATAATCATTTCAATAGTCTTCTTAAGGGCTAAATTTTCAAGATAAAGTTTTTCTTTGTGGGGATTCTTAAATAATTATCCTGCAAAAATAATAATTCTTACAAACATGTAAGGTTATTTTTTACATCAAAACTAAAACTTGAATACTAATGAGGTTCAAAAAGGCAGCTTCTAGTTTGGGTTGCAACATTACTTCCCCATCTGCTTCCTCAGAATTCACAGTCTAGTTGTTCATTGAGATATCATCAAGTTAAAGAAAAATGCAAAACTACTGAAAGTATGTTTTTAAAACCCCACCAACATTAATATTTACTACCAAGTAAGTATTATAGGAAACATCCTCAGAAGGTAAGAATACCACAAATTTATTTAAGAGTGAGACTATTTCCATTTCTGACCCAGAAACCAAAAATCAACAATAAAAACTCAAGAGGCTGCAATTTAACAAATGATTAACAAAAATGAGTATAAAAATATGGTGTAATTCATTGGCAAAGGCACTAAAAGGAAAATAAACATTTCAATTGAATAGTTAACCACATTAATTTTGCCACTGAGAAAAGCATAGCAATGGAATAATTTAAAAAATACTTTGATGACTAGAAAGTGCCAAAATATGATTATCTACTACATGAATCCCAAATGAAATAGGAAAGCAATTGGTGGCAGCCTGAATAGCTAAAGGATTCATTCATGTCCTTTCCCCCTTTTGACTGAATTTAATAAAGTTGCTGTTATTATACAGTGAAATGATCCATACTGAAAACATGGTCACAACAATTTACCAGAAACTTCACTATAAGATTAGAAAACATTTCAGCAATTTTAATCACCATTTCTGAGAGAAGTTTTCATTTTCACAAAAATAATATTTTTCTTTGGCAATGTTAAATACCTGTTACGAAAAGACCCAAGTTAGGAGTAGCTCTCTCATATCGTTATGTGTGGGATTTCTGCCATGTCCTGCATAGATGAGAAAAGGGTTAACTGCCAGAGGATGATGTTGGCTATAATCGATCATTACCTATAAAATAGTCTAATCAATAAGCACACAAGAGCCAATACTCTTTTTAAATGAGAGGGGGGTGTGACGGATTGGGCCATACCAGATCTGGCCTCTAAAAACATGGAGTGGCCCAACTCTCCTTTATTTATAGTCGCACAGGTAAAGGGGCCCAGACCAGGAGGGGCTTCTTCTGTGATAGACAGGATGGGGTGGAGTTAGGGGAACCTATCATCTAACCAGACAGGCAATCACTCCCACACAGGGCCACATACCCCCCAGTGATCTGGGACTGTCCTCCACAGCAGTTAGTTCCTAGGCGTCAGGCCTCTGTGTCCATGACTCAACCTCATCTGATTTTGCTACATAAAGATGACTCCCTACAGTTATGTTTAGATTTCTAGAGTCGGATACATTCATTTTGTATGTAATGTGAAGTTTCATTTACTATTCTCATTGACACTTGTCAGTCAGAATGGGTCTTCTAGAATTTAAGAAAATCATGTAAACTTTGTCACCTATATTTCTTAACCCCCCAGGTGTTTAGAAAAAAACTCTGGTATATTTACAAGGTAACAATTAATTCTAAATATTGGAAATACAAATGTGATTGTGAGGAATTCATTGTCTAATACGTTTCAACTTCACACAAATGGCTACCTAAATACATAAAAATTCTATTTTGTGTTTTTAAAAGTATAGTTTGCTTATTTACTACAGGAATACTAATGGATCCCCATGTTCAATCACAAGGAATACTGTCGACATGTGTTAGAATCTAGTACAACAGAAGCAAGTTTAGCTTAAAATGAAAGGGTGATGAGAATAAAATAGTTTTGACAGTTTTTCCTACAATAAGATTATTATTTTGTGAATAATAAAAGAAGAAAGACTTCTGAAAATTATTTTATTGTTCCAAATATTTGTTTCTCATGAGGGTTACTTGTAGAAATATACTAATACACAATGATTAAGCCTGACAATAGTACAGATAAGAGGGTTTACAGACCATACTTATAAAACACTGTGCTTCTAGAGATGCAGAAGGCTCTGATTGGGGAGAGAAGCCCTGGAGTATAAAAGATTTGGACATAAACTTTGACTTCAGATGGGGGAGTGTTTGGAAAGTTGTATTATTTTTGTCAAGCTTAGTAAGTACTATTTGTCACTAAAATATTGTTACCAGAATTGAAAGAGATGTCATTAAAGAAAAACATCACTAAACCCTAGAAGGGTTTAAATAAATGTTAGAATCATTTCCTCCTGCCTTATGTAAGCAGATTCTTTTCCTGTCGGGTTTTAATTTTGGAATGATGTCTTCAATGACTTTTCTTTTCTATGTTTATCCTTGCAATTGTTCCCAACAAATCACCTACCAAGGACATTTCAGAAACATTTTAAGAAGGCAGAATCATTATTAAATATGGCTTATCCAAAATATTTGAATAGTAACTCAGACAAATGAGAAAATATAAAATTATTATGAAAAATGTCTAGCTTATGTGAAAAGTAATGTGTTACAATTTGAATTCCTAAAAAACAGACTGAACAAACATTTATTTCTTCTTCAAATTGCCATTAAAATAATAGAACATAGTAATTAAATAAGTAGAAGGTTGGGGAGAATAAGAATTTTCTGAAAGACATAAAACATGTCAATGAGGCTTGTATTTTTTAACACAATAGAATCACTGGTAGATTTGTTTTTTCACCATAAATATTTATAAAAGTGGACCACATATAATGAAGCTATGGTTTCCATATCTAAGACTGAGAGCCATATTAACTTGTCATCCTTGAAGGAAAACATGGGAGGAGCAACACATTCGGCCAGACTCTGATTAGGGACACTTTATGGTGATTTGACACCAGAGAGGGATTATTAGGATAAAGAGTGGAGAAGCAGAGATCAGATCTTAGAACTACTGCCGTGACTGGGATTGTGTTGGAAGGGGAGAAAAGACCTAGAAAGCACCACAAAGTCAGAGCAAGGGTTTAGCATAAGCTTTGAACAAGCACTGTGCATGGACACAGCCCTGCACACTTGCCAAAAGCAGCTTCTGGGGAGACTGAATTCAGGTTTAATACAGGACAGGGAGGTGTTGAAGTTATTGATCAGCCACAGGGGAGAGATTTCACAGACTATCTCGGGCAGTAAGAAAAAAGGCCATTTTCTTCAGTAAAGCCTATGTTCTATGAAGAAGAATAAAATGAAAAGAGAGTTTCCTTAAAAAAAAAAATAATGAAATCAGGCATGCCAGATAAAGATCTGTCAGCAACTTAACTGCTTCAAAAGCAATGACTTATGACTCTTTATCAAAAGACAACATCCAGTTTTATTTACAATACATTACCTAAAGTTCATAGTAATCAATAAAACAGCCCAACATGATTAACTGTATAGAGACCCCTTCTCTAAAGAAGGTTCAAATTCATTGCTGGGGTAGGTACTCCAACATAAATTTTGGGCAGCACATAATTCAACAAAAGATACTCAAGAGATAAAAATTTCAGACTGGATAAAATATGACAAAAGTATATGCCCTCTATTACAAATGCACTTTAAGCATATATAGAGAAATACATTAAAAATAAAAGGAGGAAAGGAATATAACAGAAAGAGAAGAAAGATAATGCAGAGAGAGAGCAATTCCAAACAAGCTTAGTATCCAGAGATAAAAAGTGACATAGTTTATTGATTCTTTATGCATTCTGCTTTCATGTATAACTAATTAGAACAAATTTTTAAAACTAAAAAACATTAAAACGTGAAATAATTTAATGGAACCAGCCTGGGTGTCCTTCAACTAATGAATAGATAAGGAAAATGTGGCATATATTCACAATGCAGTTTTATTCAGTCTTGAAGAAAAATAAAATTGTCATGTGTTGGAAAATATGTGAAACTTGAGACCATTATGTTTAGCAAAATAAGCCAAACCCAGAAAGGCAGTAGCCATATGTTTTCTCCCATACGTGGAAACTAGAGAGGAAAAAAGAAAAGAAGGGTGGAATGGTGGCAAGGGGGAGTGACTCATGAAAATCTAAGAGAGATCTGTAGAGTGGAGGAAAAGGACTTGGGAGAGGGAGGAACAGAGGAAAAGGGAATTTTCTGGGGAGTGATATTGCCAAATTACATTGTTATATTGCATGCATGTATGAATATGTAACAACAAATTCCACCATTATGTACAATTACAATGCACCAATAAAAATGTGGAGAATATACATAAAGAAAGAAATCGAGATAGTTTACAATGTAAAAAGGGTAAATTCTTCTGAAATGTATTGCAATTCTCAGTGTTTTTATAACTGAAACATAGCGGCCAAATGAAAGGAGTAAAAACAAACATAACTAAACAGAAATAGAAAACTTTTACTAATAATTCAAGATTTTAACACTCAGCTCAAAATAAGTAAAAGATACAAATAGATTGAAAAATGAAAGATTTTAATACTACCAACCAATCCATCCAATATTCAATTACAGAAAAGGTTTCATGAAAACAGTTTTATCAAACTTACCTGAACCACTTATGAAGGACCACATATTCTAGCCCATAAAATAAGCCTTAATATATTGTAGAGGATTAAAATGTCCCTTCACAGGTGAAGCAACGATTTGACATTTATTGGGGTACTGGTTAATTGGTTTCTACATTTGTGAAAATCCATTAAATAGAAATTTCAAGTTCTGTGCAACTTACTCTATCTAAATTTTACCATGCACACACATATAAATATAAAACATGTATGCATGCATACATACACACATAAATCATGTGCAAATATACCGGTAGCAAATCCTGGTAGAGGTGAGGGATCCATGTTCCCAGACCAGCAAATGAATTTCTACAAAATGATACTTCTGTTCTAATTAAAAATTAATCTCCAAATCAGAAATAGAAAGGCTACATCCTTGAAGAGTAGGCCATGAAGTTTATTAAAAATGATTTCCCATCCCACACTCAGTAAATATTTCCTTTATGCCTTTGCTCTTAGATGAAAGACCCCAGTACTTGCCTAATGATGAGCTCCAAGACAGCCATTCCCAAGCATAAGAGTTCACAGTCCCTTGTGGCAAGCATGTGGAGTGATGTCCCCCACTTTCAAAAGACTTGTGTACTGACCACTGAAAAGAAAGCCAAAATCCACAAGGCATGTCTGATGTTTTAATAATTAGAAACTTCAGTTTCTTGGATAAAAAATTCTCATGTGAGCAGAGAAAGCAAATTGCATCCACCAATGCTACTTAATCAAAACCCTCACCAACAAATAAGAGAATCAAAACCCTCAGCAACAAATAAGAGAGGAAATTGGAGAATTATCTAATATTTAAATGCAATAAAATGAAGTTAACACTATCTTAAAAATGAATAAACACTAGGGAACAAGATTAACAAAAAAGTAAATAAACTATTAATGATTTTAGCATCCTCAGATATTCTATAATTCAATACATAACCATAAATTTCATATTTAAAACTGAAAAACAGTTGCCTATTCATGAACCATACTTGGTAATGCTAAATAATATAAAAAATAAAATTGATGCCAAAATATTGTACTACAATCTGAACCATCTTGGAAGTAAAAATAATTAAATGGATGTTAGAGCAATGTTTAATAGACATGCTTTCTTGGACGACTAAGACTTATTTTAAAGGTACCAATATTTTCAGTGTTATTAATTATGATATTTATCATCATAATCATTCATCTCTTTATTTCTGTATTTTATTCTGTCTTTTTACCTCTCCATGCTGAAATGTAAATTTCTTATGGCCTATATTTCTGTATATTGATTCTTCTATGTCTAATCTGGAGAAAATAATATTTTTTTAACTTCGAGTAATTATATTTCATTTTTAAAAGTTCTATTTATTTCTTATTTCTTTATTTATTTTTTTCTTTTTTACAGACTGCATTTTGATTCATTCTACATAAATGGGGTACATCATTTCATTTCTATGGTTGTACATGATGTAAATTCATACCATTCGTGTAAACGTACATGTACATAGGGTAATGATGTCTGTCTCATTCCACCATTTTCATACCCCTCCTCCCTCTCATTTCCTTCTACATAATCTAAAGTTCCTCCATTCTTCTCTCTCTCCCCAACCCCCGACCCCCATTATATATCATCATCCACTTATCAAGGAGAACATTCAGCCTTTGGTTTTTTGGGATTGGCTTATTTCACTTAGCATGATATTCTCCAACTCCATTCATTTACCTGCAAATGCCATAATATTATTCTTATTTATAGCTAAATAATATTCCATTGTGTATATATACCACAATTTCTTTATCCATTCCTCTGTTGAAGGGCATCTAGGTTGGTTCCACAATCTAGTTATTGTGAATTGCTCTGCTATAAACATTGATGTGGCTATATTACTGTAATATGCTGATTTTAAGTTCTTTGGGTTTAGGCCAAGGAGTGGGATAACTTGGTCAAAAGGTGGGTCCTTTCCTAGTTTTCTGAGGATACTCCACACTGCTTTCCAGAGTGGCTGCAACAATTCGCAACTCCACCAGCAATGTAAGTGTGCCTTTTTCCCCACATCCATGTCAACATCTATTATTGTTTGTGTTCTTGAAATAGTCTGTGGTGTGGGTGGGGCAGATGGAGTGTCCAGCAACCATCTGCCTATTTATTTCTTATAGAATATAATATTTTCATATTTTCTCTGAATTATTTTATTCTTTTTATTGAAATTATGAACAGTAAAATATTTACTATTCACATACGATATTGTTCAATGTTTAAACTCTGTTTTGTTTTATGTTTATTTTGCAAATTTTGGCTTATTTTGACTTGTGTTCTCTGAGAATACTATGAGGTTTTGGTTGAAGATATATTTACAAAGGATTTTAATTTTTTATTAATACATGGGACCGAACATGAGTAGGACTACTTTAAAACATGTTTAAATATTGAGGTTATGTGAGTCATACAGATGCACAAACCCAAGTACCAGACCCCTGCCATAGATGCTTTCTCTCTGTTTGATCATAGGACTTGATCTACATCTTTGGGGCGCAGGTTCTTGTCAGACTTCTTAACACAGTCTCGTCCTGGGTTCCGCTTCCTAATTCAACCCGAGTTTGTCAGATATTCATATTTGCAGGGATCAGCAGTTTTCAGCTAGTGTGGCAATATCCTTATCCCTTGGGGTTCCTTTTTTTCTCCTCATATTTGGTTTGATAGTTCATTAAAATTCTATAAGCTGTCCATGCTTTTAAAAAGATGGCTTACTATGTACAACAGGTATTTTAAAAATAATTTTCAAATGGAACAAGTAATCCAAATTACGTATCTCATTATTACTAGAGAATGAAATCCTGACATATTTCTAAGTGTGGGACAATTTATATACTGGGTGGTTTGAGTTCTCCTAATGAACTTTGCTTTAGAACACATTTTTGAAATAATTTTATATGAAAAGCACTTAATATATTAACATTAGTGCCACAGATTTGTACCTGAATGACTATGGGTAAGTGATTTGACATTTGCAAGTGCATATTTTTTCATTTGTAAAATGGAAATATAAAACTAGGGTGCATGTGTCTTAAAAGAATTAATGTATAAAAATATAACAGGGTTGTGAGTATAGGTCAATGCAAGAGTGCTTGTCTACCAAGTGTAAGGCCCTGGGTTTAATCCCTGGTAACACACACACACACACACACAAATCTAAAATAGCTGAAAATAATACCTGAAAATAATAGGCTATCTAAAATTAGTTCTCCGAGCCTTCCCATTTGCCACTGAAATTCCTGGATATGAACTTCAAAGGGTAAAACACTATAACCACTCTATTCAATAAGCCTGAATTGCATTGTATATCTTGTGGGGCGATTCCTTTACCCAAACAAATAGAACCATGTCACTCAAGCAATTTTCCCTGTCTCTTTTAACTTCCTTCTATTCTCCTGTTGATTTTAAATTTAATGGAGGATGAATTATTTGCTCACGATTACAATCAAATAAAACCCAGAGAAGAGAAACTACTGAGACAAGCCAATCCTCGATTCAATTAATAACTGATCTCTCCCTTTTTCACAGATAATCCATTATTCTACCAGTGGTAAAATCCCTCTTGGTTTTGCAGGAAAAAAAGACAGATATTCTGATGGTTAAAAGCAACACAAAGAGTTCTAGAGAGAAGTCTCACTTTTGCATATTACCTTGTCGTCCTGTGTATGTTTGTGTATGAGTGTGTGTGTGTGTGTAGGACTCACTCAATTTAAAATAAAGTTACAGTAATTCCAATAACGTGGTTACTAGGAAGCCATGTGCTTTTATTCTGCAATGAGGGAGGGCAGAAGGAGGTAATGACTACTTGTTCTTCTGTTTGAATAATGACTCAACATTATTTTAGATATAAGGAGCTCACATGCACACAGGAATGCAGAGTACTCTGAGGGGGTGACAGAGGGACAAATGAAACACATACATTCACACACAGAGAAGAAAAATGTACCATCTAATTTTAATGCCACTGAAAGGAGATAGGGGAGGTGTTCCTATATTCTAAAAAAATAAAGTGGGGCATGGGATTCTCAAGTTTGAAGTCAGCCCCGGAATTTTAATGAGATCATCTCTAAAAAAAATCACAGAAGGTTGGAGGAAGAGCCAGTGGTGGACTGTCCCTCAATTCAATCCCTAATGTCACAAGAAATAAAATTAAATGAAAGGGTTTGTATTAACTAATCTATATAGCAAGTAGATATTTTCTTGTCAGTCAATATGCCAGAATCTAAATTACAGCAGTGAAAACAGTTATTATCATGATTAAACTATAAAATAATACATCTGTGTTGTATAGTATTATATGTATAGTCTGATTGAATGATATACTGCCAAAAACAATATAGTGGTAAAGCTTTTTTCATATATTAGAAATATTTTCCATCCATAACAGCTTAGGGAATAAAAAATATTAGAATGTGATGTCTTTAATTCATTGTAATAGATGAGATTATCTATCATGTTGTAACTTATGAAATATATTCCTTTTTTCTTTTTTTTGTTTTTTTTTTCGATGCCAGGGATTGAACCTAGAAGAGTTTAACCACTGAGCCACATCTCCGGCTTTGTTGTGTGTTTGTATGTGTGTGTGTGTGTTTGTATGTGTGTGTGCGTGTGTGTTTTGTTTTTGAGAAAGGGTCTTACTAAGTTGCTTAGGGCAGCTTTGTTTTATTGAGGCTGACTTTGAACTTGGCATCCTTTTGCCTCAACCTCCCAAGGTGTGCACTTACTGCACAAGGCAGTTTATTCTTAATTTAGTAAATATAATTTTTACTTGTTCTCTTTATATATACAGGACAATAGAGTGTATTTGACAATAAAATCTGTGTATATATATGTATATATACACACAAACTTTATATGTATTTTATATATGTACATATATACAAATTTTATATATGTTTTATATACATATGAGATTCACAGATTTTTTTAATTACAAAAGAATTAATTGTGGTATGTTAGTCAACATTTCCTCACTGTGAGAAATGTACCCAACAAAAACAACTTAGAGAAGGTAAAGTCTCTTTTGGTCTCATAGTTCCAGGTTTACGAGGTTCAGTCCAAGATCAGACAACTCCTTTGCTGTGGGTCCAGGGTGAGGCAGAATATCATGACTGATGGTTGTGACAGAAGAAAGCTATATCACTTGTAGCAGCTGGGAAGGACAGACAGCAAGTGCATGAGCCGTCGGAGCCCAGGGATGAGATTGAGTGCCCAAAGGCATGTCTCCAGTGACCTGCTTCCTTCAGCCACACCCCACCTGGTTATCAACAAGGAATCCATTCAAATTATTAATCCATCAAATAAATTAATGTCCTGATGAGGTTACAGCTTCTAATCTAATCATTTCACCTCTGAACACTCCAGCACTACCCAACACATGAATTTTTCAGAAGACACTTTATATGCACACAATAACTTGTGGGGACTAAAGAAAGTCTGCATTTCAGATGTTTTAATAAATGATTATTACCTTGTAGAAGAACAGATAGAAACTGAAGCAGCTTTTCAACTGTACTACTACAAGCTGTATCACCACAAATGGTTTTCACTTTCGCTTTAATCTTCTGGAATTGCAAATAGGAAGAGCAGAATTCCTTTTTCTCCTCCTCTCTTCCATGTATCCTTGTCCTAGCATCAGTCATTCTTGACCACATGTCTTAAGGAAAACAACCTGCCTCACTTCTCAAGGATACACATTCATTCAAATATTTTCTCTCCTCAAGAGCGTATTCAAAGTGTCACCAAACGCAATGGTCTCATCCCTGGGTGAGTCCAAAACCAATAAGCAGAACCACAGATCAAAAAGTGAGTAAACTTTTTATTTTTAGTTAGTCTTTTGGGGTAGGTTGGTTGGCTTTTGGCAATACCAAGACTCAACTGTAGGGACACTCTAACACTGAGGGACACCTCCACTCTTTTTAATTTATATTTTTATTTTGAGACAAGATTTAGCTAAGTTGCTCAGACTGGTCTCAGGACTGTGCCTCTCCTGCCTGAGTCTCCCAAGTCTCTGGGATTACAGGTGTGCACCAGGGTACACAGCAAGAGAGATTTTTACTTGTGCAAGGGCAGCACTGAGGGTAACACACAAAGCAGAGTCTCCGGGAACAAAGAAAGCAAGGAGCTTTTATTAGGGAAATATGTGCATATCCATATTGGAAATACTCCTTATGATCACTTCACACATTCAAAAATGGTGGGGAGAAATGACTCCCAGATGGAAGATTTAGAATTTTGAGATAATAAGAGCAAACTCTCAGCAGTTCACCCTCAGGAGTGAGTCAGAGTGACCCCTTGCTTTAGTTTGGGTTTGGTGTTTTCTCTGGAGGGCCTTATCTGCAACAATGCATCCCTCAGAGGAACATCAATGGTCATTTAAAGAGGCAGCTGCTTCTTTCACTGAGAACTGTTGCCTAGAAATTCACAAAGGCACTGAAATACTCCAGTAAAATGAAATATCAGTATCAAGACTTCCATTTGATCACAAATCAACTTGCCGAGCTAGGATGCCCCTACTCTGATTTTCCAAGTACTTCTGAGAACATCATTCTAAGGTCAAGGTTCTTCAGGGATTAAAGAAGAATGGGACCAATTTACTACAAGAGAACTTTCTTTTTACTGTAGAGAAATAGCTGAGATGTGCTTATTTTACTTATTTTTGTTTTGCATATGAATATATTTTAAACGCTTCAACAAATAAACCTGGATTAGAAAGATACTGATTTTAAAAGGAAAGGTGAAGAAATTGTTGTGACTATTTTTAAGTTGAATAATGGTTCTTTCATCTTACTGACAACATATTTAGTTTTGTGAGTAGTAGTGCAACAAAAAACATTTAGAAAAAGTTTGATATTTTTACTTCTTCAATTTTTGAAGCTAAGATGAGAAAATGATTATTATTACTTTGTCTTCATTTTTTTTTACATTACATTTTTTTTATATTTGCCTGATGAATTTTTTTCTCATTAGTCATGCTATAATTGAAATTAGTTCCAAGGGATAGGATATTTGTAACTACATTGTTTTGAATCATTTTGCCTTCCTGTGTTATTTAGTTGGTTCATTTAGGCCATCTATATTACTTCGTGTTATGTTAATATGCCATGAATTAACCCATATGTTATAGGTTAAATTTGACACTTTTTATTTATTTCTATTTTTTTAGTCAGTCTCTCATTCTTCCCTGTGTCTTTATCATTTTTCTTATGGGTTCCATGAAAACTTTGGAATACTGTCTTTATTTATTTGAAGTGTTTTAAGCATATGATATTGTTTAGTTTTCTTAGTTGCTCTTGTTAAAATTATATGTATGTATAATTTATATATAACATATATATATATATATAACTTATTAGTCTTATGTTGTCAATGTACTACTACCTTGAGTGAAGAATGAAAAGCTTATTTCTTTCATGTAGCGCTCTTAAGTACAATCAGCACTGAAGACTTGTTTCTGTCATGTAAATGACATCACAGTTTCATGTAAAACCATGAGGGCCAGAAAGAAGTAGATGATGTTTTAAAATATCACGAAAGAAAAATAAGAAAAAAAATATGAACTAAGAACTCTACTTCCAGCAACAGTATCCTTCATGGATCAAAGTGACACAAGGGATTGTTAATGTCAAAAAACAAAAGTATTGCTCTCAAACCTGATTTTATGAATTACTAACAGAAGTTATCTTCATGGAAAAGAAATAATAAAAGGAGAGGGAGGGTTCAGGAGCTTAAAAAATCCATCCAAGTGTGTAAAAATATTATACGTGTCAAATTTCTATTAAGCTTTTTAGGTCGTTTTTGATAGTTGAAACAAAATTAGTATTCTACCAGTTGAGGTGCTTATGCATGTGGAAGATAATTTTAAGATAATATTATATAGCTCTTAGTTCTTAGTTCTTTTCTTCCAGTATTTTAAAAAAAAAAAAATATCATCTACCTCTTTCTGGTCTTCCTTGTTTGAGATAAAAATAAATCTGTTATCATTTATATTATTGTCTAGCATAAAAAATGTTCCATTTTCCTGTGTGCTTCTGAGGTTTTTGCCCTTAGCTTTCAGGAGTTAAACTATTGACTGTTTTGAAGGGTACTTTAGAATTAATCTTATTGGGATTGTTCAGCCTCCTGTATGTTTAGGTTGATGCCTTCCACCTTATTTGGTAAGGTTTTGGTCATTATTATTTAATACACTTTCAGTCCCACCCTTGATCTTCTCTCCTTTTGGAGAAGATAATAATTGTTAACTCTTTGGGTATTGTGTTCCCTGTGATTCTGCTATTTTCATGTTGGGTTTGTTGCTCTGATTAGTACATTCTATGGGTGCTTCATTAACTCACCATCTATGCTCTGCGGTCTCCACTTGGTATCCATCCACTGAGTCTTTTATTTCTAGCCTTGTACTTTTTTGTTTCTATAATTTCCATTGGATTAATTCATAACTTTGTTATGAAATCATTGTTGAATTTCTTTTCTACTTTTCTTTTAGGAGATTCTGGAATTATTTATTTAAGATTTCCTCAAAATCTTTGTCAGATGATTCCAAGCGCTCCTTCACATCTGTGTTGGAAACTGTTGAAATCTGATTATCTTTTTTCCTACAGGTCTCATTTTCTTAGTTATCTTTGAAAATAGTGACTTTTATTGTATTCTGGACTTATTTGTATTTAATTATGAGACTCTGGATTCACTTTCACCTATTTTTTCCTTTTATTATTCTCCCCACCTCTTCCCCCTCCAACAGTCCCCTAATGATGTGCCACTTGAGGCTGGATGGGCATGCCTCTTCAACTTCCTGCTGGACCCACTAACATCACCTTAACAAAAGGGAGGTGCTGACTCATGACTCATATTTCCACAATAGAGACTAGTGAAGCACAAGTTTAGCTTCCCCCTCAAACCACTGACTACTTCACAGTAAAAGTGGGGCACTGACTCACGTGTCCTTGCTGTGTCTATGATAAGGTATACCCTCAATTCCCAAATGTTCACCAGGGTGGAGGGAATGGGCGCTGACACATGCTTTGTTGCTTGCAAGCAGTGTGGGTGAGGAGAAGCTGTAAAAAGCCTTGTGTGATAATTGGAAGGTCTATAACAAGTTCTTCCATTTATAGTGCTCATTCTCCTGGCTGAAACAATCCATGCCAACCTAAAACCAGGGAATATATAAGAAACAATACTGATATTTGTCAAGATACAGATACCAGGTAGGGTTTGAATTACAGTTTTACATTAAAATATTAATACATTTATACCAACAAAAATCTGCTAATGTAGAGCTAGGTGGGTCACCCACTTGTGTCTAAATTTTCTCATCTTTAAAATGAATGTGGGAGCTTTAAAGCTCACAGTGAATTGTGAGAATCAAATCTTAATACAAGCAAAGCCTTTATAACAGTGCCTGACAAGATGTTAAATTTTTTTGGATGTTAGATTTAGTTGCCTGTATGGTGACATATAGTTGGTTTTGCTCAACAGCAATGTTTTCACTGTTATCTCAACATAATTATTAATAGTGTCCTTGTTAACTCTCAAAATCGTCCCTGTTCAGTTAGAGAATGAATTATATAAGTCACCTACTTATAATTTTTCAAAATTATATAAAAATTATGTAACAATCATCAGTTCCTCAAAATTCTTGAACTCTCTTTATATCATCAGTATTCTTTATTCTGTTGAACACAGAATGAGACATTCTATTCAGAGACTATTTTGAACAGTGAATTAGAGCAGAAATATGCAGTTCAAATTCCAAGCAAAGTAAACCAGTCATTACAGGAACACTGAGCTGGTCATCAGGAAGAATACACAGATATCTTTAGAAAGTTATTACTTTGCTTTTTTTTCCTAATATCATGCACTGAAATGATTCAAGTACTACTGTGTGGCCCTGTGTTCTCTGTGTGAAGAAAATGAATTTGGACTAGATCATTTGTCATTACCTTTCTTCTTCAATTGGGCTGTGAAATTACATAGACACTGATACAGATAAATTGATACTAATACATAAATACAAATATAGATATGGGGATAGATAAAAATATATATACTGAATCTTATTTCTTACAACCAACTCATTGACAAGACCAGATTCATGATTATGTGATCTGGGCATTTTCATAGATTCAATACAAATATTGGATCCCATGCTATTATCATCATAAATTTTTAGTAATATTTGAACAGATGTTGGACAATTTTAATTTTGAAATAAGCGCCTGCAAATTTTGATGTTAATTTTTTAATGAAACTTCTGTTCAAAATATACTAAATTAATACGGAAATGAATAAGAAAATAATTTCTATGACTAATTATTACATTTTACACCACCATTTAGCAATATTAATTTCCACTTTCTATTTCTTTATGTCTTTTCTTCAGAATTTTAAGTATAATCAGCTCTTTATGTGTTAGTGTAAGAGCAAAGTCACTAGCAGCCAAGTATAGTCCAGTAGCAAAACCCAAAGCAAAGGCATGTCCCCAGGTGACCCCTTTGGCACTGATCAGGGTGCTTCAGTTTAGTAAAAAATTAAATATCTAAAAACTTAAGATCATGTTTTCTTTCTACAAAACAATATTGAGGAGAAGTACCACAAAAGAGTACTATATGGGATAAAATAAACTTTGGGTTGAAAACATATGTCAGTAACTGGTTGTACAATATTTTAAGAATGAATGCTATAAAAATACACCTCCTGAAAATTTTACTGCAAGCATTTTTAAACATACTCTAACTAGTAAAAGGTACATATCATATATGGAAATGTGTAATATACAAAATTTCTGTGCCTGGCAAACTATCACACAATCCAAAGGCCAATTCACTAAAAGTCCACTGGGGATATCACTTTTTTGAGAATTAAAAATGCCATTAACATTGTTTTTAATCCAGGCACCAGAGTAATTTACTAATGGATCATACCTAAACTTCCAAAGAAAACACACAATCAAATAGAAAGAAGAGTCATGTTGCTAGTGTTCTTTTGCAAAATGATTTAGAATTTTGAATGTTCATGTTTGTATGTGTACATGCATACATATACCCACAAATATACACTTATAAATGGATATCTAAACATATATCAATACATATTCTCAAAACTTTTTTAATAAAAAAAATCACAGTATAAGAAGAAAATGGAACACTAGTCATACATAATTATAAATTTGAAATATATATATAATTAAAAATATAAGAACTTAGTTAATAATCAGAAAATCTAGATTTAGATCTATTACTTTTATATTTATAATTGTATCTATTATAGTAGTGGTAGCACATTACCACAAACATAGTGAATTAAAGCAATGTGAATTTATTATTATTAGTATCCTGCAGGTACAGGCCAAAATAGACGTAGGCTTCAAATTGAAAGTTTCTCCCTTCTAAAGGCCACCTGTCTTCCTTGCTCGGGCTCCTTCTCCATCATTCCATCCTCTGTCACTTTCCCTTTCTTTTTTTACCATCAAAAATATTTTCCTTCTGATCAGGTCCAGGTTAATCTTCCCATTCCAAGATTCTAAAATCATTACATTTGCAACCTCTCCTTTGCTGTGTTAGCAAGCATATTTGCTTATGAATATTTTGGGGAGTCAATATATTCTCTATCTACTAGAATGCCCTTCAGTTTCCACGGATGAAAACTGAATACTTTGCCAAAGAATCTAGATGACAAAATGAAGCTGGTCACATCTTAGATTTCATCACCACTGAAGTCTAAGGACAGTCACATCGTTCATTCCTCTCCCAGCGAAGAGAATTTCCTCTCTCTTCCCACTGTATGATTTGTCACTTAATAAGTCCCTCTTACTTTGAAGTCAGGCAACATCAACCAGTTTTCTAAATATATATAGTTAGCTTAAAAGTTTGAGTCCAAAAATTTCATCAAATTCATCTATATCTAAGTACACAATTAGTGATTTAAGCTTGATTGAGTGGAACAGATTTTTGAGCAGAGTTTCTTAATGGGAATGACCAGTCACAATTTTCAAGCTTGAATTTAAACAGAACTTGACAAATTATTCATGATTTGAAACATCTGCGCTCAAATATTTTTAAAGAAGAATTTTCCATAGAATAGAAAATGGTTTTTATTGATTTAAGTAGGCAGACCATTTAAATAACTTATTATCTTAACTTCTATCTTTTCATAAAGTTCAACAACTGCAGAAAACACTATCTTGTTCCAAAAAAATGTCAAACAAGGTGCAATTTATTTTGATGTTTGGATGGTTAGCTTATTTCTTTTAAGGATTATGTTGGTTTCCTAAAGCTTGCCTTTGGCTGGAGTCAGCTGCCTGCAATTTTTACCTACAAATAGTCATAGCAAGATATTGCAAATTAGTGCAGCTTCTGGTAACTAAAATAACCTGAAGCTAGCTTGCAGGCAGCAGAGAATATTAAAATAGGCATACCAAAGTTCATTTCAGAAGTTCAATCCCTTTTGAAGTGAAAGGAATATTCAAAACTCCCAAGTTTGTTACTGTCTCACGAGTAGAGTAGATTTCAAGTTCAAACGTGGGTTTAAGACAATTCATGGATGGATTTTGGACTTTATGTTAATATCTCAGATTGATTGTTTTTAAATAAATGTAAAGGGCAGGAAGAGAGAGCACAAGGATACAGAGAAACTTAGAGACAGAAACATAAAAATTTTCAGTAGCAATTGCATTTGGATTATCTGGTTATATGCTTAAATTGTACAATGTGAAGTAATTGTATAATCAAAATTACATAGATCACTTTCAGAAGAAAAGTAGATTTATGGGGTTATAAAGTTCTGTTCAGAAGCTTATTAGTTCTCAATTATGTGTGTCAGGGGCAGGGATGATGGAAGATTTTTATAATAAACTTAACTTTTTAGAAATCATTGTGAACTTGACAAGTTAGGTGTAATGAACTTCACAAGACTTTTTTCATGGGAAAACAATGTGGAAATATGTCTTTATTTATGCCAAGTCACTATAAAGTGCAGAATTCTATTTTGCTCAAAAATAAATGAGAATTAATATTAACACATTTTAAGCTAAATGTACTCACACTTTCTCCAGGATGAAATCCAAAACAAATGGAACACTGAACTCTTTCTAATTCTGAGAGATGTTTTGAACAATTTACATAGTTTTCTACATTTTTGTTGATCATGAGTACACAATGAAATAGTTTTAAAAATATCTTTTCCTCAATATTTTTTTAATCATTAGGAGAAAGGGAAAATGTGGATATATTAGGCAGAAACTGTCAAAACATTTTTGGGATGAAATAATGTTTCATAAATGCTAAGCATTAACAATTGAATATGTATTCAACTGTTCAGAGTTAAAAGCACAAATGCAGTCTGGTGTGGTGGCAAGTTCAAAGCCAGTCTCAGCAACTTAAGAAGACCCTGTCTCAAGATAAAACAAATAAAAACAACTGAAGATGTAGTTCAGGGTAAGAACCCTGCTGGGTTCAACACCAGTATTGTAAAGAAATTAAAAAAAAAAAAAAAAAGAAAAAGAAAAAGAAAAATTCCTATTTTATACCTATCATATTCACATTTCCATTTTATGTTAAACATAACTATCCATTTATAATGATGTCTGAAAACTTTCATACAACCCTGTCTTTTTTATATTTAAAAGAGAAAAACAAGAAGAAAATTTATTCAGTACTTCATTGATGAAAATGGAAAGTAAAAACATTACATTTGTTTCTCTACTATATTCTGAAGTTTCATTAAAATATGTTCTGCAACTGTTTCTATTAAATTTGAATAGATATTCTATTAATTAACTTACTGTCATTTTAAAATTAAGATTGTCATATATGCTTGGGAAGATTCAAAGATTCAAAATATATAAAACTCAAAGTGCTATTAATTTTCTCCACATATATGTCTGGAACATTTTTCTATGATCTCAAATATGTACAGAAGATGTATGAACTGTTAATAACATTTGTTATTTAACAAAACATTTATAAACTACACATTATTTACACAGTTTTTATTTCTTGTCAGCACACATACAGCTAATTCAGCTGTTTAAAGACCAGTGGATTTTTCTATGGTATAATATACTCTATTTCTCCATGTACCTTTTAAGGACAATTAATTCCAGTTTTCAATACTGTAAGCACTATTTCAGTGAACATCTTTCCATACATATCATCGTTATTAAGTAAGAATAGCCTTCACCAATGTTGTAATCCATGATCTTTAATTCATGTCTGAGTAAGATATTTCTAATTCAAAAACTGACTAAGGGTTGCTCAGTATAAAAGCAAAAGCAAAGATTTGTTCTTAATTGGTGACTCAAACACCTTGGAAAATATCAAGTTTTACCAGTCCTTTGGATGGCAAATTAATTTAATTGAATCATCATTTAATTGAACAACTTTCTGTTGGATGAATACTTATATATCAATCTGCTTCAACACTAAAGTTTCACACCTAATAAAATAACAGTAAAAAACAATTTAAATTTATAATAAAAGAATGTCATACATACTTTGAGTTCATCATTTAAAATGTCCTATGCATTGTTTAATCTACACACTGGTCTTTTATAAATAGGACATGCATAATGTGTCACAGAAAAGATGCTTGGTATAAATCTGTAAACACATGAATGTATAAATGAAGTTTACATTTACTTAACAGATGAGGTAGTAGAGGCTCAGCAAGTTTTAATAACTGTCTTTGTGTTCAAACTATTAAACTGCAAAGATAGGTAAATTCCCATCTTTGAACTCTTTTTTGTTGATGATTCTTGCTATCCTAACTGGAAATTCATGAATGAAGCTTGGATATATCTTAAATATCTGGTTAAAGAAACTGACAATATAAAATATTTATTAAAAAAAATTCCATATGGATCAAACATTTGCATCAATTTTTCCTAAATATACAGCACTCCTTAAATAACATTGTACCACAATATAAGACAAATTTGCAAGAGACAGTCAATACTTAAGCTACAAACCACTGCATACTTCTACAACAGTGGTTACTTGTATTAAGAACATACCAACTGGGTGCAGTGGCATGCTTATAATCCCAGTGGTTGGGGAGGCTGAGGTAGGAGGATGGCAAGTTCAAAGCCAGTCTCAGCAATTTAGCAAGGCCATAAGCAACTCAGTGAGTCTTTATCTCTAATAAAATACAAAAAGGGACTGGGGATGTGGCTCAGTTGGTAAGTGTCCCTGGGTTCAATTCCTGGTACAAAACAAAAACAAAAACTTACCTCACATCTTTATTTGGCATAATTTAACAAATAATTATTTAAGTTATTGTATGTTGAAAAATATTTCTTTGCCTTCATTTTTAATGCTGAATTTTGGAGAACATCTTAATGTATTTTGTTCTTCCTCCAAATGAAAGGATAATATGCATAACATAATTGTAGCCTTTTATTACTAAATTATTTCTGACATAATTAATCTTGTGCGACCCATTTGAAATATTATAAAAATTACCAGTTAAAGTATATTGTTTTGGTGAAGTGCATGTATGTTTGTGTGTGTGTGTGTGTCACTCCAAAAAGGAGTCACATTGATATAAACTAATGTTTTCCAAAGAAAAGCAGCAAATGACACGATTCAGTTTTCAAGCAATCTTTTTGTCAAATATATCCTAAGAGTATTCCTAGAATCCATAGATAGTAAAAAGATTTAGTGACTGCTTCATGCTTTCTGTTAGTTTTATCTTCTCTCCAATTACAAAGTTTCACACGGAACTACATTGCCATGCTTGAGATCAATGAGTAATTGTGTAATGAATTCTTTCTGCCTTACAGCTTCTCCTCCATTCCCTTTTCAACCACTGCCATATATAAACTTCTCCTTGCATGCCTGTGCTCAGGTCTGTTACCATTTTCTGTTATTTGTTGTTGTCGTTGTTCTAGTTTGTTGTATATGACAGTAGAATGCACGTATACGTTTTGATAAATCATACATAAGCGGGGTGCAATCTCTGTTCTTTTGTTGGTATCTTTGTAGCGTTCAATTCATGTGTCCAGAGCAAACACCTGTTTCTCAGTTGACAAATTCCTTTCTTCTATCTGTGCTGGTCCGCTACTTGTTTTGCTAATACAAATCTTGAGTCAAAAGAGATCTCATTCTCTAGAGATACTACATGCTATAGAACCCATGGTGTACCTTCCAAAAAATGTTGTTTCTAAACCCTTTTCCTACTTTGTAATAATTCTTAATAGACCCAAGCTCAACTTCCTTTTTAGAGATACTGTTTTTGTATGGCCTTGGGTTAATTAATATGCATTTTGGAATCCTGATGCTCTCTCAGTTCCTTGTTAGACACGGTCTTTGAGCCATGATGGAGTTTCCCTTCTGTAGTGTCTGACACTCATACAGTACAACCCGTGGGCCTTTCTCATTTTTTATTTTAAATCATCTTAATGCTTGATATCTAAATATTAATCCCTTGTGTATCAAGAGAACATTGCAGTTTTTTTTTTTTTTTTTACAAGAAGTCGGGTATAGACAAGGCATATTTTAAATAAAAGTAATGATATTATGATTAAAAGCACAGCAAGTGATTTTAGTTTAATTTGTGTACAGTCTACAAGGGTTGTCTTATAAATCTCAATACTGGTGATAGCCCAGTAAAAGAATCTAAAATGTGATGTTTAAAATGTCGAAGGACTAAAACTTTGTCATCAGCCTTTGTCCACATTTCAACTCTTAGCATTGGTGCTACCAGCAGCATCATGTAGTTTGTGAAATATATCATCCACGTCTTCATATCTATATCAATCTCGTTGGTAAATGAAATCTTCATTAATTAGGGTAAGCAGGAAATAATATATATCTCCTTAAGGTTACTGTTAGGGGACAAACCAAGGAGTTGAAGGAGAGAAATCTAAATGTAATTAGCCATAATTATTTGGTAGGAGAGAAGTACAGTTTGTTTTGGAATTTATGCTTTATCGTATTTTGAAAATTGGATTTGAAATGAAAAAGCACTTAAACCACAATAGGCCTGTTCAAGAGTCTAATATGCATGTCTTTTTTTCCACTTATTTTTATTTGCTAATCTAAAGGTCAGTCAGTCTGAGGCAGATTTATTATGCAATGAAGAAACAAGTGGCATTTTGCTTCTTTCAAGAATAACATTGTTCAAGCACCGTGATTAGTGAATATTTCTTTTGTTCATTGATCCATTAGTTCACACAACCTTAACTCCCAGCCCTCTGGGATCCGAACTGTGGCTGATGTTAAGTTTATTCTCAAATCACTTCTCTAAGAGCCTATTCTAGGTAGTTTCTAATTAGACACCCCCAGATGGCATGAATCAAGCAGCTGTAATCCCAGCTGGGAACAAGTGTGAAGGAAATGCTCATCTTTTCTTAGCTTTTTTTTTTTTGCCCCCTCTATCACAAGTTTCAATATTCTCACAATTTCACAGGCTTTTGAATACTGTAAATTGTGGCATCATATGCTCCAGAATACTAATAAGATACCCTGATCTAGCTGTGAAGATGCAGGGTCTAATGATATTATTGGCCTCTTGGACTTCTGAGTAATATAACCAAAAGCTCTGTCACAGAAAATCTTCCCATACATTAAAATTTATCCAGGTGTGGTGGTGCAAGCCTGTAAACCCAACAGCTTGGAGAGGCTGAGGCAGGAAGATTGAGAGTTCAAAGCCAGCCTCAGCAATGGCGAGGTGCTAAGCAATTAAGTGAGACCCTATCTCTAAATAAAATACAAAATAGGGCTGGGGATATGGCTCAGTGGTCAAGTGCCCCTGAGTTTAATCCCAAGTACAAAAAAAAAATATATAGATAGCCACTCTTTACACACTTTAAGCTCTAGATCTTTTGGATCATACCTGTTTTCCTAAGCTTTTGCTGATTGTCACAAATCCAAAATTCCTTTGGAGCCATCAGATAGGGGATGTGAGACAATAATTCACTAATTTCAATATCTAATTTAGTAATATGGAATTCATTTGCAATGATATAATTATTACTTTATAATAAAAGTAAAGGTAAGCCAGGTATGGTGGCCCACTTACAATTGCAAGGACTAGCAAGGCTGAGGCATGAGAATTGCAAGTTTGCTGAAACACAGCAAGAGATCCTGTCTCAAAATCAAACAAATAAAAAGAACTGGGATGCACCTCAGTGCTGAGGTATCCCTAAGTTCCATTCCCAGTATCATAAAAAGTAAATTATTTAATTGATCAAAATAAATAAATAAAACATACTGAAGATGTACCCAAGTGGTAAAGTTCTCTTGAGTTTGAGTTTCATCCTCATAAAAAAAAAAAAAATAGTCTAGGTACTATATACTAAATGACTATAAACAAATATGGTCTCCGGAAAATTTAGTTTTACTATCTCCCTGATTCCATTGTCTGTAAAACATTCAGTTACATATGATTACTCTGCATTTTAAACTTGGGTTTGAATATAGTGACAACAACATTCCTCAGCAAGCCTAACTAGCAAGCAGTGGTGCCCCCCTCAGCCTGGAATTTGTGAGTCCAGCACTTAAGCCATGCAGCATCCTCTCTGGAAGAACATACTCAATCCCCTTCAAGATGACTTGCTCCAAACACAAGCATTCCACACCTTTGAAGCATGTAAAACCAGTCCTCCTTATCACCGCCCCAACCAATGAAAATCAGTGACCAAGTCACAAATATTCTCCATATTTACTTTGTCAGTCTAGCCAACTGGCAAAGCAGTTTCTAATGGCACTTATTAACTCCAAAATATCCATGAACTGAATTTTCCTGGCCCTTATGGAAACCATTCATTATTCAGAAGGAATGATCCAAAGTAGAACTTTAGGAAGAATTTTAAGATGTTTGGACTGTGGAACTGTCCAGGGCACTGTTATATCAGTCTGATTTGCTCATGAGAAAAATGAACAAATGGAACTATGTATTCGAACTATGACTATCTACTATCACAAGAAAGAATACGAAATCTAATTCTTTCACTATCCTAGCGAGGCCCAGGAAAATTCCAAGGGAGGAAAGGAGAGGAGGACAGAAGGTAGGAGTCACGGAAGAACAAGATAAAAAGGAAAAAAATGGAAAAAGAAAGGGAAGAGACAATGTCTTGGAGTCATCAGTGAACTCTAATTTCCTTCTCTGTTGGCTGCCACTCTCTCCCAATACCACATCCAAGTTCTCATGAGCATACCATGTGCTGCCTTGGCTTGATGGAGAATAGGTTACTTGTCATGCAAAGATACATATCACCATGTGTTACATGCTTCCCAATCACTGATGTTGTGTACAATCACCACATCACTACATCTTGGATCCCTATATCTTGAAAAGAATGTTTTCTCTCCATGTATTTGAAAAAAATCTCTCATATCTAGGAAGAAAAAAAAATAGAGGTAACTTTCACAAGTTTGAACTATATTTTATTTTGTAGTTTTATAAACTGAAAGAACTTTCTTTCATTTCAGGACCACAGTGACAGCCACTTGATTTCATATGTTTGATGTTGACTGGAAAATGAAAATACGGAACACTTTCCTACAGCCCAATTTTTTGAATGTATCTTTGGTTTCACACATCCTCTTCATTCCCTGGGGTGCTCTCATTACCATAATTCTCATTTTTTCTCCTTTCCATCCTGAAAATTTGCACAAGGAAGGCAAGTTTGTACTTTAGGATGAGCCATACTATTATAGATGGATGAGCAAAGAATGAAGGAAAAACGTCAAGAATAATTAAAGAACCAAGAATATGTGGTCCAGTTTTAGAGAATGTCAAATTTGAAAGAATAATTCAAACATGGAATGCTCAAATCACTCAAAAATGCAAAATAAAATGTAGATTTTGCCATTTTCAGGATTAGTCAAAAGGCAAAAATAATACTTGAGAAGACAAAATATCTGCTTACATGCATGAACTTATTAGTAAGGAAATGAAATGTTCTAAGAGTAGGTACACAGACTTAATAAAGAACTAGTATATGTAATATTTTAAAGCTTAAGAAATTCAAAAAGACATAAACATATATTTTTAAAAAGAGGGACACTAATAGCGAGTCAATTCTGGTGCTAGTTTGTAGGACATTACAGCCCTGCATATCCATCCACTACTCTGCCATGTCCTCCAAACTTCAGCATCTCCTGACATGTGCAGAGTGCCCATTGAAACATGTGATCTGTCATTAGCAGAATTCATAATTATTTTTTATTTCCTCCATCTTCTTGGTTCAACTAACTCTAAGATCTTCTCTAAAAGCATCTATTCCCCCTAAAGTTCTGTGAGGTAATGGTGGATTTTTCTCCTGCAGCCCTCATACTAGGATCCCTGCAAATGAGAATAAATGTCCTTCATGCTCCTTGTTGTCAGTTCTGGAACATTCTTCTTCTGTCCTCACTCAAACCTCTCAAAATACTTGAGACTTTATGTTGGTCTTTCTCCAGTCTTACCCCACTCAAAATATTTGGTGAGTTCAATACACATAAAAATGATAGATGATCATGTTGTAGATGAATCCACTCTCCATCATTGTCATCCTCTTTTCCATCATCACCAATAATCATAGACTCCATATTCTCAATTTCAAGTGACTGAATATCCCTGACCAACATATTTCCAGTTCTTTTTCTTCAGCACCAAAATTCTATTAAGAGTACACACACACACACACACACACACACACACACACACACACACAAAACACAAAACCTCACACACATAGGAATATTATTGATTTATTCTATTATTTTTCCATTCTAACTTTCCCCACCCATGGCTTTATATCCTTCCTTACCTATATTAAATTTGGGGGGAAATTGTTATCATAACAGTTTTAAAGTTCTTGCTCCTTAATCACCTGAAGATACCCCAACCCTGGTAACATCCTCTTCTCTCCTTACTCCTTACCTAAAATCTTGACAGTGAAATGTGGCTGGAAGAAATATGTAACATGCTATTGTCTGCACATGGTCTCATGTGCTTCTAGCTGTCCTATAATCTTGCCCACCCTCATTAATTGAGTCAATTCAGAGCCTAGAGAATCTTCCTCATAGCTATGCTTCTTCCTCTAACCTACAGCTCCTCCCAGGGATTTCTCTTGAAGCCAACTCTTCCATTCTATATGACTTGCCATCATTTTTGTTCACTTCAGGACATCCTTCAAGAAAATCATCTCTTCCTCTCAAAAGGATAAAGCCAAAGACATCAGATTTTGCCTTAAGGCATCAACTAAATCACTTAATTTGGAGAATTAGTAAAGTTTTGTCTCTGTAGTCCTTCCCTCAAGAGTTTTATTCAACCCTATTGTTTAACCAATAAAGCTAGAAAACTTGTAAATGCTGGTTAGATTAGTTGTTGAAATGACATTGCTTACAAGATATTTTTGCCCAAGGTATTGAGAAAGAGAGAGAGACACCAAAAGTATGGCATTCTTTGGAAAGTAAATTAAGATATTAATTGGTTCTAGTCAATGAGCCAAGGTTTCTTCTCAGAACATCCACCAGAGCTTAGAAGATGAAGAAGTTCATCCTACTTGTAAAAACTTCATCTGCAGAACAACTTAAGCCAAGTCAATATGTCATTGAATTGTCCAGGGAAGCTGAAAGTAGGACGGTCCGATTCCCAGGGCATCCGACACCATCCCAAGGTCACCAGATAGTGTATAAAATTCAATTGCATTTCTCAGTTATGGTCTGCCAGAAGCCCTATAGCTTCCTGAGCAAAAATATGCACAACACATCAAAGTGTCTGACATATGATTTTTTTTTCAAAAAAAGGTTACAGATCAATCTGAACTTTCAAGCAAGATGAAAGATTCTAACATCTAAAGAAAGATGACAAGATGTGTATTTTCATGACAAAATATAATTTAAAACCTGTTCAGATCCTCCCCCACAAGATGCCAGAAATCATTTTTTTTTTACCAAAAGCATATTATTGGAGTCATAATTCACTTCCAAGGAAATGAAATAGAAAGTCAGTAGGATATAACAGTAAGCTTTCAAGTGTCCTATACTCATATCCTGGCCTGCTACTACCAGTTCTTAGGCACATGGGGGGCACAGATTTATGCTTATTAATTAAATATTGAATTTGGGGTAACTATGTCCTTTTATACTAAAAGTATATATCATTAAATTTATGATAATAGTTCTTATATCTAACTTAGCTTAAAGAATATAAAAATGTGAACTTGGAATGCTAAATATAAAAGAACCAAGTGCATTACAGTTAGTAAATATTTGGAAACATTTCTTATAACTTATAGTTTCCTGTTTGTGATGGCAAAAGCCTCTACTAAAATGTTTTTGATTCAAAAGATTTTTCTTTTGGCTTTGATAAAGCATACTTGGGTTTTTGATGGGAAAAAGACTAATAGTCCAAATAAATGAGTCACAGGAGAAGAACAAGTCACAGCATATTGATATATTAGTGTCAACTGTAATTAGAAGTTTATCTCTTTTTATGTTCTTTCACTTAAATGATGAAAGTTCAGTTTAGTCAAAGGTTTTAGTAATACAATGATATAGAGAGATCTTGAAAAGCAGTTTCCTTTAGCAGCTAATCTTGTATCTATTTATGATTTTTTAAAAACTATCTTTAGTTTTTTCATAAGGGAAACAAATACAAAATACACTGTGATTTGCAGAAGGATTCTGCATGCATTAGTGCAATGTGGAGCTAAAAGGGAAAACATTCAGATGTGCTCCTCCAATCTTTGCTTCTGCAGTCTTGCTGTATTCTTTATTTTTTCTCATTTTTCTAAACAATATGTTTTCTTTATTTGTACTTTATTTTCAGTCTTGTCATACAGAGCAAAAATTAGATAAATTCTTTTTTGTTTCCCCTTGGCTAATTTAAATTTATTATTTTTTAATTTTTTGTTTTTACAGACTGCATTTTGATTTTTTGTACACAAATGGGGTACATCTTTTCATTTCTATGGTTGTGCACCATGTAGATTCAAATCACTCATGTAATCATACATGTACATAGGGTAATGATGTCTCATTCTACTTTCTTTCATACTCCCATCCCCTCACCCTCTCAGTTCCCTCTTCGTAATCTAAAGTTTCTCCATTCTTCTCTCATCCCCCGACCCCCCACCCCTATTATATATTATCATCCACTTATCAGGGAAAACATTCGGCTTTTGGTTTTTTGGGATTGAATGCTTAATAAAATTAACTCTGTTGTATTCCTGTGGCAGAAATACTTCAGCATATGTTATTGTATATTATTGGTCTAATCAATTATCTCAGCTAGGAAAGAGCTTTAGTAGCTGTGGCATAGTGATGGGGAACTTCTAAATACTATAGTTATTTCTTTTGTCAATGTAAAATTCAGAAAACAGATATCCACATAAAAGGGGATGCATTGGATTAATTCTGTTTAGTAAGTATTCAAAGCAACATTTTCACACTGGTTTCAAACTTAAGAAACAGGAGAAAGTGTTACGAAATCCTACACTGTCCAACAGTAAAATGACATAATAGAAGCAGTCCTCCAACTTTCTGAAATAACCACACACAAAAATAGGATAATGATTAACGACAACAGTGGGGAAATACAAGATCAAAGTGGGTCCTGCCTCCTGGTGTTTTTCCTTTGCTGAGCTGGGGATTGAACCCAGGGCCTAGGCCATGCCAGGCAAGTGCTCTACAATCAAGATGTATCCTCAGTCTACCAGTCTGATTTGAGGCTTCTTGGAAATTAGGACTGCTGGTGGCAGTAAATGGGTCATTCGGCACATCATCCTCTCTTCCACTCATTCTCACTACCTTATTGTGTGTCCCACAGTTCATCAAAGAAAAACATTTGGCAGCTGTAATCTTAAACTTGAGGTTTTCCTGTTTTAAACTTTGCATCAGTTATAGCATGATTGCCATCATTACAGTTTGAATGTTCGTTCTGTAAAGCAGAAAAATTAAATTAGTACAGAAAGGAAGAAGATAGTCCACTGATTCTTCTCTTAAAATCCACAGCACTTAACT
Organism: Sciurus vulgaris; assembly: GCF_902686455.1. Lineage (NCBI taxonomy): Eukaryota > Metazoa > Chordata > Mammalia > Rodentia > Sciuridae > Sciurus > Sciurus vulgaris. Next base: position 153,602,249 of record NC_136466.1, read on the forward strand.
TCCTCTGTATGCAGATAGTACCTCCAAGGTATCTTCCCGCCAGCAGTGTATCTTCATGTTCCAACAATTAGCCATATGTTCTTCATTCTTATAATGGGGAAATTTAGATGTACTCCTGTCAATCGTGATCAAACAACAACAAAACAACTATGATGCAAAATTATCCAGGATCTTATCCAGTGAGAAATACATTCAGAGAAAACAAGGAATATCATAGTGACCCAACATTACACCAAAATACATATGACTTACAAGATCTCAGAGTTATTAAGGAAAATGACAATGGAATTATCAAGTTTTAACAAACAAAAGATTTTCAGGCACGGCTATGCTAGAATGGTGGGTGTGTTTCCTCTGTGGAATCACTAAAGAAAGTAGACAATCTCGCTTACAGAAGGTAGGGAGCACACAGAAAGAGAACAGCTGACTTTGGATCCTGAGGAGGAGTTGGGAGGAAGTACATGCTCTGCAGTTTTGTCCTGAGGGACAAAAGTAGGTCTACTGGCAGGACTTAGAGGAACCTCTTACCTGCCACTGGGTGTGGGTAGGGTTGAAAGTTGGCGGAGTCAAAAAACTCAGTTTGATATAATTAATAATACCTAATTATTAATTACACTGAAAAACATTCAAAAGAGAGAGATTCACTTCTTCATGTGCTCATGTAGACACTAGAAATGCTTCTTGAAAATCTTAAAGAATTCTTGCCTTGGGTGCTAGTTTGAATTAGACTGTGAAGATCCCTTCCAATCTCACAATTTTTTAATTCACCTCTCACAGCTGAGCTGTAGTTTCCAACATGTTGGACAAGTTTTTGTCACTTCCCTGTAAGACGCTATTCTAGGTGTTTTAACATTGCGCCTTAAAGTTTCTCACCTGTAGTATGGACTGGAAGTTAAAACTTCATTTCATTGAAATCAATAGGAAAAATATTAAAGTAACAATGCTGAAATTTAAAAATACAGTCTTTGCTTAAATGTTATATTTGAATTAACCTGTGAAGCATTTGTGTGCATTTGTGTGTGTGTGTGTGTGTGTGTGTGTGTGTGTGTAGTGTATATTCTTCTGTTTTTTATGCCTTTTATATTATAGCCCATTTAAGGTATAGGGAAGAGTATGACATACACACGATTTTGGAGGGGTTATTAATGAATAGACAGATTGTTGTTGTTTTGATAGAGGATTCTGAACAATGTTTTCCTTTCTTTTATGCTCTCTGAAAGCATATAAGTGTGTTTGAAAGAGAAAGACAAGTAGATAGGGTGGGGTATAGGTAGTTTTTATCATCTGAAGAAAGGATATAACAATGGTATCTACATTTTTATTTTTTTCCATTAAAACGGACACAGCAATGTGTCTGTTCACCCAAGTATGCTTGAACCTTGTAGGTGATACCACTCATGTTGAACTGTGTTGCATAACAACATCTTCTCTCCTGCCTTTACTTGAAGTGTTTCTTCTCAGAGAAAGTTGTCCTCATGCACTATCAAGAAGTTCTTGACTATGTATCCTGAGAAAGTTTAGAAATCAGCATGCTCATTTTCAAGTTTGATAAGCTTTTGGGTATGCAGATGTAGGTTTTGTTGGCCCATCATTTAGCAATTTTGGAAAAGAGAAATAATTGTAGACTTTGAGAAGCAAAGTTGACCTGAAAATATTCTAAACTAGATTGTTCATTGTTCCTGAAAGTCATTGATAATTGGTTCATGGATGCCTGGTACAGATCCTATACTCTGAAATTCTATCAGAACCTATGAATATTTTATTGTGAATAAAAGTGAAATGTGAAAATAAACATTTTTAAACAGATCTCAGTTTTCTAAAAAATATTTTCATGGGGGTTTCCATAAGCCATTTCAGAACTGTGGCAAAGGGTATTAAAGGTGATAAATCAGTGATTACAGAGAGAGTAGAAATCATAGAGACTTTCCCTTCTTATTTTATCAATTTGATTATGTCAATATTAAGGACCTTTCAGGTTCAAGAAGTTACTACCAACAATCTGGCAGGTACACTTTGCATGAAAAGACTTGTGTTTCACCCTTCTGGTCTAGTTTCAATGTGAGACTTGGTCCATCAGGTAGTCTGAGGCAATGTAGAAAAAGGTACATGTTGAAATTAGCAGAAGACAAAGGAGGGAAAGTGGGCATTTTTACATAGCAGAGAGCTTGGAGCGTCCTTCCATGTGTTTCCTTGATTGGCCCTAGTATCTCACATGGATGTTGTTCATTTTGAAGTCAGTAGAGGATACAAATGGAGAGAACTTTAGTTGATTCTGTATGGAGGAAAGTTCATAATGACAATCCCCCTTCCACCCCAATCATATCTAAAATAGAAAAATGTTGTGGTATCTCTGAGGCATGGGAAAACAGAACAGACATGCATCCTTTTTCATTTGGTGATGGAAACAACCCCAGGAAACCAGACTGTGCCTCACAGAGGCTGCTTTTACTAACTCAAAAAGCGACTTAGTGGATGGGATGGCAATGATCACTAACCCTTCATTTCAGGCACGTGATTGGGGTTGGAAAGAAAAGAGAGTCTATCAATAGCAAAGAACGGAGGCAAGACAAAGAAATTGCTTTAAAAGAAAGAAAGAAAGCTTTAATTTTGGGAAAAAAAAAAAAAAAAAAAGACCAAATCTACTTCTCTATTGGAATAAAGTAACACCTTAGTCTCAGGACCAGATGAATGAGGTACAGGACCATCCTCTAGACAATTTTGACTAATTTTATCACAAGTATAAGGATAAGGCTTTATATATGTATATATATATGTGTGTGTGTGTATATATATATGTGTGTCTATATATATATATATAAAATCTTAAATTTAAGATAGTGCTGCTCAAAAACATGGGTTATCATGATATGTGCCTTTTTTATTTCTGTTCTTTATTTCTCACATTTCCTGAGCATGAAATCCTCAACAAATACATTGATCAACTTTATGTCTCTCAAGGACACAGAGAGAAGAGAGATGACAATTTTGATGCTGTAGGGGGTAAGGCTTTCTGTATGTAAGAGCTTTCTAAAATGTGAGCAGCAGATGTAAAATTAGGAAACCTCTGTAGTTTGCAAGCAGCTGCTGCAGAGAAGCAGATCTGACTACCTAAACATTCATGATTTCTCTCTCTTTGCCTTCCTACTATTCCTGTTTTATCCAGTTCCTTTCTTAAATATTTTTGGATTGTGGGAGGCTCATTAAAATGAGATAAAATCGTAGGAGTGAAAATACACTACACAATCTCAAACTGGTAACTGTAGCATACTAATACATCATGTGATTTCTCTGAATGGTTTCATAGGCCAAATTTAAAAGAGGCTACTTCCACTATGGAGAATATTTGATACCAAGTTCCAGAGGTATTAAAAGTAACCTCTAATTTTCCTAAAGCTTCTGATGAAATCAAAATATTTGATTTTAGAAATAAGCCACTTGTTTTCAGCAAGTGTCCTATTCATTGTTAATGATAAAAATTTTTGCATGTCTGTTAGCATGATATTCTATGAAGACTGGGGCATTTGTCTGCTTTTGCTTTACTCACTGATGCAGCCCAAGTATCTGATACAGTACTTTTCATTGTTTATCTCAGTAAATATGTGTTCTATAAATTGATGAATAAATGAATGAATATATTTTACAATGTCTAAATGTTTTCAAGCCAATGTACGATGGGAGAAATTATAATTATATTTAACAAATAATGCTACAGTGATTAGAAAAATGTGTTCCATATTGTTAATAAACTCGAAGGGAAATAAGAATATAAAATAAACTTCAGTATTTTCTTTTGTACTCTTTAGAAAATGAATATGATAATGTGGATTTTAATATCATCACTGGGAGAAACAACAGTGGTAGCTGTAGAAATCTTTCTTTCCTTAAACATCCGCAGAGAAGTCATTCAGAAATCCTAACATTAAAACTCTTTGACAATGAAAATGTTTATCAAAGATTGATCCTCATGTGTCAGGTTATAATCATCTTTAAGCAGTAAATGTATTATTAATTAAATTTTAATGCAGCTAGATGATTCCTCCCAGAAAGTGTTGACTTTAGATTTAATAAATTATGTATCTATCAGTATATTTCTCCTTGTATCCTCTAGCCAGTCACTCTTTCAAAGAGAGTGGTGACATCTTGTGGTCACAACTAATAGTGCAACTGGGTTAAGGCCTGGAAAATTGAGGGTCTCTTGTAAATGAAAACACTTTTGTTCACAGAATTTGATTAAGATTTTCTCAAAAGAAAGAAATTAAATAATCAGCTTACAAAATAATGACATTGGTAAGTGAAATTGAGGTATTAACATGTTAGTTTCAGTAGATAATATAAGAAGTTTAGATAGTCAAGTAATCAAGACAATAAAAATAAAGAATAGGCTTATAACTAACTCACGAATTTGGATGTTGTGTTTTGGGAAAGAATATTTAGTAATCACCCAAGTTATTTAGGAAATTGTGACAAAATACTTTAACACAAATTATAGAAAGAGAAAAGTGAATGAAGAAAGTAGCTCAGATCTGTAAAACTTTGCTATCAACGCCACATTTGAAAATAAATAAATTTTGACCAGACAACAGTACACTTCTTTCAGATTTTTAAACATTTTGGATTTATGGTTTCAACAGAATAGAGCTTTGCAATTTAAAAATGATTTCAGTACTTTCATAACTCTGTCTGGGTTTATAATAGTTATGTCAGTTTAATAGTATTTTAGTGGCCTTTGAAATGTGAAAGAAACAATCAGACTTGTCTTACTTAATGCAGTAAACTGAATTTTTTATTTTTCAAACATAGTTTAGTTTGTATATATGATATAATGTTGATAATGAAAAGGTAACAAAAATAGACTATATAAAATATTTTAATTTAGATAATTAAAATTAAAAATAATTAAATAAATTAAATGAATTAAAATAAATTACAATATGATGGTATAATTTATATCAAAAATGTTTTTTATTACTTTGTTTGAAAAAGATGGGTTTTCCAACAAAACATATATATAATTTGTAATTTTTAGATAGGATTTACAGAGAATTGAATTTAATTTTATACCAATATGCAATTAAATGTAAGCAGGAAACTCAAAGTAAAATGAAATAACAGTTTTTAAACAGTCATTTTACAAAGTGTACAATGAAAATTTTTTAATGACATTTTATGTCAGTTTTATATCAATCTTCATTCTTATTTATAAATATATCCTAAAAATATTAAAGGACTTAATGTAAAGGTAAAGTTAGGTTAGGGATATAGTTCAGTGGTAGAGTGCTTACCTAGCATGTGTGTGAGAAAGTGTTTGTTTTGTATTGTTGCAGTCCGGGGATTGAGCCCAGGGCCTAGTGCACACTAGGCAAGAGTTCTATCACTGGGCCACATCCTTGCCCAAATCTTCAACTTTGTGCAAAACTAAAACTAATGCATTCAAGAATTTATTTATCTCATTATTAAAGAGGGAGCAAGTAAGATGTTATAACAGTCATAAAGGAAAATCAAAAAAGCAGGAATTTATATACAGTAAGCTAATATTACAATGAATTGGAAAATGTGGCATTTCCATGGGACAAGAATCAATTGCATTTAAGCAGCCAAAACCAAAATGCATATCTATGGAACAGAGATATTTGCATTGCTATCATTTTTCTAAAAATTAGCTTATATTTCTATAATTGCATATAATAGCCTAGTCAATGACAGTGCCACTCCCCATAAGGTCAGATAAACCTTGAAGATGAACTTTTCGTTGAAAGGACATTCAGTAACCTATATTGCCTATTCCAAAATAAGATTTCTTTCCTCTTACAAAGTATACCTGTTAGGTTCATCACACACAAAAAAAGTGAAGATATACTAGGTAAGATAGTTTTCCCTTGATGTCTAGCAGTGAACTGGAACCATAAACAGGAATTCCATGAAGATCTAAGGCTAAAATAAACCACCTTAAATTATCCTAAAAAGATTAATTTTAAGAAGTCAGTGTTTTACATAATGACTGCTTTGGACCTGCAATAGCTGGCAAATAAAACTTCTTCCAAATCATTTTGTTGTTTATTTCCCTGCTTTAATAGTGAAATTCAAACAAGTTCTCTACTTTTCTAATGTGAAGCTCATTGCATTGAATAACCATAATGAAAACGCTACTGTGATCAATGAGTACCTGCAATAGAATGCATAATCAAATTAAAAATCATACAGCAGTATTTGTACAAGCTATCACTTTCTCATTAAACACCAACATTTGAAATATGATTGCCTCTTTCTTTCTGAAACTAATCTCCAGGCACAAACAAATGTAGAACATCAACAAGCCCTTTCCTTTTTTCATTACTGTTAAAAAAGAAGTTGACATTGATAATTGCTTTGGAAAGTTTTTTATTTTTTTAATTATCTTTTTGGTTTATTTGTTTCAGGCAATGAAGATCTAAAGTTTTGGAGCTACATCAAACATTGAAATAAATCTTCTAGCATAAACCATATAGGTCTATTATCACTGATTATAGATTTTACTCTGCTAGTCTTTTGTCCCCTGCTTCGAGGACTGGTAGAAGGGCTGAGCAGACAATTTAGGTGTTAGGATAAAAATTCACAGGTCAAATATTACTGCTAGAATGTTGAACCTCTCAATTAAAAATAATAATATCCTGGCAAAATTGCAGTAATGATTACATTCTGTCTCTCTCAGAACATACTTCTCACCTTGTGTTATATTTTCTCCAGGACTGACATACAAGCTCTTTGAAGGTAATTTGGCTTTGTTGGAAGGTGATGCATGTGTGTATTGTAATTGCATGAATTTGCATTTCAGAATTGTTTTGGCTCTTATTACTTCCATGACCTTGGGAAGACAACATAATCTCTTTCAACTTCAACTTCTTCATATGTAGCATGTTGATAACTTTAAAGCAGTAGTTTTTAGGTCTGGATTTGTGGCTCAGTGATAGAGCACTTTGCCTACCATGCATGAGGCACTGGATTTGATCTTCAGCACCACATAAGGATAAATAAACAAAATAAAGACATTGTGTGTCCATCTGCAACTACAAATAATTTTTAAAATCAATAGTTTTTAAATAACCAAAGAGATAATGTTTTATGCTGACACACTGGTTTCAAATCGTAGATGCAAAAAAAAGTTTCTTTTCTACAAAACTTATCCTACTGGACATAATAGGGGCCCAAATTTATTGAATATGTAGGGGCAAAGAATTAACCTGAATAGGTACATCTTGGATGCTGTCTCATTAAAAATATAGATTAACAAGAGAAAATAAATGCAAGCTTATTAAAATGTGTATTTCATCTGTACATACATGGAAGACAGAGAAAGAGTAGTTCTCAAAGTGGTGAGTGTAATTCCCATTTACATATTGTCTTCAATAAAGAAGAGTAAATTTTATAGTCACACAAGAAAGGAAAGTGGCTTTGCACGTCTATAGCCTGCAACCGAGGGAAAGCAACAAATGGGCAGATAAAGGCTGGGTAGTGAACGTGGCTTCGGTGTCATTGCCATGGCTTTGGTGTCATCACCAGGCTCTAACATTGTCTTCATTGTCCTTTTTGGTAGAGAGGAGCCATCATACCTGTAATGTATGAAGCTGCTCCCCCGCCCACCAGGTACAGCCATTTTGCCCGCCTCCCAACCACTTGTCAATCTGTGAACATCCTAGCTAGACATTAGCTCATCAGTCAGCTTGCAAGTATCCTTCTCCAATATTGGTCCCCTGTTAGCCTGGCAGAATTCAACTGTTTACTGTAGCTTCCCTGACATCTTTTCTCATTCTTCTGTCTGTCCTCCTCACTTTCTCTATCCTCCTGGCTTTCCACTCTCTAGCGCATACCCTTTTCTTTTCCTTTCTCTTTTCCTCTCATTTTCTCTCTTACCCTGCAGGGAGACACTCTGATTGCTTAATAAATTCCCTTATGTGATTTCCCATGTCCAGCGTGGTTCCATGGAAATTCCTTACAATACCTGTTTTCTCTGTAGATCCTGCTTCTACGAAAATCAGAGGAGGTTAGAAAGAGTCTCTGGATGTGCTGCTCCCCATCTTCAGCTCAATAATCTTTCACAGTTTGGGGTGGCATATTCTGATCTTCCACAAATAAATTCTCAATGATTTCCAAAGCAAATTTTAAAAGAACAAAATTGATTTTATATTTATTCTGGCATGCCTAAATGAGGATAAGACAGTGTTATTACAGATGAACTCTGCTGGAGTTTGGAAGTTAAGTGACCCCAGATACCCACGTGGTGAAGACTTGGTCAATAGTGTAGTGCTGTTGGGAGGGGGGTCCAGTCTCTAAGCCCTAGGTTCTTGTGTGAGATCTTAGGTCTTTGGGGGACTCCCTTGACTCTGAAGCTATGAGGTGAGCATTTTCACTCAACCAATTTTGCATTCTTGCCAAGCAATTCTATCTTGCCACAGGGACAAAGCAGCAGTGCCAATCGATTTGGGCCTGAAAACTCCAAAACTATCAGCCCATATGAACCTTATCTCTTTACAGTTTTCTTATCTCAGGTGTTTTGTTATGGTATGAGAAACGGAGAATCACACATTTCTTCTACAACCTGTTTTGTCTAATCCTAATGGCTGCTTTTCCCCCAAGAGACTAAGACAGTGTTCAAGCTGAAAACAAGTGGCTTTTTAGAAGAGGAGACAATGAATTCTGTGCTCACATACTCTGCAAACTGGGGTGTTTTTTCAAAAAGAGAGAAGGCAAATAAAGTCAGGGATTACCAGCTTGGATTGTCCTTACCTCAGGGGTTCAGCAGTTCCACCAGGAAAGCTGACTGGGCAATGTTGTTATGTGGTCATGAAAGAAGGAGCAGCCATCCCTGAGAATGTTTAGGGACAATAAGATAAATAAGAAGGATGAGAGTCTATCTAATGGGAAATACTACTTTCATTTTCAAATCTAAATCCCTTACTTGTTAAGCATTTCAAGCACTATAATTCAACAAAAAATTCTACATAAGAAGCACAGTTCCACCTTTGTATTTGCTCATCCATGAGCTCACAGATTTTCTTTTCTCTGATGAAAACATATTAAACACAAGTCAGAGATAAGGGTAGAAAGTGAGAGTAAAAGAATGCTGAATACAATTGCATTAAACACTATTCTATTTCTAATGTAATATTAATAATATCATTATTAACACGTTCATTATTTCTTTAAGGGAAAACACAGAGAAGAATGAATGAATTTTGCATGCACAAAGTACTTTTCCAAAAGAAAGACAAACCTGAGTAATTTATATTTCATTTTATATTGACTGAGGACATCTATTTTTAATTTTTAACTGATTTGGAATGAACATTAACATACTTTCTAAAAGTTGAGACAAATTTTTTTAAGTGAATATTAGGAAAAGCTCAGGATAGCACCTTCTCTTTGTCAGACTCTTATACTTCAGTAGATTCTCATCCTACACAATGACTAAGAAAATATTATTCATAAAGGAGGAAATTAAACATGACTTTGATGGAATATCTAAAATTGAATTTTATAAAAATGAGAAAAATTCATAAACTTAAACAATTGTAGTTTTCAAAGTTTCATTCTTTGTTTCAACTAAAATATGATGGAATTTCTGCCTTTTTTTTTTTTTTTTTGGTGGTGCTGGGGATTGAACCCAGGGCCTTATGGAGTTTATTTCTGTGGAAACACTGAACCCTCTTTTGATAAAGAAAAATTCAAGGGAGTTCCATAATATGCAGGAAAAAAAATCTTTGAGGGGTTTCAATTCACTCTTTGTTGAAGGAACTATAATTTTGTGCAGAATTAAAATCTCACTTTTGTTATGAAGGCCTTCTTTAGAAATTGATTAATCTTAAGAGTAATCACATATGTATATAAAATTTTTCACACTTCAAAACTGTACTTTCTCTTTTGAGTAAACTGGGCTCTATATCAGGAAGGCCTTCCTGGCCTATCATACATGACCTGAGTCCTCAACATACAGAAAGACTTTGTTGTTCTCACTGGAAGATGACAGAGACGCCATCAGTTCCCTTTTATGAAAAGTAATGTTAATGAAAAATCTTTCTGTTAGACTTTTTTGAAATACACAGCACCCTACTGCATTGAAGTGGGCTGATGTGATTACCTGGTGTGGAATCTCTGAACACATTTTTTCCTTTATCTTCAATCTGTACTCATTGCTTTTCTTCCTGATATAAAACATTGTCAGATTATACCAAATTGTCATAAATAATGAGACTAAAGGGCAAGAAATATCAGCATTTAAGCAGGAATAGTGGCTCATGCACCTGAGGAGAAGGAGCAGGTAACATTTTAGGGAAAGAGAAGAACAAGTTGTATTAATAAGGGTTTCCACAAAAACACACAAACAGCATATTTATGTGGAGAGAGAAAGAGAAATTTCACTTAAGGAGAGGGATATGTCCTTAGAAACATACTGCTAGGTGATTTTGTTATTGTGCAAACAACATAGGGTCTACATCACCATCTAGGATGGCTACTGTGTCACTAGATGATATGATCTTTTTTTTTTTTTTTTTAGTTGTAGATGGACACAATACCTTTATTTTATTTATTCATTTTTATGTGGTGCTGAGAATTGAACCCAGTGCCTCACACATGCTAGACAAGCCCTCTACCACTGAGCCACAACCCAGCCCCAGCTGATGTGATCTTATGGGACCACAAGATCATGCTGTCCATCACTGACTGAATCTTTGTTATGTGTCACAAGACCATATCCATTCATACATGTGTCTGTAAGTGTTCATTTATACACAGAGAATGATTAAGAGAGGGAGAGAGTGATGCAAAAGGGACTAAGGAACTGCTTTACATGATTATGGGAGCTGGTAAACCTGAATTACACAGGATTTCAGGGGTTAAAAACTCAGGCAGGAGTCAATTCTATAGTTTTCAGGTAAAATTTCCTCCTCTCCAGATAATCTTATTTTTTGTTCTTTAATACTAAAATCATGGAGGGAATCTCCTTTCTTAAAGTTAACTTATTATAGATAGGAACCATATCTACAAAACCTCTCAATACATAGTGTCTGATTAAATAATTAAGTACTTCCCATAAACCAAGTGAAAACATAGAATTAACCATGGTACCAACTCATTCCAATTTGGGTGAGATTTTAGAGTGCTGTTAGGGTTTTGATCTGGAATTTTCTCCAAAGCCTCCTATGTAGTAGGCTGGGTCCCCTGCAGCAATGTTCAGGGTAAGACTTTTAGAAAGTGATTGAACCATGAAAACTAGCCTCATCGATGGATTAATTATTTGATGGATCAATCATTTGATGACAATAGTGTGACCTGGCAGAAACTTCTGGAGGTGGGACCTAGTTTGGGAAAGTTGATCACAGTGGGAAAATCCTTTGGAATGGTCAGGAATGGTATTTCTTATCTCTGTGCTCTCTCTCTCTGTCTCTGTCTCTTTCTCTCTCTCTGTCTCTCTCTCTGTCTCTGTCTCTCTCTCTGTCTCTGTCTCTCTCTCTGTCTCTCTCTTTGTCTCTGTCTCATTCTCTCTCTCTCTCTCCCCACACACACTTGCACCAGACTGTTCTGCCTCACTGCACGCCAAACTCAAAGGAGCCAGAAAACCATGGACTGAAAGATTGAAACTTCTGAAACTATGAGTCAAAATAAGTCTTTCCTCCTTCAAGTCCTGTTTCTCAGGTATTTTGTCCCATTGATGGAAAACTGACTAACACAAATGGGTATTGGTTTAAAGAGTAGGAGTTATTCGAACTGTATGATTAATATCACACAAGATGAAAGTGTAGAAAAATTGTGGGAGACAATGTGGGCTAGGCTGTGCCTTGTCAGGCACAGGTGGGCCAGGAGAGAGGCTGTGCAGAGAGCGGGAGGTGGGAGAAAACCCGGGAGGGTGGGTTCATTCGGCTGGGAAGGACCTGAAAACTCAGTTTTTTCTTGAAGGCAGCTAATACAAATGGCAGATTTTTCAGCAAAATGTAAGATTAAAAATATTTGTCTTTTGGAAAGATAAATTTGATTGTATTGTCTTATAACATAGGTTGAACCAAAGACTAGATATTAGCAGAGATTGGGGTCAAGGGTTTTATTTTCATTGTGAATAAGAAATGATGCGATGATAATAATTAATGATAAAAGTAATGCCTAGAGAAGGTAAATATGAGAAAACAAACACAAAATCTCAGGAATGAACTTCTAAGATCTGACCTATTCACTGAGGAGGAAGACAAAGATTATTACTGAGATTTTTGAAAGAAACACAATGAATGACCTCGCTCATGACTTGACTGAGAATAGACTCAAGAGTAAGGAACTGGAACCAAATTTCCACATCCATGTCTAATGTGATTTGCTTTGGAAAGTGTAGGTTCTATCGGCAGCTAGGAAGAATTTTCCATATACAAAATCCCAGGATTAGACAGATTTACCCGTTAGCAGTGGTGAACTGTGGCACAGCCATGTCCTTATCCCTAGAATAACAAGCTGTTCACAGAGGAGCAGGAAACTCACTCCTCTTTCTTTCCTGTGTGGGGAGGTTAAGTCAGGGTGAGGGGTGTTGAGAGAGGTCAGTTCTCAAGGAAAATCTGAAGCAAAATAGGTCCATCACAGTCCTTCTGCACATCTAGCCAGAGTTTCTCACAGCTTTAGTTATTTCATGGGGCTCTCTAGGGGAAGTTTTTTTGGTTTGTTTATTTTGTCTTCTAGTTTTACTTCTCTTTGCAGTCTGTAGTGTGTATGAATATGTGTGTGAGAGTATTGTGTCTGCTTGTGGTTTAAAGAATTGGGAAAAATAGAATAGGACAAAAGATATAAAAAAGTCATTCTTCACCAGAGTGAAGGAACAGAAATTAGGCCTTGGTGCTTTTGGGGGGGGATGGAGCTTGGAATTGAACTCATGGGCACAGGATCATTGAGCCACACCCCCAGTCCTATTTTGTATGTTACTTAGAGACAGGGTCTCACTGAGTTGCTTAGCACCTCACTTTTGCTGAAGCTAGCTTTGAGTTTGAGATCCTCCTGCCTCAGCCTCCCAAGCCACTGGGATTACAGTCGCGCACCACCAAGCCTGGTAACCTTGGTACTTCTGATTAGCAAAAAATGCATAGACGACAAAGTATAAATGTGGTTATCTCCACAGTGCCAATAAATCTAATATTCATTAATAAATCTAATCTTCATGTTTCTTTATCTAACCATTTAATAAAATAGTTTGAACATTTATGAGTGCCAGGCATGAGTGGTATGAGACATATAATGATAATTTATAATAATAAAGGCTATAACAACACATCAGTAGTAATAATTATGACTTTAGAGTTCTTTTAACTACAAGGTATTCACATTGCTTATGGTAGACAAGCCATAAACATGCATAAATGTGATCGCCTTTGTCTCCTATAAATTTAGCATTTAGTCTTATAGTTATCTGCTACTCAAGAACTTAAGATCATGATTATTGAAGGTGGTGATTTGGGGAAGGTCAAAACTTCATCCTGGAAAACCAGAGGGAGTGAATTCTCATTTGAAATGAGATTCTCAAATGCAATGATTTCAGTCCATTACACATGGAATGTGGCATAATGAACCCCATCGTTTTGTATAATTATAATGCACCAATAAAAATACCTTTTTATACAAGAAAAGTTTAACTTTATCACAGAGATAAATTCTTAATTTTCTATTGAAATAGGTACATACAAATACATACACACATATATACATACATATATATCCTACAATTTTGTAAATATATTTTAAATGAAATCCTTTTTAGAACAATGATGAACAGTTATATTTAAAACATTCACACCTGGTGCCTAAGATGTGTTATAATTTATATATATTTGGAATTAGTATTTTCTGTCTTATTCTCCTTTCACTTTCACTCTGTCCAGGTCTTTAGCCCCCTTGCTCTTCTCCACCAGCGACAAGGGAAGGGGACACTCCCCAACAAGGCCAGACTGGGATGGGAAGGGGACACTCCCCAACAAGGCCAGACCGGGATAAGTAGGGCCGACTGACCGCTCGCATCCAGCCCTCCAGGCGGAGCACAATCAGATGTGTCAGGGAAACCAGTCACAGCAGGAACTTGTTTGTTGAGGAAGTCACACAGCTTTTATGTAGGGTGGGGGCTAGGCGGGAACCAATCAGCTTAAAGGTCAGCAAGTCACGGGGTTCACGCAGGTGAGAGTCCCATAGGACTATATGGCAAGCATGAGCTGATCACATTCTAGGAACAGTTGTTAACCAATCCTTGACGGTGGTCCGATTTATCGTCATTAACCTTTGAAACCGCCTTCGAGGCCTTGATCTTACTCACTCGCCAGGGGGTAAGGAGTCAGCCTGAGTTAGTTAACATGTCCCAACATCACTCTTTTAACAAGCTCCGTTGGAAGCATCTTGCCCTTGTGTTGAAACTGCAGCAGATCAAGTGAGAAAGTGAGCCCCATTGTGGTATTTCAAGGATGCCCATTGTCAAAACTTCATTTTCATTTGATTCCAATCTTCTTTCTTCAAAGATATGGCCTCACTGCAATCTAGTTAGCATAGTTCCTTCGTTCCTTTTCATCCCACCTAACACCCGACTTCCCCTAACCAAAAGCCATTTCTGGTCTTTCTGAATTGGGCCTGTGGTGACAGAGTGGAGGAACACAGGCAAAGTTTTATGGATTGCACTCCCCACTTTAAACGTTTTCAAGGTGACTCGGTAATGATTCCTCTCAACCCTGAAATCCGTAACACACGGGTTGTCCTTCTCAGTCTTCCCTCAGCATTTTGTGACTTGAGAAAATGGGAGTGCAGCACCGATTGGTCTCTCTGACCTGGCTGTACCCTGGGATCCGCTGGGAGCCTTTCAGTCCACCAATGCCTTGCTTGATCCCCCTGACCGGGACTTGGGGTGTGACCTGGGCATCTTTGTGACTCAAGGTCAACACAGCTTCTCTAAAGGTGTCCTTCCCTCTGACATCCCCAAGAGCACTCTGTCTCAGGACAACCTGCTGGTGGCTAACGTTCCATCTAGCAATTGGGCTTTGGAACAATGTCTGCTTGGGCCTCTTTTATGAATGTGAGGCATTTGAAACTTTTTATTCTCATCTTTGGGGTTCAGTCTAAACACTAAAAAAGCAGGGGTTTCATTTAAAATCTTGTTGCAGAAGGGTTTATTGAAGTGATCTGACTGAATACAGAGCTGATGGGTTATGTAAGTCCCTTGCCCCCTCCAAAAGATGTTGCTTTATCAATTTTCCAGTCCATTTGTTTTCTGTGTATGATTTTGTTTTCACTCAAAAAACATACTATTTCCTTGGTTTTGTATATCATATTCACCTTGCCTACCATTTACTGGAATCCAAATGTGTCAAATCCAACTCTTTTGAAATCACAGAGATAAATTCTTAATTTTCTCTTGAAATATGTACAAATATATACAAACATACATACATACATATGTATTCTGCAAATTTGTAAACATTTTAAATGAAATTCATTTTAGAACAGTTATATTTAAAACATTCACATCTGGTTCCTAAGATGTATTATAATATATATATATATATATATATATATATATATATATTTGGAATTAGTATTTTCTGTCTTGTTCTCCTTTTATTTTCATGCTAAAAACTGTACAAAACTGCCCCAATTTTTTTCTCTTTAGAAGACTCAGAGTTTTCTTGGGCAATAGTATTCCAAGATTTTTAATTTGGATTTTTACAATAGTTGTTATAACATAGCCATCATATTCTAAAAATTAACATAATCACAGAATTTAGTTTTTTGTGAAAACACAACACAAAAAATTATTGTGAAGCTGAACTGACCTTTAAATTAAACAAGAATGTGTGTCATATGAAAATTAATATTTGATGACAAAATAATTTGACTTATATTTTTCAAGCTTAAGAGTGATTATGATCAAAAGAACAAGTACATACATCTTTCCCTTCAAGAAGCACGAGTGTAATTAATTTTTTAATATAGATGTAAAAAAGTATGCCAAGGTTAAAATTTTATACAGTCTTAGTTCATATTTTTAAAAAATTCTTTATTAATTTTCATAAGTAAACTGAGTGGACTCTGTATGATTTTAACCATTTTAAGTCATTCCTCTGTATTTCATAGCATTGGCTTATTGTGATGTAGGTTCAACATAAACACTTTGTACAACATTTTATCAATAGGATTATAGTATCATTTCATTTAGTGGCCTCTCATCTACCTAAACCCTAAGCAAAAGTCATTAATTAATAATGATAGGAATTCTAATAGGTACCTTAAAATTAGCAATAAGTATAACCTCCAATTTCTAGTTGTAGAATGGCTTTATTTTAAAAGGATATGTTGGGATTTGATTTTTTTTTTTACATAATAGAATTAGGTTCTGATTTTATTGAAACTCAACGTGCCTCTAAGAACTATTTTTAAAAATAAAATGATGTAATGGGCATCAGTGAAAAGGAACAGCAACTATCTCTCTCTCTCTTTGTCTTTTAAGGAAAGTAAATTTAATACATTTGTAGGGGCAAGTGACAATATGTATGCTATTACTATATTCTGTAATTTAACTTTGAAAATAATTTCTTGGAAACACTGCATGGCTTCCTATTAGGCTATTAACACGACTAAAATCATTGACAAATAACCCTAGAGAGCATACTGGTGTCAGAGATGAATTTGCTAATTGGACTGGTTTTTGCTAATTGGACTTTAGCACCCTTAACCTTTGGGGTATGAGTTATTGACACCTCTTCAAGGTCATAAAATAGGGGAGCTGTCAATCACTTCTTCCTAGCACAGGGAAGGTGATGAATTTTGTTGTAGATAGACCTCTAGAAAGAAGGCTTACTGGAAGAGTGTGTTGCTGTTGTTTTAGATTTGTTGGAATACTGTGTTAAAAAACAAAAATTGCTTTTTCTCTCGAGAACTACTTCTCCTCCCTTTCTGTCTTCCTTTGGCTGTGGATCACAGCAGCATCCTCTCAAGAGGTAAAATAGATTTGGCCAATCCACTTTAAGGTCAGAGAAGCCACGCAATCCATGGCAAACTGATCCTCACCAACAGATTCCATTTCTAGGGCTGATGTGGAATCTATCACAAGAAAGAAACGTTTTCTTTCTCCGAAGTGGCTGAGAAAAAAATAGAGCAAACAGGAACCTGCTGGCAGGTGTCTTGTCACTGTGTCTGAGAAATAAGGCACCACAGCTGAAAACAGACCCCTGAGATAAAAAGCACACATGCTGATGAGCTACTCGGAACCTCTGCATCCGATGTGCTTGGAGTCAGACCAGGCTTTACTTTTTGTTATGTGAGTCCATAAAGGCCATTTCTCCCTTAAGATACTTTAGGTTGATTTTCTATCACTTGCAGCAAGGAGAGTTTTGAATAATGCATCTAGGATGCTCTGTCATTTTTCCACATGGTGACTCATTTAGATAAGTAGTGGCCTAGGTGTTAAATGGGGAATGACTGCTAACCATACCCTGTCAATAGTAAAATAGCTGAGAAGCATAGATTTTTCTAAACTGGAACCATCTAGTTCTGTGTCAAATAACAGCTATTTTCTTTGTGTGACCAAAAGAAATTTCCATTTGACCGCCATGGCTTTTGCAATTCTGTGCCAGTCAGATGCATCTTGACATGGGTGGGTCAAGGAATGATACATAAGGCACTCTGATTCCTAAGTTCCAGTCTGTGAGGATGTTACCATCTATGAGTGAAAGAATGAAAAAATATCAAGAAAAAGTCATGCATCTTTTTTCTCATGAAAGTAAATTGTCTCACCAATTTGGGAGTTTACACATGATTCTATAAGGTGAACCTACGATGATTGTAGTTTTTGCATTTATTTGGCCTTCTTAAATACTCTTTTACTTAATAATAAAATATTAACAATAGTAGAGGCCCCAAGTTTTTATTGGTATATTTTTGCTGTCATTGTTGTTATAAACGTGATGAAATGCAATCATTTTGAGTAATCCAAAGTTGTTGAACCCTGGGCTTATTACACTAATTATTCTTTGCTTGATTTTGATTATAATATTCTATTACTGATTACATTCTCACTTCTGGAGAAAACAAAAATCTGAAGGCAAAATTCACCAACAAATGCCTTTCCATTTCTTTTGGAAATAGTTCAGTTTTACCTGTATTTTCCTTAGCATTGGTTGCTGTGAGAGGTTTGAGGCAGCCTTCAGCATGGTGCGTAAACAAATAGATGAAACACATACAAAATTTTGATACTGACCCAGGATTGTGCATGGATCCTGTCACATTGTGAGTAATCATCACTAGTGATGCCGGAAGTCCCAGGCCCAATGGACAGACACAGGAAAGGAGGGTGCTGGAGCGTGGCGTGAGGGCTGCCTTAGAAACCTAGGTGTGACGACGTTCAGACAGGTGCAGTTTAAATTATTAAACCAAGGACGGGGAGTTTTGCTTTATCGCTTTCATTTGGTCTATTTGTTCTAAGAATGAATTCGTTCTAAGAAAAATAACATGCACAAACAGAAGGGAAAAGATAATTCTCAAATACTAAGATGGGGAAAACTATTAAGTCGAGAAAAACCAAATAAATAACCCCCTTTTTCTGACACCTTCACGTATGCCTGACTTCTACTTATGAAGGATCACAGGAGAAGTTACATTATGGTTCCAAATGCGAGAACAAGAAGAGCCCTTTCTGGAGATTCATTGGTAAAAGAAGGGAAGGAGGGTGTGACCCTGTATTGAAGATTGTATTTAGGCACTTGGTTGTGAGACTTGGCCAGGCCTCCTGTTATGTTAGAAGGTGCTTCTCTGCTCCTTGATTTGGGACCTGATGATATGATTTGGGCATGTGGTGTATTAAGAGACATGACAGAGGCTTGAACTGTGTATGTGTATGCAGGCTTGCAATGTGTGCTTTTATGCTTCTGTAATTGCCATAAAGAGAGCTTCTCCCTCAAAATGAAAACATTTATTATCAACTTCAGCTTCAGAATGAAGAGCAATGAAGATGTAACTGCAAAGACTAAAACACAGTGAGGGGATGATGTCATTCTGGGTGTTCGAGGTATCAGAGAAGAATGTCCTAGGCAAATAACCTTTCATTTTCTACAATGGGACAACCCTAGAAACTGCTACAAAATTTTCAAAATAGTAATTTTTACCAACATCTTGCTCCAGATCCTATTTCTACCAACATCTTGCCCTAGAGGCTCTGCATGACTCTGGGGTTCGGGGAAGAAAGTGTGCCACCTGGGATGAAGCTAGGGCAGGAACTCCCAGACACAGAGTAATCATATTTTACTTTCAACTTCAAATTGGTTGCAGCAATCATACGCTTTTCTGAAATGATTTCCATCAGGCTTACGTTGCACGATACAGATTTTCACAGTGCCCACCTGCAGTCCCCTCCCTTCCCCAGCATAGAAACAAATTATATTTTATGTGCTTGCTTTGCAGTTTCAAATATACTCACCACTTAAATCCCACCCAGTGCTCTTGAGATTAGTGAGAAAATCATCCCCCTGTTCTCCTTTCCTTTCCTATCTGGGTCACTGGCTTTGTACTGCTGCCCACCCTCTATGCACACATGAGATCTCTTTGGCAGAAAGGTTTTCGGTTTAACTCTTATCTCTTTGGCCTATTTTTTTTTAACCCTTCAATCCTGTTAACATCTTTCAACTGCTGTTTCGCTGTAGCAGCACTGCAGGTTTTCTAAGTGCATGTTGGGATGTGCTAGTTTATATGATTGGTCTGCCCAATAAATAACAGTATAGAAGTAGCTTATATTTCTGTTAAGACGGAGTCTGTCTTTTGTAATAGCCAGTTTATCACATTCACTGCGATTTCCACGGGAGCTAGGCTCTATCAAGAGGAAACTACCATCTCTTACTTCATATTTGTTAAGTAATGACAGGGCGCATCTGAAAAGAGTAGGGGCTCAGAGGCATCTGTTCGCACCTCAAAGTGCTGCACCAGATGCTGAAGGACTTGCCTGTAGCCTCCCAAATGGTGGCAAGCAAAGTTCCAGTCCATTTGCTTTAACTCCAATATGTAAAAGAAAGCAAACACAGTAGAAAATAACCCCTCCTTTTGGGAGTTGGGAAGAAAAAAAAAAAAAAAAAAAAAAAAAGAACAAAGGCCATCTGAAGGGTTATATTCAAGTAAATCATGCAAGACAACAGTGTCAGGAAGTGACTCATCTGTGATTATTATTCATCACCTCTTAACACCTTTTTCTTCCCCAAAGAGTAACTGTGGCAGAGGAATTTCAGAGTTGTCTAGCTCTCTTATTTCTATAACTCTTTGTTACACTGTAGTTAATAAGGTGTTGCTGTATTTTAAAGTATGTGTCAAAATCTCATTATGTGGTACATGGAGCATTGCGAACTTTTTTTTTTTTACTAAACTTATAAAACAAATGTCTGCTCAATGAATAAATATGTCAAGAACCTTGAAAAGAATGGTTCATGCTATGAAAAACTCTGACCTCTCAGGTTTATGTAACTGTATTCACATCTGGATAATATTCTAGTTCAAAAAATCAATTTTGAACACTAATTTTTATTCCTAAACTACCTAAAGTACCAGTCTTTTATTCTTTTATGTTACTGATAATTGATCCTGAGGAAGCTGTACTGCTAAGCTATATGCCCAACACTTTGTTTTATCTTGAGACAGGGTCACCCTAAGTTTCTGAGTCTAACCTTGAACTTTCCATCTTTCTGCTTCAACCTTCTGAGTCACTGGGATTACAAGTGTAATCACGTTCAGCTAAAATAGTAGTTTTTAAAAACAGTCTAAGTGTTGGTTAATGATTAGAAGGAAAAATAACCTGTTCTTTAAAACTAAAATGGGACTAAGGGTGTAGCTCAGTGGTAGAGCATCCCTCATAAAATCCCCATAACATGCACACAAACACACATGAACACAATGTACATATAGTCACATAGGGTTTATTTTTTTCTATCCATCATCTCACTTTCTCCTACGTGATTTCCCTTCCTTCTTCCAAATGTAATTGCTGAGCATCTATGATTAAGCAGGCAGTGTTTTAGATACCATGAAATTAGAAAGAGCCAGAGCACAGTTCACTTTCTGCTCCCATACACCTTAGTTTTTGTCCAGGAAACACTGACAATAAATAGGTGGATAAATAAATGCATATCCTATTAAGTGGTGGTTATAATTGCCAGGAAGAAAAAATAAGTAGTGAAAGAAGAGAGAGTGACCGGGGTGGGGATGGGGTCTTAAAGACAGTGATGGAGGAGATTGATGGAGGAGATCTCTGCTGAGATGGTATTTTTTCCCAGATTGGAATAAATGAGACTCTTGGAATATCTGTTACTAGCACAGGAAACAGAACACAGGAATTGTGAGGAACAGTATCTAAGTGGATTGGGGGTAGCATCAGAGGGAATGTTATAGGGTAAGCAATCACACGGATGACTTGAATCTTCCGAAGATTCTAAAATCTGGAGTTAGAAAATCAGAGAGTTGATTTGGTTTTATATTTTCTAATCAGCTTAGAGAAGACAAACTGCAAAGTCAGTGATTTGGGATGCTTCATTTACCATTGAGTGTCTAGGGCCTAGGACACTGCCTAGTAAGAACTCAAGAGAAAGTCCTTATTAAAATGAGGGTATTATCACAATGGAAGTTTTTTTTTCCCCCCACATCTTTGTCTTTTTAACTTTTCACTTGCTTTGTCAATTTGTCATTTGCATGAGTTGTTCATTTAAATGTGTAACCTTTGAGTCAAGTGAGTCTATGAGGTTAAGAGACAAAGGGACCCTCCACTTGTCTACTATTCTCCTCAACCTCAACCCTCTTCTATAAACACTGAGGCAGGTTGAATGTGCCTTATCCAAATGTTTGGAACCAGAAGTGTTCTCAATTTTGAATAAAAAAAAAAATCTTGGAATCATTGCAAATCCAGAATGAAATATCTTAGTAATGGAACCCAATCTGAACATAAAGCTTAGGTATGTTTCATGTACACTTCATGCAGAGACCTTCTGAAGGTAATATTTTACGGTATCTTTCGCATATCTGCATTTTGACTGTGACATGTCACATGAGGTCAGGTGTGAAATAGCCTTCTAGTGGCATATTGTTGGCATTCCAAAGGTATACAATTTTGAAGCATTTTGGCGTTCACATTTTCGGATTAGGAAAGGTCCACCTGCATCTACTTAAAATTCTTCTTGACTACTTTTTCTCCATTTCTAAAAAGCGGGGACTGACTGACATTCAGAACATATATCATCATGACTGTGACAATACTTTCATGACTGAGTCATGAGATTTTTTTCCTTCTTACTATTTTTGTTTTCCTCAATTGAATAACAATCATGAATTTATAGTTATCTGGGGGCGTTGCTATGATTTACTCTTGAAACAGCCTCAGTATCACTGGCAGTATGTCACATCTCAATATATCTGCTATTTTTTTCAATTTCATAGTCTTGAGGAAGTTCTTAGACCTTTCTGACCTGCACTAACCTGGTTTGATTGCTCTGTAGAATTCCAACACCAAGTGACTGTTTTAATAATCATCCTCATTTTATTACTCCCACCTCTCTTGTGTTCATTCACCCTTTCCCCAGAACTTCTGATCTTCTTTTGCCTTTAGTTTGCTTCCTTCAGGTCTCTCCAAACACTTCCAAGACAAGACCAATGATAGGCAAAATTACCGAGATCCTGTATCATATGATGGAAATGGATCCAGTGCTCACTGGAAACATGGTTAAAATATTAAATAAGATTTATTGGCAGAATTTAAAGAAGAAAATCAGCAAAGCGGACAATAGTTAAAATTGTCCAGTAGAGAAGGCTGAGGTTTGCTGAGATGAATGCCTCATTAACCAAGAATACACAGGAAGACCCACCCTGGTATTGAAAATTCCCCATCTTCATGGTGCACATCTGCATTTCCACTGTGCAGGACGCTTAGTGAGAATTTTTCATCTGGATATGCATCTCTTTGCATCAAAAAAAATTAGGTCCTTGGTGGCCTTTCTAGGTCTGTTTTCTGTCTTCTTTTTGGAATTACTATTATTTGGATTTTTTTATTTACATTTGCTTATCTCTCAGTTTTTCTTTTTACTTTACTTTCATGATGATTTCCATAACTGTGTTTTTAATTTGGATTCTTCCTTTGCAATTATATTTTTATTTACTTATATTGACTGTTTCAGCTTCCCCAGTCAGTCTCTTCAGTTCCTTGACTGTAGGATCTTAAGCTAAGTTGTTGGGGTACTGTGAACTAAGTAGATCAAACAGATGCAGGTCCAGTTTTTAGAAGGTAAATTTTCTCCTAATTTCTATTTTCAAATTAAGTTAATAGCCCCTGCCCTTAGCTTTGTCTAGTGTCCAGGACTCCCTTTTGCCCCTTATAGGGAATAAACACTGAGGCTTCTCCTGAGTTTGGGCCATGGATAACAGTGGATATGACTAAGAGCCCCTGGCTCAGTAGAGCGAGTTTGGCAACATTGGTGTTTATGTGTTTTAGAACTTCCTGTTTGCAACCTCTCATTTACATAGTTACCAAAAGGAGCTAAATACTCCATATTTTCATTCTTTTATGGCATCAGTGGTAGAATTACACAAAGTTCTGAGTTTACCACTACCACTGCATAAAAGTCAACTTCTGAGGACATACTGCATTAGTTATTTTTCCTGTTTGTTTGTTTGTTTTGGAGTTTTTTGCCTTTTAAAATTTGTTTGTTCTTGCCTCTTCTGAATCTCATATTTATTTATTAGTATTGTGATGGGCTTTGGAGAAGAAAGCAGTCTAATCATTTTTGTTTTCCTTTAAATATCAGTCTGTCTCATTTATTATTCTAAAATGTTATCATAAATGTGTTAACTCATGTATAAAATACATAGTACAATAGTGAATGGACAGCTTTTTTACTGAGATTTTCTTGGATATAATTTATTTTTATTATGTAATTCTTAATTTTGCAATGTCTTTAGATGAGCTCCCCAAAGTTTAGCTCTTGCTACCTTGGTTAAATATACTTACATCCTCCAATATAGTAACTACAGGACACATGTGGCTAATTAAAAATGAACCTAAGTGATCAAAATTTCATATTGATCTCAAGATTATTAATAGCTGCATTTACCTTGCAGATAGAATATTGATAAGTGCATGTAGAACATTTTTGTCATTGCAAAGTTTTTTATTAGTAACACTAATTTAAAATTAAGTAACATTAGCTTTGTGTGGTGATGCATACCTGTAATCCTAGTGATTCAGGGGGCTGAGGTAGGAGGATCACAAATTTGAGATCAGCCTCATTATCTAGGAGAGACTCCCAGTAACTTCAATCCTGTGTCAAAAAGATAGAATGAAAGCAAGAAGGACCTGGAATGTAGCTGAGATATAAAATGCCCCTGGGTTCAACTTCCAGTAATGAAAAAAAAAAAAAAAAAAAAAAAAAAAAAAGAAAGAAGTAAAATTGGATTACATGGTAAGACATATTCTTTTTCAATTCTTTTAAGTGTCTTTAGTCTTCTTATCCCTCTGATTACATTTAGGAAAGAATCTCTCAGACCTATAGATACATATGAATCACCTGGACATATTGTGTGTTAATGTATCTAGAAGGGAGCTTGAGAGTCTTCATTTAAAAAATACTCACTGTACGATGCTTGATCTGCTGGTCCTGGGACCTCACTTTGAGTAACAACAATCCAAGAGAGGGAAGACCTCATTTTAGTTTAGTAAATCTTTATATTTGTTTATTATTTATAAATAAAAAAAGAGGATGTAGACCTTTAGAAAGAGTCCTGAAGAAGGTAATGGTATAGTGACAAGATCTAATAATATTGTGTTTATATCACATAATTTTACTGGATCCATGAATTCATACCTTCATCTTGCTTATTGATGTATCCTGAGAGCTGACTCTGTGGAAAGTATGATTCTAATCTCTGTGCATACATGAAAATAACTTTATCATAAATCGAGTACTATGTAATCACATCATATTGATAATAGTGTAAGTGAAACGCAGATAAAACACAATTGTTAAGGAAATAATTGAATGACTGAAGTTTGAAAAACTTCCCAATGTTTAAAACAACGGGGAATGTTGATGCTATTTGCCAGTTCTGGATTAGGTGTAAATGGACTGGATAAGAAAGAACACTTTGTTACTTGTGAGCTAAGAGTTACTAGAAATTACCTGCAGAGACTGTTGATTGAAATGAGGCTGGAGGCTTGAGGAAGACAGTATGTATAGGGGAGATGCCAAAGTTTGGTGGGCAAAACAGAAACATTATTATGTAGATATGAAATCAGAAAGCACTAAAGCAGAAGTTTCAGAGAGACAAATCAAAGGAAACTGAAATACTATTTTACAATCAGCAGGAAAACATGTTAGAGAACTAGCTCAACAAGTTTCTGAAAAATAAGGACATGTGAAAATTACCATTCTGAGGCAATTTATCTGGATCTGAATAGCTAAAGATTTACATGAGCTTTTATCATGTGTAACATGGACTTACGCTAGTTAGAAATAAATCATATTTGGACGTTATAAAAGATGCACTTTATCCTCTTTGCCTAATTTCAGAACTGGAATCTTAACTCTACTAAGTAATATGATTTCTAAATATTCCTCATATTTTCTTGAAACTCTTTTTTCAATACTGAACTTTACAAAACCCCAAAAATGTTCTTTAAAAATGACTCACGTTACATTTCACAAAGCCAAATGTGCAACATGTAGTTCAACATGCAGCTGTTCATTAAGCATTTAAAGGAAACCTTGCAGATGCATGAATATTTTTTCCTCTGGTTGAATCCAGATCAAAGTTTTAATTCATTTACAGTATTCCACAATATTTACTGAGTGAGCAACTGTTCTGCACCAGAGACTCTGAACAGCAGAAACAGTGGTAAAGAGCAGCCTGAAGACTCTTGCTTGCACTGTGACAATGCCACATGGGCTGTGGTGCTCACTTACTGTCTTGAGGATTTCTCATCCCTGTTTAGGCATGGGATTTAAAGATGGATATCTGTATCCTGCAGCAACCCTTTGCCTCTCTGAATTTTTAATGCCAAGATTGCTTCTCTCACTGTGCTAACTGCAGAATACTTAGTACTGTCTTTGCTGGTGTTGGGATGATGATGGCGATGTTGAGGGGGCAGATTTCTAATGAATTTTTTGAAGAATGTGTTTTCTATTCAATGTCCAAATTAGAACTGGATAACCCACAGCGAGGAAACATAAATACCACGACACTTCCTGTGTAATGGACAGTATTCTTTTTCTTCAGGGGTATAGTTCCCAGGTCACTACCAGCTTTTAATACATTTTCTGTGATTTTTCTAATGAATAGTGAGTATAATAGCATGCTGATAAAACTTGTATAACATAACATAAAACATGATTTAGCCTTCAGTGTTTTCATAGTTTAGAATAGCAATTAAAGTCTGTATACCTGGCCCATACAAATGTAGGATTTAAAGTACTCTTAGTGTGAGCTACTGTATAGGATAATACATAATTAATGCTGTTATAAAAATAACATTCATATCGGTATTAATAGCAATTATTGCTAAGTAAGAGAGTCCTTTCTAATTGGCTTTTATATAGCATTCTCATTTGTTTGCTGGTAAATATTTGGTTGATTACCATCAGGAATAATCTCTTACCTATCATTGTCATTTGATCATACCCTAAAAAGGGTTTATTCCTTCCTCGCTCTCTTCCTTCTTTCATCCTCTTCTTCCTTTCTTTATTTCCTTCCTCTCTTTCTTTCTCCCATTTCCTTCATTTTCCCTTTCTTTCTTCCTTCCAGAGACGTAGAGGAACATATATTATTGTCCAGAATAGATTCTGGGATGCATGAATATACATAATTGGATTCATGAATATATACTCTGTAGAGCTGGTACCAAATAAAGCAATGACTAAAAGTAGCATTATTAAAATCTACATTATGCAATTAAAATGTAAGCTAACTTTTATTAAGATTTGTAAAATAGTTTCCATTAAATACCTATATAAATAATATCTTTTTATTATTCATCTTTTAACACCATAGTTATACAATCAAAATGTTAAATAAGAGTTCAAGGATTTGAAAATTTCCAAAAAATTCTATAATCTTGACTTTTTTATTTTTATAATGAGAATCACAATAATGGTTTTCCTGATAACAGAAACAGATAATATTATAAATGTTAAATTATATAATAAACATAGCACATAATTTGGTGTCTTGCTTGTAGTTAATACTGTTATAAAAATCACATTATTGATATCAAGGTTAATAATGTTATTGATAAGTACGTTTTTAGATAGCATTCTCATTTGCTATAGATGAATACTATTAAGTTTATTTTTAAAAAATGTTTTCCTAGATTAGAGGAATCCCATGCTTTAAATGCCTCTTAAATCTCTGATTTGCTTTAGAGGTCCTCAAATATTTGAGACCTTTCGAATCTTAAATGAATTTAAACTCTGTTTGTTGCTTCTCTTCTTAAGTGCCCATATACTTAATTTCTCAAACACGATAAACCTGAAACCTTTTAACTGTAACCTAGTCAATAGCAAGCTCCATAAGTAGCGACTAGACCGGCTTACCTTTTATTGAATTGGATAGCGACTTTCACAAAGGTGGTGCTGTGCTAGGTTCTCCTGGTGCCATGAGAGGGGTACAAGGCAAATCAGGAGGTCTACAAGCCAGGAAGGACCCAACTGTGTAAACAAAAGTCTGTGAAGTGAGGGGACTTTCGATAGTACTCTAACTAGAGTAGAAAGTGGGGTGGATGTACAGAAGAGAAGAAAGTTAATTCCAGGCAGACAGATTACAGATGAATACCTGGTGATTATGATAGTTACATTTCAATCTTAGGGACAGGAAGACATAGAGCCAAAGTGGAAGAGGGAAGAACTACAGACGCCTAGTTGAAAAGAACAGTGTGAGATTCATCATACATATAGAAAGACAACACTAGGGAGTAGAAGTGAGGTTTTCCTGGAAGATAAGACAAATTGTGATAGATAATCTTGAAAGGAAATGTAAGCTACCACCTTTTCCATTACACATACCTTCTAATTTCTCTGATCATATCCTTTTTGTGATTTGATGAAGAAATTTGTGTCATATGGGTACCATTTTCCCCAGGGATCTTCATGATTGATCTCTGCATTCAGCTTGACTTAATTGTGCATGTATTTCAAGTTTCTTTAACAAAATTTAAATTATCTCACCTTAAAGTGTTTCCTTAAGAAATGTTAAATGACATTTAATGGCCCCAAGTATGAATTCCTCCTATAATTTATTCCCAAGGTAAGCCAACCTTTTGATTTATTCTGATGATTTAAGCAGTTGTTGAATATTCAAAACAGTCTTTTTACTACATAAGGTCATGCCTGTCATTAAGAAAGAACATGTCAATTTTATGATGACTTTAATAAAAATATCAGAACCATTATAATATTAAGTGACATATTACCTACTCAGTTTTTCTTCATATTTTTAATGATGATGTTTTCTATCATGTAATTATCAACTATGAGCATTTATAATTTCAGTCTTCTGGAAGTAGTTGGATAGTAGCCAAATGATGAAAAAGCCTATAGCACACTGCCAAAGATAAATTTTAGATTCATTTAAATGTTTTTCCCACTTTCATTTTCAGTTTCAAAATGGCCCTGATAAACAAATTTTTTTATAATCCTGAGTTTTTGTCTTATATGCTATACCAGAACAACTTGTGAAATTTTAATATTAAAAAAAGACATAGTAAACATCTGTATACATAACAAGTAGGTAATAAGCTCATGTGTCTAGGTTCTCTCAGAGCTGGGTAAATTTAATCTAAACTACCCATGTGACTTTGTGACCCTGTCTTGTTTTTTTTTGGGGTAACTCAGAAACTTGGACTCATGGGACAGGATAATGATGTTCTCTAAAATCTTTGGATCAGCCATTTCAGTAAATTTTCATTCAACATAGCAGATACTCTGTGCTTCATTTTTCCTCAGATACATCAATTTTTTCTCATAAAACATCAAAGTGTCACCTTGGAGGTTTTTTTAAAACAAAATACAGATAAGTTCAATGTTACAAAAGTGTAGAATGTCAGTATTACCTAGATGTGCACAGTCATAGGAAGCCTATACTTTTGATCAATAAATTTTAATTCATTTAAACTAATCATTTAATCTAATGATGAAAGTTTCTCTTCATCAGATTGGTAAAAAATGAGAAAAAAAAAAAACAACAGACTGAACATTAGTCACATGGTCTTGGCTATGGTACTATTTATCTTTTTTTTTCTATTTCCATATTAACAAGCATTGCAGGTGATCATATTTCTAGCAAGCTCTATCACAACAAAATAACTTGTATGATGATCCATTCAAACAATATTTTTTTTTCAGATTTAGCCATCAGTAGTAATTATGATTTTTGGTCACCTTGTGTTTTCCAAATATTCTGTGGATAAAGAGAAGGGAACTAAAGAGCTTTACTTATTTTCATTTGCATTTTTAACTAGGAATATAGTAAATTGAAACACTGTAAGTTTGCTTCAGAAAAATTATAGTGAATGAAATTTTAAGAACCAAATAAACCTCAAAAGTGGTATGCTTGATGAGTTTACCACTTCATGAATCTATAACATCATTTTCTGAAGTACTGGACAGTGGGGTGATTACCAGAAAGTTAGTCATTTGTCTAGCATTCAATAGTTGCATATGTTTAATACATTTTCACTTAAATGTTAATCTCAGATATTTAGTTTTAAAATTCAAAACTCAAGCTAGGGATAAAAACGAACGGGCTTAAGGAAGAATTTCAGTTGGTACATTTCT
Organism: Sciurus vulgaris; assembly: GCF_902686455.1. Lineage (NCBI taxonomy): Eukaryota > Metazoa > Chordata > Mammalia > Rodentia > Sciuridae > Sciurus > Sciurus vulgaris. Next base: position 153,632,065 of record NC_136466.1, read on the forward strand.
CTTAGGAATTCATTACTTTAAACTCCCCTGGGATTCAAAACCAATGGTAAAGAAGGGGTGGTATAAGTAATTCTATATATCACACTTGCTTATATGTTTATATGCCAGTAGATAAGAAAACATGCAGCATCAATTAAAAATAATCTTAGGTCTATGGTGACGGTACACCTCTACATTTTACAGGAAATACCAACATGACAAGAATATTTGGAATTCCTATTTTTGAGTGATTGAATGGCTCAAAAATGCTAACTTTATATTATTTTACTGAAAATTCAAGAATGTTAGATACAGTTAGTAACAACAAATGTAACCAGCACTATTTAGCAAGAGAGAAGATACACAAATAATATGTCTCTAGGTGTGTGTTTCTTCACAAGAGGATGTGGCTGGATTTCCTCCATTCTTCTCTGATATGATCATTTTTAAACTTATTATGCAATTCTGAATATCATTATATTCTTTCCTCTCATTCCCTTGAATTTTCTATTTATTGTGGACATTTGTTGCTGTGGTCTTATTAATGTAATTTCTAATCCTATCTTCCACCCTCAACTATAGTATACACTAAATAGTTCTTGCAAGTGCCCATTAACATGATCCATCCATGCTTGAAATTTCACAATTAACTTGAAAGGCAATGATCAAACCTGTTCTGAGTCATTTGCAGTGCAGTGCAAATGAGATATCTGCTAGCAGATGTCAATGTCTAAAGGATAAGGACAAGGACAGGATGCAGGGACTGCTGTTACTATAGTGGTACAATACAGAGAAAGAAACAGGGATGGGACAAAATGTGTCTATTTAAACCTTTTGTCAAGAACAAGACCAATTCTCTGTGCAGTATTGCAGGTCATTTGTTATACCATATTTGTAGTTCAAGGGTATCAGTGATACCTTAATTATTATTTCAGAAAACTTATTAGGTAAATGAATACTACTTTATTGATAAAGCAGATTTTGTGGGGGAGAAACCAAAGATGGATAACATGATTTTAAATCAGATTTTAAATCAGATAAATTCAAATCAGATTCAAGGATCAGAAGCAGCATCATAGGTCCAATCCTTGACAACCATCTTCTATTATTTTCCAAAAGATTTACCAATATAGATCAATTTATTCTGACACGAGCATTGTATATATATAAATATTTAATTCCATGTGTTTGAACAAAAATAAACATTTTTAACATATATTATGACCTTTGTTCACAGGAAGAATTTGTGTCTTTTAATGCTGAGTGAATAAAATTAGACTGGAAAAGCAAAGCTGACTTTTATATAATCCAAATTAATCTCTTTTCTAAGTAAGTAATTTCATGTGATTGAGAAAACTGAGTAAAGTAACAAAAGTGAAAAGTTCTACTTTTCCCATTGCAATCCTAGAAAACATCATCCACTCCAAAGCTGAGGGATTCCCTAAGGGACATTTTGTTTCATTCTAAAAAGAATCATGCACACAAGAGAACTCAGCACCATGATTGACAGTCACATCACTCAGTCTTGCCAAGTATCTTTACTATACCTGGCTGTTTATCAATCATCGATTTTCTATTATTAAACACATCTGTCACATTGCTAACTTTATCAAAGGTATCATTTAAAAGTGGCATGCATTTTCTCTTCATTAACTGAAGTTAATCTTTGGGATCATTCTTATTTATTGCAGGAAATTATGAGATTTAATGATCTAAAGTCAAAGAAATTGTTCTTTGTACATGTTATATCAGCTTGACATAACTTTCATGGTCATTTAAATTTATCAGTTCAGACTTGGAACAAGTTCAAGAGAGCTCATATTAGCAGCCATTGATTTAGAATGGAGTTGAAATCTTTCCTAGTTTCCAACACCTTTCTCTGTCTTACCTTCCTGCCTTCCTCCCTCTCTTCCTTCCTCCCTTTTTAAAAAGTTCTGATGTGATCCAGCCACACATCAATCCCCTTGTTTCCAAATAATTAATAAGGTACATTTAGTGAAGATAATTAAGTAAAAATAGAAACTGTTATCATGGAATATTGATCAGCTTGTCCTGACTCACAGAGATAAATTCAGCTGCTTTGACCACATCCACACACAGATGGCTGAATCTAGAGATTGACTTTTGATCATTCTTTTGTCTGTTGATGTTTTTTTAAAGTAGCATTTCTTATGAAAAGAAACCATAAAAAACAGACAAAACATTGTTACTTGTGATTGTGTTTGCATCATTTTCCAAGTCACTCAACGGCCCCCATGTTTTCTGCTGTAAGAATGATGAAGTGAAGATATTCTTTAAAGTTGGGCAGAGAAAAGAGTTTTGGTTGAAGAACAAAGGGGCTTAGTTTCTTCTACCTCATGGTATAGTATAGGCTATGCAATATGTAATCAATTAACATTCTCTGACTGGTTTCCTCACATATAAAATGAAGATTAAAAAGTGATTTCTCTTTTTTCTGGGGAGGTAACAGGGATTGAACCACCGAACCACATCCTCAGCCCTATTTTTTTGTTTGTTTGTTTGTATTTTACTGAGAGACAGGGTCTCGCTGAGTTGCTTAGCACCTTGCTTCAGCTGAAGCAGGCTTTGAACTGGCAATCCTTCTGCTTCAGTATCCTGAGCTGTTGGGATTACAGGCATGCACCACTGTGTCCAGTTAGAAATTTCATTTTAAGTAATGTGTAGTTCAAACATTATGAGCTTAAGAAGAAAGCAAAGTTAATATTTATTTGCTCACTTTCTCCAAAATTAGGCGAGGCCTAAAAGTTCCACATTAGTAACTTGACTTTGTTCTATATGAAGAAAGATGATTTGAATGTAGAATCAAACATCCAAGAACATGGTTTCCTGAATCCTAAACTTCTGAATTCTTCTTTATCTCAAATGTCATGCTGATGCAAAAGTGATGGAAATCTTTTTTTTAAATACAGAAATATAAATTGCAATTTTGATATATATAAACAGGATATGACTGGTAGTTCATTCTTCTGAGAAGGAGTTCTATGAATATTGACACGTCATGATTGGGGTACTTAACTTCATCATTTGTTGGAATTCTGACAATACTTAATATTCTGTGAAATTATAATGGTGTTTAGAAAATTTGTATAATATTGAAAACATGGTCAAATGGAGAAATAATAATTTTTTCTCAAACTGTTTTCTTACTTTGATATTTATTTAAATTTTCAATTCTTATTTTCTGTTTTTACTCTAGGTAAAACCATTCACATTCACTGTTATAAACTATACTTGACAGTGCTCTGGTATTTTTAATGCAGTTTTATAAAATGAGCTTTATTGCTCAATTCTGTTTTTTCAAATACATGCGGAATCGCAAACATCCTTGTATTTTATGTACATTTTTGCTGCAAAACCTAAAGATGGAGAATCATTCTGTTTCTAAAAGAATGTTTTAATGAGGGTGGGGTGTATCCATGTTTAGTAGTATGCAAATGCAATTAAATAAATATGACACGTAATTATTTTTATTCTCTCCATTGAGTTTGAAGAAGGTAGAATGATGAAATCATATGAGAGATACAAGAACTGAAATCATTTCTTAGCCAAATAAGTAGCTGAAAGTAAGACCATACGGTTCTATTTCTTCTTCTTGCTTTCTATTAACTATTATACTGAACAACTGATTTAATACTTATAGCACAAAAAGAGATTCAGAAGCTTAATTCACAGATTCATTAGTCAGCTCTTGAAGCAGCCATTCATCAAAAGTTTGTGATGCTGTGCTTGGTGGTGGGGAAGAAGAGATGTGTGAGGGAAATGAATGCCAGCAAAGTAAAGTAGATGTTTAAGTCCTGAAAACAAATGAATTAAATGTAAGCGGCACACACCCACACACACACATACACACACACACGTGAATACGTGTTTACTATATTTTACAAAGGGAAAAATCAAGATCATTTTCTATACTTGATTCATTGATTTAAGTGTTGATCATTTAAACTTGCTCCCCGTATTTCCTGATATATAGAATGAAGCTTTGAGATTTTTGTTTTCTTGGTCATACAGCTATAAGAAGTGTCGGAGACTAAAACTGATGTTTTAGCAGATTCTGTGGGCAAAATCAGTCAATACCAATGTGAGGTAACTTACAGGCTAAGGAAAGGAGTGGCCTCTGGCACTAACACAGGGAGGGATTTAGGCAAAGGCAGCCTTTCTTCATCATTTATACTAAGAAACTTCCAAAGGCAACAGAGAAAAAAGCAGGAGAAAGATAATAATGTGCCTTTCTGAGATGACTAGAATAGAATATGCCTTTCAGATTTCTCAGTGTTGAGGATACTAAAGGCATAGGCAGCCTTGTTATCAAGGTCTTACACATGTGAATACAAGGACTAGAAAGAGGCTTCTTTCAGTGAAATATTTTGTTTCACATTCCTTCTGTACAAGTGACTTCCAGAGTCTAGCTTCAAACTGTTTAATTCACGATATTTTTTCATAGAAGACAAAGACTCACAAAAGCAATGCCAGCCTCTCTCTTTACAGATACAGGCAACTAGAGCTTTGCAAAAGCCATGAGGGAGGTAACAGGTGGGGAACTTGTTCAGAGACCAGGAGGTCTCCTAATCTGAGTTGCAGGGTACCCCTGCACTGAGCCAGAAACCAAGTCTCCCTTCTTCCCATGTTGTTTTGCTATATTATGATAATATTTAAAGGAAAAATAGCCCTTACACATTGTGAAGTTTAGAAATTAAGACAGTAAATACTTTTAATGACCTAATTTTATTTTTTAGAAAATGCTTGAAACATTTTTCTCTATCTTTTATTGGAAAATCTGTTTCAGAGATAAAATACAAACATATCATGTACAATGTGGCATGTCGACTTTTATTTTCCTAAGTATGTAAGAGTAGTGTCTAAGATACAATAATTTTTATCTCATAAATATATAATAAGATATACTTCTCTAATTTAAATCCTTAGCTCTTGCATAAAAGTAAATTAATTCTGTAATACGCATTCATTTGTATGTGCAAGAATATGCACTATGCCCTTGTAATGGTTAAACCATGGAATAAACTAGTCAACCATTAAAAAAGGATTAGCTTTAAAAATAGTCTGATAATTTGTTTCATGAAATATTTTTGTATTTTATTAAAATATGTCAATAATAATTTTAAAAACTTAATGGTTATCATTATATACTGTCAAATTTTTAAAAAAGCAGAATATATTATGAATAATGTGATATAAACTTACTTTATGCAGAAAGCACAATAAACACTTGAAAGGTATTATCACAAATAGTAGATATCAGGATTTGAACAAACCTGTGTTACTTCTATGTTTAGAGAAAAACATTTTACGTAGATTTTAAAAATTACAAGTTAGGGCCTTCTGTTCCCCAATAATATTAATGACATGTATTATCTACAAACTATTAGGTGAGGTGTTTGCGATTGATGAGTAATTACCATAAATTCTGGAAACCAAGAAGCCCCTGAGTTTCATATGAAGAAATCAACATTTTAATAATGCAAAAGTATATTAAACAAAACTATAGGAAAGAAATGAAAGGCCAGCAAGTATTGCTCCATTCTTTCTTACACTTGATTCACAGTGTGTTCCACATCATTCTATGCATTAATTTTTGTTGCAGGGGAAGAACCAGGGTTTGAACTCAGGGGCACTAAACCACTGAGCCACATCCCAAGCCCTATTTTGTGTTTTTTTAAAGACAAGGTCTCACTGAGTTGCTTAGCACCTCACTTTTGCGGAGACTGGCTTTGAACTCAAAATTCTTTTCATCCTCCCGAGCTGCTGGGATTACAGTTGTGCACCACTGTGCCAGGCTGAGTTAACCTTTTTTTTTTTTGCAGAATATTGCAACCAAATATTTTCCCTGCAAGATATTTTCCCAGACCTATCCATTACAGTGGTCTTCTAAGGCTCTCATTGATTTATATATTTTTATCTTTTACTTTTAGGTGATTTGATTAGATCAAGTTCTCAAAGAATTGTCTCATTAGTACAGCAAAAAAAAGGTGAAAGAAAATCTGGGACTAAGAGAAAACAAATTTGAAGCAATCCCTGCTTATGCCATCTACTCTTACCACCACTCAAAAGTAATTTTATTCTTAACTACTGTGTCCCCTAATACAACAGATTATGTAAAATAGTTAATACTGGCTCTACATTAACAAAAGTGAAGTCCTATTACAACCTGGTACTGTTCGTCTGCCACTCAAGATTGTACTTCTAGATGCAAGGGACGAATTTTAGCAGGACCATGGAAGGCTGACCAAGACAGTTCATAGTAAGAAATCACGTTATACAAAGCAGAGTCGAAGAAGGTAAATATATTCATTTGGAACAAGGAAAGATCAAAGAGCAACATGATAGCTGAATTCCAATTTCAAAAGGTCATCATTGCAAGTTGTAGAAGCACATTATCTCCAAGGGTCAAGTGAGTGAAAAGTCACTGGAGGACAGGTTTTAACTGTGTAAGGAAGATTTCACATTTCACATCTATGCCACCATTAATGTCCATCAGGTGGTAGAATAAACAGCCTTTAGCTGCTTACTCAAAATACTATATTTATTACAGTTTTGTATTATTGTTATCTATTTTGATTTTTGTCCATCTATAACAACCAAGTCACAAACTTTTTGTTTTGATATTTTTATCAACCATAAAAAGTAGGTGTCTAAAAACAAAACTCAGTAAGGAATGAAAGAATGGGCAAATGAGGGATGTTCAAAGAATTATCACCAGAGAAATATTTGAAATGAGGATAAAGATGAAGACAATTAAAACGTAAGTGGAAAGTCTTCTCAAATATTGTCAGTTGAGAAATAATAAACATTCACTTTAAATCAAGTTGTAGTTATGTATAAGTAGGAAAGTCCTAACTAAGCTTCCTGCCTCTTTTCATATCACATTTTATCACATTTTCAATAGTGATTCTGTCCTATGACAACTCAGGTTGATAATAAGACAACTTGTGTAACACTGACCCCATGGCTCTGATGGTCTCTGCTGCTTAGAGAGAGATAATTAGTCTCTTACCAAACTTGATCCACCTTCATATTACACATGGTTCCAAGCACACCTGTTAAAAGCCTCTGTCCTAAGTAAACAAACTCTGACCACACATGCATGTTCCACAAAATGATGCTACTGTTCATCTTAAAAGTTGAGCCAAAAAGCAAAATCATCATATATTTGAGGAAAACTGTAACATAAAAACAGATAAAAAATAATCTTTAATGAAAAATACTCAGAACAGCATACCAAAACTAACAGTGAAATCACTTCCAATATCATACAAATTCAAGTTTCAATGGAATCTAAAATTCAGTAAAAAATGTGAGGAAAATGAAATAATCACAAAGTAAGTTCTTATGCCTAATATTTGGAGGTATGTTTAAGCAAAGAAAAGGAATTTTTTTAAAAATATAGAACAAAATGTGAAAGTTCTGTTTTGTTTATTTTTTGTTTTAAATGTTAGAAGGAAAAAGCAAGAGAAATCATAACCAAGAGAATATAAGAATAAGAATTCCAGAAAAAGAAGTCAGGAAGAAAAAAGTCAATAATTTTATGAATCTGATCAGATAAGGTAGAGATTTAAAATTTCACTAAAAAGTATGCAGGATAAGGAATGAAAAAAAAAAAAACTCTATTATTTATTTTAGTTATCAGGATGCCAAAGTTGGACAAACCTTTCCAAAATTTCAGAGGAGAAAAATAAATGTTAAAGAAATACAAATAAGCCTAGTTGGTGGTGTGCACCTGTAATCCCAGCAACTCGGTACACTGAGGCAGGAAAATTGCAAGTTTGAAGCCAGCCTGCACCCCGACTTGAAATTAAAAAAAAAAAAAATCAGCTGTAGATGTAGCTCAGTGGGAATGCACAACTGGGTTTGATCCCCAGTACGACAGGAAAAAAAAGAAAGAAAATCTACCAAAGTAAAAATATTGAACAAATAAGTCACTAAAAATAAAGAATCAAAGTGACATTAGAGTTACCAGGAGCAGTGACAACATAGATGCTAGAAATCAATGAAGCAATGCATTTTACATACAAAAAAGATGATTTTGAACTAAGAATGCTCTATGTGGCCAGATGGTCAATCTATTCCAATGACTGATCTATTTAAGGAAATAAAAATATATATACATTCCAAGTAATTGTTTGGCTGTTAAGTGAGTACCTCCTTCAAAATTAAAGAACCAAATAAAGAAAGAGTCAAACATGACATACTGAGAACAGAGGACGCTATCCATCCAGTTAAACAATGAGGATAAGACACTGTGGTATATATACACAATGGAATATTATTCAACCATAAAGAAGAATAATATTATGGTATTTGCAAATAAATGGTTGGAATTGGAGAATATCATGCTAAGTGAAATAACTCAATCCCCAAAAACCAAAGACAGAATGTTTTCCCTGAGAAGTAGATGATGATATATAATGGGGGTGGGGGATGGAGGAGTGAGAGAAGAATGGAGGAAATTTAGATTATGTAGAGGGAAATGAGAAGAAGATGGGGTATGAAAAATGTTGGAATGAGAGAGACATCATTACCCTATGTATATGTGTGATTATGCAAATTGTATGAACCTACATCAAGTACGACCATTCAAACGAAATGATGTACCCCATTTGAATACAATGAGTCAAAATTCAGACTGTAAAAAATAAAAAATAAAAACTTCAAACAAACAAGAAAAAGAAGATGATACCATTGAAAATCAGAAAAAAATATAATAATTATGTGGACTACCAAAACTGTGTGATATAGTCATGGCTACGTTTGCAACATACTTTTAAATATTCTAATAAATAGGTAAATAATTGTGGGGGGAAAAAGAAGCTGGATGATTTGCACGAGTCATTTATTGAATAGGTGAACTTTTATGGAGCTAAAGATGGTGCTGCCAACTCCCTAATTCAATTGGCAGATATCCATTTCATGTCAATTAAGAGGCCATGGCACACAGTAACCTATAGCAGTGGCTCAGCAACTACACAGCTTAATCATACATGAGTGTTATAGTTTTAGGATCTTGATATAGTTGAGAAAACATTTGTTTCCTTATGTATAAAATATGAATGAAAGGATTTTTTTAGTATTATTGTGAGAACTTAATTTGCTTAAACAAGGGAAGTTGTCATAATAAGTTATTACCTCAGGAAGTAGTTGCAGAAACTAAATGAATGCATTTTTAAAGGACAACTTAAAAAAAAAAAAAAAAAAAAAAACTGCCTAAGCCAGGAGTTTAAGTTGGTCAGCTATTAAATGTTGTAACTGTACTACCAATGGAATAGACAGACACCTGCATAATGATGAGAGCAGTACAGCAAATCTATGTTGGTTCGACCCTTTTTTTCTGATTAAAAATTCTTCTTGAAATACTAATAAAATAATAATGATACAGCTTTCATAAATCCTACAAGTTCTTCCTATCACTTTCTGAGTGTGTCTGTGTGTGTCAATAAAGCAAATTACATATAAATCATGAACAACATAAGGATAAATTCTGACAAAACATTATTTCAATTAATGGAAGAATTAGCACAATGAAGCAGGGCTTAATTTGTTATAGCATGAACAAAGAATTCATAGATAATATCTGTCTTATGCTAAAGATAATCCTGGACATTGTTTCTTAATTAACGATGGGAAATATTGTTTGATCTAACTTGCAAATATTGCTTTGGAATTTATTTTGGCTAGGGTAAGATATCTATTATTTATCTTGAAATTTCAAATGAATAAATCATGAAGTATACAAATGCATCTAAAATTAGTACTTAGATAAATGTTTATTTAGTTACTCTACTATGTTGCTGAGGGTCAAATATGGGTTATAGTGGTGCTAGTTGTATAAATGATAAGACTAAAAGGCAATGAACTAGTCGTTAATATATTTACTTATATTTAGTGTTAAGCATACATGACTGATTTACAAATTGTGTCCTAAGTATTCAGTTAATGTGAAATCCTGTAAATAAATATATATATATGTATGATGAGAGCATATATATATATATGTATATATATATATAAACATATTCATTTAATATCAAAAAAACTAAAATGGGGCTGGGGCTGTAGTTCAGTGGTAGAGCACTTGCCTAGCATGTGTGAGGTGTTAGGTTCAGTTCTCAGCACCACATAAAAATAAATAAGTGAAATAAAGGTATTGTGTCCATTTACAACTAAAAATTTTTTTAAAAAAGATAAAATGTAAATATTAAACTGAATTTCACTGAAATCGATTATTTGGTTACTTGAATTATAAAACAAAATACAATGAGTAGTGTATTTCTCAAGAGCTGAATTCTTGATTTAAAACAAAAGTACTAATTATTGTACCAAGATGATAAAATGAAACAAATTAGATTCTTCACCCAGAGTTCCTTTCACCCCATAGTTGACCATCATGGTGGTTATGAGCAAAGGTCTTGGTTTCAGCTAAAAGAGTTTTCCCCCATTCCATTTGCTAAAAGTTCTGACTTTAGGTGACCGGCATTATAATGTAGTATGTTCTCATATATGAGACAATTCAAGATGTTTTAGAGATAGAATGATTGGGTAATGAGAGCCTAAACTCAGTCAGTGAATTAATCTCCTGAAAGGGATTAAAAGGTTTGTAACTATGTGCAGGTAGGGTGTGGCTGGAGGAGATGGGTCATTAGAGGTATGCCTTTGGGATACATACTTTGTCTTTGTTGAACAGAGCTCTCTCTCACTCTGCTTCCTGGAGTGATGTCTTAAGCTACTTTCCTCCACCACACTCATCCTCCATGATATTCTGCTTCACCTTGAGTCCCAAAGAAGAGAGGGGCCTGTCTATGGATTGAGACCTTTGTAACTATGAGCTCCCAAAACAACTTTTCCTCCTCTAAAATTGTCAGATCATTTAGTCACACCAATGAAAAAGCTGTGTAAGTGTTTACATTTATAAAAACAGTGTGAATCATAGAAGCAGGACAGGTTTAACTTTAAATGCATCAAATATTTCATACTGTGTTTGACACATTGTAGTAGCTCCAAATAAATTAGTTGCTATGTTTCAATCCTTTTAGGGAAGACAAGAGCTGTTGATGAGAATTATTTTCTCAATTCCCTATAATTCATGTTAAATAGTCTTAAGTTCTTCAAGCACTATTTTTAACAGGGGAGTTTTTTGGGTATTGTTATTATAGTTGTGGTTATTGTTGCTGCTTTTGCTTGTGTTTTATGTCTTATTTTCAGTTAATTGCTTACAACTCTGATCACTTAACACACACTTTAAAAATTAAAATAACAAAACAAAATTAAGAAATAAGAAAAAAAAAATAAAGACAATTTCTCTAACCCCAGAGAACATCTAAAAAATATGTCCTGATATTCAATATGTATCTTCAGTGTCAGTGAAAAAAACAAGTGGAAGTTCTTGTGATTTCAGAATCTGGAAATTATGGAAGATTTGGGTTTGCATTTCAATGCCAAATCTTATCTTTCAGAATTGAAAAAAAAAAAAAAAAAAAAAAAAAAAAAAGAAGTCCTGAGTCTATAAAGTTTTCCTTCCCAAGATGGAAAATGTTGATGGCTGGGGACCACAGGAATTCTGTTATCTATTACTTCTACTTTATAGGGACTTCTGTGTATAAAATATGCCAGGATAAGAAGAAAAAATAAAATATGACACACTACATGGAAAGCACCACCATACTAACATGGTCCTCCAACAAATAAGTTCCAGTCTCATGCAGGGACATTGAAGAGGAAAAGGAAGCCACACTCCGGGCACAATTCCATTTCCTGGAAGAAAGCCCTTTTTACAAAAAAGACTATAAAGAAAATCATAGCAGGAATGGGGATTGAAGGGTGAGAACTTTTGAAGGAAATATAAATTTGTTTGACTCAGACATACTTGTTGGTATAGGATTTATGGAATGGACCAAACTACTTTCCAGAATTTCAAGGTCATACATGCTGCTAGCCAAAATCTCAGAACCATGGCAGCCTTTGCTTGAATGTGGCCCCAGGTCAGTGCTCAGGACAGGAAAGGACAACTTGGAGCCCAACCTCAGGCCTAGCATACATTCAGGTCTCTGAAATGCCTGATGGACCTTGGGCCAGCTGCTAAATTTATTGAAATTTATTTTCTCACAGTTTTTTTTTTATAAGTATTAATTTTACATAGCATTCATCAGTAATTTGTAATTCTACTAGGCAAAATTGCCTCTCACCAAATTTTCAATCTACCTTTTAAATCAACTATGAATAAAATTCATTGCTCTCATATTCTGAATCCTTTCATCTTCCTAGAACATTGGCTAGTGCTGTCCTAGATTTCATTAGTTATCTTTTCTGTCTCCATAGCTGGGACATAAAATGAATTTCTAGGAAAACCCATCTAGCTATAACTCATTCTCCTTTGTCCTTTTAATCCCCTTTTTTATCTTTTAATCTCTACTATATTTTATCATTGACTTACCACCTGAAAGCTTTGATTAAAATGCTGTATGTGAAAAGTTCCATGTAATGACATAATCACCAAAATATTGAAAAAATACTTCAGTATAGTTGGGAGAAGCTTCAAGGTAAATACTAGAGTCCTAAATTAGTTAAGACCTATCACATTCACTTGGAAATAAATGGCATACTTAGTTTTACTTTTTTCATCAACCATGTACTATAAAATAGAATACAAATGTTTTTCCTTTGTAAGTAATAGGAATACCTCCAGCTATCAGCATCCATGTATAAATTCTTGGTTAAATTCAATGTTGCACCTAGAATGAATGAAAATTATAGTTTAGTGATATGATGTCTCTTTTCTTTTCAAATGGTCAGTAAAACATCATCCTATAAGGTAGTGATAAAGTAGTAATAAACAAATAGTAATAAATACAAATATTTATTTATACTTCACAAGCTTTGAAACTCATGTCTCACTTTTAAAGTTGTTTTATAATGTAAAAATAAAAATCATCATGAAGAATGATTTCTATATTGCAGCTCCAACACAAATCATAGGTTCCAACTTTTCATACAGAAACATATGATGTGAAATGATAATTTGATAGCATGTGAAATGAAGATTTGCCCATTCATCAGTGTTTGATTTCAGCAACTATGAATACAATCTATCCCCATCTGGATTTATAATATTTATCAGCATAGAAGAATCTATTCCTGAATCTTCCATTTTATAGATGAAGAAATTGATGTCAGTTTAAAAACTTGGGAGAATTTGAATCAGAAGACACATGAAGTAAGTTTAAATTTTGTTTAGCTACAGTGAATTGTCTTGATTGAGGTATAACAAATCTAGCAAAACAAGTTTCCAAATCTATTATTTTTGTTAACAGTTACTATGTCAAAAGTCACCTTATATCACTAGAGCATTTAACCATGGCAAAGGAAAAGAAAAAAAATCTTAATATTGAAATCACATTATTACACATGAATGATACACCCTTCTCTATCAGCTAAGAATATTTTAAACAGAAATATGCAATTATTGCTCCTTTGCAGCCAGACCCTGTTGTTATCACTACTTATGGGAACTAGTAGTAGTTGCAGTAGTAGTAGTAGTAGTAGTAGTAGTAGTAGTAGTAGTAGTAGTAGTAGTAATAGTAGTATTTGGTACTGGGGATTCAACCCAAAGGCATTTTGCCACTTGGCTACATTCCCAGTCATTTTTATTTTTATTTTGAGACACTCTCTCACTAAGTTGCAGAGGGTCTTGTGAAGTTGCTCAGGCTGGCCTCAAACTTTGTATCCTCCTGTCTCAGATTTCAGAGTCTCTGAGATTACACACATGTGACACAGGGCCTGGGGCTCAAGGGAATGCAAAAGCACTTTTGAAAGTGTTGCAAAGTCACATGGTATCATCATGCCTTTGATTTTGTGTGATAATCTATTGTTAAGGTGACCTGGTTCCAGGTAATGTGAACTGCAATAACCAAACTCCAGATTTTATTGAAATATATTTTCTGCATACATATGATGTCAATTTAATGTTTGCTCTTAGGAACATCTATTCTCTTTCTTGGAATTGAAAGTAGAATTGTGCACTCTTCTGTGGACTTAGCAGGGCTTGAGATGTCAGGATTGCCAATATGCTAGTAATCGATTTTTTTTTTTTTTTGTACTCCTTTGCCATTGCCCTTAAGAGTTCTCAAGACACTTTTGATTTGAAACTGCTCTTTTGATTTCTGCAACAAACAACAAAACAGCGCAGCTTTCACAATTATTGACAGGATGGAACATTGAGCCTTTTGGCTGAGTCAAGGAATCTAAGGCTTCATTGAAAACTTCTAACATCAGTTGATTAAAACTATTTTTTTAGCCAGTCACATTTGTTCCTTTATTAGTTTACACAAAAGGCATGCATTAAAAACCTATTATATAATAGTTCCTGGAATTCCAAAAGAAAGTAAAGCAGAATCAGTTGTAGGTGACTGGTGTAAGACACAGTAGGAATGGAGAGACTTGCACCAAGACATTCTAAACATATGGAAGTGAGTTTCTGTAAAAGGAGCTACTGAGGCCAGTCTTTAAAGTAGGCAAAGAGGACATTTCTAACATCCACAACAGTATGCATAAATAGCAGAATATGGAGCAATACTCTGTCTTAGAAAACTGCTATTGTACAGAGGCAGCATAAAGCAGAGACTATGGCAAGAGATGAACCCGGAGGTAATAGGAGAGGTAGTTCCTAAGAACATCTGAGACACTGCTAAGGACAACGTCAAATTTACATTTTTGAAAGACAAATGTGGCTGAATTATGCAGAGTGAATTGTAGGTGTTAAACAGGCAGTTTTGGGGTTATTAAAAACGGTAATACTATAATCTAGATGAGAAGCTAATATTTTTAATTAAAAGTAGTATCAGATTAGAGAGGAAAGACATTTTATCAATGGTCCACTAATGAGACACTGAACTGAATATAAACTAAGTTCTAAAACAAGTCTAGAATGCAATCAAGACTTATCGTGATCTAATTAACTAGCAGCTTTGCTCCTGAAACAACTGGAAAGGGTGGATGTTGACCAGGGTCTAGTATGAATCTACATTGTGCACAACCATAGAAACCAAATGATGTACCCCATTTGTGTACAATGAATCAAAATGCAGTCTGTAAAAAATAAAAATCTCAATAAATAATTTAAAAAAAAGAAAGTCCCAGAACATATCTCTTCTGCTTTTCTTGGCTTTAAATGGGTCACATACACATTCCTGAAGTAATCATTGTTAACCAGGAAAAAAAAATTGCGTGCTTTAAACTTGAGCCTACTGACTCCATGGAATTCAACTTTTGCATGTATAAAAGAGTGAGTGATAGAGATAATTATAGAAGAAGACATGTATGGACAGTTTGCAATATTAAGTGGGATAGTCATTAGGGAGTTACTTCTCTAGTATTTTTATTTTCACCGAGCGTGGTGGCACATGCCCATAATCCCAGATACTCAGGAAACTGAGGCAGGAGGACTGCAAGGCAGAGTTCAGCTGGAATTTATTGAGACACTGTCTCAAAATAAAAAAATAAAATAAAAAATAAGGGGGCTGTAGCTCAGTGGTAGAGCATTCTCTAGCGTATATGAAGTCTTGGATTTAATCTCCAATACCACACATGCACAAAATTACATTATCATTATAAAAACTTTCAAAAGATCTTATTACCATTTAATTAAACTACTTCTGAATTCAGGTATATATAGTAAAACCAATGCATTTACTGTATATACACATAATATACACATAGATTTGAAGAATAGAAAGATTTGTAGAAATAACTAGATTTCCAGGTAGATCTGACCCTAACAGCAGAATCACCTGATAAAATTAAAAAATATATTAAAGAAATAGAATACATACTAAATAAATTCTAATTAATCACATTAATTGATTCTTAACACGTTGGTTATATACATTTGAATCAAAAATGATTTATTTATCTTCGAAGAATATAATGCTATATAGAAAAAATATTAAAAGTTTATTGAATTGGAGCTGAGAGTCACTAAGTGAATGTATTTCAAACTCACACATTTATCCTTAATTTCTTTAGAATTTTTTTAGAGTATTATGTGAAAATAATTTCCAAATGACCTTAGGTGCCATCACCTAAGGATGATTGGAGTTCAGTGTGTGTCTGTGGATTAATTTGTAGTGATGTTCACCATATAGGATTCTTGGCACACAACTGAGAGATTGAGTACTCATAAAAATGGATTCATTTATCCATCAGAGTGGTTTTGAATCACATGATGTAAATATGTATAGTCTAAAATATTTAGGACATATCTAGGAGGAAAAATTTTATAACCTTAGAGTGCCGTTGTGTCCTTGGATTGAATAATAGATCATAAGTTGATGTCATGGGTTTTAGATATGCAGGGGCTACTTGAGGGCCAGGTTGAGCAGTGTTGGGATGAGAGGAAAAAAAAAAAAAAAACAAAATTTTTGTTCTGATCTTGGAGGAATAGTTCAAGAGGCTATAAATTCTATGCTGGGGAGTTTTTATGTCTTTCATATTCCATCTTGAAGGTTCTGATTAGTTTAGGCAGATTCAACAAATGTATAATTTCTTCTTCCAATGGATGCTGATGCATAACAGGGGGAGTGGGTAAAGGAAGAATGGAGGAGCGTTGGATTGTGTAGAGGGAAATGAGGGGAGGGGAGGGGCCGGAAGGGAAAGAAGGTGAAATGAGACAAACATCATTATCCTATGCACATGTATGATTGCACAAATGGTGTGACTCTACATCCTGTACAACTAGGAAAATGAAAAGTTGTACCCCATTTGTGCATAATGAATCAAAATACACTTTGTAAAAATAAAAAAATAAATTCTTCTTTCTTTATTTTCTAAGAAAATAGTCCAATATCATCATAGTCTACTTATTTTTTTTTTTTTTTTGTATTTTATTGTATTTTAAAAATACGGCCCATAAGTCATGTTTTGTCATACGTAGAAGATAAAATTCAGATAAAAATTGAATATTAAGGGATGGGAGGAGCACATGATCCAGTATAGTGTTAAACTTTTGGCAGTTGTCAGTCTATGTGTGATGCAAAAAAATAAAAACAAGTTTATGTATTGATTTTATTTTACATATACTTAAATATCATATACTATATGACCAACCATATTGTAATTACTATGTAAATATTTACTCCTTTAGCACTACAAGAATATGGGTTATTTTTCTTTTCTTTATTTCTTTTTTTTGGTAAATAAGGAAAGTGAAGCAGACATGAGTTTGCATAAGTCCACACAGTTGGCTTTCAATGAAGTTAGGATTCAAACCTGGACATAGGCCCCAGAGACAAAGATAAAAATCACAATGTCATTCTATGCATCCAATTCAAATTTGCATTTCTTTTAGGAAAATTGTGTAGAAATGGACTTCTCAGCTCTGGCTAAACGTCAAACCCACCTGCAGAGGTTTAAAAACTTTCTGATACCTGACACACTCAGGAACAAGAAATTATACTCTGATCAGGATCTCAACAATGTTAATAATCATTATAAAAACATACAAAACTCTGGATAAAGAGAAAGAGGATGCAGAAATCATTACTAAGTCTTAGGGGACAAACACAGGAAATTGATCTATCGAACGAAACTAAAAACCAAATATCTAGAGCGGCACACTGAAATCTAATGCAAAAATTGATTAATGACCTAGCCATTATAAAGATGAGATTCATCCACTGTTCATCTATGTTTAATTTTAATTGATAATTAAACACTGCTTTAGCAGATCCCACCTTACAATTTCTTATTTCCCATTCCATTGTAGCTTCTTGTATGCATGTACACACATATTTTCTCTAGACTTACAATGAACATTTTTCTGCTTAACATTCTGATGCTGTTTAGTGTCTTCTCTATGCAATAAAGTACATGGTTTTTCAATTTTATATGATTTTTAAGTGTTAATTGAAAAAAAGTCACTATGTTTATCATTCCATAACTTCCTATCTGATGTCTAGAACATAATACAATGTTCTAATACAATGTACTTATGGAAAAAGTAAAAAAAAAAAGTCTGATGTACATAATGGTATTTCTATTTTTCATCACAATCATTAGTACTGAAAATAAATAAACATTATTTAGATTAATATTCTTACTAACTCATCTCTCATTTTCTTTTCATATCTTAGATAAATCTTGACTATTTTTAAAATATACCACTTATTATCGGTATGCTTTCTGCAGTGAGAACAATGAGATTCATTAGAAATTCAAGAATAGTGGAACGTCCAATTCAGTATTTAAGAAAGTGCTAAACACTATAACCAACTACCAAGTCCCCTATTAGTAGAATTGTGTGTATTATGTTTGTGTCTTTTGTATGTTTATGGGAGTACTAAATTTTTTCAATTGATGGAATACTATTTTGGACACAGTTCATAGAAGACCTGTACCAGGTGGTAGTATACGAAGAGGAATATAGTAGGGTTATTGAAGTAAAACATTTTGTAGTTTGTTAAGAAAGAAGAATGCTATATTGTGTTTAAAATATCAAAATTTACTAAGGCTGATGGAGAAACAGAGAAGTTAACAAATTATCTCTGCTTGGAAGTCAAAAAATAAGGGTTCACAGAAGTGGCATGAAAGGTACATCAAAGGTTAGGCCAAAGTCCTCAAGTAGCAGGATCACCTAAGCAAGAGCTCAGAGGCAGGGAAGAGCCTAATCACAGACAGCAGGAGGTATGATCCGTCCTGACCTGGGCTCTCTGATAGCACTATTGGAACATGATTTGCAAAGAGCATTTGAAACCCATTCATGTCATTCTCGTCAGAGCATGCCAATGATCTTAGATATTAAAAAAAAATTAGAAATCCATTAGAGTTTTTGTTTGTTTACTGTTTGTTTTGAATCTTAACGTATTTTTAAATAGAGAGGAGAAGGGTAAATTTTTGTGTTGAATCAAAGACTCTGATATGTCTGTGTAAAAGAAGCCAGATGAGAAAGCATTTGTGATGCTTTCCATTTCACAATGGTGAGGATGCAAATAAATTTAGACAGTCTCAGAATGATTAAAAGCGAAGGACTTATTTGATGAATAGAATATTCCTATACATTGGCAAACTTTTAAAGAAAAATTTTGTAGAAACTGTATGTTAGATTTAATACACTTTAATTTTCTATGGATTTCTAGCAAATTTATTTACTAAGTACTCAGAATGCAAGTAATATTGTATGCAGAATATAAAATTTTCATGCTAAAAGTGGCATTGATATAATAAATATTTATGCAATATTTATTTCTTGTATGTTAAAAGTGATATCTAGCACATGGTAGATACTAATGATGTTGCTTAAAAGGAGAAATGAGTGCACCAAAAAATTAATGACTACTTCAGTTGCAGTTGTCAGTGTGGCTGTGGTCTACCCTCATCTTGTTACATTCTTCTGTGGTAGTATCAAAGAGTGATATTAACATTGATCTTCAATTCTTGAATTATGAAATGCAGTCAGTATAAATTCTGTGATTACTAAAATCCATTCTGACCTTGATAATATTCTCTTAACTAAATCAAATGAATAAAGCATAATTATCACAGGATATACACAAGCAGAAGCAAGCTCTGTGTGGTTCCCTTGTGAAGGAAAGTGACTAGTCTTTTCTGGGTCCCAGAACCGTATGCACTGTGGAAGAAATTATTTTAAAAAAAAGGCAATAAAGACAACTATCACCAAGCACAAACAATTCATAATATTTTAAAGTGTGTACATATATACATGTAAACTCAAATTAACATATATGCATAAAAAGTCCTAATTAGCACAACCTAATTTCATGAGCCCTGTTATGGTGACTCACACATAATTCCAGAACCTGGGAGATGAAGGCAGGGGATCACAATTTTGAGGGCAATCTTGGTAACTTAGTAAGACTGCCTCAAAATTTAAAAAGGGAATAGCTCGGGGGTTGTATCTCAGTGATAAAGTATCCCTTGATTAAACACCTAGTACTGAGGAAGGGAAGAACATGCTTTTCAAATCATTAACCAAGAACATATAAAAATGCAAAAATAAAAGATGAAAAATTAAATAAATAAATTAAAATAAGCTAGAAAATGTATAACCAATATGCAGATTAATAGATAACAATGTGTAAAGGACAAAATGTTAAGAATGTGATGATGCCAGTTCATATTTGCATGTGTGTGTGTGCCTAATGCATACACAAAATAGAAATGACAATAAACCTAAGGTTCTGGACTACCAAAGTTCACTCAATACAGAACTACAAATAAGAACAAGAGGGTGGATGAGGATGCCAGAAATCATACTCTTGGTAGGACTACAAATTAGTATAACCCTTTGAAAAACAACTTGACAATGGATATCAACATATGGAGTGCAAATGCTTTTGGATAGCGCTATGCCAATGGTAAGAATTTACCAACTACAGAATTATTTGCGATAGAGAAAATAAACAAAATCCTTTTAAAAGAGAATCCATTAAGTAGATATTAGTGAAAGATGAGGTGAATTTTTTGTGCTTTTTGATGATGTCTACTTAACATATTTTAGTGAGCAAAGTAAGGTTTGAGAATGTGTGCATAATTCTATATTTTATATAAATAAAAGTTGAAATGGGGTAATTGGGTAATTAGACAGGTGCAATGAGTTATAATGAGATAAAGACAATGACATCTTGGAGAGAGAGGATAGGTCTAACAATAGCTTTAAAAACCATACATATTCATTTTCTGCGTCATTTGTAATCTCCAGTGAGTGTGACTCAGTGTTTCCTGAATCCCTGAGCACATTCAGCGTACCTTAGCCTTAGACTTCGTCTCTCCATGAAAAAAAACTCTTCAAATATCCTCATAAAGGCAGGGAGCTCAATTGTGGTTTCCAGGGGCTGGGAAGAAGGGAGTTGTGGAAAGCTTGGTCAAAATTTCAGTTAGGAGGAATATGTTCGGGAGATATATTGTACAACATGGTGAATATACTTGAAAACAATGTACAGATGGACTTACATACAATAAAACCATTGTGAGTTGAAAATATTATCAGTAATGAATAATAAATTCAACCTACTAAAATCACAGTTTAGAGCCTAACTTGCCTTAAACATGCTCAGAACCATTGTTAGCTTAGAGTTGGGCAAAATCAACATGAAGCCTATTTTATAATAAAGTGTTGAATATTTCATTTAATTTGTTAAGCAACTATCTCCAAAAAAGAGTATTGATTTTTACCCTCATGATTACAGGGTTTACTGTAGGAGCTGTTGCTTGCCAATGCTGCTTCCAAGTACCCTAAGGCTGTATTCTACTATGTATCACTGGCTCAGGAAAAGATCAAAATTCACAATTTGACCTATGGTTTTTCTTGAATGAATGTATGCACAAACTTTGCACCATTTTGAAGCAAAAAACAATCTTAATTTGAATTGTCATTATGTCAGAAACTGTTTTATATTTTTAAAAATCGCTAATAAGCACAATTTTAAGGTTTTCTTAACCCAAAGATTGATAACTATGTAAAGTAATGCATACAGAAAGTAACTCAATTTAGCTCCTCTAAAGTGTATGCAAGTATTTTAAACATCATGTTTTACTCAATAAACACATAGAATTTAGTTTGTTAAAGAAACAAACTAGAAAACAAGTACAAAAAACTTCACCTCATTTCGTTCAAGTGTTCATATAAATGAAGTTTCTCAAATATTTCTTTTCCCAATCACTATATAAAACATTCCTCACCTTTATTCTGAATTGTACCTTCCCCCCAAATTAATATGCCAAAGCCCTATCCATGTGACTGTATTTCAAGATATAGCCTTTTAAGAAGTCTTAAGTACAAATGAAATCATAAGCGTGGGGCCCTGACCTGATAGATCTGGTCTCCTATGAAGATGAAAAGATGTCAGAGCTCTCCCAGTTCGCATGAGCACAAAGGAAAAACCATGTGGACAGAGTTACAAGGTGGCCCTCTAGAAGGGAGGAAGACAGGTCTTAACCAGAAACCAAATTTCCCACTTTGGTCTTGGACTTCTTGCCTCCAGAACTGTGAGAACTTTGCTTTCTATTGTTTAAATCATCCCAGTCTTTAGTATTTTGTTGTTGTTGTTGTTTATCACAGTATTACCTAATGCAACATCCAAACTGGATCTCAAATGAGCTGTAACTCATGGTCATTTTGATGCTAGCAAACACTCACTTTGTTCAGTTTCTATCATTTGGTTTCCTCCTGACACCTCTTCTTTCTTTGTACTATACCTTGCTATGTTCAATTTGTCCCTTGCTCTTAATTTTATATATATATATATATTTTAGTGTTGACTTTAACTATTACTAAAAATACAGTACTTATTTGTACTGATCAGAGCAGCATCAAGGGAACTTGAAGCGTTTCGGTACCCTGCCTTGAACATTTTGCACTCTAACGCCAACCATTTATAAAGTAATGTTTTCTCTATGAGCTACATTCTCTCTGCACTGCAGATAGAATGTTATACTGTTGTACCTAGATTTGAGGGATAGGGAATAAATTCTAGGCTGATGTCTAATAGAAGACAACTCCATTTTCAGTGAAAATCATTGATTAGTATATTATTTCCCTATTGCACACTAAACATGCCTGCCTCTTCCACTGCCCAGTCCACAGCCTCCTTCTACTTCCCAGGCATTAGTGTTTAATGGTGTCAGGAACAAATGGTGTTCTAGCCAAGCACTGAAGAATGTAGTTCTTGAAGGCATAAATACTTCTTAAATTTAACTGATAATTTTTAGTGAGAGAACATGAAAATCCTGACTTTTGTCTTAGTATGGGGAAAGGCATGGAACGACTGACAAAGCAAGCCAGGAATTACCTATTCTGAACTTGAATCAACAGCTCTTTTTAATAATGTGTTTAAAGTGGAGAAACATTGCTATCATGTGATTCTTTTGAATCACAAAATGGGGTTGTATGACAAATACCTGCTACTTCTATGTTTAATGGAGTACTTCTCACTCTTTTAAATAACAAAACTTTAAAAATGATTCACACAAAGATTTTAATATTAGTTTTCAAAGAAAACATTTCAGAGTCCTGCTCATGGTAAAACTTAGGACACACACACACACACACACACACACACACACTCGCATGCATATGCTTAACAGAGATTTCTGTCCAATTATAAGCAAAATATCATTTTGATCCAAGTTATGATGTCTTTCTTTTTTGTTTTTTCTCATTTAAGAATAACACTGTTGAAGACATTGGAAGGGGTACTTAAAAGTTCTTGGAAACTGATTTATGAATGCTTAAGTAGATAAGGGAAAAATACAGAAAAAAAATTCTCTCCAATTTCCCTTTAGTACATAAATAATATACACATTTTTTTTTAAAAAAAGTAGAAAAGCTACAGATAATTTGGACTTTCCAGTGTTTTTCGATGCCAGTGAACCCCGTTTAATTTAGTCTTGAGACCAAGAGGTGTTCTGTAGCTATTTGACACTATAATTATTTGCAATTAAATATGGTTCCTCAATTTCTCAAATATTCTTTTCTAATTAAAGGCTTCCTAATGTATGTAGTTGCTGATTTGTAACTTGAAATTGCAAATCACTTAACCTCTGAAGTTCAGTAAGCCTCTAAACCTTTTAGCTTCACTATTGATATTCTAATCATGAAATTAAAGCATCCACAGTAAGCAGATGAGCTAATGTAAGTGGTGTCCACATTTTCTTTGGTGTAGAAATCAATAATGCTGCCTTGACGACTTTCAGTTCAATGATGTAGCTACTGGAAATGGGCATAGCTTTTAAAACAGATGTTTAAAATATGTGCTATTTGCAGTAACGGCTCTACCACTACACATTTTTAAATCTATTTTTAACCAATGCATGAAAATATAGCATTTATGTATATTAATGATATATCGTACTATGCTTTGATACATGTACAAATTGTGAAATGTTTAAATATTTATCATTTATTTATGGTGAAAACTTTGAAAATTCTTTTTTCTTGTTTTTTGAAACATACAGTACATTATTGTCATCTGTAGACCCCTATGATGCAGTATCACACCAGAGCTTCTTGCTCCTGTTCCTGTTACTCAGAACACGTTCAACAACATTTTCCACACTCTCCACCACCTGGACTTCCCCAGACTGTGAGAACCACCGTACTACTCTCCACCTCTATGAGATCAAATATTTTAGATTCCATACATGAGTGAGATCATGTGATAATCGTCTTTCTGTGCCTGGCTTATTTCACTTAACATAATGATCTGTACTTCGATCCATGCTGTCATGAGGGACAGAATTTCATTTATAGGACAGATTAGTATCCACTTTGTGTCTGCACCACATTTTTATTTTTATTTTTTTTATTGTTCATCAGTTGAGGGACACTGAGTTTGCTTCCATTTCTTGGCTATTGTGAATACAGTTGCAATGTGCAAGGGAGAGCAAATGGCCTTCCACATTCTGATTTCATTTTCCGTAAATATATAATTCCCTTGGAACCAGAAGTAGTGGGACCACTGGTTGAAAAGAAGTTTTGATATAAAATTTTGAGGACCTTTCACACTATTTTCCCAAATAGATATACTAATGTGCATTCTAACCAGCATTAAGTGAAGCTCCTTTTTTTTCCATATCCTCACTAGCACTTGTTATCCTCTTAGTCTTTCTGATCCTAGCCATTTGTACTGGGGTGATGTGATATCTCACTGTGGTTCTGATGTGTCACTGGCTGATATTTTGATTACAACGGTTTAATTTTCTTCAGTGGCATAATGTCTCATGACATTTCTGAGAAATGCCAAATTCCAAAGGAAAATAGAGTCCAGCAAATTCTAGAAATGGCCTGCAACTCTGTACAGGAAGGAAGCTCGAGTTACACTGTCTTATTTTCCAGGTGCATATGTGCTCCAGGTCAAGGCCACGGATGCAGATGACCCGACCTATGGAAACAGTGCCAGAGTTGTTTACAGCATTCTTCAGGGACAACCTTATTTCTCTATTGATCCCAAGACAGGTAAATTTTTTATTAGCAACAATATAATCACCACTCCTTCAAATATTTAAACTGTAATTAAATCTTGGCATGGAAATTGCCTATTCTAGTACAGCAATAAAGATTCAGTGAGCATCATATTGAGCAAAGACAATAGCATCTCACCTAACTACTGCAGAACTGCTTCCCTTTGTTTGAGATTTGTGTAAATATAAACCTTCTCACATATACTTACAAAGCCTCTGGTTGTCTTATTTAAAATTTTCAAAAGTCAGTTTTTTAATTCATCTGGCTAAATAACTTTTCATTTCAGGTTTCTTGGTTGAATTAAATTATATTCCATTTTTGGCCTTATCAGTGCATAGAAAACTCCTGGAACATCTATTGCTCTTTGTATAAGTGACTGGCTAAGGTCAAGATAGACATGCTTGTAATGAAGGAAAGGAAAACTGGACAGACTGAAACATCAAGACCATTGATTCTGTAGCCTGTGTTCAAAATCATCACATTTCTAAATAAAAAAAATTAAATCACAGATTTAAAGGCCAAATATAATATGAATACTGTAGAAAGACCAGGAGCATATGCACATGGAAGATGTTATATCCCTGTCTTCTATTTTGTGGTGCTGGGGATTAAACCTAAGATCTCATGCATGCCAGGCAAGTTCTCCACCACTGAGAGACTCCCAGTTCTTATTTTCCCTTTTAAATGAAATACCATATCTCTTCTTTCAACCAGTCCGTTTTGAACTCTCAATATATTGTAATGGGGATTCAACCACTCTAACTAGTGAATGAAGTAGGAATTCCATGTCACATCACGGTTAAAGCAGAAACTCCGGCTGATAGCCATTATGTAGTACAGTAAAATATGTTGCAAAATAAATCAGATACTATTTATTATGTTAGCTGAAGATAATGGGAAATTGTCAACATACTAGAATAAACTATCTTTAAAAATGTGAAGATTAGTTATTATAGACTAAAATCAGTGTTAATTTTTTAAATTTAAGACATCATATTATATATGTATATATTTGTATATTTTGTAGATATTTTATTGCTATAATACAAATATATTACCTAAGAGAGGTATGTGCTAACATCTGGTATGTCAATGAGATATTTAATTAATAATCTATTAATGTTGCCTAGAAACATAAAATATATTGTTTCTAAACTAAATCAGAAACAAATGCAGAACCTACAGAACTTCCTGTCAACTGAATCTACCATCTTCTGCTCACTTCTTTCCCTCATCATGAGGTCAATGGGGGAACAGAAGTCTATGAAGCTGAGAGCAAGAAAGTGAGTCTTTCCTTTTTGTAGACCTAAAAACCAGTTGAGAGTAAAGAGGACTTATCAGTCCTTTAAGAATTCCTTTAAGAGTGTTACAGTTTGGATGCGAGGTATCCCCCCAAAAGCTCTGTGTTAATGCAGCAATACTCAGAGATAAAATAATTGGATTGTGAGATCTGAAATCTAGTAAGTTCATCCTAGATTGAAAGGACTAGTGGTACCAGTAAGCTGGTTGGCATGGCCGTAGTGGGAAGATGACGACTGAGACCTCTAGAACTGTGAGCCCCAAATAAATTTTCCTTTCTTTAAGGTATTCTTGTTGGGTATTTTGGTAACAGAGACAAAAATTTAAAACAAGAGGCAATTATAAGCTGAAGAGAATCCAGAAGGGCTAAACCTGCTCTGGTTTAGTGAAGTATTGGAGGTTAAAAGTCAGGCAGTGCAATGCTACCAGTGAGTGTGAGATGGGGAAGTGACTTTTAGAAATTTTTTTCAATAAATATGGCAGTAAATGTAGGAAGATGTAGGTCAATATCATTGTTAAGGAAGTTTTGTGGTTTTTGTTAAATATGGGAAAATCATATATATTTTATAAAGAAAGGGAAAAAGTGGAAAAGAAAAAAGTTGAAGATGTTGCTCAATGAAGTTATGTTGGTACAAAGCTTCCAAGAAATTACAGAGGTTTGGACAAAGCGCAGAATATACAGAGTACTGATGAAGGGAAATTATCTGAAATATATCCTCTCATCAGATTGGGTCATTGTGAGCTATTTAAAAAATTTTTTTTAGTTATAGATGGACACAATACCTTTATTTTAATTATTTATTTTATTGTGTGCTGCTGAGAATTGAACTCAGTGCCTCACACATACTGGGCGAGTGCTCTACCACTGAGCTACAACCCCAGCTTCTCAGCTATTTTTTTTCTTATAGAGTTATAAGTCATTTACAAATTTACTTTAATAGATAATCTGACCAGAAATAAAAATATGGATCACTTCAGCCTCTAAGGAACACTCCTCAGAGAAAAAAGAAAGATAAAAGGAATATAGTGATTGGTGAAGAAAGAGGATCAGTATTAGAACACTCTCATGGGGTTGCAGTGATGCACTCTATAAACTCTATGTGTTTATATACTCAGAATCAGAGTGGCCACTGAAAGATGAATGACAATATTGGTAAGAAAAACTGTAGGTGATAGTGTAATCATTATCTAACTGAAAATGAGATAAAATTATACAGACTAAATGCTTGAGATAAGAATATATTTGCTTCAGTCAAATTAATACCAGACAGATATCAATTGTATGAGTCCAGACAAATACTGTCCCTTTGACTCTACTTGGGCAGTATTAACTTTAGATAAATTCTAATGCTTTTCAAAAAGTGTTACGCTACGATATAATATGTGAATGCACATTATGACTTTATAATTTTATGTTTATATTTTTATATAAGGCTTATTATATAGAACTAAATGTGAAACAATTCTGGCATAAACTACATAATAGATTTTTAAAGCATTGATTTTCACTGGAGACAGAAGTCTTGGTAGTAGCAATGCCTCAGACCACTAGACAGGAAAAGAGTGGATGATGAGGCACTTCATTAAGAGAATGAAAACTAGTTCTTCATGCACGAAAACCATTAAGAAGTCTTTTTGTCAAATTTATCACCTTGTGGTAGAGAAGAGTAAATCAAAAATCAAGGATAATTGCAATTTCTCAGAAATACTCTCCATTTGTTCCAGCCATATAGCCTCTTTTTATGATTCCTCTTGCTGTTATTAAATAAAATGCATGAAAAACCAATATTATCTAAAATTTTCCACTTTTGAGTGTAGAGAATAGTTTAAAACAATTCTTAAAGGAAGGGTCTCATTAAAACTTCTGGTGCATAAACACTTAGGAAAAGATAAATACTTCTATATTTTATTCATTAGAAATGAGAAAATAAAATTGATATTACACTTTGATAAACCTTTCTGACATTTCTAAGAAGATATGGCAAGATTTTTTTCTAAATACAAGTGTATGACACTAATATAAATTAATATATGCTATGAAATAAATCAAAAATGAATATTTCCCTTAAAATTATTAATTTGATATTTTTTGTCTTAACCGAGAAATAGTTTGCTATAGATAGGTTCACATATATGCCTTAAAATAAAACTGAATGATAGTTATAAAAATTTGAATGTAAATAAATTTATAAAACATTAATTTATTATATTTAATGTTTATAAACATTGAAATATTTATATTAACATTTATTGGTTTATGTAAACTATCATACTTCATTACATTTAACGTTTAAAGAAAAATGAAAATCTGTATAAGTTATAAAATATTAAATAAAAGCAAAATAATATAGTATTTTATCTAGTATATGGCATCAGGACACTGCTGAACATCTTCACAAATTTAATAATAAAGATTCCATTTAGAACAAGAAATATTAATATTAATAACTGACCCTGTCTTAATATTTAAAAATTTTAAATGTATTTTTCCTAAATGTTTTCAAGTAACTAGTTTGCTTTAGGTAACTAGAGATTTCTACATTATATATCACTGTATCTACATTATGCATCATGTGGTGATGACTTTTCTAAATTATTTGAGCCTTACTTGAGAAAACTTAATTGACATCAATTTCAATATATTTGTTATTCCATGAACTTTAATTTTGTCTATTGTCAAATATGCAAGATTTAAAGTTTACCATTTTAATTCTTTCAAATGAAAATTTCAGCAGTATTAAGTACATTAACATTGTTATGTAACTGACAATGTATAGATGCATTACATAGATAAATTGTATAGATACAGATATAGAACTAATATTCTATATCCAGAACATTTTTGCCAATATCTTTTAATTTATGTACATTTTTCAAACATGTGTTCTTCATAAATTAGTCATTTGTATATATACCCATCATTTATATAAATGGTTAAAGGAGAATGCAGTTGCATGTGCTACTTTCCTGTTTTTTTCTCTGTTCTGATATTTCAAGCTGTGTGATCCTCTCTAGTTCATTGACACTTACCAAGATTTTTGCTGGTGAGTCTATCACTGTTCTTTCATAGATAATAACCTCTGAGTCTATATCCTATGTATTCCCATGTTCTGATTGAAATTTATTTTTTTAGGTTTTAAAGTGTGTTGGTATTCTAACGTTCATATTAATATTGCAGCATGGACCACACTTTAGTTTTGAACCAATACTTTATAAGATCATGCAAATGCTTATGATATCTTATATCTTGAAAATTCTTTTCATATTAATTCAGAATATAATTTTGTAGAACTTAAATTTCTAAGAATATCTCCTTCCCTCAAGGACAAGAGTGCTCACACAAAGTAGTCATCCCTTCAATATGTGTGAGCCAGAAAGAATGAATTGCCAGGAAGCATTAAGACAAGGACTGATTATGGATACACCAAGGGCAAGAAAATCAATAGATGCAAGTAAATATTAAGAAGGAAAAATGTGTCAAGGAAACACACCATTATTAAGATAAAAAGCTTATGTAGTTAGCTATTTTGCAATGTTTTCATCTGTGTAGCAATATTACTTGACCACGAATGCATCACAGACAAAGATTCCCTTGTACTGGGCATTGTCCCTCTTCAAGAGAAGTGAACTTGAGTTTCACTTGCCTTGTTTTAGAAATCAGAGGATGCAAACATCAGCAGAAAGATCTAAGAATGTTTGACCTTGAAAAGAAAATACACCCAGAGGGTTGTGATGTATGCCTTTAGGAATTAGTAGCATTCTGTGTTGCTTCAGAGGAAACCACCATCAATGGATAAAATGAGTGAAAAAAAAAAAAAAGTTCTGCCTACGTGTTTTTGTGGGTAAAAGTGGTTGTGTTGTAATCCTGTGAACTCGACATTACTGTATTTAGTAACAAAGAAAATGCCATGACCTATCATGGATTTGATTAATAATTTGCTTTGTATACATTTATTTATAACACATTGTATGGCAAGTGCTTTGCTACTATGATACTGAGATGAATCAAGGAGATTCCCAGTTACTGGGTGGAGCCCATCAAGTCCTTGGAAGGTCACATTTGAGTTTTGCGAGACACAATTCTATGAAAAATAATGCACTCCTGATATAGACTGATTAGAAGGATGAAATTTCTTGAGGAACATCTGAGGGAAATGACCCCTAAATCTTATGGAACAGTTAAGGCCTGTTGTAGTGGGGGGGGGTCTCTTCCCTTCTCTGTTAAAAATAACTTATTAATTCTTCTTGTCATCTTGTCATCTAAACACATAGTTAAGAACAGTCTTTCTTTTCTTTTTTCTTTATTTTTGTACTTGGGATTGAACTCAGGGGCATCCGACAACTGATTCACATCCCCAGCCCTATTTTGTTTTTTATTTAGAGATAGGGTTTCACTGAGTTGCTTAGTGCCTTGTTTTGCTGACGCTGGCTTTGAACTTGCCATCCTCCTGCCTGAACCTCCCAAGCAACTGGGATTACAGGCATGCACCACAGCGCCAGGCAACAACATTTTGAAAATATAAACTTCATGTATGCAGTGATGGACACATCTTACTAATAATGTCTGTTATAGTTTGGACATGAGGTGTATCCCTGAAGTTCCTGTTAATGCAGGAATATTTGGAGATAAAATTATTAGGCTATGAGAGCTTTAAACCAATCGGTCCATCCTAGTTTAAATCACTGGGTGGTAACCGTGGGCAGTGGGGATGTGGCTGGAGAAGGTAGGTCACTAGAAGGTGAAGGGCGCATCTTCCCTGTGGCCCCTCCCTGCACATGCTTTCCCTTTCTCTCTGCTTCCTGACCCTGCCATGAGGGAAGAACCTTTCCTTTACTGACACCATCCCCCACAATGTGCTGCCTCACCTTAGGCCCAGAACAATGGAGTAGGTCTACTGTGGACTAGACTCTGAAATTGTAAGCCACCCAAAAATATTTCCTCCTCTAAGTTGTCCTTGTTGGGTATTTTGGTCAGAGAGACGAAAAGCTAACTAAAACAATATTGTTTAAAACTGCATTATATTTTGCTAATTAAGTCTAAAATGAAATGATACTCAGTAACTTTTTAAATTAACTGATACAAAAACCAGATCTCTTATTTAGTATTTTCAATTACTTAACTGCGAAATTAAAAATGAAAACATGTTACACCTGGTAAAGTTAGGTTTTTACTTCTTTCACTATTATTGTCCTTCCCATCCTGTCATCTGTCCTTAACAGACTTATGTATGAAATACCTTTTGTACTGCTTTCCCCATATTCTTATTTGTATAAAAGTAAATCATGACATGGTCAACCCTGGAACCTGTGATTTACTGAGAGAGATCACTATCTGGTCCCAAAATAACCTTTATTAAAGATGTTTCTCATAGTGCAGCAATTATAATACAACTAGGTTCCTGCAAAAACCTTCATCCCATTCAAAATTACATCAGGAGTTTTTTAGCAAATAATAGCCAGAATTTTTAGAGACACTTAAGATAACCTTTCTGGAAAAAAAAAAAATGTATGTTTTTTTCCATAGGATACCTTAACTGTTATTTTGTGGAAACTTACTTATTTTAATATTATTTATTGAATCCCTATTGTATGCTTGACATTATTTTCAGTAGGTACTCTACAAAAAAGAAAGAGAAAAAAAGTTTGCTTTCAGTAACTGACATTTTGTTTGAGCACCACAAACCAAACAGACCAATTAAGAAAAATAAACACAAGAACTAAAGAAAGAATGAAGAAAAAGGTCATGAAATTCTGAGTAGTTGTATCTTTGATAGAATAATGACCCACCCTGAATATATTCAGTTCCTAATTGCTTGAACTTGCAGATACGTTAGGCTGTATGCAAAGAGGAGTTAAGTAGTAGGTATAATTTATCCTGCTGATCATCTGCTGTTGAGATGGGGATCAATCTGTTTCACTTCAGTGCACCCAAGTAATCACAAGAGTCTTTCTTAGTGAATCAGAAGAGTCAGAAAAGATTTGTTTCTGCCTCAGAAGATAGAGAATGGGAATGAGGATACAGGCAGTTAGGAATCCTCCAGAAGATGTAATGTTTAGAAGGAGCACAGTCCTGCTGACAGCTGAACTTGAGGCTAACAAGACACTCGAGGATTATAAGATAATATGTTGATATGGTATTGGGCCATTATATTTGTGATAATTGGTAACAGAAACAATAGGAAACAAATGTAGTCTGGAAGTTAAGATCAAATGGCTAACAAAGTTCTAAATGATAACCTGGAGAAAGATTCTGGAGGAAGTGGAGGAAGTGTTCATGAGCTTACCATGGGAGGAATGTTTGCAGGAGAGGAGAGAGTGGAGAAAACAGCAGTGAGTCAGGAAGGGAGTTAAGGGGAGAGGATTGGAGAGCTCAGTGGGGAGGTGGGGGTTTAGAGACGACGTTACTTGGAGAGTCAGGCACAATTCCTGAGGACTTCAGAGACAGGATCATTGCAACCTTACCATTGTAGCTGCTCTATTGACAGCACACTGGTGGCCTTGGGGACTCCTTGGGACCAGAGTGATCAGTGAATGGAAAATGAAGTGATTCATTTGTTTTTCATCTCCCCAAAACCAAACAATAATACTATTTGGAATCGGGAAGAAAATGACAGCCCTCTGCTGTCTTCAAATATATTTTCTTCTTCCACGAGGCTATTCAGATTGATAAATCTGACTTCTCTCGCTCTCGAAATTAGCTTTAAAACCAGATGGAGATGAATTGGGAAGAATGTAAAAGGCTTTTCGAATAATCTAACTTCATTTATTTATTTGATATTTATTGCAGAATAAATAGTTATGGGGAAAAGGTCAATGTGAATCTCTAAATCAGGGCATAGATATGGGGGAAATTGTGTATCATTCCTTAATAAAAAGAAAAAAAATTCTTATGTTTTCTGACTTGTGGGCAATGAAATGAAAACAAAATCTATTTCAAAATAAGGAGTGTCAAGTAAACAAAAAAAAAATTATATTACATATTATTTTACCTAAATTACAAATAGGAAAAATACACAGAGTTGTATTAATAAAGGTGAAACAGAAAGATAGACATACATGCATAAAAATGATTAAAAACCATTTTAGTCTTCTGGTAGCCTTCAGTTTAGTGAGAGAAGATATGAAAAAAAGTAAAGATGCACCATGAAAAGTGGTCTTCTGTGCCTGAATCCTATTAGATACAATCACTTATGCATCATAAATGGAGCTGGAAATTGAGGCGGAAATGACTTCACAGGAAAAGCAGACTAATATAGGAAGAAGAAAGATGACCAGGCCCACGGACTGTGGAACAGAGTGAGTCCCCTGGAACAGCACAGGTGCTCGCATAGCCTGGCAAGGCGGGGTTAACCGAGGTGGAGCACTCCAGGCATGGTCCTCAAATGTCACACGCCCCAAATCTGTGATGGTGGTGGTGGATGAACAGTGAAGCATTTCTTGTGAGAGTTTTTTAATCCCTACTCTGTTGATAGGGGATATAACAATTCTATAAGTTGCACTGTTCAAATGATTCCTTACCATCTTGTCCTTTCTTTAAAACGACATTTTTGAATATATGTGAAATATGACAGATCCTAGACTAAAAGTTAATTTATCAATGCTACCATACAATAGTCACCCACACATTAGATATGTCAGTCTCCCATGATCACCATGGTCACTATATTGTTGAAAAAGGATGGATCTATCAGCCTGTCTTAGATAATAATAGTAATGGTAATGGTAATGACAACAGCAATAATAATAAATCTATATTAAGATCCAGTAAGATCTGTAATGATTTGGGGATTGTGCAGAATAGTCCCCCAAATTGTATTTGTGCTCTGGACTGTCACCAAATAGATGTCAGAAGACTGTTTTGTGACAGTCCAAAGTGATCACATAATTTTCAAGATGCTTTTCAAATGGTATTAGGCTATTATATTTGTCTTTGAGAAAAACAGCTGACTGTTCTGCCCCTCCATGGGCCCGTTGCATGTCAAGTTTTCTTATCCGCTGGGCCTAAAAGCTCCTCCAGTGGGCTTTGAAGTAGGGACGCTCTCCTTCTTCCTCTCTTTGGAATGCACCACCTGTTCCTTTCTACCTCTGCCTCCTCTCCTCTGATATTTCACTTCTACAGCCTTTCCTTAGAGAAAACTATTCTGAGACCCCCACAAAGGCACTTGCTTTTATAGTCTTCACAACACTCATCCCATATCAAATTGGCTAAATTACTTGTGTACTTCCTTATGGTCTGCTTCTTACTCCCACGAACACACACCCATTAAATGTAAATCTTGAAAGGAACTGTACAGAGAGTGTATGAATTATCATCCCATATGTCCCATATGGCACTCGGGGGAAGTTTGAGATTAGTTTAATTAAAGTACTATAGGCTAAAGCGCATGCAGACTTTAGAGAATCACTAAGGCATAGATAGTACCTGGAGAAGGACTAACAAGAGGGAGATGTTACCTCACTAGGGAAAGGGGAGAGAGGGTCTAGGGACACTGGCACTGTCTGGAGAGAGACCCTGTCAGAGACCACCTGGGATGTGGATCCCAGGGGAACAAAGGCCCAGGTTGACTTCTGTCTTTCCCTACAATCCATTACCACTAGGCCTAAGGCTGCCTGGAGCCAGAGAGCAAAGTCTACAAAAGCATGTAAAGTAGATCTGAGTGGGGGACAGCAATTGAGTGTGCCTATTATATCTCAATTCTAATATCAGAAGGTGAATGAAATGTATGTTTTAGTATAGGGCCTGACTAATCTGTGGTCCCGTGTCTTAGTACTGTACTTTACCTCTCCAATCAAGAAAAGAGCTCCTGTAAAATTGTAGTCTAGGTGATCACATGTGATGTTTATGATTTTTTCTTATATAGCATTGTTATTTTCATCTCAAAATGGTATTCTTGAAACATTTATCCTCTTGTATAAAATAAATTGAGATTCATCAAGATTGAGGGACTATCCCCAAAGGAAAATACACTCTCTGCAGACTACTTTTCTTTGTTATAGTATTTTAAATATATAAAATCATCTCAACCATTTATGTTCATTCATGTTGGCAGAAACAAGACATGATGATGTTTTTCTCATTCTTATTGTCTTGATTAGTACATTAGAAATGTCCTCAGAAGACATTCAAATCATTCCAGAATTAATTAACTCTCTCTCTTTTTATCCAATAAATATGACTTATTTCACAATAATATGGGATTAATTAAAGTCAATGGTATCATTATCGTGGAGTATTTATGCTGTTCTATAAAATACCTGGGTTTGTCTTCTGCTACTCTCCTATAAGTCAGTCATTGTATCTATATACAAATACTGAAAGGAAGGCAGACAGGATGGACACATAAAACTAACGCGAGAACTAAACAGTGGCAGGAGGCTCCTCCTTCTGCTACCTGCTGTCTGCAGTGAAGTACTGCAGTTCAGTTCTTCATGAAGTCCCTCCTACATCAAAGCCATGTAATCTATCTTTGTTTATTCGTTTGTCATTGTAAATCATTTAATAAACAAGTGGTCATAAAAGGGATAACTTCTTGAAAATGAGACTTTCTTCCTCAACATTTTCAAAAACTGATGATGTTGAACAAATCTCTTCATGTTCAATATTGCAGTCTGCCTGATTCTCCAGATTTCACCACTTTAAGAAAAATGCACAAACGTTACATTTTATTTCTGTGGAACACGGTTCTTGAATGTAAGTGATGGTAGGAAGGGTAAGTACATCATTCTCATCACTAGATAATGCCCACATATGCTGTTGCTCTTCCCATATTTTAACATAGTGCTTTCTAATAAGGCAGCGCAATACCCAAAAGAGGGCTGGGAGCAGGAGGCAGTTCACCTATCACACCCAGGGTGGATGAGGAGGGCAGGGCAGTGGGTGCAATGGGGACATCTTGACAATTTTTAAAAATCATAGGGAAAAATAGATATTCTCAAAGTGGATTATATGTATCTAACCCATTTTGCAATTGCATCTTAATGTTTTGATCTAACTTGGTCTCAGAAGATAGAGTTTTATACACCTCACTAACTAACCAGAATCAAGTCCACAATTCTCTCTCTCTCTCTCTCTCTCTCTCTCTCTCTCTCTCTCTTTCTCTCCCTAATTTGATATTGGGGATTTTCAAACAGAAATAAATTGAGTAAATAGAAATATAATTTATATGCATATATTTATTTATGGTTTCCATATTTGAAAGTAATTGTGTAAAGCTAAGCCTTAATACAAGAACAAGACAGAAAGCATAAGAATCAAACTCAGGAATTTATCTAAAGTTTGCAAGAACTGTCTTTCAGGAAGAAGTGACATAGATTAAGGTATGTAGGACCAGAACATTAAAAACTAGAGATGAAAATCTTAGTTTTAAGATTTACTTGGAAACAAAGCATCAGGCGCCTGAGCTAAAGAGGAGACAGATTGAATCAAAATGGTGTTAGTACCAATTCTTGAATAAAACATCAGCAGCAAAAATGAAGGCTGTCATTTTAAAATTATTTCTTTCAAGTGTCAAAATAAATTTTACATTGCAGTTAAATCTGAATTAGCAACAAAAAAGGCATTTGGTAGGTGGATAGTGGAAAGACAAGATAAAATTAGGATGCATATTTGGTTTATGATTTCAACGTTATTTGCTCCTATTGATATATTCCTTATCATTCATACTTGCTCCCTGAAGAAACAACACCATCGATGCCACACAGGTTGAAGGCCAAGGCTGTCTCTTCTTGCCTTAAAACAACTGACTGCAAATTGGAATTAGGTTTAATATTTATTTATGATTTTATTTGCAAATAATCCGGAAGCTTTTACTTACTTTATTATGAATAAGTATAAATATAAATTAATTATAAATTTAGACACAAAGGTAGAAAATGAACATCATGTACAAATACACACATGCACTATCAAATTTATGACTGTAAATGGAATTAATTATAGATTCACTCAACCAGTCATTTATTTGGTTATTACTGGTGGAGCTCCTTCCAAATGTCAGACACTGTCCTAGGTGCTGGCGGATCCTGGTGACAAAGGAGACAGAAGTCCCAGCAATGGCAAAGCTTAATGATACCTAAGTGAAAAATCTATTCTCCCATAGAGGGAAATGGTGAAAGACAAAATATAATGTGAAAAGGCATTTAAAAACTAAGTGGCATATTTATCCTAGAAAATGAAAGTGAAGAAGAAAACTATAATCATTGCAAAGTGCACACTCAACTCAGATTGATCATGTATATTTTTTCATATATATTTTTTTGCCTAAATCTTGTAGCAATTGCTACTTGAGATGATTGTGTATAAATAAAATCTAACTTAATGCATCAGTGATGACCATCTTTCAAGAGCTAATAAAGTAGTTTTTAATAATTCCTCACTGCTGCTCTGTATTTCATTATGTGGTTGTTCCCATATTAAATTATATCTTAACTTTTGAACATTTTAGGTGTTTTCAAATAACACTTGATTTTTAGGTAGTATGACTTTGCTACTGAATCTAGAAGAATCATTTTATTGTTGTAGCAATCTATTTTATTATGGAAAGTACAGGATTTTTGATGTTTGTCTTGTATTATTATTTTTCCCCTTAAGGTATTATTAGAACAGCTTTGCCAAACATGGATAGAGAAGTCAAAGAACAATACCAAGTTCTCATTCAAGCCAAAGATATGGGAGGACAACTAGGAGGACTGGCTGGAACGACAGTAGTCAACATCACCCTCAGTGACGTCAATGACAACCCACCTCGCTTCCCTAAAAGTATGTTATTTTCTCTAAACTCAAAACCTGCAGAGCTTTTTGAAATTATTGATCACAATGTCATCTAATGGTTTGGCAATTGAAATCATTTCTCAGACCCTCCTTGTCTTTAGGGAGCAGAAGTCAGCAAATAAAAATCACATTTCAGATTTTAAATCTTCAATGTAATCCATGTCCCATGATGTTTTAATAGAAAATAGAATTAATAACTGAACAATCAGTCTTATTGAATCAATTTTAACTAAAACAAAATATTTATAATAGTTTGGGTTGGATCTTACCCTGACACCTGATTAAATTTAGAAGTAACATAAATATGCAAAATCTGATGTGAAACATCATATTTATAACACATGTACCATAATATTTTTATTTTATATCATTAGTATAATAATTATTTGCCTTCCTTTTT
This sequence comes from Sciurus vulgaris, assembly GCF_902686455.1. Lineage (NCBI taxonomy): Eukaryota > Metazoa > Chordata > Mammalia > Rodentia > Sciuridae > Sciurus > Sciurus vulgaris. The sequence goes on from NC_136466.1 coordinate 153,670,513, forward strand.
GTAATTATATGTGTTGAATCATTTTCATATACTTTTGTGTATACGATGATATTGATGGTATTTACATTATTGTAGTTCTGACTAGTTATTTCATTTTAGTTTTGCAATAGGTGAAAATTGCTATAGTTCCTTTTGATAATAGAATGATTCACACCTGTATCCTCTCTGTAACTCTGTGTTTCTCATTGAAAATGAGTATTTCTCACTTGTATTTCATCTGGTTTTCTGTTACAGTATTACATTTAACACCAATCAGGACCTATTCACTTCCCAGTGCATTTTCAGGGATTATTTATATGTTCCTAAGACTTAGAATATTGATGCTGAATGGTTTTTAGCCATGGTTTTATAAGAAACTTGATTAAATCACTAGGTAGTTGTTTCCTAGAGAGTTTAAAAAGCAAAATGATTTTTCTTTTCCCATTTCAGAAGGACAATGTACAAGTTCATCTACTAAAATATGTAGCACCAAGAATGTTTAAGTAAATGGATATTTTACTCCTTTGGCTACATTAAAAAATTTGACCACTTTGTCACTTTTTTTCTTTAAAGTTTCAATCTATATTTTCTTTGTTGAAATGTTTTTGCTTAGTGATCAGAAAGTCTAATGACCAAATGTTTGGAGTGGCATTTAGAAATCATTGTGCTTTTTATAATTTTTTTGTTTGTTCTATTTAGTTCTACATGAAGGTAGAATGCATTTATGCATTTTGATAAATCACACATAAATGGAGTATAATTTCTCATTTTTCTGATTGTACATACTATAGTATCATATCAGTCATGCAGTCATATATATATATATATATATATATATATGAGGTAATAATGTCTGTTTCATTCTACTATTCTTCCTACCCCCATACCTCTTCTTGTCCCTTCTCTCCCCTCCACTAATCTAAATAACTCTATTCTTCCCTGGTACTTTCCCTCTTATTGTAAATTAAACATTTGGGCTTTGGTCAGAATGGCAATTATCAAGAATACAAGCAACAATAAATGTTGGTGAGCATGTGGTGGGAAAAGTTACTCTCATACATTGCTGGTGGGAATACAAATTAGTGCCACCATTATGGAAAGCAATATGAAGATTCCTCAGAAAACTTGGACTGGAACCACCATTTGACCCAGCTATCCCACTCCTTGGTTCATATCTAAAAGACTTAAAATCAGCATATTACTAAGCCAAATTAATGTTTATAGCAGCTCAACTCACAACAACTAAACTTATGAGACCTACCTAGATGTCTTTCAACAGATGAATGGATATAGAAACCATTGGGCTTTAATGCATATGTTAATTAGCTCAATTGAGCCATTCCACTGGGTAGACATATATCAAAATGTCATGTGGCACATGTCGTTTTTATCTGTCAATTTAAAAATGAGTGAATTCATTGTAAAGACATCGTAATACTTTATAACAAGGAAAGTTTACAACAAAGTTTACTATATAATGTGTTATGATCAATAACACAAAATATCTGAAAGCAATGTTTTACCTTGCTTTTCTATTAAGGTAAGCAGAAAAAAGTTTAAAATGAGAAACAAATACTTAGATTCTCTGTCATAAGATCTTACTAAAGAATATGATTCTAACTCTAAAAGTTTTCAGTATTTTTCTTTTCTCCTTTAGTTCTTTCTTTACTTATTAATTCCTTTCTTTTTCTTTTTTTTATGTCTGCCTTAAGTGGGGCAAGCTGTGATAGATTATTGAGCAGGATAGATTGGGAGATCATTCTGTTTGCTTGTACAATGTAGAATTATGAACGTGTGTACAGATTCAGGTTTTATGTGTTTAAAGCATATTGACTCTATAGTGCAGCAAATGCATTCCTAGGAAAATGCATGAGTGACAGTGGGGTTCCCAGGTCAGAAATACAAAATCACTACCAGTGGAAAGATTTCATCCTAGTGGGTATGGGTGAAGAGTATTTTGTAGAAGCTTGGGCAGGGATAATAGACCCAGGCACAGTGAAATGACGAAGTCTCAATTGAAGAGAAGCTACATATGCTTAGGAAAAAAACACTGTGTTTTAGATCCCACTGAAAAAGGAAAATAACTTTAAGATCTTATCTAGGGGCAATATAATCTAGATAAAGCAATAGGCTTGTTGGGTATTTACTCAAGTTTCAATTTTTGTTTTTATGGGTAAATAAAAAGGAAAAGTATTTGAGAGAACATAGCATTGGAACTGTTAAAGCATTTTAAGCAGTTTGAGAAAGTTCATGATCACTGTCTTATTTTACTTTTTACAATATTAGTGAAATTTGCCACTTAAGTTGGAAACTTAAAGAGAAAAATATTCAGTTATTATCAATGAATTTAAGTTACAAGTTTTTAAAATGTGAAGTGCAAAATCCTTCTAATTTCAACATATTAAGATAAAAAAACTATGATTTTCTTTTTACGCCACTCTAAAACAATATTGTTTTGAACACATCTTCAGAATAACCATGACATATATTAAAATGCCTATACTCATAAACAGGAAAATGAGAGGGCAATAGAAAATTACCTAGCCGATCATTGTGATCAAATTATTTTATGATTGTATTACAGGAGCATATGAACCACAGTCTGACATTTTAATAAATGGGAGATATTTTTGAAATATTTGAAAGAAGGTTTTCATGTTCTGCATGAATAAAAATTTAGTCCCCCTGCTGAAGTGTTACATGTCTTTGTGTCAAACCCTTTTTAATATAACATCATTTTGAATTACATTCTTCAGAGGAAAAGACAGAACACATTTATACACAGAAAAAACATTTCTTTAGAGACCAGTGCTCGTTTAGCAGAAACATTTCTCATATGGAGCAATTAAACAGCAAATGTGACATAAAATTATAAGCTGAAATGATATCTATTTGAATGTTAATGTCAAGAAAATATGTATTTCATACATAAATAACTTAAAAGAGAATTCCCAACAGCTAGCTGTATTTGCTTATGACTATTAAGCAGTTATGATCAAAAATCTTGCTTCAGATGAACTTGACATACTTTTTCCATTGCTTAAACATGCACAACATAATTTCTTAGAATTTACTTACAGTGCTTTTCAGCAATGTGCATAATTATATGCATATATGATTTATTAAGCCCTCATTTACATCCATTTTCTTCTATAAAAGGAGATGTGAAAACATAAATGGCAAATGTATTTATAGCAAACTTATGTAAATAGTTTGTCATTTTGCTCTTGATTTAAAATTGATGGCCCCTGGGATTTTAGAACTTTTTCTCAATCTGATCATAATGATGACAACTACGGTATTGACTAATAAAATTACTATATTCCACACCACAAAAAGTGATCTGAATGTTCCTTCTCATTCTCATTTAACTATTGTAATGTCTCAGTTTCAGAAATGAAATTGCAATGCTATATTATTTAAAAAGTAAAAGAGATTTGTCTAAGAACTCCATTTTTAAATTTCTCTCTCTAAAATGGAAATTTGCTTTTGATGCCTATGTTTATCTCAAAATATCTTCCAAATAACCCAGAAAAGTGTCCATAAATGAAACCAATAATACTGGTTCAGTAATTGAAATAATTCAATGCATAAAAAAAGAGCTCTACCTGAAATCTTATGAAGACAAAGTATTTTTTTGAAAAATGTTTTGCATGAGAGTTATATGGCTCCCATCTATGGAAACCAGGGATATCTCTAGAGGTTCTCCATTTCTAAGTAAGCTACAAAAATATTAATGATTTCCATTACATGAATTTTAAATGAAAAAACCATCTAACAAGCTGATCTAAAGTATGTATTACGAAATAAAATCAATTAAGTGAGGTGGTCAATTCATGAGTATAAACACACACACAAACTATTTTTGTGGTTATATATACATACACAAACACATAGTCTCAGACTAACTAAATCACATTCCAGGAGAAAACAGAATATCCCTGGCCTTCCAGTGCAGAGAAGGCCTTGTACTACCCACAATAGACCTGGATATGGAAAGGATCATTCAGTTCCTTTCACAAGCTTCTTTGTTACTCTTTTTTTTTTTTTTTCATGTGTTTTTAAAAATTTTATTTATTGTTTTTTATTTGTTCTAATAAGTTATATTTGACAGTAAATGCACCTTGTTACATCACATATAGATGGAGTATAATTTCTCATTCTTTTGGTTGTACATGATTCCTTGTTCCTGTTGAGTGCATTTTTTTACATCTCACCTCCCATTTTGCCGGGAAATTCTGGCTAAGGGTTAGCTAGCTGTCTACTCACCAAATATAAAAATAAAAATAAAAAACACCTCAGAAAGTGCATAATCAATACCCTTTAGAATGCAGCAAGTTGACTACAAAATGCGGCGATGCCACAATATAGACACTATATATTTATGTATGTATATTATTGCAGAAGGGCAATGTCATGCACTGCTTTGTTAGAAAAACTAGCTTTGAGCGCCAGATCAAGAGAAGAATAATATTATGGCATTTTCAGATAAATGGATAGAATTGGAGAATATCATGCCAAGTGAAATAAGTCAATACCAAAAAACCAAAGACCCAATATTTTCCCTGATAAGTGGATGATGATACATAACAGAGGTGAGGGGTAAGAGAAGAGTGGAGGAACTTTAGATTATGTAGAGGGAAATGAGATGGGGAGGGGTAGGGGCATGAAAGATGGAGGAATGAGACAGACATCATGACCCTATGTATAGGAATGGTATGAATCTACCTTGTGCACAACCATAGAAACGAAAGTTTGTACCCCATCTGTGTACAATGCATCAAAATGCAGTCTGTAAAAATAAAACACAAATAAATTAAATTTAAAATTTAATTAATTAATTAAAATAAGTAGTTTTGATATGTGGTAAGGACTAAAGTAGCCAATAGTGTGGAGAAAGCCCACAGCAATTGTTAGGAACATATACATGCGAAGCAAAGCCTGGACACATTTCAGTAACAGAATAGAAAGGATTTGGGGATCTTCTGGACTCAAGAGTGTGTTAAGCAAGATGAAGAGCAATGAAGAACTGAATTCAGCAGGAAGATGGCTTTTGTGTTAATATGATGAGCTGGAGGGAAGGAAGCTAAGGGGCATTGAAAATACAGAATTTTCAAAATAGAAGTCAGAGTCAAAGAAGTATTTCTAAGATACATAAGCAAAGAAGAGATACATGAACTCTCATGCAAAGAGGAAAAATAACCAAATTAAAGAAATAATGCTCTGTTTACCTTTAGAGTACAAAATATCTTGGAAGGAGAATGAAAGCATGAGAATATGAAGTATAATCATATTAAGTCTTTACTACATAAATTTCTGACATTGATGCCAGTCTTTAACCACAGTTGTGAAATAATCCAAAAGCTACCTTTTATTCCGTATGTTTCACATTTACCTATTCATTTTTGCCTTATTATTGGTCTTAGGAATTAGACAAAGAAATTGGATTTCAAAACTATTTTTTTTATAAAAGCAACACAGACATAGGCAACAGTAAAACACTTGGAAACAAAAGTTTCAGTATATAAGAAATATATTTTATTAACAAATATTAGATGAAATAAAATAAATCATTTAATGAAAAATAATTAAAATTTCCATTTTCTTGAGGTATAATAAGTGCCAAAAAGACATATCATTTTTATTTAAACCTGCTTAAAAAAATAAAATTTTAAATTTCTTCCTTTAAGCACCAAGTACAGATTTTTAAGTGAACTGACAATTACACAACTTGGAATTTAAAAAATGGTGAAATTAAGAACAGAAGTATGTATATACCTACTGGATGGGAATCCACATCATTACAGAGTGATGGGAACATCTACATTGATTCCTGAATTAAGATTCTTATAATGAGTGTTAGTCAGTGGAAGACCAAAGCTATACTGATATATTTACACCACCACAAAGCATGACATCCTATTTAAAGGGTTGTATACACAGAACTGTGAAAGAGTGGAAGTGGAAAAACAGAAAAGGAAGGAAGGAAGGAAGGAAGGAAGGAAGGAAGGAAGGAAGGAAGGAAGGAAGGAAGGAAGGGAGGGAGGGAGGGAGGGAGGGAGGGAGGGAGGGAGGGAGGGAAGGAAGGAAAGAAGGGAGGGAGGCAGGAAAGGAAGGTAGTATTCAAAGAAAAAAAATCAAAAATCATCAAAGAGTGCCTTGGGGTCACTCCCAGAAAAAATGATGAGCAGATTTTATACATAAAGAGATCTGGAGTAATAGGCTAGTGAAACATTAAGGCACTAGCAACTAAACAGGTGAAGCTTTAGGGTCCTCAACAGTCAAACATAGGCAATAGCAAAAAAGAAAAACCAGTGGGTACACACCTGATTTATCATGGTATCAGGACCATTAAGAAATCAAATTAAAAAGTCAGTAAATGGACTGTCAGTTAAGAAATTGGTTTTGGCTAAAAAAAAAAAAAAAAAAAAAAAAAAAAAAACAAATTATGACATGGAAGAGGCTAGGGTTGTGGCTAAGTTCTAGACCACTTGCATGGCACTGGGTTGGATTCTTGGTACCACATATAAAAAAATATAATAAAGGTTCATCAACAACTAAAAAATATTTTAGAAAAAAGTAAATTTATGAGAACCTAAACCTTTGAATAAATAGATAAAGTCAGTTGAATCACTGAATCACATCCCTGGCCCTTTTTAATTATTATTTTTATTTTGAGACAGGGTCTTGCTAAATTTCTTAAGGCCTCGTTAAGTTGCTGAGGCTGCTTTTGAACTTGTGAGGCTCCTGCTTCAGCCTCCTGAGCTGCTGGGATTACAGGCACTTGCCTTGGTACCAAGATAGGATCCTAGTTTAAAGGTGCTCAATTTTTTTTCTAATTCATAAGAAACTGTGCTTTATCTTTGTGGAAGATTTTGGTAGAATTATGGGCAATATACATTAGAATTATTCATATGCCATCTCTTCTTTGATGAATCAGAAATTATGAAGATAAAGGCAACTGAAAGAAATGTTTACATATTTAATGGAGGATTTAAGGGAACACTAAATACACTCTGTAAGATGAAAGAACAATGGAAAGTTATTGATGCACTAGAAAGTTTGTGAATTCTTGCCAAGATCTACATCATGTTTACTACAATGTAACAGGAAAAGTGGGTATATAACTCATATGTATTCAATATAAATAGTTTGGAGAATGTGCAACAGGTTTTTATTTTAACAATCATTAAGTAATGTAAGTGGTCTGTGTTCCATAGTTCATTTAAAATATGTGTGGTTGAAATTCCAAGGTATTTTTCTGAAAAAAAAAAACATATCATGAAGCACAATTAGATTAGCAGGGAAATACAGATATGTGATTGTAGAATATGTAGTTAGTATCACTGCAGTTTTAAACATAAAAATTTATACTTGCATACTAGGTACTATACAAAAAGGGAAGGAGAATCGGAAGTCCAGAAAGAAATGTAGTAAGTTTTCCGTCTTTTTTGCACTATAGGCATAGAAAAAGTGCAGAAAGAAAAGTCCTTTCATCTTTAGAGCCCCATCTCCTTGTTGAATCTTATTACATCTCCTAATGCTCTTTTGCTCCATATTTTTATTGACTCTGCTCTTTAAGTTTTGAAAACAGAAACCTATCTCTAGTATGCCTAACCCTCACACCTTATTGAAATATACATGCTTCAATATAGCTGAAATTCTTAATTTATACACATGCTTCGATATAGCTGAAATTCTTAATTTAGAGTTATTTTTATTTTTAAAAGCTTACTTACTAACAAAATATTGCCTCAGTTTGATTGATTTCAGGCAGTAAAATGAGGCAAATTGAACAAACGAAATGAGTAATCATGCCGTGGGTCAGAGATGCCACTTGAGGGGTTCCTCTCATGGCCTAGAGAACGTGTTTTCTCATTTTTAGATTGGTAGCTGGGTTGAACAGATTATCTGAGCTATTAGTGCACATCATCCAGGACTGTGTTCGATAATGACACATTGTTGTCTTGAAATTGTCTATGGTGGGAGTTCTTATACCACAGAAGTTGATAAACACTAAAAATCAGGGCTTACACCTGCATTCCCTCCCAACTCCAATAGATATGTTAGTAGTCGTACCCTACTAGGGTAGAATGGTAATTATTATAATAGTACAGACATCGTAGTCCTAATGTGATGATACAATTATTTAGTCATGGTAAAGGTTTTTAGAAACATGCCCACAAAATGTAAAGCATTTTAGAATTGCTTCCTACAACTGTCTCTTCCCTTGAAGAGTAATATCTATCTGAAAATGTCTTCTTTTCCTTTTTGTGCACATCCATGGCTTTTCTAAAAGCTTCCTATGTTTCTTCCAAGTCATCTCTGTGACAGAAAATAATGGGCTTTCTCCCTGCGAGTGATAGACATGACCCTGTCTCTTCTTGCAGAACAGCATGAGAGCGACATTGCAGTTACTGCAGAGGGAAGTAACATGGGAAGCTCAGTTCACACACATTGACAGTAATACAGAGAAGAAATGTGTGGGGGACGTCTGCTGGTGAAGGCTGTGGTCACTGTGAAAATGATAATATGTACATAGATGTTAACAATTTTATTGGACAAAAATTGATAGTTTTATTTGAATCAGTGGAGAATTTTAGTTTATGGAACTGAAGGAATAGTAACACTACTTGCTGAGACAGTGAATATTAGTGACTATGAGAGATCTTCTGGAGGCCACTGCAAGCCTCTAGTCTCCATTTTGAATATATCAAGATTGATGTCTTGAAGTTTTGTGGAACACAATGTTTTGCCAAGTATGAAACTCAACAGTTGTATATAGCAGTAAAAATATAAAGAATTTTAGTGGGAAGATAGTAAATGAAATCAAGGGGATAGATGAAATTAACTAGAAGAGAAAAACCTGAGGACAGCTGGAGATAATGGTTCTTGACTATGATTATCATGTAGAATAGGAGGTTAGGTCTAAACTCAGAATCACTAAGTTAACACTTCTTGGGGTTATTCTTGGACTGCAGCATTTTCTCCAAATCTTTCCATATGAAGCTAACATGCAGCAAGATTCTTATCTCATCTTGAAGACACTAACAAAGGGAGTTGGGGAGGGGGCAGCTGTGAAGTGACCAGAACTCTGTAGACGGTCAGAAATGTTAAAGAGAAATGTGCTTCGAAAAAGAGGGAATGACCAAGAGGGTTGAATGCTGCAGAAAAATTGTCAAGGATTTAGTGACAGAAATAACTGGCAATGTCAGAGGAAATTTTTATAGAGCAGGGGCTTCAGAAACCGGCCTAAGTCTACTTGTGGCATGGTTGTTAGATAGGAGTAGGCCACAGTGACAACTGATGAGAAATTATGTTAGAAAGAGGAAAATAATTAAAAAGGTGCCTGGATTCAGTTCAGAGCAAAGGAAAAACTTTGTAAACTAATCGAACACAAACACTCTGTGTATTCTTGGGAATATGTCAGTTAAGAAGAATATTAACAGTGAAAAAAGACTATGATATATCGTACTAACACATTGCCAGAATTTAATAGTAAGAAGTGGAGATGAGGATATCTCATTTGAAATTGGATAAAAGGGGGGGGGGTCAGAATGATTACAGATATAGCACGAGGTTATTATTGAAGTTTTTACCGTGATGATGAGATACAGTGGGTATCACCCAGCAAAGTATTGCCCCAGGAAAATCGACAATGAAAATGTCAGGATGTATTTAAGACTGTTGGAGCCATTAATCAGAACAAATTATTTTGTGGTATTTAAAAACACTTTTTATAGAGTACAGGGAGTGAAAGAAAAAATGTTGTGCAGAGGAATTCTTTGAGAGAGTGATGAACGGTCCCCATAAAATCAAAGAAAGGAGTGTGGTTGCCCTTTCCCTGCCCTCAGCTGTGGGGAGAAGAGCGTTTCATGCAACCAGGACTGATCATGACGGCTGCTGTATCTTCCAGACAGGGAGCAAATTCTTGGGATGGTCCCTGCCATATGTTTAAGAATGAGGAAGTACCCTAGGAAAGCTGTTTGGAAAAATGATCACATGATAACAAAAGGGAGGGTAAGAATATATATGCAGAAGAGAAAACCAATTGATTATCATGTTAAGTCCTACACAGGAGATTTTCCTCTAATTGAGAATCTGTGTGGAGTGAATCACTGAGGACTCTCGAGGCTAGACAGTGTTCTGTCAGAGTAGAGGCCATACCCTGCTTTTAGTGCATGTAGGAGGAGGTGCTTCCAAGAGCCCTTCATTCACTGCTACTCAGACGAAACAGACCTGGGGAAGCAAAACTACACCTTCAAACGAGGACACACCAGACCCCGAGCTTTGCTGCGTCCTACACTTGGGTGGGAACACCTCTAAGAATTAATGGGGAGCATACAGCTGACTGCTAAGTCGTGGTTCCCACTGCAGATGATATTCTGGCTCAACATTGTTTTCATTCAAGGGAAGACACTCACTGAGGAAATGGAGAGAGGCAGAGGGAGAAAAAGGAACATGCTGTGCCTATTCCAGTAGCATGAATATCAGGGAGGGATGGTTTGCAGGTTTGGAAGCTGAAAAGTCTCCGACATATCATTTTAAGGTTAGTCTGCAAAATAAAAATGAGAGTCTCCAACTGGAAAAGGGAGTAGTAAACTTAGGGAAGCTGAATTTGTAGAGAATAGATTGGTTTAAAATAGAAATGAAAATAGAATGCATGCTTTGCAGGCAATGAGGAAGGTGAATGTGGGGTTAATGATCATAATTTACACTGATATCTAGCTGTCTTTCTTGTTTTTTCTCAGTATTACTCAGCTCCCCTTTAGAAGGATAATTACCACCATTAAGGGTTGGCTTTGTCAGATATAGTTAAAAAAAAAAAAAAAAAAGAATATGGGAAGCCAGGTGTGGTGGCTTGCTCCTGTAATCCCAGCAGCTTGGAGGCTGAAGCCAAAGAATCACGTGTTCAAATCCAGCCTCAGCAATTTAGTAACTCGGTAGGACCCTGTCTCTAAATAAAATGTGAAAAAAGGGCTGGGATGTGGTTCAATTCTTAAGCATCCCTGGGTTCAACATCTGTTATTAAAAACAAAGGAGGAGAATGGGAAATATATGTAGGCCACAGGTTAATATTATATTGAAATGATAAATCAAGCTTTTCAGTTGGACAAGGAAAGGACAGGGACAAGATGGGAATCTATAGAGATTAATATACCAGTAGTCCTTCGGACATTAGAGTTGATAGATCACAGTGGGAGTAACTGAACAAAGAAAATTATAGGGCAGGAAATTCTGAGCCTATCAGCTTTTTCATGTGGTTGCTTCTGTGGATTGATTCTATGGATTGATGATTCTGTGGATTGTTTCCTATTAGCTGACTCACAGATGAAATATCAAGTTGGCTCAGCTCAGACTCAGCCTAAATATCACACACATGGAATAAAATTGTGAATTTGCTTTAGAGCTTTGGAGTCACCAGTCTAGTTTAATTTTTGTGATTCTTTAATTAAAGTCTGCAATGACACTAAAGTATAAATACTGTCAAATGCACTGCTACCTATGTTTAAACTCATTTGAACGTTACAAAATATATACATGTTTTGAAAGGTAAGATGGAAACCCATAAATATGTAAAATTTTTATGCTTTTTTATGTGTTCAAAAGACATAGATTTGAATTCTAAAAAATACCTGTAAATATTCCATTTGTTAATTCTTATTTTAATTTTTTAAATTTTATTTGTTCTAATTAGTTGTACATCACAGTAGAATGCATTTATACATTTTGATATATCATACATAAATAGAGTATAATCTTGTGTTCATTCATTCTTGTACTATCCTTGTCATTCTGTAGATAAAGTTCCTAAAATTTATAGTTGGGCCTAATATCAATTACCTGGATTAAAGGCACACTTAGGAATTAATTTACTATTATAAAGATGATTCACGTCCGGCCCAATATTTTTGCATTGTTTTCAGCTGCTCAGAACTAGAAGTTTTAGATGAATGGATTCTTATTGCTCTTAGAAAAGGAATATTACTATAGTTACAAAGAATTCATAAAATTCAGTCTATTAATTTTAGATATCATGTACATAGCAATTAATGTACATGCATTTACAATTTAGAATGAACATTTATAACCTTTATAAACATTCTTCTCTCCTTTATTTTTGAACAACTGAGATTATATTAGATATAAAAGTTTTTAACTTGCTATGATATATTAAAGTTGTTTTCCATTATATTTTACAACTATTTTGTTTTCCTCTCCTGTTCTGAGTTCTTTGAATTTTCTTTTTTTTTTTCTACTATCACATTTTAAATAATTTACCTCATATAGTAAAGCTATGTTACTATATTATGGGAGCCAAATACTTGACATTTTCAAAAATATGTTCAGTCTTCACTATTACTAAGTCAATCATTTATGGAAAATACTTATCTTTCAAAGAGGGGTGGGAGGGGTGGGGGGAAGGGAAAAAATAACAGAATGAATCAAACAACATTACTCTATGTAAATTATGATTACACAAATGGTATGCCTTTACGCCATGTACAAACAGAGAAACAACATGTATCCCATTTGTTTACAATAAAAAAAATAAATTAAAAAAAAAAAAGAAGTTTCTCAATGCCTTTAGGTAATGATAAATTTGTGAGCGTATTTGTGACAATTTTCAAGAAGAACCTTTTAGAATACTTAGTAGAGAAGAACAAACACTAGCTCTCTTCACATCTATTGTCACTCATCTCATAGACATTCTGAGAATGGGTACGAGTGAATATTTTTGTCATTCCTGAAGTCCTATTCACAGTATGTTTAGTATGTTAGTTTAGTATGTGCTTGACAAAAGCCCAGCTTGAATCTAATGTTGTCACCAGAATGGTCTTTTCTTGTATACTGTATTTCTATTCCTTTAATTAAAAAAATGTTTTAAGATTTTGAAGACAGAGGGTATAACATGTAATTCGACCATCAATGTGTATTGTTATTCCTGAATTCTCCGATTTTCAAGACAAGTTCCTTTTTATTCACAAAGATGTTGTTGTTTGCTTTCTCTGATACATTATTTATGTAATACATTATTTGTATACTATTAAATTTGCTTAAGAAATCAAATTATATGCAATTAGGTACAATTAAATGGTATTTCAAGCAAAAAACATGCAGTATCATAATTTAAACAACCCTATGTCTAAATTCCATTACGGAATCTACAGTTTGGTGACTGTGTATGCATATACATATATATATTCTGAGTATTAAATGGAAACATAATTCTTTAAGAAGTAGTCTAATTATTTAGGTGGGCTCAAAGATATGTTTTTGAGGTAAGTTTTTGGGTTCTTGAAATGTTTAACAATTCTTATTAAATTATCCTTAAACCTTCCATATTTCTAGTATTCTAGTATTTTAAAAGAATTTGTATTTGTTCTTTTTAGTTATACATGATGGTAGAATGTATCTTGACATATCATACATACATAGAGTATAACTTCTCATTTTGGGGGTTTTACATGATGTTGAGTTACACTGGTCATGTATTCATATAAGAACAGGAAACTTATGTCCAATTCATTCTATTATCTTTCCTATTCCCACTCCCTTCCCTTCAGTGAACTTCTAGTATTTTTGAGTTCTAATTATGTCCACATTAGTTACCTGTCATATATGTCTTTATAAATTGTTGAATATTGAGTTCTTATACAAATTTTTGTTAACTGAAGACTTAATGCTTTAAATGTAAAATGTATGTTGAAAGTAATTTCATAACAATATATTCCATCTTTTTAAATTTTCATATTGCTGAAGGTTTTCATAGTTATAATTTGTCCATTCATTTAATATAGTTATATATTATAATCTATTTTCTCAGTAAATTAAAGCAGTATTTATATTCTGTTAAGTAAATATATATCTTTTGATGTTTTCATTAATGCTTCTGAATTTTCTCAAAGAGAAAAATTGAAGGAAAGTACATTTTGTTTGTTATTAGATGGCAATGAATGTTCCTTACACTCACACAATATAAATCTAAAAATCAAAGTATATGTTCTTCAAATAATATAGTTACTCAGAGAATGTCTACTTAACCTACAACTAACAGCTATTTTTTTAACCTTTGGAATTACTAAGGAATATTACCTGTAAGAAGTTAAAGAATTCAATCATTAAAATTCCACCTTAGTTCATTCATTACCTGTTATATTTCTCCTTTTCCAAGGGAAAAGGTGATTTTGTAAAGCATAGTTTGTGCAGTTGATGAATATGTAAATATATATTTTAGTGACTTCATGGGCAAATTCTGTCACCCACTTTATTTCTTAATCTGTGTTGTACAGGTAGTGCCATTAAGATGTTTCATATGCATCAAAAGTAGGACACTAGAAGATGGTGGCAGTGTAATTTCATAGTACATCATAAACGATTCGACTTTGGCACAGTTAAAGATTACTTTGGAGTTCTGAATTAATCTGAATGACCCCAGCTTTATTGCTGTTGAGATTCTAGAAATGATAAAATGTCAAGTCATTGAAAACAAACCGACAACCTAAACAATCTGACATGACTAATGCACAGTCTCTCTGACTTTTTCCGTACTCTATAGACTCTATTACCAGCTGCAGTATTTTACAGAGAAATGCTTGTCTTAATGAACATGTACGTCTTCCACCTTACTGAAATGTATGTCTGTTATGTAAAGAACAGGAAATCCACTGCTCTGTGTATTTGAGTTTTGCATGCACTAAAACCTAAATGCACAGAAGAAATGTAAGTGGTGAATCATTTCTTTACCTCTATTATGTCTTAATTTTAAGGAATACAGGTCAGTGGAATGCTGTTACGGCAATCAAATATGGACAATGTAACTGTGAATTTATCTCAAGTTTTCCAATGCTATTAAATATTAATGAAATTTGTGAGAATATTCTGAGATGACAGTTTTTGAAAAGAGCTGCTTAGATAACTTACAACTTATACTGATAGAGTACTACAAAGGATAGCTATCTTCACATTTATTGTTATTGGCCTCATAAAGAGTTCTTTTATACAGCATAAAATTCATATCTCAGCATAGCGTCTTGAAGGGAGGTTATTTCATCTATAGTCTGCACTAGTTGGTGCCCTTTGGATTACCCTTCAAAGTTTAAAGTGATTTTCTCACAATGGAAGGTCTCAGTTCTGTTTAAACTTTCGACACTCACAAACCATGATTCAGTAGAGATGCCACTGCACTGTATTGTTTTTCTCTATATTCAATTCATTTATTTTTGCTTCTATACTTTTCAAATGAAAAGCTACCTTACAGAATCATATGTAACTTGAAGCTGCTCTAACTCTACATACTGGATAGTGTCTACAGAAATACCCTCTGCTCTTTAGATACTCCTGTTTTTCATTTCATATATATATATATATATATATATATATATAAATTTTTAGTTGTAGATGGACACAATAACTTTTATTTATGTATATGTGGTGCTGAGGATGGAATCCAGTGCCTCACAGGTACTAGGGCTTTACCACTGAGCCACAATCCCAGCCCCTCCTGTTTTTCTTAAAGATTTTATCCGATGGATGTGGGGGAAAAGGCACACTTTTACATTGCTGGTGGAGTTGCAAATTGGTGCAGCCACTCTGGAAAGCAGTGTGGAGAATCCTAAGAAAACTTGGAATGGACCCACCTTTTGACCCAGTCATCCCACTCCTCGGTTTATACCCAAAGGACCTAATATCAGCAAACTATAGTAACACAGCCACATCAATATTTATAGCAGCTCAGTTCACAATAGCTAGATTGTGGAACTAAACTAGATGCCCTTCAACAGATGAATGGATAAAGAAACTCTGGTATAGAGATACAATGGAATACTATTCAGCCATAAAGAAGAATAATATTATGGCATTTGCAAATAAATGGATGGAATTGGAGAATATCATGCTAAGTGAAATAAGCCAAGTCCAGAAAACCAAAGGTCGAATGTTTTCCCTGATAAGTAGAGGATGATATATAATGGGGGTGGGGGTGGGGAATGAGAGAATAATGGGGGAAATTTAGAATATGTAGAAGAAAATAAGAGGGAGGGGGTTATGAAAAATGGTGGAATGAGACAGACATCATTACCCTATGTACATGTGTGATTACACGAATGGTATGAATCTACATTGTGTACAACCATAGAAACGAAATTATGTACCTCATTTGTGTACAATGAATCAAAATGCAGTCTGTTAAAAATCGAAAGCTAAATAAAAATAATTTTAAAAAATTATATTAAAAAAAAAAGATTTCATCAACACCTGCTTTCTGTCCCTCGGGAGGTACCCTCACCAACCTAATAGAAATCCCCTGTACAGAGCAGCATGCTATCTCAAATCACTTTTCAGTCTTTCCTTTGTAATGTTTAGCAATACATTTCCTGACTAAATATTCTAATAGAGGGAGATTTATCACATTCATTCAACATAAACTTCCATTTCTCTATCTTATCAGGAAAAATTCAAGACTCTAATACTTACTGATGGGCCATGAGATTGGGCTGAGACAATTCATACTATCAATTCAAGGCTTTTATTGTTTCTTCTAACACATTATCCCAATCACACAGCAAGATTCAGAGTTT
The DNA here is from genome assembly GCF_902686455.1 of Sciurus vulgaris. Lineage (NCBI taxonomy): Eukaryota > Metazoa > Chordata > Mammalia > Rodentia > Sciuridae > Sciurus > Sciurus vulgaris. The sequence goes on from NC_136466.1 coordinate 153,687,072, forward strand.
ATAGAGTCACTTTTTAATAAATCATATTTCCATTTAGTAGACATTAAAAATGGAAAATGGAAATGAAAAGTATCTCACATATTCTGTTCTGTGCCCTTTCTCTTTGGAATTTGTCTCTGAGAAGTTGAGTAAAACTTGATTGACCATACCCCCTACCTTCTTACCACATTAAATACAAATTCAAGCATCCTCAGGCTTGCTAAAATCTCAGGAATCTCTCAACAGAATTGGGTATTATGTACCTATTGAGAAATATTTGTGATCTGAAGAATCTAGGTGAAATGACCACATTAATTTCTACTAGATACTTGTCAATACTTAATAAAAGACAGATTGCCCTTGAACGTCCCTCTTTATCCTTCTTGGAGACAATGGGGAAACATTTAAAACTTTCATTTTATTTGTCCTCGTTGGCTTGCATTTTAAACCCTGTTTGAAATTTAGTGAACCTTGAACATCTGACAGCCACTGTCTTGTTTGACAAATAAAACCTAATGAAATAATACTAGTTTATGAGAAATGGCTACTTTGATCAATTACTATGACTTTCCTTACCTAGGATTCCTTCATAAAGTCTATATTAATACTCCAGCGTTGACACTGAGAAGTTTTAGTATCTTTTGTTTGTATTGCTTAATTATTTATTTAAACTGTATAGTACATTCTTTTAGAATGACATCTCATATGTATAACACTAAACAATTAATTACTTAAACATAATTATTCTAGTCCACTATAAAATATACCTTCTGTTATACATTAAAGAAACAAGTTAGATAGATAGATTTGTAGATATTTAATCCTCTTAATACAAACTTTGTTCTGTTGAAGTGATGTTCTTTGAATGTCAGTAAATATTGCAGATTTGAACATAATTTACCAAAAAAAAAAATATATATATATAAGTATTTGTAAGGTGGAGGGTTGATGGCAAGACTTAACTATTTACCAGGGTTGATGAAATTACCAAATTTTGCCACTGATTGTGAAATTGCTTTTGTAGGACATTACTATTTTTCATAGTCCTGGAATGTTTTCCATAGATAAGTTAGTTTTTACATTTTTTTGATTCAGTATCTATTTCATAGTAATGTAATTTTTCCACCTGGTGGTAAAAATGATTATTTATTTTTTCCTTTAATGCAAAAAAGGAAAAAAAATATATAGGGAGGTCAAACTTTATGTACTTAGTTAAAATATCTGAAAGTATGCCAAGTTAATATGTATTTAAAATGAACTGAATCTTTGTCTCCAATATGCTTTATTTAAATTCATCAAGAGTTAAAATTTTTATAAGTGTACAGCTCATCATTTCAGTTCATTTTAATATCAATTCATAATCATAATGATTACTTTTTGGATACAGAGCCTCAATTTTCTATAAATAACTATTAATCTAACTTTTATCTTTTTATCATCTATTTATTAATTATCTATCTTTTATTTTTGTGTTGTATCTTATATTCTGTTTTATTGATATTGATTATTTTGGTTCCAATTATGAAGACTCCCATCCTGGCATTTGAGGTATACATTAATATCATTCATATGTAAAATATTTCCACATGGTAATTTTAATATAGAACACTCTATTATTTATAATACCCAGTTAAAATTCAAAAGCAGGACCACTGAAGTGAAAAGGAAGATATTACATATAGTCATAATCCTAACTCGATAGCAAATTGTCTTTGCATTTTGCTCTATGATGTTCCAAATTTGATTTACTTTCTGCAGTCTGTATTTTTCAAACCTGATAATTTTGCTTTACTAGTTCACTGTCAATGCCAATTACATATGTTTTATCAGGTATCTTCCATCTGAAAGTTCCTGAATCTTCTCCTGTTGGCTCCGCTATTGGAAGAATAAGAGCTGTAGATCCTGATTTTGGACAAAATGCAGAAATTGAGTACAATATTGTTCCTGGAGATGGAGGAAATTTGTTTGACATCGTCACAGATGAGGATACACAAGAAGGAGTTATAAAACTGAAAAAGGTATATAAACAAAGGTTTTGACAGTTTACTACCTAATAATTAATTAAAATTGAAGGGTATAGGTAATTTTAATTTTCCTTAAATTAATAATATTTTACAATATGATAAATGTGATAACTATGAAATATTCACTCCCATGGACACTGTTATTCTGTGATTCAACAAATATAAATTTCATGTTCATGAATAATGTTTATTTCATGAATAATGAGGCCTAATAGTTTGATTATGTAATTTTTTTGCATTCTTACGAGTTTAATTTCTAATTTTTATGATGATAAATGCAAAAAAAAATAGAAATGGTAATGAACTTTTATCCTACCATGTTTGATCTTGACATTTTATGACGTTTTGGAGAATTCAGAAAATAAATATCTAACAGTACATTATTGGTGAGAATTGATACTGCAGTGGAGGAATACTATTGTGGTAAGTTTTATTCACTGCAGAAGTGGAAGAATAAGAAAGGATAATAATGGGCTTGAAGATTCTGTAAGAAAAAAGTCTACAAAGACTTTTATTTTTATCAATTAGGAAGTAAGGCTAGAAATTAGCCATGAAGAAATGATTAAGAAACAGACTTAGATGCTTATAGAAGTGGAGATTGGCTGGGAAGATAGCTCAGTCGGTAGAGTGCTTGCCTTGTAAGCACAAGGCCCTGGGTTTGATCCCCAGCCCCCCCCCCCCCCCAATAAATAAATAAATAAATAAATAAAATGGAAGTGGAGATTGTGAGAACTGGTGATTCTGTCCAAATTTTAGAGAAAGAGAGAAAGTGAAAGGGGAAGGGAAAGCAGAGAAGGAAATTGGACTCTTGAAAGAAATCATTACCTGTCCAACATTTAGTTTTGTCTTTTATTGGGTAGTGGCACATGAAGGAGTTTGTAAATGGGAGAAAGAAATCTTGATTCCTTTGGAGGTGTATAGATTGATTGCTTCCATTATAATGAAGGAAACTATGAATTTTGAGTAGTGGAGTGGAATAGAAAAGTGAACCTCAATTAATTTAGGTCTTCCTTTTCTATCTCCTTGTATAGAGTATATTGTTAACACCAAACTGCATTAAATGTCATGGATGTTACTAATTATGATCATTTCAACCCAGAAGAAATATTCTTGTAATTAGTACTATTAATCAGTCCTTTCTTCCCATATTTGCTTAGGAACTTTGAATTTTAACTCTCTCTCTCTATATATATTGTGATGAAAATCATCTTAAAAATAAATGCAAGTTTCATATGGAATAGTCATTTTACTTTTATCCCTACAAATGTACATAAATTGTACTTAGTCCAGAAGTCAATTAACCCACAAGATACCATTAAATATTATGCATATATGCTGAATTTGAGAAGTACACAAAGGAAAAAATGTGTCTAATTTTGTTTATTTATTTATTGTTTGTGATTTAGTTTTTCTTTTTTCTACCTAGTAAACATATCAGTGAATTTATTACTTAATTTTCTCATTAAATGATCTCCAAAACAGTAATAACATTTAAATATTTTTCAGAATCAGTCCAAATGAAACAACTATATGAAATATTAATAAGTTAATATTAAAAATGATTTAAAATTATACATAATCAGTTCATAATATTTAAGCATTCAACTAAGTATATTTACAAAGTAAAATTGAGGTACACAAGAATTAATGCTATATTATTCATATCTATGTTTATATATTCCTTCATATTACTATTGTAAATGTATTTTATATTCATCAATATCATTTTATATTTTATATTTACTTTTATTTACAACTATTTTTCATCCATGCCTATAAGTAATTGACGTTTAGATGTCAATCTGCAAAAACTTTTTTGTTTTTTAATATATTTGAAAAGGAGTGGTGCTATAGCCCTTTATCTTATGATGTCAAAAAATTAATGTTTGAAGGAAGTGTTGCAGTTATGTTATAATAAACTTAACTATTATAAAATCAATAATAATGCATTGTCAATCTGTTTTACTTAGGAAAGATTCAAAGTGAGTAGGTATCATATCTTTTTTATTTTGTTTTAATTTTTTGAGAATACTTTCATTCTTTTACTGGATTGACATTGAGATTTACAAAATCATGGAAATACCTTATTAAAATTGAATTATATAATGCAGATAATCAATCTGGAAAATGTTATCTCTAATGAGGAAAAAAGTTTCCTCCTTAAATGGATTAATCATTCATTTTACTGGTATAAAACTCCTTATCTAAATAAATCTCAGTGTCTATACCTTTCCCATCATCATTCAGTTGATGTTTATGGAGTAACCATTATGTCCCAGATCCATTTTGGACTCAAAGATAAACACATTCCCTGTTCTCCAGTACTGTCCATCCATTTGGTGAAATCAGAAAATAAACACATAAAATATCACTGTCAGCAATGACAAATTCAAGCTTGAGAGACATAAATCAAGGTAAAGAGATAACAAGGCATATGAAAGGCAGTCTTATATTAAAAGTCAAAAAGACTTTTGAGCCATGGTGAAACATGAGCAGAAATCTAAAGAGCAATGAACAACTAGTGTGCTTAGTACTGTAACTAAGCAGCTATTGCAAAATCTCTGAGGAGGAAGTGATGGACAAGGAGACTGAAAAGGTCAGTGAGTAAAGGGACTGTTGGTTGGAGACAGGTCAACAATGCCCCATGTTGGAGGTCTTGTATGTCAGGTCAAGGACTCTGAACTTGGTCATGATAAGGGAAGTTAGGGTGAGGTTACACAGAAATCACCTCCACCTCAAATAGAGTCAATTTACTCTGTGTGCTTTGAAGACAATCACAATAAGGAAGTAAGGCTAGAAAATATCTCAGTGAAGAGACCATTGGAATCATCCAGAAAACAGATTTAGATGCTTATAGAAGTAGATACTGTGAGAATTGGTGATTCTGGCTAAATTTTAAAGAAACAGTCAAGACATATTGTTATAACTATTCTCATCATCTAGAAAATTACACCAAGCAATTCAGTACTTACAAAACCTGATAGAATACTTGGATTAACTTTCAATTTGTAATTTGCCTTGATCTCTAAATAAGGATCCACTAGAGGTGATCACTACCTAGTATCCTATTCTGTTGGAAAAGAAAACTGCAATCTGTAGACTACATATATTAAATGTAAAAATAAGTTTGGCAACAAAATTTTAAAATTATCTACCTACATGTTGCATTGTATGGAATGTACTTATGTGTGTATGTGTGTGTGTATATATATATATATATATAAATATATATATATACATACATAGATAAACATCATGCTCAAACATGGCAGTATAATTTTAAAAAAGTAGAATAGTGGAAAAGCATCCAGCTGAATAAAGTGCATGAAAAATTTAAAAAAAAATTCAAACAACAGCTGTACTTCAAATACAGAATATTTTGGGGGGAAGCCCATATAATAAGACTATTCAAGCATATATACAGTAAGTTCTAAGGAAACTTAAATTTCTCACTTAATATTAAGAGTCCTTGAAGAATGAGGTGAACAAGAATAAATATGTAGTTAAACATCACAATAGTTTTTCAATTCCATATGATCTTAAAATTATTTTTTGAAAGTTTCCCCTTTTGTGTCTTAGCATAGAAATGCAACACAAGAATTTTGATTTAGAACAAATTCCTAAATCACATTTTCAACTATACTAAATATATTTAGGAAGTCCATAAATATATATCCTACATGTGCATACACAGCTATATTTTAAATATCAGTTATTTTAAATTTTTGGCTGACAAAATTTTAAGCTGCAGTAGAGGAATAAAACAGTATAATCTTTGATTTAACAGTTTTTTTTTAACTTACTTAAAATATATTAAAATATTCAATATTCTGAAGCACTTAATTGCATTATTGTTTCATCTTCAAAACTTTTTTATTTAGTTTTAATTTACTATATCCTTCTCCCTTTTTCCTCTATAGGGTGAGGATGCAAGTGGATAAAAATGAGATTCAGGTTTATATAAGCTGAGGAGAATGAAGAAAGACGTTTTTGTTTATTTTATTGTTTATCCTCAACTTTGATTCACTTTATGAGGACTCTGTCAGGATGTCATTTCACAGATGCCATTTCATTAGGAAATTTTGTAAATCTCTCCAAGGCTCAAAATACTAATAAAAAAAAAAAAACACCCTTACTCTACTCTTGCATATTACACTGAGCAAAGTATACAGAAATGAAAATTATCTTATGTATTTTTGAATAATACAGCAATATCAACAATAGAAAAACTAGAATAATACTTCTCAATTTTTCAATTACATATTAAATCTAGGGGGTGGGATATGTTTTCAATGAGAAAAATCAAAAGTTTTAAGTTTAGTAAATTTCTTCTAATGAAGACAAATAAACTATATTTTAGTCAGTAATTACTCCCTATTGGAGATATATATATTCCTTGGATATAAAAATGAGTAGGAATTTATATTAGTTAAAAAACTTTCGAGGACTGAATGAGTAAATATATTGAGAAACGCTATGGTTTTCTTGTTGCTGAATGAACAGATTAGATAATTAAAACAGTAGAGTGAAAAATTATACAAAAAAACAGTTTAATATTCTGCATAATTACTCAAACAGTTCTGTACCATTTCTATAAAAAATGTATGTTAAGAACTAAGTAGTGGCACATCTGTTTAAAATGAAGAATGGAGAAGTGGTGGTCTATTCATTATAAAATAAGTAGAACATTTTTTGAAATTAAAATTTTTACCATTTTGATGTTAACTTGGCATATTATTTTATTTTAAGATTACATTAAATCCAAAACAGAAGGATTTTAAACAGGAGATGAAAGATTTGACTCTTCACCAGAACCCTTTCATTGGTTCCATTGAGCATTTATATTTCATATTTACTCATGAATTAGTAAAACTCATTATTTTATCATTTTAAATGACTGAAGTATTTCCACATTATATGGCTTGGTAACAGCACCACCATGTGGTAAATTTTAGAATAACTCTTAGGAATACAAGGAAAATAAATTTTAGACTATTTTAAATGAGCAACCAACATTTATTAAATAAGTTTAAATTGTTTCTGCTTTTAGTCATTCTGACATTCCTAATTTCAAAGAAAGAGGTATTCCATATTTGTTTCTATAAATATTATGTTCCTCTTTTTTTCCCCACTATTTGTCTTTATCTTTTTTGTTTCTTTTTTCTTTTTTCTTTTTTTTTTTTTAAGTTCTAAACCTTCTATATATTGTTTAAATACTTTGCCCAACTTCTCTTAACAGGCACAACTCTAAATTAACCCCACATTGACAAAACCAAGACAGATTTTACTACTGCCTTGCAGAATTTCCCTAATTGAATATTTCTTAATGTTAGTTTTTTCAAGCTCAAAATGTCTAAAACCATTTTCATTTTCAGCCTCAATAGATGCATGCCTAGTCTTCTTTTCTCCTTTGTAGTTTTTTTAAACAAAAATTCTAGGGAGTATTTTAGGCTTCCTCCATTCCTACGAACCTCCTCTTGCCAAACAGGGAATGAGTTTGGCCAGTGACTTATTCTCCCATGTTGCTAACATCCTTCTCTAATACTCCTTTCCAACACTGAGAAGACGATTTGCCAGATTCATCCCTTATCTTCATTCACTCTGTGAATGAATGATAGGAACTACATCTGTTCATCATACTTAGACCTATATCTGGTCCCCATTGCTGGAAAGGTCTAGAACTGGCTGCATATTTTCTTTCACCATCCTCTGCACATACCATAACACACATGCACAAACTCCATTTCAATTACACCAAATTCACTGCAGGTGTTTACCAAGTTCTTGAGCTGTTCTACATTCTCATGGAAGGCTCTTGCCCACAAAAATGTCAATTATTTCCTGTTACTAAGCATTATCTCTCTTGCCTATCATTAAAGGTTTTCTTTCAAACCCTTCTCTACAAACTGATCATTTCTTACTTTATTTCCCAAAATGTTTGCATTTCTGTCCCAGCACCTATTGTACGTATGGCTCTCATTTATGGCATATCTGATTCTTCCCATTCAAGTCTTTTTTCATATAGTCTTTTATCATATGTTTTGTCCTCTTTGTTAAAGATAAGCTCTGAAATATGAAGGGTATTTAATGTTTTGTTGGCTAAGAAAACAATTCATGTTCACTCACACACTATATAAAGTTCAAAATATTTTGCAAATTATTTAGAAAAGTTCTGTTTTATTGATTTCACTAATGGGAAATTTGAAGTGCAGGGAAGAAGAATAACTTTTTCAAAATCACACAGCTTATTGTCAACAAAAGTGTATTTTGAAAAGCATATCCTTTCACTGTTGTAAAGAATGATATGTGTTAGAAAAAAATAACTGGCCTCTCCAGATGGTAATAATTTATCCTGCATATGTATATATATATATACATATATGTATATATGTATATATCCTGTATATATATGTATATATATACAGGATAAATATTATGTAACATATATTTTACATATATTCACTTAAGCATTTATAATGCTTGATGGAATCTTTTTTCATTTATGGAAATTATTAATGAAAATGTATAGCTAGAAGCCCTGAGATTGTTGCTTTTGTTTTGATTTATTTTGTCTTACAAGATTAGTTTCAAAAATTATTGCCACTAAAAAACAGACATTGAACTAATGTCCATGATTCTTAAGTCAATTTGTTAAAGCTGTCAAATTTTTTCAGTGTTACAAGAAACTGAAATGCAATAACTTTGTACAGAAAAACTAAATTCATTTTAAATAAATAGTTCTGTTAAGTATTTTAAGAGACACGTTGAATGAAGTGTTTATTTTACTTAACAAACGGTTATTCTATTTTACATTTAGATTTTTATAATCTTTTTAGTTAATAGTATATTTTTAAAAATTTTAACTAATTTTTATTTGTTCTAATTTGTTGTACATGACAGTAGAATACATTTATACATTTTGATAAATTACATATAAATGGAGTGTAATCTCTCATTTTTCTGATTATACATTTATATAATTTTTAATTATATAAGAAATACTGTGAACACTTCATCAAAAATAAAGCCTAGATTTGAAATGTCCATATTTTATTGAATGTTTCTTTGCTATAGGGACATTCTCACATGGTATAAGGGCATCTTTTATTCATCAAATCTTTGATTGTTTTTAGTGAAATATTGAGTTGAATGCTGTCCCCAGTGTGGTTAGATATTTGTAAGCTTTTTCACCTCTCCTCCTAGACAGGCATTGACTTTATTGATCATAAAATTAACTCATGGAAAACTTGACTTTCTTTCAAAATAATACATGTTCTTAACACCTTATCTTTATTGTTCAGTTGGTATATAAACTTGCTTTGGAAGAGTGTGTTCCTAACGCCTTTTCATCATGGTTCAGTCTGATTTAAGTCCATTGTCTAACTCCTTGTCTTGAAAGGGATTAGTCTTTCAGGTAACCTTGTACCCCTCATTCACTTGTGTCCTGACAAAGTTTTCCTTTCTGGTGTCCCTGAAGACCTACCCAGTGACTGAGTATAGCCTTAATGCCAAGGATACATTGTTTTTGTTGGTTTGTTTTTTGGAGTGTTCCTTTCACTGAGTTGGTGAAACTGGTAGATGCTCATCATAAAAACTGAAGCAATAGCACCATAGATGGGAAGCCAGCAAAATCACAGCCCTGGTCCTTCACTCTGAACTTCTCAGGCTGAATTGAAGGTGTGGGTTGGAGTTGCAATCTGAATACAAGGTTGGAGTCCTTTACCAAACTAACTGGTTGCCTGCAGAATTCACTTTGGTGAGATTTTGTGACTGAGTTCATTGATTGTTTTTTAATTTTTGCCTGAGATCAAGTCTCCATCCCCACAGGTAGGTATCCTTTAGGCACTTGCCACGTTGGCTCCTGTGCTCACAAGTTTACTTGCTCAAGACCAGCCAGAATCATCTGCATCATTTGCTAGGTCAGACATCTCTAGGAAATCTCTCTAAAGCCAATGTCAAGTGATTAAAGACCTTTGTTATATCTGCATAATTAATTTTTCCACAGAACTCAACAAATTTAATTCACGGACCCCTCAACAATAAGGGGCAGAATCATTGAACACAATGATGGGAGACAATGGGGTCAAAAATGTTGGGAACATCTCAGAATTCTACCTGCACAGCTGTTCTTTCCCAGTTTTTATATATCTATAATTTATAGGTATCCATTTCCACTCAACATTATCTGGAAACAAGATGAGTCCCAGAAGAACCTATGGAGTTATTCTCATATCTAATATTAAAAATAGCTCATCCTCCTTTGAAGTTAGCAGAAAACCTTTTTCTCTTAACAGTTTATGTTATTTTAAATGGTCTGGAATTCAGCAAAGAGCAAAGAAAGTGATAACACACAAAAAAGCAGAAGGTGATATTGGCCCCTTTGCTCGTTTTGTTTTCCAGAGAGCAGTTTAATATGCCATTTTCCAATTCACCATAGTTATGGTCTTATGTAGCACAATTTCCTAATTGTGAACTGTTTCCTAAAAATTCTGGTCTCACTAATCTTCCTTTATGGAAACATCCAAAGACGTGGCTCAGCTAAATTATCTTTAAACTTTGTTTTACTCTTCTAGAAAGGTCCATCGAATTGAATGTGCCCTGAGCAGTGTCATGGAGTTCTCAAATTATTGTGTAAGAACTGAAATATTTCAACTTCATCATAATTTAATCCCATCAAAAATAGAGCTAATTTTCTAGCATTTACAAAATATTCTTTTCTGTTCTTTAATTATATGAAATGTTAGATTTTTATAGATTATGAAATAAAAGTTAATTCCCTCCAAATATGGAATTGGTTAGTCAGGTAGATGTGTAAAGTCAAGTACAGAGATGATTGTTGATCTTTGCTCTTTTGGAGCTACACCATTTTGTGAGTTTGCCTAAGGGTCAGGGTTATGAAGAACTAACTCTACCTAGGACATTATTGTGGTGTTTCTCTCAAAATTTTCTCCTGTTCCTTGATCAGTGTAGGATATAACTTTTCAGTTGCAAAAAAAAAAAAAAAAAAAAAAATCTATATGTACAAAAAGCTTCTTTCATCTCTGTCTCTATTTCCATGACTGCCAAATTCTTATCTGTTATGATAAGTCAGGAGTTCTTAAAAAACCTAGATCATGTCTTGTCTCCTGAAAAACTAAAAATAAAATGGAAAATGTTTCAGAAGTCCTTTTGATTGCTGGCTTGAAATGAATTTATCAATAAAGAGTCAAGTTCATCCAGACAGATGTAATGTATAATCAAGAGGGAAAATAAAATTATATATGCAAATGTGCACACTTGTACAGATAGTCAGAGGCATTTCAACATCTAGGGGGACACTAAAGAGAGAGATGTCAAATAATTGGAACCAATGCCTACATTCTATGATAGCAGTAGATTTGGGACCCAAAAGAATAAGTCTGAGCTGGAACAACTCAGTTTGCTTTGGGAAGAAGGATTCCTAAGCTGATAAAATCTACATGCATCAAGATAGAAGTTAGGGTTCACTTTCATAGAAATATTATATTGTTTAACATTTATAGAGCACTTATTATTTATAAGCAAAAAATATGTTTTTTAATTTGAATTAGCTAGTGTACCTTTTTATCTTACATACTTTTCTTTTTCAGGCATCTCCTAAGGTATTTTAAGTGAAATTTATTGCTTCTTCAAACTCTTGCATCAGACAAGATGCCCCTATTCTATAAGTCATTTAATGTTGAAAGAAGAAAAAAAATCTTACTTATCTTCATAACTTTCTGTTCTTCTGGGGGATATCCCTTGCTTTGCCAGCACTTTTTATAATTTAATTAATTCAGTGCTGAAAGTTTCAATTTGTTTTTTGTCTCTTCCTTTTTCCAAACTAAAGTTACTCTTCATAAGAATTTAAATTATTATTAATTCCCTACTCAGAAACTCACATAACAAGCATAACTTGCATTCAACATTATGGTCCATCAATATTTAAAATGTGTGTCCTATCTCATCTTGGTTTATTCCAAGCTATCCATTCTCACTACATCTACTGATTTCTTCTTTTTGACTTGAATAATGTTTTACCATCTTTTTTCTGGAAATTAACTGTATTTTCTTGAATCTGATTCCTTTCTCAAAGCATGAGAGTCAAACTTTAGGTGGGTCAAAATATCATCTTGGGATTATCCCCTTATACCTGCATTCTTAGATATTAAATTTCTATTCACGGGACAAGTGATCATATTATCAACTTTATTTCTATTTGTATTAAGAGAAATAAAAATTTCTAACAGGAAAATAATGAAAACGGGGGGATATCAATGTTATATTTTAACAGATAAGAATAAATTATGATAAAGTCAAATCAATCATTTGCACAGAACAGATACAAATATGAATAAGAAGGTAATGAACTTGATAAAATAAAGGGAGTAATTAAAGGGGAAATAAATGTAGGTTCTCATGTATTAAAAATACTGCGAAGAGACTTGATGCCATATACAAGACTTATTACTGTTATTGCCATAGGAGATTCCATTGAATTGTGAGAATATTTAAGGATGTAAGTGATTATTTTCTTTTCATTTTCTCAGAGGAAACAAATAACACTCATATCTTTAAAAGGGAAAAATAAACCTCCTTGAGTTTCCTCTAATGTACTTAATAAAGATAAAGGAACAGATGCTGACAAGGCAATTAGCAAATCATTGTGGTCATACTACAGGGAACTGCTTTAGAAAGCAAACTTTACAAGTCTCCATATTTACTGTTAATCTTAAATTTGTATTGTCTTAGTTTTTCCTTGGAGATTAGAAGTCAGAGTCATTGGCCTTAAGCTTTATCACTTAACAAAGCACTAGAATAGCACCATATTTCTTGAATATAGCATTTTCAGTTACTTTGATAATAAAACTAATATTTACAGTGAAGGTGAAGGTAAGTAGTAGCAGGTTAAAATTGAACATCATTGAAGATATGGAAGATGACTTGTATTTTATATGCCAATGCCTTATTTAATTTGATCATATATGTTTAAAGCCATAATTGTTGGTAATATTTATTGACAATGCATGGCAGTACCCAGTATTTATATGCAGTGCTGGGAATACAAAAGCCAACACTCTTCATAATTATCATTCTATGTGATTCTGAATCCCAATATAGATGTTTTCTAATAAAAAGACCTAGAAATTCAAAATTATTTAACAGAAAATTGTACTAATGTCAGATTGAGAAAAATGGGCTTAAATACATATTTTGTTATGCCAAATTTGCAAATGGAATCTAAAAATCTTGATATGTATAATTCGATTTTTGTTCAATTTCTTTATCATTGCTTATGTCCACTAGATGTCAGCATTGGATAAGATCTGAGAAGCATGCTCCTAAACTGTTTTCATGTTTCTTTGATAAAATGAGTAAACCCTGTCCCGTATGCATGCTCCCAAGTATGTTAAGTACATTTAATACAGGCAACAGATTTACTTTACAAAGTTACCTAGAATGTTTGACCTTGTGCTTTACTTACCCACTAATTATGAAAGTGAGACATTTCAAAACCAGTGTAATTGATACTAACTTGCATTGTTCTGAAGCAATGTTCACAATTCATGCCACATTCTATACCAATGTAACACTTCCTTTTTGATTTGTCCTAACTGCAGCCTTTAGATTTTGAAACAAAGAAGGCATATACTTTCAAAGTAGAGGCATCCAACCTTCACCTTGACCACCGGTTTCACTCCGCTGGCCCTTTCAAAGACACTGCTACAGTGAAAATCAGTGTGCTGGATGTAGATGAGCCACCCGTGTTTAGCAAGCCACTCTACACCATGGAGGTTTATGAAGACACCCCAGTCGGGACCATCATTGGTGCCGTCACAGCACAAGATCTGGATGTGGGCAGTAGTGCCGTTAGGTGAGAAAAAGGAATGCTTTCTTTTTGTTGTGTCATAGAATCAAAGCAAAAGCAAACACACAGCAATTGTCTGACCAAAAGTGCATAATGATTTATTTATAGAAAATGATGCTAGAAATTGTAATGGCTCTATGAACAGAGGAAATGCCATAGGGTCTGAGCAAACTCGGGCATCAGTCCTTAGAAGAGCATTTACCGGTGGTAAACTATTGGACAAGTCACACAAACTAACAAATCTCAATTTTTAACCTATTAAAGATTTAATCAATCAAGCTCAAAAACATTCTCCACATTAGTTGATTTAAGATACTTTGACAATGCCTAGAATGTAACAGCCATTTTATGATTATTTTAAGATCTTTGTCTTCTTATCCAGAGTTAGTGTTCACAAAAAGATGTTTTTGCCATTTGCAATTTGAAAGTGATTTTTTTTTTCCTTATTGTATTAATTTCTCATTCTAAATGTGAGATGGGGCCAATGGAAGCACATCAGGTCAGTCCAAGGGTAAACATGAATTAAGGAATTTCCCAGATCCCAGACTTTGCAAGGAGCGATTCCCTGCTGACACCTCCTCACTGATACCTCTTCTCTCTCTCTCTCTCTCTTTCTCTCTCTCTCTCTCTCTCTCTCTCTCTCTCTCTCTCTCTCTCTCTCTCTCTCTCTCCCCCCCCCCTCTCTGCCCCCGCCCTTCTCTCTCTCTTTTCCATAAAGCCATAACTTACAATAGCAATGCTGAGGGATGTTAAAAATTCCCTTTCCTTTACATTGATCCTTCAATAGTTTTGAGACTTCCTTCCACATTCTGTTGTTTTCTTATGGACACATGCCTTCAACTCTTGGAAAACCAATAAGGAGAGAACATGAGATTTATCTTCAATCTTCCATCCATGAAGCAATGAAAGCTATTCTGAACCAAATTAAGGAAACATCATGTAGTCTTTTAAATAAAAAAAAAATACTCTATTAATATAGAGAGGAATAAAGATCTATCAAGATTTTATGTGTTAAGTATATATATACTTAACATATCATATATTCAGTGGTAGACAGCACAATCCCTCCAGATAGCATAATCTAAGGAAGTGGTGTGTATGTTTTTCTGATTGTATTCATCTGAGTGCATCTCCTGAGTTGCTCAGTCAGTTCAGGCTCTTATATTAGACTACCACAGATTGGGTTACTTAAACAATAAATATTTATTTCCCAGAGTTCCGGAGGTTGGAAAGTCCAAAATCCAGATGCCAGCAGGTCTGATACCTGGTGATGTCCAACTTTTTATTTAGCAGATTGTGGTCACAAGTCAGAAAGAGAAAGAAAGTTCTCTAGGGTCTGTTCTTTAAGGACATGTGGGCTCCACTCCCACAGCTTAATTATCATCTAAAGACTCATCTCTTAATACCATCATATTAGAGGTTCAGATTTTGTGATGAGAGGTTCACAAGCACTCTGTACTTAACATTCCATTCTGGCCTACCAATATTCTTGTCCTCATCTTTAAAATATGTTCATTCTATCCCCAGAACTCCAAAAGTCTCAAATTATCCCAACATCAACTCTTCAGTATAAAGTTCAAAGTTTCGCCTAAATAGCATCTAAACCAAATATGGGTGAGACTTGAGGTAAGATTCTCCTGAGGCAAAATTTCCTTCAGCTGTGAATCAGTGAAACCAAATAAGTTGTGTGTTTCCAAAACACAATGCTGGGACATAGGTCAGACATTGGCATTCCAAAGTGGAGAATAGGCAAGGCTAAAGGATTGACAGGTCCCACATGAACATGAAAGGTAGCAAGTCAGACTCCCTTCAGCCTTAAGTATTAAGAATAATTCTCCTCTGCCCTCCAAGCCCACTAAGACTCAGGTCCAGGTTTCTGCACTCAGTGGGGTGCTGACATCACCCCTACTAGTGGGCAGGGCTCTGTAAATGCTGTGGCTCTCTGTGTTGGCCCTAACCATGTAGGAAGGTGCCCCTGCAGCCCTCCACTGGGCATTCCCAGCCCCTGGTTCTGTAGGCATTGACCCTGCACTATGAAGTCACTGGGAAGGGCCATGGCCCTAGCCCAAGGGAGTTTGAATCATGTTGGGGTCCTTCATCTGATCTGAAGGAAAACACATGTTCTCAGCTGAAAGCTTCTGAGATATGTTCCTCTAGGGCCTCAGGAGGCTGGCAGTCTTCTTTCATTCTTACTTCTCTGTTTTCTTCAGTCCCAGTTGGCGGTGCTACTGCTGCTGTGGTCATAGACTTTGGTTGTCATGGTGAATAGAATCTGCAGTTCACACCTACAAGAATCCCCTTATCAAACAATCCCTGTGTCAACCCCCATGTGCTCCTCTCAACACACTTTCTTGTGTTTTATAGTATAGATGAACTATTTTCAAGTTTTAAGATTATGATTCCCACTGGCTTAACAATTCCATCTTCAATTAATTTCGCTCCTCTAATATTTTGCTATAAGTAATCAGAAGGAACCACATTATTTCTCCAGCACTCTCTGTACAAATCTCAGCTAAATATGGAGTTTCATCCATTGAAAGTTCTATGTTCCACAAAATGCTAGAATATGGACACTCTTCACCCAGGTTCTTTGATCTTTCATAGTAAATATTGCCTTTCCTACACTTCCTAATAAGATGTTCTTCATTTCTCTCTGAAACTTCATCAGAATGGTTTTACCATCTATGTTCTACCAACACTCCGTTTATAATTTTATAGCTTTACTCCAAGAAGAGAGAAACTTCCTTTATATTTCTTTTTTCTTTCTATGCTCTATCCATGATCACTCTGAATGTCCATTATTTATAGAAATACAAAGGTCATCCAGGCTAGGCCCATAACTCATTTCCAAAGCCACACTGGTCTTTTTAGAGGTTTGCTGCAGCAAACTACTGCTTAGTCACAATTCTGTTTGACTACTTCTGGCTCCTGTAACAGAGTCGCTCAGCATGAATGGTCTGAGCAATGGACATAGCTATCTCTCAATTCTGGAGAGTTTAAAGTTCAAAATCAAGGCAACTGCAGGTTCAGTGTCATGTGAGAGTCTGATTTTATTTAGTAAATGACTCTCTTTTTGTATCCATACAAGGCAGAAAGTAAAAGATAACTCTCTAAAGCCCCTAATCCCCTCATTGAGGGTTCCACCTCAGAACCTAATTGCTCCAAAAAACCCCAAACAGTAATCCTATCACCTTGCAGGTTAAAACCTCAACATGTGGACACTGATATCATAACAGATGCTTTCTTTCCTCTAGTACATCTGTGATAAGGACAGAACTTTTAAAGAAGCACTTCTATCTCACAAAAAAGGAAGTACCAGTAATGAGCACTCCCTATGTTTCAGGTCAAATGCTGGCCAGTTTATTCATGGAACATGGAACTCAGGCTGTTTTTCTGTGTGCCAACATTGCAACATGATTTAGTTCCAGTTAACCTAAAGAGAGAGAGAGAGAGAGTAGGTGATGCCTTGTGAACAGAATTATAGTTTTTTTCATAAATGTATAAAGTTGTTGAAAAAATACAGAAAGTATAACAAAAATAATGAAAAGATAAACTCTGATTAAAACTCCCTACAGTTTAGTAAAAGAGAATTGGGGTACAAATTGAACTCCCTAGGTAGAGGTCACACTCAGTATTTTAGTTGGTGAATTTTCTGTTTTGCAGGCCCAAATAAATGCAATAATACAAAAATATTAACAAAAATGTCCTTCTCATGAAATACTTCAGAACCCTTCCACACACAGAAAACAATTTGAAGTGTATAAGCAGAACACATCTTTAGGTAAAGGGACACAGTTTCAAACTCAGGTAAATTGTTAAAGTCATGATCTTGGTGTGAGAAAGAAAGGAAGGCTATATTTATAGATTAGTCTGCCACATTCTAAGAGTTGTATGTACATTTGTTACTTTTCCTTCAGGATATAAACTTCACAAGGTCAGATACTGCTGTACACTTCCTGTTTATTTATTTATTATTTGTTTGTTTTTGGAGCCAGTGTTCCACTATGTTGCCCAAGCTTGACCTAAATTCACAATTCTTCTGTTCCAGCCTTCATAGCAGCTAAGACCACCGAGCCCCTCTCTTCTATATCGCGCTTGATGAATCCCACATACATCAAACATTAATGTTATGATTTGGATCTAGAAATGTCCCCCCAAAAACTCATGATCCCAAAGCAGCCATGTTCAAAGGTGGGGATTATAGGCAGTGATTGGGACTATAACCTAACTGATGAATTCATCTAGTTGACTGAATAATAACTTGAATGGACTACTGGATGATGACTGTAGGTAAGTGAGGCATCACAGAAGGAAGTGGGTCATTGGGAGCCTGGTTCTTGTATTATATAACATTATAATATAACATATTTATTTCAAGGCCTTTCCTCCTTCTGTCTCTTCCCGCCCCTCTTTCCTGACTGCCATAAGCTGTGTGACTTTCCTCGGCTACATCAAAAGTTCAGAGCAATGGAGTTGGCCAATCATGGACTGAATTTTTTTTCTTTTTTTTTTTTTTTTATTGTAAACAAATGGGATACATGCTGTTTCTCTGTTTGTACATGGAGTAAAGGCGTACCATTTGTGTAATCATAAATTTACATAGGGCAATGTTGTTTGATTCATTCTGTTACTTTTTCCCTTCCCCCCACCCCTCCCACCCCTCTTTTCCCTCTATACAGTCCTTCCTTCCTCCATTCTTGCCCCCCTCCCTAACCCTAACTCTAACCCTAACACTAACTGGACTGAACTTTTGAAACCATGAACCAAAATAAATTTTTCCTACTCTAAGTTATTCTTGACAGATATTTTGATCACAGCAATACAGAACTGACTAATACAATTACCTAGCATATAGTGGTAGGTCAATAAATATTTGTTAAATGAATGACTTGATTTCTATATTATAACTATGACTAAATAGTAAAATATTCACTTGTAACTGCTTTCTTTATGAAACAAAAATCAACATGCTTAAATATTTTGTTTATGAATGAAGAATAATATGTGGAAAACTATCAGAAATTCAGTGTTTCTAGTCTTAGACTTGTACCAAAATGTTTGCTCAGGATTATTAGTAATTAACTGATAGGACTTTCTTCCAAGAAAAACTGCATTTATTTTTGCATAGATCATGATACTGTAGCTTTATATATAATCAGTACTTGTAGTGCATACACACTTTTGATGATTCTAAGAATATGTATTTATTATATTAAAATTCATATTATAAGTACAAAGAAAAGAGATAAGGCTGCAGTTCTAAAAAAGGATTAACAATTTTATCTTAATAAATATTTTATAAAGTCTTATGGGTACTATTTTTCTTTCAAACACCTGTCTGAATCATCAGTCTTTTAAAACAAAAAGTGGCCATAAATATAAAAATAATTCCTTTCTACTAAGTGATAAAATGTAATATAAGAAAAGCTCACTAGGTTCATAAAACAAATGAAAACTGGACTCTAGAAAAGAGAGTATTTTTTAGGTTTGCAATAATATAAAAATAGTGTGGGTTTCTATGTCACTAACTATCCTTCATGGATTTATTTTTTCATTAATTCTAGGTACAGCTAACCACTGGTTATTTACTATTGTTAAAATTAAGTATGGCTATAAGGTGTATTATAAATTCCTACATCACTCGAAAGCATGCAGAATCAAATGAGCAGAAACAATTCCAAAAATGTTAAATTAAAAACATAAAGATATTGTGTACAAATAAGTGGACCAGGGGAAAAGCAGACAGAATTTGAAATACCTCAAAGGAACTTGAGGCAAAGTAAGCACTGAAAGGGGACATGGAATTTAGGAACTGCAGTAACAGCTAAATGTGTTAATCCCTGGGGAGTTTGCCTTATTCAACTTTGTCAGGACTATGCCATCCTTAGGATTTAGGACCCTCCAGAGAATTACTTTTCTGAAATTGGTTTTTCCATGAAGTCTACTTGCAAATGCGCTGATGGCATTTAGCTTCCATTAACTGCATTTATAGAAACTAAGAACAGAGAATTATTTTACACAAAGGGGAAAAAAAGGGTGGGGGAGGAAAGAAATTTTACTGAGAAGAGATTGACTGGACACCATTTTGCTTTGATTATGATAATCCAGCATAAGTCCCATAAACATAATATCAAAACACTCAGGTGTGTAAGCTCTTAATAAAAAAGACTAATACACAAATATATACACATATACATAGGTATGTATATGTATATATACTGACCTACACACACACGCACACACACACACACACACACACACACACACAACTCTACTTTTAATAGGTTTGGAAGAGTGCCTTTGCATATGTATACATAAATATGCATATTACATTTTATTAATAAAACTGAATTACATTTTAGGATACATTTTTTATATCAAGAAAACTAAAATATTAAACAACTATACAAATAGCACTTAAAAGCTATTGTTCCATAGAGTACTGACTCAAGTAGGTTTTCACATGCACATTTTTAGGATTATCGTTAAATAGAACTATGTTAGTTAGCTCTTCATCACTGTGATAAAACTCCTGAGGAAAATAAACTTAAATGAAGAGGGCTTATTTTGACTTGTTTTCAATTCACAGTATCTTGGCTAAGTTTCTTTTGGGCTGTGACATCTCAGTACCTTAAACTGTGGAACTGTGGGGCATAGGAAGTCTGTCTGCCTCAGGGTGGTCAAAAAGTAAAAGTGTCCTTGTCTCCATATCCCTGTCATGGACATGCCCCCAGTGATGGAGATGACTTTCTTCCACTAGGTTCTGCCTCTTAAATATTCCACCAGTAATTTGGAACTGGCAATGACATATGCTTATCATTTTGGTACTTGCAAAAGCAGAAGTCTACCACTGAAGGAAAAGAAGTTAAGTATACTATTTTAGTGAGAGAGAATGGAATTTTGTGAACAAAGAAAAGTTTTGCTAAATCACATCATAATTTTTCAAATAAGTTGTAAAGCTTATCAGTGATTTGATTTTCATATCTCTAACTTCCCCTAATCTCCTTGGGTAGCCATTGCTCACAAACTCAGCAGGAACAAGCCCCTGTGAGACAATTACTTATACATGTTGTAGACATGCTCTTATCACATTATTGGTCCATCTGAATCTCCCTGATATAACCTATTTACAGTTAACAGTATTAAAGGAAAACAGCAACCTTACAAGCATTCATTGATTATTTTGTTTGCACTGGGAAAAAATACAGCATTCCCTCAAGACTTATATCCAATTAAGGATTTATTTATATTGGTAGCAAGTGACTATCAGCACACAATGATATCATCATACTTAATTTGTGCCACTCCCTGGACGTTCACATTTCTCACGTCACACACAATACCACAGTTGATATTAGTTTACAAAGGGAGAAACCAAGTGCCTAGAAGATCAAATCATATCTTTAGGAAGGATGGGAAAAGATTTGGGAAGTACAGCCAAATTCCCAAGGTCTCATTTTTGAGCCCTGTAACTAGACAGCAAATGAATTTGCTTTTATTTACAAAGAAATTTTATATTATTCTAGTAATGCATTCATTCGATGACTCAGTGCCAGACTGCCCCGCAGTGAACATGGGATGCATCCTGGACTTTACTTGCTGTTTTCCTTTTGTTAGAGGTGCAGATTACTCCCTTTATCTTCAAGTGCTGAGGGAGCACACACTTCAAAACCTTTTCAACTCTCAATCTCTCTCTCTCTCTCTCTCTCTCGCTCTCTTTTTTTTTTTTTTTTTTTTGGAGGGGGCAGGGATATAAGGGAGATTGAACTCAGGGACACTTGACCACTGAGCCATATCCCCAGCCTTGTTTTGTATTATATTTTGAGACAGGGTCTCACTGAGTTGCTTAGAGCTTCACTTCTGCTGAGGCTGGCTTTGAACTCACCATCTTCCTGCCTCAGCCTCTTGAGCTGCTGAGATTACAGGTGTGGGTCATCAGGCCTGCCTACATTCTCTCTATAATTTCTTTAATTGCTTTTGGAGAATAGTTCTTATGTCACACTTACTTGAATTTGTGCATGTATGTGTTTTACCTTTAAAAATTATTTTTTTTCAATGCACAACAAACATTGAAAAATATTGTAACAATCAGCGATCATTAGAAAACTAAAGGAAAGAATCCATTAAATTTAAACTGTCTTAGACCACTCAACAAGTTAGAAGAATGTGAATAATTTTAGGATGTAAATTAACTAGAGTACACATACCTAGTTGTAGGAAATCAAGCTTACTAAGAAGAAAAAATAAAAGATTTTTTTCAAATATATGTATTTAAGAAGCAAATGGTAAACAGCTCTAGATAAAATGGAAAACTTATTCACACCATTTTGCCATGGCTTCTAGAGGAAGCAGATAAAATCAGTGAAGACCTGAAGAAACATATGATACTTCAAAGGAGCAGTTATGCTGAAACTATCTGAAAATTACTTCAGAATAAATATGTTTAGTACTCATTGATCTAAATTAAGAAATATCCTGTCTAAGCTCTGGCCTGGATGTTGTTAATAAAAGTAGTGGATGTTCTTATAAAATAGTACGGTGTACCCATATAAGTACAAGGACTACGCATGCAACAGTGAACTCAGTGATGAACTCTTACAAATAAAAGAAACTTCTTATGTACTCAACAAACCAAACACCCTTGCTTCCCTTTTTACATTTATGAGAAACCACTGTTAACATCAATTCAAATAGGTTGGTTATACAAAAGAAATAACACAGGAGGATTATTAGGAAAGATGTGATGGATGTCACCCAGAAGGACTTGAGGATGTTTCATGGGAACAACATGAGCAAAGGCAAAATGTGCATTTACGTATTACAGTGAATTCAGAAAAAATTCTGAAAAGAATTGACACCCTGGCCAAATGAAGGATTCAGACGGTCCAGATTTAGAAATACTTTTAGGGATGAGATGCTTACATTTATTAAGCACATTCTTTACTTATATTATCAAATATTAGTATCTGTATTTTTAAATATATAACAAAAGTGAGAATCTGTGTTTCATGTTCAAGAAATCAATTTGAGAACCCAAGCTGCATATTGGTGTAAACCTCATTTTTTCCTATTATAGCAAGCTGCTTCAAGTTCTCTACAGAATGAAAAGGCCACATATAAAGTTTTGGAGACAGATGATGGCTTTTTCAAAGAAACATTTTTCTTTTTTTTTTCTTCTGAGAGTATCTAAAAACAAAATACATGGTCCACATAGACCAAGAGAATGGCAGAGTACAGGGGAGTCTGGACGTTGACATGCAGATGTGTAAAAGGATACACAGGTAAAGCACCTGTGACTGCTTTAGTTAAAAACAGAAAGAGAGGCCTGTCACCTTGGTGCACATCTATAATCCCAGTTACTCAAGGGTCAGAGGCAGGAGAATGGCAATATTGAGGTCATCCTGGACAATTTAGTGAGTCCCTGTCTCAAATTAAAAAGACTCAGGATGTTCAATGGTAAAGCACCCCTGGGTTCAATCTTAAGTGTGGGGTAAAAAATATAAAAACGAGGAAAGTAGGAGTAACTTGAAGGAAAATTAATACATAATAATTAAAATTTTAATAACACTCATTGTATATTTATGCCTCTTTAGATACCTATTTTAAGCATATTATTCATGCAAAGGGGAAATATAAAGGATTGAAACTGTGTGTGTGTGTATGTGCGCGCGTGTGCGTGTTACTCTCTACTACTCTCTTTGAACCCAGGGGGGTTTTAACACTGAGGTCCGTCCATAGTTCTTTTTATTTCATTTTGATACAGGGTTTCAATAAATTGCCTGGGCTGTCCTGAAACTTATAATCCTCCTGCCTTCACCTCCCCTTATCACTGGGATTACGATGTGTGCCACAGGGCCCAGCAAGAGTGATGTCTCTATTTGATCATTTTGTCTTTATAATGTGTTTAGTTTATCATTAAACATTTAAAGTAATCAGTACAACTATCCAAAGTGAGATACAACTTTAAATCTACTAAGGTAATATTAAGAATGGGGAGGAAAATAAGAAAAAGAAATAAAAGAAACTAATAAGAAATCAGCAAACACAAGTTAACAAAGGTTCAGATAAACATTGAGATCCCTAAGAGAAAAGTTTAATTGCTATTGTTAAGGAAGCAATTACACTCTAAGTGTTGTATATGGCTTAAGTTGTCAGTAAACTGTTTCTGCAAATAGATTGAACTGACTCTTCTTTCATTTCATTAGCTGCCCAAAGACAAAAACAAAAATAAAAACTAAAAATATATAAGCAACTTAGAGGAGATAAGAATGAAGAGATTTTGATACATTATTATTACCTGAACAAAAAAGTATTTCCTACATTGACCTGAATCATTATTACTACATTTTTATTGCCTAATAATAAGGTATAATACTTTAAGAGTAATTCTACACCATCAAGTACTTTTTACAAAATGATTTTGAGATTTGGGACAGGGTCAAAGTTAGTTTTTCCATTAACTCTGAGGAAGTTATTTAGGTAAATTAAAAGAAACAATTTTAAGGGGGATGCTTACCTAATGAAGAGAATAAAAGTTTTTGAGGCATTTCTAAAAACTCATTTACAGAGAAGTAATAAAACTGTATTCTATCAAGTAGCCTTCACAGGTCAGGTTAATGTTCTAGATTTTTTTTTTAATTTCTATTCAATTGTTAAACCAGTTTTCTTAGTAATAGTCATTGCATAATTATATGAACTGTTTCACATATCATAAATATCTAGTTTTTCATTTAAATCTTTTCTATCACTGAGCAAGTAGAAGATGGTACATAGTTTGTACTTATGTCTTTTGTTCATTGGAACAGGTGTGTTTGGCCAAGTTTTAAGTTCATGTTACACTGTTGTGATTAGTTGCAATTAAATATAAGTCTGTCCTTAGATTTTAAGTAGACTCTTGGAAACTCAAAGCATGTGATGGTTGACTCTAGGAAAGTGTATCTCCTGAAAAACCCTTCTATATTTGAAAACTATGCCCTGTCTTTCTGGAAATGTCCAAAAATTATAGGTGTGGGGTTTCCTTTTCGGTTAGATCATTGCAGTTCTTTTCTTCTAAGGGTCTCCCAATTGTTATATTGGGCAAAATATCACAATAGAAAATGATAGCTCTTATCCAACACTTATTCTTTCATCTGGCACAGGGTTCAGTCAGTCACGTGAAGGCACGGCATCAGGAAAATACTAATAACTAGCACTGGACCTAATGTCTTAGACTTGGTCAGGTACGAGAAAATGCTGAAGATATTTATCTGAGTAAAAATGTCCACATCATTTGAATTATAAAACTGCAAAAACAAAACAAGACAAAAAGTCCAAATAAGTCTCAGCATATTTCAGAAGTCAGAAAGTTTCCTCATAGGAGAGTATTCCAGAAAAAAAGGGTGTCAAATCTCACAAGAGGACAGATCTAAAAACTGGGTGCCAGAAAAAGGTGAATGAGAGCCAAACACAAGAACCATTGTATGATATTAAGCCTGGGAATTTGTGCTCATGGTTTGAACTTGAGAGATTTGTGTGGGAGCTTTGTAGTTCATGTATTTTAAAGTTAAAGATAATATATATCATAACTTGATGCCAGAACTAAGCATAAGTTTGTGGGCAAGGAAGGATATTTTCTCTGAGAATTAATAAAAATAGTTACATGGAAAGAGGAAGGAAGGGGAAACACATGTGTGAGCTGATATGCATGATTCTAAGTCTAAGCAACATATTTTATCTTTAAAACAATACAGTTACAGAGGCAGACATACATTATTTTCCAAATTTTATAGATAACAAGAGGAATAGTATGCCTTAGAAAGAAACATTCCCAACCTAACTGCAATAAGAATGAGAGATTTTGTATATCACTGTCCAGAAAATGTTTTTCAAACTATTTCATTGCATGTCAGTAAGAGTTAATTTATGTATTGCACCTGTATGTGCAGTGTCAGACTGAGCAAAGTAAATGAAATTTGTTTACTTTGGTTGAAAGTTACAGGATGCTATAGACACATTATTATTTATTTAGAGGATTTTTTGTTGTTTGTTTGTCTTGTAGATTGAATTTAGGGCCTTGTGTATTCTAGGTAAGCACCCTACTGCTGAGTTACATCCCCAGTCTGACATGCTATTTCATTTTATATATACATTATATGTTATTGAATTTTTAAGATGTTGTCAAAAAAACTTAAAATGTGTATATAGTAATTAACTGCACGAGTTGGATTTCTGTTTGAATCAACTTGGTAAATTATAGCATTCTTCAAGTATTAAATATAAGTATGGTGATAAATTTTTATTTTGTCTAGAACTGTGGAGTTTAGGATTTGAGTATTAAAATGAAGAGTATCTTCAGCAAATCAGAAAAAAAAATTGGTTTTCCTGCATAAGTCATTTTTAAAAATCTAAACACATTGCCTTCTAGTGGAAACATTTAGTTCTGTCATATAGGAAGAAAGAATAGTATCTATGCATCAAATTCAAGGCAAAATTTAAGTTGCAAGTTAGCTATGGAGAGTACTATCTCAGGCTCTTGGCAACAGAGAAATGAAGAAAAGTAGTCTCCACCTTTAAGTAACTTATAAGGCAGTGGAAAAGAAAGGGGATTGAATCACTTGTAGGAAATGTATACAAGCTGTTCATTAGCCAGAATCTACATATTAATTGAATACTATGTAGCATGCAAGAAAGATTCTTACGTTGCCAAGGTGGGGAGAGATGCAAATAATGAACGATTGTAAAAATAGCATGCAGATGAAGTGCACTATGAAGAATAGAATTGTAAGTATTGATGGCCAATGTGGAACTCTGCAGACAAACTCCCTGGTGAAACAAATGAACAAATAAAAATCATAAAAACTATGACTAAAAAGCAATCATTTTCTGTCTTGCAAAAATTTCCTAAAGGCTTACAACAAATGAAGAACCATTATTCAAGAAAATCAACTAAAATTTGTGAAGAATAGCAAGAAACTTTGGCACTTGACCCCAAACCTTCTGTATCCCCCCATTTCTATTTCCCAGCTACCTTGGTAAAAATGCCCCACCCTGGGTAAGTTTGGTGAACAGACATTGCTTCTGTCTCCTCAGTAATCAATCAAGAGAAATACTGGTTTGCTAGGAGGGTTGAGCTGCCAACATTTCTCATCTCCTCCAGCTCCAGGTTTTAGAAGGTAAATTTTTGTTGAGTGTGACTAAGAGACCAATAGCATCTTTCCTACACTCAGCACCACAGATGGGTGAAGGTTCTACCCAAGGCAGACTAATAATGTGGAGCCCAATCACCCTGGAAGATGAGAACCAAAACAGGAAGTCTACAGGCTGCTTCCTTCACGCAATGCCTGAAGCAGTGATTCAGAGAATTTGCCCAAGATAAAACAGAGTCCTTGAGAACACAGAGCTCTGAAGTTCTTTTCCAATTACTTGCTTTTTTTAAGCTTTAATAGACATATTTCATAATTATTACAATGTTTTATTAAACTTGTGACATGGAGTATACATAATGTCATGTGTAAATATGCTTATATGATATATAATAAAAGCACACAGCTACATAGGAGCAACATTTTTACTTATTTATGGAATTCAGTAAGTAGGAATTTAAATCTGTTGAGGTATATGTGGTAAACCTCAGAATAGGTATAAGGAAAAAAAATTATCCAATGAAAAAAGTATAGGGATTTATATCACATTGCAAAATATGCACTTGACACAAGAGAAAGCAGTAGAGAAGGAATAGAGAATAAAAAAGAAATGAAACATGGAAAAAACAAAGTGGCAAATGCAGATACAATATTAATTCACAGTTCTTATATGTAAAAGGAATAAACACTCAAATCAAAAGGCAAAAAATATAAAACTACATAAAAGCTGATAAATCATGGTTTGCACAATTATAACTTTCTGGTGGCAAAGTTAGCCAATTTGAGTCGTTGATTCTCTGCAAAGGCTACATGTTTTTTAAACATTTTGTAGCAAGTAACTGTACTATGTGATCTTACTCTTTTGGGACTCAAATATCTCAACCCTTTTGTGTACAGATAACATACTCCTATCATTTTGCAGTACATTCCATCCATCCATTGGTGAATCAGATATTGTGGGACTTCAAAGATCATAGGGAAAGAGCTCAGCAGTAGTGATCTTGGGAAACCGGGAGTTTCTGCCCATCAGATTGGGTCTGCCAAGGAGAAAGGGCAGTATGGAGGTGGGTAAAGTGAAGTCAGTCTGTAAACACAGGTTAACTGATGCTGAGAAAACAGTTAGTAGTGACCGTGCTTGATAAGGTGCTCTCCCTCTGCCTCCTGGCATAGAATTTCAATAGACGGTTGTTTTAGTCAGCTTTTTTTACTGCCATGACTAAAAGACCTGACAAGAACGACTTTAGAGGAGGAAAAAGTTTATTTGGGGACTCACAGTTTCAGAGGTTTCAGTCCATAGACAGCCCCTCCATTCTTTAGGGCTCGAGGTTAGGCAGAATATCATGGCGGAAGAGTGTGGCAGAGGAAAGCAGTTTGCATTAAGATCAGGGAGCAGAGAGAGAGACTCCACATGCCAAATACAAAATATATACTGCAAAGGAACATCCCAATGACCTACCTCCTCCAAACCCACCCAACCTGCCTTCAGTTACCACTCAGTTAATCCTACCAGGGGATTAACTCTCTGATTGGGTTAAGACTCTCATAACCCCATCATTTCTTCTCTAAACCTTATACATTGCCTCACACAAGCTTTGGGGTGATATCTAAACCATAAAAAGGGTAAAGTCAATCACTTTGACTTGTAGTTTCACAGCAGACTGGCCATCAGAATTGCCTAAAATTGCAGGCAATTCACTTTTGTTTATTTTGACTTTACTCTGAGATTAAGTGTGGAAATATTTACTCCTGGGCTAAACAAATCGTTACCATTAACCTTAACAATATTGAGACAAATAGTTATCCTTGATCTTGGAGAAATATGTATTTAGGATCCAAGGGATATGAAATCTGTAAGGTGCTCTCAAATGTGTCTATCAAAACGTGTGTACATGAGGTTAAAAATGTACTCTACTCTCACGTGTAACTAAAACAAAAATATTAAAATATAAAAGAAATGAAAAATTATAAAAAAATGAATGTGGAAAATATTAACAAGTAAATATATCAGAGAGGTATTCTAAAGTATTCTTAGAACTGTATTATAAACTTAAATTTACAAAATAAAATAAAGCAGTGGTTCTTGTCTGTCATGTTGGAGAGTACCTAATACAAATCACCCACCAAGGTCTACTTCTGCAGGAACTAATGACTTTTAAACAGGAGGCAAGAGAATGTCTTTTATCATTACAAACTCCTCAGGAGCAGAATTACCTTATTCCTTGACCCTATCACAATTTTTGCTCATACAAATGAAATTTCCAGAAAATTAAAATATGTCACAATAAATGCCTATAGTTAATAAATAGAAAATATTCCCTAAAAATTACCACATTCTTGCACAACACTGATTATACTTAAAATGAATGAATTTTGTAGGCTAAGTGGATGAATTATTTTGCATGTGAATTATATCTCAGTAAAGCTTATGGAATGTGAAGTACATTTTTGCAAAGTGAGAAGTTACTGGAGCTGTTGAACTCAGGGGCTCTCTACCACTGAGCCACATCCCCAGCCCTGTGTTGTACTTTATTTAGAGACAGGGTTACTTAGCACTTCATTGAGTTACTTAGCACTTCACTTTTGCTGAGGCTGGCTTCAAACTCACAATCCTCCTGCCTCAGCCTCCTGAGCCACAGGCATGTGCCACTAAACCAGGAAGAAAATGCTTTTTTGTTCAGAAAAGAACATGCCACACTTAGAATTTGGCTTATTATATCCCCATGCTTCCTGAATTTTAAATGTGACTTAACTTCATTTATATTTTTGAGAGCATTCCTTTAAAACAAGCGACTATATTGAAATTATATGACTTCAATGCATTCTCACACCTCAAATCAACAGCCGAGATATCAAAAGCATATTAATAGCACGGTTTATACCCTGTTCCATTACATTCAGAAACTTCTGGTTGGAAAATCAATTACTAACAAATATTGACAAGCTAAGTTCATAAATCTCATTTGTAAAGGCAAACAAGGTTTGATCTCTGACAGCAGTGACATGAGAATCACAAACTTATCAGAATAATAACAAGCTTGCCAGAATAATGACTTACTGTTTGGAGATACACTTCCCTTAACTGAATTTTCATGGTGAACATGGGATCACTTTCTGTGGCCTGTGAATTTCAGTGGACCAACTGCAATAATGTTGCCTGCTCTCAGTCACTGTTTTGAATCTCTCTTTGGTTCCCCAGCCAGAAAAATAATGTTGGCAAATGTTCTGTGCATTACATCATATGATTAACAGAGTACTGTATAATATCCATTGCTAATCTGGTAATAATACAGAATAATGATCAAATGGGAATCATTAGTGACCTGGCTCAAATATCAGCATAAAACTTTCAAGCACTATAAACTTGGACAGATTTCTTCTTGTTTCTATGGTTCATATTTCTATAATTTCATAAGTAAAGTGGGGGAGATCGATAACATACTTTTAGAGCTATTGTATGAACTAATGTCAATATTTATAAACATAGAGAGCAATATCTATCATTTGGCAAGCTTTAAAAATGTTAACTCTTGTGATTATAATTGAAAATACATCAGTCCATGTGCTCACCATTTCCTAAAGAATTAAGTGAATGCAAGTTCTGTTTTGTTATTCATTTTCTTGGATGTTCTACTCCAATTGCTTCATATAAGTCAGCACCCTTTATTACCAAATATGTCAGATAATAAAAAAGATAAAAGAGACATCATTAGCCAAGGTCACCACTTCTTTCTGAAAGTTGTCCTGATATATAGTACAATAAAATAGCAATGACTCTTTTATATGTGTTTGAAGGAAAATATTTTTGTACAATCACCAAATTGTCAAAGTTTTTCCTTCATTTTCCATAAAGTGATTTTTTTTTCTGTCTACAGTAACATCAAGATTCTACCTCTGTTCTGGCATAGGTTTTTGTAGTTGTTTGTAGAAGTCCCCCCACACACACCCTAAGCCCTTCTACAGCCACTGTTAAGTACTTTTTTACTGCTTGAAAAAGTTTTAATATTCAGCAGGTTAAGGAAACCCATGGTCAGCTTTAGAATTTCAGTCTCTGCTGAGCTTTCAAGGTGTCAAGACCCTAAAATAATATGAACAGCAGGAGTACTAAATCTTTCATTATTTCCAGTTTCCCCTTGAGCATACTGACTTTGCAATAAAGAAGCTGTCATTTACACTCTTCTTTATTGCAAGGTGGGTAATAGCTACAGGGAGAAAAATAAGGAACTGTGTCAAGTTAGCCTAACTGCCATTATGATTAATGTGTAATCATTGCACATTTGCATCTACTCTTTTCACATGCAGGTACTTCATAGATTGGAAGAGTGATGGGGACAGCTACTTTACAATAGATGGAACCGAAGGAACCATCGCCACTAATGAATTACTAGACAGAGAAAGCACTGCACAATATAATTTCTCCATAATTGCGAGTAAAGTTAGTAAGTATGGCATGGACAGAATCAATGTTATACTGCAGTTCTTTGGATTTAACACTTTTAAATGAGTCCCTGCTGAGATGTTTTTCATTTTTGCAATGACAGCTGAGTGGTCTCCTGGGGAAACTCAGAAACCTGTTCCTTTTCCTCCTAGCATAAGTCCAGAGAAATTGTGACAGCTGCCAATGAGTCCGTTTGCAGGATTGCATGAATACCTAGAAGTGCATTTCATTGTGTGCCCTCATCCTTTTCACTCTGTGCTCTCAAAAATTCACCAGTGACAGCTTCTCTGCCACTCATGATCCTGTGTCTATATCATTGAAAGTTTCATAGGCTCAGCAAGAAGAAATAATATTCAAATAAGATCACTTGTTCTAAAATATTTTTTGAAATTGAGGAGATCATTTAAAAAATCATTTCCCTCTCTTTCACTCTCCTGTCATTAGAATATATTTTTAATGATTGTAACTATGGAAGATACTTTTAAGTGCAATTCTGCAAGGAGCTACACAGAATCCTTTAGAATTATTTGTAATTGTTGTGTTGATTTCTGCTTGGTCCAAAAGAATCCTAACAATCCTTGTAGTTCTTATAGTTTGACAGTGCAATCGAGAATATGATCAAAATGTCTTCATGTAATCAATTAGGGTAGAAGAAGTGACGTTCGGCTCTTGACTTGGTTGTTTTCAACAGGAATGCATTTCCCTAGTCTTTCTGTTCTACCTTCTGAATATTTTTCATTTTGTTTCCTCATTTATTTTCTGCATCTGGTGCAAATTTATAACTCTTTGGCAGCTAATTTCATCTTTCAGATCAGAGAGGAGCTATGAACAGTTCTGCTGAGGGGTTTTGATCAGGCTCAACTCAGTGGGGGTGTAAACATGGAACAGTTTTGTTTATCTTTAACAACTGCCTCTCGACATGAATAGTCAGACACCTTACCCCATGCCTTTAGGAGATCTTGAGCCAATTTCTCTTCTTCAGGTAACACTGACTGTTAAATATATGTCTAACACAAAAACACAAGCAACAAACTGCCTTGTTTGTTTGGACACTTAATTCTGAGATTTCCAACCTGTCATGTGGGAAGTCTGGCAACTCCAAGGCTGCCATAAGAGAGAGATCACCTGTTGGTGCTCAGACCACAACTCCAGCTCAGCTCAGCCTTCCAAATGGTTCTGAGTCTTGGAGCCCCTTGCCCAATCCACTTGCTAGATGAATATCACAATGCACCGTCCATTGCCATGTGAAAATAATACTAACTCAGGCACTCTGTTAAAATTCTTATGCACAGGATTGTGAGAAATATGAAAATGTTGTTAGTTTTTGCATTCCATTTCAAGGATGATTTTTGGTAAAATGGAAATAAATAACTGAAGATTACAAAGAAACCAAAACTTGTATCTCTGAGAATGTCGGGCAGAGGATATAGATTTTGAAGTCTTTTCGGGTGGAGTGAAGGAAAGAAAACTACATAAATTCCTCCTATCTGTCCCACTGCTTTTAGTTGAATTGCACTGATAGTAATGGAAAATGTCTGAAAGTCAACTATTTTCTTGTGTGATTTTGTGAGTTCTTTCAGGTTGGGGGCTTTGGGGCTACATTTGCATTGGAATGAGATAACCACCAGGCGATGGTAAATCTTAGAGTTTCTTAATTTCCTCTTGATTGCCAAGCAACCTTCCTGGGTGAGTTAATAGCATGATTTCTCAGTTCCAGTTCTTTTCTGCTATGTCCACTTTACCTGAAGGAAATTCACACACTCTTACCAAGGTAGATTACAGTCTGTCCTTCCACCAGGATTTCTCTTCCTGTCTGTCATTTTCTTTAAAGTTGGCCCTTCTTGCTTAGTTAGGCTAGAGATGGGAGCGTGAGGTGAACTACCTGAGCAAAAGTACTATGGTAGAGCAGAAAGCCAGTCACCCACTTTGGACCGTCCACCAGCATTCTGCTGTTTGCTGTGGTCTCCCTTTGCAATGGACATCTTTCTTCCTTCCTGTTCTACATTCTGCTTCAGTTGCATATGTTAATCCTCCTTTCTTTCATGATAAGTTTCAATGATTCATCCCTACAGAATTTTGGGAACAGTTCAATTATGAAAATGAGTTTCCTAATTTATTGAATACAAAACCTTTGTGGATCATGTTAAAATCACTCTAATAGTTTGAATGTAAGTGACAACTGATCAGGGGAAATTCCTTCAAATAGCTTCTAGTTATTATAGGGAAAATTTACATAATAAAATATTATTCAGGAAAAAACTAATTAATTTTAATACATATAATGTACATATTTTTGAAGTAGCAGTAGTGTGTTCCTGCCTTACCTCAAGCTGAAAGTTTGTGAATATTCCATTGGTAATCTTTACCATAGCTATATAATTTTTCTTTCTCCCAGTATCAACAAAACCATAGTCATGGGGTAAGGATAAACTTAAGAATAAGGCCCAGGACCTCTTTTTAGAGACTTGAACTTCACTCATTTGAAACATGGAAGGAAGTGCGAATGCTTGTGCAGAAGTAAATGTCCTCAATAACTGAAAGATCAGATTTCCTAAATTTATGGAACCTTATTTGTTTATTTATCTACACAATTAGGGCTATGGTACCCAAAATTGTAAACTGTAGTTTTTTGGCGAAATGCAACTTAGGAAATCCTAGTTTATGGATGATAAGTAGTTTCTTGGCCCTCATAGTCAGCACTGGAACTTGGGCACATGAGATACATCTCTAGATACAGATTATTAATCTCCTCAATTAATAATCCTATAGGGTATTACTATCTATAGTGCAAGAGTAAGGGAATTGATTCTGAAATATTTGTTTGTAGCATAGTGTCACACTGCTAGTGATGCAAACTCAAGAATGGAACCCTGGACTCTTTTCCTAGCATATGTTCTGTGGATTGGTGGCCAACAGCTTTACAGGGATGCTTATTCACCGGAGTTATGTGGATTATATATACACTCTCTCTCTTTTTCTCCTTCTCTCTCTCTCTCTCTCTTTCTATCTCTCTCTCTCTCTCTCTCTCTCTCTCTCTCTCACACACACACACACACACACACAATCTGAGAGTAATGTCAAACTAATATTCCTAAAACAGACCCACCATCAATTTCCATATCTATTCAAATACTATTGAATGGCTATCAGACCCATCAAAGAAGACTGATGGGTCAAAGACTGTATATCTCTGTGCAAAATACAGAAGCCAAATATATCACATGATAATTATAGATTTCATAATAAAAAGCTAATTGTCAGCTTTTTTTCTTTGAATGCACTATTTAAAAATAAACATTATTTATATTTCAATTCCTTAAGCTGACCTCATTGATCAAGCTAGCCTACTGAGCAGATATTATCATCATAGTGAATGAATGAGAAATAAATGGCCCTTACTTGCTGTTCCATGAAGAACAAAGTTTTGTTAAGTAAAGCAAACTACAAATTGAACTAGTGTATGTTTTGACCTGACCCTTCTATAAAAACTCTCATATGAAATGAAATGGTACAATGATTAAACAACTTTTAATTAATTAAAAAGCAGTCATTAATCAGTGTTGCTATAGTCAGAGGTCCAAATAATTTTATTAGACTCCTAATATTTCTCTTATGGTTTACCAATTTGCTGTTTTTATAATATCAACCTTGAGAAATTTAAAAGAGAGGGAAGCTTCAAAAATTTACTTCATTCAAATTATCAGAAAGTTTCAGCAGGCCAATATTTCTAAATTTTTTTTGGTATTAATGTTGCAAATGTGATTAAAGATGGCAAGCAACCATGTCACTGAATTCCCATAGATTATTTCATATTTAAAATATATACAGATTGTACCAAAGACAATTATTTCTTGTTCATATCCAAATAACATGGATTGGTTTCATTCATTGTGAAATAAGGAAATAAATCAGTGAATTTTTTTTCCTAAATGCTATTTTTGGGAAATTTCATACATATGGGTAACTTTATGAGTTGAAATTTAATTGTTGGATAATCAATTTTAAGCTTCTATGCATGAAGATATTTTTAAGTTACAACTTGTTTTACTTCATATAGAACATGTGATACGATTTTCATATGTACAGAAAAATCAGGTTATAAGATTATTGACTATAATCTATAAGCTATCATGCATTATCACTATAAGCTCATCATGCATTATGCATTTGTTTTTTTTTTTTAATTTTTTTTTTATTTTATTGTAAACAAATGGGATACATGTTGCCTCTCTGTTTGTACATGGCGCAAAGGCATACCATTTGTGTAATCATAAATCCACATACAATAATGTTGTTTGATTCATTCTGTTATTTTTTCCCCTTCCCCCCACCCCTCCCATCCCTCTTTACCCTCTATACAGTACTTTCTTCCTCCATACTTGCCCCCCTCCCTAACCCTAACTCTAACCCTAACACTAACCCTTCCCTCCCCCACATTATGTGTCATCCTCCACTTATTAGCGATATCATTCGTCCCTTGTCTTTTTGAGATTGGCTTATCTCACTTAGCATGATATTCTCCAATTTCATCCATTTGCCTGCAAATGCCATAATTTTGTCATTCTTTATGGCTGAGTAATATTCCATTGTGTATATATACCACAGTTTCTTTATCCACTCGTCAATTGAAGGGCATCTAGGTTGGTTCCATAGTCTGGCTATTGTGAATTGAGCAGCTATGAACATTGATGTGGCTGTATCTCTGTAGTATGCTGATTTTAGATCCTTTGGGTATAGGTCAAGGAGTGGGATAGCTGGGTCAAATGGAGGGTCCATTCCAAGTTTTCTAAGGAATCTCCACACTGCTTTCCAGAGTGGCTGCACTAATTTGCAGCCCCACCAGCAATGTATGAGTGTACCTTTCTCCCCACATCCTCGCCAACACCTGTTGCTTGTATTTTTGATAATCGCCATTCTAATTGGGGTGAGATGGAATCTTAGGGTGGTTTTGATTTGCATTTCTCTTATTACTAGAGATGTTGAACATTTTTTTATATGTTTATTGATTGCTTGTCCATCTTCTTCTGTGAAGTGTCTGTTCATTTCCTTAGCCCATTTGTCGATTGGATTATTTGTATTCTTGGTGTAGAGTTTTTTGAGTTCTTTATAGATTCTGGAGATTAGTGCTCTATCTGAAGTATGATTGGCAAAGATATTCTCCCACTCTGTAGGCTCTTTCTTCACATTACTGATAGTTTCCTTTGCTGAGAGAAAGCTTTTTAGTTTGAATCTATCCCAGTTATTGATTCTTGCTTTTATTTCTTGTGCTATGGGAGTCCTGTTGAGGAAGTCTGGTCCTAGGCCGACATGTTGAAGATCGGGACCTACTTTTTCTTCTATAATCTGCAGAGTCTCTGGTCTGATTCCAAGGTCCTTAATCCATTTTGAATTGAGTTTTGTGCAGGGTGAGAGATATGGGTTTAGTTTCATTCTGTTGCATATGGATTTCCAATTCTCCCAGCACCATTTGTTGAAGAGGCTATCTTTTCTCCATTGCATATTTTTGGCGCCTTTGTCTAGTATTAGAAAGTTGTATTTATTTGGGTTTGTGTCTGTGTCCTCTATTCTGTACCATTGATCTACCTGTCTATTTTGGTACCAGTACCATGCCGTCTTTGTTACTATTGCTTTGTAATAAAGTTGAAGTTTGGGTATTGCGATACCCCCTGCTTCATTTTTCCTGCGAAGGATTGCTTTAGCTATTCTGGGTTTCTTATTCTTCCAGATGAATTTCATGATTGCTTGCTCTATTTCTGTAAGGTACATCATTGGGATTTTAATTGGGATTGCATTGAATCTGTATAGCACTTTTGGTAGTATGGCCATTTTGACAATATTAATTCGGCCTATCCAAGAACATGGGAGATCTTTCCATCTTCTAAGGTTTTCCTCGATTTCTTTCTTTAGTGTTCTGTAGTTCTCATTGTAGAGGTCTTTTACCTCTTTTGTGAGATTGATTCCCAAGTATTTTATTTTTTTCGATGCTATGGTGAATGGGGTGGTTTTCATAATTTCTCTTTCTGAGGATTCCTCACTTATGTATAAAAATGCATTGGATTTATGAGCATTGATCTTGTAACCTGCCACTTTACTGAATTCACTTATGAGTTCTAACAGTTTTCTGGTGGAATTTCCTGGTTCCTCTAAGTATATAATCATATCATCCGCAAATAGGGATAGTTTGAGTTCTTCTTTTCCTATTCGGATTCCTTTAATTTCCTTGGTCTGTCTAATTGCTCTGGCTAGAGTCTCAAGAACGATATTGAATAGGAGTGGTGAAAGAGGGCATCCCTGTCTTGTTCCAGTTTTTAGGGGGAATGCTTTCAGTTTTTCACCGTTTAGAATGATATTAGCCATGGGCTTAGCATAGATGGCCTTTACAATGTTAAGGAATGTTCCCACTATCCCTATTTTTTCTAGTGTTTTGAGCATGAAGGGGTGTTGTATTTTATCAAATGCTTTTTCTGCATCTATTGAAATAATCATGTGGTTCTTGACTTTAAGTCTATTGATATGGTGAATTACATTTATTGATTTCTGGATGTTGAACCAACCTTGCATCCCTGGGATAAAACCCACTTGATCGTGGTGCACTATCTTTTTAATATATTTTTGTATGTGATTTGCTAAAATTTTATTGAGAATTTTTGCGTCAATGTTCATTAGTGATATCGGTCTGAAATTTTCTTTCCTCGATTTATCTCTGTCTGGCTTGGGTATCAAGGTAATATTGGTTTCATAGAATGAGTTTGGGAGGGTACCCTCCTCTTCTATTTCATGGAATACTTTGAGAAGTATTGGAATGAGCTCTTCTTTAAAGATTTTGTAGAACTCGGCTGAGAACCCGTCTGGTCCTGGACTTTTCTTTGTTGGTAGGCTTTTGATGACCTCTTCTACTTCATTACTTGAAATTGATCTATTTAAATTTTGTATGTCCTCCTCGCTCAATTTAGGCAATTCATATGTCTCTAGAAACCTGTTGATGTCTTCGAAATTTTCTATTTGGTTAGAATATAGATTTTCAAAATAGCTTCTAATTATGTTTTGTATTTCAATCGTGTCTGTTGTGATATTTCCTTGTTCATTCCGAATTTTGGTGATTTGGGTTTTCTCTCGTCTTCTCTTTGTTAGAGTGGCTAAGGGTGTATCAATTTTGTTTATTTTTTCAAAGAACCAACTATTTATTTTGTCAATTTTTTGTATAGTTTCTTTTGTTTCAATTTCGTTGATTTCAGCTCTGAGTTTAACTATTTCCTGTCTTCTACTACTTTTGGTGTTGGTCTGTTCTTCTTTTTCTAGGGCTTTGAGCTGAAGTGTTAGGTTGTTTATTTGTTGATTTTTACTTCTTTTATTGAATGCGCTCCATGAAATAAATTTTCCTCTATGTACTGCTTTCATAGTGTCCCAAAGATTTTGATATGATGTTTCTTTGTTCTCATTTACCTCTAGGAATTTTTTAATTTCCTTCCGAATATCTTCTGTTATCCATTCATCATGTAATAGCATATTGTTTAATCTCCAGGTGTTGGAGTAGCTTCTGTTTTTTACTCTTTCATTTATTTCTAACTTCAAACCATTATGATCTGATAGAATACAAGGTAGTGTCTCTATCTTCTTGTATTTGCTTACATTAGCTTTGTGGCATAATATATGGTCTATTTTAGAGAAGGATCCATGTGCTGCTGAGAAGAAAGTGTATTCGCTCTTGGTTGGATGGTATATTCTATAAATGTCCGTTAAGTCTAAATTATTGATTGTGTTATTGAGATCTATGGTTTCTTTGTTCAATTTTTGTTTGGAAGATCTGTCCAGTGGTGAGAGAGGCGTGTTAAAATCACCTAGTATTATTGTGTTATGGTCTATTTGGTTTCTGAAATTGAGAAGGATTTGTTTGACATACATGGATGAGCCACTGTTTGGGGCATAGATGTTTATGATTGTTATGTCTTGCTGATTTATGGTTCCCTTAAGCAGTATGTAATGTCCTTCTTTATCCCTTTTGACTAGTTTTGACTTGAAGTCCACCTTATCTGTAATGAGGATGGATACCCCAGCTTTTTTGCTGTGTCCATGTGCATGATATGTTTTCCCCCATCCTTTCACCTTTAGTCTATGTGTATCTCTTTCTACGAGGTGAGTCTCTTGCAGGCAACATATTGTTGGATCTTTCTTTTTGATCCAATCTGCCAGTCTATGTCTTTTGATTGATGAGTTCAGGCCATTAATATTTAGGGTTATTATTGAGATATGATTAGTATTCCCAGTCATTTGGTTCATTTTATTTATTTATTTATTTATTTATTTGTTTATTTATTTATTTATTTATTTATTTATTTTGAGACGACTTGGTTCTTCCTTTATTTGACAATTCCTTTAGGATGGTTCCTCCCATTGCTGATTTGTTTCTTTGTTTTTCATCTCTTCCTCATGGAATATTTTGCTGAGAATGTTCTGTAATGCTGGCTTTCTTTTTGTAAATTCTTTTAGCTTTTGTTTATCATGGAAGGATCTTATTTCATCATCAAATTTGAAGGTAAGTTTTGCTGGGTATAAGATTCTTGGTTGGCATCCATTTTCTTTCAGGGCTTGAAAAATGTTGTTCCAGGCCCTTCTAGCTTTTAGGGTCTGGATTGAAAAATCTGCTGATATCCGTATTGGTTTCCCCCTGAATGTAATTTGATTCCTCTCTCTCGTGGCCTTTAAAATTCTGTCTTTATTTTGTATGTTGGGCATTTTCATTATAATGTGCCTTGGTGTGGGTCTGTTGTAATTTTGTATATTTGGAGTCCTATAAGCCTCTTGTACTTGATCTTCCATTTCATTCTTCAGATTTGGGAAATTTTCTGATAGTATTTCATTGAATAGATTGTTCATTCCTTTGGTCTGTTTCGCTAAGCCTTCCTCAATTCCAATAATTCTCAAATTTGGCCTCTTCATGATATCCCATAGTTCTTGGAGATTCTGTTCATGATTTCTTACCATCTTCTCTGTTTGTTCAACTTTGTTTTCAAGGTTAAATATTTTATCTTCAATGTCTGATGTTCTGTCTTCCAGGTGTTCTATTCTATTGGTTATGCTTTCTATGGAGTTCTTAATTTGGTTTATTGATTCCTTCATTTCAAGGATATCTGTTTGGTTTTTTTTCAATATCTCTAACTCTTTATTGAAGTGATCTTTTGCTTCCTGTATTTGCTCTTTTAACTGTCGATTGGTGCGATCATTCAGTGCCTGCATTTGCTCTTGCATCTCGTTATTTGCTTCCCTGAGCATTTTAATTATGTACATTCTGAACTCCCTTTCTGTCATTTCTTCTGCCATGCTGTCGTTGGGTTTCATTGATGTAACATCTAGATTTGTTTGGAGCATTTTCTTTCCTTGTTTTCTCATATTGTTCAGGTATCAGTTGACCGCTGTGATATTGCAGATTTCCTCTATTGTCTTATAATATCTCTGAAGATTTCTATTATATCCCCTCTTAGTCTTCAGTAGCCTGAAATCTTGGAGGAAGTTGATAATGCAGTGCTCCACAAGGGAGCTGACTCCCTAGGGGTGGTGGCCTTCTGGTGGGGTATATTCCCTGCTAGTGGGCAGAGGTACCTTCACTTGCTGATGAATGGTCATCCAGAAGGGAAGTAGTTTGTGGGCTGATGCAAGACCAGTTTGGGCCTGTGTCTCTGATTTTACGGTCCTTTTGGGAGAACCTCACCCAACAGGGAGGAGTCACCCGGTGGGGAGGTCTCGCTGGTCAGTTTTCCTCCCAGAGGTTCCGTTCAATTCACAACTACCGCCTGGGCTGGGCAGCCTTCTTCTGCAATGATCCCAGGGACCCGGACCTACCTCCTGGGTCTGGAAGCCTCACCCTTCACAAACGAATCTCCTTCGGCTGCCTCTCCTCAGAGAAGCTGCCTGCAGTCCTGGAGCCTTCGCTCCGCCCCTCAGTTTGTCTGTGGGGCCCTTCCACCAAGAAGCCGTCTAGGACCCTGCTCTGCACTTTTCGCCTGGCTATGCGGCCCCTCCTCTGAGCAGCCACCTGGAGCCCCTTACAATCGCTCCGAGTCCCAGTGACCCGCCACACGCCTTTTCCTCCGGCAGCCACCTGTTGTTCCGTGCCGTCACTCTAAGACCAAGTGACCCACCATGCACCACTTTCTCCACCAGGCAGTTACCCAGAGATCTGGTGTGTCACGAGTCCCAAGAACTCACTGTGCACCTTCTTGTCCCGACTGCCTCCCGTAGCCCTGGTGCAGTCACTTCGAGCCCAAGCACCCCGCCGCGCTCCTCCTCCTTCTCCAGACAACCCCCTATGTTCAGGAGCGGATGCTCTGGGACCAAACCACTCACCACGCTGTTCCACCGGATAGCCGCCCAGAGCCCTGGCGCAGCTGTTCCAATTCCAAGCGACGTGCCGAGCCCGTATTTCTCCTTCTCCTCTGGGCAGCCCCCTGTGTTCAGGGGTGGTCACGTTCAGTCCAAACAGCTCACCAAGCACCTTCTCCTTTGGGCAGCCTCCCAGAGCGCGGGTGGGTTGCACCGAGTCCAAGCGCTGTGGTGAACAGCCACCTCTTCAATGCTCCCAGCTGTCTGCGATCACTGCTCCGGCGGGGGGGGGGGAGGGGCGCCCCGCCGGCAGTTCTACTTTGCAAAGATCCCTGCTTTCGGGGCTACCGCCCCGTCCGCCTGCCCAGTGGGAAACACTCACCCGGCTGCTTTGAGTTGGTCCCAAGTCTCTCAATATCTCCTTTTCTTGAGTCCTGAGTCCACGCTGCTCCTCCGGATAGCCGCCCGGAGCCCTGGCGCAGCTGATCCAATTCCAAGCGACGTGCCGAGCCCGTATTTCTCCTTCTCCTCTGGGCAGCCCCCTCTCCAATGCTCCCAGCTGTCTGCGATCACTGCTCCGGCGGGGGGAGGGGCGCCTCGCCGGCCGTTCTACTTTGCAAAGATCCCTGCTTTTGGGGCTACCGCCCCATCCAGGACTCCTGCCCCGTCCGGGACGCCTGCCCAGTGGGGGACTCTCCCCCGGCTGCTTTGAGTTGGTCCCAAGGCTCTCTATATCTCCTCTTCTTGAGTCCTGAGTCCTGGAGCAACACAAAATGCAGCCACCCTCTAGTCCGCCATCTTGAATCTCCCCTATGCATTTGTTTTTATTCACTATTTTAAGAACTATCTGTGTGAAAAGCATTACTTACTGTAGGATATAAGAAAACTTTAAGTAGTGTCCATTCTTAAGAACAGTACAGTCAAGGGATAGGTAGAACTTAACCAAACTAATTAATTATTGTAAGTTGTAACTATTGAAATTGCACTTAATTCCAGAAAATTCAGATATAAGTAAAGTTTAGGAGGAAGTTGCAAAAGGTTGACAGACCACCAGTGGTTCTTAAGTGATGACAGATTTAAAAAGAAAGAAATGATATTTTGGCAGAATGTTCTGAAGTGATCCTTTTCTCTGTATGCCACAAAACTAGCCATGAAATTATATTTTCAGACAAGAAGAAGTAATAAAAGAATTCAGTAGTATGTTAAACTATTGTAATACTTGTGTACTCATTAACTCATGCGATTCTCCTTGATAATCCTGCAAGGTGAGTGTTACTGTAGTGTAAGAGTGGATAGAAGAAATCAATGCCCTGAGACATTTGTATCCCAGCATCACACAGCTAATGAGGACAAACCTGACATTGGAGCCCTGGACCCTCTCACTCCAAAACACATTCTGTGTATAGGATGCCAACAGTTTTACAGGGATGTGTATCATCTACTAGCCTCTGCTTCCTTCATTTTAAATGGGTAATAACAATAGTCAAGTTAAATTTCAAATGCATTAAAAAAAAAAACAATATAAATGTTCCATAGATGGGGTGCTTATGCCACAAAAGTAAATGAGTAGCACTTTTTCCAAAAATAGGTGGAAGATGATACTGGGACTCAAGAGGGTTCATATGTATACTTCAAAAAAGGAAGATGACATTTGAAATGTGTTCCCAAGTACCACACTGCTGTTTTTCAGCAAGTTCTCAGTCTTTGCAGAGGAAACCTCTGAGAAAGTAGAAAGTAGACCTTCTCCTTGAAGGTATGGAATTAGTTACCTATGGTATAATTAGTTAATTATTCTATATTATCAATTGCAGCAGACTTAGCAGACTTTGATCACTTAGAACATCAGCATTTATTATGTCATGTATTCATTCATGGTTAAGCCAGTTCTCTAAACATTCTCTCATTAAACTGCAAGTAAGTCCACTCAGAGGGTGATATTAAAATTCAGTTTCTTGTAGGATGCTGGACTTGAGACTTAGAATTGCACAGGCTGTTGGACTCAGGCTGCTTTCAGTTTCCTGTCTCATGAGCCTCTGCATAGGGCAGTTAACATGCAGTCAGTGTGATCAAAATAAGCACAGGAGATAGAGTGCTACAAGATGGAAGACAATCTTTTTATAACCTAATCTCAGAAATTACATCACATCTCTTTTGCCACATTTTAGTTCAGTACAGGCAAGCTACTAAACCCAAAAACCATGTAAAGACAGAGAGTAATACAAGAGTATAAATAGAAGGCAGTGAGAATTATAGACCATTTGAAAAGATTTCCTGCTTTATGTGACTCTTGGCAACTAAATAAGTTACTTTTAAAAAGAAGAAAATTTAGGATCCATATTACCTGACCTCTAAATCCTGAAAATACTGTGAGAAAAGCAAATATCTGGTGAAATAAATTAAATGCCTAATGAAAATATAAATATAAAATATAAAATGCCTAATGAAAATATAAAATATAAAATTTTTCAGAGGGAAAAAATATCTTTCTGGTTTTATAACCATACTATGTCCCATAGGACTTATTTAAGTATTTAAAAGATAAAAACACATTGTGTGCATGTACGAATATGGAACAACAAATCCTACCACTATATACAACTTTAATGTGTAAATAAACACATGGGGAATGTACCTTGTCATGGGGGAAGGAGGAGATTACGGGTAGAGGAAAGTGCTTAAGCAAAGTCATACAGGTATCAGAGTTCATGTCGAGATCAGATATTGCAAGCATTGTGGGATCGCTGGATCTATAGAGGGAAATAGAAGAGACAGACTCAAAAAGATTGTGCATAGACTCATTCAGGAGTCTACAACTTCACTGAGAGTTTAGTTTTTACAAAGGAATTGCGTCTATCCTCATTCTGTTGTTTCTGCCGGTGTCTCCTTCCATTAACACATAGCTAAAGGGCATGTACTTCTCCAAATTTTCCTGTTGGTGGGTTTGCAAGGCAGTTGTGTACCTGGACGTGCATTCCTTAATCCAGCGTTGACTGCCTCACAGGGCATTAGCTGGCTCTCTGTGACTGACCAGGGAGCTGATGACAAGGGTGAGATGGATTCTTTGTAGTGTCTGAGTAGCAGTACTCTCCTTCCAAATCGATTGGAAATTTTTCTGTTTTTTCCAGAGAAGC
Organism: Sciurus vulgaris; assembly: GCF_902686455.1. Classification (NCBI taxonomy): domain Eukaryota; kingdom Metazoa; phylum Chordata; class Mammalia; order Rodentia; family Sciuridae; genus Sciurus; species Sciurus vulgaris. Next base: position 153,731,945 of record NC_136466.1, read on the forward strand.
TATAATATTTCCATGCATGCTGATTCAGAGTACTGCCCTTGGGTTGGCCTTTTCTTCTCTACTAGGGTTCCTCTTCTTCCCTACCATGATAACCAGCATCACAGTCACCTAGGACACTTTTAATAGGACTGATGCATGGGTCCCATTCAAGACCTGTTGGATCAGAATTTCTGGGACTATTGTCAAGAAACCTGCATTTGAAACAAGTTCTTTATGTCATTAAATGGACATCAGTTTTGGAATAATGTTGCCCAATTCTCCAGTGTCCTAAAGATGAGCACAGATTTGGTGAAATAAAAAAAAATAAAACCCGTCACTGTCTTACTTAGTGTAGTTGAGGTTTGAGGACTGCCTGGAGCAATTGCTTATAATTCTAAACCAATGCCATTTTTTCTTCCTTAAGTTGCCAAGATAATAACCCTTCTCTTACTTTTTGTAGATGCCTGGCTTTCCAAGTGGAATCTAAATAGTTTGCCTACCATTTTCTAATTTTCTTTATATTTTCCCCAAGTAAATATATGAAACTAATTTGTATTCTCAAAGGAAGAGAAGTTTGATACTAGAATTGGCGACATTTCAATAGCAGTTCTAAGAGTGATATACTGAAGAATGAATCACTTACAAAGTTTTCACACTAATTCACAAAGAACTGCAGTGTATCTTATTACATGAAAAAATCATCATTAGCATCACTGCGATCATCAACTTAATTTAGAAATGGTGCCATTTTTCTCACTATTATATGCTATGCAAATATAATGGAATCCAAATTTATGTTGTGAGAGCTTTTATTTTATTTGAAACCTTCAACTGCTTATGGGTATACTAACATAATCAAACTGCTTAGGAGTACTTTAAATCAACATAATTGCTCCATCAAAACCACATTTACAACATTAATGCCAGTCTTATTTTTATTTAATTAGTGTCAGATTTTCTCAGGAAGTTAAAACTACATGATGAACTTTTCACCCAAATGCTGAAATCCAGATACAAACATATATTTATACGGATATGATATAAAAAGTTGCTTCAGGAAGATTCCTTGAACCACACAGATTTCAAAGGTAGAATATTTATATCATAATATTATTACATTGACATGATATATCTAATCCATTTGTATAGTGATCTTATCAATTTAATATAGACTTTTAGCAGCAAAGACTTTATCTTATACATTTTTGATTCCAAGTTCTATTACACATTATGGAATATGTGGATATGTTCATAATTAATATATTACAAGTAGTTCAAAATTGTTTGAAGTATATTACATATTAACAACTTAAGTCAACAATCCTACATTATATCTGCTATTCATTACAGTCTCAAAACTATTCATCGTGATTATAAATACAACACTAGTATTGCAATAATTTTTCATTTATTTATTTCTTAGTGTATCTTAACACACCTTCCTTAATGATTAGGCCTCAGATTCCCAAAACAAAACACTTCATTAGAGGAGCTTATGGGATAATGACCATCAAGCACAATATACTGTAAAGAAAACACCATGTTAAAACACCAATCAAAAGAAGCAGACATAAAGGTATCAGGAGTTCCTCCACAAAAATGCTGCAGCTAAACTACAATGTTAGGGAAAAGAGATTAAAAATTGTTTCTATTTTGGGTTCTAGAGAAGTCGTCTGTCCCATTCTTGAGTAGAAAAAAGCATTGATACTAAGAATAAGGTAATTGAATATCAAAGAAATAATTAACTACACAGAAAATATTTAGGGCGAAGACAATTTTTTAATTGTCTTTGTCTCTCTCCCCTGTACCTTTCTCATTCCAATAATAAAGATAATCCAGGAGAGAAAAAAATAAGGTTTGTGTTTTGTTCCAGCCTGTGTGATATTTCAATATCATATAAGGTAATAAAGTAAAGGCTGAAAAAATACAACAGAAAACAGAAATTGGTATGAATGATGTTTTTGAAAATGGATGCTTACTTCAGAAGAGTAACAGGATTGAAGAAGGGCAGGTTTGGAGAATGGTAGAGAAAATGAATACAAAGATTCTATTATAATTTAAGACAGAAACTTTGCTGTTCTATGGAGTAATGACAGTATATGAAAATGGAAAGATTTAAGAGAAAGTGAAGACATTAAAATGATGAAAATTGAAACCCATTTAATGTGAAAACGAGGTGGGGGAGACATGAGTATTGGGGGTCAGGTTTCAGGGTTGGGAGCAGGCAGTACAGTAGAGGGGTGCAGTAAACTACTGCTGAACAGAGCAATAGAAATAGTAATGTTGAGCAAAATTGAAGAACTTAATTTTAAACAGAAAGGGTAAGATATGCTTGCTCCTCATACAGGCCATTTGCAATCAGTTGTGTACACTGGTCAAAAATTAGTAAAGATTTAACCTTGAAAAATATATTTGGAATCCATCAGCAAATAGATTATGAGTATGAACAATGAAAGTGAAGCAAACCAAAAATGTGCCCTTAGATGAAAGTAAAATGGGAAAATAAAACATGGATCCATACAAATGAGCAAAGATATTTAGGAGGTATAAGCCACATTTGATGAATCAGGAAAGTATAGCAGGGGTTAGAACACAGCTTATAATTTTGTGCATTATATTCTTATTGCTTTTGCATCTTAGTCGATTATAGTGAAAGAAAACAATGTGGAAATATAAACTATTAATGATTTATTATATCCTTGCAAGTGGATGTTTCATAAATTTAATTACTTACCAAAGGACATTTGTTAATTATTTTTGGTATAAAATCATCTTGATTACAAAACTGATATTAATGAGTTTTATGTGTTTTCAAAATTCAAATATTTCAAATTTTTTTGTTCATTTATTAATTCATTTTTAATTATTTATATTTTAACTAGTACATGAAGGCATAAAAGTTATGCATATTCATGGGAGTAACAAGGAATATTTAAACATCTTTCACCTTGTATAATATTTATATTAGGATAAACATGTCTATCACCTGGAACATTAATCATTTTTTATGGTGAGACAGAACCCTTTTCTCCAGCTTTCTGAAGTGTGCCATACATGGCCATTATCTACATTCAACTCACCATGCAGTCGTTCAACAGAACCTTTTCCCCTTATCTAATTATAAATGGAACCCACTGATACACCTCTACCCATTCCTCCTGGCCTCTCCTCTCTGAAGCTTCTGATAATCATCACTCAGCTCTCAAATTCTATGAGATCAAATATTTTGTATCCCACATATCAGTGAGATCATGCAGTACTTGTCTTTCTGTGTTTGGTTTACTTCACTTAGTATGATCATCTCTGTTTCTATCCTCACTGTCACGAGTAGCAGAATTTCGTTTTGTTTCAATGGCTGAAAAATATTCCATTGTGAATATATACCAAATTTTCTTAATCCATCCTTCAAGTATTGGACTTCTGTCCTTTCCTCTTCTTGGCTTTTGTGAGTAAGGCTACAATCAACTTGGCAGTGCGTTTTTCCTTTTGACATACTTAGTTCGTTTCCTTTGGGTACATACCCAAGAGTGGAAATTTGAAATCATTTGGTAGCACAATTTTACAGTTTCTGAGGAAGCTGTTTTTCCCAGATGGCTCTACTAGTTTATATTCCCACCAACAATGTCCATGGCGTCCCTTTTTGCCACCTCCTCCCCAGCACTTTTCTTTAGTCTTTTGGATGACAGTCATTATTGCTGGGGTGATGCAGTACCTCACTGTTGTTTTGATTTATATTTCCTTTATGATTAGCAATGTTTAGAATTTTTTCCTATTCCTTATTGACAACAAAATATTAATCTAATGTTGTGATTATGATAAAGGCAGGCATTTGAGAATAACCTTTTATATTGCAGATGATTTTACAGAAAGTAAAATAGTGATACTGCCATTTACCGGTGAGGAGTTCTGCTTCCTCAGGTTTTGAAGTATAACATCAGAGAAGCATGCCAAGGCAAACATATTAAACAGGTTTTATTTAAAGGTAACAATACAGACTTCTCCCAGGAGAGAGAAGGGAGCCATGGCTGATGTTCTAAAGTCTCAAGAAGTGAGCACACCCTACATCTTTTGTTAAGGTCTCTTTTGTTCTCCAGTTCTCTACTCCCTTGTCTTTCCTTCCTGCCTATGTGACTGGGCCTGGTTTTGCAGGTGAGATGCATAAAATGAGAAGCAAATGGGCAGGGGGAGGGCCAAAGTGATTCAACCAGGTAAGGGCCCAGGTGGCATTAATTACCAGCTCCTTGCTTGTAGTCCCTGACAAGTGCAGGCAAATTTTGTAATCAATGAGCTCCAGAGATCCTTGATATTCCATTCTTCCAGGGGCAATCTCCAACTTCCAGAGGTAGATGGCCTTCATGGCCTCCATTTCCTCGATCTTACTGGATCCTCTATTTCTACACTAACTGCCTGTCCCCAATTCTGGCTTCAATAGCATCTACAGGTGTGTAGATTTTATTGACCCTGGGTTAATTCAGGGAACATGCATTGACAACCGCAGCATCAGTGGGGTGTGATCTATAGTTTTCCTGTTGTAGCAACTCCATCTAAACTGTTTTAGCTCCTCAGATCAGACTGTTTTTAAGACTTTATTTATTCATTTGTGTTATGGGGCGCAACTTAAGAACAGACCAATCACCACTGAGAAGTCCAAATTTGAGAGTCTTTATTAAGCCGGCCAGCTGACTGTCTCACACAACACCCCAAAAGTGGCTATTGGGAGAATAGCCCAGACCACAGGGTTGTAGGGGTTCTTATACCAAAAATCACATTAATCATAAGTGTCTGTTGCTATGATTCAAAATTACACATTAACATCATGAGATCATCGACAGAGGGGGAAGTGGGTCAAAATGACCCTTACCTAGGTACAAACTAAAGAATGGTTACTAACATCTATCCAATCACTGTTCACATGGTACATTGTTTAGGAGCAATAGGGATCAAAAGAGAGCAATTTTTCTTTACATAGGAATTATCATTCTGTATTGTTAAACATGTCACACTAAGTAACTGATGATGGGCACAGAGTGGGAGTCTTCATGGGAGAAGCTTATTTCCTACATAACATGGAGTCTCAGAGCAAAATGGAGTCTGTTTAGTCATTTCCCTTAGAGTCTGGCCTATAACATTCTCATGGAGTCAGATCTGTCAGCCCATCACAATTTGTATGTTTAATTGACTATCATGTATTAGCACTGTGCTACATTCTGAATGTTTCAAGATGAATATGGTACACTTCTTGTCCTTAAGGAACTTGAAGTATCCCATACTTAATCTTATTTCAAACTTTTATATACATAATATATTTTTCCTACAGTTTTCATTATGAAAAATAAAAAGATTAGTAGTATTGTTAAGGATTTATTTTCCTTTAGAGAGCTCAGAAGGTAATATTTGACTTTAACATAGGTATGTATGAATAATTTAAATCCTCTTTATGGATTGCTCAGTCTGGCTGCATATCATACCACTGTAATTTGAACAGAGTCATTATTAAACATGACTTAACTTAACTTGCAATTTAGAAGTGAACTGGTTTAAAGAGGAAAGCCAAAGAAAGCCTATAATATTCATTCATTGTACCTTACTCAGTTTGAATCATTGTAATTCAGTTTTTGGTATAAAAGGCTACAATTCCAATTTTGAAGTTATTGTACTTATAATTTAGTACACAATCACAAAATTGAATTTTAACTCATTTAGTTATTCAAAAGCCCTTGCCATTTTTAAATAAGGAAGCAAAGTAGCTCCAGTGTATACTAATAGGACAGGAGCCTGGTGTTTGCTAGAACTTCACAGTTTTCAAAATATTTTGTCTTAGACTTCTCATTTGGTTCTTAGATATGTTGTATTATTTGACTATATTTATTGAGTATCTCCTGTGTCAAATACTCCAAAGCCCTTTCTTGACTCTGAACTGGGTTTCCCCAGGGAATGGTGCCTGGCATGCATTACAAAGCTGTCTTATGGAAGAGAGGTGATAATCACCTGGGTGACCTCAGGCAGCATGCTTTCTTGCTCTTCAGTTCCCTCATAGACATCTCAGATCTCAGGATGTGACAAGCACACTAAGGAAACTCAGAGCCCTGCCTTGGCTTTTACAGAAATCATACGGAAGATTCCTGCCCATTTTCTCACCTATATATTATTATATATAGATATAAAATGTTCAAATTTTATAGAACATTAGGATACTATCGCAAATTAAATCTTATAGAGTCTCAAGAGACTATGTAAAGAGAACTCTTGATGAAGTTATCACCTTCTGTTTGCTCTCTGTGAAAGCATTTGGCACTAAAGAAGTGCAAGAGAACAGTATGGTTACATAAATTTTACATTCTCTTTAGATAAAAATCCTAAGGATTATCAATGTTTATATATAAGAAGAGTCACTAATGACCTGTTTTTAAAAGAAATTTCTGATTTATGTTCCAATTGATAGGGAACAGAGAGACTAGAGTTGTAGGCAGATGAAGTTAGGGGAATAATTATGCTAAATGGACTAATTGTGCTAATTCCCACTCGTTTCTCTTTTAAAAATCAATTTACCTGCAGCCTTGCCTGGCTTAAATTGACAGAATGTTACAGTCCTCAGCACTCTACCTGTTATATAAAGGAGAAATGCAGGTCCATGTGCCAAAGAAAATACAAATTACTCTGAAAAGGGAAACTTTTGTGACCTTACACAGACCAGATCCTGGAACTCAGGGAGAAAAAGGAAATGCCCCCAGATCATAAAATGTGCAAGAATAATCTCCTGTTAGTACCAGTCAGCATGGGCCATAGTGACCTGCATGGGTAGTGAGGACTTAAAACTCCAATGTCATCCTGCTACCAGACAAGCCAAGAGTAGAACTCTCTGGAAACTTCCCTGGGACCCCCAGTAAAACTGACAGACAGGAGAGGAAGACTCTCACTCTCTAAGAGGACTCACTGTTTGCCTTGAGAATGCCCACTTTTCCCTTTTCCTGTCCCTCTACCATGCTATTAAACTCATACCTGTTACTCTGAACGACACATCTGAAGTCTTTCCAACCTGATCCCAAGAATCAGGGTTTGCATGGAGGCTGGGGATGGGGGCATGTGATTTGGTCCTGATACCTGAGTTTTACAGAAAGTCACAGCTCTGTTACACAATGGTGGCCCCGCTTAAGGATTTATCCTATCCAACAAGTGCTTCTGATTCGGAGGCTGATTTTCACACCCTTGGGTAGTAGTGTCTGTTTTCCATTCCTTTGAACTTGGGATGGAGTTTTGGACTAACTGATTAACACAAGGAAGAAGTATTGTTTTGTGACTCTCTTAGATCCTAAAACGCAGTGGTCTCTGTCTGTGTTTCCCCCTTTCTTGTAATGTTTACAGATGAATCGTAGTCACTATACTATAAAGAATCCCAAGCTACAGGAAGAGTCCTAGGGGAGTTTCTTAATTTACATCTCCAAGTCTCAAGAAGCAGTGCCAGTCTTCTTCAATACATTTTTTTAAAATATTTATCATCATCAGGAGTAGTTATATCTTGCTACATAACAAATCATCACAGATTTTATTTGGTTCTGGAATTCCAAGAGTTTGTCTAAAAGGAATGGTTTAACAATGGAAGACCTTCTTTTACAGGTTGTATTTTTGTCTGATTTCATGGTGAAACCCTCTAGAACAATGTTAAAGTGGCAAGATCAGATATTCTTGCCCTGTGTATATTACAGAAAATGTATCTAGTTTTTACCATCATGCTAACTCTTAGGGTCTTATGGGTACTTTATCAAGTTGAAGAAACTGACTCCAATCTGTTCATTTAGAGTCTTTTAAAATATATTTATAGTAGATGCTTTATATTAATCTTATTTTTTATCATGAAGGGATGTAGGAGTTTGTCAAATACTAGTTCTGAATTTGAGATTCAGATGTGACTTTTTGGTTTTCCTCTACCAATACTATTGATAAGTGATTATTCTTTGATGTTGAATCAACTTTGCCTCATTAAGATAAATATCATTTGGTTACATTATGCATTTACTTCACAATTTACTGTTGGAATTGATTCACTATTTTATTAGGGAATTTTGGGGCCTTGTTTACAAAATATACTAGTCTGTACTTTTGCTTTCTTCTGAAGTTTTTGTTTGACTTTGTTATCAAGTGTTTCCTCTATTTTGAAGAACTGGCACTGTTTGGTTTTAAAATCTTTGATAGAATTTTCTGTAAAGACATCTGGGAAAAGACTTTCCTTTGTGAGGAGATTTTTCGTTATGACTAAATATTCTTCCCTGTTTTAGGACCATAAATGTTTCCTATTTTTTCTGTCAGTTTTAATAATATGAATCTATATAACAATTTTACCATTACTTTATTTTTGACATAAAATAATTTATCATATTTATTTACAATATTTTGCTTTATGATATGAAATAATATTTCTTATTTTATTCTGATTTTGGCAATTTGTGATTTTCCTTTTCCTTATTTTACATTTGTACTTTAAATGTGAAAAGGCAGTCCTAATTCTAATTCATTGAATAAGCATGAGAACAGACTGTGATATCCTCAAAGATGAGGACAAAGATCTGACACAACATTTTGAAGGCATGAGAGACAAATATGAAATTATTTCTTGGTTATCTTATACGGATGCCAAATTATTAATGAACAAGTTATTAAATATAAACAAGGTAGACTAATGATAATGGGAATTTAAATGGTCTATTAGGAATGTAACAATTATGTGTGACATCGATTATTTAATGTTTACTAAGCCAGTAATTGAATTTGTTTTATATGTATTCAGCAATAAGTAGCCTCTATATGATTTTGTTGTCAAATATTTGATCATAATACTCACGCTGAATCAATGTTAAACAAATTTCATTATTGGTCTCCAAAATGTAGATTAGATGACTCAAAAAAGAAACAGGTCACTACTTTGTCAACACAATTTAGTAAATTATATACCTAAATGAAAGAATTCTGCATTACTTTTATAAATTATATGCTATAGCAAAATGTTCAAGGCTTATTAGATTGCAGTAGTTCTCATACAGAGGTGTTATTGCCTCCCTAGCTGGCACTAAGGAATTCAATATGTCATTTTTTAAACCTTTAATTATGAAAAATTTTTAAATGTATATAATAGAAGAAAGAATAACATAATTAAATCCATGAACCCATTACTCATTTTCAGCAATGTGAACATGCTCTTGTTATTGTTTTTCCTCTATCCTTGAATGAACATTTATTTTATAGTTGCTGCAATGCTGGCTTGTGACATTTAATTTTTAGGAAATCTAGGTGTCGTACAGTGCAGAGAATTGTTCCACACAACAAAGATTTGTCTTAGTTAAAACGCTTTAAGCATCCCCTGGAGAAGCACTATTAGTAATAAGTTATTACAGTATTGATGGGTTTTTGTGACAATTTACTCATGGGGAGCAGCTGTTAAAAATGATATTTTAAGGTAATAAATAAATACTTAAAAAAACAATTTTTGATGGATAAAGGCAGGCCTAAATTCATTTTGATAACCTTTTTAAATATGATAAAAGTAAATTGTTAAGATAAATATAGTCAAGGAATAAGACTTGTCTCCTGTGGAAGAATCCCACTCTTACACTAACCTAATGAAATAAAACTCCCATCCTAGAAAACAGTGGAAAGGAAATTCCCCTCTTCATGTGGCCTCTGGACTTGAACCTACCTTACCATGTAAAATAGAAAGTAGAGATTGTTTACCATTGTCCAGATGTTGAATAGGTTGTCATTCTTCTTAACATAACAAAATCTAACACACATGCTTGTCAGTTTTGATAATTTTATTCTTTTTAAAAGACATTTTTGGGGTGAGAGAAAAATGGAGGAACTTCAGATTACATAGAAGGAAATGAGGAAGGAATATGAAAAATGGTGGACTGAGACAGACACCATTACCCTATCTACATGCATGATTACATGAATGGTGTGAATCTACATCATACACAAACATAGAAATGAAATGATGTACCCCATTTGTGTACAATGAATCAAAATGCAGTCTGTAAAAATAAAAAGTAAAAATAAATTTTTAGTAGTTAATGGACATTTATTTATTTATATGTGGTACTGAGAATTGAACCTAGTGCCTCACACATGCTAGGCAAGCACTCTACCACTGAGCCACAACCACAGCCCCAGATAATTTGAATCTTTGTAAGAATTTGACTATTACATTGTGGCTATATAATTGTCAGCTTGCTTTTTTAAAAATAATAATATGTAATAGAATTGAGGCACTGACTGAGGAGCCAGAACTCTGATGCCAAGTCAGGGTTGTGGTTCTGGAAAAGTCACACGTCCCTCATTCTTTTTTCAGAGTTGCACATGCATAATGGTGACAATAATAGTATCTATATAACAGTTACCATGAATGATAAATGAATTAATCTATATAATATACTTTAGAATGTTGATTCATTGCAAACTTTATATAGTGTTCAGCATTTGTTTTATTATCATTGTTGATTTACAGTTTCTTTACAAAACTAAACCAAGTTTAGCAAATTTATTTTTTATCCATATTCTACAGTACATAAATGATAAGTACCAATAAAAGAAGTGTATATGGATAATAAATTGAGAATAATAAAAGGAAAATAATAAGAACTTTATCAAAACATTGAAAGTTATGTAAAACACGGTCTTACTTTATACAACAAATTTATGAGGTAGGGCCCATTGATATCATGTGTTCTATATGGAGAAACAGTGAAATAACTGAGTAAGAAAGGTTCAATGACTTGAAAACTAAGACAAAGTTTTCTGTCAAATAAGTTAATGCCCTTTGGCCAATATCAGTGTTTAAGTAATATGTATTCTCAAAATCATTCTCCAAGATTACCAATATACCTTTCATAATCACATCAAATATCCTCATTTCATGTTTTCTCTGTCCATACTGATACACAAGAGTGGATTTCACAGTGATGTATGCAATGTGTAGATATGTCTTACACTAATATTCAGAGTGATTTTTACTTATTTCTGATGAGTTTTGTAGCCACGTCAGAATCAGTCATTTACAAACATTCGTTACTTTTTCATGTACCCATTTAAAGCTTTTCAGATAGAGGTCTGTAAGAATACTATAAATCTTAAATACACTGTAGAAGAGTTTAACTTGTACACCAATCAAAACAGATTGTATGGTAGAATAAACATGTCTTTCAATTTTCATGTTCCTGGGCTTGCATTTTTAACACCCTATTCTTCTAGCTGTATGGTCTGGGTAGGCCTTTAAAAATTTGAGGCAACTGATTCATCTGTAAAATCTTAAAAGGTGAATTTTATATGTAGTAAGCTAAAACTTACAAAGCATAAAAGAATTATAACTAATTAATTTAATAAGTTATTTATAGCCTCCTTCAGCAAATGACAGGTAGCAAAGAGTAAGTCATTAGGCTGAGCCCAAAACCTGTGATGGGATTTTAGCAGAGATGTATTGTCAAATGATGTTCATTTTGATACTGTATAAAGGAGATATTCTCTAATAAAAGTTTGCTTATCCTTTTCTATCACCAACAAGTAATTTCAGGATGTCCTAACTTTCTGTGATATCTCTTGATTCTACTCCCTTTAATCTATTTTCCTAATTTTAATTTGTGGAAAGCAATGTCTCGTTCTTCTTGTTATTTATTGTTCTTTTTTTCCAGAAGAAGCTTCTGAGAGAATTAATTGCAAAAGGGTCATTTAAGATGTAAAACCTGGCAGATAGTAAAACTTTTACTATATTTATACAACTTAGAAAACTATATTTTTATAATGAAATGAAAAAAATGTCACTAATGGCAGATATTGCTCTTGTGAACTAGCCATTTTAAGAAGGGTAAGTCATTCCATCAGAAATGCACTAAACTTATAAAACATCAGCTAAGTGGTTGGTCATACTTGACAGTGAGTTTCAGGGATGAACCCTGGTAATGTGCCTTGTTAGTGTTCTGACATCTAAGAAACAGTGTTGTATTCATGCTCTTTGTTGAAGAAACAATAGCTAACAAAATTTTTAATCAGAATTTATGTTTTTATGTTTTCAACAGGTAACCCCTTATTAACCAGCAAAGTCAACATACTGATCAATGTCCTAGATGTCAATGAATTTCCTCCAGAAATATCTGTGCCATATGAGACAGCTGTGTGTGAAAATGCAAAACCAGGACAGGTATCTTAAAAATACTGTGAATTAAGCGTGTATAAAGACACCATGGTGGGTGGTACACAACTGTAATTTCATGGCCTTGGGAGGCTAAGGCATGAGGATAGCAAGTTTGAAGACAGCTTCATCAATTTAGTGAGATCCTATTTTATAATAAAATAATAATAGAAAGAAGTGAAATGTAACTCATTGGTAAAGAAACCCTGGGCTCAATCCTAGTACCCACTCCCCCGCAATAAAAGAAGGGTATAAAGATTCACCACATGTATATATTTTCTATTCTAAGTCCAGACATATATACATGTGCATATTCTTACTTTTCAGAATAAGTCTTCATAAAATAAATCATAAAAGATAATAAATGTGTGAATTAATGATGAATGCAAGGATGTGAAGATAATCCCATATGGGATAAAGTTTTGGTTTCTCAGTGCAAGTTCTTTGTATTATGGATTTTGCCATGTTTGTACTCCCTTACTGTGGCTTTTCTAAATAGCCCAACTGTGAGCAAACACTCTAGAGTGAATATTTTCCAGGGTTTGTCTTGCTTTTTATCCCATGCTTTCATAAAGGGTATAACAAAGACTTCATGCATAGTGAACACATAAAGTTTTCTTCTCTTATAACTTCGAGGACACCAGGTTATTCAAAATGTTTGAATTATATTGTGCTTTTTAAGTCAGTATTTCTCAGGCCAGTGGATGTTCTAGTGCAGCGATATTATAAAGGAGGACCATGCCATTAATGAAAGCTAATGTCAAAGTTCTAGACATTATGTGGGGTGATGGTGGGTAGACAGTTTTCTTCTTTGCTTCCCCTACTCTCTTATAAAAAAAATGAGTGGATAACATAAAGAGAACTGGGCATGGATAAAATGGTAAGAATTTGTCAGGAAACAAGAATATGAATAAACTTATACTGTGCACCTAAGTTCAAAAGGGAAAGTGTATCAGTGTGCTTTGGATTGAAGTAAATTTCCATCCCCTTTAAGCAGCATAACCACTTATTTAAGTAATTTCAATGCTTACTTGAAATAAACCTTCAATTTTAAACAATATTTTTTAAAAGGGCATGCTTTAAAATTTAATGTCTTTCAATTTGTGCATGTAATACTACCTAGTAGATCATTTTTTCAAAAGCTGTGCACCTGTGAAACATACTATCAATACAACTATTACATGAATTTATATAAAATTTAAGGCAGTGTTCACTTTCACATTAGACACTAGTCACATTGCAAGTGCTCAGTAACTGCATGTGTCCAGCAGATACCATTTTGATGAGTAAAGTTATATTTTCATAAACCTGGAAACTTCTGGTTGACTGTGTTGTCCCCAATCATTCATAGATAATGTGGAAAAATCATTAAATGAATTACACAACTACATATTTTCATCGTGTTCCCTCAGAGAAGAAATCTGTGTCCTTAGTAGAGAATAGTGAGACCCTATTTTACAATAATAATAATAATAATAATAGAAAGAAGTGAAATGTAACTCATTAGTAAAGAAACCCTGGGTTCAATCCTAGTACTAAATTTTATCACCTTAAATTGCATCCACCATATTCATAGGTATCTGTTCTGCTCTAGTGTTTGAAATAGTAGATGTTACATAAATATTTGAGCACATATAAATTAACTAATTCAATTAATTGGGAAATTAAAAGATGTTTACCAAAATTCTACAACTTGCTCATTTTCAATTTTGAGATGTCCCATTGTGCCAAAGTTTTTTTAAAAATGCCATCTTTTGTCTTCTTAATAATTAGGAACCAAGCCTATAATATGTACAATCAGTATAATGAGAAATTACTCTCCATTGACATACGATCTCTCAAAATGTATACATGCATTCTACTGTCATGTACAACTAATTAGAACAAATTAAAAAATTTTAAAAATAAAACAAAATTACATCTCAAAAAATTAAAAAGGAATGAGACTCAAAGGGATGATATGACACTGTGTCACAAAGTTGGCATATGAGAGGATCAAGGTGCACTATGAGAGCTTCCAACCCAGGGTTCCTTCCCGCTGAGACACACTGATTATTGTGATCAACAGAATCTGAGATTTTAGTAGATTGACTCAGACATTTGGTGTCACACATTTCTAGTATGTATTTTCAGCATAGGTATTTTGTTCAGCTAAGTATATTAAATGTCTTTTCAAAAACTAGTATCAGATTAATCAAAATCTTATAATGCTCCAAGTGAAAGCAGCCTCTGGGAACAGAGCTCTATTTAGTTATATTTGTCTAATAAAGTAAAAGGTTTGAGCTCTTGGTAAAAGTCAACCAGATTTTCTTATTTGTACACAAAGTAGTGAAAAATCTGTTGTGTTCGTGGAGACTCTATATCAATAAATATCTGTTCGGGTTTCATGTCCTATTCTACAATACTTATGTAGGAAGAAGACAATACTTTCAGCACAGTGCTGAAGTGAACCTTGAGTTTGCAGAATGTGTGATATTCATGTGTTTTCTGCTTTTGAGCTCCAACTATAGTGCCCCTACAAGCCATGCAAAGCAATGATCTCTCTCTTCTGGATTTATGTATGTGTGTACTTATCTAAAAGGGAAAGAAATAGTAGAAAGGAATACGGTCTTATGTAAATCAGGGAAAATTTATTTGGGAGTTATTTCCTTTAGGACAGTGCTCCCCAAATAACATTTTCAGTAAATGAAAGTCTTTAACAGTTTCTGTGTCTATATGCTGTCCTAAAACCATTTTATTTCTTCAAAAATATGTTCTTGATATTTTGTCATTAAATATTTTTAATTTAAATGGCAGTAGCTAACAATATGAAGAAAATAAAATCGAAATTAACAATCAAATCATGGTTCCTCAGTAATGTATAGAAGTTTTATGGGTGAAATACTATGATTGGAGTATACTGGTTCAGTGAAGGAAAGTTGAATTTTTCAGGATTCGTATGAAAATTTTCATGAAATTATCACATTTCTTCAACTAATGATGAATTATGAAATTCTCATCCATGACAATTATACAGGGTAAATAAATTCTGTGCAAAGAATTTGCACTAGGACATGAAATTAAAATTTCTAATTCAGAACCAATCAAATTCTAATTTTGTTACTAATACTGCACTGATACTCAAATTTCAATGTAGCTGTTATTCATCTATCCATCATTTAGGTATACCTGTATGTACGAATATATGCGAAGGTAAATTGGAGTCAAGAGATTGGATTTTAACTAGGAATAAAAAGAAAATGCAGATGAATCACAGGTTTAATGGCATCAGTCATATGATGCATATATTACACAGTGGGACAATTGAATCTAAGGTCTTCCTCTACCAGATTGAAATTTAGTTCAAGAACACTATCCTCTGACCAGCACACATCCTTTTTCTTTTCCCACATGTACTTTCTGAACTTAGTCTGTCTGACACACAGTTATGGAATGTGTTGATTCAAAAGTGCCTGAAAGCTATTCTGATTGTGCTTTGTGTGACAGAATGGAACCCATGTGCTTGTGCATGCTAAGTAAGCACTCTACTACTGAACTGCCTCTCTAGTCACTTAAAGCCATTCTGATTTGCTTATCTCTGTCGTGAATTATGAATGTTATAGTTTGGCTCTCAGAAGTTACTTCTTTGTTTGTTTTCAAAGTTTTAAGGGCATCTTACTGAAATATGATTTTAACTAGATGATACACAACTTTTGGTGAGAGTTAAGAACATTTTTGAAATAGGTAGCACAGTACTTATTATATTAAATGTATAAAAACATAGCTTTATTCCTAACCAATGAGGGAAAATTAGCATAATAAAGAAACAATATATATTTTTCTGTTTCCTTTGTTTTATTTGTGCATGAAAATGAAGCTGATTCTTACAATTTTGCTATGGCAAGCGCTTTTAGATAATCAGATATTTTGCTTCCAGTAAGCAGCTTAATATTTAGGCTAGAAAGCATTCAATTCGTCTAATTTAAAATGCAAGGAAGTACATTTTAATTTTATTTTGCTTATTAGTGAGAATTTTCAATGCTGTTAAGCTTTTTAGTTTCACGGATATTGATTTAGAATTAACCCATGTCCTATAATTGAGCCTGCTATTAATACCTGTAAATGTTTAGAAAATTTTTTATAAAAATTATGTGTGAGTAATTGGCCTACTGATATGAATTTTAAAAGTATCATTTCTGTCTACTTGCATGCTTCATTAAATAGATTTATAAGCCTGGTATGTAAAGTTCCCTTTGAAACTGACTGACTTCAAGTTTAATCTCAACTTTGTTTCAGATAATTCAGATAGTCAGTGCTGCAGATCGAGATCTTTCACCTGCTGGGCAGCAATTCTCCTTTAGATTATCCCCTGAGGCAGCCATCAAACCAAATTTTACAGTCCGTGACTTCAGAAGTAAGTATAAGCACTTAAAGATTCACCTCTTTGTCAAAGGGCACAAGTAGAAGAATCAATGATTTTCTTAAAAGCATTCAGTTGTGTAAAATAAAGAAATCCACATATGAGAAATCTAAAATTATCTAAATAGTAATAAATTAAATATTTAATCTATATAGACTCTATCTAGATGGTCAGTTTTACTTCTCATTATACAAAGGGAAGTCTCTTAATGAGTCATGCATGTAAAAAGCTATCAGAGAAATTGAAAGTTGTCCCTGATTCCCATGCACATTTCTTGTATATACAAATAGGTAACTCTATAGTACCTGTTTTATTTTAATAGCACACAGTAGAGGACATTTTAAGAATGCAGACATTGTAATTAGAATGATAGAGGTTTGCATTCTCAGCTTGTACTACCTAAATGGTGGATTCTCAGTGTGGAAATTATACTACACAATGAGAATTCACTGTATTTATATTAAATGTATATATGCAAAGTATTAAACACATGGTGAAAATATATTACAGCCACTGTGATTTTTGCTACCACCTCATCTACCATGTTTTACACTTACCTTTCTACCACTATTATGGCCAGCATTGTACTACTTCTGCTATTACTATTGCATATGATGCTGTTATAACCATGACAAAAACATAGATGCTGAATTTCAGATGTTCTTCAATTCATGATGGAATTGTGTTTCCATAAATTCATCATAAAAATTGAAAATACATTAAATTGATAATGCATACAATATACCTACCCTACTAAACATCAGGGTTTAGCCCAGCCTACCTTAAATGTGGTCAGAACACTTTGTTAGTTTACAGTTGGTCAAAAATCATCTAATGGATTGCCTATTTTAGAATAAAGTTTTAATATCTCATACAATTTTTAAATATCATACTAAAAGTGAAAAGGGGAACAGATTCATATCATGGGTATGCGTTCATACATCATATAGACTAAACATCTTTAACCATGAAGTTGGGAACTATCTATATTAAGGTTTTTGTGTTCTCTATATTTGCAAATTACTCTGAGTTTATAGTTTTTTGTTGTTATTTTCCTTTTTTGCTTTGGCTTTTTTATCTCTTCAAAATTTCTATATGGTAAAAAATAACAATTAAAATGCCAGACTTTATAATATTGGGTAGTGAGAAGCTGATGTTTTAATAAATTCTGTTTCTAGAACTAGTACATAAATTATAATGGAATGATAACGATGGTGATTCTTGATAGAAATCACGGATTTTTGAGAAACTGGCTTGTTGTAAATAATTAGGTAAAGAAATTGAATTCCCCATATGTTGTCACCAAAGGAAATTAAGTGGGGATGGCTCAATGCTGTAATCTGAAGAGCAGCTGTATGTGAAACAGCATCCCAAAGTTGAAGGATTTTATAAATAAAGTGACTTCACGTTTATTCATGAAAAAGGTAACACTTCTGAAACTAGAATGGGACAATATTTGTAGTTTTCAGTTAGAGCAACACACATAAAATAGATCTATCCAAGACAAACATATTTATAAGTGAATTAAATCACCCTATTTATAAATAAATCAAAGGGGTAGTAATTCAAACACAGTGACTTTATAAGTCTTTATAGAGTTTAAGCAAGAGTACAACATGTTCAGATTTGTATTTGGGGAAGATCAGTCTCTACATAAGATGGAAAAGACATGACAGGAAGAAAAGACTAGTTCTGACACCTTTGCAGTATATGGTGAGTCTTAGACCAGGATACCGTCTGTGAAGACGAAGACAAGTGGATGGAGAAAGAATTCACAGAGCTTAATGCAGGGTGCCCTAGGACTGATTCATGAATATAGTGAAGTCAAATCAGATTTCCAGATCATAGGACTGTGCAACAGGTAGGTGCTCACGTTTGCTTGTGGACTGTACATACACTTGCTACAGAATTTAATGTCAACTACTGCACTGCTTTATTGCAAGTTATATTTGTACACTTATTAGGGTACAGAAAACATTTTAGGAGTGGAAATGAGCTTTATTGTACCTTTTTGTTCTCAGTGTTGGCAGTATAAAATTTTCATAAAATCTATTTTCAAAAAACATAATAAATTGAAAAGAAAAATTTTAAAAATCACAAAAGGTTATGGTCATTGTGGTGCAGACAAAGATCACAAGTTCGAGGCTCTACAAACCAGTGAAACCTTGTCTGAAAATAAAAACATAAAAGGCTGAGGAAGTAGCTCAGTGGTAGAACATTCCTGGGCTCAATCCCCAGTATGGTTACACAAACCCACGCTACCTTTTGACATAAATTGAGCTTAAAAATATCAAATCCTTATCTTATTCCAAAGATGTAATATCAGACTTCATATTTCTATTAATTATTTTCACTCAGGTTACAATACTTGATCTTTGTTCCTGTTCCTCAGCCTCATGTAGATAACTATCAAAGTGCTGAAGATTTCAGCATTGCTTTGACCAGTCCCCATTTTTCCATCTTTATTGTCACCACAGCCATTTGATGTGAGTAAATCTAATTGGGAATATTATAGTAGACACTTGGCATTTTAAACTTTTGTTTCTTAATTTTAAAGTATTCTGACTATAATAATAACAAAGTAATCTTACCAAAACAAACCCTGATCTTATCACATAATACTTGATCATCAAGGTACTTCCTATTGCCGTCAATGTAGAGAAACTGTCTAACTTCTGGTTGGTGGATTGGGAATCTACAAACAGTGCAATGGAACATGATCGAAATAATGACATATTTCCAACAGACTTATATTTTATTGAGTAACATATTTTTCTAATTTTTTAATCTTATTCCCAAATGGGAATCATGAATGTTACTATATTAAAATACAATAAACTACATGTTAATGTATTTCCGAGGATAAAAAATTGTTTTTAGGAGTTTCTTTATTGGACAAAAATAAAAAATCATTTTTTGAATAAACTAAAATTTCTGCTTTCATGTGTAGAAATAAATAAGAGTAAATGAATGCAAAATAATATTTTCAATTGAAACACTAATTAAATTTGTATGAATTGGAATTTTAGTACCTTTTATTTCTACAAGTAGATATCACTATTATTGATTTTATTCATGTTAAAATTATTTTTTTGTAATTACTTTAAGATGGTAATTGTTCATGATTTTTATAAATTTTAATGTATTTTGACATTTATAACCTGAATATACTTTTCTACCTTTCATACTTTATCTGATTTGCAAGAATGAGATAGAAAGCCTTTATATACCTATATATGCACACACACCCACACACCCACACACACACACACACACACACACACACACATATGCAGTAATCCCTTGGTATGTCAGGGATTGATTCCAGGACCCTGCCACCATGGAGACCAAATTTTTCAGACACACAAATTCCTTATCAAATATGTTACAGTATTTGCACATAATCTGTGCACAACCTCCTGAACACTTTAAATCATCTCTACGTTACTGTTTGTATCTAATACAATGTAAACGCTACATAAATATTTTTTCCATTGCTTTTTGCCCCCAAATTTTCAATCCATGGCTATGAAATAGGTGGAGACGGAAGGTCTCTATATAAATATATATATATACATATGCAGAAATGATACCTATAAAGCATGGAGACAGAAAAAGAATAAGTTTTAATCTGAAGTAGTCAATAGGTTTTGATTCTTATGGATAATATTCTACAGATCAGTACTTTGACATTTTTACTCTGCTGATATGTGTGAGAACATTCACAAAAGTGCTTTTTCCTGGATGACATTTTCATGTAAGAAAAAAAAAAAAAAAGGACTTCTTTGCTTATAAACCATTCTGTATTCTTTCCAAATACAAAATCTATTTCTTACGCCAGACAAGATTAGTGCTTCCTCCTTCCTCGGGATTATTTCTTTTTGGTCACTTTCATAATGATATAAGACATAACTAACAGAAGGATGCATTTTACCAATTCAAGAAGAGCTTCCTACTACTTAGTGAATAGCAACTTTTTTGAAGCGAAGCTTGCAGTAACCATGTTATCATGAATGTCCTGTTTTGTAGACAACACTGCTGGGATTGAAACCCGAAGAAATGGATACAGCCGCAGGCAGCAAGAGTTCTATTTCCTCCCTGTTGTAATAGAAGACAGCAGCTACCCGGTCCAGAGCAGCACAAACACAATGACTATTCGAGTTTGTAGATGTGACTCTGACGGTACCATCCTGTCTTGTAATGTGGAAGCAATTTTTCTGCCTGTAGGACTTAGCACTGGCGCTTTGATTGCAATCCTACTCTGCATCATTATACTCTTAGGTTGGTTTCAACATTGATCAAACTCCTTCCTCCCACACATCCCCAACTCTTTCTCTCTCTCTCTCCTTAGTTTACCATGTAATTACATTTTTCTTCACTGAGTTGTCACTTCTGGTTAGAAGATAAGTAATCTATATTACCATATTTTGTGAAATTTTCTATTTAATACCTTATCAATTACATCATTTAAAATATGAATCTGAATTTTCAAGTTTTAGCAGTTTGTGACCTTTGAAAAATGAGAGTCTCTCTAAAAATATCCATTTTTGGCAACAGTTTCTCCATTCATTTTACATTCCAGTAATTATTACTATTGAATAAAAGATCTTATAGTCTTCTCAGAAATGTGCTAGATGAACAAAAGTTCTCAAATTCTGAAAAGAGAAGAAAAGGAAAGGGGCAGTAAAGAAATAGAATTAGAAAGGAATCCCAAAATTTATTTTTCTTCTGTGAAACTGCCTTTCAGAAGCAAGTCTCCTTCCAATTTCCCCACATCTCCTCACATCAAAATTCTAACTATTCCTGCTCTGAACAAAAAGGCTAAAATATCTAGACACAGTACAAAGGAAAAGACCTGAAGTAAATGTGTTCACCGTCTCTGTGAGAGTGAATGTCAACCTATTTAAAGGCTCTCCCTCTTCCATCAACTGTTCAGCTTTTCCATTTCACTGGTTAATTTACTGCCAACTTCACACAAGTACAAAGAGATTTTGTATTTTGCATCACTTCTTTAAAATCAAATTACAACAGATAACAACTGCTGGGTACTGTGGAATCAGTTCGTATATGCATATTTTCCATTCAAGAAACAATATTCCAACAAAGATGAACACCTGCCAGTAACTCTAGGACAGAAAACAATACTGTTAAACCACTTACAGGAGGTAGAACATGGAGGAAGGAATTCAATGATATCTTTTGGGAACATTCTTTGAGTCAGATATTCATGATATCTTGAAAGATAAAATTGTAATCCAATTTGTACAGCAAATCATTAATTCCACATCAGTAAATTTGATAAGCAAAATGAAGCATTATATACACCCTTAAAATTTATAATAAATAATCCTTAGCATCTATTTCTGCTGTTGATATAAAACTTAAAAGAGCACATTCAATAAAAAAATTCCCACGCCTGGAATTGAATATGACCAGTTAGGTGTTTAGGTTCAAATCAAGTGTTCCTTTCTCAATAGCCTTTCTTTTCTCACAACTACTGGAATTTATATCAAGTTGGCAAGAATAGGCATGTTAGGTGTGTATTGGCCTATTTGTCCCTGAAACAGGGTAACAAGTGACATGTCAGCTCATAATTACATTGCCCTGACATCTGCCAGGCACTCATTCATTCCATGCTTCCTAGTGTCTACAACATACCTGCCCTGGTCTAGATATTGTGAATTTGCTGGTACACGGTAGTGAATATTGATTGACACTCTTCATCTTGCCATGGTGTGTGCTTGAACATTCACTATTCTTTGACTTCAGTGACCAATCACAGACTTCACTAGGTCTTCCATTTTCATTTCTTTTGTGGTTTGATGGGAAGCATGGGAATTTATTGGTACTTGTTTTTCTTTTAGGTGACCTTTAGGCAATTCTAAAATAGTCTGCTTTTCTGCCATGATGACTTCAAAACTATTTTGCATGCAGGGCTTCTCCTTGAGGTTTGTGATCTTGCACATCTGCCCAGGCAGTCAATCAGTCTCTTTAGTTCTGGGATTCCATGAGCCTTGGGAAAATGCAGAGTGCTAAACATCTCTCAAAGTCCCATTGTACAGAAGCAACCCCCCGCAGCTTTCCTCCCTCCTTCCAGTTAGCCTGACTCTAATTTTGGAGGAAGAGAAAAAGCTTCATTATGAAATATTCTCTACTCTCTAGTTCTAAGGCAAGAGTCTTTTTAGACATTTCCGCTATAAATCAAAGGGATTTCGTTCTTCTAAGTTATTTTAAATTGATTATCTCAAAAAAGATTCAGTTATTTCATTAAAAACACAATTTTCAATTTCCAAATGAGAATACTGGAAACTAATGATTTGGAAATTAACTATGACTGATATTCACATGCCACTTCCAGATAATGATATTTAAGATTTGTTGTATCAATTCTTACAACTCTCTATGGTTAGAACAACCTCTCCCCCCCGTTTTTGTAATTTTGGAGTCTACCGAAATACAACGACAAAACTGATAATTTGAATAACTGTGCAGTGGTTTCTCGTTACCATTTCCAAATGAAGTTGGTTTTAGACAATGAAAAACACATGTGCATATGCATGCTCCTGTTGATTGTAGTGTGTTTAGTCTCAGACCAGAAACAGCCTGCCTTGATCAGGTCTAACTTCCTCGGAGACAAATGACTTATCTGCCTTCTTCTCCCCAATTGCACCCGGTCTCCTTTCAGCCATAGTCGTGCTGTACGTCGCGCTGCGCAGGCAGAGGAAGAAGGACACCCTGATGACCTCCAAGGAGGACATAAGGGACAACGTCATCCACTACGACGACGAGGGAGGCGGGGAGGAGGACACGCAGGCCTTCGACATCGGGGCGCTGAGAAACCCGACGGCGGTCGAGGAGAACCAAGTGCGCAGGGACATCAAGCCAGACGCCCTCTGCCTGCCCCGCCCGCGGCCCCCGGTGGAGGACAGCACGGACATCAGGGACTTCATCCACCAGCGGCTGCAGGAGCACGACCTGGACCCCGCCGCCCCGCCCTACGACTCGCTGGCCACCTTCGCCTACGAGGGCGCGGGGTCGCTGGCCGGGTCGCTCAGCTCCATCGACTCGCTGGCCACCGACGGCGACCAGGACTACGACTACCTGGCGGACTGGGGACCGCGCTTTAAGGTCCTGGCCGACCTGTTCGGCGAAGAAGAGAGCTACAACCCTGACAAAGTCACCTAGGGGGCGGCGGCGGCTGGCGCGGCGGCGGAGAGATTCCTCACCCCGGAAACCCAAGTGGACAGCGACGCGCGCGGGCTTTCTAACGAGGATTCCTTGGACGATCTGGTCTCTAGCAAGTGGTTATATTTATCATACTGTCAGTTTTGGTTTTTCTTCTGTCGACACAAGATAAATCCTATCATATGTACTCGCTTTGTTTCGTTTTGTTATTTCAGAAACACGCTGAGACAAGCTCAGGCCTATTAAATACGATTTACTGACATGACAACCTACAACGAAGATAGCTATGTGGCATCACGGTGGAAGAGTGTTAGATTTTTCTTAATTCCACTAAAGTGCCTATTGAAACTCTTATCATTTAAAGTGGTGTACCCTACACTCTGCTGTGATGTGGTTGCAGGATTCAATGATAAAGAGGAATAAACAAAGACACCTTCAAGGAGCAATAGCACCCTGCTGACTCTTCTCATTCCTTTTGAGAAAAAGGAAACTCTCCGAACTCCATCGTCTTATAATTCAAAGGTTTTTCTTTTTTAAAATGTATGCCAAGACATATTTGCTTTTCCTACCCTTTCAGAAAATTGAAATAAATGTGATAATATCAAATTCAATATGTAACTCATGAATTTGAAAAAAAATGTTTGATCGTAACATTAGTTCATATTAAAGAATGTTAATTAAAATATTACTTTTTTCCAAAAAATAAAATTTTACAAAAGAAATGGAAAAAATCCCTCTTTATAAAGAGAGGCCTCAGGGCTCAAATTCCACATTAAAATAAATATTGGTTTTGTTTAATACTGTAGTGGTGTGTGGAAATTGGTTTTAAAAAGTCACCAAGTCATTTAACCTTTCAGGAGTAGATAAAATATCAGCTTATATTTCTATGAATATTTTCAAATGAAACAAAGGTATTAATTTAAATATAGAAAGCAATTCATTAGTTTCTTAGAGTTTCTTACAATCTAGTGACTCTTTGATGATCAACGAGATAAAATACATATCAAACAACATAGGCTAGATTTACAGCACGTCTCCAAATATTTATGGTATTACTGAACTAATAGAAGTCAGGGACCTCAGAATGTTAAATCCAATGACTAAATCCTAAAAGGAATACCAGTGCAAAATCAGGCAGCTGATTCACTTACTAACATGTACTTTGGGAACCCCATTTTAATACTGCAGCTCAGAGTTACCTCTTTGCTCTCTCGCAAACAACAATCCTCAGCTCCATCATCCTTTACAGCTTCCCTGTAAATAAATTTTCAATTGGATGCAAGTTTCTAAAAGATATTCAATTTAATGAGCATATTAGTAAACTTCACTCATCTTACTTTCAACTGGATTGTATACTATCTAGAAATACACATAACAAATATTAACTAATTATAAAGTGTTGTAAAAAAGTGACTTCTGAAAGATTTAAAATCTTGTATAAGTAGAAATTTAAAGTTGTTTACAGGTTCATCCAAAATATATGATCAATATCTAGCTATAGTTGTAAAATATCTATTAATATATTTAACATTTGCAAGATCATAAAATCAAGAATTCACATATTGGAAAATCATGTAGAAATACGAATAACAAATAAATTATACTCAGCCATATGCACTCACAAAATGCTTACTTTAAAATTATTGTCTGATTAGTATTGATGCTCTGTCAATGGGACCCTTCAAATATGCATTTCCTATTCCTTCCCTTTCCTGGTGTCTACCAGTTGTGTAGTCTCCTTTTCATCCCCTTAGGAATGACTGACAAACTTGCATTCCTCTATTTACTTCTGTTTTTACTTTAGTCTCATTCCTAGAAACTACATTACAATATTCATGTAGTGTAATACTTTGTGCTATAATATACTTTGGGAAATGCTTATATACATTTTTTTAGAACACTTATGATATCATCATCGTACCCAAGAGAAAAATTAAGGCAATTTCTAGATTCGCCCACTCAACATGATTAGCTATGGAATGAAGAATAACCTCCTGAAGAAGTTAATGTGCAACATCACTTCCTATGGAAACAATTACTATTGTTAGAAATTGTTTCATATGACTTTTTGTTAAGGAATATCACTGGATCTACATTCAACAGAAGCCTCGGTGATGTGAAGAAAAGTGGGAGGGGCAGTTTATTTAACACTACATGACTACAATGCTAAGCAAAAGTATGAAACTTATGGATCTTACTATACTAATAATCTTTTATTTTTAGTACATATATCTCTTCTAAATTTTCAACACTACTATATTAGTGTTCCAGGGCTGCTCTAACAAAATTTCAAAGACTGATATAGCTCAAACAACAGAGGTGCATTTCCTTACCGTTCTGGAGGGCTGGTTTCTTCTAAGGGCCTTTCTTCTTGGTTTCTGGATGACCCCTTTGTTCTGTGTTTTCACATGATCTTCACTCACTCACTGTGTGTGTGTTTATGTTCTTTCTCTTCTTAAAAGGACACCATGCACATTAGATTAGACCCTAGTCATGTAACCTCTTTTTACCTTACTTTCCTCTTCAAAGGCCCTATCTTCAAATACAGTCACAATGACAAATGAGGAGATAAAATTTCAGCATAGGGATTTGGCCCAAAACAACAATACAGATAATGACAGTAATTTTGGTTTTTACCAAAAAATGTTCAATGTATAATACCCAACAAAACAATTATAGAAAAAAATTAAGCAAAACATCATTACAATGGGAAACAAAAAATGATATAGGGAAAAGAGATGTTAGTATTCATTAATTAGAAGTGTTACAGAATACCTTTTATGCTATGACAAAAATAGGCCTAATATTTCAATATTTGGAATATCTTAGGGTTTTTTAAAAAATTATACTAACATTCATTGGCCTTCATTCAAGCATTAAGCAATATAAAATGTTCAGAATTTATATGGGTAATTTTGACTATTAATGATAATTAAACTATAATTTTATTGTCTTGCATCTGTATCTTTACAGAAGTATATATGTACACATTAAAGTAAGTAGGTAACATATATTTTTAAAAATACTGCCTTGAATTTTATTCAGAGGATATTATATCAGCATCTAACAGTAAAACAGTGTGACTGGTATACTGGAAATAGTCTAAAATTGCTTTTGTACCAAATTCTGACTCTCATTAGAAATGTCAAAGGAGGCAAGCTCCTTCATCTCTAAATGTTCTAGTCACTCTGGTAAACTTAATTTGTTGCACCCTAATGTTGTGTAAGCTTCTTCTGAAATTTATTGACTATTAAATTCTAGTTACAGTTATGTGGGAGTCCATTAAATCATTTGCTTATTACAAAAATCTTGAGACTCATAGAAATCTTTAAGACATAAATCACAGAAATCTTTGAGTATGGATTTAATTGATCACATATTAAAATTTGCCACTTCTCTCACAGCAAACAAGCCATTCTGTTAAATACAAATGCAAAAGTTCCTTAGCAAAACCAAATCATATAGGTGGCATAGGAAGGGAGAGAAAAAGGTACTAAAATAGCTAGAGCCCAGATCTTCAGCCAAAGAGGAAAATTCAATTAAAGGAAGAAAAGACTGAAAGATATTCACTCTTCCCTATAGAAATCTTTGAAAATTTTTTGTAACTATTGTATAAAAATGAGAATTACTAATAACAGATGTAAATACATAGGTATTATACGTAAGGTGGTCAAACTGTGACTAGATATAAAAAAGGGTGATAAAAAATGAGTAAACAGTGTCTGTATCCTTCCTAAGAGTGTGCCTGTGAGAGGGGTAATTTTATAAATCACCCCCTGCTTGAAAATATCTATTTTTCCTCCCCACATATTGCAGCTTGTCTGGATATTCAGTTCTTGTTGGAACTGTTTCTTCCTCAGTATTTTGAAGTGTTATTCCATCATATTCTGGCATCTAACCCTATTGATGAGCTGAAGATGATTGTATCACTCAACTTTGTGTGAAATGGTTTGTGTTGGATGACATCAAATTTTTTCTTAACCTCAGAGTCATGAAATTTCATACTAATGAACCAAGATGAGAATTTCCTATTTCTTAGGACCAGATATTTGAGGGCTTCTTTAAATATAGCCTTAGAACCTTCCCTTCTGGGAGATATTCTGCTATTCTTTGGTTGTTTTTCTATTTTCTGTTTGTTAGCATTTTTTATTTGTGTGTGTGTTGTGGATTTAATGACTCCTATTATTTTTAATTTTATTTTAATATTTTGTCCTATTTTCATGATGATGATTTTCTTGGCAGTTCTCTCTTTTTTCCACTTGCTCAACTCTTATATTTAGATGAGTATTTTCTTCATTCTCTATGATGATGCTAATTGTAGCTGCTTTATAAAAATAGTTCTACTTTTTAAAATTTTTTTTCATATACTATGAGCTTCAAATGAGTACAGGGAAAGGGAACTACAGATTTAATTACAGAGCATTCCATTTCAAATTCAGATTTCATTTCAGTTTTCTGCCAAACATGATGTGAACAATTTCTGACACATTTCAGTGTTGTGTTGAGAAGATAGGATCTCAAACAGCAGCAACATGAGTTCTCTAGTTTACAATTTCACTTCCAAGTTTCATTCATCATCGCTCCATTAACCTTCCAATCATTTACCCAAAACTCTTGTCTGCTATTGGACAATATGCCACATTCTTTATTGTGCAGACACATATATGCAAATACACAGATGCGCATATAGGTATAATATAGAAATGACATATCTAGGTGATTTATAAACATTTATTTCCTTAACATTAAGTTAATTATCTTCATAACTCTGTCTCACTATGGCAAGGACATATAGATAAAAACAGTCTCGATTACACAAAAACTTGGATGGCCCTAATTATCTGTCTCTGATATTTGTTGTCATAAAATAATGAGACTAAATTTACCACATTTATATCATTTATATATATGTGTGTTTTTATGCTATGTAAATAATATATATTACACTATATAAATAATACACTCATATATTAACCATTGCATGTCAGTAAGTACAAATTTTATTATGAAATGCCACACTGTTCAAGTTTCTTATAATTCTTAGTGCATGGATTTTCATAAGTCAGTATAAATCACTAAATTTTTCCAAAGTTCTTAAATTCATTAATTTATGTTTAATCATATAGTTGTTTTATTGCCTCACTTTAAAATTAATGCTATAGGAGGTACTGGTGCCCAGACAACTTGTGCAAAGCCAAGAAATAATAATGGAATAGGAGGTGAAGATCTTTATTTGTGGAGAGTTAAATAACTGTAATGCTAACTTCCATTCTGGGTATCTTTTCACTGTTTTTCCAACCACAACACTGCTATTTACTGCTCTACAATGACAAGTAAAATTAACAGGAACTTCTGGAAATTGTGGTTCATACTACAACATGTTGTTATACTTTATCAAGAAAATAACATCATTAATTCTGATACCCAATATTTTACTCAAGAGTCAAGACTGAATGACATGATATTTTTCCACAGTACAATTAAAACTCATTATATAATTGAAGATATTCATCTGTGTATTACCTATAATCCAAATATTTGAATTATTAAACCTTTTAAGCATTCGTATTAGTCATCTAAATGAAACCCTGACCTTTACTTTTCAATTCAGTTATGTCTAATTTCTTTTCTTTTTAGCTACCTTGAGCAACACTTCAACTTAACCTTCAGCAACAAGTAAAGATGCAAATTCCAGAAGCAATTTACTTACCTTTTATTTCTCCCAATCCATCATTCACTGAATATGGTACTTGCCATGATTGAAAATTCCAATGCATGGTCTCTGAAAATGATCTAAGATGGTTAGTAACAAGTATCAAATCTTTCTGATCTTCTGCTATGTAAACATTTTTAAAGAAGGCAATGACTATAATACAAAGAGCTCTTACTCACCAAGCATATACCATGCCAACAATTATGCTACAAACCTTTAATGCTTACAATACAATGATGAGACACTAATTATCCTTATTATTTTGTAAGTTAGTATATCAGGCTTAGAACTATAATGTAAGATATCTATTTAGACAAAATTACCAAGTGACAGAGCCAGGACCCTAACAGAATTCTGAAATGCACACTTCAGTCGGTCAGTCCTGAGGTGCAGTGTACTGCACTTGCCTACCTCACTCACTCAGGACTGACTAACACCCGAAGTCTGTCTCTTTTGAAGCTCACTAGTAACTTCAAAACTGAAAATCTACAGCGACCCTTCCTTTCATCTTCCTGTGATTTCCATCAAGTTAAGCACACTGTCATCTCTCGTCTTCAAATTCTGCTTCCACCCCTTGGTTCGTTATTTTTTTTTTTCTTTCCTCTTTTAAGGCTTTTATACCCTCACATGTTCTACAAAAGCAATTCCACAGAGTGCTCACTCTGTTTTCATTTCTTCCTTTTTTTTTTGTTTTGTATCCTTAACATTTGGGGTTATTTCATAGAACAATTTTCACCTCTGTACAAATAGCATTCAAAGAACCCTTAATTTAATATATATCTATATATTTATATACATATATATATACATACATATATCATTCTTATAACGTATTTATATATAACATTTAAAAGTAAGTTGTATTTGCTACTTTCTAAATATATACTCCTAGCAATCCATTGGCTTTAAATTCATTAAATCCAAACCTACATTTTCTTCTTTCTGAATATAATATTTCTGTTGTTAAATGGACTCCAATGTACTTTAAACTTTGTTCATTCTCTTTCTCTCTCTCTCTCTCACACACTCACATATACACAAACACACCCTTCCTATCACTTGCCCTATTATGTCAATATACTTCCACTGATACATTGAAGATCTTCATTTGCAATACTATGTCCACACTCTCATTGCACTGTTGTTCTTATAATAAAATAATTATGTTAAAAATGAACTTTTAAAATTAAGTACAGAAAGCATATATATGTATAGGTATGTATATATATGTATATATACATATAAATATCCTATATTCAGTTTCCCTACTCTTACATAGTTTTGATTCATTTTTTATAAATAATGAACCAGTATTGATACTTTTAAGTCCTTTAAAATCCATATTTTTTGCTCTATTTTCCTTACTTTTACCTAATGTGCTTTCGCCTTTCGGGACCCCATGAAGGGTAGTCATGGCATGGACATCTGGTCACTCAAGGATTCTCATGGCTGTGACAGTTTCTCAAATTTCTGCTTTTCATTTTCCTGGCAGTCTGGAGGATTACTGATCAGGTGCCCTGTGGACTGTCCCTCACTGGTTATTTGTCTGACATTTTCCCTTAATGATTTGACTGAGGATGTTTCTGGGTAAGATCACAGAGATAAAGCTCCACTCTCTTCACATATATCAGAGGGACATGCTATTCAGGTGACATCACTGTTGGTGTTAACCTTCATCATCTGACTGCGGTAGTTTGACAGGTTTCCTCACTGTACATTGCTAATTTCCCTCAAGTCCTTCTGCAGTTCTTGCAAGACAGTCTTTCCTTGTTGCCCCCATTGAAGAGGCATGGAGCTATGTCCCATGACTTGAGAGCAGAGTTTCACCATAGGACATTTGAACTTTGCATGAGAAGTGTGTCTATTCTCAATTTACATATTTAATCACCTATTTATGTGACTATGGACTCAGAGATATTTAATACTTTGGCATATAATTCAATGTTACTTTATTCATAAACCTATTTCCATTCATTTTTACAGCCCTTTACATGTTCTCAATAGTTGTGTGTGTGTGTGTGTGTGTGTGTGTGTGTGTGTATGTCTTCATTTTGTTGTTAGTATGTTTTGAACACTCTTACTTTCTGCCACTGCAATCTCCAGATTTGTCTTATATACTATTTTATCCCAGTTCTAGAATCAGCAATTTCTTCAAAAAGACTTGTTTCTTTTTGTTGAAAATTATCTTAAAAATATGTGGGAGGGTGTAAGTGCTTCTTTTAGAGGTGTGCGTTTCCGGTCCTCTCAGATGACTGAACAAGGAAGTAAGTATGTGTGGATCAGCTGTGTAATGCAAATCTGTCAGTAACTGTTTCAGTGTGTAAACATCTATAACTACATTAGACTCAGAATGTGTCAGGGTGACGTCCCCCTCTGTAATTCTTTACCACCTAGATTATTGTTTGTGATCTCTCTTGTTTATGAAAACTTTCACTCCTTACTGAGAAACCTACCTCTTAGCATCTACCCTCCATTTAGGAATTGTTCCATCCCAGTATAGTGTTTAAGAACTATTAAGCCATAAGACAAATTTATCAGAGTTCTTTAGCCATCAGTCTTAGATTTTCCAATGTTATTCATCGTAATGTAACTGGTGATGTAGTTTTGATCTTTCGTAAAACAGTGAGATGGTTTCATCACATTCTCATTCAATCCTTGGATCCTTTAATCTCCTAAAGAAAATTTCTAGTTTGCATATATTGAAAGCTACTGTTTGCTAAGGAATGGTCTATAGATTTTGACACACGAATAGCATTGTTAGTTCACAGTTGTAATCTCCACAGAATAAATAGTTTTACTGCTTAAAAAGAAAATCTGCTGTGCGTCACATAATCTCCAGGTCCTTCCCTGTACAAGAGTAAAACATGAATTCTGAACCATCTTCCTAGTTTTGCCTTCTGTTAAGGTCACACAAATGGAGTAAAACATTGTGTAGCCCTTACATGCTGGCTGTTTTTCTTGGCAATATGAATTTAAGACTCATTTTTGACTTTATGTGGTGTGATAATGCTTTGCTTTTATGAAATTCATTCCACTGTATGGGCATACCATAGTTGATCAGTTTCCCTACTGAAGGACACCTTGGTTGCTTCTAGCTTTCAGAGATTGTGAATAAAGATTTATATGTATTCATGTACAGGTTTTTGTGTGAGCACACATTTTCAAATCACCTGGGAAAATACTTAGAAGCCCAGTGGCTTTTATGGGGTGTATTTCTCGATTTTCTGTTCAGTGCTATTGATCTCTGTGTCTACTCCTTTGCAAAAATCACACATTCTTGTTCACTGTCAATTCTTGTAAGTCTTGAAAATAGAGAACATGAGTTCTCCCATTTTTCTCTTCAATGTTCTCTTGGTTGTTGCCAGTTTTTGCTTTTCCACAGTAATTTAGAACAAATTTGTTGATACCTAGGAGGTAATTTTCTTAGCCTTTCATTGTAATGACTTGAATCATTAAATTAATTTAGAAGGAATTAACTTCTTAAAAATATTGAGTCTCCTAATCCTTAAACATTGACTGTTTCTCCATTTATTTGTATGTGTTTTGCTTTATTTAATAGTTTTTGTAGTTTTCTGTGTAAAGATCTTGTACATAATCTATTAGATTTATACCCAAATGGTTCTTTTTAGTGTGTATTGTAAATGGCATATAAGATTTTTAAAATTTCAGTTGTTCACTGATATATAGGAAAATGACTGACTCATTCTAAATAAACTTGCATCCTCTAATGTTGCTATATTTGCTAATTATTTGAGATTTTTGTACATAATACAAATTTTATACATAGACATTTATGTCATATTCAAATAAATATTTACTTCTTCCTTCAAAATCAATATATCCTTTTATTTCTTCTATTGTACTAGATAAGAATTTTCCTATGATGTTGAAGCAATAGTTACAGCAGACACATTTGTTATATTCCTAAATTTTGTGTGATATTAGATAATTAATTTTAGGTAAATCAAGTTAGGGGTGTTCCTTTCTATTACTTTGTTGAGTTGTTTTTTTTTTCAATAGTGAGTAATTGTTGGATTTTGTCAATTTTTGAAATTCAGTATATGATTATAATGATTTTTCTTGGTTAACCAATTGACAGTGTAGATTATGTTGACTAATTATTGAAAATTAAAGGAGCCTGGAACTTGAAATGAATTTCCTTTGTTTGAAACACACATATAAACCGGATTTCATATGTTGAGGCTTCTTATATCTATATTCATAAAATATATTGGTCTGTATTTTTCCTTTCTTTGAATAACATTTCTAGTTTTGATATTATGGTAATGTTTGCTTCACAAAATAAATTAGTTAGCATTATATATCCTTGTATATTTTGGAAACAAATTATGTAGAATTGGTATTATTTCTTATTTGAAGTTTTGGTAAAAATCCAAGTAATATAATCAGGATCTGCTACATTTTTAGTGTAAATTTATCGTTTTAATCGATAAAGGGATATCTAGTTCTCCTCGTGTGAGATTTTCTTTTGTTTGTTTATTTATTTGTTTTGTTTTGTTTTGAGTTTGGGTCTTACAATAGATCTCTAGCATCCATCAAAATCATAAAATTCGTGGATATAAGGTTGTTCACAGTATTCACTTATTATCATTTTCATGTCTCTCAGATTCACAACAGTGACCCACCTTCATTTGTTTCTGGTGTTGCAAATTTGTGTCTTCTTACTTTTGTTCATAATTAGTCTGGTTACAAATTTGTCTATTTATCTTTTCAATGCAATAAGGTTTTTTTTTTTTTTTTTTATTACACTGTTTCTTATTTCCATTGATTTCTGTTCTATTTTACCTTATTTTGTTTATTATTGTTGTTGTTGTTGTTTTGCAGTACTAGGATAGAACCCAGCAGCACTTAATCACTGAGAAATCCCCAACATTTTTGATCTGTTTTTTCATCTTGAGACAGAATCTCAGTAAGTTGCCCAGACTGACTGAATTCTGGCACCTCCTACCTCAGCCTTCCTAGTAGCTGCATTAGAAGTTTGAGCAACCACTCCCAGTTTCTGTTCTAATTTTAACCATTTCTTTCATCTTACAAGGTTTAGGTTCATATTAACCTTTTTTTCCATAGTGTTTTAAGGTAGAACATGAGTTTAACTCCTTTTTAAATGTATGCATTTTTGAGGTGGGATTTTTATGTCTTCCAGACTTTCCTTGCATGCCGGATGCTCATTCTCAGTTTATGAGCAGATGGGATTGCAGGCACACTTCACAGAGTCCAACTTAATGCATGTATTTACCCCTAGGCACTTCTCTGTATAGAAGAGTTTCACTGTGTTCCAGAAATTTAACAGGATACAATTTAATTTTCATTAGGTCCAAAATATTTTTAATTTTTGTGGTCTAGAAACTTCCTCAGTTTATATGTATTATTTAGAGAAGAATCTTTAATGTAGAAAGATTTGAGGTTTTTTCCAAGCTTCTGTTGTTGATTTATACTTTTAATTCCATTGAAAATGGAGAACATATTTTGTCTGATTTCTACTTTTTATTTCGTAGAATTGGTATTTTTCTAAAGTTGCTAGGACAAGTTTGTAACCCAGAATATGGTATGTAGACAGTGTGAGGGACCAGGAGTATTCTCTACTTTTCTGATTAAATATCAATGTTTCACTAAAAATGTATGTCAAGTCTGTGACTTTTCAAAGTATTTTTCTGTGATAGAGTTTTGTTTTATCATCTGGTGCCTACTTTCTCCAGTGTTTCCAAAGGCATTTTTTTTTTTTTAAATTGTAGCACAAATTTTTTCATTTAATGTCAATATACACTCTCACATATTGTTGCTAAAATTTTCTCCATATAAAAACTCATAGTAAAAATAAGGAGTGAAATTTAGACTTGCCTAAAATATACACTAGAATAAAAGTGAGTTGCTGAAAATATATGAGAAAAAACAAGCAAAATTTGCTGAACATTTATTTATTGTAGGCTTTCCAGTTGATTTTTAAACTATTATGTGTGTGTATATCCTTACACAGGTTCCTCTAAATATTAAACATGGTGAATGTACTGCTCTTAACAACATTATTGAATGGAAGTAGAAATTTTTACATCATGACTGTTTTATACATATTTGTTTGATTATAGCAATATCACACACCAAGTTACTATTTAGGAATGGATCGTGAAAGATGCCAATTCTTAACAAGTT
Organism: Sciurus vulgaris; assembly: GCF_902686455.1. NCBI lineage: Eukaryota > Metazoa > Chordata > Mammalia > Rodentia > Sciuridae > Sciurus > Sciurus vulgaris. The sequence continues at coordinate 153,767,561 of NC_136466.1, forward strand.
ATTAAGCTGATGGACACAAAGAATGAGCAGAGAAAACCTTAGGCTTTGCTCATAATGGTTTATAATGAGCATTTATTATAAACTCCTTTAAATTCTTAAAAAATGAAAAGGTCATATGCAAATTAAAATGATAAAAATACATCAGGTGTGTAGCATATGAATGTTCCAGCTTGAGACAGAAATGGGGGGAAATCTGAAATAATTACCCTTAAAATTCAACCTCATTATGGCATCTCCGAATGGCTAGAAAAGATGAAGTCGCATTCACAAAGAAAATTAAGATAAGCTTAAACCTTTGTTCTCCTAAGTATGCTGTATTTTGTTTGAGAGAATTTGATCTCTTATGGATGTTACCTTGTAAATATTCAAGTAATATCATTAATTTATAGAGTTTTAAGAAAACTTTATAAAGAAATAGTAGCACAATTCATCATTTAAAAAATATTTAGGAGTTAGTACAGTACATTTTAAAATACAGATAGGCATGTAACTTTGAGATTGGGCAGAAAATTTGAATGAATATTAAGCAATAAATTATATGTTTCAGTCATAGCAATGAGTTTTTATACCTTTCATTTAATCTACATAAAACCCTATAAAATTAATAGTTTTCATACAAATTATCAGCCTAATTTTAAAATGTACCTATATTCATGACAAGTAGTCTGAGGAGAAAAATAAATCCAATAAAAATAGTTATATTAAAAACAATAATCAGGAAAAAAAAGAAAAAAAAAAAAAAAAAAAAAGCCCAGTTTTAGGCTTCACAAAGAACTGTTTCTGCATGCAGGTGTAGAAGTTCATCTGCTCTGATATCTGTTCCTTCCCTTCTCAGGCACCTCACTTTTGAAGAGGACCCTTCTTTCAAAAGAATTCACTTGTAACGACAATCAGTAGGCCTTGACAGGCAAACCTCATCCTTAACATTAAGTCTTGTTTTAAGATGCAGTTTTCACTCAGAAGAAGAAAAAAATGCACTTCTGTCAATTTTTTAGTTGTCAGATTTGAACTTTTAATTTTTTCAGGTTTGAAAAACTAAGACACTAGAATTTTCCATGGCCTCAACGTTAATAATTTTGCGAACTGTGATAGAGCCTTTGTTGGACTTCCTTCAGTAGTTAAGTTCTTGCCACATCATTTCTCTGTCTCCTCTTGACATACCTAAGCTTGATAATCTCTTACTTATCTCTTGCCAGTTTCTCTTTTCATTCCTTATAGAAGTTGTTTAAAAATTATCTGGTGGTTTCATTTCCAGTCACTGCTACACACTCCCTCTCCCTATCTCTGCAGAAAATCATAAATGCAGCTTTATAGAGTAACTTAGTAATTCTTTTTGTTCCACAACTTTCCACTTGATCCTTCTTCCCTTGTCTCTTATCTTAGAGATAATATTTGCACAATTTTCAGGAGTGTCAATTCGATAGTAACTGGAGCTAATGCATACTGCTTGTACTCTCAAAGTTATTTTAACAGATAAAGCTCCAAAGAATTTAATTTTCAGGTCACTATACATTTTATTATCTTTTTTTCTTCTAAGAACTGATCTATCATTTCATTTCCTGATTATCAAGCTGTCAAGGTTTTCAAATCACCATTGGAATTATAATATGTTTATTTTCTCCTGAGTGCTATCATTGTCCTTCATTCATTCTTTCAAGGACTATCATTCATTGTGTACTGAATTTGTACCGGTCAGTAAAGAAGCTACATTGGAAGAATCAAAACTGTGGCATCTGTTTTTTTTTATATGCCTTTACATGAATAAGGCCAGATGAACGATGAATAATTTGGACACTAATCGGTATATGTATTCATACAGTCATACACCATAATTAACAAATATTTAATTGTTTTTTCTTTAACACAAAGAAAAATATGAGGTATAAAACCATCTTTAGTGTAATCCTTTTTTTTGCATGTTATCAGACAGGTTATTAAGAGTATTACTAAAAGTTAACATTTAAGAATGATTTTTTTCTGGGACTTATATAAAATGTTTTGATTAATATAAACAAATGCCATTTTTCATAGTACTGTACCAAAACTCACTTATCTAAGCAGATAAATGGTTCATTTATAAATAGCCTACAGCAAGGTAATACACTTTTGATTCATAATTTTTACAAATTTTAGCATTTATTAATTAATTTTATTAATTTTAGCATTTTATTTTAGCATTTTATTAGGCAGATGGCTTTATATTGTCATTCAATATATCTTATTTATTTTTGCAGCAAACATTTATTGATGATTTAGTAGGCTGAGATGTTATGCTATACATGAAAAAGTAGAAGATATAAAATCATTGTTATTTCTTCTTACCCTCTATTGAAATAAATGAATTCCATCTATACACACACACACACACACACACACACACACACACACACACACACACACAAATACACGAAGGTGATTGCCTTTCTATTCTTTAATCTTAAAATGGATTTATCAATTGCATACTTTTCCCAATGCTTACTGTACCTCCTTGAAAGACATGCAAAATAATCTCTAAACATCATGAAACATAATCTTTATTTATGAATTTAGTCTTTGCAAAATTAATGAGGTGACACTTTCAGTTTATTTTGTAGCTTTATTTTCTTTAACTAATCACATGCATATTTTTGTTACTTTTCCATTCAGAGTATGGCATGTAGAGACTTATCTCAGTATTCTTTCCATAAAGCAAATTCTTAGAAGAATAAAGGAAGCAATAAACTATTTAACTGCTTTCTTTATGCTTAACGCACAATTTAGCATGTTGGAATATAATGAATAGGTAGTGGATTTTAAGAAGAATGTTAAGATATGAGATAATTTGACAAGAAGTTTTAATAATAAAATATTTGGTCACCCTCTTAAGGAAGCGCAGTCTCTGATAGCACCCATTCTGCGGTCTCATCCATGTATGCTGTGTCTTCACATTTTCTGGTTGAAGGGCATCTAGGTTGGTTACACAATCTATCTATTGTGAATTGAGCTGCTATAAACATCGATGTGGCTACATTACTATAGTGTGCTAATTTTAAGTCCTTTGAGTATAAACCGAGGAGTGGGATAACTGGGTCAAAAGTGGGTACATTCCAAGTTTTCTGAGGCTTCTCCACACTGCTTTCCAGACTGGCTGCACCAATTTGCAATTCCACCAGCAAAGTAAAAGTGCCTTTTCCCCCACATCCACACTAACATCTATTAGTTTGTGTTCTTGATAATAGCCATTCTAATTGGAGTAAGATGAAAACTTAGAGTTGTTTCAATTTCCACTTCTCTAATTACTAGAGATATTGAACACTTTTTCCTATATTTATTAATTACCTACATATCTTCTTCTGTAAAGTGTCTGTCCAGTTCCTTGGTCCATTTATTGATTGGGTTCTTTGTATTTTTGGTGTAAATTTTTTAAGTTGTTTGTAAATTTTGGAGATTAGTGGTCTATTTGAAGTGCATGTGGAAAAGATTTTCTCCCATTCTGAAGGCTCTCTTTTCACATTATTGATTGTATCCTTTGCTGAGAAAAAGCTTTTTAGTTTGGGTCCATCCCTTTTATTGATCCTTGCTTTGATATCTTGTGCTTTGGGAATCTTGTTAAGGAAGTATGATCCTAAGCCAACATGATGAAGATTTGGAACTTTGTCTTCTATTTGGTGCAGGATCTCTGGTCTAATTCATACATCCTTGACACATTTTGAGTTGAGTTTTGTTCAGGGTGAGAGATAGAGGTTTAATTTCATTTTACTGCAAATGGATTTCCAGTTTTTCCAACACCATTTGTTGAACAGGCTACCTTATCTCCATTGTATGCTTTTGGCTCCTTTGTCTAGTATGAGGTGATTGCATTTATGTGAGTTTGTGTCTGTGTCTTCTATTTTGTACCTTTGGTCTGCCTATTTTGGTGCCAATACCATGCTGTTTTTATTACTATTGCTCTGTAGTATATTTTAAGGTATGGTATTGTGATATTTCCTGCTTCACTTTTTCTACTCAGGATTGTTTTGGCTACTCAAGGTCTCTTATTCTTCCAGATGAAGTTCATGATTGCTTTCTCTATTTCTATGAGGACTGTCATTGGGATTTTAATTGTAATTGCATTGACTCTGTGTAGTGCCTTTGGTAGATGGCCATTTTGACAATATTAATTCTGCCTATCCAAGAACATGGGAGATCATTCCATCTTCTAAAGTTTTCTTCAATTTCTTTTGGTAGTGTGCTGTAGTTTTCATTGTAGAGGTCTTTCACTTCTTTTGTTAGATTAATTCCCAAGCTTTTTTTTTTTTTTTTGAGACTATTGTGAATAGAGTGGTTTCCCTAATTTGTCTTTCAGAGGATTCATCACTTATGAATAAAAATGTATTCGATTTATGAATATTGATTTTATATCCTGCAACTTTGCTGAATTCATTTCTTTGTTCTAGAAGTTTTCTAGTGGAGTCTTTTGGATCCTCTAAATATAGAATTCATGTCACTGGAATATAGTGACAGCTTGAGTTCTTTTCCTATTCATATCCCTTTAATTTCTTTGTTCTGTCTAATTGCTCTGGCTAGTGTTTCAAGGGTGATGTTGAATAGAAGTGGGGAAAGAGGGCATCCCTGTCTTGTTCCAGTTTTTAGAGGAAATGCTTTCAGTTTTTCTCCATTAAGAATGATGTTGGCTGTGGGCTTAGCATAGATAGCCTTTACAATATTGAGGTATGTTCCTACTGTTCCTACTTTTTTGTAGTGTTTTAAACATGAAGGGAGGCTGCATTTTATCAAATGCTTTCTCAGCATCTACTGAAATAATCATATGATTCTTAACTTTAAGTCCATTGTGATGAATTACATTTACTGATTTTCATATGTTGAACCAAACTTGCATCCCTGGGATAAACCTCACTTGATCATAGTGCACTATCTTTTTAATATGTTTTTGTGTGGGATTTGCCAGAATTTTGTTGAGGATTTTTGCATCTATGTCATCAGGGATATTGGTCTAAAGTTTTTTTTCCTTGATGCATCTTTCTCTGGTTTTGGTATCAGAGTGATACTAACTTCATAGAATGAGTTTGGAAGGGTTCCCTCCTTTTCTATTTCCTGGAATACTTTGAGAAATATTGGTATTAGTTCTTTAAAGTTCTTGTAGAATTTGGCTGCGAATTTACCTGGTCCTGGGTTTTTCTTTGTTGATTGGATTTTGATGACTTTTTCTATTTCAGTGCTTGAAATTGATTTGTTTAAATTGTGTATGTCTTCCTGATTCTGTTTGGGAGGATCATATGTCTCTAAAATTTTTTCAATGCCTTCAATATTTTCTATTTTGTTGGAGTATAGATTTTCAAAGTAGCTTCTAATTATGTTATGTATTTCAATGGTATCTATTGTGATCTTTCCTTTTTCTAGTAATTTGAGTTTTCTCCCTTCTTTTCATTAGTGTGGCTAAGAATTTATCAATTTTGTTTAGTTTTTCAAAGAACCAACCTTTTGTCAATTGTTTGAATTGTCTCTCGTTTCAATTTCATTGATTTCAGCTCTGATTTTAATTATTTCCTGTCTTCTACTATTTTTGGTGTTGACCTGTTCTTTTTCTAGAACTTTGAGATGTAATGTTAGGCCATTTTGCTGTTGACTTTTTATTTTTTTAATGTATGAGCTCAGTGCAATAAACTTTCCTTTTAGTACTGCTTTCAGAGTGTCCCAGAGATTCTGATATGTTGTGTCGTTGTTCTCATTTACCGCTAAGATTTTTTTAAGATCTTCCCTGATGTCTTCTGTTATCATTGCATCATTCAGTAGCATATTATTCAGTCTCCAGGTATAGGAATAATTTTTGTTTGTTATTTTATCATTGATTTCTAATTGTATTCCATTATGGTATGATAGGATCTCTATTTTTTTGTATTTACTAATGGCTTCTTTGTGGCATAGCATATGGTCTATTTTGAAGAAGATTCCATGAACTGCTGAGAAGAAAGTGTATTCACTCCATAATGGATGAAATACTCTGTAAATGTCCATTAAGTCTATATCATTGATTGTATTATTTAGTTCTATAGTTTCTTTGTTCAGTTTTTGTTTGGAGGATCTATCCATTAGTTAGAGTGGTGTGTTAAAGTCCCCCCTATTAATGTGTTTTTGCCTATTGGATTCTTAAAATTGAGAAGGGTTCGTTTGATATACATAGATGCTCCATTGTTTGGGGCATAAATATTTAAAATTGTTGCGTCATGCTGTTTTATGCTTCCCTTAAGCAGTATGAAATGTCCTTCTTTATCCCTTCTGACTAACTTAGGGTTTGAAGTCCACTTTATCTGATATGAGGATGGAGACTCCTGCTTTTTTACCGGGTCCATGTGCATGGTATGTTTTGCCCCATCCTTTCACTTTTAGTTTGTGGATGTCTTTTTCTATGAGATGAGTCTCTTGAAAACAGCATATTGTTGGGTCTTTCTTTTCAATCCAATCCGCCAGTCTTGTCTTTTAATTAATGAGTTTAAGCCATTAAAATTCAGTGTTATTATTGTGATATGATTTGTATTCCTCATTTTGGTTTATTTATGGTTTTTAACTTGACTTGGTTTCTCCTTTGATTGGCTTTTCCTTTAGGGTAGTTCCTCCCTTTGCTGACTTGTATTGTTGTTTTTCACTTCATCCTCATAAAATATTTTGCTGAGAATGTTCTTTAGTGTCGGGTTTCTATTTGTAAATTCTTTTAATTTTTGTTCATCATGGAAAGATTTTATTTCATCATCAGTTCTGAAGGTTAGTTTTGCTGGATGTAGGATCTTGGTTGGCATCCAAGTTCTTTCAGAGCTTGAAATATGTTGTTCCAGGCCTTTCTTGCTTTTAGTTTCTGGGCTGAGAAATCTACTGATATCCATTTTGGTTTCTCCTTATAAGTAATCTGATGTTTTTCTCTCCCAGCCTTTAAAATCCAATTTTGTATGTGAGGTATCTTCATTATAATATGCCTTGGTGTGGACATGTTGTAATTTTGTGTATTTGATATTCTGTAAACCTCTTGTGTTTGATTTTCCATTTCATTTTTCAGGTTTGGGAAATTTTCTGATATTATTTCATTGAGCAAGTTGTTCATTTCTTTGGTTTGTATCCCTGCCTTCCTCAATCCCAATAATTTTTAAATTTGTCTTTTCATGTTATCTCATAATTCTTGGAGGTTCCATTTATGATTTCTTACCATCTTCTCAGTTTTGTCAACTTTATTTTCAAGATTAAATATTTTATCTTCATTGTCTGAGATTCTGTGTTCCATGAGATCTTTTCTGTTGGTGATACTTTCTATTGAGTTTTTAATTTGATTTATTGTTTCTTTCATTTCAAATATATATATATATATATATTTTTTTTTTTTTTTTAGAATCTCTCTTTATTGAAGTGCTCTTTTGCTTCCTGCATTCACTCTTTTAACGGTTTATTGGAGTGATCATGCATTGCCTGCATTTTCTCTCTTATCTCATCTTTTGCTTCATGAATCATTTCAATTATGCAGATTCTAAACTCTTTTTCTGTCATTTCTACTGCGATGTTGTCATTGGATTCTATCACAATTGCATCTTGGTTTGTTAGGGACACTTTCTTTCCATGTTTTTTCATATTGTTTCTGTTTATTCCCCTCTAGCAGTGAAGATCTGAGGTACTGAAGTTTCCCCCCTGCAGGCTTATTGTGACCCTGCAGGTGTCCAGTACCTCTCCTTTGAAGAGGAGATCAATTTTAGTGGCACCCAATACAAACAATATGCAGCATTAAACCAGACAGCTCCTATAAAGACTTTTAACATTTTTGTAATAAAGAGGATGAGTTCGATTATTATCTATAGTATTTCTAGTGGTGGATGAAGAGGATGGTGAGGGGTGTAGGATGTAAGAGGGGTGTAGGAGTAAACAGAAGTACCTGATCAAGGGAAGAGTGAGAGGGAGGTCAAAGACATTGGTCTTCAGCACAAGAAAAGGGAGAAAGAGACTCCAAGGGAATAGGTAAATAAAAGGAAAATAGTGAGAGAAAAAAAAAGAATAAATTAAATTTAAGTACAAAAATAAAATCTATGTTTCACACTCATCCACCCCTCAAACCTCCCAGTCCTCAGTATCTGGGTGCGAGTATGGTACCTGTCAAAGGGCCTCCAGACTCCTGTAGGTGTCTCAGGAAGGGAGCTGCCCCTTCAATGATGGTGGCCATGCCCTCAGGAATAATTTAAAATGTCTGCACCAGCCTCCTGAGAAGCTGGGGAGCACAGGAGTACAGGGGTTCAGTCTCCGGAATCTGTCTGTGGTGGCAGTGGGGTGGGAGGCACACTGGGCATTTCCAAGGGCAGAAAATCTTTCCTGTAAACAAGCAAAGATTTTCCTGGATCCTGGGAATAATTAAGTGTTTTTACTAACACTGTATAAAGTCCTTAAAAACAAGGAATGTGGGAGAATTTTTTTTTTTTTTTTTTTGCGGTACTGGGGATCAAACTCAGGGCCTTGTGCTTGCGAGCCAAGCACTCTACCAGCTGAGCTATCTCCCCAGCCCGGGAGAATATTATAACACCAATATCCAGTGATACTTTCTTCTTTATATCTATGCCCTGAACGTTGCCTGAGGACTTTGTCACGTGACATGATTTGGCCAACTGGGAGCTAAAATTTGCAAGGTATGAAACTTGACATATGATTGCCCATGGGATATGCTGTTCTGTTTTTGCTTTGGATTTAACCACCTTTCGAGGATGCCTGTGCTGATCCTACGAAAACATCTGGTCCTCAGCAAAATCATGAGTATCCAGAGTGGGACCCTCATGATCATGTAGCTCAGGCTGAGTTTATTGAGCAAAGTCTTGTGATCACAGAAGACAATCAGAAGAAGTACAAAGTTGGTCCACACCACACAGCTGACTGACAAACAAACGCTGCTATAAACCATTGCATTTTAGAGAGTTTTCTTCTGTAACACAAAGACATGTATTTGGATTGTTCTAGCTACAGGTAGTATGTGATCAGTGTGGGAAGAATTAAATAACATAAAACATCTGCATAGATGTATTACTTAGAGGTAATACAACTTCACAGTTATTGTTTTGCTCCTTCCTACAAACTTTTAAATTTTTATGGCTCTAAAATTTATTTATTTTTTGTTTTCTTATTCATCTGTTTTCTGCTACAACATTTACCTAGGGAACAAAGTGTAGCATATGGCAAACATTCAGAAAGTATCTAATGAGCAATGCACCACTCAGCAGAATCAAAGATATAAGAAAAACTTTAATAAAAACAGATGATAGTGAAGATGATAAGAGACTAATAGATGATAAGATATTATATATTTAATATATATATATACACAAATATATATAATATACAAATATATATAATAAATATATATACAAATACAAATATATATAATAATATATAATATAATAATATTATAATATATTATAATAATAATATATATTATATAATATAATATATAATATATATAATATATAATATTATATATTATATATAATATAATATATAATATATAATAAATATATATACAAGTACAAATATATATAATAAATTATCTATTTTATATATTTAATCAAGTTTATATTTAAATTTGAAATTATAGGGCTTGAGTTGTCTGGGTCTTAAAAGAGAATATCTGAAGTTCTATACTACAGACTACAATGGTGTATTTACAAAGGTATACATTCATCTACTTGATAAATCAGTTTTTATTGTGGCATGCTAAAAATTGTCCCCCAGTAAAGATGTGCTGAAGAAAAGAACCTTGAGAAAAGGAGGTTATCTCAGATTATGTGGTTGGTGTCTAAATACAACGAGAGGTGTCCTTATAAAAGGGGGACAGAGGGAGTCTGACAAACACAAAGAAAGGTGACATTAATACAAAGCACGGAGAGAACTGAAGCTGTCCTCCTTGAACACTGCTTGAAGCCAACAGACAAAAGTGCTGGCAGTCATCACAAGGAGAACAGCGAAGGAGCCCTTTCCACTAGAGGGCATGCAGCCTGGCTGTTACTTTTTTTTTTTTTTTTTTTTAATTAAAAATCATAAATTTACATAGGGCAATATTGTTTGATTCATTCTGTTACTTTTTTCCCTTCCCCTCACCCCTCCCACCCCTCTTTTCCCTCTATACAGTCCTTCCTTCCTCCATTCTTACCACCCTCCTTATCCCTAACCCTAAACCTAACCCTAACCCTAACGCTAACCCCTCCTAACCCCCATTATATGTCCTCATCAGCTTATCAGCGAGATCATTCGTCCTTTAGTTTTTTGACATTGTCTTATCTCACTTAGCATGATATCCTCCAATTTCATCCATTTGCCTGCAAATGCCATAATTTTATCATTCTTCATGGTGGAGTAATATTCCATTGTGTATATATGCCACAGTTTCTTTATCCATTCATCAACTGAAGGGCATCTAGGTTAGTTCCACAATCTGGCTATGGTGAATTGAGCAGCTATGAACATCGATGTGGCTGTATCTCTGTAGTCTGCTGATTTTAAGTCCTTTGGGTATAGGCCAAGGAGTGGGATAGCTGGGTCAAATGGTGATTCCATTCCAAACTTTCTGAGGAATCTCCATACTACTTTCCAGAGTGGTTGCACTAATTTGCAACCCCACCAGCAATGTATGAGTGTACCTTTTTCCCCACATCCTCGCCAACACCTATTGTTGCTTGTGTTCTTGATAATCGCCATTCTAATTGGGGTGAGATGAAATCTTAGGGTAGTTTTGATTTGCATTTCTCTTATTACTAGAGATGTTGAACAATTTTTCATATATCTGTTGATTGCTTGTACATCTTCTTCTGTGAAGTGTCTGTTCATTTCCTTAGCCCATTTGTTGATTGGATTATTTGTATTCTTGGTGTAGAGTTTTTTGAGTTCTTTATAGATTCTGGAAATTAGCGCTCTATCTGAACTATGAGTGGCAAAGATATTCTCCCACTCTGTAGGCTCTCTCCTCACATTACTGATAGTTTCCTTTGCTGAGAGAAAGCTTTTTAGTTTGAATCTATCCCAGTTGTTGATTCTTGCTTTTATGTCTTATGCTATGGGAGTCCTGTTAAGGAAGTCTGATCCTAAGCCAACAAGTTGAAGGTTTGGACCTACTTTTTCTTCTATAAGATGCAGAGTCTCTGGTCTGATTCTGAGGTCCTTGATCCATTTTGAGTTGAGTTTTGTGCAGGGTGAGAGAGAGGGATTTATTTTCATTCTGTTGCATATGAATTTCCAGTTTTCCCAGCACCATTTGTTGAAGAGGCTATCTTTTCTCCATTGCCTATTTTTGGCCCCTTTGTCTACTATGAGAAAATTGTATTTATTTGGGTTTGTGTCCATGTCCTCTATTCTGTACCATTGATCTACCTGTCTATTTTGGTACCAATACCATGCCATTTTTGTAATAGAGTTTTGTAATAGAGTTGTAGTTGTTGCTTTGTAATAGAGTTGAAGATCTGGTATTGCGATACCCCCTGCTTCACTCTTTCTACTGAGGATTGCTTTAGGTATTCCGGGTTTCTTATTCTTCCAGATGAATTTCATAATTGCTTGCTCTATTTCTGTAAGGTACATCATTGTGATTTTAATTGGAATTGCATTGAGTCTGTATAGCACTTTTGGTAGTATGGCCATTTTGACAATATTAATTCTTCCTATCCAAGAACATGGAAGATCTTTCCATCTTCTAAGGTGTTCTTTAATTTCTTTCTTTAGTGTTGTATAGTTCTCATTGTAGAGGTCTTTCACCTCTTTTGTGAGATTGATTCCCAAGTATTTTATTTTTTTCGAGGCTATTGTGAATGGGGTAGTTTTCCTAATTTCTCTTTCTGAAGATTCATCACTTATGTATAAAAATGTGTTGGATTTATGAGCATTGATCTTGTAACCTGCTACTTTACTGAATTCACTTATGAGTTCTAAGAGTTTTCTGGTGGAATTTCCAGGTTCCTCTAAATATAATCATGTCATCAGCGAACAGGGATAGTTTGAGTTCTTCTTTTCCAATTCGTATCCCTTTAATTTCTTTGGTTTGTCTAATTGCTCTGGCAAGAGTCTCAAGAATGATGTTGAATAGAAGTGGTGATAGAGGGCATCCCTGCCTTGTTCCAGTTTTTAGGGGGAATGCTTTCAGTTTTTCACCATTTAGAATGGTATTGGCCATGGGCTTAGCGTAGATGGCCTTTACAATGTTAAGGAATGTTCCCACTACCCCAATTTTTTCTAGTGTTTTGAGCATGAACGGATGCTGTATTTTATCGAATGCTTTTTCTGCATCTATTGAAATAATCATGTGATTCTTTACTTTTAGTCTGTTGATATGGTAAATGACATTTATTGATTTCTGGATGTTGAACCAACCTTGCATCCCTGGGATGAAACCCACTTGATCATGGTGCACTATCTTTTTAATATATTTTTGTACGCGATTTGCTAAAATTTTGTTGAGAATTTTTGCATCGATGTTCATTAAGGATGTGGGTCTGAAATTTTCTTTCCTTGATGTGTCTCTGTCTGGTTTAGGTATCAGTGTGATATTGGCTTCATAGAATGAGTTTGGGAAGGTTCCCTCCTCTTCTATTTTATGGAATACTTTGGGAAGTATTTGAATGAGCTCTTCTTTAAAGGTTTTGTAGAACTCGGCTGAGAACCCATCTGGTCCCCGACTCTTCTTTGTTGGTGGGCTTTTGATGACCTCTTCTATTTCATTGCTTGAAATTGATTTATTTAAGTTGTATATGTCCTCTTGGTTCAGTTTAGGTAATTCATATGTCTCTAGAAACTTGATGTCTTTGAGGTTTTCTGTTTTGTTGGAGTAGAGATTTTCAAAATAGCTTCTAATTATGTTTTATATTTCACTCGTGTCTGTTGTGATATTTCCTTGTTCATTCCGAATTTTAGTAATTTGAGTTTTCTCCCTCTTTCTCTTTGTTAGTGTGGCTAAGGGTTTATCAATTTTGTTTATTTTTTCAAAGAACCAACTATTTATTTTGTTAATTTTTCTGATTGTTTCTTTTGTTTCAGTTTCATTGATTTCGGCTCTGATTTTAACTATTTCCTGTCTTCTACTACTATTGGTGTTGGTCTACTTTTCTTTTTCTAGGGCTTCGAGCTGTAGTGTTAAGTTGTTTATTTGTTGATTTCTACTTCTTTTGTTGAATGCACTCCATGAAATAAATCTTCCTCTAAGTACTGCATTGATAGTGTCCCAGAAGTTTGATATGATGTGTCTTTGTTCTCGTTTACTTCTAAGAATTTTTTTTTATTTCCCTTCTGATGTCTTCTGTTATCCATTCATCATATAATAGTGTATTATTTAATCTCCAAGTATTGGAGAAGTTTCTGTTTTTTATTCTGTCATTTATTTCTAATTTCAATCCATTATGATCTGATAGAGTACAAGGTAGTATCTCTATCTTCTTGTATTTTCTAACAGTAGCTTTGTGGCATAAAACATGGTCTATTTTAGAGAAGGATCCATGTGCTGCTGAGAAGAAAGAGTATTCATTCTTTGTTGGATGGTATATTCTATATAAGTCGGTTAAGTCTAAATTGTTGATTGTGTTATTGAGATCTATGTTTTCTTTATTCAATTTTTATTTGGACGATCTATCCAGCGGTGAGAGAGGTGTATTAAAATGACCTAGTATTATTGTGTTGTGGTCTCTTAGATTTCTGGAATTGAGAAGGATTTGTTTGATATACATGGATGAGCCAATGTTCAGGGCATAGATATTTATGATTGTTATGTCTTGCTGATTTATGCTTCCCTTAGCAGTATGTATTGTCCTTCTTTATCCCTTCTGACTAGTTTTGGCTTGAAGTCCACATTATCTCAAATGAGGATGGATACTCCAGCTTTTTTGCTGTGTCCGTGTGCATGGTATGTTTTTTCTCATCCTTTCACCTTTAGTCTATGGTTATCTCTTTCTATGAGATGAGTCTCTTGCAGGAAGCATATTGTTGGATTTTTCTTTTTAATCCAATCTGCCAGTCTATGTCTTTTGATTGATGAGTTCAGGCCATTAACATTCAGGGTTATTATTGTGATATGATTTGTATTCCCATCATTTGACTCATTTTTGTTTTTTTGACATGATTTGGTTTCTCCTTTATTTGGCTATTCCTTTAGGCTAGTTCCTCCAGTTGCTGATTAGCATCATTGTTTTTCATCTCTTCCTCATGGAATATTTTGCTGAGAATGTTCTGTAATGCCGGATTTCTTTTTGTAAATTCCTTTAGCTTTTGTTTATCATGGAAGGATCTTATTTCATCGTCAAATCTGAAAGTAAGTTTTGCTGGGTATAAGATTCTTGGTTGGCATCCGTTTTCTTTCAGGGCTTGGTAAATGTTGTTCCAGGCCCTTCTAGCTTTTAGGGTCTGGATTGAAAAATCTGCTGATATTCTTATTGGTTTCCCCTGAATGTAATTTGATTCTTTTCTCTCGTGGCCTTTAAAATTCTGTCTTTATTTTGTATGTTAGGTATTTTCATAATAATGTGCCTTGGTGTGGGTCTGTTGTAATTTTGTATATTTGGAGTCCTATAAGCCTCTTGTACTTGGTTTTCCATTTCATTCTTCAGATTTGGGAAATTTTCTGATAGTATTTCATTGAATAGATTGTTCATTCCTTTGGTTTGTTTCTCTAAGCCTTCCTCAATCCCAATAATTCTTAAATTTGGCCTTTTCATGATATCCCATAAGTCTTGTAGATTCTGTTCATGATTTCTTACCATCTTTTCTGTTTGGTCCACTTTGTTTTCAAGATTAAGTATTTTTTCTTCAATATCTGAGGTTCTGTCTTCCAGGTGTTCTATCCTATTGATTATGCTTTCTGGAGTTTTTATCTTGTTTTATTGTTTCCTTCATTTCAAGGATTTCTGTTTGTTTTTTTTTTTTCAGTATCTCTAACTCTTTATTGAAATGATCTCTTGCTTCCCGTATTTGCTCTTTTAACTGTTGATTGGTGCGATCATTTAATGCCTGCGTTTGCTCTTTCATCTCCTCCTTCAATGCTTGCATTTGCTCTTTCATCTCCTCGTTTGCTTCCCTGATTGTTTTAATTATGTACATTCTGAACTCCCTTTCTGACATATCTTCTGCTGTGCTGTCATTGAGTTTTATTGATATAGTATCTAGGTTTGTTTGGGACATTTTCTTCCTTTGTTTTCTCATATTGGTCAGATGTCAGTGGGACTCTGTGATATTGCAGATTTCCTCTATTTGCTTATAGTGTCCCTGTAGATTTCCAGTGTATCACCTCCCAGCCTTCAGTAGCCTGAAGTCATGGAGTAACTTGATAATGCAGTACTTCTAAAGAAAGCTGTCCCTAGCCCGCTACTGGTTCCAGGGCTTGTAGCTGGCTCTGTGTGGAAAGGCACTCACTGGGGGCCCTGCTCCAAGAAGCTGGCCGTGTGGGAGGAGCCCACCACTGGAGTGCCCAGGGCTGCCTGACGAAGATTCTAGCTGCCCTGCCCTACTCTAATAAGCCACCCGAATCCGGGCCTGCCGCGCTGGCCGAGCTTCACCAAGTGGGGGAGACTCACCCCGTGGTTCTATTTTAGTCCGAGTCTCTCAATGCCTCCCCTTCTTGAACCCTGGGTTCTGGAGCAACTGGAGATGCAGTCACCCTCTAGTCCACCATCTTGGAACGCCCCGTTGAAAAATCCTGTGGGCCGGAGTGGGGCAGGGCCGCCTGGAGAGGTCTCTGGCTGCCCTGCCCTGGTCCCCGAAGCTGCTTGTGGGTTGGAGCTCTCCGCTGGCTTGGGGACTTGTGGCTGGCTTTGTGTAGAAAGGCTCTCACTGGGCGATCTGGTCCGAGAAGCTAGCCTGGAAAGGCACTTCCCACCGGAGGGAGTCGGGCTGCTTGGGGAAGTCCCTAGCTGCCCTCTCCTGGTCTCTGAAGCAGCGTGTGGGCAGGCTGGAGCTCGCTTTGCGCTGGATCAGGGACTTGGAGCTGGTTGTGTGCCGAAAGGCTCTCACTGGGGAGCCTGCTCCAAGAAGCTGGAGTATCTGGCCCTGTGGGAGGAGCCCACCACCGGAGTGGTCAGGGCTGCCTGGGGGAGGCTCTAGCTGCCCTGCCCTACTCTAATAAGCTGCCCCTATCCGGACCTGCCACCCAGGTCGAGTTTCACCAGGTGGGAGAGACTCCTCCGTGGTTCTATTTTAGTCTAAGTCTCTCAATGCCTCTCCTTCTTGAATTCTGGGTTCTGTAGCGACTGGAGATGCAGTCACCCTCTAGTCCGCCATTTTGGATCGCCTCTATTTTTTATATGTACCACATTTTCTTTTTTGTCTCTTTTTTTCTTTTCTTTTTCTTTTGCTGTTTTTGTTTGTTTGTTTGTTTGTTTTTGTACCAGTAATTGAACCCAGGGTCTCTAAACCACTGAACCACATGTGCAGCCCATTCTTAAGATATTTTATTAGAGACAGGGCCTCACTGAGTTGCTTAGGGCCTTACTAATTTGCTAATGCTGGCTTTGAACTCTTCATCCTCCTGACTTAGTCTCCCAAACCACTGGGATTATAGGCATGTACTACTCTGTCTGGCATACCACATTTTATTGATCCATTCATCTGTTGAAAGGCACCTAAGTTGGTTCCATAGTTTAGCTATTGTGAATTGAGTTGCTATGAACATTGATGTGGCTGAGTCACTGTAGTATGCTGATTTTATTTCTTTTTGGTATATGCCAAGGAGTGGGATAACTCAGTCAAATTGAGGTTTTGTTCTGAGTTTTCTGAGAAATCTCCATACTGATTTCCATAGTGGTTCCACCAATTTGTAGTCCCAGGAGCAATGACTGTATGCACCTTTTCCACCACATCATCAAAATTTACTGTTACTTGTATTCTTGAAAATTGTCATTCTGACTGGAGTGAGATAAAATCTCAGTGTAGTTTTAATTTGCATTTCAAGGAGAATTTTTTTGATTAACCACAGTAAGTGATTTGTTCTCTAACAGTGAATGATAGAGCTCTCAATCAAATTTTCTCTTTTTAGGGTTTTTTAGTTCACAATTCCAAATATCAAAATAATTTGCATGAATATATAAATGTATTATGATGGATGTGAATGTTGAAAAGAATTCATCAATTTTACAGCAAATATTGACTTAATTAAAAGACGTTTTATGAAATTTATTCTTGTTTTATTTTGTCTTACACTTTTCCTAAAATATTGATTCATTCAAAAATCTATGTGACTTGAAATGAAATCATATGAACTGAGTCTAATTTTTTAAATACCTTTATTTTCATTTTTATTGGTATGTGCTTCTGAGGATGAAACCCAGTGCCTTACATGTACTAGGCAAGAAAGAACTCTACCACTGAGCTATTACCCAGCTCCGAGTTTAATTTTAATGCATTATATTTCCTCACAAATTACAGAAGGTTTTCATTATTTAAAGTTGTTCTCATTTTAATGAAATCAGAGAGAGACAGAGAGAGAAAACAAGAGAGAGGTGCTCCTGGCTGGTGAGAACTGTATGATGATATACTTCTTGGACTTCAAGACATAACCTAGTTTTTTGCTATCTTTTATTTTTTAAGTTTTAATATTTTATTTGTGCCTTTTTATTTTTTTATTTTTTCCAGACTGGATTTTGATTAACTGTACACAAATGGGGTACATCATTTCATTTCTATGGTTGTGCATGATGTAGATTCATATGATTCGTGTCATCATACATGTACTAGGGTAATGCTGTCTGTCTCATTCCACCATCTTTCATACCTCCTCTCCCTCTCATTTCCTTCTACATAATCTAAAGTTCCTCCATTCTTCTTTCACTCCTCACCACCAACTCCCATTATATGTCATTCTCCACTTATCAGAGAAAACATTTATTTGGCCTTTGGTTTGTTGGGATTGGCTTATTTCACTTAGCATCATATTCTCCAATTCCATCCATTTATTTGCAAATGCCATAATATTATTCGTATTTATGGCTGAATAATATTCCATTGTGTATATATACCAGAGTTTCTTTATCCATTTCTCTGTTGAAGGGCATCTAGGTTGGTTCCACAATCTATCTATTGTGAATTGAGCTGCTATAAACACTGATGTGGCTGCGTTACTGTAGTATGATAATTTTATTTCCTTTGGGTATAAACCAAGGAGTGGGATAAATGGGTCAAAAGATGGGTCCATTCCAAGTTTTCTGAGGATACTCCACACTGCTTTCCAGACTGGCTGCACTAATTTGCAATTCCACCAGCAAAGTAAAAGTGTGCCTTTTCTCCACATCCATGTCATCATCTATTATTGTTTGTGTTCTTGATAATAACCATTCTAATTAGAGTTAAATGAGATCTTAGAGTTGTTTTAATTTGCATTTTTCTAGTTACTAGAGATGTTGAACACTTTTTCATGTACTTATTAATTGCCCATTTATCTTCTTCTGTAAAGTGTGTGTCCTGTTCCTTGATCCATTTATTGATTGGGTTCTTTGTATTTTTGGTAAAGTTTTGTAAGTTATTTGTAAATTTAGGAGATAAGTGTTCTATCTGAAGTGCATGTGGAAAAGATTTTCTCCCACTCTGTAGGCTCTTTTCACATTATTGATTGTATCCTTTGCTGAGAAAAAGCTTTTTAGTTTGGGTCCATACCATATATTGATTCTTGCTTTGATTTCTTGTGCTTTGGGAATCTTGTTGATGAATTCTGATCCTAAGCCAACATGATGAAGATTCAGGACTTTGTCTTCTATTAAGTGCAGGGTCTCTGGTCTAATTCCTAAGTCCTTGACCCATTTTGAGTTGAGTTTTGTTCAGGGTGAGAGATAGAGGTTTAATTTCATTTTATTGCAAATGGATTTCCAGTTTTTCCAGCACCATTTTCTAAACAGGCTATCTTTTCTCCATTGTATGTTTTTAGCTTCGTTGTCTAGTATGAGGTGACTGTATATATGTTGGTTTGTCTCTGTGTCTTCTACCCTGTACCATTGGTCTGCCTGTCTATTTTGGTGTCAATACCATCACATCAATAGTCTTAAAGTTAAGAATAACATGATTATTTCAATAGATGCTGAGAAAGCATTTGATAAAATACAGCACCCCTTCCTGCTTAAAACACTAGAAAAATAGGAATAGTAGGAACATACCTCAATATTGTAAAGGCTATCTATGCTAAGCCCACAGCCGACATCATTCTTAATGGAGAAAAACTGAAAGCATCCCCTCTAAAAACTGGAATAAGACAGGGATGCCCTCTTTCACCACTTCTATTCAACATCATCCTTGAAATACTAGCCAGAGCAATTAGACAGAACAAAGAAATTAAACAGATATGAATTGGAAGAGAACTCAAGCTGTCACTATTTGCTGGTGATGATTCTATATTATATGATTCTATATTTAGAGGATCCAAAAAATTCCACTAGAAAACTTCAAGAACTAATAAATGGATTCAGCAAAGTAGTAACATATAAAATCAATATGCATAAATCTAATGTATTTCATTTAATAAGTGATGAATCCTCTGAAAGAGAAATTAGGAAAATCACTCCATTCACAATAGACTCAAAGAAAAATAAAATACTTGGGAATCAATCTAACAAAAGAGTTGAAAGTCCTCTACAATGAAAACTACAGCACACTACAGAAAGAAATTGAAGAAAACCTTAGAAGATGGAAAGATCTCCCATGTTCTTTGATAGGCAGACTTAATATTGTCAAAATGGCCATTCTACTAAAGGCACTACACAGAGTCAATGCAATTCCAATTAAAATCCCAATGACATTACTCATAGAAATAGAGAAAGCAATCACAAACTTCATCTGGAAGAACAAAAGACCTTTAATAGCCAAAACAATCCTGAGCAGATAAAATGAAGCAGGATGTATCACAATACCAGACCTTAAACTATACTACAGAGAAATAGTAACAAAAATGGCATGGTATTTGTTCTACATGGCAGAAGAGTGTATTTTTACATATTATTCATACATTGAGAATAACTTATTCTAATTAGAATCCCATTCCTTTGGTTGTAAATCATGTGGAGTTTCACTGGTCATGTATTCTATGTGAATATAGGAAAGTTATGTCCAATTCCTTCTACTGTCTTTCCTGTTCCCATCGTTCATCCCCTTTTTTCTAACCCAGTGAAGTTCTATCCTTCACTCCCCATCTTCCCTTTGTGTGGGCTAGCATCCACATATGAGAGAGAACATTTGCCCTTTGATTTTGGGGGAAATTGTTTATTTCACTTAGCACGATAGTCTCCAGTTCCATCCATTTACACTGGCAAATGCCATAATTTCATACTTCTTTATAGCTGAGTAATATTCTGTTGTGCATATATTCCACATTTTCTTTATCCATTCATCTGTTGAAAGACACCTAGGTTGGTTCCATAGTTTAGCTATTGTGAAGTGAGCTGCTATAAACATTGATGTGGCTGCTCATCACTATAGTATGCTGATTTTAAATTGTTGCCTGTGTACCCATGAATGGGAAAACTGGGTCAAATGGTGGCTCCATTCCAGGTTTCCTAAGGAATTTCCACACTGCTTTCCATAGTGGTTGAACTATCAGTGAGTGTGAAATTAAGTGCTTGTGCAGTATTAAATAATAAACTATTATTCTACTCTGGAGCTCTCAAGAGTAGTTATATAGTGTTCAGTCTTTTGTGAGGTCTGCCAATGTCTTCAATAACATTAAACTATTTGTAGAAATCAGTAAAAATTTAAAATTCTTTATATAGTAAAAATTCAAGAAAATGAAAAATTGCTGCCCTGGGCTCCCAGCACCATATGGAAAAAATTAACTGGAGCTAAAGAGCAGAAGTTTTTCATTAGGGCTTACATTCTGAGTAACACTCCCTGAAACTCATTTTTTTTTTTAACATACTGATTATTTGTAGAGAGATGATAACTGTTTTTTCCAGTCTTACTATTGAACCACCAAGTCTGAGGACATTTGGATGCCTGACCCCTCAGACAGACATTTATAACTAAGGGATAGTGTTTCCTTATGAGGGCAAGTCAGGCACTTAGTTCCAGAATTATGTCCTGAGTCAAAGTCCTGGAATTTGATCAACCTTTGCCATCAAAACTGTGTGCTTCACAGCGGATAGTGCTGCTGCATGGGCTAATTGGTGACAGCAGGAATAACACTGATACAAAGCTGTTTGCACTTTAGAAAATTAGATGTATTTGGCAATAAATGCTCTCCACAGGAATGAATGTGACTTTATATTGATGTAAACTGCAGGAAAATACCAGCAACAAGAGTGACTTGATGTGGACAAGAAAATAGAGTATAGAGATAAAACAAATTTATGCATGCAATTTGATTACAAATGTGATTAAAGTACTTCAGTAAAGATTGGAGAAACACACACAGTTTGAAGCCTTTGCTTTCTACAGTCTTGTCTTGCTTTAAATTTTATTTAATATTTACATTTCATTGTAATTGTCAATCATTTCCAAAGAGAATATCTTATTATTTGAAAATAGTTTATACCTGCAATACATGAAAACATAGTGCCTGACATTATTTGTCCAAATTCCAGTGCAACTTGTGCTAAATAAACCATTTCTCAATGTGTTTCTGTTGCCTGTAAAGCTTTGAATAAAGATTATTTGGTATTTACGTAATAGTCCAGGGACAGAAGTTTATTTGAAAGAGAATTATTAATGAACTGTGTTATTTTGATAGTAAAAGTGTTCTGCATTTGATTTCGGCATTGGTAAATAGGTTTGAAGGAGGTAAGATCTAAGAATATCAGCACTTGGGACTCGAAAGGTCAGCAAAGCAATGAGAATATTAAGTCTAATTTCAGTTAGAACTTTCTGTTTATGGCTTGTAATTGGACATCATGCTGAAAAATGGATCTTTAGAAAATTGTATTGCAAAACACATTCAGAAAGTTATTCTTAGAAGCAATTTTAGTTCTGAAACAAAGAGAAAATAAGAAGTTTGCAAAGCAATCCAAGACATCACTCAGGCTTAGAAAGGTTGAGTTTTAAAAAGTATGCAAATGAAAGACCCTCTAAAGACATATTGTGATGACTTCCTGGAGATTCGACAAGGGTTTTGAATGAGATGTGGGTCAGTTTCCAGTCTTGGTACACAATAATATTTTCGGAACACAGGCTAACTTTTGAAGCATGATATATTTAAATTTTATGTATGACTAGCCTGTTTATAAGTATCATGGTGTTATCCAGAAGTCCAGAGCTCACTTAGTGCTCATGTGAAGTCCAGCCAAAGCAGAAGTAAGGAAACACAATTACTATCTCTTACTGGTGTTTGTGTCAGAAATAGCAGCACAATCTTCTCCCGAAATAGAGTTCAAAGTTTACCTCATGCTTAATATTCTAAAAATAATATCACTTAAGATGGTACCATTTTCAAGAAAAGCACCATAATAAAAATAAATTCATACATAAGAATATTGATTCTTCTTATACAATATCATTTGTAACCAGAATTTCTAAATTGACTCTTAGTAACTGGAATTTTAAAAGTACATTTCAATACATCATAGTGTTCAAATCCTGGATTCCATCAGAAAAAAAATACAAACTACTTTTTGTCACTTCATGAAGTTGATGAAATGTGGAATAAAATAAATGAGGAGGATTCTCTCATCAAGGACTACCTTAAATTCTTTCAACTTACAAACTTCCTCATGCCTTTCTTCACATAATAAAATCTCTTTACAAAATATGATTAAAATATTTATTAAGCACCTTTGATAACCAAAGCATGTTTCTACCAATGGTACACATAGAAAAATAAATATTATAGATACTGCCCTCAATCAAATTAGTACATTTAACATACCATCATTTTTTTCATGGGAAAGGACACATAGTACAAAATTAACGTGATTTATGTGAGACAGAAAATTCTGGTTGTCCACACCATTTTCCACCTACGGACCCAGCATGGTAGAGTATACTAAAAGGATGCACCTTCAGAACAAGCAATGCTCTGTGTTCTATTTAATTTTCAAAACCAAAACACTTATATTTACCTAAGATTTTAAATTGTTTGCTTTTATTATGATATTTTGGCAAAGAAACTCAGATATAAGTGAAATGTAAGCAATATAATAGCATTCCTAATGTGTCTTACAAATTATATCTGGTTAAATGAAAACAAAGATAGCTCAATTTAGTTCATATCATTGTCTGTAATTTACATAATTAATAAAAGTTTTTAAATGAAATTAGTGATATATTTCATTTTGGGAGAGACAGGGTACTATAATAAAGTATTTTCATAACAAAGCCATTCTCATGTCTTCATATTAAAGGAAAGAAAAACACTAAAAATAATGTATCACAGCACTTGCCCAAAGTTTGCATAAGTCTGATTAAACGATCAGCCATGCTCTGTGTTTAGTTCAAAAGTGTTTATAGCAGTTCAATTCACAATAGCTAAACTATGGAACCAACCTAGGTGCTCTTCACCAGATGAATGGATAAAGAAAATATCATATATATATATATATACCCATATATAATATATATACATATATATACATAAGTATATATATATACCACACAATGGAATAATATTCAGCCTTAAAGAAGAATGAAGTTATGGCATTTGCAGGTAGATGGATGGAGCTGGAGAATATCATGCAAAGCGAAATAAGTCAATCCAAAAACCAAAGCCAAATAGTTTCTCTGATATGCACATGCTAATTCACAATGAGAGGGTTGCTGGGAAGAATAGAGTTACCTTTAGATTAGTAGAGGGGATTGAAGGGAGGGGAGGGGGGATGGGGATAGGAAAGATAGTAAAATGAATCAGACGTTATTACCTTGCATGTCTATATAACTACACGACTGGTGGTATTCTGTGTCATGTATAAGCAGAAGAATAAGAAATTATACTCCATTATATATGATATGTTAAAGTACATTCTACTGTCATGTATAACTAATTAAAACAAAAACAATTAAAAATTTTTTAAAGCCTTTACATTTGAGTTTTACCAGTATGTAGGAGGGATTTGTAGTGCAAGACCACAATAAACAAAAATTGAATAAGCATAGTATTTTTACTATTTTATAGCATATTAACATATACTATAATCTTTATATTACAGAGTAAAGTCAATTAATATGTGCAATATATACAATATATTTTGTAATATGCTAATATTACTATTAATTAATACTAATAAAATAAGTACTAATCAAGAACTCTGCCTTAATCAGAGCTGATTCTTCCTTTAAAGGAATATTTGCACTTCTGATTTACATTTTCCTTCTCAAAGAGAAAATTTATGTATTTGATACTAATTTACTCAGACGTTTTGGGTAGAAACATTATACAACTCTGTAAAATGAACTAAAAAGGAAGACAGTGGAGTTTCCATGCCAGATGCAGTTTCCTTTAGTTATTTGGAGGAAGGTTATGATTCTGTGAGTTATGACAAGAAGGAAGCATGGATGAGATTTGAAAATATTACACGGACCTTTATCCTGCCAGGAAGCAGATTCCTTTTGACTTTAACACAGGGTTTACTATCAGTGTATTATTTATTCGAACATTTTCTGTCTTTCCTACTCTCCAAGTATATTTGATTTAGAGACAGGGTCTCACTGAGTTTCTAAGTGTCTCCCTAAGTTGCTGAAACTAACTTTGAACTCAAGATCCTCCTGCCTCAGCCTCCAGAGCTCCTGGGATTAGAGGCTCGTTCCACCCAGCCAGGCCACAAAAATGTTTTTCAATGATCTATTCCCTTTTCACTATTTAATGAAATACATAAAAATACAGTAAAAACATAAAAATATCACATAGTTGGGAACCAGCTTACACTTTTTATAGCAATATGTGTATAATATTGAGAAATTAGAAAAATGATTTTATCACATGGCATTGTATGTGTTACTTTACTTGCTAAGCAAAATTTATCCAGTTCCATTCAGTTACCTGCAAATGCTATCGTTTCATTTTTTCTTTATGATCGAGTCAAACTCCTTTGTGTTTGTATGCCACATTTTCTTACTCCATTTATCTGTTCATGGGTATCTGGGCTATTTCCCTAACTTGGCAATTGTATATTGCACTGCTAAATATATTGATGGGCCAGTGTCACTGTAGTATGCTGATTTTAGTTTTTTTGCATAAATATTTTACTATTTTTTAATTTTGTTATTTAAAATAAAACACAAAAATATACATAATGGTTCAACAAGTTATGTTTTGCTATAGGTACCTATTGAAGAATCAGGTTAAACATATCCCACCTCTCCAATACTTACTATTCCTTTGTAGTGAATACTTTAAAATTTTTTTCTTCTACTGTTTTTGAAATATACCATATGCAGTTGTTGTCTACAGTCAGCCTATTGAGCAATTGCACACCAGAAGTTCTTGCTCTGATGGAACTGTAACTTGGTACTGAATGATCTTTTCATTAGCGAGTTCACAAGAATTATTGATTCTGCTTTAATTCTAAATTTTAAAGTTGATACAAAACTGCATTTTTTTTCAAAGCATGAGCATGCTATTAGCAATTGTAAGTTTCCTTATAATACCTTCAATGTGATTGGATCAGAATAGAAATATATTTGTACCACATTTTTTAATTATACTAACTCTCCAAGTATTAAAATGTTACATAAAATATTTTCCTTTACGAGCTGCTGGGGATCTGGAAGTTTAGAACTTGCCTGAATAGCAGTGAATGGGGAATGGTGTTTTCTATCCACGAGTACCTATTAGGTCTTCCATTGGCTGTTCCAAGTCTACCCTGTAAAGTCTGCTGTATTCCACCGACCTGACAGAGCAATCTGTATAGGTTAGAGGAAAGACCCATGTCCTCTGGCTCCTACTGGGTTTGATCAATGAGGTCCCTTGCAGGAAAGCAGAAAAATGAGAGGGACAGTAACTTTTCCCTGATTTTGCCTGTGTGAGAAACTCAGTAAGCCAGGTTCCTTCAATACGAGGTCTCTAGGGACACTGATAGCACCTTTGGTCAGGTCCAGGTTTCTACCCTTTTATTTCTTGAGTTGCTTCTGCAGTTCACCACTTGGTAACTAGGTTATCCCTTTGGAAATAAGAATTATCCATACTGCTCAAACTAGAACGTGTTATATGTTTCCTATTGGAACTTGAATGCATTAAAGGATATCTGAAATTTTTTCTCAATATTCAGTTTAAAAATTGTTATTTTTCACCTGAAGTTTCTAATGCAAAATTAAGGAAATACAATTTCCAGCTTAAGTGCTTATTAAAAACTGTGCACTGAAAAATGTGTTGGATAAAGAACCAATCAGAAGGCTGTGCATACAGGGTAGATTCTAAGGGTAGAATTGAAAGAAAGCATCTTATGAGAGCTAAATTAAGTATGTCAGTCAATTCAGCAAAGCAAGTACGTGCACAAGCCCTTAAGGGAGGAGAGCCAAAAAAATAAGAAAAGAAAATACAAACACAAAGAACAATAATATAAAACGAAGATTAAAATTAAATTAAGTAACAATCATAAGAACAAAGAAAAACTACCATTAGTTAGAAGCAGTAGGAAAGTAGATAACCACCACTGTGTTTTGGAACTGTTTTATTTTTTATTGATCATGCATACATTTATTTATTCACTTACCCATCCAATCATTCATCAAACATTTATTAATTGATGTTGTCAGGCAGTATCCCAATATTTGAGTATGCAATAGTGATGAAAAGATTGACATGACTCAAAAAAGTATTACTGAGAGGAAGAGGAAGGAATATCATGGATATAAAGAGATACAAATGAGAGTCCATTAATCCTGTTTTGAGAAAATAAAGAAGTTATTCCCAAAACATCAATTTACATGGGAGGTGATTCCAGGAATTACCGGTTAAAAACAAAGTGAATTTATTTAAGAAAAGGAAGAAAGAATAAGGTCTATTAATAAATAAGTTATCAGAATTAGTACCTGGAATTCAATCCCACTGCAGATCCTTGGACTGATAATAAACAGTATTGTCCTTGGGATCTCTCCACACTCACTGCAGTGTGAGAATAATGGGGTCTTTTTCCATCAACCCACTTCCTTCTTTCCTGAAGGTTACATTTCATGGAACTAAACTTCCCTGCACTTCTGCCCTTTTTGTGGGTGAGAGCATATAGAAAATGTAGGAATGGAATAAGCAAAGTGCTACGGTGGACACTGAGAGCTTGGGCCACAGATTTCCAGGTGAAGTGGCTGTCCAGAGGAATATTCACACCTATAACTATAAGCTTGTTCTGTCCTTATGGGAGACAATATTTGCATATGACTTTTTGAATTAAAATCAACAAAAAAATTTTTCTAAATGATTTTTGTCCATCATAGCAGTAATACATCCCTTTGTCAATAGCCAAGCAGGCCTAGGAGTATTGAAGAATGAAAACATTATTTCCCTTATTGAAAGAAGTTCTGTTTGACCATAATACCTTAAACATAACACACTAAATTTTGAAATATGGCTAAAATCTTCTGGTGAAATTGGGTGAATATTGTCAATTGCCAACTTTACTCTTGAAAATTAAACACAGGGAACAGAACACGTGTAAGTATTTCTACTAATTTGAGAGTTAAAATAATAACCTAAGACTATTTACTTGACTTTGAAGGTGTTTATTGTTTTATTTGAGGTGCCTTGTATTTTTACAAAGAACATTACCCCTCATTCACTAATTAACATAATTACTTTTATACACAATAACCTGAAATTTCTTCCCTTGATTCCTTTTATATGGAGATGGGGGTACACAGGATTGAACTTAGGGGCACCTCCCCAGTCCTATTTTGTATTTTATTTAGAGACGGGTCTCCCTAAGGCACTTAATGCCTCGCTTTTGCTGAGGACAACTTTGAACTCTCTATCCTCCTGCTTCAGCCTCCTGAGCCGCTGGCTTTACAGGCATGCACTACCTTCTCTTGATTCCTAAGAGAAATATATATAAATATTTGTATCATTTATATTACAACTAAATAATTCTGTGTTTCCCTGCATTTTATTTTGTTAACTTTATTGTCATAAATCTTATCTGTAAATGTGGGCTTATGGTAAGTCATGTTACTTCCTTCATCAAATCATGAAACTGGTAGATATTCATGGAATTACAAAGAAAATATGTAATCCTTTAAACATTAACACATATTTTTGACCTTAAATTCCTGCAACGAATCCTAAGCTTGTATTGTCCCTTGCAGCCTCTTTGTAAGTAAAAAATCCACTTCATATAACTTGATGAATATGAGGGTATTCTGTCTTACTGGACCCAAACAAGTTGGTAACTAGAGTGCCATACACTTGCTTCACAATGTGTACCTTAAATTTTATGATGGAATATTACTCAGCTTTAAAGAAGAATGAGATTACAGCATTTGGTGGTAAATGTATGGAGTTAGATAATATCATGCTGAGTGAAATAAGCCAAACCAAAAAAACCAAAGGCTGAATGCTTTCTCTGATATGAGGATGCTAATTCAAAATACAGTAGGAGTGGATAGGGAAGAATAGAGTTACGTTATATTAGGTAGAGAGGAGTGAAAGGAGGGGAAGGGGTATGGGAGAAGGAATGATAGAGTGAAACAGACATTACTAACTGCATGACTGATGTGATCCTACAATATGTAGGAACAGAACAATGAGAGATTACACTCCATTTATATATGATTTCTCAAAATGTATAAATGCATTCTACCATCATGCACAACAAAGTACAACAAATAAAAAAAATTTAAAAAATATTTTGAAATCGCTATTTCTATAAGTGAAACGATCAAAGTCTGTTCTTACCTTTGCCCTCTTATCATTCTCTAGTGGGATAATTTCCATGGAAGCAACAGTTATTTTTCAACTTTTATAGTTTCATAGCAAAATAATAACCTTACCATTCATTTTTTTCTGGCTTTTAAAACACATAGTTCTGCATGCAACTTAATTTCACAATAACCAGGCACCCTACCAGAGAGTAAAATCACAAACTATTGTATGTCCAACTGGTTGAGAAAATGATTAAGAATTCTCCTTAAATCTTTTTAAATAAGAAGAATATTGCACCAGGTTAAAAAATGCATTAGAATGACCCCAGTCTTCACTTCAAAGAAGAGCAAGAAGATTTTACATCTTCAATTAAATTATACTTCTTCTCTTCCATTAATAACCATGTATGTCCAAACTTCCTTAAAAAGTTCAATGACACATGATGCAATATACTACTGCCTATTACTTACTGAATTGTGCACTTAAAAGGGAAATTTTTATGACATGTAAAATATGTCCCAAAACATCTGCAAAGAGTGTGTCTCTCTGGTCCATTTGAGAATAGGCTGTAGGTTTACAATGGACAGAAAAAACCTGCAATCAAAAATTGCTGCTTATAATCTATCACAGTGGACTCATTACTTGTGGTTTATGAATTATAATAAAAAATGAAAACTTGCTGAAGTGATTTGCAGTTCTCTTCACTACATACTCTACGTTCTAGCCTCCAATCATATAGGACAAATAGATGACAATACATTTGTTTATATGATCTTATCTTTAGGGATTTGACTGTATTAGACTCTTCCATAGGTGTCTTGTCACCAAATATGAAATAATATTATTGCTGATAAGTATGCTGTATGATCATTACTTCAGTTAGTGAGTTCACAAAAATAGGAAGACCATCAGAGTAGAGCAAGAAGATTCAAGACAGAAGGAGGAAGTGAGAACATGGGGGAATACTGGGGAGTAAAATCCAAAAAATTATTCTATATATATATACAAATACATCACAATGAATACATATTTCGTATATAACAATGATGCACTAATTAAAATAACAATTCTAAAAATATTAGAGGAACCAAGAGAGTAGTGAGAGTGAATCAGAGGGGAGGGAAACAGAAGGTAGAGGAGAATGATTTCATCAAATTGTCACCTGTGTACATGAATATGTCACAATGAATCCTACTATTATGAATAATGATAGTGCACCTGCAGCAATGAAGGAGTTTAACACTTTTACAGCATGACTCTTTCTGACACTTCCAGAATGAACACAAGGTGTCACAGGTTTTGCTAACTTGGTCCTCTAAGATCTCTTGAAGGAGCTGAGAAGCCCAATCGGCCATTGTGCTTACTACTCTGATCTGCAGGGTCCCACTTCCTTTTACAAATGATTGTGTTGCCCTTTCTCTCCCGATTTCACTATGATACCTATAATTAGACATGTGCCTGTTTCCCTTCACTCCATTATCTTTCGCTTGGGATTTTCTCGTGAATAACCACAACTCTTTCCATATTATATTTCTTTCCTCAGTTTCCTAGATGGGTATTTGTACTCCTTCTAGTTCATAATTTATTAACTTTGAGTTCTGGAAACTGCTCTATATCCCCCAGAAGAATCTAGATTGTCTGACAGTGGCTTAGTGTTTAACCCAGTGTTGTAATTTACTGGTTTTAGACTCTCTTTTGGAAAATCTTCGGTGCTTGGGGAAGCTTAAAAAGAGCCAGAGATTGCTCTTCCAGAATCAATTCTGATATCAATTTAGTGATCCAGTATTGGACAATTGAGATATGTAAACCACCTTCCATATGTTCCTTCCTACAATATTTAATACAAGAGATGTCTTGTAAGGATCAACAAGATGAAATCATACAGAAAAGTCCATTACTAATCTTTTAGATGGATTATCAGTTTCTGATATTTAGGCTTCTCCCCTTGTCTGCAGTGCACTGATTGTAACTACTTCCAACTCATCCTTCTTCTGAGAATAAGAATCTAAGCACCACTAAGCCTTCTCAGCACCATCTTCTCTAGCTTGCTCACTAGAGAAACCCCGAGCCTGTAACTTCAGTGTAGTTGAATACAAGGCCATAATTCAATATTTCCCTATATTATGGCATTTTCCTACAATGCCTTAATAATTTCATTATGTTAAAGAGACTATTTAGTACTGGCATTATCGGAATCATTACTATTAGATGACATTGAATGCAAGGTATATCTAGCAAATATAGAGATATAGATTTGTCCTTTTCCTTTAGGCTATGCAGAAGTCACTTCAGATGGCTCTTGGGCTGCAGCTCTCTCCCATGATCCTATAGGTTCCCCTTGTTCTCCCTCTAGTGGCCTCTTCTGTTCTGCCTTTCCTGGGATGGCCCTATGTCCTAGCTGGACGCCCAGAGTCAGAACTTCCTGTTCTGTGGATCCTTGAAGGCAGCTCTTATTTCTTCATATTTTCCAGAGAAAATAATCGACATGAAAAAAATACTTTATCTAGTTTATATCAGTCTTATTTCAAGTATTCATATACTAACTGCTCAATATTTTTTGTTATAGGAGGCAAACGGT
This sequence comes from Sciurus vulgaris, assembly GCF_902686455.1. NCBI lineage: Eukaryota > Metazoa > Chordata > Mammalia > Rodentia > Sciuridae > Sciurus > Sciurus vulgaris. Next base: position 153,798,844 of record NC_136466.1, read on the forward strand.
TGAACATTGGAGGATAATTTTTTTCTCACATTCACTATTAAATATATTTTCTAAAATTGAAGTTATATGGAAACCCTAGAGAAGGATTTATTCTAACAAAAGTGTGACAGAAGAATCCATCCTATACATGCAAATTATAGAAATTAAGTGAAAATTTATGATTAATCATTAATTTTAAAGGGCACACAAAATATATTCATACTAAAATTCATAAATAGCACTCCAGAGAATGTCTTCCTAAAAATTTGCGTTTTAATATGCTATTTATTACTTTGCTTTTTGTTCAGCAATTATTTACTCGTGACTTTTTATGTAGGATATTCATAGAAATAGTTTCTGAATTTATTTCAAGCTAAAAAATTAATTAAACTCATGTGTTTTAAATTAGGTGACAATTTTTAAGTTAAGAAAATACATTTTTATATCAGAATCTTATTGCCATTTTAAATGTATATACCTTATATTACACATATAATATATTGTCATTTTGCCTTTAGAGCATAACTATTTTATAGGAAATCATTTTATTAACAGTGAAATACTACACATGACTAGAAATTCTTCTAACAAATGCCCAGAAAATCTAGAGACACATTTTCTTGTAATTGTTTCACTCCATGACTTATTATGATTGTCGTTTTCATCATGTTAGAAATACAAGCTTTTTTCTGTCATTTCCTTTACCAGGCAATTGATGTTTCTTCTTTTGCTTACAGAATACTTGATTTCAGATTAAGTTGCAATTGTGTGATTTGTTGTTTCATAAAAGTTTAACTTCCAGGAAGTTTAAAGTAGCAAGCCAGAGCCTGACCTTAGGCTGTCTAGCTGGTAATTGCAAAAGAACATCTCTAGGTCCATGTAGAATGAATGAACACAGGCTTTATGAAATGCTGTGCATATAACCACCCAACAGAGAAAAGACTTTGAAGATGATTGCCTCAGGAGTTCTTGAGCACACAGGCTGAAGGAGTAATTTTAATTCAAAGAATGCAAACCTTCTTGATTTTTATGAAGATAACTTATCAGAACCACTGGGAAGTAACTACTTCATTCAAGACATAATTGGCATTTTAAAAGTATTTTACCTGACTGAGTTAGCAATGAAGGTTGAAATGGAAATCAATTTACTCCTGTTGGAGTTTTATAACCACATTCATGTTACATGTTAGAGTAACAAATATAAGGATGGTGTCCTAAATTCAAGAGTTGAATGATAAAATAAGTCCAAGATAAAAGTGTGTGGTTAATATTTGGATGTCCTTACATATGGAAAACTGGTAATGTACTTTTAATTTAGATAAATCCAATGTCAATAAAGGAGAAAGTTTAAGCAGTAAAAATTTTAGAGACTATATTTTTAATATAAACTCAGTTATTTCCCAGTGTTCATTTTTTCTTTTTCCTAATAAAATCTTCTCCATAAATGGTGGCACTTTGAGGAAGTATTCCATGTTTTCCAAACTCTCTACACATACATCTCTGGCAAATATATATATATGTACATTCATCCCTATGGTTAAGTTCTGGCCAGGAAATCTTAGTGCAAGGCGGAATAAATAGGAAGAAGAAAACACTTTCCTTGCCACTTTCTCTTCCAGCTAGGTGAGCCCTGAAATCAGTTCATTGATCCCCAGAAAGTTATTATGGAACCAAGACAGACGTTTTATGTGGATCAGTGATAAAAACAGGATACCACACATTCCTTCCTTAGCTACCTTGTTCCATGTGACTTCACATTACAGAGTAGCTTTTCCCTTGTTACAATCATGTCATTTTGATTATAATTAACAGTATCTCTCAATATAGAATTACATAAGATTATGCCCTGCTTATACATTACATTTGTAAGTAAATCCTAAGAATCAAACTTTTGAAAGGACATTGAGATAAACTACTTATTTTTTCATTTTCTTTTTTTTAATGGGCTCTTTATCTCTAATAAGGGTGCCTAAGATTCTGTGCGTTTTTTTTTTTTGTCTTTCTGAGTGTTACATTCATGAAATAATTATGTAAATTTTCAGTCAGAAAACTTATGTTCAATTACTTTGAAAAAAATAATACATAAGGAGGCTTGAAACTTTAAACAAAATCTTATTTACTGCTTGAATTGAGAGGAATTTTTCCAAACATTGTAAGTTATAAAATTGAGTGTCCACATTCTAACTAGTAGTAAATAACTAGTTTAGGTGAGATTAGGTCATGCAAATGTCATTTGACTTAAAATGGGGTTTGGGGACCACCATTTTTGGGATGTAATCTCATGACATATTTAAAATATTGCAAGCAAAAAATGCACATAACATATCTAACCTAATGAACACAATAGCATAGCCTAGAGAAACTGAAATGTGTAGAACATTTACGTTAGCCTATAGTTGGGAAAAATTATCTAAGACAAAACCTATTTTATAATCAAGTGTTGAGTATCTCATATATACGCATGAGTGGACATTTTCCGCACCAAATGAGTTATAAAAACACAAAATACAAGATTCCAAATCCCCAGGCAACACAGTACCCTGCAGAGTATTGGATGTTCACTATGATAAATCTGTGGATGACTGGAAGGTGCACCCCCTGCCCCTGTCCAGCATCACGAGAGACTGCTACAGCATATCCCTACTCCAGAAAAGATCAAAAGTCAAAACTCCTAGTAGGGTTTCTACTAAAGGTATATCACTTTCACTTTTTCTAAAGTTGAAAAATCATGAGCCAAATTATTATAGGTCAGATTCCAACCATACTATTGAGAAAAAGGAAGAGTTAAATTAGAAAGCTAAAATATAAGATGAAAATCTCCCAGGGGTAATAGATATTTTTCAATTGGAATTTTTATTTAAGTAATAAGATGCAAATATTCAATGAGATTCTCTTGTGGTTTGACTGTGACAATTTTTTTCCAGTGAGTCTCAAACTGGAGCATGTGACAGAATCACAAAAGTCTATTAAAACACTATTTCTGGGATCAGTTTCAAACTTTCTGATGCTGAAGACCAGGTGGGGTCTGAGATTTTGAGGAGTTGATGCTCATATGCAGTTCCAGGGATCAACTTTGTTCTATAGCACTGGAGATATATTTCTATTAGTCTAAATGAGGGTAGAATACAGGATAAAAGGGAAAACCGTCCAGAGTAGAAAACATATCCATTAATTCTATCAATGATTATGCTATCATATATATTTCTAAAAATATGTGGTGTCAGTACCAAACGCAGACTAAAAAAAGTAAGCTTTTTATAACCATAATAAAAACCTGAACTTAGATGTTGATATTCAATATAAAGAAGTCAGATTACTTTAAAATATATATTTACAGTGTAGAATAGCAAAGTCTTTACAGGATTGACAAAACTGAAAGTTGAATTCTGAGATGGATATAATGTATCCATTGTGTTAAGACTGAGCTTTCTGCAGAAGAGTGGTATCAAAGTTAATTGTGCATGAAAATCAAATGGGAGTCTTGATAAATACAATTCTGATTCTTAACCCAAAGTTCATTGATTAAACAGTAGATGCAATCCCAACTTATTGTATAGGAAGTTACAGATGATTGTGTTGCAACTGGTTTGTAGCCAGTTTGGAAAACAATGCCATAGGATAAACAGCTTTCAGGAGCAGCCCACAGTCCCTGGCTCTTGGCTGCAATCCAACACTGGAATCGCTCAGACCAATATTTCCTTCAGCACAACTCTTCTGACTAATTCCCCTGCCTTTCTCTGGTAAAGACCTTTATGATTCCATTGACCCTACATGAATTATAGCAGGACTAACTAAAGATGACACACAAATGTCCAATATACATATCAAAATATATTCTACATCATTAGTCAATAAGAAAATGAAACCTAAATACCCACTGATAAGGACTATAATAAAAAATACTGTTGATAGGAGATGTTAGTGAGAATGTGAACTCTCCTGTAGTTCCAGTGGGAATGCAAACTGGTTCAGGCCCTTTGGACAAAAGTTTGATAACTTTAAAAGCAGTTAATATATACTTATATATGATCCAGAATTCTACTTCTAGGCATTCACTAAAATAAACATAAAATCTATATCCTCACAAAGACTTGTGGCAAATGCTCATAACAGCATTATTCATTGTAGTCCCAAACTGGAAACATCTGAATGGCACAAACTAGTTAATGAATGAACAAAATATGAAGTATTGAAATAATTGTGTACCACCCTGAAATAAAAAGAATTATGAACATATCTAACAATGTAAATAAATCTCAAAAATATTATGATGTGAAAGACCCAAATTGAATAGAATGTATATTATATCATTTTACTTAAACAAACGTGTGCAACAGACAAAAAAAAATAAATGTGTGCATCTGTGTATGTATACATATTTCACAATGATGAACAGATAGATGAATTTTTTGCATAATGTACATAGTTGACTGACACTGGATATGGGAGGTGGTGCTGATTGCAAACAAAGAGAAAACAAAAAAGATTCAGGATATTTTAGTGCAGTAGAAATCTTTAAAAATGGATTATAAAGATGTTGTACAAAAGTAGAAATTCATTGAGTCAGAATTCCATAGTTATGATGGATGGATTTTATGGCATATACCTTTGGAAATTAAAAAAAAAAAGTCAAACACACACACACACACACACACACACAAATAAACCAAATTTTAAAAAAACATAAAAATTCAATAAAATTTGTTAACACAATATATAAAATATTAAAATTAGATATAATTAAAAGTTATTCACATTCTCTACATTTCTCCCTCTTTTTGAATTTACATATTTGCAAGGATTTTTTCCAACTGGAATGTGGTAAAAGTAAGATAAAATATGAAGATACTTGAAGTAATTATTTTTGCTTTATTTAAAATATTACAAAATAAATTGAAAACACGTGTAATAAAATTGCATTCATAGAAATAAAAATGCATTAACATACAGAAGAAATTCAAGGTCGTGTTTACAAAATTAAATATGAAGTGGGTTCTCCAGTTACTTATTAAGAAAACTGTTTTCAGAAAACACATTAAGAAGCTTAAATTTTTAATCCTTCAAAACTGATTGGGTGCTTGAAATTTGAAAATGCCACAAACCAGTAAGTTGAAACTACTCCTGTATAACATAAAACCCATAGAGAGGAACCACATTTAAAAAGAAAGTAAAATATTTAGAAACAACACTCCAGCATTTTAGGAAGAGGTAGGTATCCTGTTACAAAACTGACAGGCAATGGAAACAGTGAATCCAAATATTGTCCCTGAGCTCTAGAACATCTTCATTTCTCTGTGACATAATATATATGTTCTCTGCAGATTAGCAAACTCTTTGAGTTTACTTCCTCCCAAACACTTACGTTTATTGGCCAGTATAATTTTGCTCAGAGCCCAATGATGTTTGAGTTTTAGAACACATCTCTGGGATTTAATTTAGATTCAGCTACATGGGGTAACATGAGGGGAAGAAATCCTCAATAAACTTCAGTTTCATCATCTACAAAAGGGAATAATAAAAATAACGATTAATAACTTTCCCACAGTCTCTATATTTAAAGGTTGAAATATGTAATAGTTTTCCAATTAGTAAATATTAATGATAGACTGAATTCCAGAATGACTGTCATCCCTCAATTTATTTGAATACACTTGGATTTATTTGAAGCAAAGGTAAATGAGGTGTGAGAAAAAGGGATTTTTGAGGTAATAAATATAAACCTAAATTGTTGGACCTCTAAGAAGAAAGATTATCCAGATAGTTTTGTCCTAATCGTTAAGCCCTTTCCAAACAGAGAATCTGCTTTAGCTGATTACAAAAGGGAAAATCAGACTTTAAATGTGGGAGGGTTTTGATGCACTTAACTGCCTGGAAGATGAAGGGGGCCAGAGGACAAAAGTGCCGGTGGTTTCTAGAAAGTGACAGCAGGTGGGGGTTCAGAGGCAGCAGTGGAAGCAGTGGCAGTAGTTGCTAGTCACCAACCCACGCTTGTTTGTTTGTTTGTCTGTTTATTTATTTTGCAGTGCTGGGGATTGAACCCAGGGTGTTGTGCTTGCAAGGCAAGCACTCTACCAACTGAGCTATATCCCCAGCCCTATTTATTTACTTTTATTTTTTATTTTGAGACAGGATCTTGCTAAATTGCTAAGGCTTACAATCCTCCAGCCTCAGCTTCTCCAGTAGCATGTCACTGCGACTTGTACGTAATCAATATATTTTTAAAAGTGTATCCCTGGCAAGTTAATAAAGAAAAGTTATTTCAAGTCTTATCATTGCTCTTTATTGGCTTAACAACTCTAGAAGATGGTTACTCTTTGAATAAGCATTTCACTTATAAATTGAAATGAGTTAGCTAGGTTAGCTACAGTTTTGCTCAACATGTGTACATTTTATATGTATTTTTTCTTACATAACAATTTCAAGAAGAGATCATCTAGGTTTAAAATGAGAATTTTCATTTTGTTTTCTTGTAAACACTGGTTATTTAATTTCTTTTTACTCAATCTCTTCCTCTCTAAAATTGTAGTTATTTTTGGTAGAATGAGAAATAAATAAGATAGTGCATGCAATAAAATAATACCACAACTAATATTCATAAATAATAAATAGTACTTGGAATTAATATAAAAATATTAAGCTCACATATTTATATAAACTTAAGACCAAATTATCAAGTACATATTTTCTCCACAGAAATGGTACATAAACTAATTTCTTAAGCATAGTATAAAATACATAATATATGTGATTGACGTGATTGGTAACAGCATATTAAATATAGTTTTTATATTTACAGAACATTTGTACATTGCTCAATAACATCTGATTATTTAACCCTTAGGCGTATGAATTAGAAGTTAACTAATATTTCAAAAAAGTTCAGATGATTCGCTGAATGAAAAGTATGTAGTAACAGCAACATGGACATCATGCATGCTGCTTTTCTAATTTTACATTAATTTCGCAAACACATAGAAGCTCCTATTATAGGCAGACACCGCTGCTGAAGAGCCCTGGACACCCCTGCACCCTGCTGTCTGCTTGGGGCGGATGCGACTGTTCCTGAGGTCGCAGCCGCAGATGCCTGGAGGTGTTTTCTCCAGGGGCCGCTGTTTTGGGGGGCACTTCCATTGCCTGGAGATTTTTCTCTTGGGCATAGCTGGCCCTGGAGCTGCTACTGCAGGTGCCCGGAGGTCTTTTCTCTGGGTGTCATTGCTGTTGTCCACACTGTCACCACTCCTGGAAGTCTGCTGCCCTGGAAGCTGTCTCCGACTCCCAGAGGTCTCTTCTCCAGGCACTGGCTGCCACGTACATGGCTGCTGCCTTCTTTGCTGCTGACGTCAACACCACTGCCACCAGAGCCGCAGCACCCCCTGGAGGTCACCTGGAGTTCTTCACTCTGGGTGCCTCTGCAGCGGCAGCCACAGCTGTCACCGCTGCCACTGCTGCTGCTGAGCTCCCACCTGCTGCCAACACTACCGGCGACATCCATTTTGATAGATAGCCAGAGCCTAGGGTTTGGGGTGCCAGGGGGTTTGCTGCCACAGCCGCCCCCGTCTGGGGTTACCGACCAGGACCTGGAGGTTAATTGACGGGGTGCCTGAGGGTTTGGTTGCACCTGAGCTCTTCCTCCTGGGAATGCTGGTTACCACGTTCTAGTTGCTATTTCTCAGGATTGCTCATCCCTGATTGTGTCTCCCCAAATTACAGTGACATTAAGATCTTGGGACTGCAATGTGATTGAATCCAGGACATCTGAGGTCCAGACTGATGGGATAGTGACTGGGTCTGCCAGGGCAGGTCTTGGTCAGGCAGTCTTGTGGGAAGTCAGAAACAGGGCTGAGAAGCTTTCGGATGCTGGCAGAAACAGTTGTTCAATTTTCCACTGAGATTTACTTTATTTTTTATTATTTTCTTCTCTGGCATCTCTCTCCACCATATTTGGAGCAGGGTGTTTTTCATGCATCAGTTTGTTGAGGAAGGTGGCATATTCATGGTATTTTGTAGATCTGCTGTATAATATTATATTTTTAATTCCCTTTCTACCTTTTCTTCACCTAACAGTTAATCTCTGTTGGTTCCTCTTCCACTCTTCCTGTGGATTTTTGCTTCTGGCTTCTCTCTTTCTTCCTCATGGACATGATGCCTGCACTATTTATGTTCTCTCTCTGTCCACTCTTTGAGATTATTAATCATTTTGGCAAATTTTCTTTTTATATTATGGACAGTGATTGAACTCATCATTGCTGTTTATAGCAAGAGAGCAGTGGATGCCTTGGTAGGAGCTATTAGATTTGAGGCTGTATATTGTTTGCACTGGGTGCAGGATACTGGAAATCTTCAGTGATAATGTAGGTCTTCAGGGTAGAGTCTGTATTGCCTCAGCTCCACACAACTAGATACAAAAACACACAAACAACATGGAAAAACAAGGGAACAAAGGGCTCCAAACAAACCAAGATGCCCCAATAAGAGAAGCCACTTACAACACAGCTGAAAAATGTCCAAGAAGGAGTTTAGAATGTCCATAGTTAATCTGATCTGTAAAGTAAAGGATAGTACAAAGAGTGAAATCAAAGAGACAATGCAGGAAGTGTAAGATCACTTCAAAAAAAGAGTTAGGGATTATGAAAAAAAAAAAATACAAACATAAATTCTCAAAATGAAGAAATCAATAAACCAAATTATACATTCAATGGATAGCATCACCAACAGACTAGACCATTTGGAAGACAGAACCTCAGGGAAAATATTTAATATTGAAAATAAAGTTCACCATGCAGAGAAGATGGTAAGACTCCATGAACAGAACTTCCAAGAATTATGGGATAACCTGCAAAGACCAAATTTAAGAGTTATTGGGATAGAAGAAGGAGCAGAGATATAAACCAAAGGAATGCACAATGACATAATATCAGAAAATTCCCCAAACCTAGAGACTGAAATGGAAAAGCAAATACGGGAGGCTTACAGGACACCAAATGTGCAAAACTACAGCCAATCCACACCAATACACATTATAATGAAAATGATTAAAATACAGAATGAGGATAAAATCTTAAAAACCATGAGAGGAAAAAAAAGCAAATTACCTGTAGGGGAAAACCAGTTAGGATCTCAACTGATTTTTCAACCCAGACTCTCAAAACTAGGAGGTCATGGGAAAACATATTTCAAGCTCTGAAAGAAAATGGATGCCAACCAAGAATTTTATATCCAGCAAAATTAAGTTTCAGATTTGAAGATGAAATAAAAACCTTCCATGATTAATAAAACTTTAAAGAATTCAGAATTAGAAAGCCTACACTACAGAACATTCTCCACAACGTATTCCATGAAGATGAAATGAAAAAAGAAAATCAGTGAAAGCCAGCAAAGGGAGCAACGACACTAAAGGAATAGTGAAAGGAGAAATTAAATCAAATTAAAAGCCAGAAATACACCAATATGACTAGGCATACAAGTCATATCTCAATAATAACTTTGAATGTTAATGGCCTAAACATCAATCAAAAGACACAGACTTGCAGATTGGATTAAAAAACAAGACCCAACAATATGTTGTCTCTAAGAGACTCACCTCATAGGCAAATGCATCCACAGACTGAAGGTGAAAGGATGGGAAAAAAAAAATGTCACTAATACAGATTGTGTAAACAAGCAGGGGTTTCGGTCCTCATATCAGATAAAAGTGGACTTCAAACCAAAGTTAATCAGAGGGGACAAAGAAGGTTATTTCATTCTACTGAAGGGAATTATATATCAGCAAGACATAAGGATTGTAAATATTTATGCCCCAAACAATGGAGCATCTATGTACACTAAACAAATCCTTCTCAATTTCAAGAATCAAATAGACCACAACATAGTAACACAGGGTGATTTTACACACTTCTCACACTACTGGACAGATCTTCTAAACAAAAACTAAATAAAGAAACTAGAACTAAAAAATACAATCTATAAATTAGACTTTAAAGATATATATAAACTATTTCATCCATCAACAAGTGAATACACATTTTTCTCAACAGCACATGGATCCTTCTCTAAAATAGACCAAATGTTATGCCACAAAGCAACTGTTATTAAATACAAACATATAGAGATAATACCCTGCATTCTATCAGATCATAATGGACTGAAATCAGAAATCAATGATAAAATAAAAAGTAGAAGCTACTCTAACACATGGAGACTAAATCATACATTATTGAATGATGAAGGGATAGCAGGAGAAATTAAGAATGAAATAAAAAAAATACTTAAAGGTAAATGACAATACCAATACAACATACCAAAATCTCTGGGGCACTATGAAGGCAGTACTAAGAGGAAAGTTCATACCATTGAGCTAATTTATTAAAAGAATAAAAAGTCAACAAATAAATGACCTAATATTACAGCTCAAAGTCCTAGAAAGAGAACAAATCAACACCCAAAACAGTAAAGACCGGAAATAAATAAAGTCAGAGCTGAAATCAATGAAATGAAAACAAAATAAACAATTTTAAAAACTGGCAAAACAAAAAGTTGGTACTTTGAAAAAAAAATGAATAAAATTGATAAACCTCTAGCCATAGTAACAAAGAGAAAAAGAAAATCCAAATTACTAAAATATATGATGAAAAAGGTCATATCGCAATTCATATCACAATGGACACAACTGAAATACAGAAGATAATTAGAAACTATTTTGAAAATTTTTACTGTAATAAAATAGAAAATATTGAAGACATTGACAAGTTTCTACAAATGTATGACCTACTTAAAGTGAATCAGAAGGTCACACATGATTTAAACAGAATAATTTCAGGTAATGAAATAGAAAACACCATCAAAAGCCTACCAGTTAAGAAAAACCCAGGACCAGATAGATTCTCAGCTGAGTTCTACAAGATTTCAAAGAAGAATTAACACCTATGTGCCTCAAATTATTCCATGAAATATAAAAGGAGTGAACCCTTCCAAAATCATTCTATGAGGTTATTATCACCCTGATACCAAAACCAGACAAAGACACCACAAGGAAAGAAAACTTCAGACCAATATCCCTGATGAACATAGATTCAAAAATTCTCAATAAAATTTTGGCAAATAACATATAAAACATGTTTAAAAGATAGTGCATCATGATCATGTGGGATTCATTCCAGGGATGCAGGGTTGGTTCAACATATGGAAAACAATAAACATAATTCATCTTATCAATAGCCTTAAAAGCAAGAATCATATCATCTCAATAGATGCAGAAAAAGCACTTGACAAAATATAGAACACCTTCATGTTCCAAACACTGGAAAAACTAGGGATAGTAGGAATATACCTCAACATCATAAAAGCCATAAGTGCTAAACTCAAGGCCAACATTATTCTAAAACAGAAAATTTGAAAGCATTCCATCTAAAAACTGGAAAAAGACAAGGTTGCCCTCTTTCATCAACTTTATTCAACATTGCCCATGAAATTCTAGCCAGAGCAATTAGAAGAAAGAAATTAAAGGGACACAAATAGGAAAGGAAGAACTCAAACTATCACTATTTGCCAATGACATGATTCTGTATTTAGAAGATCCAAAAAATTCCACCAAAAAACTTCTAGAACAAATACACGATTTCAGCAAAGTAGCAGGATTTAAAATCAATATCCATAAATCAAATACATTTTTATATATCAATAATGAATTCACAGAAAGAAATAAAGAAATCTATATCCCTTCCCAGTAACCTCAAAAAAGAAATGAAATACTTGGGAATCAAACTAACAAAAGTGAAAGACCTCTACAATGAAAAATACAGAACACTAAAGAAAGAACTTGAATTTGAAAGAAGGAACTTTGAAGATGAAAAGACCTCCCATACTCCTGGATAGGCAGAATTAATATTGTCAAAATGACCATACCACCAAAAGTGTTATACAAATTTAATGAATTCTTCATAGAACTAGAAAAAGCAATTATGAAATTCATTTGGAAAAATAAGAGACATGGAATAGCCAAAGCAATCCTTAGCAAGAAGAGTGAAGCAGGAGGCATCATAATACCAGACATCAAATAATACTGCAGAGCTATAGAAATAAAAACAGCATGGTAGTGGCACCAAAACAGACACAAAGACTAATGGTACACAATAGAAAGCACAGAGAAAAACCCACACAAATGCAGGTATCTCATACTAGACAAAGGTGCCAAAAACATTTATTGGAGAAAAGATACCCTATTCAACAAATGGTGCTAGGAAAAATAGAAAACCACATGTAACAAAATTAAACTAAACCTTTATCTTTCACCCTGCACAAAACTCAGCTCAAAGTAGATCAAAGACTTAGGCAGTAGAACAGAGACCAAATTAACTTCACTAATGCTTTGATATATTGTAATCTGTTCGACACTATTAATGCATAAACTATCCAGTATCATTTGGTATGCATTTTGGATGCTATATGATTTAAAATTGAAAGTAAAGTTTAACCATAAACTGTTAAAGTAACTTAGTTTTTTTTTTTTTTGTTTGCTATTAGTGAAAGTAATCATCTAGTTTATAGGCAATTAAAGGAATAGTTATAAATGTCAGCAGAATTTTAAATTTGAAAACATTTTCTCTAATGTTATGATGTTAATGTTTAATAGCTCATAATTGAGAAAATAATTAATAATAGTTATAGAAGACTTAAATTTGTTTTATCCAGAGCTTGAACATTTCAAAGCATCAAGCCTGAGAATAATCCAATATCAGTATTTATACCTGTCAATATATATTTCCACAATAATAAAAATGATTTATTGGAATGTGTTAGGAAACATACAACTGAGTATACTGGAAATCTATTATTTGTTCATAAAAGCATAAATCTGAATGTCATCAACAAATATCCTTAAAGTCATTACTTATATTTTAAACTACAGAAGCATTTATTTCTATTTCTTTTGTAATATATTGATTTACTACAGAATTGTATTCTTCATTAAAAAGCAGTCTTTTGGACACTCATTGTCAAAGTGACATATTTGTTGCATTATAAGAGTTTGCTTAGTAAAATTGATTTTAAAATAGAAACATAATTTTTGGTAATATTAATATAATTGTTTTGTGAAAATCAACAAGTGTAAGAAAAGCTTAAATGATTTTAGTGAAGTGTCTCAGGAACAGAAAATGAAAAGAAGAAACTGGTGTTTTGTTCCTTGTGAAGAATAAAAGAAAGAACATAAGAGTAAAAAGATGATCCTGGCACCCAGTGAAAAGGTGATCAGGGAACGTAGAATTTCTCAGTGTGGAGAAAGTGGAGTCTTTTGAACAGGGTAGTGATCAGACCATTGCAATGTTTCCAGGAAGAATGGAAAATGACAGTCATTGAGTTCATTTTCTCAGAGTTAAAGGTCACACAGCAGATAATGGTAAGGTCTGGAATATGAACTAAGAAATTTTTTTTTCCAAATATTGGGTTCCCTCTGTTACACTGCACTGAAAAGCAATGTGGAGTGGATTGGAGAAGAAATAATGTTTATATTTTTTTCAAATATTCAACTGAGTGACAGGTCCTACTTTAGAAAATGAGGTCAGAAAGGGAGAAAAGAAAATAATGAGTTTTAAATATCTTCTTGGGTTGGGGTTGTAACTCAGTGGTGGAGAGCTTGCCTAGCATGTGTGAGGCACTAGGTTCAGTTCTTGGCACCACAGGAAAATAATTAATTAAGGGTGTTGTGTCTGTCTACAAAAAAAAAAATAATAATAATAATAATAAAAATTAAACATTTTCTATGGGAAAGTAATGATAGAAGGCTGTGGAACCAGTAATGTGACCATGAGCCAGTTACTAAATCTTTTTTTTAAATTTGTTTTTATTCTTACAGACTACATTTTGATTCACTGTACACAAATGGGGTGCAACTTTTCATTTCTATTGTTGTGCATGATGTAGATTCATACCATTTGTGTAATCATACATGTACATAAGGTAATGATGTCTGTCTCATTCCACCATCTTTCACATCCCCACTCCCTGTCCCCTCTTATTTCCCTCTACATAATCTAAAGTTCCTCTATTCTTCTCCTACCCGCCACCCACCCCCCAACCCCATTATGTATCATCATCCACTTATCAGGGAAAACATTTGACCTTTGGTTTTTTGGGCTTGGCTTATTTCACTTAGCATGATATTCTTTAATTCCATCTATTTATCTGCAAATGCCAAAACCAACCTAGATGCCCTTGAACAGATGAATGGATAAAGAAACTGTGATATATATACACAATGGAAAATTATTCAGTAAATCTTTTCTTTAGTATATGTTTTGTGTAAGTAGAAAAGGAGGTTATAGAGCACAGAAAAGATGGAAGTGAACCTCCAGGAAACACTGATTGGGAAGATGTTAAATGTTAAAATCTGGCAAGAAGACAAAATCAGTTGCAGGAAACCTAGGAGAACGTTAAGATAAAACCGAGAAACACTTCAATTAGTAAGGAAATTGAAAAGTATAGTAACTGAGAAAAAGCCCTTTTATATGTAGATTAGAAAGGCACTGTTGGCTTGTAAGTATGAATTTAGGTGTCAACATAAGATTATTTAATATAAATAGAGGACTACTTGAAATTTGATAAAATGAATTGCTAGAACTAAACATTTTTCATGGGCAACTTCATGAAATTTTGGAATATGGAGAGAGAAATACAAAGATTTCTGACACAGTAGACTGACTCATCAAACATTTGTTCAACTAACTTTAATACAATGGAAATACTGGTGCAAGAAAATTCTAACAGTATATCTGTATCTCTTTCACTCTTCACTACTTTAATGGATGAAATAAATGATTCTAAACAGACACCCTTTTGAAAATGTTAATGGTATTTGTTATCAAAAATATTGAAAGCTCCTATGTCTAACAATTATAATGGGATGTATCAAATATAAATTAGTTAGTGTAAACCTAGAGTCATGGGTTCATGGGGCATGAATAATTGGGGAATAGAAAATAATAAAGTAAGCATATTCTTATTTAATCACACAGTATACAAAAAAGGAATTTTGAAATCAAACTGTGAAGTTGCATGAGATTCTCCCGAGTTCCTTTTTACTTCTTAATTTTCAGTTTCTTTGATGTTATTAGTAAATTTGCTGTGAGAATGTTCATGACTGATTCAGTGGTTCAAACTTTATGATGACGTAGATGATACTTTTAGACTCTTGAAAAACATATGGAATAGATGTTCCTCAACTTACGACATAGTTGCAGCACATTACAGAATCTCACTGTGAGTTGAACATATCAAAAGTAAAAAGTGCACTTAGTACACTTACCACACCAAATACCACAGCTTAGCAACACCATGTTCAGTAGAGGATCAGTTGTTTGTCCACAGGTTGTGTGACTGGGAGTCAATACTCAGGGCCCAGCATTTTGAGAGTATATCATACCACTTATTGCTACCGAAAGAAAAGAAAGAAATTCAACTTGTGGTTTCACCATTATAAGGCAGAAAAATTCTCTACCTAACTCTCCTAAGCCAGGGACCATTTGTATAAAAATTATACTTCTGAGATAGA
Organism: Sciurus vulgaris; assembly: GCF_902686455.1. Taxonomy (NCBI): domain Eukaryota; kingdom Metazoa; phylum Chordata; class Mammalia; order Rodentia; family Sciuridae; genus Sciurus; species Sciurus vulgaris. The sequence continues at coordinate 153,814,367 of NC_136466.1, forward strand.
AATGAAACCTAACTGCTGATATTATTAAATTTTACAGGGATGGAAACTGCCAGCTGATGTTATTATTTTTAGAGATCTGAAAACTGAGATTCAAAGTTAATAGTCCTTGCCTAAGGTCCTTTTTTTTTTTTCCAAAAGAAAACTGTATAGACCTCAAAATGAAGTCTATTAATTCCTATGATATTTTCCCCAGTATCACACATAACCTTTTGATAGATTTAAATCAGAAATGTTCTTCTGTCAGCAAAAGAATTTCTTTATGTACTTTTTCTGTTTTGTACACTGTAAATGAGAAACAAAGAAAAATGCTGCTGAAATATGCAGGAAAATATTGTAGTACCAATCACTGAAAAAAAAAAATCATTCTATTCTTTGAATTGAAGTATCCATAACTAGTGCATGAGAAGAATTACAAGAATGTTTCAGCAAGCTCTCCTGAATCTCAAAAGGAAATTGTGGGCCTCAGGGATGAATTTTGATTGCATTTTGGATTTCAAAGTAAGTTACAGAAATTTTAATCAAAGCTTTTGCTTAAGATTGGGTTTGGAATAAGTGGGTAGCAATAAAAAATTATTATCAAAGTTACAGAATTGTTGCTAGGAGGGTATGTTATTTTCTGCTTAATTTAAAAATGTTTCCTCTATCAGAACTATCTACATTTTAATACTTCCTATACTATTCTATTTCAGAGACTTTCTTATTATTTAAAGAGAGAATAAAACTCATAGATGTGCTTATCTAGGTAAATCAGATGGTCAGAATTCAGCAAATTAGGCCAAGGTATTTGCCAAGATATTTTTGCCCTATTTAAAGGAAAATTATGAGAGAAAAGATATTGATGGTAATAACAATAATAATCCATCATGAGTTATCAAACAAATTTTCCTACATTTAATAGAATTTGTGTGGATTCTAGAAATACATATACACTATAAAATAGGAATGAGCAGGATAGAAACAACAGCATATTATTAAGCCAGAATAGAGCCCAAATATAGAAATTATGTTCCCTGAAATTCTGTAGTTTTTAAATTTGGATGGCAAAATCAACTTGTAGCTTTTTAGCAACAAAAGCACACAGAGAATTATGCTCAGTTACAACTTTCAAAAGTTATAACTGGTATAACAAGTTTCAAAATTCATAACTCGTTCATAAAATTAATATACCAGTACTCCAAGGAATCATAAAGAGGGAAATGGTGCAATTCTGGCTTAAGTAAGGTGGAGATGCCAGCAGAAGGAAAACAACATCATTGCCCAGAGATAAACAAGACAGTATTGAATTCACAAGGCTTCTCTGGAAACCCATAAATAACTGAAATTACTTTCCCTTATAAGTGAGTCAGTTTGCTCCAGGGCAAACTGCTTCTCTTGATAGTTTTCAGCAAATCAGTTTGCCATGGGAGAGGAAAATAAAACAAATTCTTATTTGTTTCCCTTTTCTATTGACTTCTTTCTTAATTTATAAATCTTCCCTGGACTTTATTTCATGGCTGCCTATATTCAATTAATTTCTCTTACATATGACTCATTTTAGTTGTACGTTTAAGTAAATTAAATCATTTAATTTTTAAAACTTTTCAGAAAAGCAAAATCTCTTGTTTATATCTTAGATAACTGACCATGGAGTTTCCTTGATAATGAACATTCTTAAAGATTTTTATGACATATTAAGCAACATTCTCATAACATATGTAAAAAAAATGTCCATGTATAACTTATTACATTCCTCAACAGTTGATATGTGCAGGTACAGAATGCATTTCAAAGAAGTAGTTCTGTGAAGGAACAAGTTACTATGTGATGGGCATAAGTTAGTTTTTCGTACTGTGACCAAAACACCTGACAAGAATAACTTGAGGAACAAAGATTTATTTTGGTTCATGGTCTCAGTCAGTGGTGGGTTGCCTACATTGCTTTTTGCTTAAGTGAGGAGCATTATGGCGGAAGGGTATGACAGAGAAAAGGAGCTCCGCTAATGGCAGCCAGGCAGGTGAATAGATAAAGGAAGGGGCAGAGACAAGATATAGTCCCTAAGGGCATGCCTGCAGTGACCTCCTTCCTTTAGTAAGGTTCCAACTCCTGCAGTTCTCAATAATTGCCGCTTGCCGCTGCTTGCCACTTGCCGCCGACCAGCGGGACAAACGACACGTACTCTTCAGAAGTTCACAAAGCAGCTTCCGCTTTATTTGGATAACACACTCAATATATAAGCAGTCTCATGCATAAGAAATTGTAACCAGATATGTCCATCCAATCCTATTAAAGGTCAAGCGATCACGAGCTCAAGCATACATGTAAGATATATCTGTCCACACGCTAGGCGGCTGAACTAATTATCATACAGCCAATGGTAAACACTTCCTGTTTTTCTCAAGGCACATTCAGCAGGCCCTTTGGCTCTCTGCCAGTCGCCATCTTTGGATACATGTGGCATAACCCTGGGCCCCGGGTCTCGCCCGCCACATTTACCCCTTTCTGTTTATAAAAGAGATCGTGCCTGTCTTAGGTTGTCCACGGCACAGCAACATCCTTACCCATCATTGGACAATGAGGTTCTAGCCCTCATTTCCTGTCTTAGGTAGGTATGAGCTCCCCATGAATCTTACCTGTCTTTGACTACCGGTCCAGCATATTTAATCAGACTTGGGGGGATGAGCCAGCATCAATTGCAACGAGAGTTTGGCGAATAATGGCTGTTTCTCTGCGCCGATGTATATGCGTTTTGTATAAACACTATATGCACAGAACAGATACAACACACAATAGACCTCCCCTGGACAAAAACCCAAACCATTCTTTTCCCCATTGAACAGCAGACTGGAGAAATGTGGCCAGTTGTTGTAAAAATAGGAGGATAACTTGGTGAGAAATCGCCAACACCATCAGCGGGAGAAGCCTCCTCATCTTCTCTTTTGAGGCCTTGACCAATCTCTCCTGCACCCAAATTGGCGATTGTGCATCCTGTGGGAAAACACAAACAGACCCTCGGGTCCAGATTAACACCGGATCCCGGCCTTTCCATTGTCCCGATAGAATGTCCTTCCAGAGCACTTGAGGTAGATGTTTTTTATTATGCTCTGAATGACGGTCAGCAGCCAATCGGCCCTCAGAATCGAGATTTTAAAAATTTAAGATGAACAAGGCAACAGATAATTTGTCTTTTGGGGATCTGTATGATGCCCCTATTCCCGCTTTTTGTTTTAAAAGCATGTTTTTAAGCATTAAATGGGCATGCTCAACAATGCTTTGTCCAGTAGGATTATAGGGAATTCCTGTGACATGTTGAATACCAAAGGTGGAAAGGGATATTTTTAATGCCTTCAGGATTAATTCTGCCACAGATTCAGTAAACAAGAATAAGACCTTGTTAGGGGCATAATTCATGTGAACCCATAGAATAGGACCCTTTTGCCAAAACACTCCTGTGGGTAACTTATTTGTGACTAAGACAATGAATGATAAAGGCTTAGCTAGGTCAATATGACCAAGATGAACCTTTTCCATAGCTGTTTCAACTAGCTTGAGAGCTGTTTGAGCCTTAGGGGTAAGCACTCGCTTAGAAAGTGGGTCAGAATCACCTTTAAGAATATCAAACAGGGGGCCCAAACTTGAGGTGAGTAAATGAAGGTAAGGTCTAATCCAATTAATATCATCCAAAAGTTTTTGAAAATCATTTAAAGTTCTAAGTTTGTCCACCCGAATGGTAATTTTTATGGGTTTAACCATAGTTGCATTTATGATAGATCCCAGGAAGTTTTTGGTGTCTGTCATTAGTACTTTATCAATGGCAATATGTAAGCCCCATCTTTCCAGTGACTTTAGTAAGGAATTATACCATTGCTCTAAGACAGGTTTTTCCTTATGAGCTAGCAAAATATCATCCATATAATGATAGATTAAAAGTTAAGGGTTAATTTGTTGATACACACCAGGGTAGAAATTAATCTGATTACCTTGCCCTTCATATGGGTCCTTGGCCTGTCAGCATGCTTAGATTCCATTGAAGATTGCCTGCAACTGCATTACATTGGGCAGTATCAGAACATAACTCCCGGTTAGCCACCTTCCATTTTAATATGACTGTGTTTTTGTTAGGATTGGAAGCCATACCCAATCCCCTTAAAGTCTGATCTGCCTTTTGAAGTGTCCAGGCTTTGGGTCATTCTGTAATTTTGATAATACTTTTGTCAGTCCCAGTATCTAATAAGCCCTCAAAACTTTTGCCTTCTATCACTAACTTTGTCATAGGTCTATCTTTTAAACCCCATGTTAACATGACCATATTTTGGCTAGTAGAACCTAATCCTTTATTTCCCCTAATAATATTCTTTGATGGATATTGATCACGGCAGCTGGGTAAGACCAACAATTGTGCTATGCGATCACCCTGAGCTATTATTGCTACACCTCTTGGTGAAGAAGCAAGGATTTTTATTTCTCCTGTAAAATCTATAACTCCAGGGACAATATTTAATCCTTTTAAAGCAGAAAAACTCCTCCCCAGAATTAGTCCCACTGTTCCTTTATGTAATGGGCCAACAACCGAAGTTGTTATTGGTTGTACTCCCATCTCTGGAGTTAATACTGCTCTGGCGGAGGCACAGAGGTCTGAACATCTACTTTCTCTTTCAGAAGCTCGACTTGATTGTTCTTCTTTTACAGTTTCTAATATCTTTTCCCCTTCTCTTAACTGTTATTGAAATTTTGGTTTTTTGGAAGTCAGACAGAAATGAACTAATGTCCACATCGCCACAACAACAACAAACAGTAACGAAACAAGAAAAGGTAACACAAATAACACCTTACACGCCACAACAACAAACAGAAATGAAACAACAAAAGGTAACACAAATAACACCTTACACATATTCATTTAATACAGGACATCGCTGTCTCTTGGGACAGCCTTTAATTACATTCCTTCACTAGGGGAACCTTCCGTTAAAACCTTAAGGCAACCGTTTCCTCAAATAGGGAAACCTTCTCATTAATTACGCTAGCGAAACTGTCTTTTACTTACCTGAGCGCTCACCACTCCCCATAGGGGCCAACACTTGCCGCTTGCCGCCGACCAGTGGGACAAACGACACGTACTCTTCAGAAGTTCACGAAGCAGCTTCCGCTTTATTCGGATAACACCCTCAATATATAAGCAGTCTCATGCATAAGAAATTGTAACCAGATATGTCCATCCAATCCTACTAAAGGTCAAGTGATCACGAGCTCAAGCATACATGTAAGATATATCTGTCCACACGCTAGGCGGCTGAACTGATTATCATACAGCCAATGGTAAACGCTTTCTGTTTTTCTCAAGGCACATTCAGCAGGCCCTTTGGCTCTCTGCCAGTCGCCATCTTTGGATGTATGTGGCGTAACCCTGGGCCACAGTTCTCACCCGCCACAAATAATGACTTCTAATTTTTCATCCTCTGATGAGATGAGAGTCATCATGATCCAATGACTTTCTCAAAGCCCCATCTCTGCACCTTACTGAACTAGTGACCAAACCTTCAACACCTGAGTCTGTGGCATACTTCATCTCCAAACATATTAATCAGCATGATTTAACAATAAGACTTGCAGTGTTTTATAAATATGTCTAAAGTTTTAGTGCAAAGAAGAGTAGCATATTACAGTAACACAGCCACATCAATGTTTATAGCACAATAGCTAGATTGTGCAAACAACCTAGATGCCCTCCAACAGATGAAAAAACTGTGGTATATGCACAATGGAATATTATTCAGCCATAAAGAAGAATAATATTATGGCATTTGCAGATAAATGGATGGAATTGGAGAATATCATGTTAAGTGAAATAAGCCAATCCCAAAAGCCAAAGGCCAAATGTTTTCTTTGATAAGTGGATGATGATAAATAATGAGAGTGGGGGGATAGGGGGTGAGAGAAGAATGGAGGAACTTTAGATTATGTAGAGAGAAATGAGAGGGGGAGGGGGTGGGAGTATGAAAGATGGTGGAATGAGACAGAGATCATTGCCCTATTTCCATGTGTGATTACACGAATGGTATGAATCTGCATCATGCACACCATAGAAACAAAAAGTTGTACCCCATTTGAATCAAAATGCAGCCTATAAAATTAAGAACAAATAGAAAAATAAATGAATAAAAAAAGAAGAGTCACTTCAACAGCTTTTAAACAAAGATCCCTTTCCTAGAATTTCCAAACACAATTCTACTTAGTAAGTTTGACTCATAATCTATTATATGACATTTTAATAACTAAAAGAATGAATTTTCCCACATATTGGTGATAGAACTGAGTTCCAACCTCTAATTACATCATAGCTTTTTTTTTTTTTTTTTTTAGTGATAATCCTCCAGCCTGAAGACAATCAGTCATTGGTCAGCATACAAAAGACACCCCTAACTCCTATCACCGGAGGAATCCGAAAATCTTTAGAAGTAACATACCAGAAAACAGAGGCAAAAATCAAATATATGTCACATGCAAGTTAACATAGTATGTGCATGCTTTGTGAAATAGTCATGTAGTGAATCTACCTGATATATCTATTACCTGACATATCACCATTTTCTTTTTGTTTCTTTTCTTTTATAATGAGAATGCTTAAGATCTACCCTCTCAATAAATTTCAAGTATAAAATATAGAATTGGTAACTATATTTACCAAGAATGTTCAGATAACAATGTTGATCAAAAGACCAACAACTCCTAATAAAAATTTGGTAAAGGATTGTTCTTGCCAAAAGAAAATTTGACGTTTGCACTTAGCTCCTGTGAATCGTCCTTCAAATCCTTGGAATCCTACATAATAAGAGTATCTTTGTTTATCTGGTTTTAATTTTTCTTATAAACACACCAGTTATTCTACATTAACAATATCATTTATAAAGAAGACACTTGATCTATATGTTATCATATTGATATCTGAAAAAGCAATAGACCAAGTGTAGACACATGAGTAAGGAAATATTTCTACAAGATTTAATCCTAATAAACTTTCTGGACAGAGATGCAGGTGACCTTCCTGGTTTGCATTGTGGATGTGTATTATCTCACATCACTGTTGGGAGAAATCAGTTTTCTGTGCAGGAACCCAGTGGTAGAACACAACTGGAAGCTGTACACCTGACAAGTCTTGAGCAATGTTCTATGTGTTGCTTCTCTCTGCCAATTTTAACATGTGTTTTTATTATAATAAATCATAACCATGACATTAGCCTGAGAATAGTCTTCCCAAAATTGGATTGAGAATTTGATGGTGTGCTTGGGGAATATACCAACATTGCCTCCTAAAAATTCAAGTCTACTCAAACTATAAATGTGACCATATTAGTGAGGGTTCTCTGGAGGAACAGAAACAAGAGAATGTATATAGTTTTGTAAGAGGGGATTTAGCAGATTGGCTTATCCAAGAAGAAACTGGATAGTCCCACAATCCCTGTCTTCTGGCTGGAGAGGAAAGGAAATCAGTTGCTGCTCAGTTTATAAAGTTGGAAGCCTCAGAACACGGGGCACAGATAATGCAGCTCCACACAAAGGCTGAAGGCCTGGAGGCTCCCTGAAGAGTCACTGGTGTGAGTGGGCATGCGAAGGCTGAAAAGCCTGGAGTCTGATGTCCAGGTGATGGCAGCACCAAAAATCTCACACTAATGTCCAAGCTTCTCCTGTTTTCTGATTTTTGTTCCACTCGGCCCCGCAGCTAATGGATGGTGCCACCCACATTCAGGTAGAACTTCCTTTCAGCTCACTGACACACATGCCAATAATCTTTGGATGCACATTCACGCACAGACATACTGCACTGAGCTTTAACCACTTTTCCAGGTGTCTCTCAATCCACCCGTGGACAACCAAGACCAATCATCACATGTAAAATCAAATGTAATTGAGACAAAGTTATACTAGATTGAAACATGCCTAAATCCCATGTGACTGAGAGGCTTGTAAGAGGAGAATTTTTGACACAGAGACAAAAGCACACGAGGGGAATGCTTCATGAAAACAAAGGTAAGGTTCAGAGTTATACGTTTCCAAACTAAGAAACTCGGAGGGTTTAAGAAACAGTAAGATGCTGGAACAAGACCAAAGAGTCTATTTTCTTGGAACTGTCAGAAAGAGCTGACTCTGCTGACCTCCTGATGTTGTACTTACAGCCTCCTAAAGCCCGAAAGCACAAATGTATTTTCTTTTAAGCTTCCCTACTTGTCATTGTTTATTACAGACATGAGTAAACCAATACAAATTCTAAATTTTGCAAAATCCCATCTGGATTTTTGCAGAAATAAAATATTCGAATCTAAATTGTTCATGGAAATTCGAATGACCTAAAGTAAAGAAAACAGCCATGTAAAAGAACACAGCTGGAGGACTTACACTACTTGATTTGTAGATGCACAATAAGCTACTTTAATCAAGACAGAAGTGCCATAAAGATATACATATAGAGGCCAGGTGCAGAGGCACACCCCTGTAATCCCAGCAGCTGGGATGACTGAGGCAGGAGGATCACGAGTTCAAAGCCAGCCTCAGCAAAAGTAAGGTGCTAAGCAACTCAGTGAAACCCTGTCTCTAAATAGGGCTGGGGATGTGGCTCAGTGGTCAAGTACCCCTGAGTTTAATCCCTGGTAGCAACCCAAACAAAAAAACAGATACATACATAGATAAAATAGAGTAAAATAGAATTTAGAAATAGATCCACAAATATGTAATAGATTCATTTTTTAACATTGTAACAAAAGAAATGAAGGAATAAATATAGTTTTTCATAGTTGAGAGTTATGGAACAATATATGTGGTAAAAATCAACACTTATCCTTATTTTGCAGCATATTCAAATAATTCTTGGCATTTAAATGTAAAATGGTAAACTGTGGTGCAGAGAATCACAGCAGATAATCTGCGTGCTCTTTAAGCACAGAGATATTTTCTTAGGACACATACCTATACCTCTTATCCCCACAAAAATCAATATTTGATTCTATAAAAATTTTAAACATCTGCTATTTCAAAGACCACCTCTTAAAAGACATTACAGAAATTTAAGATTTTTTTGTTGATGTTGTTGTTGTGTTGTTGTTGTTGTTGTTACCAGGGATTGAACTAGGGTGGGGTACTGGACCATTAAGCCACATACCCAGCCCTATTTTGTATTTTCTTTAGAGACAATGTCTTATTGAGATTTTCAGTGACTCACTTTTGCTGAGGCTGGCTTTAAACTTGCAATCCACCTACCTTAGCCTCCCGAGCTGCTGGGATTACAGGCTTTTGCCACCAAGCCCAGCTAAGAAAAATATTCTTGATTAATATATTCAGCAACAGAATTCTATCCCGAATATTAATAAATGTTTCCAGCACAAAAACTTTGAATAAAAGAATGTTTATAACTCAATAATTTTAAACAAAGGGTAAGTTTTTAAAAATTTAAAATGAAATTTCATGAAAGAAAATATCTGATATGCACACCCATATGAAAACACTAAGCATCTTTTGTAGTCACAAAACTGCCATCAACACTGCAGTGTAGTAAGCTACATGCCCTTTGGAAATGTTTGGTCTGAAATAGAGAAACTGCTATCAAGGACATAGAGAGACCACTACACCACAGATGGAGCATAAAGTAGAACATTAATTGTTTGCTTTGTTCTCAGAAATTTATATGTACAATAATGATATTACCATTTTACTGTCACGGGCCCACACAAGTTTGTTTATGTTTATCTCAGCTTTATTCATTATAGCCTCAAAGTGGAAAGAAACATTTGTCTATTAATGTGTATGCATGAATATGACATTGCATCAATATACATTGGGATGTTACTCAGCTATAAAGAAAAATTCATTAATATATCTCTGTAGCAGTATGGATCAGTCTCAAAATAATTCAAAGAAATCAAAAGAATGTATAACGTGTGATTCAATTTATATATATATAATATTATATAATTTCATTTATATAATAATCAGAAAATTGCAAAGTATCTATAGTGAATAAAGCAGATCAACACTTGCCTGGAGTAGGAGTGGTTGGATGGACATCAAGGGGACTTGAGCATGACTGGAAAGGCAGTAGACCTTTTTCTTCATCTTGATTAGAGTGGAGGAAACCATAGATGTCAAAATTTATTAAATTATGCACTTTAAGTGGCCAAAGATTGTTATACAGAAATCATATTTAATAAATTTTCCCTTTTTAACAGATAACAATTGAGTAGTCCTTTTCATTTGAGAATGAGAAACTCTTCCAAGGTAATTAGAATGCATTTTATAGGAATAGCTAATACACAATCAAGGGTTTTAAATCTACATTATACAAAATGCTTTTTAAATTTTAACATGGAATACCTTTTTTTAAAAATTGTCTTCAATTGCCCTGGGCTCTCTTATCAGAAGTTATATGTTATACATAGATTTGTTTTACACATTTGATATATCGCCTTTGCATGTATCAAACACTGATGTAGTTTTGATTGAGAAACCTGTTTCTCAAGGTACCTAAAATGCATTAAAACATTTCCTGCCAATACTTAGTCATTTTTCTCATTTTTTAACATTTCACCTTATCAGTAAATACTTCTAAGTTGACATAACTAATAATCAAGCCTAGAGACTTATTCTGTGGTCTGCATAGCTACATCTTCATAAAACTTCAATACTAGCAAGTATCTTAGGCTGTGAATAGATACTAAAATAGAAAGCACAGGACTCTGAGATAGAGGACTGGGACATTTAAACATTCACAGAAGAGGCTGAGAAATGTGAACCGTTACCAGGTTGTCATGCAACTCCCTTGTTTTGGAGACAGCTCAATGCCTTCCCTTCCAACGGAATCAGCCTTTAATTGCCAAAAAGGAAAGATGAAACGGGAACAAGAACAAAGCTTGCCTTGTCTTCAGTATCTCCTCATATAGCTCTTCTCAGGACAAGTTTCAGGACCAATCTCTGTTTTTAGCCCATGATAAGGGGTAGAGTCACAAAGTTTAGATGGAGAAATATAAATCTTCTTATGTAAGCCTATAATTTATGGCTGGAAAGTGTTTCAAGTTCTCCTATCCTTTATTGGTAGAAATTGGGTAGGATTTATGGGAAAGGATTCCTAGGGTATTTGATTATGGAAAATGCAGTAGAATGCTTGATTAGCCAAATACTGTAATAGTTACTCTCACTTTGAATTCAAGATGTAATGTGATGATCTGAGTAGATGGGCATGTTGCTTATAATCTGCTAAGTTGTTTAATGAAACCTGGGCCTAAATAATTATTTTCTATTAATGAAATTGAAATGCCTGAACTTCTCTGATATACTAAGATGTTGCAAGTTTCTGGGAATGAAGTTATAGAAATGGATGTATTTTGTAGACCTGTTCAGACATCTTATCCATAACACCTTGATGACCTGGAGTCTATTCCTTAAACAAGACATTAAAAGTGAATTAGTGAGAGAACACTAGTATCCTTTAAAATATTATGGCTCATGTACTTTCTAGATTGGAGGTAATGGTGATGGATGCTACAATTAAATTGCTGTCTCTGATTTCAGTGGAAATAATAAGGTTCAGAAGATGTAGAGACCAAGTGCTAGCAATTAACCATCAGAAAAAATGCAGATGCAATTATCACAAAAAGCCACAGAAAGCAACTGATAATAAGAGCATTTTATCAAGCAAAGATCTATGGCAACTAACTGATCACTGGAAATGGAAAAAACAGGTGAGTCATCTTCTGAGATGACTACAGAGAAGGGCAATTTCAGAACTGATGTGCAGTCCCCCATTCTTTGATGAAGCCCAAATAGCCAGATGGAAGGCTGTGACTGTTTCTGATCACAGATACTATCAACTCATGAACTCCTCAGTAATAAGACTTAGCTGTCTTCAAAGTAGATTCATCTGCCCCATTGGGACCATTGTATCTCTCACATTATGCATCAGAAATTCTACTTCCATTATCCCCTGAGATTTGTACATATTGCAGATTCTTGAACAAAGTAAATTATATAGAATTTTTACTAATTTAATTTTGAAGTGAATTTTAATGCAATTATAATTTATTGGAGCAAACTTGATGACATTATCTTCTAAATTCAGAATAAAGTTGCTGCAACTTGCACTGCCTACCACAAAGTAAGATGGCACAACCCTTGCATGCATCTTTGAATTTTCAGGGACAACTTATACTACATTAGATTACATTGTATTAACTTATTTTGGAAAAGGAGATGATGGCTTGATACTAGGCTTGCATAAGTGATAAGTTCTAATTATTGAACTCTAAGTGACTTTATAAATTTATTCATCATGGACTTGCTAATATAGCATCTGTCACATAATAAATTTCGATGTGTGCAACAAGAACTATTGCCAAATAGAAATGATGCATATAAGATTGATTGTGTGCATCTGCTTCAACATCTACCTGAAGACTCATGAGGTGTTTGTTCAGTCCATAAAGGACAAGAAAGCATAACTGTGAATTATTTGTAGGTATATCCAGTGAGTTGCACCACATGCACATGAATATACTTCTCACATTCCTAGATAGGGATAAAGGCAGGGATAACATGAAATCCTCCAAAGAGACAGAAACTTCTGCTCTTTGTATTTTATGGGTTTTTTTACACAGCATGGGAGGGATGAGTTCTGAAGGTTTGATATGAATATATAACCAGTGATTGATGACACAGGTGCCTGAACAAGGGCTTGGAGGGAACAAAATTACTTGATTGATAAAACAGAGCTATAGGGCTAGAGTTCAAAATGTAATTGATTCTGATTATTTTGGAGGGAACTAAATTGCTATTAAAAAAATGGGGGCAAGGAAGGTTATTTCCGGAATCCAGAACATTCAATGAAATGACTTTTATCTGTCTTTCCTAACAGTCCTGGTCTATAGAAAACTATAGTGATCCAAAAAAAAAAAAAGAGAGAGAGAAGCACTAAGTTTGTAGATCCTGAAGGAATCATTAGTGAGAGAAAAAGAGAAAAAGAGAAGGGGAAATGGGGGTGGAGAGAGATAATGCTGCTAACTAATAGACAAGAGGGCCAGTGGCAGATTCTGTGCCCACTGTTCTCAACCAGCTCTGACCTTCAAAAGTGTTCTCTTTCATAAAAGCAGTGAGCAGTTGACCAAAAAAAAAAAAAAAAAAAACAATCCAACCTTTTCACAACTCCAGACGTGAACCAAAGTCTTGCAGCAATACTCAAAGCTCTTATTCAAGGAAAATTTAGAAATCATATTGAAATAACAAGTGTGTGATGTTTTAACTAGCTCTCCCTCCATTTCACTTTCTCCTCTCCACAATGGTCTTAAAATCCAACAACTTGCGAACAACAGCCTGACAGCCACTGCAGGGAAAGAATAGGATTGGAGTGAATTCAAATGCCCATTTCCAAGGAACTCCCATTGTCTGGTGGTCCAAAGATCTCCCTTATGTAATATGCATAACGTAAAACTTACCTCAACAGAATAGGTTTCCCACTGGGTGTGTTTTTAACAGCAATTAGAGTCAACCATTTAATATGTGACCCCCTGAAGAGGTGAATAATTGTTGGAGACAACAGTACACTAAAGAAAATGCATAAAATGAAAAGCTAATAAAAGAGGTGTCCAAAGAGTACTTGACACTCTCTGCCATTCTTGGAAATCTAAAATTCCACATGCATACTTGAGGCTGTGCCCACATCCAGACCCAGGTGGAAGACCAAGGAACCAGGAAGGTCCTAAACACCTACTTCCACCTAATTAAAGCTTGATGCAAACAGAAAGTGAAGGTGAAGACGGACTTATTCCTTGAGCATTAAGGACATGCACTAACATGCACACAGAACCACTCAGCAAAGAATGAGAGAAAAGATGTACTGGCTTTTAGGAATTGAAAGATATTTCTAATTTGACTAGTAAACTAGAAAATCAATGACTTCAATTATCATACAAGAGAAAGAATACAAAGATTTATTGAATTACTTCAAAAAGTCACCAAACAATAAAAGCCACCTGTGGGGTGGAGTAGAGAGTAAATTCAATAATTGCCACTTTGGATTATTTTAAAATGTCTAGTTTTGAAGCAAGAGCAAAGGACAGGCAGTTGGTGTAAATAGGCGAACCCAGCAGATAGGGAAGTTTTTTAACTTTTGGCCGATTTGGGTCTAGGAAAATGGAGACTGCCTCTGGGGGATTGGAATGCTAATGCCTCCATTGCCCTTCCTACCCACTCCAGACATTATCTGCAGACCCCTGACCCAGGAGGTCAAATTCCTAGGCTCTCAAACTGACACATTCACTGATTGATAAAACAGACCCCAAATTTCTGCTTGCCCAAGACATCTGATATTCTCACTAGACCACCATGGCTCATTTTCCACCATGGGTGTGTTTTTAACAATTAGAAGCAACCATTTAATATGTGAGATGGAAAGTGGGTCCACCTGATACTGCCAGTTATCAGTGATGAGTTCTGCTTCCTCAAATGATGAAGTTTGAATGTTAGAGAAGCACGCTGAGGCAAGCATACAGAACAGGTTTTATTTAAAAGTAGTAACACAGACTTCTTCCGGGAGGGAGAAGGGAGTCATGGCTGGTATTCTGATATCCCCAGAAGTGAGAGTGCCCTGATCCTTTTATAGACTCAAGTTTCCTTTGTTTTCCTGCTCTCCCCCACCCCCAACTTCTCTTTCTCCTTCCCACCAATGTGACTAGACCCAGGAGATGCAGGCAGGATGACCAAAAGGTGGGAAGCAGATGGACTTGGGAAGGTCCAAATGGATTAATCCAGGGGACATTAATTAGCAACTTTCTGTCTGCAGCCTTTTGGCAGGGGTAGTGTAGGGAGGTAATCTTGGTGATCAAAGGGCTGTGGAGACACTGACGATCCAATCTCCCAGGGAAGGTCTCCAACTTACCAGATCCACACTGGCCTCCATTTTTCTGGATTCTGTGGATTGGGATTTGATCCAATCACCTATCTATCCTAACTGATGGCTGTAATTCTGGCTTCACACTGACACTATTTCATCCCTGCATCCCTTCTTCCTCTGTGAAGCCTTGTTCCTGAATAAATAGGTAAACTGACTCATGAAGTTTGAGTCCATCCTGGTCTTTTTGTGATAATTGTAAGGAATCTGGCTTCCCCCACCACCTGCCAATCTGCGTTCCCCCACCTCTCTGGTTACAGGAATTTCCGGCCTCCCCATCACCTGTCTATGTTCTTCCCGCCTCTCACGTTACAGGAATTTCCGGCTTACGCTGCTGTAATCTTCCTGCCTCCCACGTTATATTCTAATACGTCATTGGTCCATCAGTCAGTCTAAGAATTCTCCTCCACAATTGGTTCCTCTCAGCCCGCGAAATTCCTATGTCTAAGAGAAACCTTGCGCCATGTTCTCTTTCTTTCTTCCCTTTTCCCTGAGCGGACGTGAATCATCTGCATACAATAAAAGTTCCTTGTGTGAGACCTGTGTCTGTGGAGCATTTTCTGGGAGCTAGCAACGAACCATAACTGCCCCTAACACTAATGATACCGCCGTTTACCAGCGACAAGTTCTGCTCCCTCTAATGTTGAAGTTTGAACACTAGAGAAGCACGCCAAGGCAAGCATATGAAGCAGGTTTTATTTAAAAGTAATAATACAGACTTCTCCCAGGAGGGAGAAAGGGGTCCATGGTTGATGTTCTAAAGTCCCTAGAAGTGAGTGCACCCTACAGCTTTTATAGGTTAAGGTCTCTTTTGTTCTCCAGTTCTCTCCCCCCTTATCTCTCCTTCCTGCCTATATGATTAGGCCTGGTTTTGCAAGTGAGATGTAAAAAAGTGAGGGAAAGGCCAAGGTGATTCAGCCAGGCAACCCCCCCCCCCCCCCAGGGCATTAATTAGCAATTCCTTGCTTGCAGTCCTTAATAAAGGCAGGTAAATTTGGTTATCAATGAGCTCCAGAGATCCTTAACATTCCATTCTTCCAGAGGCAGTCTCCAACTTCCAGAGGCAGATGGCTTTCATGGTTTTATTTCCAGGATCCCCTATTTCTACACTAACTGCCTGTCCTTAATTCTGGCTTCACTAACAGGTGGCATCAGTTTTGTAACAGAAAATTAGAAGGCAAGCAAGGAAAAAGAGAAGTACACTGGAGACAGGGGCGACAGTTAATAGAGATTATCCTCCAGAAGTTCACACGTAGGACTCATTACACAGAATCTTTTAAATCAGCAATTTATGTGTCTTCAAGCACCAGAGAAATCCATGTACCAAGAACAAAGAAAAGCACACCAAAAATGTCTCACCACATGGAGATCAATAAAAACAGAGATAAAAAAGCACAAAATTAAAATCTGTATTTGAAAAGAATAAAAACTTAACTGAAAAATTCAGCAGAAAAGCTCAAAAGCAAATGTGATGAAAGAGAATTTAAAAATACACAAAATTTAAGCTAGGTCCAAGAAATAAAGCAAAGGAAGAGTGAAGAAAAATGAGCAGAACCTTAGAGACCTCAGAGCAACAATTCTATAAATTCTTGGACATAATTTCTATATCCAGAATTCTATATATCAAGAATTCTATAAATTCTTGGATATAATTTGTCTTACACATTCTATAAGCTGAAAAACTACCCTTCAAAAATAAAGATCACTATATAAACAAATTGCTGATGATTTTCACCAGCAGACCTATCCTACAAGAATTATTAAAGGGAGTTGTTCAATCTGAATTGAAAGGGCATTTGCATCATCACCAATCTACATATTGAAACAAAGAGCACAGTAAAGGTAACTACACTGGTAAATGTATAAGACAGAACATGAATATAGAACATAATTTGCATCTCTCTTTTTTCCTTTTTATTTAAAATACAACTGCATAGAGAAATAATTAAAAGTCTGTGTTAATCAGCATACAGTATATAAACAATACATATGATAATGACAGCACCACATGGAAAAAGGAAATAGTAAATGTTATTTGTATATTATTGAAATTAAATTGGTATTACTCCAAACTGAACTGGGGTAAATCAAGATGATAATGGCAATTTGTAGGAGAAGGACAATGAAACATATTGTAAGCAGATATACAGAGAGATATATTCATAGCTATAGATACAAAATGAGTATCTATATCATGTACAACCACAGAAATGAAAAGCTGTACCCCATTTGTGTACAATGAATCAAAATGCAGTCTGTAAAAATTAAAAAAGAAAGAAAGAAAGAAAACAGGTTCCTGGCTGGCTGCGTGGTCCCTCCAGTCCTGTCTCGCCAGCTCTGCTTTTTGTACGGGAGCAGCCTGACTGGACCTGCCTGTCTGGGGACATGGAAACAAGTGGGGGCCTGCAGGAGTGTGTGTACCCGGCGGAAGAGGTACAGTGTGATGGGAGGAGATGCCACCATTGCAGCTTTCTGTGCATGGTTTGCAGGAAGGATTCAGACAGTACAAAAGAGGCAATTCAAGATGAATAGGTGTTGGCAAGCATGTGGGGAAAAGGACATTCATACATTGCTGGTGGAGGTGCAATTTGGTGTAGCCACTCTGGAAAGCAGTGTGCAGAATCCTCAGAAAACTTGGAGTGGACCCACCTTTTGACCCAGTTATCCCACTCCTTGGTTTATACCCAAAGGACTCAAAATTAGCATACTACAGTAACACAGCCACATCAATGTTTACAGCAGCTCAGTTCACAATAGCTAGATTGTCCAACCAACCTAGATGCCCTTCAACAGATGAATGGATAAAGAAACTCTGGTATATATACATAATGGAATACTATTCAGCGATAAAGAAGAATAATATTATGGCATTTGCAAATAAATGGATGGAATTAGAGAATGTCATGCTAAGTGAAATAAGCCAAGCCCAAAAAACCAAAGGCTGAATGTTTTTCCTGATAAGTGGAGAATGATATATAATGGGGGTGGGGGGATGGGGAGTGAGAGAAGAAAGGGGGAACTTTGGATTATGTAGAGGGAAATGAGAGGGAAGGGGGTATGAAAAATGGTGGAGTGAGACAGACATCATCACCCTATGTACATGTATGATTATACGAATGGTATGAATCTACATCGTGTACAATCATAGAAACGAAATGATGTACCCCATTTGTGTACAATGAATCAAAATGCAGTCTGTAAAAAATTAAAAGATAAAATTAAAAAAATAAGATAAGACCTACTGCAAATCCTGCTATGGAAAAAAAGTATGGGCAAAAAGGCTACGGTTCTGATCAGGGCACTGGCACACACACCATGGACCGTGGCGAGAGGCTGCACATCAAACCAGAGTGTTCAACCTCACAGGCCTACAACAAATCAAGACACTGTAAAATTTGCATAGAAATACAGAGGTTAGAGGAGTGTTCCAGATATGGGGATTCTGTATATGCAGCAAAGATGATAATCGGAGCTGGGAAGCCTGGCACTAAAACTGTTTCCAATGTGCCAAATGTGGGAAGAGCCTTGAATCAACAATGCTGACTGAGAAAGAAGGTGAAATCTGTTGCAAAGGATGCAATGCCAAGAACTCTGTCCCCAAGGGATTCATCTATGGTCAAGAAGCAGGAGCATTTATTCATGCTCAGTAAAGGTGTTAACCCAGAATGAAGCATCACACGCTCAGAATCTCTTCATAATCTAGACTGATAATCTTGCAACACTACACTTTTGTGAAATTCTACCAGCTTTGATTGCTGTATATTATCCTGTACTTAGATAGACTAGCTAACTTGTAGGAAGAGTGCACTTTATCTTTTTACTTAATTCACCAGCATTTTTAGGAATGAGTTCTCCTATGTTTTAAATAAAACTTCAGCTTAAAAAAAATAAAAGAAATAAAACAGAAAAAGAAAGTATAAATCACACTTCACACAAACTAGAATATATATCTAAAAAAAAACAGAAAAAAACACATGTTGAAGAACACATGGATAGACTGAAGAATTTGGGAATGTGAAATTGCATAACTGCTCTGGAGAACAATTTGGAAGACCATCAAAATAGCTGAAACGTAAGGGAACATGACCCAAAAAAATCCACCCTTGTTTTTTCCCAAGAGAATTGCAAATACCTATCCACATAAAATCTTGTATACAAATATCACAGTATTATTCATAATAGAGACAACCTCAGTTGTGTCCCATTTATTTTCTGATTCTGTAAACCAGTTGAGAATGCTCTGAGCAGAGAGAAATTGTAGAAAGTACTTTAAAATCATCTTTTCATAATTAATTTTACAGAAAACAAAGTACAGGCTCGGCTCTTTGGATTTTTTTAAGATTAAAATATTCAATTGGCAAATAATGATTTTATATAGTTTAGGGTATAGTTGAAGATTTGGTATCTTACACATTGCATAATGATTATGACAAATTAGCACATCTGTCAACATTCATGCTGACCATCAGCTCTCCAGAACTTGTTCATATAAAATTGAATGTTTATACCCTTTGACCAACTTCTCCCCATTTTCTACAACCTTGAACCCCGGAAAATCCTTTTATACAATTTGCTTCTCAGAGTTTGTTTAGTTTAGATGCCACATATGTGAGTAAAAATCTAGTATGTTTCTCTGCAACTGTCTTATTTTGCTTAATATTATATCCTCCAGTTTCACCCATACCTATGCAAATAGCAGAATATCTTCATTTTGGAAACTGAATTATATTCAATTACACACACATTTTCTTTATCAATTCATCAACAAACAGAGTTTTCATGTTTTGGCTCTTGTGAATAGTAATTGTAAGAGATCCCACAGAAACCACGCCAGACATGGGAAATCACATAAGGGAGTTTATTAAGCAAATAGAGTGTCTCCCTACAGGGTAAGAGAGAAAATGAGAGGAAAAGAAAGGGAAAGAGAAAGGGTGCACGCTAGAGAGAGTGTGAAAGTCAGGAGGATAGAGAAAGTGAGGAGGAGAGACAGAAGAATGAGAAAAGGCGAGATAGCTACAGTAAACAGTTGAATTCCGCCAGGGTAACAGGGGACCAATATTGGAGAAGGATACTTGCAAGCTGACTGATGAGCCAATAGCTAGCTAGGATGTTCACAGATTGACAAGTGGTTGGGAGGCAGGGAAAATGGCTGCAACAGAAAGGGTGGGGGAGCAGCTTTGTACATTACATTCCCCCGTTTCTGTTTTTATAAGAAAATCTTTTGCTCTCCACTTCTTTCCGAAGACTTCTCTCTCCTTCCTGCCTAAGTGACTGGGGCTGGTTTTGCAGGTGAGATGTAAAAAGTCCATTCTCCTTCCAGACTTCCAAAGGCAGATGGTTTTAATGGACTTCATTTCCTCGATTTGACTGATCCCCTATTTCTACACTAACTGCCTGTCCCCAATTCTGACTTCATTTACCCCTCTAATTCTAGGAACTCCTTCAGTGCTGTAGGGAAAATGGGTGGTGACCGATCTGGTGTCTTCGAGCTGGAAAGGGGCAGCATGGGGCAAGCAGTTTGGAGTTCCCTTTTTAGAAATCGGGTCAATTGAGGGGTCCATGGTAGAAGTCTGGTTGGGGAAGAGCAGGTTGTAAAGGCATCTGGGGATGACTGCTTCTATGAGAAAAGAACAAAAAGACATGAGTATTGAAATGAGATTGATACAATATAAATGTTGCAGACTCTGAAACATGCCAATGACTATCATGAAGATGACAGAAGTCAATAATTCCTCACCAGGGGCTGAAAGAACTGAGAAGTTGTTCCCATTACAAGGCCTAGCAAAGGCTGGAGAGGATAAGGCCTTTATTTGGGAACTTTAACATTGTCTAGGTTATCAGGAATGTAAACACAACATTTAGTAGAGATACTAGCAAACATGGATTAAGCCTACCTGTGTCTGTAGGCTTTAAACTGACTAAAAACTTCTGACTCTGGCAGTTTCTCTTGATAGTTATTGGGCACATATGCCTAAGAATCTCTTTTGTAGCTTTTAGTCTTTATTCTAGTGGGCTAACACAAGTGTACATCTTAAGTTACATTTAAGTATTATTTCTTTTAAATGCCCAAGAATGGCTACATTTTGGTTTTAACTGTTTTGCTAGATTTTGATTTTAACTGTTTTGCTAGGTGTTTAAGATCAAGCTGGTCAAAGTGACCTGTTCCTGTCTGTTAAAGAGTCAGCTGAGTTCCCACAGGGGTCACTCATAGAGAACTTAACAGCAGCTTCTTAGCTCCATTAGTGCCATTTGTTAGGCAGGGTCTCCTTGATGATGTGGCTTCCCTTGAAAGCACCAGGGATGTCTCCCTTTTTCCATGACCCTCCTCTGCAGCAGGTGCACTGATTGGCTTTTCCTCTAGTGGTCTCATTAATCTCCTTGATCAGGAGGTTCTGTGACCCAGAGTTGCAAACCTCCTTAGAGAAGTCCTCTTGTTCCCTGGGTTCAGGCTGACTTTGAGGGCAAGACCCAAATATGGATTTTCTTGACCTCTGTATTTAATCTCAATCTTTAAGTTTGATCTTAACCATCAAGCACGTCAGTCTCACCAGTCATAAAGTAAGAGCACTGGGCTTTAACTTCAATGTCTATAACTTTACAGTTATTTACCCCTTTTTATCTAATTGGGGTCTACATTATCTGTCCTATAGGTGATGACTTTTCAAGTTAATCTATGGTGTACTTCTGCAAAATATCAGGCAACAGAGTTTACAAGGAAATAAAAAATGGAATCACCAACAGTAAAACATTCAGTTTGTGCAATAGCTATCTTGAATTTTGGCTGAGTTATTCATTATATCCCCTGGTTGAAATCACAGTAATCTTTACAACAAACATCAGACTTTTGAACACAACTTTAAATGAGTTAAAGTCTTGCATAATTTGCAGTCATTCTAACATGCAGCAGGGTTGTGAGGCAGAGCCTATTCTCAGGTAAGGCGGGGCTTCCTCTTTTGCCATGACCAGCATGAGCAAATTCTCAAGTTCAGTGAGGGGCAAAGGAGTATAAACACAGATTTTGAAGATTAAGCTGAGATCAGATGGAGCTCTGTTCTCTGATGGAAATGCAGATCTAAAGAGTTATGTCAGCAATCTTTATATATGTATGTAAGCATTATTCTTTGTTTTCTGGAAAGTTCAGAGACTAGGACATTAACATAACTTTTTTCAGGGCTGCAAAGTGCAATGTTAGGAGCTTTGTGTAGCTCTTAAGGAAGTCCACTGTTCAAAGTTACTGTAAGGTGAGCAGGAACCAGAGAAGGGAGCTGAGGAAACACTGGTTATCTAGCAAAAGAATTCCTTCCTGCCCAAGGGCTGTGTGCCTGAGATCAATGTACTGCCACAGCAGTTAGGCATCTTGTGCCCCTGGACAGGAGCACTCCCAGGCACCAGGCATGCCACAGCCATGAGGTCATCAGAGACCCCAATCTCAGTCACTGTTGTCCCATTTTTGCTACTGTGCATAACACTCTTTCTTAAATGTTATTTAAAGAAGTTTACATATATTGACTCCTGAGTCTATATGAACATTAGTTAACACAATTTAACATTATATCTAAAACATGAATTAAAGAAAGGCTGAGAGAGCTTTTAAGTTTCCTTTTGTGTGACAAAGTGGCAAAATGTTTTCATGTTTAACCTTTAAACAAATCATCCTCTTAATAACATTTAGAAATACATTTTTACAATTTTTACATATACCCTATTGGTGACAGGTCCTATAATAGAACATTAAATGATAGGTTTACCATTACAAACAAGTTTAATTTGGAGAATAGCAGCTTGATAAATTTTCTGCTTTAAAAGCTTGTATACCTGGAAAATATGAACACATTTAATATACAAAGAATAATGTTTTTAAGTACATTACTCCATGGAATAACTTTGTAAATTAATGAGATGTCTCTAACCAACAAGTTTGAGTAATCCCATACATGTCACTCTAATTCACTCATCTTATTGTAAAAAAAAACAAGATATCAGACAAGTGTTAAAAAAAACCAAGATATCAGACAAGTGTACCAACAGTATTTGCCATCTCTTTCCTGTGAAGAGAAGTCCTAGAAAAATTAAAGACATTTTGCTTCTATTAGTTTACCCAATTTAAATTGAACCTTTTTAAATCACATGAATTAAAAATATTTGGATCCATTTTTAAAATTTCCATTTTTATGCATGCTTATATTTAACACTAAAGTAAAGTCCTTATAATATTTATCTCCACTGCAATGTAACAGATGTTCAAAAATAACTCTAGAGTTGGATAAAAAGAACTGATCAAAAATCATTAACCTAGGTATATAGGATCAAAATTATGAGCTCAATAATATAGCATTTAAAAAAAATAAAAGTCCTAGGAGAAAAATGATAATGGCCATTAGTTAAAGCATGAGAAAATGAGAAAGAGAGAAGAGGTGAAAGGGAGAAAAGTATTCTGAGTTGTAGCCCAGGAGAAATTTAAAATGGACACTTTTTTCTTTAGGTTTGAGACTGGTCTCCCACTGTGCCTTCCTCCATTTACATTTCAATGTAAGCCTTGACTGAGATCTGAATCTGAAAGGTGCTAAAATGTTCTAGCAAAAACTTGATGCTTAGGTCCTTTTAACCCTTTTTCCTGGTTAGTAATTAATTTAGGTTTGGACGCAGAAAATTGTCAAACATTTATCTCCCACTACTTGTGGGGAATGGGACTGCTTATATTACATGGGGAAGCAGGGGAAGATGGAGAAGCAGGGTCTGAAGGCGCCTGAGCCTGCAGGAAAAGCCAAGAAGCAAGAAAGAAGAGACTCGAAGATAAGGAATCCCTTTCCATCTGCCCGCTCGCTCAGGGAAGCTGTGTGCCATTACACAAACGGATTTTGATGGCTTTAAGTACGGGGGGTCGGGTGAAGTCTTCCCAGGGTTGAATATGCCAGGTTGGAGGACCCAGATTCCATGGTAGGGATTGATACAGCCGACTCTGTGGCCAGGGCGACCTGAGGCCAGAGTACTGGGCTGGAGATGAGGGGCAGCACATTGATTGTGTCGTCACCCAAGCACCAATGTGTGTGCCGGGCAAAAGCCGAGAAGGTTTTGAGGACCCGATATCAGGGTTTTTGAGTGTGAGTGCACGAGTGCAAGATGAGCTTCAACCTGAGAAAATCTCCACTATAAAATCAGGAATCCAGCAGGCAGATAAGACCAACTAAGGGGGCCTGTTGTAACTATAAAAGTTGTGGCTAGGGGTGCCCCCACTCCTCAGCCGCCTCGAGGGTATAAATCGGCCTAGGGGTACTGGCCTAGAGGACTCACCAATCTGAAGTCCGGTGATGGATGCAGAGCAGAGTGTCCGGGCAGAATGGAAGGTGGGGCTGTGTCTGGGGGGCACTGGGGCTTAGATGGGGTTCCACTTGCTTAAGAGACAGTGGAAGATCTCATCCCAAGTCACGGCACCAATGTAAGGAAATCCCACGAAACCACGCTGGACACAGGAAATCACATAAGGGAGTTTATTAAGCAAACAGAGTGTCTCCCTGCAGGGTAAGAGAGAAAATGAGAGGAAAAAAGAAAGAGAATGAGAAAGGGCGCACGCGCTAGAGAGTGTGAAAGCCAGGAGGATAGAGAAAGTGAGGAGGACAGACAGAAGAATGAGAAAAGATGGAGGGGAAGCTATAGCAAACAGTTGAATTCTGCCGGGCTAACAGGGGACCAATAATGGAGAAGGATACTTGCAAGCTGACTGATGAACCAATAGCTAGCTAGGATGTTCACAGATTGACAAGTGGTTGGGAGGCGGGGAAAATGGCTGCAACAGAAAGGGCGGGGGAGCAGCTTTATACATTACAGTAATGGTTATGTGCATATCTCTTTGAGACACTGATTTCATTTCCTTTGGTTACATGTCCAGAATTAGGATTTATGCATTTTATCAGTTTGTTCTTTAAATTTGGGGGGAAAATCCATATGCTGTTTTATATAATAACCCTAAAAACTTCTATTTCCAACCAATTGTATATAAGGGTCTAATGGTCTTCTTTTCCCAATACTACATTTGTTTGAGATCTGAAATCATAAACAGAAGGGGGAAGTGGGTCAAAATGACCTTATTTAGGTACAAGCTAAAGAATGGTACATTGAATAGGAAAAATAAGAATCAAAAAGAAAACAATTTTACATTATATAAAAATTGCCTTTTTGTGTTGCCAAATGTGTCATGCTAAGCAACTGTTGATAGGTACAAAGGTGGGATGTTCCCACTGTAGAAATATTTCCTACATGACATGGAGTCTCAGGATAAAATGGAGTCTGTTTAGTCATTGCCCATATAGCCAGGTCTATAACATTTCCATGGAGTGAAATACGTCAACCTGTCACACCCAACCATCCTTTTTATTTATTTATTTATTTATTTATTTATTTATTTATTTTGAGAAGGGGTTTCATAAAGTTGCTTAGGGCATGACTCAATTGCTGAGGCTGGATGTGACCTTGCAAACTTCCTGCCTCCCCCCGCCCCCGCTCACCCCCCCCCCCCCCCCCGCTGGGATGACAGGCCTGTGCCACAATGTTCATAAAAAAAAAAAAAAAAAAATCATTTAAATTTTTGATAACAGCCATCTTAATAGGTCTGAGATGATACCTCCTTTGATTTTGTTTGCATTTCTCTCATGATTAGTGATCTTGAGCACCTTTTAACATACCTTTCGGTCATTTATAAGTCTTTGCAAAAATGCTTCTCTAAATCCTGCGATCATTTTTTTTTTCAATCAGGTTATTACATTATTACTTTTTTTTGCCATTGTTTTATATGATTTCCTTATATATTTTGGGTATTAATCCCTTATTAGAAAATTGCTGGCAAATATTTACTCCCGTACTACAGATTGACAGACCATGTTCTTTGATTTCTAGTAGAAAATTGTCCTAGAATGGGAGAGTTCAACATCTTCCTCCTTAACTGAGGTAAACTTGACTTCTCTTGTTCCTCTAAGTCTCTAGTGCCCCTATGAATGTACCAAGAATCAGAAGCAGAGCAATAAGCACAAAATAACTTCTCTGGTTAGTTCCCTCAAGAGTGAGTTATTATAAAGGAGAGAGCCAAGACCCTGAATCTCTCTGGCTGTCCGTCTCACCATATGCTCTCATCTGCTGCTCTCTCACTTGGTGATGGCACCTGCCAAGTGGGCTTCACCAGAGGCTGCATACATGGGCCATTTGATCTTGAATCTTCAGTCTCCCAAATCATGAGTTATATAAAGGTAAATGTCATAAATGACCTACTTTTTATTCACTGGAAGAAATGAAGTATGCTTAAGATACATATGAAAAGGTAACTATGATATCTGCAATGTTTATGTCAGCTACCAAAAAATACAGAAACCAAAACAAGAAATAAATCTGATCTATTTTTCAGTTAATCAAAATTTTGGGCAACTTAAGAGAGCACATGAGGAGAAGTACTCCCATTCTTCCAAGTACAGAAATGGGTCCCTACCCTGAATGCTTTCTATATATTCTAACCTGAAGTTTTGGTATCTGTCATTAATACATGATGAATCTGTCATAAATATACAGACTAAAAGAAAGAAAATCAACATATGTGCATGTACTCATGGTCAAAAAGATTCTTTCCTTTTTTGGAATTTTTCTAGGTCTGGGGAATTGAAAACAAACACAAAAAGTTGTCATCACTACAAAGCAAAATGTGATTAAGTTACTAGCAGTATACAATAATTGAATAAAATTACTGGTTTAGAGCTACCATAAAGGTTTTCTCCAAGAACGACACTAAGTGCTAAGCATTTTTTTTCCTATAGAATCATGAAATTCTATCATCACTTTATCGAGACATAATGATTTTTTTCTGACACTAAAAGGTCTAACAGAAATAGCACTTTATGATCCTAATAACAGTATTCAGGTCCATTGAGAAATGTGAGTAATGTCAATGGACATTATAGGATTAAAAAGGTCAGAGGGAACAAGTTGTTTTAAACTGTGGTTTATACTTCTAATCCCAAGGACCTCATGGAGTAGAACCTACCTTTGAAATAGCTACAATGTCAGGGGATGAAATAAAATTTTAATTTTTAATTTACCTACTTCAGGCAAAAATTGTGTCTTCATATTTTCCCCTCTTTAGTAAGGAATTATAAAAAGTTAAAGTACACCAGAGTCCTTTATTATATTCTGATTTATAGTTATTCTTATATTTTACTTTCTATATAAAATAGAAAATGTATTAGTGATACCACTGGTAATGAAAATCAGTCAGGGCTGAGATCAGTTTCCCCGGATGTAAAGATTGAACACCCAAGAAATACTGAGGCATGCATAAAAAGCAAGTTTTATTTAAAGGATCAAACAGAGCTAGACCTCTCCACAGAGAAGGGGCCCCAGAGCTGGATAGCCAAACAAGTGGGGGTATCCCGCGACATACATTTTAGATTTCATTTGCTCTCATACTCTCCTTCTCCCCTTATCTTGCCTTTCTTCCCTCCCCTTCCTGAGAACCTATGTGACCAGAGGCCAGGACATAAGGTAAAATGTGAGAAGGAAGCCCTCCAGGGGTGCCTCTGTGTGTCCGTGTCTGCCCAACTGGCAGAGGAAGGGTAACCCAGGAGGTATTCCATTAGGGACCTTTTGGAAGGAACAGCTCCCTGTAGGTAGGTAACCTTGATAATGGGTGGCAGAGAAGGGGGAAGGACTCCAGAGGTATTAGTATTTCAGTTCCCCAGAGGCAGGTTCCCTCTCCCCAGACCCAAACCAGCTTCCATCTCCCCAAATCAGCTTCCATCTCCTCAGTCACCCTGATCCTCTATCTACACTAACTGCCCATCCTTGGCTCTTACTTCATTACTACAGCGAATAGTACATTTGCCATTTAAATAGCACACTTTGAATATAAAATCCAAATAAAAAGAGAAGTCTTCAATTAAATTATGTATCGACTTCCATTAAATTCTCATAATAATTTATATAATATTAGAAAATTTGGGCTAATCTTCATTTGCTTTATTTTCCCCCCCAAACCTTAAGTATATGCTCAATATCAACTACAGTAGGGACAAATCCTCAGAAACTCATTCAATTTCTATTACATTTCTTTCTCTGTATTTCCATAATTTAGCCAACACATCTCCCAACCTTTCTGTTCCACTCTAATCTAATGTTAAATACCTTGAAAAACTTCAACTCTTTGGCATATTTTAAGTAGATTCTTGATTATTAACGAATGTGATAATTATAAACAGTATCTAATGTTCAGAAACATTTGAAGAACCTGAAAATCCACTATGAGGTCAACAAACAATTGCTGTTCTTACATGTATATAAAAATACATAATAACTTTTTTACAGCTAAAAGAATAACTTTTAATCACCAATGTAAGAAATTACAACAAACTTTTTGGCTTAAAATAATACAAATGTATTATCTTAGAGCTCTGGCAGTTAGCACTTTTTTATTTTATTTTATTCTTTTTTTTGAATTTTGAGAAAGGATCTCCCTAGTTGCCCAGATAGGCCTTCAAGTTGAGATCCTTCTGCCTCAGCCTCTGGAGTCTCTGGGATCACAGGAGTGTATGCTGCGTCTAGCTGCCAAGCTAGATTCTTTAGAGTCTGGCTGTGTCCTCCTCCCCTTGGACTCTGCCTATGCCTACCTAGGGTGTAGAAGGCTGAGCACAGCAAGGCCCCCAAGTTCTTGTCCCATTTTATTCATGGAGTGGAGGCATCATGTAACAGAGATCAACCAAGAAAGTTCAGAAATCATTGTCCCTTCCCAATGCTCAGAGTTTACTCCTAAGGGGAATGCAGACTACCATGGTGATATCAATCTTGAAGATCAGGGTCATTCCTTGTTTCCCTGGTGTTGAAGGTAACACCAGAGAAACATCAATGCAAGGGTAGAAAGCAAATTTTATTTAAAGAGACAGACTTTTGCAGAGAGAAGCGGGGGCCCAAAGCTGGGTGCCTGCGGGAGAGATTGTGTCTTGCTCCTTTATAGACCCCAGAACCCTACCTTCTCTTTCTTCTCCATGAACCTGCCTAAGGGGAGGGAGGAGCTGCGCAGGGGTAATTGCTAGCAACTCCTTGGGCTGAGAAGTGCCTCCCAGAGGAGATTAGCTGATAACAACCCACTGTCTTTTCTTTGATAACCAGCCCTCCTCTTCTCAAAACCCATCAATCATTACCTACACTGACTGCAAGGTTTTCTGCCCCCTGCCTCAATTTGTTGAAAAATGTGACATTTTCTGTTCCCTCAGGCCAGGTGGAGCTGCAGGCAGATTGCTTTTTGGCAAAGAAAGCATATGGGGGTCAGTACAGTGGGCTTTCTGTTTTAGAATTATTCTCTTAACTTTGTGTTCCCAGTATCCTCATCTAGTCAAGGTTCCCTGTAATTGAAAAAGACTGTGTCAATATAACGAGCTCCACAAATGCATATTTTCTCAACTTCATTAGATGAACATTTATATAATGTAACATTTTAACAATGTATCATTAGTTTTCGTATAGAATATAAGATCTAAGATACATTATCTAATCTCCTACTTTAAAATGATATAGGCAAAGAGTATTTTAAGAATACAAAAAAAGAGGAGAAAAAATAAAAGAGCAGAAATCAATGAAATTGAAATCAGAATTTAGAAAAGTCAGAAAGCTCAAAACTGGTTCATTGAAACAAACTAGAAAATTGACAAACTTTTAGCCAGGCTGCACAAGTTAAAGATGAGATGACATGAATTTCCAATATCATAAATGAAAGAGGTTTATCCTTTCTCATCATGTGACCTTTAAGAATAATAGAGATGTAATATTTCTACCGTCACAAATTGAACAGTTTTGGGAAATTGGCAAATTCTTCGAAAGGTATGTAATACTAAAATGTACACATGAAGGAACAGGTAATGGAAATGGATTTGTCATAGATCACGGAGTTGACTTTGTGTGTACATGCTCTTCTCCAAATGCACCACAGTGTCTACATTATATATGTACAACATTTTGTCTATCAGAATTCACAAAAATTGGTTTTCAGAAACAGATGGTAATGTATTACCATTTAAATAAAAATGTGAGAAATCCATGTATAATATTTTAATTCAGAAATTGACAAATTTAAATATCCAATAAATATTCATCAAAATAAAGTATAAACATCTATTTCTAGGTACAAAAATAATTTGCTATTTTTAATAATTTCTCTTAAAAGAATAGCAAGCCAGATAATATCTAGTAGTAGAAATTGCTTTGCAAAGTTCATGCTCTTACAAATTTATGGAAATTTAAATAACGCAGATATTCTGGAAGCCATATGTTCCACATTTAGCAAAATCCTTGTATTTTCATATGGCATTTGACACCAAAATTCTAATGACGAAAATTCACATTAAGAAAATAATTTTAAAGAGAGAAAGTGTTTATATAAATATAAATGTGTTCATTATATATGTTATGGTGACATTGAAATAAATCACCAGGTAGATCTTAAAGCAGGAGACAGAACCATCTTTATTCACCAGTTGGCAGGATGGGGCAAACTCCAAGTCTTCAGCCTTCAACCCCCTCCAAGGGTTAGAGTCACCTTTTATACCTTAAGTAAAGTGGTCAATACATTAATCGTAAGTGGTTGTTGCTGTGATTCAAAACTACAAACAAACATCATGAGGTCTTGAATCATAAGCGGAAGGGGACCTGGGTCAAAATGACGCTAGTTGAGTACAAGTTAAAGAATGCTTACTAATGTCTAGACAATCTTTCTCTGACAGGATACATTATCTAAGAAAAATGGGAACCAAAAAGAGAACAATTTTACATTGCATAAGGAAAGAAACATTTTTGT
Source organism: Sciurus vulgaris (assembly GCF_902686455.1). Taxonomy (NCBI): domain Eukaryota; kingdom Metazoa; phylum Chordata; class Mammalia; order Rodentia; family Sciuridae; genus Sciurus; species Sciurus vulgaris. Next base: position 153,845,089 of record NC_136466.1, read on the forward strand.
TTCTAAGCAAGTTGTGCTAAGCAGGATCAGAATAGCAGAGGCTTAGTTTACTCATGGAGGAAATATTTCTTACATTACATGGAGTCTCAGGGTAAAATGGACTCTTTTTGGTCATTGCCCATAGAGCCTGATTCATAACATAAATAGATAGATAAACCTTTAGATAGATATCCATTGGATATATTAATGATGGCGTGTTCAACATTTAATAGCTGAGGGACCACCATAGGAATTTAAATGAGAACTACATTTTTGAATCCAAAAAATCATAATATAATAACTGTGATAAAAATTACTAACATTTGCTGAATATTGTGTAAAATATTTTTTTAAGCCTGACCTATTAACTCACACAATTCTGTCTGTTTCTCTCTTTCTCTCTCTCTCTCTCACACACACACACAAACATGCAGAATGTTATAATATTTTACAAAGGAGAAAACTTGAACATCTTTTCTAAGGACACATTGCTAGAAATTGTGACTGAGATACTAACTCATGCAAAAGATGATTCAATTTGGAGTCTAAGTGAACCAACAAATATATGCCTCTATATCCAGGAAACCTTTCATTATAAAAGCAAAAATGACCCTTTCAGGGACTGGTTTTGTGGCTTGGTGTTAGAGCATTGCCTAGCATGTGTGAGGCCCTGGGTTCAATCTCAGCAACACATATAAATAAATAAAATGAAAGTGTATCAACATCTAAAAAAAAAAAAAAAAAATTACCCTTCCACACTGGTTATATTTCTATTTAAGAAGACTTTTAAAACCAGTGCAAGGAGAAACATCTTCAACTCATTAACAATCACATTTCTGAAGTGAATCAATGAAATGTATTTACATGGAACATCGATCGCTGATTCTAATATATGATACATTATATGATTTACTTTGATGTTTGCAATATTCATTTTTGTCTCTGAGTCAAAGAGAAACTGCATCTTGTCTCCTGGTTATCTAGGAGTAGTATAAGTTAGCCAAACTTCTGCCACATACTTTAAAATAAGTTTTTTTTGAGCAGGTGTTTTATAGTTCAGCCAGATGGACTTTTAGACAGTTTTTTCAGGTGCACTTTGAAGAAGTTTGTTTTAAGAATAAAGATTTTGCTCTCCTGACCACAAAAGAATTCTGTAAGTAGGCATATGAATTTATATGGATCAGTATTAAATTTAAAATTGTTTTAAAATTGTTTTCCTTTGTAGAAGTGCTTGGGTTTTCATTGTCCTCCATTCTGCAAATCTGCATAATTACAAAATTTTATATGTCTTATGTTGGATACATAGTTAACAGAACCCTTAGTGGAAAATTTAATCCATGTTGTGACAGTGAAAGAGTGCTGTAATTATATATTACTATAAAAATGCTTAATATAATTGATGGTTCCAAACAATATCAATAATTGATAATAATTGATGGTTCCAAACAATATCATTTTGCTACATTTGAAAGTTTTGTGGTCAGGAAGGGACCTGGTTAAGCTTCATTTGGAGTAGGCTGGGGGTTCCGTTGGTGTTCAGCTGGCAGTGTTCTGGTCATGAAGGTCAAGATGATGTCATTCATAAGCCCAGGGACTTGGCAGGATGGATGAAGGTTGAGCTTGACTGAGTCCATCTCTCTTATCTGACCAGGACCAATCACAACATCACTTTTAAAAGTACTCAAATTTTCTGGGGGCTCTTTGGACTCAAGGTTCCAATGTTAAAAATGGCAGTCCTCTTTAAATCTGGACCTGGGACTGGCATAAAGTCACCAGACAGTCCTGATCAGAGCAGGCACTGGGCACGTCCCATCTCAAGGGAGAGAAATTGGGCCTTGTTGCTTAATGGGAAACATGTGGAAGAATTGCAGAGGTACTAGTGCATGATAAAGAATGGTTTTACTCTATAAGTAACTACCCTAGCATAGTGTCAGGAAGTATGCAATATTTAAGGTGTTTTTACTTCTTTACATGATACTCTCATATAAACTGAGGAAAGCTTTGAACTATGCATATTTAAATATATTCCTATTGCCTTAAGATATATCTTTGAGAACAGTCTCAAAAGGATTTTAATAATCAAGTTTTCAAAGCAAAATGAATCCCAAAAATGAATTAAATTGCTAGCATATCAATTGGTCCAAGACCTAGAAAGCTTCAACTACAATCTGATGTTATCATTGAATTCTCATTTTCAATAATGAATAAGATGAAGTAATATCAGTCTTTCATAATGAATATTAGATTATATATCCAATCTTGCCAAACTATCTTTCATTTTTCCTATAATATAAAGTGATTTAATAGTGAATTATGAATTTTTTGGCAAAAAGGCTGTGAAAAGCATTATAACAATTACACGTGTTTTAGAAATATTTGAACAATTAATTCATCTGGTAAATTAAGCTTTATGCAGGCAGCTGTTATACCTGCATAACTTAGACATTTAACCCTCTTAGAACTTTTAATGTAAGCATTTCTACTTAATGAAAAGAATAATATGTAACAATGTAGCATAAAATAGAACCTGAGGAAAAGTTTTTTAGTTTAAATCCATTCCATTTACTGACTCTTGCTTTGATTTCTTGTGCTTTGAGAGTTTTGTTAAGGAAGTCTGGTCCTAAGCCAACATGATGGAGATTCTGGTATATTTTGTCTTCTATTTGGTGCAGGGTCTCTGGCCTAATTCCTGTATGAATCTACATGGTGCACAACCATAGAAATGAAAAGTTGTACTCCATTTGTACAATGCATCAAAATGCATTCTGCAAAAATTTTTTAAAAATTTAAAAAAATAAAAAAAGAATGTGTGGATTGGATGAGAACACCCACACTGGGGGAAGATCTGCTTTACTCAAAGTTTACTGATGTTGATATTCATCCCTGCCCTCTTACTCCAGAATAAAAAAAAAAAAAAAAAAAAGCAAAAAGAAAAACAAAAAATGAAGAACAAAAAACAAACACAAAAACAAAAATAGACCCCAAGATTTTGAGAAATTTGAATAAGACACCAGAACCATTTTTAATTCACTCTTTCCCTTCATGTCTTGTCTTTCAATCTCAGGCAGGAATCCATAGCATGATTGGAACCTACAACTTTTTCTTTGCTCAGCTTGCACTTTTTCTTCTTAAGGGACCCTTAGAAGTTTGGTAGCAAATACTATTTTAGTAATAGCTTTCCTACAAGTTTATGATCTTGATAAGGTTGTTCTTCCATGATCCAAATTCCTCAAGTAAACTAATAAGAATAAGGCAAAATTTCAACTCTAACATTAAGCTATTATATCAGTATGTGGTACATCTTCATTTGTTGCTTTATTTGATATAAATTTAATTTTTAAATTAATGTAAATTTCTTTATTTGATATTTAATTAAATAAAATTTACTATCCACTTTTTTATGCCCCATTATTAGATTTAGAATGGTAAAATGAAAAATAGAAGGAAGGTTTTAAATATTTATTCTTATTTTATAAATATACAATTATATACAAATATACAATTTTATAAATATAAATTTACAAATATTTGCAAATGCAATCTCTATGCCTGATAGTGAAATTATAAATCTTAAAGATCTTATTATAAATATAAACATAACAAACTGTAAAAGAAATTATAAAGATTTTCTTCTCCAAATTACCCAGGAAATGCCAAGAGGGAGAGGTGAACAGGGGTATGGGGCACACTGGGTTTGGAGAATGCAAGGAGTAAGGAACTTGGTCGATTAGTTGAAAAGGTCTTCTCATAGCCACAGAATATTTCGTGATGTAGTCCAAAGAGTTATTTCCTGTATAGGAAATTCATGTGCTCTGAACTTTTAATCTTGCAATTTCACTGATATTTGATCATGACTCTCCCTCAAAACTATACTAAAGTTTCTCGGGTTTAAATGCTATCCTGACTTATACTTCTCACTTTTCCATTTTTATAATTAAATGCTGACTTTAACCTTGAAATTCTGTTGTATGATGGATTTTTTTACCCTGCTGTACTGTTTTGCATGGCATTCAGATAAGATCATTTTAGTTACAATTATGGAACAAATTATGACATGAAATAATCTAACATCTTCTATCCACATATGTGAAATTAAAAAGTGAAAACAATGTAAATATGTATGAAATTTTCTATCAAGATCCTGGTATTTCACATGTCAGCTTTTTAAATTATAGTTTTAAGTGATCACTATGAAATACTTGTGATGGTAATGGTAGTGTGTGCGTGTGGGTATTTGTGTATATGAGTGTATGCATGTATGAGTTGACTTTGTACTTAAACTCATTTTTTTTTTTTGGAATTTAATGAAAAATCCATTCGTGTTCATGGAAATGCCTGTATAATTCCATAGCAGAAAAAATAAAACTGTTTATGTAAGACTTTTCTGGAGGTCCAGGTACCTTCATACCAATCATGCATTTCAATTAATAAATACTTAATTAACCTGTTAAAATTATTAAATTTAAAATGTATATTGGGGCTGGGGCAGTAGCTTAGTGGCAGAGGACTGTACTAGCATGTGTGAGGCACTGGGTTGGATCCTTGGCACCACACATAAATAAACAAATAAAAGCATTCTGTACATCTACAACTACAAAAAAATGTATATTGCTGAGTGCAGTAGTGCATGCCTGTAATCCCAGCAGCTCAGGAGGCTGAGACAGGAGGATCTCAAGTTCAAAACCAGCCTCGGCAAAAGTAAGGTGCTAAGTAACTCAGTAAGACCCTGTCTCTAAAGAAAATACAAAATAGGGATGGGGTGTTGCTCAGTGGTTAATGCCCCTGAGTTCTATCCCCAGTAAAAAAAAAAAAAGTATATAAAAATTTAGTCTTTATTGAAAAACTTGTCATTCAAAGAAAATTAGCACTTTCTTATTTAGTCTCTGATCCAATTAGGTGATTGTTCTATAAAGACACAAAGTTTTTGTGACTCTTAAATGGCATGTTAGTAGTTACTGATATTTATTTCCCCAGTGTTATCATGTTCATTTTCTAATACACATTAAAGTTGAAATAATTGTACAGGGAACATCCATTTACATTTCAACTAGATTATGAAAGTAAAACCTTTCCATTTTTACACTTTCTCTGTCTCAACTATTGTATTGCCCATCTGAGAGAGTATAGAAATCCATCCCTCAATATTCAATCATTACTTCATAAGAATAAGAATTTCTCCTTTAAGTATACAATCATGACATCATTGTCAAGTCAATTAATCATCTCATTATCTAATACCTATCACAATTCAGTTTTCTCAGCATTTAAAATTTTTTTCCAGAAATATTTTCATTGATTTTGGTTTACGAACTAGGATCCAACAGAAAATTTTTTGAAAACAAGTATAGAGCTGAAGAAATAGCTCACTTTGGAGAGTGCTCGCCGAGCATGCGCAAGGACCACTGTTTGAATCCCTGGTACCTGGAACAACAAAAAAAAAAAGAGACAAGTTATATTTCATGACTTTTTAACTTTTATGTTTTTTTCACTCTCCAATGCACTGATCTCTTGGTTATGCTACATTTTTATGACTTCAGTGTTTTAAAGTTTCACAGTAGTGCTCAAGTATAGTGCTCCACATTCTTAATTTCTCTTCTTGTTTCCACACACTTGGCTTGCTTCCTTATCCACTATATTGTCTGTAAACTGAAAGTTAAGATGGTCACATTCTTGATTAGCTTTGAATGTTTTTGCAAGCAGATACAGGATATGATGTTAAACGGTTTTTGACCACCTAGTATCCTTTGTCAAATTCAAATCCATTTCTCATATGATTTCCTAAGAGGAAATGAAAAATTATATCTCTTCAGTTGAATACATTTTCATAGGTTTTGTAAAAGAAAAACACTTCAAGGACCCTTTGTGAACATAGTTTTAGAATCACATTTAATGGAGTGGGGATACTAGAAAAAATCTAGTAATGGTTAACAAGATATGTGTGATAGCTTCTCTCTGTATTGTTCTTATCCCTGTTATCATACTTTGGCTTTTTATTTTGCTTTCTCATTCTCTTTTTATTTCTCTGCCTCTCTTTTCTACATTTAACAAAGTGGGTGTATTAGTCATACTTTCATTGCTGTAATAAACACTTGAGGAAAACAACCTAGAGAAAAAAGGTTTACTTTAGTTCATGATTTCATAGGTCTCAGTCCATGGTCAGTTGGCTCCATGACTCTGGGCCTGAGTTGAGGAAAAATATCATAATGGAAGTGAGGTGGAGGAAAGTTGCTCAGCTTGTGGTGGCCAGGAAGCAGAGAGATATAAATAGATGCCAGATGCTTTCCAGACCATGGCACTAGTGCCTACCTCCTCCAGGTAGATCCATCTCCCAGCAGTCCATTCAACTCTCAATGGATTGACTCACCAGACAGGACACAACTTAAGAACAAACAGATCAATCACCACTGAGAAGTCCAAATTCGAGAGTCTTTATTAAGCTGGCTGGTTGACTGTCTCACACCATGCCCCCAAAATGGCTATTAGGAGAACAGCCCAAACCATAGGGTTGTAGGGGTTCTTATACCAAAAATCACATCCATAATAAGTGTCTGTTTTTATGATTCAAAATTACAAACTAACATCATGAGATCATCAACAGATCATCAAGTGGGTCAAAATGACTCTTACCTAGGTACAAACTAAAGAATGGTTACTAACATCCACACAATCACTGTTCACATGGTACATTGTTTAGGAGCAATAGGAATCAAAAGAGAGCAATTTTTCATTACATAGGAATTGTCATTCTGTATTGCTAAACATGTCATGCCAAGTAACTGATGATGGGCACAGAGGTGGGGTGTTCCCATGGGAGAAGCTTATTTCCTACAAAACATGCAGTCTCAGAGCAAAATAGAGTCTGTTTAGTCATTTCCCTTATAGTCTGGCCTATAACATTCTCAGATCTGTCAGCCCATCACACTCTTGAGGTCAGAGCCCTTATGATCCAATCACTGTCTGACAGCTCCTGATCTGTATGCATTAGACTTTGGAGAACAATTCCAGGTCAAATACACGACATAGGCTGATATTTTGACTATTCTCCTAACAATGATATTTTAACAATTTTATTATTATCAGATAATCTGAAATGCACAAATTTGCTATATTGCTTGAATTTAACTGGAATGTCATTAAGAATTCAAATAATACAAAAAGTTATAAAATAAAATAATTGCATGAAATAATAATGATAATAATGGAGATATTTCTGATAAAAATAAAGTCCTTTAAATATTTTATTTATATTATATATTTATATTATAGTCTTTTAAATTAAAGTCTTATTAAGTGTCTTCTATTTGGAAAAATATCTTAGATTAATTCCATTACATGTCCTATTTTAAAACCCAGCAGTCCATAACATCTTGTATATGTTAGACACCCAGATGTTATGGGACTTTTTCACAATCAAAACATACAGATCTGCTTCACTTTGCCAAACAGATTATATACAATAATTTTCTTTAATTCATGCAGAAAAATTCATGTAGGTGCTTTTGATATGCATATTATTAAGATTAGGTAGCATGCTCATTTCTGCCTATTAAAAACAATACTAGAATGACAACTATGTCCCTTTTTGCTGCATTCTCAACAAAGTGTATTATTAAACATATTCAATTAAAATCATCTAATTATAATAGGTAAAAATTCCATTGCTGTCTTCTGAATTTGCATATCTTTAATTATTGGTGAGTGAGCATTTATCCACGTGTTTTATAAGTACTTTTATAAATCTATGTGGTTTGTGTGTGTGTACGGAGACTAGAATTTTTAAAAAGTATATTTTTTTAAATGGGTTTTTCTTCTTTACCCAGTTTCCATATATTTTCCAAAAATTAAGTCCTGGGTTTTTCATATTTGTTTCAATTAATTTTTAGATGTTTCACTTATATCTGTAATTTAATTTTACAAAATGGTTAAGAAAAGAGAAGATACTGAGGAATGAGATTGGTCAAATTGTGTTATGTGCTTATATGAATAAGGCATAATGAACCCCTCTATTATGTATAATTATATGTACAAATAAAAAGTTTTTAAACTTTCAAAAATTTGTTAGTAGATGTTCTGGGTAATTTTAAAATTTTGCCATTATATTCAGCTATTCAACTTCAATGATGAAGTTTATAAATGTTTATGTTAGGTCAAGCTTATAGTTTTATAATTTTTGCTTTTTGAAAATCCTGACACTTTGGCTGTGATTCTACTCATTAAGAGGCATGCGGAACCATCCATGCCCAAAGACACTACAGTAACTCTTGCACACAGATTTGATTACATTGGGTTTCTGGTCACCAGAACTGCTTTCAGCTCTAGTAAAGTGGATATTGTCACTGTCAGTGACCTGTTCATTATCTTCAATTATACGATCTGTAGTTCCACTGTGATTCCACCAATGCCAAGTTCAATGGTCCAGAAAATACAAGAACAGGAATATTGTCATCAATGGGAAACTCATTTTCACTTTCCAGGAGCAAGATCCCACATACATCAAATCATATGGTACTTGTGCTGCAAACATTGTGGAGTCCACTGGTATCTTCACTACCATGGAGAAGACTGACATTCACTAGCAGGATGGAGAAAAAGCATCATTATCACTCCATCTTTTGCTGATACCTGCTTATTTGTGATGGGTATGAATCCTGAGAAGTATGACAACTATTTTAAGAACATCAACAATGGTTCCTGTACCACCAACTGCTTAAGCTCCATGGCAGTGGTCACCCATGACAACTTGAGCACCATGAAGGGACTCATGACCATAGTTCATCCCGCAACAGAGATCCAAAAGACAGTGAATGGGCCCCTCTGCAAAGCAGTGGTGCAACAGCCTGGGGCTACCAAGAACATCATTCCTGAATCCATTGGTACTGCATAAGGCCGCAGGCAATTCGTCCTTGAACTAAATGGGAAGCTTGCTGGCACTGCTTTCTTTGTGCCTACCACAAATGTATCACTTATGGGTGTGAAAAGTCACCCAGAGGAAGCTGACAAATATGATGACAATAAGAAGTCACAGAAGCATATCAGCAAGATCCCTAAAAGTCATTCCAGGTTACACAGGGACCAGGTTGTCTACTGCAACTTTGACAGTGACTCCATCTTACACCTTCAATGCTGGGTCTCTCAGTGACCACTTTATCAGGTTCATTTAGTGGCGTGACAATGAATTTCACAACAGCAATAGGGTGTGCACCCTATATTCCACATGGCTTCCAGGAAGTATGGACCCCAAGAATTCCAGCTCATCAAGAGCATGAGAGGAAGAGAGATGCTCTCAGCTGCTGGGTGTCCCTGACCTATGTTACCCACATGACACATAGAATCTTCCTTCCCCTCAGTTTCTGTTTCAGATTCCTTAAAGAAGGAAAGAGCTTGGTTAGGTTGCATCAATAATCCCCTAAATCTAGCTTAATAACAAAAATACTTTGGGGTTAACTAAAAAAACCCACATATTCTTATAAGCATGAAATTTATAAGAACACTTTTAATCCTGAAATTTAATTTGATGCAAGAAAGTGACACATTTACAGTTTTGTCAATGTTAATAGTTCTTAGATTTGTATATTATACAATTACAGATTGCATGTATGTATTGTATGTATGTTTTATTTATGTGTTGTTTACACTGTTTCATTTACAAAAAAAAAGAGAAAATTATAAGAATAAAAGTATTCTAGTAAGTGCTGATAATCCAAAACCTTGCATGCTGTCCTTAAACCTTTAAAATTATTCTCTGTACTTTTATCTGTGTATTTCAATTGTTGGTTTTCAATAATCATATTAATAAAAAAATTCTATATCCCAATTTTCATGTATATTTACCATTGTCATTTTTATAGTATCAGGATACTCTTTTTTTTTCCATTTTGATCCTAACTGGTATTAAGCAGCAAAGAGGAAATAGAACTACAGAGAAATAGAGTAAGAAAGATAAACTAGTTCTTAGGGTCAATGCCACAATGTAAATGTTTTTAAATGGAGATAGTAACTACTTATTTAGATTTATGACTTACTTTTTATTTGATATTATTGCATCTCAAAGTAATGTGAACACCAGAGTGAAAATTACTCTTCATTCTGTTTATTCATCAGCAATTTAACTCACTGGGGGCCATTTGCTTGTGGTTAATCAGAACATCATTAAAACTAAGATACATCACATGAAACCAGAGTGGTGATGTAAACTGGACGTTACTGTAGATCACATGAATTTGCAGACTTGCAGAAACATAGTTATCTATTTCAACAAGATGAAAAATTGTTGAATTTTAAAAAACCTTTGCTTTTTCTCCCAGGTGTTAGACTAGTACTCACAGTTTAAAAACTTAAAATGTGTGTTCCTTCCTACATCTTCACCTTAGGGGGGGCTATTACTCACTTGTGGATCAATGCTAGTGCCAGCCCAAATAAATAATGTTGACTGTCTGATTCATTTCCCACGATACTAGAACTACAATGCTGTATTTGGGTTGGAAGCTCATAAATCTTTGAGGTTGAGTGTAGTGAGATTCCTAAGAGCACTCTGTTCTGATAGCATTAAAGATGAGATTTGAAGCTCTCCTGCTGCAACATCGTGCTTTATCTGTAGTTGATACTATTGTAAATGACAGCCCAGTGGTGATCTAATCAATAATTTAAGTTTTCTATCCTGGACGGAAATATCCATGAGGGAAGAAATTCCTAAAGTAATACATTTGATGTCTGGATAAAACAGATTTGGCATTTCAGAGTTCTTGGTTTCCCTAAATTGAACTGTTCTATTTGCAAACTATCCCACATTCATTCATTATTTAGAGACATCTACCATCTTTCAGTACTGTTTTTCCATTATTTATTTTCACCAAGGAAGGGATAATTAACTTAGCCTTCTTTGCTCCGGGTTGTGACTGAATGAAAATATTTTATGGGATGTTACAATATATCATGGTTTTGGCATTCTATAAATTTCTTACTTGACAATAGTGTTAAAATTGTGACTGCACAGTTAATCATTAACTATTTTGTCCAATATATTAGTATTTTATCAACTAACATTCATCATTTATTATTTATATGCTATTTCCAAACGTACTTAGCAGTTGAATTATTAACCCAGAATTACAAACTGTAAAATTTGAAGTCAAGAATAAATGAAATATTGAATAAAAGTACATGTATAAAATTACAATTCCTCTCTTTGCCAAAAAAGAAGAGAAAAATATTTTGTAATTATTTTGACTCATCTTTCTTGAAAAAGAAAATTATTTTGAAGTAATAAGAGGTCAACATTTTATATTTATATTTTAATATTATGAAGGGTTCCTACAATCAGTTTTTTCAATCAGTGCAAAAAACAACTGAATTTCCTTATACTTTAAGAAATTCATTTGTATTTATGTTGCTATTATAATTCGTACAACGTGTTTTTCAGTTTATGATAAGTATCTTTCTCCCAAGACTAAAAGTTGCAATGTGGTATGCTAGCAAATAAAAAAAATGTAAAAACACAAATATTTTTCTAAAAATGGAAGTATCATTTAATCAACTGTGGTTTATACATGAAAATAACTTATATGCTGAGAAAAATGAAATTTATTGATGTCTTAGACTATTTGCAAATATATACTTAACAACACATTCATGTTTTAGAAAAATACAACCCTAAACTTTATTAGAAAATATTTGTTGTACCCAATGAATCAAGTTTCATTGATAAACACATACTTTTATTTGAAAATGAATTAGAAAAATGTCTTTTAATAAAACAGGTAGCATATTCCTATTTTTAAAACTTTTTATTCATACGTAATATGTATGCAGGAAAGTAGAAATAAAGTATCTTGTTCAATTAATTTTAACAAATTGAGCACACCTACATTATGGGCATTCTGAGACAAAAATGTGCACTGTTAGCACATAAATAACCCCTTTCAGTCACTCCTGTAGACTACCACAAGTGATGATCATCCTGACTAACCTTCAAGAGAAGTTGTGCTTGCCTTTGTGCGTTATGCCAGAATGTGGAATTAAATAGATTCTCATTTCTTTTGCTCAAAATTATGGTTGTGAAATTCCTCCATATTGAGGCATGCTAGGCACATTACTCATTCTCTCCACTATATATGATACAATGTGACACATGTTTATTAGTTTATGTGTTTATTTTGTAGCCATCCAACTCCTAAGAAAATTAACTTGTTACTATTGTCTCATTTCCTCTTATTTTCAGAAAGTACATTTCCTTCTGGAAAAGAGAACAAAATATTTTCTTTGTGGAATGGCTTACTTTAAAAAAAAAATTCAATTTCTTCAGTAAATATTTCAATATTTATATAATTTATTTTTTTGAATGAGGTTTTTAGATTTTGTTGTACATTTCATTTAAGTATCAACTTTATTGTCATAAAGTTGTTCATCTTATTTCTTTATTGTCATTTTAAATAGGTACTATATTTAGTGATGCAACCTCTCTCTTTCCTGCTATTGTGATACTTTTGTCTTCTATATCCCAAAGATATACTGAGGAATTTATCCTCTTTTGCCTTCAACAGAGAACCAGCTTATGATTTTTTTTTATTGTTTATTCAGTGTTCTATTTGCTTGACTCCTCCAACAGTATTTATTATTTCCTTTATTCTCTGTATTTGGGTTTCATTTGCTTTTTTCCTTATAGATTATTAGTGGAAGCTGAGAGAACTTCTTTTTTCTTGCAAATGTTCACTAGTAAAAATGTTGCATTCAACAAATTTTGATATGCTCATTTTCATTTTAATTAAACTCAGAATACTCTCCAATTTGTCTTTTAATTTAGATTTTCACACATGGGTCATATGAAATTGTAATATTTCCCCCCCATAATTTGTGGATTTTTCCAGACAGGTTTGTGGTATTGATTGCTAATAAAATTATGTGATGATCAGAGAAAGTAATTATATGTTTTGAATTTTTTAACATCTATTGAGTTTTGTGAGGTAACCCATAAAATATTCTGTTTTGATAAATCTCATGCATATTTGAAAAGAATGTTGATATTTTGGGAGTATTTTACAAAAGTCAGTGAAGTAAAGAGGGTTGATAGTTTCCATTCATTAATATCCTACCTTATAATCATTTTATGTCAGAACGAGGGGATTGAAATCTTATTCTACAATAATGGATGTCTTGTTCTCCTAGAAGTTTTGCCATTTAAAAAAATATTTTGAAGCTTTATTAAAATGCATGGAAATTATGATTTCTATGTTCTTGATGAATTGAGGCCATTATCATTATGAATAGTTCTTTTTATCCAGGGTCATGTTTTGTGTCTTGAAATCTATGTTTTCTCATTTTCCTGCTCTTTTGACTGTCTTGAATTATTCTATATCCTTTTAATTTGCATCGTATCTATTGTTATATTTAATGTGAAATTCTTGTAGGTAGCACACAGGCAGGGCACACGGGCAGGTCTTGATTCAATCTATTCAATTATCCTCCTGTCCTGAACTTGAAGTAAGGTGTATGGCTTCTCTTCCTATACTTTCCACTGCACGTGTATGTTAGGATGAAGGAGGAAAGAAATGGCAGGTTATTTAGTTCCCAATATCTCTTCAATCAGTACTACCTTTGCATACTATTTTCTATCAATACTTTTAATTTAGGTAGATTTCTTCAAATACCTTTCTTTCTCTGGTTATTTCAGTGAGTACTGTCTCATGGTCCACTCACACCCTAAGCCTAGAAAGTATTTAGAGAACTTTACTGTAGCCACCCACATGGGACAGGATATTCCTGTGATTTTCTACATTTGTTATTTCTCATCTTTTGGGATCATCTCTTCATTACTTAATATGTCCTTGTTTTCCTAATTGCAGTTAGGCATTGTATAGGTAAAGAATCTATATGACAATAAAAATACTATATTGTTTAGGATTTTAAAATTTGTAAAACTAAAAATGCATAAGTAATAAATGTAATAGTTAATACAGTAATTATCTGGTTAACTCTGAGGAATAATAAGATTGTATAATTTTAAACAAAAACAAAATGATTGACTAGTGGGTGTGTAGATATATATAGTCCAGTTTTAAAAAGATATAGGTATTATATTTTTCAACAACAAAAGAAAAAACCCATAGGACTTCAGGAAACAAAAAGGTGTAACTCACACACTCACACAAAAGATTAAAAAAAAAAAAAAGAGGAAATAGATTTCTTGTACAGAGGCTCAAATATTAGATGTAGTATTTAAACACTTCAATGCAACAAATATAAATATATAATAGTATTGCATATAGTAATATAAACATAAAATATTTAAATAACATCATCAGCATTCTTGATTAAATATTTCTACATAGGAATTTGACATGAACTAAAACAAAAACAGCTGTTATAAAGTATTCATTGGACAGTCATAAATATTGAAGAAACCTTCGGCCACAAGCTCAAAAAATCCGTTACAAAAGAATGTGTTGCAATTATTTGTTATGTCTCTTTTATTTTATTTAATCTGAAAAAAATTCCTAAGATTCTCTTTCATTTGGTGAATTCCAAAATCCTGGCAAATTTTGGTTTATCTGTTGTTTTATTATAATTGGGCTATTATCATATATTTTTTGTCAAAAATGTTACTGCATGTTTTCAAGTGATACACAGTTTTCCTTCAGAACATTAGTAGTGAGCTAATTTGATTACCAGTGAAGTCAGTCAAGTTTTTCACTGTAAATTAACTTTTGACTTTAAAGTGAAGTATTATTGATGGGCAGTTATTTTGAGTGTACACAATATTTACTTTCCATAAAGCTTTTATTCACAGTTTATGCATTGATCATTTGTGCCCAGTCACAGTTCTGGTAGTATGGATATGGTGGTTTTCTAGTTTTAATATTTCCTTTTAACTGTGTATTTATAATATGAAACAGCCTTCTCTTTTTTATCAATTTATATATCCATATGCTTATCTTATAAATGTAAACATTCTTTAGCTACAATTCCAAGGACCCCTAACTCCTTATAGTGGAAAGTGGAATTCACGTCCATGATGTTGGTGCTAGTTATGTTCCTGGCTATCACTCAGTCAAAGAACAGAGAACTGAGACACACCAAACGCACAAACATGCACACACACAAGGTACACAAATACCTATACACAGGTTTACATTTATAGTTGTTTATCTACCTCTCTGTCTATCCAATCTGTCATGTATTGAAAACTGATACTACCGTTTATCGGTTACTCATATGTTGAAGTATAAACATCAGAGAAGCACTCCAAGACAAGCATATTAAACAGGTTTTACTTTAAGGGTAATAATACAGACTTCTCCTGGGAGGGAGAAGGGGACCACGGCTGATGATCTAGAGTCCCCAAAAGTGAGCACGCCCTACATCTTTCCTAGATTAGGGGTCTCTTTTGTTCTCCTGTTCTCAGCCTCGCTCTCTCTCTCCTTCCTGCCTATGTGACTAGGCCCAGGAGATGCCCTGACATTGCAAAAAATGTGAGCAGTAGATGGCAGGGGGAGGGCCACAGGGAGGATTCAGGTAGGCACCCAGGGGGCGTAATTAGCAATTCCCTGCCTTCTTGGGAGGGCAGTTAGGCAGGTAACCTTGGTGACCAAAAGGGCTCTGGAGACACTGACATTCCAGTCTCCTAGACTCAGATGGCCTTCATTTCTCCATTCGACCATATTTCTTATTCTACCTGCCTGTCCTCAATTCTGGCTTCTAAACCAGGAGTTTGCAATGATGCCTTGATCTTGAGTTCCACCTCAAATCCAATAACAGGAGAGTATCATCTCGTTTCTTCCTTTTCTTTTTTCTTTTTCTTTTTTCTTTTTTGGTGCCAGGGATTGAACGTGGGTGTGCTTAACCAGCTACATCCTCAGCCCTTTTTATTTTTTATTTTGAGAAAGGGTCTTGCTAGCTTAATTCAGGCCTCACTAATTGGCTGAGCTGTTTTTGAACCCTGATCCTCCTGCCTGAGCCTCCCAAGTCTCTGGGATCACAGGTGTCTGCCACCATGCCTGGCTGCTTTCTTCCTTTAATTTGCCATCTGACTGAGGGTACTGTTGTGAGACTTGCTGGTCTTTCCAAAATAACATTTTTCAAAAATAAATAGTGTTACAGATGTAGCTAAGTGGTAGAGTGCCCTCTGCATTCAATCCTTAGTACTACAAAAATAAAAATAAAAATAAAATAAACAAATACTTCATTTCCAAAATCTGAGCTTTCACATTTTGTTAGTCATTTAATTACCATTTGTTTATTTATTTATTTATTTTTTCTGTCATGCTTGGGATTGAACCCAGATCTTTACACATGCTAAACAAGTTTCTACCACTGAGTTACAACCTTAATCCTTAATAGCTAATAACATTCATCTTAATATGCTTGCCCAAAGTTTCTTTTTGCCTACTGTTACATGTACACTTTCTATTATGGTTTGAATCTAAAAGAGTCTCCACAACTTAATGTGTTGAAATCTTGGTTCCGGTGGCAACTATATAACTGTTCAAAAGTTCAGCCTCTGGAAGATCATTGGATCATGACCAGTTTAATGTCATCAATGGATTAATCTAATGGTGTTTTCCTAATTTTATGGGTGTTTTAGTCAGTTTTTGGCTGCTGTGACTAAACGATCTGACCAACAAATCTAAGAGGAGGACAAGTTTATTTGAGGACTTACAGTTTCAGAGGTATTAGTCCATAAGAGGCTCCATAACTCAGGCTCAAGGTGAGGCAGAACATCATGGCAAAATTGTGTGACAGAGGGAAGCAGCTCACATGTTGGTCAGAAAGCAGAGAGAGACCCAATTATTTCTCCTCTGAACCTTCTTGCATTGTGAGCTTTTGGGGGACACTTCATACCCAAACCATAGCAAGGGACTATGAGCAGGTGGTGGGACGTGAAGTCTTGATCATGTCTCTAGTCCTTCTTGGTCTTTCTGCATCCTGTCTACCATGAAGTGAGCAGTTTTCCTCTGACATACCATTCTGTCATGATGTTCTTCTACCTTACAACAAGCCCAAAGAGACAGGTCAAGTGACCATGGACTGAAATCTCTGAAATCATGAGCCATAATAAATTCTTCCTCCACGTGCCATGTGTTTTCTCTCATATGTGGAAGTTAGACACACAACAGGAAGTAAAAAAGGGATCTTAAGTAAATAGAATGAATCCAACAAAGATAGAATAAAAAGCTCAGTGGGGAAGGAGGAGTGGTGGGCCAAGGAAGGTACTGGGAAGTAGAATAAATCAAATTATCTTATATTCATATATAAATATGCCATAACGAAACCCTCTATTCAGTAGAATTACTAGGTGTCAATAAAATTTTTCAAAAGCAAATTAAACAAAATAAATCTTCCTCTCTAAGTTGACTTTCACAGAATTTTTTGTCACAGCAATGAATGCTAACACATTCTGTTACTGAAATACTTAAAGCATATCATATTTGCTTAGTAAATTATTCTTTTAAAAAGATTGGGGTGGACTTAAAAGATTGTGGTGTGTCTTAAAAATTAATATAATTATCTGGAGCTTATTATTCTCTAAGAGTCTGATCTCTGTGAATATCCTTAACTACTTTGGTGGAATAATATCATGTTGTGAAAGATTGTTTTCACCATTCTTGTTCTCACTGCATGACACCACTTTACATATAGCTCTTTATGATTTACTTCAAATTAGGTCTGAGTTATAATTTCAGAGTTCTCAGTTGAACTGATAAGAGAAGGAGGTCTAAGAATTATTTATTTATTTTTAACCTAAATTGAAGGTATAGAGTGTCGACTATTCAACAACACAAAAGAATATTCAATTCTTTATATCTAATATATATGAGTGAAATCTATAGTTGAGTATGCAAATTCTGCCCCCAAATTAATAATTTGGTAGAAAAGCAACAAACAACAAAGACATTCTTAAAATTCTAAGAATAAAATTCTAATAATAAATAGTAAAACAACATTAAACACCAGCTTCTAATTCACTTTATCACTTCAAAAATAATATCCTACTTTTCCAAGACTTTTGGAATTATTTAGTACCACTGTGTTTGATCTTTTACTCACAACATTTCTTTATTTCTCAACCTTTCATAGAGAAAAATTCTTTCCCAATATTAATTAAAATCTGACTTGTATTAAAGCATCCTTATAGAAGGCATCTGAGGCAAATCATAAAGTACTACTCATGATTTTAAAATGGTAATTAATGTAAAATTTTGCTAATGTCCTTGTGCTTGGACTTGAAATTTACATAAATCTTCAGTAAAGAAGATGTACTGAGAACTCAAGACAGAATTGATCAAGATAAAACTCAAAGTATGTGTATGGAAGAAGGGAAAAAAATCACAGAAAATCAACAAATGTTACTACTTGTTAATTACATGGTCATAAAAAACTTGGCTAGCTCACTTTCCACACTTTATGTAGCTTCAGATATGTGGTCTTTGCTAGAGGAAAAGTTAGTCTAAGTTGAATCTTTGCAATGCACCAGATTTGCCTTACTGAGGAAGTTGTAAATCATTATCAAAAACAACACATATCTAAATATTACATGTAGCATATGTATGTGAGAAACATTGACACATTGTTCTATTATAATATTTTGTTTCTGTTCCATTAGAAAGTAAAAATAAGTGTCATTTAATCTGAATTATTTTCCTGCCTTTATTATTTTTAATGGGGTAGAAAAATCAGCATTGATGAGTCAAATAAAGTCTTCTGAATAAGTCTGGGGTATAAAAAATAATTATAAAAATATCTAACATCCAGGACTGGGATGTGGCTCAGTGGTAGAGCATTTGCCTAGCATGAGTGAGGTACTTGGTTTGATTCTCAACACTACATATAAATAAATGAGTAAAAAAAGGTTCATCAACAACTAAAAAACTATATATTAAAATAAAATATCCAACAAATTACCACAACATTCAAAACTGTTCCTAAGGAGATATAAATATGGAGAAGAAATAATTGAGAAAGTAAAGTATTATCTTTCAGACCTTTTGTAATTCTGAGATTTTCCAGTTCCGTAGCTATATAATTGTAAGTAATGAAAGCACTTTAAGTTTAAGACAAGTTACATGTTATTACATAAAGTTCAAAGTCATAAATGAATTCATGATTCATTGATTTGTTGTGTACCGTTTCCCATGGGTAATTTAGCAAGAGGACTCACTCGGTGGTCTTTTCTTCATGAGAGTGCCATGGACCAAAGCCTATCTTGTATCCTCAGAAAGTTGATGTACTTCATCCTTCTTTCCAAATCACACTCCTATTAGCCATATTGACAGGGAATGAAATATGAAAAACACAATTAAAGTGACAAATACAGCATTATAATGAGAGATATCACTCAAATTACTTAGTGATCAATATATTATAGGTAACAAAAGTAGTATAAATGTCATTCATGGTGTATATGTCTAATTATTCTCTTTCACTGAAGGCACTGAAAATGTGCTAGAAAAATCCAACTTGTTGATATGGTAGCCAGATCTATCAAGGGAGCCAAATTATATTCAGTCTGTTATTTGGACAGAGTAAAATAAAAATAAAGCAAGTGACTTGGTCTTGGTCACATTTTTCATTAGTCAGCTAGTATTCTTTCCCAGGATAATATTCTCATGTGTCAGTGCTCTCCTGTCCAGGGGTCAGTGACATGCCCCTTAACTTCATGCCAGAGAAAAGGGACAACTGGAAAATCATTACTGAGATGAAGAGTTTGGCTGGCACTACGTGCATCTGCTGGGTTCATGGGGCTGTGCACTTTAGAAGACATATAACCTGGATCTCAGACCATGTTTCCAGATATAAAAATAGAGAATTTATCTATTGGCTCAAGTCTTCTCTTGGTCAAAAGGTAAATCCCACATGTAATAAATCGCTGGGATCCCTGTGTGGTACATGGATCTGTCTGTGTGTTAACCACTGTCCTGTGGTTCTGCCAGTGGCAATCTAATGTAGAGAAGCAAGAAGAGACCTTCAGGGAGGACAGGAGGTGAAATATTTTCCATGGTTGCCTTGTCCCAGGTTTGCCTAAATCCACATAGAGTTAAAAGATGCAGGTCAGTTTGAAAACAAATGGTGCAGTATTACCAAAGCAAAATCTATGTTTAATAGTTTCTTTCCACTATGTATCAATGATGCTGGACTGTAAATTGGATGCATAATAGATGGTATTTTGAAATAACTTTTAAAATCTGGTATTTTATTCTAAATTCAAGTTGAGAAGGGTTCTTCAAATGTTGCCTTTGGAATTGATGAAGTAATCCAATAGAAGAGTGGTGTTTTATATTAATCTATATATGAACAGAATATTTGAAGATCAAATATTTAAGTCCTAAAAAACACAATCTTCACTTAAAATTAATTTAAATCATGATTTAAATTGAAGATAGGTTTATTATGGTTCCTCATCACAAACATTATTATATCTTTGATGTTAAATATTTTATCTTTGTGAAAAAATGGCATTTTTTCTTTTATTGCAATATATATTATTCATTTTACCTTACTGTTATTAAACAAAATAAATACAAAATTTGTTATAAAATTGAAGTAGCTATTTCTTGTGTTTTCATTTGAAAACATTCTACCATGTGACTAACATAAAGTAAACATTGAACAAAAGAAGATAAGATATAGTCCTGCCAGCACACTGAATGTAGCTCAGTGAAACCTGGGTTGGATTTGCAGAACTGTTAAATAATTAATTTATGTGTTTTTTTTTAAACCATTCAATTTGTTTTAATTTGTGATATGTTATAGAAGTTAATATCAACTGATTGATGCAAAAGGCAAATAATGATCATGGATATGTATTACCTTGTAAAGAAATCCCAAGATGGTGAGCTCTCTTTATAGTTCAAGATGCAAGGAGTTAAAAGTTTAACTTCAACTTGTGCATAGCAGGAATAAAGAAGGATGAAAGGTGAAAAACAAAGAAGATATAATAAAAATGGTAAACATAAACTAATCTTACATATTTATACATATTCTTCAAATTATTATATAAAAATAATTACTCCTTAGTTGATGCTACTGCTTTTTTTGTTTTGTTTTGTTTTTTTGTTTTGTTTTTTTTTAAACTCATAACCTGTGCATGTGGAAGAGTGAAGCAGGTGAGTTCAAAAAGCAAATTAAGTAAATTAATTTCTCTCTTGTGCATGCAATGTACAAGTAAAAATAATACTATCTTTTCAAGGTTATGATAACAAAAATAAATACTCCAAGTCAAAATTGTGGGAAATGAGTGGACACATAGCTATAATATGCTAATGTTGTAAATATCATACACTGACTCTATATCATCCATTATTTTAGTCAGCTTTTGTGTTGCTGTGACCAAAATATTCAACAAGAACATCTGGGAGAATGAAAAGTTTATTTGGAACTTACAGCATCAGAGGGCATTGAAGGCCAAGTTGATTGCTCTAGGTCAATTTGAGAGGTAGCATATCATGGGGGAATCTTCCAAAGGAGGAATGCTACTCAGCTCAGGAAGGGTCAGGAAGCAGGGAAAAGAGGAGTAGAGTAAGAGGCCATAGGCAAGATGCCCTAGGGCACCACTCCAGTGACCAGTTTGCAGCTCCTATAAGCCAATTATTTCATGAATATTCCTGTACTAACAGGAGCGTTACATGAGCAACTCATACTCAAACCATAATATCCATTAAATAGTGATTTCTTAAATCTCAACAGGTTCAGACAATATCAATAAAAGTTCTCCTTTTTTTTTTTTCAAAACCAGCATTTATATAATTAATCACTTTAAACTTTTTGTTTATAAATTGATGAACTGAACTCTCCCCCAGAGTTCTTAAAAGCCAAACTTCAGAAAAAACTGTCAAAAAGAGGCAAACATTCACGTAATTACATTTTAATAATAAAATTTAATTTCAATAATTGAACTGGTTTCTAATTATTTAACATGTATATGCTTATCATTTTATAGATTATATTTATATCTATAAATATATATTTATATGTTCATTGTTCTCAAAAAACTCAAAATGCTACTAAGTTTTAAACTCAATAAATTCAAGTAAATCATACCTAAAAATGTTTCTTGTTTACACCCTTGAACTAATCCATTAATTTGGGTAAGTCTTTTTCTAGTATTAGAATAATACTTCAATAATCCCATGAATATTATTTAAAATTTCCATACATTGTCAAAGTATAGCAAATGAATACTTCAACTTTTTTAAGATCTAAATAAAATTCATTGATTATCCTAACTAAAACGACATATTATTTTATGATACAAGATGTTTAAAAACTGACTTGCTATCAATGGTTTAATTAAGCTATTCGATCCCTAGCACACACTGTTAATAGAAGGTTACTGAGGCAAGAGATGGAAATGGGGACCTCAGAGAATGGGATCTAACTACTACAGTAAAACCCTAAGCTAAAGCTGATTTTTGTTTGTTGGTTTGTTTTCAGCTGCCCGACAGGAAGGCCCACTCTCTCGGATGCCCATACATTTTGTTGTTTCCCTAAGCTTCCTTGACTACCCTAGCATTAGTAATCTCAAAAGATGTGTTTTGAGCACAAGCAAATTCTTTTGTTTTAAGGAACAAACACAAGACAGACTCAGGTTAACAAACACATGAAACCATCCCATAATGGAAATATGAAATTAAAATTGCACACCTTCATTTGAGTGAGAAAGAGAGAATAAACAAGAGAGACTTTTGAAGAGATGTGGAAAATAATATTCCTACAAGACAGTTCCCCTGGAAAAATGGAGGGACAGTGTGGCTCCAGGAGGAGGAAGGGGAAATTAGTTAAACATTAAATCTCTCCCAATACATCCTTTCCAAGTAACAATGGGCTCTAGGGGAAAAAGCAAACTTTCATACCTTCCCAGATTCATCCCCAGCATCTCCACCAAAAGCAAACATTCACCCCTTCCCAACTACAATGGGTCCTGAAGGGACTGGGCGAATACTAAAATGCTGGACCCTGGACTTTTAACCTTTCCCACTGACATGAGTCCTGGAAAGAGAAAATCAAATAGTGAACTTCTAGGTAAAATTGGTCCCAGAGCAAGGAAGATAAGCAGTGAACACTGAGTTATGAGCTTTTCTAATGACAATGAGTATCAAACTTTTTACAACTTCTTCCTGAGTTAAAATTTTAATCTGCACAACTAGGTCCCTAACTCTCTGAACAGCACATTCACAGTCTCCAATGATTAATTCACCCTCAATGTAAACTATAAAACCCAGACTCCTTCTGTAACCTGGGAGCCATCTCCATACCCAGAAAATGAGCACTCCCGTGACTGATCAATTGACTTCGCTGCAGAATAAAGGAAAGCTTGCCTGAGATTTGCTTCCCTGCTCCTGCCGCCTTCATTTGTGGGTTTACAACTTTTCCCATGAAAAGTTATTTCTTCATCTAGACAGTATAAAAACCTCTAGACAGAGAGCCACCAACAGTCCCCTCTTTGGGACCCCTCCCAGGCTGTGGGAGCTTTTCTTGTTTGCAATTCATAAAGCTGCTACTGAACTCTCACTGTCTGTCCTCTGCACACTTCATTCTCTTGGTGCATGAGACAAGAACCCTCCAGTGCTCACAGGACCCTGTGTTACATTACTACATGTTAAATAAAGCTTCAGCTAAGATTACGTTTAGTAAAATATAAAGACTGATCTGATTAAAATTCATAATGGAAAATGAAAGTAGTCTTCCTTATCTTCCCTATATTTCATGCCAAACTTTCCCTGAAGAAGAATTTTGAGAAGTCATTTAGAAGTGAGTGGTCCAGCTTTCCATGAGAGCTTTTCTTCTTCTTTTTAAAGTTTCAGTTAGAAATATTGTTAGAGTCTACAAATAAGTTTTAGTGGGAATTTGACCTTTGTTACTTTTGCAGCTGTATCCACTGGCTCATTCTTCTTAGTCCAGTGATGGCCAGGAGTACATAAGCAACCACCTCCTGGATGAAGATGGTGACAAAAGAATGGCCAGGAACCTCAAAACAGCTTTGGAGTCATCTCTGAAGCATTCCTAAGAACCCTGCTGTGATGGGTCCTGTTCTTTCCAATTCCACCAAACCTCTTGAAAGTCTCACTGCCAATGTGAGGGTTAACTGAGAATCCTGAAATTCTGGTGACAAAGTAAAAAGTTGAAAAGTTTGAAGTCTCAGGTATCTATAATAAGTATCATTCCAGGTAGAATGAACGAAAGGCCTTGCACTAATTGGTAACATGTACTTTTAACCACTGGTAGCTAGTTCTGTTGAGTTTATATCACCACCAGTCGTAGTCTGCAAGGACACCAAACTCAAGCCTGCAAGCCACAGAGCCACCTATCGAGATCTCCTGTAATTTTCTGAAGGCTTTAGTTCTGAGAGTAATAAGCTCATGTTGATCATGGGCATTTCCAGCTTCAGATGAGTTGTAAGAATAATGTTCCTGAGTCCTGTTGGAGTCATCAGCCAATGGCAAATGGGGTGTTTTTGGTTTTTTTTTTTTTTTTTCCCCCAAGATGGTAACTCTGAGGCGTGGGCTGTTTCTTCCTAAACCAATAACAATAACTGCTTTGGTAATGCATCTTTAATTGACTTTGTTCCTTTACTGGTTCACAATTCCATTCTTTGCTATAGCTTCCAGGATTCCCCCAAAATAAATTACTTGCAATCCAATCTTTGTCTCAGTGTCTATTTCTAGAGGAACCTACCTATCAGTGCCATGAATCTTGGTTAAATGGTTCCACTAACATTTTACACCAATGCTATTTGTTCTCAAATTGCCCAAAACCTGACCTGTGAGTTCCACATCAAGTGCTGTATTTAGATGGTCCTTTTGTTCATTAAGTCCAAATGTGATTTTCTATTTCCTCCAGCATTTAGAACAAATTATGTAATTATTTTGTTGAGCTTGAGAGGGAGGAAGTAATTAACTTTCATATGAAAGATTGTAACATGCAAAAAGAAAAGAAAGTTCTTAAATCAAAATGAGGCCAACTGAGGAAACAAATTATTATTCAACCCATGTGATCTTTGAGTAGCATGGCAGGTTAACTCTATGTTCCTTTCTGTTGTAGTCCTTGTCGAGAAACAAAACTTTACTTCATCGATTTGATCAAGAAACTTAAATTGAAAGATTTTTTTTTTTTTTTCCTAGTAGCACTTCAACAGTAGGGGGAGCTTTTAGCATGTATGGAGCTGCAAGGTTTTCAGAATTCTTTTTTTTTTTTTTTTTTTTGGTAGAGAAAATCAGAGAAATCAAACATTATGTTTCCTTCAAAATATGTTTTAGCGGAATTAGGTAGTCTCTGGATTCCATTTTCGTGGTCGTCATGATAGCTTCTATCTTGTTACACACTTAGAGAACATAATAGAGAAAGAAACCTCACTTCTTACTGACTTTAACTGAAGTTTTCTGGTCTTTTTATGGGATTACCAAATGTGGTTTATATACTGAATATTCTAGAGCTTTTGAGATGATGTAACAAGTATCAGCTTCTCATGTCTTAAAGGAAACATGACTTTAGCAAATAGTAGTGAAGGATGCTCATAATGATCAAAAATAAAATTCCAAAAATAAACAAGTAAATAAAGTATGTGTGATTAGTCTGCCCTTCAAAGAAGGGCAAGCCACATGGATGTTTATGCATGCATACTAAATTTTAAAACATTCTGAATAAATGGTCGATTAACTATGAATGGAAGAACTTATATTCTTACATGGACATTTCCTCATTTCCAAGGCACTTCAAGGTACAACTGGAATGGATAGTGCTTTTTCTTTCTAGTTAAACAATTTATTGTTTCCTCAACTACCTAAACTTGAAATTGTATATGAACACAACTCACTGAATTAAACTCAGTGACCTGATATTATAAAAAAATGCACAGTGAAGAGGAAAAAAATGGCTGCAGGGTAATTGTTTATTATAGGAAGCTGAATTCTAGATTTTCTGTGGTGTAAATTATGTAATCCTTTGTTTAGAGTCCCTCTGACACAGCATTCTTTTTTCCGAAACTATTTATAGATGCAGCAGTGTGGCATGGTGAAAGAAGCACAGCTTGGAAGTCAAAAAATCTAGGTTCCAAGAGAGGGATTGGAGAATTTATTGAATATCTACTGTGTCTCTCACTCTGTTAGGTGCTTTGCAGTTATTATCCAGTTAAATTTGGCACTCAGAGCAACAATAAGATGCATCATAAGCTGTGGCAATAATATTCTATAGGAACGGCCTACAGGTCAGAATTCAGACTACCACTTCTAAGGTATATAATTTTGGGGAAGTCACTTAACCTCTCTGTGCTTCAGTGATTAGATCTGAAAAAAGAAAAAAGAGTGGAGATGATACTAATAGTATCTACAATATAGAGTTACTAGGGAATATAAATCTGTTCTTATTTATTAAAGCTCAGATCACTGTCTGAAAAATAGCAAACACTAAAGTGTGTTCAGTCTATAAATTTAAAATAATGAGAAGGGTAATGACAGCTGTGTGAATAGGTTGCTTTTCTGATGAGTGGATTATGTATTGGCATTAGAATCTGATCTGTCTGAATAGTTATCCTTTGCTTGTACAAAACTGTGATGCAGAAAACTAACCAGGGTCCTGCCAATGGAAAGAGGCAAGAGGAAAATTAAATTCAGTACCTGTGACACGGAAGACACATATGCACAGATGCATATTTGCATGAAAGATGAGCAAACAAGTTAATAAGTGTTTGACTTCTGACTCTTTCCTTTATGTTAGGTTGCTTCCAGCTCAGACATAAGGATATCAATCTAAACAAAGCTTTTGATCTTCTTGTGACAAGTTCTATGAGCACTATCATCTGTCCTACCACTACAGTCTGCTTCAGGACTGTTAGATGATAAATGTAGTGAGGTATAGGAAAGTGCTTTTAAAACCATGAAATGCCTTTTAGTTACATGTATGCTGTTATCTGGCAGGGCATATTGTTCCTGCTAAAAAATCCTCCTGGGCTTGAATCTTGCTAGTTTTATGATTTTGATAACTACCTAAATTCCCTAAACTTTAGCTCTCTCAAAGGCAGATGAGTATAATAGTTCACAGCTCACAGTGAGAAGGAAATGTAGTTGGGAGTACATGTAAATAATTGATTTAACCCTCATCACAGTGCTTAATGTCAAAGAGGGCAACTTCTATCAGCCTGATACTGCCATTATAATATCACTGTTGTTACCATTAATGTTGTTCAGTGAGGCAGATTTGTAGGCACATTCCTTCAGAGAAATAATAATAGCAGGCACATGTGCCACTGTGTCCCCATCCTGTGACAGTGCCAGATATTATTAATTCAGAAAGACCTTTAACTTTTTTTCTACATCAGAAAGTCACTAGTGACTAGAATGATAAATGGGATAAAAGTTATTTCCTGCCTGTCTCACTTAAGTTTATTTTCATAGCCTTCATTAAACAAAGACAATGAAGACAATGAATGATTCAAATGCAGTTTTTACATTCATGATTTCATCAACAATCCAAGCCTGAAGATGTGTTTTGGAGGCAGAGTCCAGAAGTCGCAATCAGAAACTGAAGACTTAAAGTTTATTTTATTTAATCCTCTTGTACACCTAAAAAGAAAAGCTATGATTGTGACACCAGGAAATTGATATACAAAAGGCAAATATGTGTTTATTATACTTAAATGTTTATTTCACACAGAAATTAAATATTGAAATCAGGGACATGAGTCTCATAGCTCTCAAACACAAAGTAGTCAGTCCTAGAATAACTGACGATTGCTAGGGGCAGAGGAAGTCACTCAAATTTCACCCAGGTACAATTTCATCTCCATTCCTATAGTGTTATCTTCATACTAATCCTCCCCTCCATTCAACATTTCCTCATTTTCATAATCACTGAACAATTATTTCAATACATATTATGGATCAACTCAAGTAATAAAAAAGATGAGAAAAGATCCATGCTATAATAATTCTAACATAGGAGAGTGACATAAAGACATATGGTTGTGTTAAATATTCTAAAAAAGTCTAAAGAATATGCCTGGCTATTGCATTTCTCAGTATTCATCCAAAAGAACTAAATCCAACATACTATAGCCATCCATGTACAACAGTACCTATACACAATGCCAACAGCAGCCCAAATCACAATAGCCAGGTTACTGAGTCAGCCTAGGTGTTCATCAACTCATGAATTCACAAATAAAATGTGGTATATCTAGAAAATGGAATTTTACTCAGCCATAAAAAAGAAGAAAATTATGTTGTTTTCAGGAAAATGGATAAAACTGGAGTGCACCATGTTAAGTGAAATAAGCCAGACTCAGAAACTCAAGGGTTGTATGTTCTGTCTCACACTTGCAAGTTAGAGAGGAAAAAGAAATAAAAAAGGGGGTCTCATGAAAATAGAAAAGAGATTAGAACAGGAGAGGAAAGGGATCAGGGGAGAGAGGGCAATGGAGGTACTGGGGAATGAAATTAGTCAAATTATATTACCTGCATGTATGAATATAACTGCAATGAATCCTACTCTTTTGTGTTAAGAAAGTTGGACACACCCTCATCACTGAAAGTTCAGTTTGCAATTGCTGGGGGATGGGTGACAGAGAGCACTCATCGATCAAGCTCTTTCTCAGAAGCAGCTCTTACATAGTGACCAGTCAATTTGGGTATAAGGGACTGGTCTTTGCGGGAAGCCATCTGTGAGCCCTGTGTGAAATGAGCAATGTTCTAGCATTAGACAGGGAAGCCCTGTTCTGGGAACTCCCAGGAGGAAGCCCCTGGTGTGAGAATGCCCTGTTCTAGCTCACTGCTCAAGTTCAAACACAGTCCCAGAGGTGGCAGTAACACACCAAGACCCAAACACCAAATAAACTGTTTACTGCAAGACCCCTGCCACACCGAGAAACAAGCACTGAAACAAGACTCCTTCCACACTGAAACCTTATACTTACTGATCCTTATCCCTTTGATCTGTGTCATTATAAATAAAGCAAGCACGGGCTTCTTCTTTGGTAAAGTGGGCTTCTTCTTCCTTAGAGCCAGGCCCTACTGGATGGCTCAACTGGTCATGCCCAACTTTAAACATATTCTTGCCTTTTTCCTTTATTCTCTGGCATTTTACTTTCATAGCTTTTATTTCACAGACAGACCACCCCTACGATGGGCACCCATTCCCTAGCCCGTGTGGGTCATGAGTGAGAGGTCTTCTTATCTCAATTGGCAGGATGCTGATAAGTTACTTTAGCTGTTGTGAATGCATCCCAGCCTGATTTCTGCCTGATCCCTGTCCTGTGCACTTCCGTTACCTGATAGGTATTACCTGGGAATACTTCCAAATAAGTAAAAAGAAAATAAAAGCCACTGAATTTTCTCAATACTCTCAACTATTCAATACTTAATTTATGGCATTAGTTATTTGGGATTTTCCCCCAAACCAGGAAATTCCCCATTCTCTGCAGACACTAAATTTTATCACTATTTACCTGGTGATAGCATCACATTTCACAAGTTAAGGATGAAATCTCACTGACTCTTCCCATTTCAGATGCAAATTGCATGTCTAGTTTCTTACCTGTGCTCTGACTACTGGCTATAAATCAGAGGTTTCCATCACCCCTCCTTGGTGTCCATAATTTGTGAGAATTGTTCACAGAACCTAGAAAATAACCTTACTTATTTTTACCTATTTATTTTAAAGACTAGAACTTAAAAACAACTAAATGGAGAGATGCTCAGGGTCAAGTATGTGGTTAGGTGTCAACGTTACTGTGACTTCTCCACTTACCCCACCTGTGAAGCATCTTCATGTGTTATCAACATGTGACTATAGTAAGACTAATCATTTCAAGTTTTATGGAGTCTCAATCGAAGAACATTACTGATAACATCATCAGCCATTATGACTAACTCAACCTCCAGGCACTATTTCTTCTCTAGAAGGTCACAAGTTTGGGATACAATTTTCAACCCTCTCTTCACTTAGCTGGCGAGGCACAGAGATCAAATTACATACGTAATGCCTAGTAAATTTATCTTAATTAATTCAAACTCTGAAACTGTAAAAGTAAAATTTCATAAGACAAGAGTCTGATAACATCCTGACATCCACTTTGAGTCTCTGAACTCACTAGTAGTTCTAGATGCCTACAGTGGACAGGTGGAGATGACCAGATTTCATGTTCCCAGACCACAGCTTGAAATGCAAGTCAGTGCTGCCTCTCTAGTGGCCTTCCAACTCCATGTAACATAACCCCCCAGTGCAGCTTTAATTGTGATTTTTCTGTTATTATCATAGTTATTGCAGACAAATCCCCATTGCTGAGTTTACTTTCTTGGGAGTCTGACTTTTAAAAGTTGTAATCTATGACAAATCAGGGAATTATAGGGTATTTTGTAGGCAAAAATGGTGCATTAAGACAGAAAAGTAAAATACTTAGTGCTTAAGTTTCAAGGTGATTGAGTTCAGGTTCTCCAAATCATCAGTAAAGTGATTTCAAAGGAATGAGCCTACAATTGCAAAAATAAACAATGATGACAAAAAGAACAAGAGGAATCCCTCAGAGAGAAAAATACATTTCTACACATTTCTGCAAAATGGTTTGAAAATGGGAGCCAGTATGCCAGTATTCCTATAAAAGAAATGTGAAAAGTTATCCTTATAAAAATGGAGTCATTAGTATAAAAATGGAATCATTATTGTCAAACTCTGTCAAAGTGGAACCAAGAGGCCGTAAAGAAATAGCTTTCACTTAGCATGCCTGTAACACTCCTTATTTTAAGAACTTCCTGTGGTTCCTGAGGACCCCACTCACCCTGCATGCTCCATGCTACATAGCTCATAATAGGCAGTTCCTGGGGCCTGCAGTATTTAAAAATTCACCTGTACCAGGAAGCTGCCTAGCAAGGGCTATTTGCACCAATGAACAAAGGCAAATTCCTGAAATGAGCTCCTGTGAGCAATGAAATTTCTAGCAAGGTAGCTTAGCCGGATTACTTTTCTTTGTCATTAAGATTTTACATTGTCCCACCCCTTATGATATACCTATGATTCTCACAGTATACTATTCTCACATTATAATTCTTTTGCTCTTCCCAATTAAACTACTTTGTTTTGGAGGACCTATCTCAAGAGTTTTAATTATTTGTAATTTTTGATTGGCAGAAAAAAATAAAAATAAAAAGAAGTAGCCCCAAATAAAACAGCAGGGGGCTATGGAGGATTTCCGGGGAGAAAGCCAGGAACTGTTTAAACAGGAAGCACAAATAAAATAAATAAAATTCTTCCTCAAATTTAATGTTTTTTTTTTTAAGGTAAAAATGCAGTAAATAAACAAATTAATAACATTCATTGTAAAGATGGAAAAAGAGAAACTTCAATATTTAAAAAAAAATTCCTTATGTTCCCTGGAAAATCATCAAGAGATCATATGTTAAATGAATTATTAAAAAAAGTTTAAGTGTGCAATCTCTAAATATGGAGCTATTTCCAAATGAACACTACTGAATTTGAGAAAATGAACTGGAAACGAGAGGTGGGGTGGTGGCCAACATTCTTTATCATAAGCTCCTCAGAGTTACTCTGCTTACTTTATGAGATGCCCACATGCCTATGGTAACATTTAGAACTCATGGGGTAGTAAAGCAATAGCAGAAGAGATAAGTGGGGAAAAGGTGCAGATGAAGTTAAGGCTTAGTAGTGTTGAAAGATCAGGCAAAGGATCATGGCAACAGCAGAAATGGAAATGATGGCGCTCAGTTTTCCAAATGGAGCACACAGAAGCAGAAGGAAACAGGGGTCAGTAGGGCACCTGGTTCAAGGGATCATTGTGAACAGCTTTTGCTTTAGATGATGTGGAACAGATGCTCAAACATGATCAGCAGCAACTAGAATTGTGAGACTAATGCATGGGAAATATTTATACTGCAGATTCTCTAAAGAAAAAGAAAATCATGAAATATTATTAATCGTGCTTCCTACATACATCCTGCTTCTTCCATTTTCATAGGAAATAATTGAAGTACATTAAAAATGTCTAAATTTGTTAAAACAGAAGTGCAAAGAGAAAGACAAAACATCTATTTTTAGAAAACTTACTAATTAGGCTTTTGGCAGTCAGAACACTAGAGACGGAGGAGATATGAACATAAAATTAATCCATGTAAACTTTATGATGGATATTTAGAGGAAAAGAAAGAACTATCAGAGGCCAATGTAGGAATAAAGGAGGGGCTAAGGCTGTAGCTCAGTGGCAGAGCGCTCACCTAGCATGAGGGAAACATGGAATTTGGTCCTCTGCACCACATACAAGTAAATGAATAAAATAATTATTGAAAAAAAGAATAAAGGAGAGTCATATCAGATTGAATGGGGTAGAGAGGGGGGCGAAATTATGGCCCTGAAAGAACCCAACAGGAAAGATAAAGGGATATAACTAGGAGATTTGGGTGGAGTAATCAAACAACAGCAGTACCTTTTGGTCAGCCAAATGGAAGACAAGGGAAGAGGGGAAACTTGAACTTCCCATTGCAGTGAGCAGCTTTCTTCATCTCAACAGAGACTTTCCCACAGAATGCTTCCTATCAGCAGCTCCCTGTTTAACACCAGAGATTCTCAGCAGAAAGGTACATCCTGTGGTCTGGGATTTTCTGAGTCCCCATTGAAATCGCCTTGTATGAGTAGACATCTCTTGCTCATAGTCAAGGTCATCTGTAGTTGTTGCCAAAGTACAGAGTCTTTGACTTCTAAAGCGACCCTAGTAGGATGAGCTTTGTACAGTAATGGGACTGGGCATGGGAAAAAGCATACTTATTATACCATGGAAATTAGGAACTAATCATTTACTGTGTGCAACACATCCTTGTATAGAACAAGACCAATTATTGATACTCAGTACATTTTGCTGTAAAACTTATAGACTAGAAATATTCCATTATATTGAGGATTTTGAAAAATTCTACATGGAGTTAGACTGTATTGAAAGGCTGCTTTAAAAAGCAAATATGAATATGTGAAAAGAAGTATTAGTATAAAGACTACTATCTCTTCCTTTCTCACATTTTTCCTACTTGCTTTTCTTTGTAGTTCTCTCTGAGAAAATAGGAAATTCTCTCAAAACGTAAAAAAATACCAAAGCTAGAGAGAACCTATAAACTGAAATATTTCAGACCTTTCTTTGTCTCTCTTTCTCTCTCTCATTTTTCTCTTTGGGTATTCACTTCTTTGCAATTTTATTTTTCCATCTTTTTTTAACTTATATTTAAAAGCCTGGCTGTAGATGAATGCATTTGAAACCTAAATATTTTTACAGGACTTTTTTCTAGCAAAATCGAATGAGATTTCTTTGACCTCTGACATAGTGTGGCTGCTAGGACTTATGTATTTTCCTTTTGTATCCATTTGCCAAAAGGGTCAGGAAATCATTTGACAATGACTTTGACATACCATTCACTAATGACCCTGTGTGTCTTTTGACACACAAATTCTCCACTGAATTTGCATGATGTTTTTATATACAGACAAAATCTATCTAGTTTCTAAGCTTTTATTCAAAAACATACAGTAGTTCTGATCTATTTTACATGTTCATAAGCAAACAGGTATAGATAGAACTTTTGCAGTGATTTGTACATATTGTTAATCAGAATTTCTAAGGAAGTTCTAGGCCAAATGTCTTCTCTGATATGCATATGCTAATTAACAATAAAATGGGGGCGAGGGAGGGAAGAACAGAGTTATTTTACATTAGGTGGAGGGGAATGAAAGGAGGGAAAGAGGTATAGGGGTAGAAAGGATAGTAGAGTGAAACAGACATTATTACCTCATGTACATGTATGACTGCATGACCAATGTGATCCTACAATATGTAAGAATACAAAAACGAGAGATCACACTCCATTCATGTATGATCCATCAAAATGCGTAAGTGCATTCTACTATTACGTACAACAAATTAGAACAATTAAATTTTTTTTTTTTTAAATTTCAAGGAAAATTTTAGGTAAGAAGCAGGCTTCATTTCAATAAGTAGTTTTTAGCAGGGAAAGATAACAGCCTTTAGTACGAAGCAAAAGTGCACTTCTAAGCTCAAGAAGAAGGGATGATTTATATAAATAAAAGTACTGCCCAGGTTCCTACTCTAGGCTGCTGGACACATTAGGGATGCAGATCTGCTTACTCCTGACCGGTTTATGTTTAAAGTCTCCTGAAGTCACAGTTCATCAGTCACCTCTTAGTAGCAATATGAGATTTTCCGGATGCTGTTTATATTGGCAGTTAAAACAGGGATATTCACTGAGCGTAGGTCAAAAAGTTCAGCTTGTAGTTCTTCCAGGATCACAAAGTGTGCATGGGGTCCAGTCAGAAAATGACTATCAGACCTCATTTTGAATTGAGATCCTACTTGCCCTTTGGAACCCTTCTTGGAGATTTAGCTTTTTTCTAAATTTCATACTTTCATGTACAGGTTTCACAAGCACAGTATAACCTATATGTAGAAGGTGTATATTTCTTAAAGACATTCAGGTCAGATTCATCTTTCCCATCTACTTCTGGAAGACTTTCAAGTATAAATTTGACAATGTCATTAGAATCATCAATATATTTATTCAGTCTGTGCCTTGCTATGTGCCAGACATTAAAGTAACACAAGAATCAAAAGTTGAGACCCATCTCCTATGCTCAACAAGAGCATCCTGCCCTGCTACAGCATCCTGGATCTATTGTAAAAGGGAAAACTAGCTCTATTTATTCACTTAGTTTGAGACCTGTGCCCACACAAACTCCTCCTGACTAATTTAATACCCTCTTCTATATACTTATGACTGATGGGCACAGCAGTTGCATGTGGGTTTTCCTCTGTCAGAATTTGTGTCCAGGAAAAAGTTTGAGGATTTTTGTTTGGCCTTATATAATTGTATAATAGTTATGCTTACTTTCTTTTTTTTTTTAAATTAGGAAGTTTTTTGTTCGTTTGTTTCTGAGTGATATCCTCATCTTTGTAATAGGAGGAAAGGCAAGTACAGCACGTTTGCCCCCTAGCTGACAATTCCCAATCTTTCTATTTAGTCTCTTTGGAAACACAGAAAAATTATCTCTGAGATTAATATATTTTTATAGTGTTTAGAATTTGGTGTGAATTTCCTTTCTAGCTCTACTCCCTACTAAATTTGAAAATTTTAGTAAAATACCTAAATCTCACTAGCCATGTGTTATGGTTAAGATTAGGTGTCCCCCAGTGCTCATTCATGAGACAATGCAAGAAGGTTTAGAGGTAAAATGATTGGGTTATGAATTCATTAAACTAATCAGTGCATAAATCCTCTGAGAGGGATTAACTGGTTAGTAACTGTAGACTGGAGCAGGTTTGTCATGGGAGGCAAGTCTTTGGGGTTTATATTTTATTCTTGTTGAGCAGAACTCTCTGCTTCCTGTGTGATGTCTTGAGCCTCTTCCTTCCACCACACTCCTCTGACATGATGTCCTGCCTCACCTTGAGCTTAGAGGAGCCAAGCAAGCAGGCTGTCTGTGGACTGTGACCTCTGAACTGTGAGCCCCCAATAAACTTTTCCTCTTCTAAAATTGTTTTTGTCAGGTCTTTTAGATACAGAAAAAAAAAAAAAAAAGAAAAAGAAAAAAAAGTAACTAAAACACCATGGAAAAATTCTTCTGTAAAAGCTGATGGATAATAACGTGCTTGCAATGAATAAGGTTTCAATAATGAAAATTTCTTTAATGACCTTATTTCAAGCACTGGATCATTTCAGTTTTGGTAAAATTTTTACTTTTAAGTGAATATGGAATAAACACACTAGAATCTTAATGGTTTAATTTTAATGTTGTCCTTTAGATTTACCTCCAAAGTTTTTATTTTATGAAAATTTCTCATAATTTTTACCTAATTGTTTTTTGTAAAATTATAATTTATGGTTTCAAGATTAAGTCACTTTAAAAATAATTTACAACTCTAGAATTCTTGGGAGAAATAACTAATATTTGTGGCTCTACCTTTTTAGATTAAAAGAATGAGGGATATGATGTACTCATAAAAATTTATGATTTATATCTGATTATAAAATCATTGAGAATAGGGACTAATGCATCACACTGACCCATGCAAGTCATGACATACATTAGGAACTCATAAATATTGCCAAGGAAATTTATCCTCTGGGTAATCCATTAGTTTTAGTGACATAATAACTTCTGTGTATATCTATATCATCTTATTGACAATGGATACTAGATTATTATCATAGATATAATTTATTATTTTCTTTATAATTCTATAACAAATTTGAATTTGCCTTATTTTCCCCCTAAAATTGGTAAAGGAATAGTTTCACAGTACAATGACTGTCTATTTTTACTGTTCAAATTAACAGTAAAGAAATTTTTTTAGATAATTAGATGATCACTTATTTCAGGAGCAAATGGCATATATGTGAAAATATACATTTAAGTATTTGCTCAAGAAGTGCTGTATACAATAGTGTTATTCTTTTCCAATTAACATTTTTACCTGAAGATTGACTACTATTTATTTTTTTCCCTCTTAAATAGTCCTGATATGACTATGATATTTTGAGGAACAGCACATGTTTTAAGCAGAATGAAACTTTTTATCATTTGTAGTGATCCTTTAGTGAATTTGTAATTATTTGAATGGTATTAACAACATTTCAGGTTTATGGAAAGATTTGTTTATATTGAAATTATTTAAAATACTTTACATGGTATTTTGAAAGAAATTTTTTTCTTCTGTACTAACATTGCAGTTCTTTATTGATATGCAGACAAGATAATCTTACAGTAGATTTCTTTTGTATTTTATTTTATTTTTTAATTTTAATTTTTAAAATTTTGATTCATTGTACACAAATGGGGTATAACTATCATTTCTCTGGTGTACAAAAATTAGAGTCATACCATTTGTGTAATCATACATGTACATAGGGTAATGGTATTTGTCTCATTTTATTTTTTTTCCTTCTCCTCCATCCCCTCCACACCTCTTATTCCCCTCTACACAATCCAATCTTCTTCCATTCTTCCCTTACCTCCTCCACACCCCATTATGTATCATCCACTTATCAGAGAAATCATTCGGCCTTTGGTTTTATGGATTGACTTATTCATTTAGCATCATATTCCCCAACTCCATCGATTTACCTGCAATTGCCATAATTTTATTCTTCTTTATGTCTGAATAATATTCCATTGTGTATATATACCACGGTTTCTTTATCCATTCATCTGTTGAAGGGCATCTAGGTTGGTTCCACAATCTAGCTATTGTAAATTAATCTGCTGTAAACATTGATATGGCTGCCTCACTGTAGTATGTTGATTTTAAGTCCTTTGGATATAGGTCAGGGAATGGGATAGCTGGGCCAAAAGATGGTTTCATTCCAAGTTTTCTAAGGAATTTCTACGATGGAGAAAAGATAGCCTCTTCAACAAATGGTGCTGGGAAAACTGGAAATCCATATGTAGCAAAATGAAACTAAATTCCTATCTCTCACCCTGCACAAAACTCAACTCAAAATGGATCAAGGACCTAGGAATTGGACTAGAGACCCTGCACCTAATAGAAGAAAAAGTAGGTCTAAATCTTCATCATAAAGGTTTAGGACCAGACTTCCTTAACATGAGCCGAAAAGCTCAAGAGATAAAAGCAGGAATCAATAATTGGGAATAGATTCAAACTAAAAAGCTTTCTCTCATTAAAAAAAAAAAAAAAAAAAAAAATGAACAATGTGAAGAGAGTCTACAGAGTGGGAGAAAATCTTTGCCACACACACTTCAGATAGAGCACTAATCTCCAGAATCTATAAAGAACACAAAAAGCTTTACACCAAGAATACAAATAACCCAATCAATAAATGGGCTAAGGAACTGAACAGGTACTTCATAATAAAAGATATATTGAGCAACAAAATATGAAAAAATGTTCAACATCTTTGGTGCAGAAAT
Source organism: Sciurus vulgaris (assembly GCF_902686455.1). Classification (NCBI taxonomy): domain Eukaryota; kingdom Metazoa; phylum Chordata; class Mammalia; order Rodentia; family Sciuridae; genus Sciurus; species Sciurus vulgaris. The sequence continues at coordinate 153,882,982 of NC_136466.1, forward strand.
GCAAATCAAAACTACCCTAAGATTTCATCTCACCCTGATTAGAATGGCGATTATCAAGAACACAAGCAACAATAGGTGTTGGTGAGGATATGGGGAAAAAGGTACACTCATACATTGCTGGTGGGGTTGCAAATTGGTGCAGCCACTCTAGAAAGCAGTATGGAGATTCCTTAGTAGATCTCTTTTTAAAAACTATTAATGAACAAAGCTGCATCTATTGCACATTTATGCAGAAGTCAGATATGGATTCTTACACCAGGAGTTTCCATCCCTAGGACCAGCACTGGACTCCCCTGCATTGATTTATCATTTCTCCTTCCTTTGAAGACTGAGAAATGAATAACAATTCCTACATTGGAGTTGCAATAATTTAAAAACATAGCCAAGTATATGTTGTTTCATTAAATATATGCAATCTCTTCTCTCATAGTGTTGAGTCCCTCAGTATTTGTGGGGACTGTAGTAGAACTTAACTTCTTAGTAAGAAGATAATTACTAAAAAAATAATAATTATCAGCAATATTTGGTAATGTCAAACAGAATGGGACTATAATTACTACCAGAGACCTTCTTTCTAAAGGTGACCAGTTGTTTAAGTAGATCTCTTCCTTAATTACACTTATTCTAAGCCACTGCCTTTGAAGTTTCCAGTTTTGTAAAGATGGAGAAAACAGAACCAGGGCCAGAAACTTAACAGGAATGTGAAAAAATAGAATATGCAGTTTCTCGGACAGTTGACAGCTCATCCTAAAATGATTGGAGAAGTTGACCCACATGTATGTGAGTGGAAAGCAAAAAATTTTTTTTTTCTGTAAGCTATTCAGTATTTAGGTTGTTTGCAATAACAAGTGATTGATAAATTTGTATTTTAAATTTATATTAGATTATAAATATTCTGGGTAATAAGACCATTTGTTGAAATTAGTCAAATATAATAATTTAACCTACCTTTGTAAATATCTGTATCATTTAAATTATATGTAGTTACATATAAGTATATATTTTACATAATAAATTATATATAAAGTATAATTATATAGTGTATATACTATGTATCTAAACATGTTTAAATGCATTATCTATTTAAACATTATTTAGATACAAATATATCATACTATGTATGGAAAGTTTTCTTTTTCTATCTAAATAACAGAAGTACTTCAATATTCATTAAAAATAATTAAGGTTTATAAAATTAAAAGTAGTTGAAATATTTTGTAATACTTAAGAAAATTATTTCCTTACATTAATTTCCTGCTTTCTTCAGTTATAGCTATATTAATCTCAGTATGCTTTATTCTTTAAATTTGTGCGGAAAAAAGCTAAGTCCTTTAAATTCCTTGAAAATCTTGGTTTCTTCTAAATCACATTCTTGAGCTGGGCAAAGAAGAGTCTTTGGGACTTAAGCTAGGGATCAATTTTATTTTCCCTTATTTCCTCCCAAGTATTGAAGAGTCATTGGGATAATAAGCTTATGCTCCGCCACACTGAGGATACTACTTTAGTGAATTGCTGTGGCTTTCATGAGAAGGCCGTACAGTGGTTACCTGCAGGGCTTGTGTCTCTGCTGAGTGGCAAGTGTGGGCTGCTTCAGTCATTAAAAACTCCAGGCAGAATCTATTCCTAGAAATGCATGCTGTTGCTCACAGGCAGTGGTAAATAATAAGAGAAATGAATAGGAATTACCTTTTTTAAAATAGCATATACATCTTGAGGAGGGCGTATTTTAGGTTTTCTGGGTGCCATATGTTTTCAACATCCAACATTTATTTATTAATTTATTGTTCTCTGTTCAGACTTCTTTGAATTGCAAGAAACTTTAATGAATAATCAATTTTGTTAACTGTGACCATGAAATCAAACTGGTAAGTTTTAAATTATTTTAAATTATATTCATGTTCTGACCCACCTCAAATTCTGGTCATTGGGCCTGGGCATGAATATTTCTTCAAAAGCGCCTTAGTTAATTTTCTGATAATGTAGGTTTGAGAATTTTTACACTAGTCTAATTCCTTTAATTAGTGAGGATGTGAACTGAAGTCAAGAAAAGTAAAATAATCTACACAAGGTGATCAAGGAAGTCAGATTAGTGGGACCACTTTCCATAGGACTACAATTCTTCTAAGTTAGTGGTAAAAGCCTTCTCTTAATCCACATCGTTTTGATATATGATTTTATTCATCTATATCAGAAAGTAACAGCTTAAAGTTTAAATTCAAGTTTGAATTATTGCCAAACATACCCTTTCCTATTTTGTGCTTTACACAGATTCCTTTTATTTGAACATGTAAATATTATCTCAGAAATACAGATTTTGAAATTAAGAATTTGACATCTAAATATGATGTCAGACCCTCTAAAAATGTAGCATGCACTCCCTTTTTCCACTAAATACAAACTGGAATTTGATTCATATATCTAATGATCCTATTTTTTCCACATACTAACTGAACATTCTTAAGCATGTCTGTTATATTTATTTTGTTCATCTTGAAGAGATTGAACAAACAAAAAATATAGGAGTGAAGAAAATCATGGAGATGGTAGGGTTGTTTACAAATATGAAGTAACAGTTTGAATTTATTTCAAATGAAATGAACATATAGAACTATATGTGGAATATGAACCTAAGTAAATAATGAAAGGAAATCTGCATAAGTACAATAGTTTAATTGTAAATTAATTTCTTCTAGAAAAACAGCTGCAATTGGTGATGGATTAAATAATTTTAATAGATTTACCAATTCCTATTATATAACTCCTATTTCTCTTGATACAATTATAATAGTAGTAAAGCACAAAGCTTAAAATAGTGCAGGTACCTGACTACAGTAGAAGAAAAAAACTAACAAATAACAAAAACAAAGGATTTAATCTAAACATCAGCAATTATCATGTATTTCAAAATTTCTTTCTCTTTCAAAAGGAAAATGCACTGTGATTTATTATAGTGCATCTTATTGTACAGTACATCTCAGTTCAAAAAAATATAACTTTGGGGTATTCTATTAACACACATATTTGTCAAAAGAGAAAGTGTGGACATTGAGATCATAGGCTAGTGGAGATCTCTACCAATATCAAAATACTCAGTGGGAGAAAAAAAAAGCAGATTTTCCATCATTGAACAAATAGACCAACTTATTAAAGATGATTATGCTAATAAGACCATCAAAATTTAATGTTTTCTGACTCATGTGACAGAGAGGTTCAGAAGTGTCAGAAAGATCCCTTCCTTCTTTGCAATTTCCAAATGTATCTCTATGAAGGTTGGGGCTGAGCTAATGCCCATCTCACTATAAGGCCATTTTTAAAGAATGGAAGTTGATTAGACCCCAGTATGTGTGTGTGTGTGTGTGTGTGTATTTATCTTTTGTTGCAAATGGTGTTTTCACAATTGAATAATTTCAGATTGCTGGGCATAGAGAGAAAAAATTAGAAGTATAACTTACTAACAATATCAATCTAATACTTTTAATGAAAGAAATTCCACTGGAAAGAAAGGAAAAGAAAAATGAAAAGCCTCAAAATTTGTTTAAGAGGAAAAGGAAAAGGAACTGATGAAACAAACGTAGGAAAATGATAGACTAAAAGTAGCATATAAAATAAAAAAAATGATAATGGAAGGCAATTTAATATAAATTTTATACAGAGATTGCAAAACATCACTGATGGACATTTTTAATGTGCTATAAAATGCACACACACTCACAGAATATTTAAACAAACATTTTGAGAGTTTCAGTTAATTCCAATTATAGCAAAAAAAAATCTTGTTCTAAATTGAGCTTTCATTTGTTTATTACTAAACTATGTTAACAGAATCACATTCTATTTCTATGTTTCAACTAAATATTAATCATTACTTTTCAGATGAAATATCTTCAGATTGACCTTCCATCTGTTTCCTATGAGAACATGATCTGTTCCTGGGGAATAAGGAACTGAACAGAATGAATATATTTTATACGATATCTGTGAAAATATGAATTGGTTCATTACAGCAGGTTCATCTACATAAAATGACTCTTTTGTGTTAAAATTGCCAACTTTGTTGACTAATTTATCAAATTCCCATTGCTTTTTTTCTGCTTTGACTCAGGACATAGCAATTGTCCTCTTCTTTCTGTTACTATGAATACTCTAGGTCACTCTGCCAGCAACCTAGTCTCATGATCAGTTTGTCTTTAAGTGTGGCCAAATTATCATTCTTGTAATTTTTTTGTGAAAATTTACCCATGAATTGAACTCTGATGTTTCACAAATCCAAAGCAAGTCATGTTTCAAGAACTCTATTTTTAAAACAAAGATATCAAGAAAATTAAATAGCCTCAATCATGTCATATTTTCTTAAAAATGGGAACTTTGACAGTGGTAACATGACTTTCAGAAACAACCTAATGCATGCCTCATTTTACAGCCCTTTTGAGAATTTATAGAAAAGATGTGATTAGAGAATGAAATTTCATTGCCATTTCATAAGAAGAATATGAATATAAATGTGAAGATCACTACTGTAACAAGAAAGGAGTCAGATTTTTAAATAAGTCCATTTTAATAAAATTTTGGTTTTCAATATTATTAATAAAAAGTAAAATCATAAAATATAGGACAGCAAACTACATAATATATTATTTTCTTGATTCCCTAAAAGTTGAATGAATTAGTGAGACTCATTAGTTTGTACAAGTTACAGTTACAATATCAACATCATCGTTAACTAAAGTATTACAAAATTTTAATGATGATGCAATTTCCAATTAAATAGTGTTGCTCTGAAATGCATACACCATGCAATGAATTAATTTTTCCTAAATTCTACAATTTCATTCTAAATTCATTCTCTTATAATTAATTGAAAAAAATTATAAAGAATATTTTACACGATGCATGAAAGAACTTCAAAATAGATTTAGAATTATGGAAAAATAGGTATAAATGTAGAATACATGATTGCATTTCTTAATTAGAGTTGTTCCTTCTGTTAGTTTATGTAGACAAATTTTGAGCATAGGAATTGACCTCCCAGTTGTTGATTTTCTCATATTTTAAGTGAGCACATAAAAAAATCAATACTTCCTTACAGTTTATAAATTCAGATAATTATTTTAAGCTTTATAATTATTTTGGACTATTCACTGAAGTTCTTTTGAACAAGGACTTATTTTCAATTTCTTTATTCATATAAATTTGTGAAGAAATTCTAAATATAATAAGTACAAAATTATTTTATGAATGATTTTCATTAACTGGTCTCAAGAAACTAGTGTTAAATTACTTAGAAATATAAGGAAAGAAAGTAATTAGTGTATACTTGTCTAGAAAGTAACTGTAGGTATGTGATTATGTGTTGTTCCACAGAAAAATGAGGTGACATTTATAGATCCTAACTAAATCCACTGTTAGAAAAGAATACTCTTTGAAAATCCTGGTATAGAACAGTTCGAAATTCTCAAATGAATATTAAAGCTTTTGTAAATGTTATCTAGTTATTTATTTTCTATTTACAAGGAATGGAATCTGGTGGCAAAGCACGTACTGTAGATTTTGTAACCTCTTTTAACACGTGAATGTATGTATTTATGACTATTTTTATCCTATGGCATTATGTTTAAAGCTTTTTACATCATACTATGGTGATAGGAAAAACATTCTATCATTACATATTAAGATATACAAAAAAGTTGTTGCATTTCAATAAAAAGTAACATTATAGAGAATAACAAGGAACTCCTACAGAGAATAGATGATAAATAGTATAGGAGAGAGAACATTGTGGGAAATGTAACAATGACAGATATAGGAATATTTCCTAACTTGGGCTTTAGGGACAAACATGCCTAAATAGAAAGTGCTAATGGGAGAGGACATGCTTCAGGTTGAACACCTGTGACCTACCCCAAGTCCACATACTGATACATAATCCCTGATGAGATATAGTGGGAGTGGGCTTTGATAAACGGTTAGGTCATTCTGACGGATCCTCATGAACAGGAATTAGCCCCCTTATAGAAGGGACTCCAGGGAGCTCTTTGGTCCCTTGTGTTATTCCAGGGCACAGTAGAAAGTTGCAATCTATACGCCAAACAGCAGTCCTCCCAAACACTGCATCTATGGGTTTCCAGGTATTAGTCTTCTCAGTCTTCACATCTGTGAGAAATGAATTTCTGTTTACTAAAAGCCACATAGTTTATTTTTTGTACCAGTCTGAAGGGACTAAGATAAACATACTAGTAAGAATAAATTTTCAATTCCATCTATTTACCAGCAAATGAAATTGACCAAATTATGCTATATACATATAAGGATATACCACAGTGAATTTCAATTTTTATGTATATATATAACGGACTGATTTAAAATAACAACCATAAATAAATAGAAAGAATACCAGTAGAGTAGAAGAAGTGGACAGGGGAAGGGAGCTGGGAAGGGAAAGGGGAAGTGTTGGGGATCAAAGCGGAGCAAATTATGTTCCATGTGTGTATGATCATGTCAAATTGGACCCCGATATTTAGTATATCTATAATGCACTAATAAAACCGTTCAACAGAAAAACATTAGAAACAGAAAATGGTAGAGAGTGACATTGTAATATAATTACTAGTACAGTCTGTATTCATTTGTCCTGGATTAGAATCTTCATTATGATGGTAATAGCATACCATTGAGCAAGTTTTTACCTCAGTTTTCTTATCTGCACAGTGGTGATAATAATGGTGCTTATCTTGTGAAGTTACTAGGACAAATTAAATTAAAGCCAACTGAATTAAAGTGCTTGGAATAGTGCCTGGTGCATAGATAATTTATATGAATTATTACAACTATTTGATGGAAGGGTTTAGAAAAGTTGTTTGTTTAGCTAGAAAATGAAGTATATTTTATATAATTAGAAAGTTTAATTTATGGCACTATGCACTAGCCCTTAAGACCGATTATAGCAGTCAAAGCAGAGGAAATTTAAAAAATTAAAAAGAGTTGAGAAATACTGGTGTGAATTAACAGAAATAGGCAACTGAATACAGAAATTCATGAAACTCAAAGTCAGGGTTGATTCCAAAATTTTATGATTGAAAGAAATGATTGAAAGAAAAATTCTTTGACAGAAAGAAGAAAATTATAATGAGAATTTAGTTTTGTCAGAAAATTAATGAGCTTAGTTTAAGTTGATTTTGTTTGAAATGACATCTAAACGTCAGGGTATCTACCAATGTAATTTAAGAGATATGTTTTCATGGAATGTCAAGTTATCACTTTTGTTGAGATTCCAAGATAGACATGAAATACTTTCCTTAGAAAATTGGAAAAACCATATATTTTCAAGTGCTTCAATTTTTACAGATGAGGAAATTGAGGCCAATCAAAATTATTTACTAGAAGAACCCATTTAAAAGAAAAAAGAGAAAAGGATTGTGAAGATCTATAAAAACAACTTCAAAGTATTAGAAAATATAATACACCCATGAAAGTTAACTAATCAAGTGTGGCCACTAGCTTACAAAAGAAAGTTTTAAAGAGAAAACAATATAAGGAGATAATTTATATACTGTAACTTATTTAAACAAAATATTTAAATAAGTATTTCAGTTTGTGTATATTTGTAAAGATTTGTTTTTAGTATGTATACAGGTAAATTTGAAATTATAAATAAATTTGCTCACTGACATAGAGTTAAATTTTCACACTTCCAGAACTCTAGATCTAGATGGACAAACACAAGTGATTCTACTTACTAAAACAATGGGGATTCTCATTTATATTTCTGTGCCTAGGCTTTTATTTTAGCAGTTGTGCAGGTGATTTTTACCAAGCATATTAAGAGCCACACTCTAAAGGTGATGGTCTCCCAAACAATCCAATAAACTTCCATTGCATCCCTCTCAGGATGAATGTTCTGCAGGAGACGTGGGGTATTATTTTTCAAATGACACAGTCCCGTGACAAACAGAACAAAGGATACGAAGATTGCATTTGCAATCATCTGGAAAGCCCATGGACTGCTAATTGAGACACAAGATAGTAAGCTCCCCACACTTCTGCCTCTTCTGCAATCCTACTCAGTCTCTTTGGAATCTAATCTTATCATGGATTTTATTTCCCAAGACATTCTTTAAGAGCATCCTTGGGGAATGAAACTCATAAGCTCAGATCTATGTTTTCATAAGATCCAAATGTTTCCAGTCTTTCCTCTGATAACTTTGTTATGTAATTAATTTCCTCAGCTGCCCCACACCCCCAGAGTCACCTTGGATTCTAAAAACAGGGAATCCACACAAGAAGAGTTTTTTCCCCAGGGCCTCCACTCCTGTATGATCTCATCAACCCTCCAAGAAAAGAAAATTACTGTGGCAATGATTTGTGGGACATTTGTCAATCTCCTTCAAATGGACACCTACAGTCTTTCAGTGCAACCCTGGCAAAATTTGTCGGTTGGAGAGGGCCCTAGAGGGGGCAGTGGGCAGTTACCAGGCAGATATCTAGTGAAGAATATTCCAGGCCAGTTGGAAAGTTCATAGACACAAAAGAAAGGTAAGGAAAAGAAAAGAGCAGGAGACCAATGTGTCTCAAGTGTGTTCAGTTTATCTGTACACAAGAAGAGAAATACAGAGCCATGAAGTGTAGGGATAGGTTCAGAATAACAAATGAGGAAATTGAAAGTGAGAGAGTGTTTTCTAAAAAGAACTAAAAAAAAAAAAAAAAAAAAAAAAAAAAAAAAAAAAAATCCCAAGATTCATTTAAAGGAAAAAAAGAAAACCAGTTTAGGAGTGGACATACAGGGAAACTTGTATTTAAATTTATTTATATTTACTTTAGAGGATATTGCAAGGATGCAGATGGAAGAGATGTAGGTGGAAGGGACTCTTCTAAAGGCAGTCTTGAGTACTTTATATTACCTTAACAACACTTGAGAGAGCTCCTGGACGTGTTCCTCACATTTTCCCCTTGAAATTTTCAGTGGAGAAATAATGAATTTAATTAGTCTTCTTAGCTTTTTGGGGCAAAGATGTCAAGCCTTCTATGCTATATAAAGTGATATAAATTAATTATAAAAGTTGAACTATAATTAATATTACTATAGTATTCAACGATGATACATATTATATTTATGCATTTTGGAAATGAAATATGTAACTAAGAATTCATACCATTATAACCTTATTTCTTTTTAAAATTTACAAGTTAAAAATTTTTCCATTTATAAGGGTCTAACTAGTTAAAAATATGCATTTCTTCAGCAAATATTCATAGTTTGGGATTTCATTAGTTAAATAAATCATTTGTTGATACATCAGAATGCATATTCTTTTTCATACTTATTTTAGTGACACAATTGTGCATGTTAATAGGACATACTGTGATATTTCTATAAATGTGTACATTATTGATAACATCGTTCACCCTTCTACCTTCATCCCTTCCTCCTACCCCTGCACCACAGCATGCTAATTTAGTCATAGTAATTACTATTTTACCACCATTTCGCTCTTTTCAAAAAAAATCAAGCTTTTTATATAAAGTTTCATACATGAAAGAGATGATGTGATACTTTTATACATTTTTTGGTGTGAGGGACTTGTGGATTGTTTTGCTTAACATGAATTCTTCTAATTCCAACCATTTTGCTGAAAAGGATTTTATTCTTTATGGCTGAATAATACTCTAATATTCTGATATATACAATATAATATAGATATATTCAGATATACACACATCAGTGATATATATATGGTTTATCTATATCTATATTTACATATGCAGATGAAGGAAGAAATTAGGATAGAGATATCACACTATATATATCTCATATATATAAAGGAAGAAATACTGATATATATCCTATAACCTATTATATATTATATATTTTATATACATATAATAGTTTCTTTCTTCATCTGTTGATAGGCAATTAGGCTATACCAGATTTAACTATTAGCTATCAGGAATATTGCTGGAGGAAACATGGGTGTGCAGATGTCATTTTAGGCTGACTTCATTCCCTTTGCATATATACCCAGGAGAGGAATATCTGTACATGGTAGTTTCATTTTAAGTTTTATGAGGAACTTCCACAGTGTTTTCTATGGAGGTTGTACTAATTTATATTTCCACCAACAGTGTAAGAGTTTCTATTTGTTCACATTCTCACAAGCATATATTACTGTTATTATTTTAATAATGTCATTAAAGCTGGGGTGAGATGATAACTCATTAGAGTATCAATGTGCATTTCCCTGATGATTAGTGATATCAATCATTTTCTTCTTTAAATAATTGTCACTTAGCTTTGTTATATAGGAATGACGTATCATCATCAGCTCCATGAAGACATATTTTGGTTTTCAAATAATGTTGAATTATTCAATATTTTTAAGGAAAACTTGGCTTCCACATTATTAAAATCCTTTTTCAAGTCACACTTTGAAATACAACTCTCCCATATTTTGAGAATTCCTTACTGACTGAAAATAATTCCATTAAGCCAGAAACATTTGTGTTACCTCAGGGTACTCTCAACTTTAATACTAACCACCCAGAGGTTTATGATTAAAGAAAAAAAAAAAAACAAAACTCCATTTATTATGTGTTTATTCTCTGCTATTGATGCTTTACCAATTAGTTAAGTCAATATGTTGGTATTGCCTTCATGGTATAACATGGATAGAGAAAACATTCATAAGACCTGAGTACAATATTCTGACTTTATAGAGATAACTGATTTATTTTCAAAATGAGTAATGTTTCATTTTCTTTTCCAGTGGAAGGGACAATTAAGACACAAGTTTCCTACTGTCATATGAGTTTTCTTTGTAGGTTTGCCGGCAAACAAGTCAAATAAATTTTGAAACAAAATCTGTGGCTCTGAAAGGATTTCTCTGTATTTACAATGGACTTCACTATATATGAATTAAACCTCCTTTGGGGTAGCAGTATTTCCTATGGGATGTACTTGTAACAGTAATGAATAAGACAGGATAGTAATTGGTCCCAGTTAAGACTTTTTAAAACATGAAGGCCACTCCATGGCTATAATAAAGTACCAGAGACAGGGTGATATATAGAACAGAAATTCATTCCTTGTGCTAGGAATTTTAGTCCAACCACCCACAGACTCAGTCTAACATTTTCTGCTTCGAAGATTTCACCTTCTTTGTCTGTCATGACATGTCAGAGAAGATGAAAGTGCAAAACACCTTTGGACATTCCTTTCAGCCTCTTTTTTGAGAGTAATAGTCCATTCATGACGTAAGAGCTCTTATTCTTCAATCACCTCTGAATTTCTTTTTAATTTTTATTTTACTTGCCGATGAACACAATACCTTTATTTTATTTATTTTTATGTGTTGATGAGCTTCAAATCCAGTGCTAGGCAAGCCTCTCATGTGCTAGGCAAGCGCTCTACCACTGAGTTACACCCCCAGTCTCACCTCTCACTTTCTAAAAGATCCTTTTTCTTAAAATTACTACATTGGAGATGAGGCTGCAAAATGTAATTTGAAGGCACACATATATTCAAATTATAAAGTTCTCTTCAAAGAGTAGAAATTCCTATGACAAATACTTAACAACTATGCTCTAAACACTATTCTAAGCCTTGGAGATAATCAACAACATGATGAGAGAGCCTACTGAAGGGGAGGAAATATTTACCTCATACACATCAGATAGAGCACTACTCTCCAGCAAATATAAAGAACTCGAACAACTTAACACCCAAAGAACAAATAACACAATCACTAGATGGATACTTCACAGAAGAAGAAATACAATCAATTGACAAATATATGAAAAAAATGCTCAACATCTCTAGCAATTAAAGAAATGCAAATCAAAACTAAGATTTTATCTCACTCCAATCAGAATGATATTTATGAAGAACACAAGCAATAACAAGTGTTGGTGAGGATGTGGGGAAAAGGTACACTCATATATTACTGGTGGGAATGCAAATGGGTGCAACCATTATGGAAAGCAGTATGGCAATTCCTTAGAAAAATGGAATGGAACCACCATTTGATCCAGTTATCCCACTCCTCAGTTTGTACCCAAAGGACTTAAAATCAGCATACTACAGTGACACAACCACATCAATGTTCATAGCAGCTCAATTTACAGTAGTTAAACTATGGAACCAGCCTACATACCCTTCAACAGATGAATACATCAAGAAATTCTACTATCTATACACAATGGAATATTACTCAGCCTTAAAGAAGAATGAAGTTATGGCATTTGCAGGTCAATAGATGGAGGTGGAGAACATCATGCTAAGTGAAATAAGCCAATCCCAAAAATCCAAAGTCCAAATGTTTCTCTGAGAAGGGGATGCTGATCCATAATGAGTGGGCAGGGCTAGGAAAGAATGGAGGAACTTTGGATTGACTAGATTGAAAAATGGTGAAAAGAGACAGACACTTTTACAATATGTAATGATTGAACAACCTTTGTGACTCTGCATCATGTACAACCAGAGGAATGAGGAGTTGTGCTCCATTTGTGTACATGAGTTGAAATGCATTCTGCTGTCATGTATAACTAATTAGAACAAATTAAAAAATAACAAGCACAAATGGAACACAAAAGTCATCACTATTTTGAAGGTACTTATGCTCCAGTAGAAGTTGACACACAATGTATGAAATTATTACTTATGCATTATACAAAGGAAGGAAAAAAACAGAGAGAGTGCTTGCAATGTTCAACATATTTTTAAGACTAGTGACAATGGAAAGATGTAAGGGAATGAACCCTGCTCATAAGGCAGAGTCCCCTGGAAAAAACTCAAAGACAATATCAAGATTCACATGTTTGAAAAACGTGTTAACCAAAATGACTGACGCAGAGTGAGAAGGGACAGTTAGAGGCTAGTTCACTATTGGGACTGTGGAGGAAGGTTATTTTAACCTGTGTATCATCAAGAGGGGTAGATTGAATCTGAGTAAGTGGAAAGCCACTGAAAGTTTAGGCAGGAATGCACCAAAATGGTTAATCGAATGGTAGAAAAATTATCAGGAAAAGAAAAACAACTGACAACACTTTGATAGAGTTGGGGAGTGACTTTTTACCCACAGTGGTTTAGGTATTACATCACCAGCAGTATAATGAAATATTTAAAATCCACATTTAACTCTGCACAAGATGCAAAATGTGAAGTATTACGTGCCAATGTAAAAACAGTGGGTCTTCTTCCCTTAGTGAAATATCTAGAAATATCTAGAAAAGGCATGGTAATAAAGTAAAATGCAATTATTTCTCTGCAAATATTACTTAGAAGTATTAGAAAATATTGTTATTGGGGCTGGGGCTGTAGCTCTGTGGTACAGCGCTTGCTTAGAATGTGTGAAACCCCACATGAAAATAAATAATTAAATAAATACATAAAAGACCATCTACAACTAAAAAGTATTTAAAAAAAATATTGCTGTTACTTTGAAGGGAAGGGCATTTGAATGAATTTCCGAAATGAGTCAGCTTAAGATATTTGGTGACTTTTCCTTCAGTAATGAAATAAATGAAGAGCTACAGTTTCTATGAGGCACTAAGAAAGACGAATGTTGTTTCAACAGTAAATGACCTCTCCAATAAAAATTGTATGTTAGGGTGAAATTGTACACATATATAACCATTGATGGAGTGTCTAGATGACATTAATCTTTAGAAAGAAAAATACAGAGAATCAGTGTTACATGGAATAAGAACACATTACTTTCCTATTTAGTGCTAGGAACAGTTCATGCATTTTTTATTGTTGAAATAAATAGATATAAATAGGTTTTTATTGAACAAGAGTCATCCTTTGAATAATATCCTATAAGCAGACATTGCATCCTGGTTTAAGAATTTCTTTTATGGTTGCTCTCAGGCTTTATACATTAGGCTATGCTTTGAAAACGTTAAAATAACAGATCTCTCCCACGACCTGAGGATCAGTCATTCTAACTCAGTAGGACAAATTGAGGGATAATATTGCACAGCAAAGAGCATTCTCTGGAACATCCCGTGTCTCTCATTTTCTGAGGCCTACCTGGCAACGGCATATTTTTGTGCCAAAAAAGTAAATGTATACTTTAGGCATGTGTTAAAACTAACATATGACTGCTTTTAAATGATGTTAAGCCCACTTCTAATCATTTAGAAAGCAAATCTGTAATTCTATTGCTGACTTTAAGACATCTTAATGTTAATATTCTTGTACTTACAGATGAATGTATGTTGGAGAGATCATTTGGATTCTCATTTTCAGAATAGTTGCAGCACTAACTAACTCGTCAGTTGTATTATTAACAATTCATCAATAAGTTTCCCTTCCTTCATTCCTTCCCTGATCCTTTCCTTCCTCTCACTTTCCTTCCTTTCCTTGCTCCCTTCCTTCTATCATTCCCATTATCTTTACTTTGCTGCTTCTTTATTTGCTCTCTCTTTTTTTCTTGGAGAAAAGGAGAAGAAAAAAAAATTCTACCTGGGCACAGTGGTGGACACCTGCAATCCACTGGGGAGACCAGGGCAGGAGGATCACAAATTTGAGGCCAGATTTGGCAACTTAGTGAACCCATGCCTCAAAATAAAAATAAAATCAATAAACAAACAAATAAAAGGGGCTAGGAGTTTATCTCAGTTGTAGAGAAATCCTGGGTTCAATCCACAGTACTGTAAAGAAAAGGAAAAACATTAAAAGTAAAAAAAGTTTACATGGAAATCAGGGCAGTGATAGGTGCCTACTCCCAACTCCCAACATCCCATCTTCAATCCTGAAACTTGTTTATATTTATACCTTACATGCCAAAAAGCAATAGTAGATGTGAGGAAGATTATCTCGATAGAACCAGTTTAGTCACTAGGGTTTAAGAAAGAGACAAGTGGTTGTCAAGGTCAAGTCAAAGAGAAAGACACCATAGTCCATGTGACTATCTACTCATATACACCTCCAACACTGGACTCCTCCTTCTCCATCAGTCTTCCATCCAGTATCCTTAGCTTTTAGTTTTTCCCCACTGAGACACACAGTGTGTGTTGTCAGTAGAGACTCAAGGGAACTACCACAGCTACATCTATATGAGCACTTTACTCAAAGTCAATATTCTAATCCTTTACCATACTATTAGGCTGTCAGGAAGCTGTAGGATTCTCTGAGAAGGATGCAGACTTTTAGCATTGCAGGGAAGAAAGAGAGACATCAGACACTAGTCATAAAATAAATTTTCCTTTCAAACTAAGTCTTTGCCAAATCTAAGAATAAAGACGAGATTCACATGTTTTTCTTCTCTCTCCTTCCTTTTCTACTATCTTTCAGTAACAACAACAAAGAAAGATTCGTTTACCTCTTACTTTGCTGCAGAATACTGTCTAAGCCCTATTCTTTACAGGTTATTTTATAGATTCGAACAGCAATAAAAGCAAAACAGCAATAATAATATTCCCAATATTCTGAAACTAACAGGTTTGGAATTTAGCATACAAAACTTCTACTTTGAGAATTTTGAGAAATCTTCCACTCATGCAAAGATGCCTAAAATATTGATAGGACTTGTTTTAATATATTTTCTCATCAGGACTTACAGTATTTGAACCGACACTGTTTCAATATTCAGAGCAAAGCAATGCCCTCCCTTTCCATCATTCAAATTCTGTCCCCCAAGGAAGCATGGAATACTTTTTATTTGATAAACAGAGGAACTTTAAATTAGATTGTACTAGGAATTTCCAGGGACAAAAATGTTTTGGTTTTACTTCTTCCCCCCCCCCACACCAAATTTATTTTAAAGGTATTTGAAAACCACTGATAAATGTTATGCAGGGGAGGGACCCAAACACCTGCAGCATGGTAAACTGAAGGTGTTGCTGGGTCCACACAAATCTGGAGACAGGGAAAGACATTCAAGGATAAAGCAGTCACCCAGGTGCAAGCCAAGGTCACTGCCACCTTAATCTCTGATCTTCAGATAGAGAGGAAAAGGGAAACTTGAGAGAATTCTGGGATCATGAAGTGATTCCTTGCATACAGTAGAAAATGAGCAAACAACTTCCAACAATTCCTTGTATTTTGTGTCACTTCATGACACCAGAAATAGAAGAAGAGCAAATTCTAAGACAGGAATTGTTCAATCATCTTTGAGCATGTTATCAAAGTGGGTAAGGAAACCCTGATTCAGACTGTAGGATGGAGTCTCAGAGGAAATATGAAGACTTAGAAAATGTCAATTGATAGAAAATGAGGTTTTAGATTCAGGGAGACAATTATTAGGAAATATTGATTTTTAAAAATGTTTTTGTGAGTAAAACCAAGTTTCCCTTATTAAAGCATTAATGTAAATTCCCAAATGGCAGAAGCCAACAAGCCAACATAGTAGATATATATTCTCTGTATGTTGGAAAATTCTCTTAAATATGTATAGACCATGCAGGGCACTGTTATCCGTGCCCATAAAATAACCTTTTACACATTATTTTCCTTTGGATAGCCTTAGTTTTCATTTCAGCATTTTTTGTTTTCATTTTTGCTCACAATTCCCAAGTGTTTCTGCCATGGTCTAGGGTAGTTATCATGTTACAAAGAATTTCAATTCACCCCAAACTCCATACACCCATATTCATCTCTAGGTTTGCAAATATGGCTATAAAATATAGGTCCAAGTGCCACATAAAAATCTAGGGAAGTGGTTCGTTTTATGTGGAGATGTTTTTTCTCGTTTGTGTGTGTGAATGTATGTGTGCATGTGTGTGTGTGTGTGTGTGTGTGTGTGTGTGTGTGCGAGAGAGAGAGAGAGAGAGAGAGAGAGAGAGAGAGAGCAGTTTCAATGTTTTCTCAAGCCCTGTATAAATGACATTTAAAAATGTTTTGAGAAGGAAAATATGTTTAAAAGTGTTAAAGAAAATGGACACATGTGAAAATATCTATTTCTCAGTAATAAAACTTCTTTAGACCTTGACATATAAAAGCAAATATACTTTAAACACAAAAAATAGAAGAAAAAGAAGTGATGCTTCTAAGTTTGATGCAAATTGACTTCTCAGTTTGATTCATATGTTGGTAATCAAATATGGACTGGAAGGTAGTTTATGGTATTCACTTTAGCAAGTTTAGTAACTGAATATTGTAAATACAACAAAATAAATAATATTCTCTCTGCTGTAAGACAATCATAATTTCTTATAATACATTAAAATGAGAATTTTTATTATAAAAATTGATCAAAGAGAACATGAAACAGATCACATATACTTTATTAGTCAAAAATTGGGAGAACATTTTATATTTTAGTTTTAGAGGAAGCATAATTTGATGACATTTCAATGTTCCCTCTGTTTAGAACTTTGTCATGAAAATTGCCCTATTTTCTCTGCACATTAAATGATCTTTCAGAGAAAGCATAAAATATTCCTGGATAAGTTCCCAGGTGCTGTTAAATAACCTCATTCTGCCTTGCAATTTGTACATCATTCTCTTACATGGTGCTATTTGTGTTATTGATGGACCTATTTATTCTTGGTTGTAGGTTTCCTGTCTTTGTAAATTCTTTAGATGGTCCTGCTTTTAATTGCCCTTATGCTGGGACCTTTTGCTGTTGTGTGACGGAAGTTTTATGTCACATAATACATACATAACAATATTGCCATGTGTGGCTTCAATCCTCTTCCATATTTGAAGTCTCAACTGAATGTTGGAAAGAAGCCTAAGAAAAGGATGGTGACCAATTCATCTCCATCTTCTTCTGTAGGAGACACGAGGGATCTTTTCTATATTTTTTAGTAAACTACATAGTTCAAGCAATTTGTTTAGGGACATATCCATCACTCCCTAATTTGTCATATTATTATTAATTCATCATTTGAATTTACATGTGGTTATCATTGACATTTCTAGACTCGTTACTTCTGAAATAATGTCTCCCACTTTGATTGTCCTCTTGAAAAAAAGGTTATTAATTGTTCTGACTTGCATAATCTGCTGATACAGATCCAGTTTTAGAAATCATAGGACTTTAAAATCTATCTATAAAAATTTAATTTGTTAAATTTTCTTTTATTCTACTGAAAAAAAAAGTAGTTGGCAATTTTGCAAACACCATTATTCTAATCTTAATATTTTCCTCAATTCAGGTTAGCACAGCTCTAACATCTTTTAACTGGAGCACAGTGGAAAGAAGCTCCATCTATTGACTCTTCTGGGCTGTTACAGGATACAGGAGTAAGGACATTGTTAATAGCATGTTCTTTACTGTCTTCAAAAATCTAATGAAAACCTAAAATAATGAATAATTCAGTTCTGTGGATGGTGGGGATGGGGAAATATGGTCAATGGATGTAAATTTAGCTAGAAAGAAACAACTCTGGTATTGATTGGGGCAAGACGAATATAATTAACAATGAGAACTTACATGTCTCAGATAGAACAGAGTGTTTTGAATGTACTTAGCATAGAAAAATGACAAAAGTTTAAGGTGGTAAAAATGTTAAGAACTCTGAGTTGATTTTTACCATATATATATATATATATATATATATATATATATATATGAGTCAAAATATCACATTGGACCTCAAAAATATGTGGAAATATTATATTTAAATAAAAACTTAAAAATGTTAATGTAAATAAAGAAGGCTGTCCTTGATTATAGTTTAGGTGGGAAGGGATAAAAATCTTATTTAACATAAGCTGAAATATATTATAGCAGGGTGTTATCCAGTGGGTAACTGCTAAGGTTTGAATATGTTCTCCAAAAAGAATGTGTTAGAAACCTATCCTCCTCATTTTTTATACCCCTTCGAAAATGTTGCATTCACTGCTACACTATTATAGAAAAAGTTTGCATATCATTATTTTAATTTAAATTGTATTTAATAGCCATTGCCAGTGAATGATATGTATTCCCACATGACAAGTCTTGTGTCATCTGACTGAAATATTGTATATCCTGAAGTCCGGCTCTACTTAATGAATTTCTGTTTTGGCAAAAACATCATATTATTTTTAAGACATTTACAACTTCCTATAGGAATCTGTGTTTCAAAGTCCAACCTAATTTCACCTTGTTCAGAATGGCTTCTTTACTACATCAAACCAGAAATTATTTCTAACTTTGGAGAATTTGTTGAATATATACTCGTGTTAATATAGTTTCTACTTCCTTACTGCTATTTATATTTATTTTCAATGTGTAGAACTGGAATATATGCTTTTTGAAGCACAAAAACCCTTGATTTATTCATCTCAGTATTTCTCAAAGCACCTAGTATAGTATTTTAGAAATATGAACCAGCCAATAAATATTGGTGGAATGAACTAGATCAATGATATATGTGTTTATGCTTGGTTCATATTACTGAATCCTCCAAAAAGTTCTAATTGATAACAGCTAAATAAATGGAGTAAAAAAAATTTCTGAAGCATACAAAGGATAAAAATGAATATGAGCACTGAATTACACCAGAGATAAAATTTAATAAAATAATTTCAAAGGTTACCAATCAGTTATTACTGGCAAAGAAGTACTAAAAAAATCTCTGCATGACCCAGGCTTACCATTAAGTGACAGTCTAGGAAATGGTGGTGTATATGTGTGCTGGGGAGAAGACTCGGGTGTGACTATTGCACGGTATTCAACAGACAGTTTCACCCAGAGCTGAGTAAGAGGAGAAATGGAGTTCAAAGCCAGTATGTTACTCACAACAGGATCATTAATGCAAGAGGAAAAATAAAGAATAGGAACCAAAGAAAGGAATGAGACTGGTGTAAAACTGAGAAAGCAAAAGTCCTTGATGCATATGACATGAGGATGATTTTGAGATAAATGGCTGATGTCCAGGTTTTGGGCACACATTGCAGACTTAGGCAAAGATAGCAAGCCTCCTTCTCTCCTTCCTCCTCCCCAGTGATGGGTGGATGAGATCTATAACTAGTTTTGTTGAATTATCAAAAATTTTTCTACAAAATTGAAAATTTAAGAATGTCTAGTGCACTTTGAGTTGCAAAGTTATAGATTATAAGATGTAAAAACACAAATAAAGTAGCCTGCCAATGTAATTCAAAAGTGCCAGACAGGTTGGAGAATATAAGTGAACTTTTGAATATAAATTAAACTTTTACCACCAGAATAGACATTTAAAAATAAATAAACCCATATATTGACTTTAATATTTGGATTCAATATAAAATATGTTGTTAAAACATTCAACTCACTACATTCATGAATTTGCTAGACGTGTCTGGTTTTAGTGTACCTTATATGGAGGAGTTTAATGGTCTTGTCAACATATTTCATTCACTCACTGAAATGGCATCATAAGCTTGTTTTATCTCCAGTATCATTTTTAATCTCTTCATAATCAGGACTTAAGTTTCCCAAGAAGTATTTAGTGGCAATTTTGTGTGTGCCTAGAGTTTCACATATTGCTAACTGAAGTCCAGTCAATGCCTTTTTGCACTTAGAGGTCTAGCAGGGGAGACAGACAAGGTAATAGGCAGTTTTAAAAATTTTTTAAACACAAAGAATATTATAGTAATGCCAAGAATAAGTGTTTCTTTCAGATGGAACAGTTTTTTAAGTGGAGGTGGTAATTTCAAACCTTCAGTCAGAAAGTAACTTTCTCCCTTGTGGGATTATTCTGATATGAATTCATTTATCATCTCACTTTTACTTGCTTTTAATGAGTCTGACGTAGTAAATTGGACGTTTTCTTTAGTTTTCTGCACATTTTAGCTTCACATTGTTATTCACACAGAAGTGTACACATGTTACTATGCAAGGTTGCTGATTTTTCAAAGTGTCCTCAGCAGTAGTAAATTTCATGATTATTTCATAACACCTTAGGTAGATAGAAATTCTAAACAGGAAAGAAAAGATAAATTAAAAAAATTTTTTCTGTACTTTCACATTTAGACAAATAAGATGATTAAGTTATTTAAAAATGAGAAAATGTGTGAGAAAAATTATGGCCATTTTTATGACATTATATAAATTTTAAATTAGGATTTTATGACATAGAAGAACCCAAATTTTAAGAAAAGCATACTTACACACAATTTTTACTCAAAGAGCAAGTACAAATAAAAGAGTCAAGAAAACAATTCACATTTAGTAAACTAATGTTCAAAGGAAAATCTAAAATCTCATTAAGTAAACAAATGACTTAAAATAGCAGCAAACATAAATGAGTAGATCACAGCTACAAATAAATCAAGTGGCCTAATATTCATTGGTAGCCAGGAGTTACAAAAGTGTATTTGATTACTAATTTAGCAAAAAATTCACCAGCTGAGGAAACTCCAATTATATCCAAGCAAATTCAAGCTTGATGGTGCATAATCAGTTGGATCATAAGGGACAAAACAAGTATCTGTAATTCTATTCTCCTAAGGAAACAAACTTAATTATAGCTATTAAATCTGCAGGCTGTGGTTCCAAACAGAACGATGCTGGCTGATTAGATTTTGAAATTTCAACACAGTTGTCACCAAGGGTCTGCTTGACATCAGGGACCTGGTATTTTGCATGTATGATAAATTTACATGTTATAATTGATCTGAAAATATCTCTTAAACAGAAATATGTTTAGTATTTAAGATATTTGCTAAAATAGAAAGGGACAAATTGCCATTTCTAATACCTTAACAAAACCTATCAGAAACTTTAAAACTTGTTAGAGGAAAGGAGAATGTGTAGAACTGGAATATATGCTTTTTGAAGCACAAAAACCCTTGATTTATTCATCTCAGTATTTCTCAAAGCACCTAGTATAGTATTTTAGAAATATGAACCAGCCAATAAATATTGATGGAATGAACTAGATCAATGATATATGTGTTTATGCTTGATTTTTATGATTGCATTTTTTATTTGTTCTAACTAGTTATACATGACAATAGAATGCATTATGCATTTTGATAGATCAATGAGTATAATTTCTCATTTTCTAATTATACATATTGTAGGATTACATTGGTCATGCAGTCATATGTACATGAGGTAATAAAGTCTGTTTCACTTTACTATCATTCCTACCCCAATAGCACTTTCCCTCCCTTCACTTCCCTCTACCTAATCTAGAGTATCTATTCTTCCCTAGCAACCCCCCACACCTCTTTTGAATTAGCATCGCATGTCAGAGAAAACAGTCTTTGTTTTTTTCAGTTTGGCTTATTTCATTTAGCGTGATATTCTCCAACTCCATCCATTTACCAGCAAATGCCATAATTTCATTCTTCTTTAAAGTTGAGTAACATTCCATCGTGTGTGTGTGTGTGTGTGTGTGTGTGTAGATATATTCTTTATTCATTCACCTGTTGAAGGACAATGAGGTTATTTCCATAGTTTAGCTATTGTAGTAGCCTTTTTGTTATTAGAATGGAACTGTGTGTGATTAGAAAATGATCCAGATAAATAGCAATAAAACATTGAACTGTAATATGAAAGATGGAAGGAGACTGGGCTAAAGAGAAAAATTAAACTGATGTGCATAATCTACTAACATGAATATGAGAATGACGTTAACAAAGAAATATGGGTGAAGTTATATTGGGCAATGCAGAGGATTTTAAAAGAAATGGGAGACAGTTCATTGGCAGATAATCAAAAGAAGACAAATTTTAATATTTTGCATTTCTTTGAAGCAATGCCCTTGTATTGCGACTTTCATTCTTGTCTGGTGGGCACATTGATATCTTGAGTAATGATGATGTAATAATAATAAAAACTATCATCTCTGGGGCAGCTTGGGGCAGAAAAAGAGTGGTACATAGCAAGTACAACTACCTAGCTTTGTCACAATGGAAATTATTGTTTAAAAACCACTTTGTTTTTAGAATAAATGTCTGCATTTTCCTACAACAATCACCTCTCTATGATGTTCTGTTTTAGGAAATGACATAACAATCACCGAGTGCAGAAAACAGAAGTCATGTAAGAATCTTCTCTTTCCTTATGTAGCTATGTTAACACAACATTCTCCAATTCTATTTTCCAACCTTTGCCTAAATGCAAGCTCTCTGCTTTCTCCATAGCCTCCCTGCGTAATTGAGCATTTTGTCATATCTTCATGAATTACCAAGTTAATTTTCAAAAGTATTTGCTTCTACTGGTCTCCACACATTCCCTCTGCACCACTGCCCCATAATTTGTCCTGAGTAGAAGCTGAGTAACTCACTCTTTTCCTTAGAAGTCTTTCAAGACTCATGATCTACAACAGTCCTTTTACAAACTGGCCTTTTCCACCTGTAGATAATGTGAATAGTCAACAAAAAGGTGGGTTTGTAGCAAATTCTTTTTCATGCTTGCTTTGTGAAAAAAATTTTTTCTTTCTCTCCATCCCTCCCTGACCCCCACCTTTCTTTCAGCACCATTAATATCCCATGGATTCCTGCTTGCAGGAACGTTATTGCAGAAAAATGCACTGGCCAGGGGTATAAATTCTCAGTTACTTAGAATGACATAAAAGGCCATAATCTTGCCTTTGGCTAAAAATTCAATTACATTTCATTTTATTCATGACCTTAAAATTTATGTTTTATTAATGAAAAAAATGTTTTTAATTCTTTGGAAAAATATATTGTTTCATGAATCTCTAAACTGGAAAATTTCTTCTCTTTCTTCTGTTCTTATTCCTTTTTTGACATACTCAGTACTGTCAAATTGAACTTTCTAATTTTCTGCAAAGAAAAGAATGCTTTACACCTATGAAACCATGCACTCCATGGGCTATTGATCACTTAAAGGATGAGTGGTATATCTCAGTGAAAAAAATCACATGCAATGAAAGTATATATAATTTTTAAAATGTTCGTTTGTTACACTTAATAAGCTACCTGGGTTAAGGGCCCCCTTATTGGACAGTGTAGTTCAAGCTATTTCATCAAAACTAAAATTAGAGATGAACTTTTTTTCTTAATAGTCTTCATCAGCTTCATCAGCATCAGCTTCTCTTCTTTTTTTCCCCTTCAATGTGTCCAATCACATCCTTTAGCATTGTCATTAACCATCCTTTTATTTTAATCTTATTTTTTTAAATCCTTTCCTTCCTTAGGATAAACATTTTGAATCTTCGCCCTTTTTGAGTCTTGAGTGCTTCAGAAGTGCACTGGATGGAGACAGCTTCTTCCAGACTAGACTGTGCTGACGTCCATGAGGGAGTACATAAAGGGAGTGGTGATGTGCACTTAGTGCTCACAGTGACTGATCCCGTACTCACCCTTGTGATGGATGCATTTTAGCCACTCAAGTGAAACCCCTGAAAGAGAGTATTTTCCCTATATAATACATACTGGTTTCATAGGAGCATATGTAGCAGAAACTTGCCTCTTATTTTAAAATGCATCAGAATTATTTTTCTTCTAGCACTTGAGCTTACTTCTCAGAGGCCACCTCATTAAAGTAAGGAGCCCTGTCTTGTCAATAAGGCTGAATGGCACCCTGATTTTGAAATTTCTTGTTGAAAGAGGATGTGTAAACAAGACAGTGAGTATTTGATGGGGGAAGGGTCTTGATTCCATCTACTAGAAATAAACACAACACTACATTAGAAAAGAATGTGGCTCAACAAAGTCCTTGGAAATAAAATCTGACAGAAATCAAATCACTGCAGGCAAAATCAAAGGTTGGATAAACTCATATGCTGCATATAGGTACAGAATTATGGCAATTGTGATATTCTATGGAATAAAATGTGGACACTGAATAATAAAGTTTCTAAATGTATAGGAGAGATCATTTGCAAAATGTACTACACAAATTAACAATGTTTGAAATATCTTTGAAATATTTGAAACTTTCAGTTAGTTTCTATTTTACTTAGCTTTTTACTGTTGTGACCAAAATACACAACAAGAAAAATTTAGAGGACAGAAAGAAGTTTACTTGGGTCTCAAGGTCTCATAGGTCCAGTCCATGGTCAGCTGACTCCATTACTCTTGGCCCAAATGAGGCAGTACATCATGAGGGAGAAGTCCGGAGGAAGAAAGCTGCACCACTAATGGCAAGGCAGTGGAAGTGGGCTTCAGGATAGATGCACCCTTCCAGAGCCCTCCCCAATGACCCACCTCCTCAAGTCACATCCCACCTGCTTACAATTACCACACAGTCTGTGCTTTTAAATTAAGATGGACTGATTAGGTCATAGGTCTCATAATGGAATCTTTTACCAGTGATATTCCTGCCTTAACAGGAGCTTTTAGAGGACACCTGATATTCATTCCATAACAGTTTCCTTATTTATTGTCTCCTCCACAGAAATATAAGTTCTTGAAGAAGGGCTCATCTTTCTCCTGCTAATGTCTCTTTGTAAACTGTGTCCTTATTAGTGCTGTGGCTCTTGAGTGAGGAGAGAGAACACATTTTCTTCAGTACACTGAAAAGTGCTGAAACACTGGATCACTTGTGGGCAAGGGAGTCCTGAAATCATATAATGAACCCCTCCAATTTGAGTGATCTATAAAAAATCAGAATGAAAGAACTACCAGGGATATTTTAATCTAGAGGAAGAGTCTTGGTTTTAAAGAATAATCATACAAAGTCAACAAACTCAAAGATGTATTTTTTAGAGACACATAAAAAAAGTCTCTGCTTGAAAGGGAACATTCTGGAAATCAATGAAAATGTTATGACATAGGAGAATACCATCATGTAATTGGTAACTGTACCTCAACTCCAGTAATGAAAATGGAAATGTGTTTGGCGAGAAAAAATAACTATTCCAATATGGGGTCAATTTTCACATATTTGTGAAATGAAGATATATCAACAGATTAAAGCCAAGTGAATATTCATTCTATCAATGTGTCTTAACAATGACAGACATAACGAATGAGTGTGATAGAGAGTGAGACAGAGGAAGTCCCTCCCCATCATCAAGTAGGGTTATGGCACGGGCAAGCCAATTAACTCTTCATGCCTACCTTTACTATGGTAAAGAGAAATTTTCTCTTCTATAAATATATAATTTGTTGTGTTGGTATGAAGTTTCATCTTAATTCTTAGTACTCCTGAGGAGTAACAGAGTAGAAGTCATTCTAACATTATACGAACTTGCTCGGACTGTGATTAATTCTGAATTCCAATCTCATTTCTATTTCCAAAAGGAATTTAAAGTCACTTAAGCTGTTTGACAATTTCCTTTTATTTAGAATTATATCTACTATTCCTTTAACACTAAAAGTCAGTGAATTAATCAGGACTGTGGGGGGCTGATGGTGATGTTGTAGCACCTTCATCTCTCTTTCTGAGACATTCACATTGGAGGGAGACCTTCTACAGAAACAAACTGAGGTGTAATTTTTTTAAGTTGCTATGAAATTTTTTCTGCCATCCTTCTGTCTTACAAATGCATACATTATAGCCCATTACCCCAAAGTACTTCTTTTCCAGGATTTTAATCCCAGAGAAAGTCCTTTATTGTTCAAGATTCTGTGCAAAATAACAGTGATTGTTCTTGCCACATTCCAGTGGAAGCTGTGTCAAGGATTTACAACACCTAAAAATTTCTGATGTTCTCTGACATTGCTTGTTACTTAAAAATTTTATCTGTATCCACTAGTTTTGCAGAAAATTAAGTCTTAATGAGATGAATTGTATTTTGTAAGTTCCTAAAATATATGAAATTTTGAGGAGCAATTTCAATGTCAATTTAATTGCTCTTTCGATTCTCATGTATTTCCAGGCAATTAAATTTAATTTTTTTAAGTTCTGCTTCCTTGGTCAATTTATATGTAAAATGAAAAGCTTTGTAAATTAAATTTAAAGTTTTCCTTTACTTTTTAACCACATTGTAAAGACATACTGTATTCTGCTCACAGACAATGAATAAAGTGATATAAATTTTCACAGAATTTGAAACTGACCTATGCATTCTAATGAAATAAATTATTGATTTTTTTGATTTCTTTCTCTCTTGGAACAGTCAAATAAACAAAAAACAGGAAACTAGAAGACATTTATAATTTTTTTTATTTTACCTCATAAAATTTTGTTACTGTCATATTTCTTCACATATTCTCAACATAAGAGTTTATGGATGCAGAATTGAATTACTATAATGATGTGGACATCCTTATACCTCCATTATTAATTATATCTGCTCAAGTGATCCTTGCAATGGAAAGAAACCAGTAATTCCTGCTTGTAATCACTTGCTGTTCTAAAAGTAGGAGTTAAGGGGGGATTCAAGATGGCGGACTAGAGGGTGGCTGCGTTTCGTGTTGCTCCAGGACTCAGGACTCAAGAAGAGGAGATATAGAGAGCCTTGGGACTAACTCAAAGTAGCCGGGCGAGAATCTCCCACTGGGCAGACGTCCCAGACGGGGCAGGAGCCCTGGACGGGGCGGTAGCCCCAAAAGCAGGGATCTTTGCAAAGTAGAAAGGCCGCGAGGCGCCCCTCCCCCCGCCGGAGCAGTGACCGCAGACAGCTGGGAGCATTGAAGAGGTGGCTGTTCACCACAGCGCTTAGACTCGGCGCAACCCACCCGCGCTCTGGGAGGCTGCCCAAAGGAGAAGGTGCTTGGTGAGCTGTTTGGACTGAACGTGACCACCCCTGAACACAGGGGGCTGCCCAGAGGAGAAGGAGAAATACGGGCTCGGCACGTCGCTTGGAATTGGAGCAGCTGCGCCAGGGCTCTGGGCGGCTATCCGGTGGAACAGCGTGGTGAGTGGTTTGGTCCCAGAGCATCCGCTCCTGAACATAGGGGGGTTGTCTGGAGAAGGAGGAGGAGCGCGGCGGGGTGCTTGGGCTCGAAGTGACTGCACCAGGGCTACGGGAGGCAGTCGGGACAAGAAGGTGCACAGTGAGTTCTTGGGACTCGTGACGCACCAGATCTCTGGGTGACTGCCTGGTGGAGAAAGTGGTGCGTGGTGGGTCACTTGGTCTTAGAGCGACGGCACGGAACAACAGGTGGCTGCCGGAGGAAAAGGCGTGTGGCGGGTCACTGGGACTCGGAGCGATTGTAAGGGGCTCCAGGTGGCTGCTCAGAGGAGGGGCCGCATAGCCAGGCGAAAAGTGCAGAGCAGGGTCCTAGACGGCTTCTTGGTGGAAGGGCCCCACAGACAAACTGAGGGGCGGAGCGAAGGCTCCAGGACTGCAGGCAGCTTCTCTGAGGAGAGGCA
This sequence comes from Sciurus vulgaris, assembly GCF_902686455.1. Lineage (NCBI taxonomy): Eukaryota > Metazoa > Chordata > Mammalia > Rodentia > Sciuridae > Sciurus > Sciurus vulgaris. The sequence continues at coordinate 153,911,067 of NC_136466.1, forward strand.
GCCGAAGGAGATTCGTTTGTGAAGGGTGAGGCTTCCAGGCCCAGGAGGTAGGTCCGGGTCCCTGGGATCATTGCAGAAGAAGGCTGCCCAGCCCAGGCGGTAGTTGTGAATTGAACGGAACCTCTGGGAGGAAAACCGACCAGCGAGACCTCCCCACCGGGTGACTCCTCCCTGTTGGGTGAGGTTCTCCCAAAAGGACCGTAAAATCAGAGACACAGGCCCAAACTGGTCTTGCATCAGCCCACAACCTACTTCCCTTCTGGATGACCATTCATCAGCAAGTGAAGGTACCTCTGCCCACTAGCAGGGAATATACCCCACCAGAAGGCCACCACCCCTAGGGAGTCAGCTCCCTTGTGGAGCACTGCATTATCAACTTCCTCCAAGATTTCAGGCTACTGAAGACTAAGAGGGGATATAATAGAAATCTTCAGGGATATTATAAGACAATAGAGGAAATCTGCAATATCACAGCGGTCAACTGATACCTGAACAATATGAGAAAACAAGGAAAGAAAATGCTGCAAACAAATCTAGATGTTACATCAATGAAACCCAACGACAGCATGGCAGAAGAAATGACAGAAAGGGAGTTCAGAATGTACATAATTAAAATGCTCAGGGAAGCAAATGACGAGATGCAAGAGCAAATGCAGGCACTGAATGATCGCACCAATCGACAGTTAAAAGAGCAAATACAGGAAGCAAAAGATCACTTCAATAAAGAGTTAGAGATATTGAAAAAAAACCAAACAGAAATCCTTGAAATGAAGGAAAAAATAAACCAAATTAAGAACTCCATAGAAAGCATAACCAATAGAATAGAACACCTGGAAGACAGAACATCAGACATTGAAGATAAAATATTTAACCTTGAAAACAAAGTTGAACAAACAGAGAAGATGGTAGGAAATCATGAACAGAATCTCCAAGAACTATGGGATATCATGAAGAGACCAAATTTGAGAATTATTGGGATTGAGGAAGGCTTAGAGAAACAGACCAAAGGAATGAACAATCTATTCAATGAAATACTATCAGAAAATTTCCCAAATCTGAAGAATGAAATGGAAGATCAAGTACAAGAGGCTTATAGGACTCCAAATATACAAAATTACAACAGACCCACACCAAGGCACATTATAATGAAAATGCCCAACATACAAAATAAAGACAGAATTTTAAAGGCCGCAAGAGAGAGGAATCAAATTACATTCAGGGGGAAACCAATACGGATATCAGCAGATTTTTCAATCCAGACCCTAAAAGCTAGAAGGGCCTGGAACAACATTTTTCAAGCCCTGAAAGAAAATGGATGCCAACCAAGAATCTTATACCCAGCAAAACTTACCTTCAAATTTGATGATGAAATAAAATCCTTCCATGATAAACAAAAGCTAAAAGAATTTACAAAAAGAAAGCCAGCATTACAGAACATTCTCAGCAAAATATTCCATGAGGAAGAGATGAAAAACAAAGAAACAAATCAGCAATGGGAGGAACCATCCTAAAGGAATTGTCAAATAAAGGAAGAACCAAGTCGTCTCAAAATAAATAAATAAAAAAATAAATAAATAAATAAAATGAACCAAATGACCGGGAATACTAATCATATCTCAATAATAACCCTGAATATTAATGGCCTGAACTCATCAATCAAAAGACATAGACTGGCAGATTGGATCAAAAAGAAAGATCCAACAATATGTTGCCTGCAAGAGACTCACCTCGTAGAAAGAGATACACATAGACTAAAGGTGAAAGGATGGGGGAAAACATATCATGCACATGGACTCAGCAAAAAAGCTGGGGTATCCATCCTCATTACAGATAAGGTGGACTTCAAGTCAAAACTAGTCAAAAGGGATAAAGAAGGACATTACATACTGCTTAAGGGAACCATAAATCAGCAAGACATAACAATCATAAACATCTATGCCCCAAACAATGGCTCATCCATGTATGTCAAACAAATCCTTCTCAATTTCAGAAACCAAATAGACCATAACACAATAATACTAGGTGATTTTAACACGCCTCTCTCACCACTGGACAGATCTTCCAAACAAAAATTGAACAAAGAAACCATAGATCTCAATAACACAATCAATAATTTAGACTTAACGGACATTTATAGAATATACCATCCAACCAAGAGCGAATACACTTTCTTCTCAGCAGCACATGGATCCTTCTCTAAAATAGACCATATATTATGCCACAAAGCTAATGTAAGCAAATACAAGAAGATAGAGACACTACCTTGTATTCTATCAGATCATAATGGTTTGAAGTTAGAAATAAATGAAAGAGTAAAAAACAGAAGCTACTCCAACACCTGGAGATTAAACAATATGCTATTACATGATGAATGGATAACAGAAGATATTAGGAAGGAAATTAAAAAATTCCTAGAGGTAAATGAGAACAAAGAAACATCATATCAAAATCTTTGGGACACTATGAAAGCAGTACTTAGAGGAAAATTTATTTCATGGAGCGCATTCAATAAAAGAAGTAAAAATCAACAAATAAACAACCTAACACTTCAGCTCAAAGCCCTAGAAAAAGAAGAACAGACCAACACCAAAAGTAGTAGAAGACAGGAAATAGTTAAACTCAGAGCTGAAATCAACGAAATTGAAACAAAAGAAACTATACAAAAAATTGACAAAATAAATAGTTGGTTCTTTGAAAAAATAAACAAAATTGATAAACCCTTAGCCACTCTAACAAAGAGAAGACGAGAGAAAACCCAAATCACCAAAATTCGGAATGAACAAGGAAATATCACAACAGACACGATTGAAATACAAAACATAATTAGATGCTATTTTGAAAATCTATATTCTAACCAAATAGAAAATTTCGAAGACATCAACAGGTTTCTAGAGACATATGAATTGCCTAAATTGAGTGAGGAGGACATACAAAATTTAAATAGATCAATTTCAAGTAATGAAGTAGAAGAAGTCATCAAAAGCCTACCAACAAAGAAAAGTCCAGGACCAGACGGGTTCTCAGCTGAGTTCTACAAAATCTTTAAAGAAGAGCTCATTCCAATACTTCTCAAAGTATTCCATGAAATAGAAGAGGAGGGTACCCTCCCAAACTCATTCTATGAAACCAATATTACCTTGATACCCAAGCCAGACAGAGATAAATCGAGGAAAGAAAATTTCAGACCGATATCATTAATGAACATTGACGCAAAAATTCTCAATAAAATTTTAGCAAATCGCATACAAAAATATATTAAAAAGATAGTGCACCACGATCAAGTGGGTTTTATCCCAGGGATGCAAGGTTGGTTCAACATCCGGAAATCAATAAATGTAATTCACCATATCAATAGACTTAAAGTCAAGAACCACATGATTATTTCAATAGATGCAGAAAAAGCATTTGATAAGATACAACACCCCTTCATGCTCAAAACACTAGAAAAAATAGGGATAGTGGGAACATTCCTTAACATTGTAAAGGCCATCTATGCTAAGCCCATGGCTAATATCATTCTAAACGGTGAAAAACTGAAAGCATTCCCCCTAAAAACTGGAACAAGACAGGGATGCCCTCTTTCACCACTCCTATTCAATATCGTTCTTGAGACTCTAGCCAGAGCAATTAGACAGACCAAGGAAATTAAAGGAATCCGAATAGGAAAAGAAGAACTCAAACTATCCCTATTTGCGGATGATATGATTATATACTTAGAGGAACCAGGAAATTCCACCAGAAAACTGTTAGAACTCATAAGTGAATTCAGTAAAGTGGCAGGTTACAAGATCAATGCTCATAAATCCAATGCATTTTTATACATAAGTGAGGAATCCTCAGAAAGAGAAATTATGAAAACCACCCCATTCACCATAGCATCGAAAAAAATAAAATACTTGGGAATCAATCTCACAAAAGAGGTAAAAGACCTCTACAATGAGAACTACAGAACACTAAAGAAAGAAATCGAAGAAAACCTTAGAAGATGGAAAGATCTCCCATGTTCTTGGATAGGCCGAATTAATATTGTCAAAATGGCCATACTACCAAAAGTGCTATACAGATTCAATGCAATCCCAATTAAAATCCCAATGACGTACCTTACAGAAATAGAGCAAGCAATCATGAAATTCATCTGGAAGAATAAGAAACCCAGAATAGCTAAAGCAATCCTTCGCAGGAAAAATGAAGCAGGGGGTATCGCAATACCCGAACTTCAACTTTATTACAAAGCAATAGTAACAAAGACGGCATGGTACTGGTACCAAAATAGACAGGTAGATCAATGGTACAGAATAGAGGACATGGACACAAACCCAAATAAATACAACTTTCTAATACTAGACAAAGGTGCCAAAAATATGCAATGGAGAAAAGATAGCCTCTTCAACAAATGGTGCTGGGAGAATTGGAAATCCATATGCAACAGAATGAAACTAAACCCATATCTCTCACCCTGCACAAAACTCAATTCAAAATGGATTAAGGACCTTGGAATCAGACCAGAGACTCTGCAGATTATAGAAGAAAAAGTAGGTCCCGATCTTCAACATGTCGGCCTAGGACCAGACTTCCTCAACAGGACTCCCATAGCACAAGAAATAAAAGCAAGAATCAATAACTGGGATAGATTCAAACTAAAAAGCTTTCTCTCAGCAAAGGAAACTATCAGTAATGTGAAGAAAGAGCCTACAGAGTGGGAGAATATCTTTGCCAATCATACTTCAGATAGAGCACTAATCTCCAGAATCTATAAAGAACTCAAAAAACTCTACACCAAGAATACAAATAATCCAATCGACAAATGGGCTAAGGAAATGAACAGATACTTCACAGAAGAAGATGTACAAGCAATCAATAAACATATGAACAAATGTTCAACATCTCTAGTAATAAGAGAAATGCAAATCAAAACCACCCTAAGATTCCATCTCACCCCAATTAGAATGGCGATTATCAAAAATACAAGCAACAGGTGTTGGCGAGGATGTGGGGAGAAAGGTACACTCATACATTGCTGGTGGGGCTGCAAATTAGTGCAGCCACTCTGGAAAGCAGTGTGGAGATTCCTTAGAAAACTTGGAATGGACCCTCCATTTGACCCAGCTATCCCACTCCTTGGCCTATACCCAAAGGATCTAAAATCAGCATACTACAGAGATACAGCCACATCAATGTTCATAGCTGCTCAATTCACAATAGCCAGACTATGGAACCAACCTAGATGCCCTTCAATTGACGAGTGGATAAAGAAACTGTGGTATATATACACAATGGAATATTACTCAGCCATAAAGAATGACAAAATTATGGCATTTGCAGGCAAATGGATGAAATTGGAGAATATCATGCTAAGTGAGATAAGCCAATCTCAAAAAGACAAGGGACGAATGATATCGCTAATAAGTGGAGGATGACACATAATGGGGGGGGAGGGAAGGGTTAGTGTTAGGGTTAGAGTTAGGGTTAGGGAGGGGGGCAAGTATGGAGGAAAAAAGTACTGTATAGAGGGTAAAGAGGGATGGGAGGGTTGGGGGGAAGGAGAAAAAATAACAGAATGAATCAAACAACATTATTGAATGTGGATTTATGATTACACAAATGGTATGCCTTTGCGCCATGTACAAAGAGAGAGGCAACATGTATCCCATTTGTTTACAATAAAATAAAAAAAATAAAATAAAATAAAATAAAAGTAGGAGTTAAGAACGAGAAATTTATTTGGTCAGATAATAACCTCAAGGACTAATTTCATCTCTTCCCTTACAAAAGGAACTGCTATGGAAAAGTACACTTGAACCAACCTGGGAAATGGTAGATTATTCAACCTTTCCATGGCTATTAAATACATAACAACCAATAAACTAGGTAGACAATAGCCATGACCTTATGAGTATGTGTATTCAACAATACATGTATATATCAGAAGCCTGATACTCAAAGAGAGCAATGCATAAAATGGGCATGATCAACTTTATTGGATAATAATTGTTTTCAGTAGATGTATTCATGAAAAACTATACGTTATGATAGTATATATAGCAAAAAAATTATAAAAGAAACCCAGGTGTGTACCTTCTAACTTCATAGATGATGAACTTGTGATGTCATTTCTATTACATTCAGCAAAGTTGAAGGGTATAAAATCAATTTTCAAAAATCAGTACATTTGTATACACCATAAATTTATTATCTGGAAAGAAACAAAAAGAATACAAACATATCCACATTGTATTTGCTTTCTACTCTGTTACATATGCAAATTAGTATTACAGCAGTCCACTTTATGCTTTGAATATAGCTCTTGCTGCTCTGCCACTGCAACTTATTTTTAAAATGGACATGTTTCTTTCTCTTCTCTTCCTGCTCCTGTCTAATTTCTCCCCCTCCCTAATGCAGGGGAAACAGGATTACCTTTCCTCCCCATCCTAGGCAGAGTTATCTGTCCTTGAGCACACACCCACCATAGGAACAAGGTAATCCAGACTTCGGGAATGGTACCAGAAGATCTCAGAAATGACTATCTCCCAAATTAATAAGCGAATCACAACTCCAACAGAGAACCTGTGGAATGTAGCCTTTGATCACCTCTTTAAAAGCCCCGTCCCTGTTGATGGGGAGAATCACAGCCTCTGGGACAGGAGTCCCATGTGTTTCTCCTTTGCTAGCAAAGCAATAAACCTTTTTCCTTTTTCTCAAAACCCTATCCTCATTTTTGGATTGGCATTCAGGACAAGTACCAAGGTTTTGGCAACATTAGCACAATGAAAGATTTTTCTAGACAGATTTTTTTTCAGGTATAAATCTCTTCCTTCTTCTAGCCTCTGGGTTTCTAGCTCATTCTCCTTGTAATATGGTGGTCATATTTGGTAATCAGGTCATGCTCTTTAGAAGCACATTTCTATTGAGACTGTGGCTATGCAGATATTCCCTGTCTGGCTGCAATTTGAGATAAAGGTGACTTGGATAAATTCACCATGGAAATTTTCAAATCTCCAGAGATTTTTCTTTCTTTCTTTCCTTTTTTTTTTTTTTTTTTTTTTTTCAGAAAGTGGGTTGGGGTTGTAGCTCAGTGGTAGAGCACTTTCCTAGCATGTGCGAGGCACTGGGTTCAATTCTCAGCACCACATATAAATAAATAAACTAAAGGTCCATTGACAATTAAAAATTTTTTTAAAAGTGGGAAAAGATACCTTCAATCTGTATAACATTACGAGATGTTCAGATAGATAAAATGGTCTTTAAAAAATAGGAAAGCATTAAGCAGATTCCTCAAAGAACTAGCAATGGAATCACCATATGATCCATCAATCCCACTTCCTGGTACAAATCCAAAGAATTTTACATCAGCATATCACTGTGATACAGCCACATCAATGTATATAGCAGAACAATTCACAATAACCAAGCTAGGGAATCAAACTAGGTACCCTTAAATAGATGAATGGATAAAGAAAATGTGATATAAACACACACACACACACACACACACACACACACACACACACACACTGTAGTATTACTCAGCTACAAAGAAGAATGAAATTATGGTATTTTCCAGTAAATTTATGGAATTGGATACTATCATACTAAGTGAAATAAACCAGACTCAAAATATCATAGTTGAAAGTATTTTCTGATATGAGAAATTTAATTCAAAATAACAGGGGTGGGGAGTTGCTTATTAAAAAAAAAAAAAGAAAGAAAGAAAGAGAGAGAAAGGAAAAATGGAGAGAGAATTTCATTAATATAGAGGAAAGATCAGTAAAGTACAGGAAGGCAATTGAGGAGGAGGAAGGAGAGACAAGAAAAGGAATACACAGACTGAATCGGACACAAATTTCCTATGTACATACATGAATATAGCACAGTGAATCCCAGTGTCAGGTGTATCCACAGATTCTAATTTTAAAAAGTATAAATAAATTACAGAAAGATCAGAAGAATAGAGGGAGGGCAACAGGGGAAGGGAGGAGGAGGGAAATACTCAGGACTGAATTAGAGCAAATAATTTTCCATACTTTTGTAATAATGTAAAAAAAGTATCTTAATTTATATACAACTAAAAAAAAAATAAGAAAAAAAACCCTAAAATTAAAAATGGCAGTCTCACACTCTCTTATAGCAAGTATCAATGATAGTAATCAAAACAATATTATATTGGTATAAGGACAGACATAAAATCAGTGGAACAGAATTGACAGTCCATAAATAAATCCATTTTTTAGGGTCAATTTATTTTTAATAAAAGTGTAAATACCATTAAATGGGAAAGAATATGTTTTTCAAAAATCATCTTGAAACAACCAGATATTGACTACATGCAAAAGAATCAAAATAGACTCCTATCTCTTACATATCATGCAACATATCATGGAAAACAGATTGATGACCTAAACATTGGCCTTAAAATCATAAAACCCCTAGAAGACAAGATAGGTTAAATCTTCAGGAACTCAGATTCAGTAGTGGATTTTTCAGATGAAACACCAAAATATCAATTCATTAAAGAAAATAGATAAAATGGACTTCATGAATAAAGTCTTTGTGTTACTCAGAACAAAGCACTGCTGACTGGGCGACCATAACAATCACCACAGACTGAGTCGCTTTAACCACAGTTTATTTTTCATAGTTCTGGAAGCGGGAAGCCCAAGATGGAAATGTTTGCATTCTTGGTTTCTCCTGAGGTTTCTCTCCTTGGTTGGCAGATGGATGCCTTCTTGTTGTGTCCTTATGTGGCCTTTCCTGTGTATACACTTTCCTGTTGTCCCTTATTCCCTTCTTTACAAGTACTTTAGTTCTAAGATTAGAGCCAAACTCTTTCTCTTTTTATCTTCATTATGTCTTTAAAGTCCCTAAATTCAAGTGTAGGCATATATATAAATGTCTTCTAGTTTCCTGTTTTTTGTTTATTTGACTGTTCCAAGAGAGAAAGCAATAAAAAAAATCAAGAATTTATTTCATTAGAATGCATAGGTCAGTTTCAAATTCTGTGAAAATTTATATCACTTTATTCATTGTCTGTGAGCAGAATACAGTATGTCTTTACAATGTGGTTGAAAAGTAAAGGAAAACTTTAAATTTAATTTACAAAGCTTTTCAATTTATATGAGAGAGAGAGAGAGAGAGAGAGAGAGAGAGAGAGAGAGAGAGAGAGAGAGAGAGAGAGAGAGAGAGAAAGGAAATTCAGTCCCTAACAGGACATCAGGACATGCAAAGACAGCATCTAGAAGAGAAAAAAGTGTTTTCATATTACATATAAAATAATAGTAGTCATACTATACAAAGAATACTTAAACTCAACAACAAAATAACAAAAACCTAATTAAAAATTAGATACTAGATATTTCTCCAAAGAAATAGAATCACTAAGCATAAACAATGTTCAATGTTAATAATCATATAGCAAATGTAAACCAAAATCACAAGGATACTAACTCTCATATATTCTGAGGCAGCTATAATTATTTTAAATTGAAAATAAGTACTAATGTACATCTGGAGAAACTGAAGGAGTCATAAATTGCTGAAAATAATATGATAGATTTTATTTCTGCAAAAAGAAATTTATGTTGTATAAAAGAAAAAACAATTTAAAGTTTCTCAAGAAGTAAAATGTATAAGTAACTACATGATACCACAATTCTGTTCCTAGGATTGGAAATAGGTACTAGACAAGTGCATGTACACATGTCTCTAGGGGTATCATTCACAATAATCATAGGTAGAAAGAGCCCAAATTTGTCCATCAATGGATGAATCAATGAACAAATTATGATACACACACACACACACACACACACACCATACCATTTAGCTGTGAAAAAAATAGATGAAGTACTAATACATGCTACCACATATATGTGCCACCAAAATATTATTTCAAAGAAGTCAGAAAGCAAAGGTTACATGTTTAACTATATTTACAAAACATATCCTAAAATCAATAGAGAAAGAATGTAAATTATGTTCGTAAGCAACTGAGTTTAAGAGTAACAGTGAAAATTCACTTAATAGGTTTCGGCTTCTATTTGAATTGATAGGGTGTTTTGAGAGTAAATAGGGCTGATGGTTCACAACAGTGAAAATGTATTAAATGCTGCTAAATCTCTCACTTTCAAATGATTAAATTTTTGTTATATAAATTTCACTGAATGGATTATTAAGAAAAAGAAAGAAAGAAGGGGGAATTTTGCCCAATTAACTATACTATGGTAAAATAAATGCTTAGAACAAAATGTCTTATGAGAAGTATCAGTACATACAGGCTGCTTCTGCTTCTGCACTGAAAACCAAGTAGTGAAGTATGATAAATACTGAAAAGTGAACTGGGTAAATTGACATTCATAAAATGACTAAAACTCTTTACAGAAATAACATTTATAGCCCATTTTAAAAAATCCATACTTTTCAGGAAAAAAAAGTGAGGAAATATCTCTAATCTCAGGGTAAAAGGTGCTTTACACCGCCATTTTCAATCAGAAAATACATTCAGGAAGTAAAGCAGCTTATGTTCCCTGTATTAGATGAAAATTGATTCTCGATCAATACTACACTTGTGCTTTTTTCATAAATGGGTCTTTTTCATACTGTAGCAAAGTGACTCTTAGTATGATTTACCTGGAAAGAATACAAATGCATATGTATATATATTGCTGGTGAAAAAGCATATTTTGGAATTATTAGTACAAATTTATAATCATTAACTAAAATGAATAGCACATTTTTCTATCTTTTGAAAAGTAATCATTTCTAGTACATTATTAAATTTGCTGTCACTGTGACAAAATACTTGAAATAATCAACTAACAAAAAGAGAAAAAGTTTATTTTTGCTTATAGTTTCAAAGATTTTTGTCCCTGATAAGTTGGCCCCATTGCCTTCATGCTTACAGTTTTGCAGACATCATGCTGAGTATGTACCGCTGATGAAGTCCTTTGCCTCATGGAGAGGGGAAAGCAAAGGGAAAGAGAAAAGGTTGGGGATCTCAACATCCCCATTCAAAGGCATCCCCATTCAGTGGGGACTGACATAACTTCCACTAGGTCTCACCTCTTCACAGTTCCACAGCTGTCCAACAATGTTAGACAGTTTTAAACTTTTAGCACATGGGTGTTTGGAGAACATTGCAAATTCAAACTACAGTAACTAAGATGTGTGTCTCTTCATCATCAGGCAAATAGATATGAAGACATCTCATTTGTATTCTAATAATTAGTGAAGTGACAAGAAATAAGAGGAATGTAAAAGGCATTATTCAAGGGCGTTTTCCAAATGTTTTCACATAAGATCACTGTTTATATCCCCACTGAATATGGTGTGGACACATAAATCTCTGTAGTGATAAAGGAACCTTATTAGTGTTACTATTATCATTTCATGTCCCTCAGCATGTAGGAAAAAATTCAGGTATACAAAAATAAGTAGACTGGCTTCAGGATAGGTCTTTCTCATGGCACTATGTTTACAAGTATAACCATGGCTTCCCTCTTTCTGTTTATATAACTTATTCAAAATATCTCAAGTGAGGAAACCCTAATGTTATCTTCATTACTAATATCCATTTGTAGTTTTTGAGATCCCTTAGTTACATGCAATTCTCTTTACCAAATCCCCCAAAGAGTTCATATTCTTCTAAAGTCTACATAGTGAAACACTGGATACTTTTACTAGGTATTCTCCATAGAATGATGATCCAACACTAGATATTTCATTAAGATAAACAAACTGGGAAATACTCTCGCTTACAATAACCAAAATTAGCAAGCAATGTTCAAATATGAAAAGTAAAGATAAAAACTCTGGCAGTAAAGCAAGTTTTATCAAGTTCACTCTCTAAGCCCTTGATTCTTTTCTCTAGAAGGACTCTATTTCTCCATTGTGCACTGTGACCCCTGACACACAGGGGAAGGAGAGAGTAGTATGCTCACTCCTTAGCTTTCCATGGTGATACATCAGATAAACACCACCGAGTTTGCCATTTCTGAGATTGGTATAGATTTCATAGCCTATTCCACTTTGGTACAGTTTGGACTAGGTGGTTGACTGGCTTGAGGCTTTAAAATAGGTCAATTTAAGACATATTTGGCAATAATCTTTCCTGAAAAGCATATTCAATTTATATTGCTTTTAGTCAGTTATCATATATGTAAATAATCACAGTGAAAGCTTTTGTCTAGACAGATTATTTGTTCTTTATACTTATACATTAAAATACAATATTTTTGATATATTTATACAAATATGGAACATATAGTATCCTAATTAAAATCCTAGTCTTGTGGATGTATATGATGGCGAGGTTCACTGTGGTACATTGATAGATATATATATATATATATATATATATATATATATTTAGGAAACTTACATTAGATTCATTCTCCTATCTTTCCTACTCCTGTGCCAGTCCTTCCTTTCATTCTCCTTTGCCTAATCCACTGAGCTTCTGATCTCTACCCCCACTTATTGTGAGTTAGAATCCACATACCAGAGAAAACATTCAACCTTGGTGTTTGAGCACTGACTAAAAAACTATGAAACACTTCACAAATTCGGGTGTCATTCTTGCGCCAGGGACCAGGCTAATCTTTTCTGTATAGTTCCTATTTTAGTAGATGTGCTGCCAAAGTGAGCACTAGACAGATTTTTAAAATCTGTGAAAACTCTTCCTTTTTCTAGCTTCTGGGTTCTACCCATTCTTCTTTTGATATGGTGGTCTTATGTGGCAACCAGGTCATGATCTTTACAGAGAAGCTCGTGTCTTTTAAGGCTATGGTATGCAGACACTCCTTCTCTGATTGTAACTTGAGATGAAGATGAAGTTGAATAATACCACCAAGAAAATTTTCAAATCTTCTGAATGTAAATTCTGGGTATGTAAAGCCTTCTTATCAAAGATATGTCCTTCTTCTCACTTTTATTCCATTTACCTTAGGCATAAATTTTTCTATTATTTGCAAGGCCTTTATGAAAAAATAAAAACAGTCAACAGAAAGCACAATTTGAAAATAATTTGATCATTTTCCTTAATGCTACAACCCAAGTTAAGATATGATTTGTCTTCCAGGATAAAGCAAATGAACATTCACTAAAACCTAATGAGGCTCAATAGCTGTGCAGTCTGTGGTCCATATATTCCTAACTGTCTCCACCCTATACATTTCATGGTACAGGTTTATTTTAGAAGAGCACTCCTGCTACCATATTTTATCTCTATAAGTTTTGTGTTTGAATATGCAATCCAGAGCTGTAAAAATAGTGTGCTATATTACTCTGATAGTAATGCTGACCTGTAGACAATCAGGTTTGCCATCAACCAGGTTCTTCTTAATTTCTACTTCATCTTAGCCTTTACAGGTCTCATCCCCAGGTCCAGCATAAAATTCTAGCCACCATATTGGCTAATTTTGAAACCATGTAGAACATGCAAAAATGCATATCAGCTGCTCTGTAGGAGATTTCTCGGAAGGTCTTGTTATTTTGCAGTTCAGTTCTTGTTCTCTGGCATATGCCAATCTTTGACTAAAAGTAAGATGATGGATGTATTTCATTTCAGTTGGCTGTGATACCCATTAAATATTAGGATTGCTTATGGAAGTAAATGAAGCAGGGAGACTCCTGGTAGTCTCTGCATGCATGACTTCATTATTCCTTAAATGCACCATGTTTTACAATTACTTTAACCACTAGAGAGCTAACATTTACATGATATTAGGAAGCAGTAAGGGGCTTGATCTTTCTAACTTGGTGCTTCTTGAAATTTACTTTTTTCTTTTATAAGTTTTATCCATCACAGTGCCCTCTTTTTTGTGATATTTCATAGCTCTGATCACAAATATAAGAAGAATAGAAGTAAGTGGTCTTGATTATTTAGTTGGCAGACATTAAAGATAGATGTACCATGGACTGAAGAAAAATGAGTTCTCTGTGAACAAATAGAAACCGAATTATTTGACCAGATCTTTGCTATTGTGGCATAATATATAAAGAAAACACAAAGAGAATGTGTGATACACAATTTATTCTTCAGTTTGTAAGAAATGGAAGTTATTTTGATATACACAAATGCAAATGGACATTTTCTTACAGTTCTTTAAGAATATAAATGTATTTTGTGATCGATGGGAACACTGGCAGTTAAATCCATTGTTTCTCTCAGTTAAACAGCTTTTATTTTGCATTTATATGGCTACAAATACTCATGAAGGTCAATATGTTCATGTGTCTGCTTTTTACAGGCATTTTACTTGTGCCTCAAGATGCAAGTTTTTCTAGCATTTTGGGGAAATTAACATGTCTTTCCAAAACTTAAGTGTTGAGAAAAATCAGTTCATAAATTTGTAAAGTTGAAAACATGATTATAATTCTCCAACAGGAAATGCACCTTACTAATTAGTCTAGAGAAGTGCAAGGAATTTACAGGTATCTAGTAGAAAGCAAGAACAAGAAGCCTAATAAGTAGATCTGACGAGGCCTAACCTTACCACAGAACTGGGAAAGGCCTGCACTAGGGAGGACAGCCATGGTCCAGTTGGTTTTCCTTACAGTCCTTGTTAGGACAGTTGTCCCAGGCCCTGGTTTGCTGCTAAACATACAACCCAGGGCCCCTTTACCACCGAGCTTCATCTCCAGTCCTTTGTACTTTTTATTTTGATACACGGTCACCAAATTGCTAAAACTGGCCTCAAACCTGCCCCAGCCTCTGGAGTCACTGTCATTACAGGTGTGTGCCACTATGTCCTACAAATGTAGTATTCTTTGTACAAACCCTTAGTAAGGTTCTAAGAAATAAGTTTCAGGGAAAAAAAAAATATGTCCTTAATTAGGCTAGTCTGATTATTGATTTGAGGAGGACAAAAACCCTGTTAAAATACACAAATGTTACAATGACCAAATACTGTCTTAAATTTTTTTTTTTTTAAGTACTAGAGATTGAACTCACAGATGCTTAACCAGTGAGTCAGATCCCCAGACCTTCATTTTTAAAATTTTCTTTAGAGGCAGGTTGCTTAAGTCCTTGCTGAGTTTCTGAGGCTGGCTTTGAACTCACAATCCTCCTGTCTCGGCCTCCTGAACCACTGGGATTTCATACATGTGCCACTGCACCTGGCTTAGACTACAACTTTTATAACTAAATCAAAATTATTAAAATTTGAATATCCATATTAATGAGGCTAAAGAATAGTGAACTAGTTAAGAATGATTCATGATTTTCAGATTCTCTGATAATTTGGAAAATTCTATTTTTTCCTATCAGAATTCCAAAGGTCAATATCTGTCTAGGGTTAGGGGTACTGTGAAAATCTGTTGTTTCATTAGACTCTGTTCTTTTAGAGTATAGTTATTATTTTATTTTCAGACTCTCCTATTTGTCCTTAATTCTAATAATTTCATTTCCTGGGTAAGGGATTGTCCATTTACTATAGCACATGATCTTTTGGGGACTAACTTTCCTTCCTGTGGCCACAGTAACAAGGAACCTGACCCAAGTATTATCTGGATTCCTTTGTCTGGATTCTGAACATAGCAGAAAGAGATGATGGGCACATGGTCCAGAATATGGGTTCATACAGGTTCTTCCAAAGTCAATATTTAACAAATTTAATGTAAGCAAAAGCTTAAAACTGGAGAAAAAAGTTGGACTAATGCACAGATTTTGTATTCTTGAGAGATAACTGTAATGGCAAAGGGTGAACTGTATTGTGACTGTCACATTTCCTCCAGTGCCAAGAACGAAGACTTCCACCCTCCATAAGAACTTTTTATTAATCAAAAATGCACCTTTGGGAAAATGCATTACACATCTACTTTATTTAAAAGTTTGACATTATTATAATCTCTTTCTTATAGTATAAAATAAAAATTTCTCCATACAAAAGAAAATTACATTTTGTCTCTGTATAGATTCATTTTCCTTCCATTTTTTTTTTCTGAAAATGAAATAAAATGCCCCAAAGGATAACACCGAGCCTCAAGTCATACTTGTATATATAAAGTTATTCCACTGCTATCAGTGATTTCAAAAGTATGTTTGAACGATGAGTATCTCTCATTATAGCCTGACTATATCCATAATAACATCTCACTAAACAAGTTCCCATTAATACATTTTCTTCTGGAAAGACTGAGGAATTAAATTGAATGTGACCAATGGAAATCACTTTAGTCCATCTTGAATCTTACATTGACAAAAATCAGTTTAAATTCTTCATTCTTATTATCATTCATGTTTCATTAACTACTTCTCTCCTGAACTTTTCACATATTCCATTGAAAGCAACTATGTGTTGAATTCTATAGCTTTTGGTTAAATTTTATTTATTTTTATTACCTATGAACTCTATAGCTTAAAAGATGAAAATTTAATCTTAACTATTTTGGTTCTCAAGTATCCTTAAGTGTTACAGTTTGTCATGAATTTCATCTTTTCCTTCGTTCTATAAATAGTAAACTGAAGGCAAGTGCTAGATGAAAATTTAAACTGAAAAGGTATGTAGAAGCGATACCTGATTAAATTCTTGTCAGTTTAAATTATCCCTTTTGTCAGAAGTATGACTACAATGCCTTAACCATACTTCAAATTTAGAAAAATAAGATTAAATAAATTGTTAGAGCCATGTTATGTTTTTCAGTCATAACAGCTTTATTATGTTAGTCCTCTGAATTATACATCCTCTCCTTTCCTCTTGGTAGATACACATCTTTAAAGTAGCATGTGAAGCCTAATCTTACTGGGATTCCAAGTTTAATCTTCATCCTATATGTGGTGCCACGGGACTCAGCCTGTAGCATTCTAGCTAGTTTTTCTTGTATTTTACATCAGTATATTTTCCTCTTTTTGTGGGGTACAGGGGATTGAACTCAGGGTCACTCAACCACTGAGCCACATCCCCAACCTTATTCTTGGTATTTTATTTAGAGAGAGGGGCTCACTGAGTTTCTTAGAGCCCTCCAGTTGCTGAGGCTGGCTTTGAACTTTCGATCCTCCTCTCTCAGTCTCCCTAACTGCTGGGATTACACGTGTGGTCACTGTGCCAGGCTACTTTTCCTCTTTTTATCTCTCCAATTATGTGAAATTATTTGAAAACAATGATTATTATTTCTAAATCTCTTTCAGGTCTTACATTAAAAATGAACATATATTAAAAATAGATTTCAATGTGGAAGTTTAAGTATTAGGAAGTAGTAAATAAGTTTTTTTTTAATTAGAAAAGTTCTGAAAGACATAAATGATAATATAATTATTATTATATTAATAATTTTGCCAGTAAATTTTAACGACCTTTATTTGAAAATATCAGTAATAATAATGTTGGAAAAATATTTGCAAGTTTGTCAATGACAGGACTTTCTTTTATATAGTAAAATCTTAATATATTATTTAGAAAAATTTAGTAAATAGTTCAGTTGGAAATTATTGAAGGATATGAGTACTTTGGAAATAAAAAAACATAATTGGTCCTGTAATCCCAGAGACTCATGAGGCTGAGGTAGGAGGATTACGAGTTCAAAGCAGCCTCAGAAAAAATGAGGCACTAAGCAACTCAGTGAGACCCTGTCTCTAAAAAAAATATAAAATAGGGCCAGGGATGTGACTCTGTGGTTAAGTGCCCCTGAGTTCAATCCCCTGAACCCCCCAAAATAAATAATGATAAAATAAAATAACTGGATCTTCAGCACATAAAAATGGTGCTTGTGGTCAGTGTTAACAAAAGTGAACCTCAATCATTTATAAAAGGTAAGCAGGATTCTAGAGATTTTCTTGTCAGTAGTGCTAATGAAATTGTGATCATTTCAATGATCATGAAGTTGAGGCAGGAAATAAATACAACCATTGTGTTTAAAATCACTGTCCTTCAAAACTGTTCTTTTCTTTCTAAATTAGTATTAGGAAGTAGAAATTAAAATTGAATTTTTGATAGGGAAGGCTTTGCAAGCTGATGTAATAGGCGATATTTTCTTGTCACTAAAGTCTTTATTAATGCAAAAGAAGTTTATAATTTCAGAGCAAACAACCAGAACATTTATAACTTTGGAGCAATTGTCAGAAAGTGAGGGTATAAGGTTTGGGAGTGTGAGGGTAATGTAGGAATTTTAAATAGTTTGGTCAAGGTGCACAGATGTAGTTTTTTATATGACATATTTAGCATAAGACCAGTACATTATAGGAACTCACTGTTTTTTGACCATTTAACAGATTATTCAATAGGATGATCATTTAAAATGCATTTGAAATTGACATACTGTGTATAATTCCAGATTAAAAATTAAACAATTTAAAATGGCAGTATCTTACTTTTATTTATTTTAACTCTTTTGGAGCACTGTTTTTGAAGGCGATATGTTGGGACTAATGACATGTTAACTAACTCAGGCTGACTTCTTACTTCCTGGCGGGTGAGGAAGATCAAGGCCTCAAAGGAGGTTTCAGTAGTTAATGTCAATAAATCGGACCACAGTCAGGGATTGGTTAACAACAGTTCCGCCAACGAGATCAGCTCGTGCTTGCCACATAGTCCTATGGGACTCTCACCTGTATGAACCCCGTGCCTTGCTGACCTTTAAGCTGATTGGGTACCGCCTAGCCCCCACCCTACATGAAAGCTGTGTGACTTCCTCAATAAAGGAGTTCCTGCTGTGACTGATCTCCCTGAGGAGTCTGATTGTCCTCCGCCCTGAGGGCTGGGTGCAGGCGGTATCCCGGGCTGGCCTTGTTGGGGAGTGCTCCCTTCCCTTGTCGCTGGTGGAGAAGAGCAAGGGGGCTTAATACCCAACAGCATAGAGGTAAGGAAGGAATTTGGGGATAGAACAATATAGGAATAAACTAAGTATCTTTTGGACTCAAAGGGAATAGTTTGCTTGAAAAGAGGTAAGGTCCTCTCTCTGACTCAATGCTTTTGGGGTTCCTCTTCCCCTCCTCTCTCAACTTTTCCTACATGTTTTTCTTTTCTGTTTTCAAAACCTTATCTACCCTATCTTCAAATAGGAAATTTAATTTCAAGAAAGGATTAGGAGCAAAGGACAAATATGCAGTAGCTCTATCTTGGATAGCCTTCTGTCTTCACAGTAGGACATCGGGGAATGTAAATGGAGAATACTGAACCCCACAGATCCTTCAGAGATCACCATTGGCAGTCTCCTCAATTCCAATACCCTGACGATAAGGTGTGTACGCCCTACCTTGCCATAGCACAATCTATGACTTACTTTAGCTCAAACTCACCTTTTTTTTATTGATAACTTTCCACCCTCAAATACTAACATTTTCTCTTTGTAAAGAAAGCATTAAATACCATGTGTCTTTTTCACAAATGTTCCCTTGTTCTAATAAAAGAATATTTCACAAATGAAAGCAATTTAACACATGATATTATGGAAGGTCATAAGGGAAGTATCACCATGTCCGTTCCAGTCTTGTGCCTGCATTTCTGGGAGACATGGGGATCTTTTCTGCTGTAGTCATCTCCTCATCAGTGCACTGCTCCCTACAACAGCATGTTGCAGGGTTAACAGTTTTTAAAGCAACACATAATTTTGTGCGCATCTCTGCCATATTATTACAATCTGCATTCTGTTTAAGGTTTAATTTTAAAAATAATTGCCTCTTATTAAAATCCCCCACATTACATTATTGCTGGTCATGCAGAAAATTACTTTGCTGCAGGAAACAAAACCATCCAATATAATCTTTTCTCCTTATAGCAGAAGAGATAATTGGATTAATCATAAGTCAAAATCTGCGAAGTAGAATGCTTTGTTGGCTAAACTGAACGATGCCTGTCATTTAGAGATGACAGATAATAGAGCATTATTGAGTTTGATAATCCAGTGAAACTAGTTGCCATGATAATGAGTATTTTTTTAAAATATTAGGACGTGTCTAACACCTATTGAATATGAAGAGAAGCTGTGTTAGTCTCTTGGGGACCTAGTTGAGTTGTAAAGATAATATCTTGTATTCATGTCGGCTTAGGCCACTTGTACCTCTGCTTACCTGACACTATTTTATAAATGTTAAAACTCTTGACAGAGGTATCTCTCATTGTGAATATTTCAATGACCGAGCTTATTGCATGACTTTGAGTGTAAGAATGGCTCATGAATCTTAATACTACCCAGAGAATTGACTATGCAGCATTTCTCTTTGTATTCCTTAGGATTAATGGTTTTAAAATGTACTTTAAAAATCAATGCCTCTTTTTAATTTAGAAATGCAATAAAATACAGATTTTAACAAGTATCATAATTTAAGACTCTTTGGGTGTTATCAACATGAAATTTTAAACATGAAAGAAATTTTAAATTATTTCTTATTATAAATGAAGAAAATAAAGTTTGGAGGCACTACATTATCTATGGACACACTAAGAGCATGTTAGCCAATGCTCACTTAAAAACTAAGTGCAACCTAAGTGAAGTAAGCCAAAGCCAGAAAACCAAAGGTCAGATGTTTTCTTTGAAATGTGGATGCTAATTCACAATAAGGTTGGGAGAGATAGGGAAGAATAGAGTTACTTTATATTAGGTAGAGGGGAGTGAAGGGAGGGGAAGGGGTATGGGAATAGGAAGTTAGTAGAGTGAAATAGACATAATTACCTCATGTACACATATGACTGCATGACCGATGTGATCCTGCAATATATATAATCAGAAAAATGAGAGATTACACGCCATTTGTGAATTATCATCAAAGTATAAATGTATTTTACTGTCACATACAACAAATTAGAACAAATAAAAATTTTTTAAAAACTAAGTACATAACCATAGTATGTTTAGATAGTAACCATAAGATGAGTCACTCAGTATATTTAGACAATTACAGAAGGACTTTTAAAATTAATCTTCTGTTTTATTTATGTATAACATACACAGAGAAAAATGTCAAGTATATTATGCAAAACAAACATGCTGAAGTGACTAGCACTCTGGTCAAGAAATAGAACTTCACCTGCACCCCACATAGAACATCACTCTCTCCTTCCCTCCTGATGGCTACTTCTCTCTCCGCCCCACAGGAAAGGACTGCTTGACTTATAAAGCCATGAGTTATCATTATGTACAGTGTACCTTTTGTGCATAATTTTCTCAAAAGATATTTGTGAGATTCATTAGTGTTTAAGTATGTAGTTATAGTTCATTGTTTCATGGTTGTATAATAAAACATTATATAAAGTATGCCTCAAAATATTGATTCTACTACTGATGGTTTGCTTATGTTATTCTGACATGATCACAAATTTGTTGGTAAACATTATCATACATATATTTTGGTAGCCATGATCATGTGTTTTAATTATGTACCCCAGAAGCAATGAAAATGAGTATTTTCAAATAATGTAGAGAATGCCAACTGGTTTCCCTGTGTAATTATGCTAACTTGCAGTTTGAAAACAAATGTATGAAAGTTTCCATTCCTTCAATTTGTTGCTAAAAACCAATATTGTTAATATTTTGAATTACATATTTTTCCGGTATTTTGTATGCCTAAGTATCTATTTAATATCACCCAGAATATATACCAAGTTAGATAATATTTGAAACATAAATATACATTAACAAATTCCTGTTAATAGAAACCAGACAACCTCTTAATTGTTGCTTTTAGGTCACTCACATTTATAGTGATTATCATCATAGTTGTATTAGTGTGTAACATCTCCATAACTGTTTTCCAGTCATTCCAATTCTTCTTTGTTCCTCTTTTCCTGCCTTCTCTGATTTTAACAGAGGATACTATCTGATTTTATGTTCTCCATTAGCATATAAATGATACTTTGGAAAAAAGTTATTTGGTAACTGCCTGGTTTTTATAATATATATTCTTAACTATTATACTACTAGCATAACAACTTTTTAAAATATCACTTCCTTTGTAGTATAGACACTTTATAATTAGTATTCTAATTTTAGTTCTGGAAATTTCTTCAGATTTACTTTCAGCTTACTGATTCTTTTCTCAGTCATATAAGTCAACTACCAAATCATGGAAGACAACCTTCCTTTCTTCTAAAGTTCCTGCACCATGGAAGTTCTTATCCTTAGAATTTTTCATTTCTCTTTTTACATTATACATCTGTTTTTTTTCCTACTAGAATCCTTATCATAAAATTCATAGAAACAAAAAGATGTACCCCATTTGTGTACAATGAATCAAAATGTAGTCTGTAAAAATAAAAACAAATCAGTCAATTTGATTTCTCTGAAAGATGAATCTAACCACTGTGCTGCATCTGAACATGGTTTTGATTCTTGTTTATCCCTTCAAAATATGCATTTTGTGTTTTGGCATGCTTTGTATTTTTTCTTATTTATTTATTTATTCAGTTTTTGTTTTGATCAAAAGCTGAACATATTGTTTGGGGTAGTAAGAACTGAGGTTAGGTGACCTTTAGTGTAAGGATTTACATTGGGCCATGTTTATTTGCTCTTGTTTTAGGTTTCTAAGGCTTTTCTAATTCCTCTACTGTCCTCTTGATTCTCTCTTTCCTGTTGTTATAAGTTTCCTGAGGTTCCCACAATGAGATTCTGTGTCTTGTAGCTTTTTAAACAGAATTCATTATTATGCTGGAACTTCAGTGGTGTGGTGGTAAGTTGTGACATGGAGGTAGGTTTTATGACCTTTGAATTAAATCCCTGTGTTTTACTGGGTCTATGTGCTCAGTCTGCAACTTTTATGTGTCTTCCAGTAGCATATTGTTTTTATTCCCCTTTCCTCCCAATATCTCTTCCAGGCGTAATGTCCTTGAAACCTTGACCCATGGAACAATGTTTTTCCCCCTTTAATTAGGCAGGAAGAGCTAGAGGAGATCAGAGAGGAAGAAATGCCCTTCTCTGAGCTCCGACAAAGTCACTACCCCTGAAGAATTGGTCCTTCTTTTAGAGTAGGTGATGGGTGCATTTCACAAATACTACTCTTGCCTTCCCTTTGACAGAAAACCTAAGAGGAGCTGTAAAACAAATGGGGATCTTGTAGGTAAATCAATGAAAGTGTACATCTCTTCCCTAAGTCTGAAGTCCCCAGGAATATTTTACATTCACAATACTCTAAACTCATATTACAATAATTCATCACAAATATCCTTTAAGGCACCATATTGATTTGGAGACTAAGTAGCTTCTTCTCTAGGAAAGCAGATTTGAATTCAGTATTTCTCAGGATGCCTCTGTATCTGGATTTCAGTATAGTTAGAATGGTCTGAAATCTCACTTTTCAGTTAGACTAAGAAATATTGATAGTAATTAGCCTCTCTCTCTTTCTCTTACTATTATGTTGGGAGTAATGACCTCCAAATTCTTTACATGCTGGAACTCTAACTGCAAGTATTCCAAAGTTCAGCTGTATATATTTGAGCCAACAATTTACTGAAATCAATTATACTAATAATACTTAGATTATTTTGTATTTTTTACATGGAGAGTCGTGCAATATGTGAACAGGCCTACTTTGCATTTTTCAGTTTGTGTATCTTTTTTTTGTACCCAGGCACCCATTATTTTACTGGTGAAAACATTCAAAAGAGAAGCTAGAAAACATTTAACTAGATACAAATAAAAACTTGAAATTTGGGGGGTGTAGGTAGAGCAGTGGAAATTCATAACTAGATAATTGGAAAAAGAACTAAAAGTCAATAATTTCAGTTTCTTCCATAAGAAGCTAGAAAAAAAGAAGTTTGTATAATAGATACAAGGGAAGGAAAATAAAATTAGAACAGACATCTATGGAAAAAAATAAACCAACAATAAAAGAAACTACCAAATCTAAAGGTTGCTCTTTTAAGCAAATTATTAAGTGTAATTAAATAGTAATGAGATTTTTCAAGGGAATCTAATGAAAGAGTAGACTTCATCACGTATCTAACAAAGTGCTAAAAAAATATAACTGAACAACTTTGTGATAACAAAGCTGGAAACTTAAGTGAAACTGGCAAATGTTTTAAAAATACAAATGATTAAAACTAATTCTAGGCTGGATGTGGTGGTACATTCCTGTAATCCCAGAAACTCAGAGATTGAGGCAGGAAAATCTTAAATTTGAGTCAATCTGGGCAACTTGAGACCCATCTCAAAATGAAAAAAAAAAAAAAAATTGGGAATGTAGCTCAATGGTAAGAGAATCCATGGGTTAAATTCCCAGTACCATAA
This sequence comes from Sciurus vulgaris, assembly GCF_902686455.1. Taxonomy (NCBI): domain Eukaryota; kingdom Metazoa; phylum Chordata; class Mammalia; order Rodentia; family Sciuridae; genus Sciurus; species Sciurus vulgaris. The sequence goes on from NC_136466.1 coordinate 153,935,217, forward strand.
TAAAGAAATAAGCAAATAAGTTCATAACTGATTGCAGGAGAAATAGTAAAATTGAAGTCTGGTATCTAGTAAGGGGGACATAATTGTTAATGGGAAACACTTTTCCACCAAAAAAAAAAAAAAAAATCACAGCCCAAATTGATGGACTTGTAAATTTAATAAATATTTAAAAAGTGAATAATATATCTTACTTAACAAATAGAGGAAAATGTTTATTTATGAGGAAAATGGAATCGTATTAAAATCAGAAAAATTATAAGATAGCATCGATCAAAATATTGATGTCTACATAGATGCAAAATCATAACCAAAATGTCTTCAGCACAATATTAGCTAGTTAAAACTAGTAATGCATAAATACTTACTTTGTTATGACCAAGTGATGATTTCTTTAGAAGGCAATATTTGTTTAATATTGCACCATAAATCATTTTAATTCACTATGTGCATTACAACAAAGAGTAAAAGGGTTTAGATTACAAGTAAAGCAGCAAACTCTATTTGCATTGGACAAACTGATGTTTAGAAACTCCCAAGGAATTCACACAAATATTGAATAATTTGAGAATTTAGTGGGTTCACAGGAAACTTTGTCAGCATAAAAAATTCTCATCTGTCTAAATACTACAATTAGAATTAATTAGGAAATAGAATAAAGTACCAATTTACAATAGCATTCATTACATAAAACACTGAGAGATACATTTAATGTAAAGTGTAAAAGTGCTAACTGAAAATTATAACACAATCCTATGAGAAATGGAAAGAAATCTAAAATACAGTACTGCATACCATATTCATTGACTGTGAGACATTCTTGTCCAGACAGAATAAATCTTATAAATATAATGAAGCCTGGGTTGAAGTCCAAGGAAGGTTTCTTACATATTGCCGAGCAGATGTTAACATTTATGTGGAAATGCAAAGGAAATAAATGATCCAAATAACTTGAAAAGGAAGAAGAGAGGTAGATATCTTTTACCTTTCATCTCAGTATTTCCATGCTGAGCTATAAGGTAAGGTAACAGTACAGGGATTATTAGTGTCAGGGTATAGATGTGAATAGAATGGCATAGCAAGTTCAAGACAGGTAGTCCTATATTTGTTGATTAGTTGTGTATCTTCTTCTGGGAAGTGTCTCTTCAGTTCTTAGCCCATCTATTAATTGGGTTATTTTTTTATGTGTGTGTAGTCTTAAGTTTTTTGGATTCTTTATATATTCTGGAGATTAGTGCTCTATCTAATGTGCAAGTGGTAAAGGTTTTCTTCCATTATGTAAGCTCGCTCTTCACCTTATTGATTGCTTACTTTACTGAGAAGAAGCTTTTTAGTTTGAATTCACACCATTTATTGATTCTTGATTTTATTTCTTGTGGTTTAGGAGTCTTGTTAAGGAAGTCAGATCCTAAACCAACATGATGAAAATTTGGCCTACTTTTTCTTCTATTAGGTGCAGGGTCTTTGGTCTAATCCCTAGGTCCTTGATCCACTTTGAGTTTTTTGTAGGATGAGATAGACGAGTTTGATTTCATTTTGCTGCTCATGGTTATCCAGTTTTCCCAGCATCAGTTGTTGAAGAGGCAACCTTTTCTCCATTATATGTTTTTGGCACCTTTGTCTAGTATGAGATACACATATTTATGTGGGTTTGTCTCTGTATCTTCTATTCTGTATCATTGGTCTACATGTCTCTTTTGGTGCCAATATCATGCCCTTTTTGTTACTATTGCTCTGTAGTATAGTTTAAGGTCTGGTATTATGATAGCTCCTGCTTTATTTTTCTTGCTAAGGATTGCTTTGGCTATTCTAGGTCTCATATTTTTTCAAATGGATTTCATGATAATTTTTTTCTAGTTCTATGAAGAATGACATTGGGATTTTTAATAGGAGTTGTATTAAATCTGTATATTGCTTTTTGGAAGCAAGACAGTTTTGACAATATTACTTCTTCCTATTCAAGAACCTAGGATATCCTTCCATCTTCTAAGATTATCTTCAATTTATTTCTTTAGTGTACTGTAGTTTTCATTGCAGAAGTCTTTTACCTCTTTTGTTAGTCCTTAGGTATTTGGTTAACAGTTCACTGACTTTTATCAAAGGTGCCAAAGCAATTCAAAGAAAGAAAGAAAGTCTGTTCAGCAAATAGTGCTGAGACAACTAGTTTCAGGAGGATAAAAATAAATTAAACCATGAAATTAATTCAAAATATTCAAATTTACTAAAAATGATTCATAGACCAAAATGTGTAGAAAATAAGGATTAAAAATTTAAAAAACAAACTGCTTAAAAAAAGATAAAGAGAAATTATTTGTGGTTATAAATAAATGTGTATAAAGATAATTGTATAAAAATGGTTTTTAAAAATTGAACCGTTGATCCTACTGCAAATTATAAGAGGAAAATGAATTCAAAGGGGTAGCTGAAATTCAAATGAGACAGTGATGAAGCATCCCTGTCAGAAGATCTAAAACAAGGCATAAACTACAAAGATAACCATCCAGTTGGAAAAAAATAGAATAAAATAAGGTGAGTTTGATAGCAGAAATTTAAAATAGCTTTTAAAATATATGAGATGAAAAACAGTGTGAAACATTGATTTAGCCCAGAGGTAATTTTAAACTATACCTATTCTGTTTAAAAACAAAACAAAGCATAACCTGCACACCTGAATAACTTGTGGAACTGACCCATCCAGCAATATTTTTGTGAAGAAGCAGGGACCCTCCTGGTAAAACACTGCTCTGAAAGTAAAAATGTAAGCAAAGCAAGCTTATTCTAAACACATGGGTTAGTGCTAGAGATGATGAATTTTTAAAAATTTTACCTATTTTCCTTTTTATGGGTGTAACATAATTATATTTAACAGTGGGATTCATTGTTTGAGAAATTATTTTTAATTCAGCATTGTGCTTATAACAAATTATCTTATCATTTATGACCCATGGGTCATGCATGAATATTGGAGGTCAAACTACAAATTTGGATGGACAAACATAAAATACTGCCCTGTGTTCTCTACAAGTTATTACAGGACAAGCAAACTGATCTATAAAAATTCAGTGGACAAGCACACAACTGAGGGAGGAAGTTTTTTCGTGCTCTGTAGAGTTGTTCAGTAGCACACTGAATCCTAGTAGCAATGTGCCTCTGAGGATATGGTGTGTACACCTGGTAGCCAAGACAACTAGGTTACTCTGGAGAATCACTTCTTTGTTTTTAAAAGATTATTTGGTGGTTCTTCATGGGATAAAATTTCCAAAAAACCAAAAAACAGGCTGAAGTACCATAAAGGAATTAGTGGTTATTTAATGTTATTTTGGAACTGAATAAATTTTTCAGACAACAACAAAGGAATTGTTCATGTTGGAAAGAGTAGACAAAATTGTTTGTTAACAGTGATAAATGGTATGGGAGTATGAAAATGAATTTCAATTAAGTAATATTAATATAATATTTATTTCTAATTTTAGAAGTCTTGGAGGTAATATTAATTAATCAACCTTCTGTGTCTTTTATAGCTATGTGAGAAGTAGCAAAGTGGTACTTCCAAAGATTCTTTATGTGTTAATTATATGCATAAATCTGCATAGTGAGGTTTTTGCAAGTGTGTATTCACTGGGAAAATTTTCACAGGGTCCTATTCTCCTGAACTCTACTTCTTTACATTAATGATGATTGTTCCAATTTGTGGGCAACACATTTTTCATCGATTCAATTTCATGTCCACTAGCCAATGGATATATCTTGACTATTCTTTTTTCCTCCCTACTTCACTACACAGTTGGATATGAAAAAAAAAAAGCCTTTCTTTGTTTAGTTAAATTAGCACTTCCATATAATATTTTCCAACATTGAGATAAGTAAAATATACTTGAAGTCTCATGTTGTATTCATCTTATGTCCAAGCAAATTCATCAATTTATTTTTAAGATTTCCATTGTTACCTTTCTTTAAATATTTTTTTGGTTGTAGACAGACACAATGCCTTTATTTTATTTATTTATTTTTATGTGGTGCTGAGGCTAGAAGCCAGTGCCACACACATGCTAAGCAAGTGCTGTAATACTGAGCTACAACCCCAGCCCTCCATTGTTCTTGTAAATTATTATGTTTTATTTCTAATGTGGGTCAATTACCTTTAAATTTTGAGAGAAATTTATGTCACAGATGTCATGTCTCAGCAAAGTATATATCTGTATGTGTAACATTGTGGAAATGAAATATTTCAAATGAACCTTTCTGGATTTAAATTAATTATTGATAAATTACAGATATCCTTTTATTTTTTCATAATTTAATTACGATGAGTTTGGGGGAGTACTTTGTACAAATCTTAGTAGTAATTTTAGTGACTTAAAGTGGCATATTTTTCACTAAGAGAAACCTTTTCTAACTCTCAGAAACTCAAACAAATGCAGAAATTTTCAAGTATTCACTCAGAGTTAATAAAAATTACAATTTGTGTTTTAACGACATGCTAAGAAGAAGTTCATATTATAAAAATAGATATAAATGATAAAAAGTAACCACCTTATATTCACTAACATTTAATGCATTTTGTTGAAAGTATAGTTATATACATTTACCTAAATGCAGAAATTCCTAGAGAAAAATTACTAAAATGCTAAAATGCTGACAATAACCACTTATAAAATAAATTAAACATCAAGAATTTGGAGCAATACTACTGTATTTTTTGTCTGTTTGGTACTGGGGACTCTGGAGATTAGCTATGAGCCCTGGTTTTCCCCATCAGGGTGCCAGAGCTTGGGGCCATAAGTATTGACAATGTGCTTTTCACAGGATGCTTCTTTATTCTGGTGACCTGGCTAACACATAAGTGCTCAAACCTGATAGGAGTCTCTCTCCAAGATAAATATTTTTTGCTGGAAGATGGCCTTGTAGCTCTTGACTGACCTGTGTCCACTTTATTCCTGCAAGAAGAGGCACTCCCTTGGAGAGATCTGACCAGGAACATTATTTATATATGTATTTGTTCTACAAATATAAGGTACTTTCCATCATTGCATAATATTAATTATAATCACATAATAATAACAACCAATTATTATTACAATGTACTTGGAATATCTCTTCCAATAATGTTTCATATTTATTCACTATTTCAGTCGCCACAGAAACATATTTAGTATTAATGCAGTTATGCATCCCACGCCAAGTTTTTGGTGGACATGTTATCAGTCAGCCTGACTCCCAGCCCTCTGCCCTAAATAGTATACATGCTACTTTATCATGGAAAACTAAAATCAAATGAATATACAGAAATGTTATAATACCTAAACCCCAAGTAACACTGATAAAAATCATTTGTGCAAATTTATCTAAAGGATTCCTTTAATTTTTTTTTTTTTTTAAATAGCAAAGTATTCAGCTTAATTTATTCAACATAGCACAGTGCCTTTTCTTCATTCCCCTCATTTCTATGAACACCTGGGGCAATTTTCTTAATCCAAACTTTTGTCCAAGAGTATTGCTTGCATGGTCCACAAAAGGAGTCCAATCCACCAAATCATTTGAGTGTGGGGGAGTCAGATTCTCCCTCCTCTTACCCTTATTCCTTAAAGCGATTGTAGTTTTAAACCTAGTTAAGTGATTTTGCAGATAACAGATGGAATTTTCGAATTTCTAGAATGGTAAATGGGGAGATAAAGAGTTTGAAAGACCAATTTAGCCCACATAATTAAATTATGTCTTCTGATTTAGCATTAGAGGTGAGAATTTTCACACAGAGCTCTTTTAGAACTTAGGTGATGGAATAATTTTCAATATGTCAACTTGTCTCCCAGCTAGGCCTGTAGAAAATAGTTCTAGGCAAGGAATACAGGGATACTGCTCCAAATTCTACTCTTTAATGTGCTGAATTGTCTTTGAGATCAAGCAAGTCTACTGTTCAAAGTTTAGACTAATCATTGTGTTTATCATTTGCAAAATAAAGTGATTTTTGTTTTTTCATTTCCTCAAGCACTTTTGCAGTGACTTCTTAGGAGTGAAAGAATATTTTTTTCTATGCATACTGGCTGCTTTGGGTTTTCGCTGTGACTGAGGAGGGAGGGTGTTCTCTTAGTTTTCTCTTACTAGTGCCAGCCACTCAAAGTGTGAAGAAATTATCTTGCTTGATTTTATTATTTTATATTTTTCTTCAGGGGACTATTCCAGATTTTTTTGCACGTTGAGGATGAATCTCTATCTAAACACGTCATACATTATCTTTCCTAAATAAGATGTTATGTAGCTGCCAAAGTTCAAGGACATTAAACTATAGATATTTTCCTTCCAGATTATTTTGGGTTCTATATCATCCCTTTTCCATGTTTGAGCAACAAATTATAGCTAGTAAGTTAACATTGAGCATGGCCAGCACATGTTTTCCAGAAGCAATAATGTGCTTCAAAGAAGCCTGTTTCATAGCAGAAACAATTAGAGTAAGAACAGAATATTCAAGAAAATGGAACATATATGCAACCAAGTATTAAATAGGGAAATAACAGGAAATTTTACCTGAATGGATATTTATACTCCTTCAAAAATTATTTCCTCTAATTCTGAGCAACAGCCTTCTTCTAACTAAAGTCAATTCTTTGCCATAAAATATCGGGGTCTTAAGCCCCTTTGCTCTTCTCCACCAGCAACAAGGGAAGGGGATACTCCCCAACAAAGCCAGACTGGGATAGGTAGGGCTGACTGACCACCTGCATGCAGCCCTCCGGGTGGAGGACAATCAGACTCATCAGAGAGACAAGTCACTGCAGGAACTCTTTATTGAGGAAGTCACACAGCTTTTATGTAGGGTGAAAACTAAGTGAGAACCAATCAGCTTCAAGGTGGGCAAGGCACAGGGGGTTCATGCAGGCGATAGTCCCATTGGACTATATGGCAAGCACGAGCTGATCACGTTAGCAGAACTGTTGTTGACCAATCCCTGAAGGTGGTCCGATTTATCGTCATTAGCCTTTGAAACCACCTTTGAGGCCTTGATCTTGCTCACTAGCCAGGGAGTAAGGAGTCAGCCTGAATTAGTTAACGTGTTATTAGTCCCAACAATAAAACAACCTGGTAATTTTTATACAAGGAGTATTCCTGAATCAATTTGCTTCCTCAAATTCTAGGAGTAAACTTCTATTCCTTGAATGCATAGTACCCAAGGAATGTACTTGCTACTCATTTTCTTCTCTTACCCCTGTCTCAGTTTTCTGGGCTCCGAATATCTTGGGTCTTCCCCCCGGATTTTGTGTAGTCACCAACATGGACACAGATCTGCTTATAGGTTCAATTCTAAAGTTGGATATATTTATTGTTGAAGAGCATACTTACTGAGGTCCACTAGCTAATTTCACTAAGAAACCTATGGTAATTATAATATTGTCATAATTCACTTTCCATATTTACTGGATAATTGTCTTTGTATTGTCTTTGTTCTGAGCGTGATACATGCTGTTTCTATACCAGTATAATCCTCTAAGAGTTGTCATATCTGGAACAAATGTAATTTATGGTTGATCTGTGAAATTTACTGCCACGACTGGAGGTCATTGTCTACCTCTAGCCTCATCAGACTTATTTTTGCCTTTTTTAAATTTTTTTTTTAATTTTTATGAAATCCAGGATTTGAGTCCCATTGCTACAGAAAATGATTTGTAAAAGTATTCTGAAACTCTATGAAAGAAACAAAGACAATACAAAATACAACTCCCACTCTGTTTCTCTATTTCTTTTTTATTCCCCTTAGAATTGCGTTTGCAGAATTTCCTGGCTGGGTGCCAGTCCTATCCTAAGGCACTTCAAAATGCTCTTGACAATGCTGTTCATTCATTATGTGAATACAAAAACAGTGAGCAAAAGAAGCTTGAAACTTAGCTCAGTGATAATTGCTTTTTTATTTTCCAGAATGTTTCTTCACAAGTAGAGCCAAATTTCACATCCTGATTTCTCTTTAGCTGGCTATAATCGACTGTTCTCTGAACAGTGCCTTTCTAGCTGGGCATAGAAAATGTTGACTGTGCCTATCCAATCTCATTGTTAGCCCTGTCATCACTGGGTGTTTTAATCAAATATTTTTTATTATGATTTGTGAATTTTTACTTAGATATTCAAAAATTTCAACAAGACACCTGTCATTTCCAGTAGAACTTATGAATCGTCATAGAAAATGTATTTTTTAGAGTAAACTCTACTAAGTCAGTATAATTCCCTTTTCAATTTTTGAATGTTTACTTTTACTCTGTTATTCATATTTTATATGTTAATATTTCTACAATGCAACTGAAAAATATAGAATAATATTTTATCCTTTCATTAGTTTAATTCCATTTCAAATTTTGACTGTTACTCTTAAGCTATCAAGAGTTTGCTCTTCTGGGCAGGACTATTACCAAGGTTCATTATCTCAGGTTAAAACAGACTTAATATTTGTTGAAATACTGTGTTCTAATGTCAGTTTAAAATAATAAACTTTTGAATGCAATTTTAAAACTGTTTATGTCTACATGTTATTTTGGCTTCATCATCTACATTGTCATGGATAGCCACCACCCTCTGTACCATCTGCATGTTGCCACATTCCATTCACAATGACCAGTTGTTAAGAGTAGTCCTTTCCTATGCCATTCTGTAGCACTGATGTATTTTGAGCATTTCAAGGTAAGTGTGCCCCCTCAACTAGTTCTCCATTGCTGCAGTTATTAATTGTCATTACTTGCATATTTAAGTAACTGATGATGTCATTTGTCATGCTTTAATGTCATATTTTATCTATTACTTGAGAAATATTTTAGTTCTTATAATAAATCTAGAATGTTTTCTTATAATTTTAAAATTTGTTCTAATTTGTTGTAAATGACAGTAGAATGCATTAGACATTTTGGTAAATCATATAAATGGAGTAGAATCATTTTTCTGATTATACAAATTATAGAATTTAGAATATTTTGAGTTTAATTGTTTAAATACCCACCTGAGTCTTCAGTAGAGTTGTAATTATTATGTTCATTTTGTTTTAGTTTCCATACAATCAGCTGAAGAAAAAGAAAAATCATTAAGTGTCATGATGAAATATGCATGTCCTTTATGTCAACATGTAAATGTTAAATATTGTTTGTAACCTGAGATCATGAAATTCATGGTTTGCTTTTAACAAAGTAGTTTGTTGCCTTAGCTCTTTCAGTAGGGATACTTTAAAACAAAAAGTATACTTCAAGAAAAATTTAATATTTTTTGTTTTTGCAAAGTTTGCTATTTTTAAGACTTTCAAATATGTATAAGAAATATACCAATAAAAGTTCCTTTGAAAACTCCCTGAGACAATTTTGAATTAAAATGCCATGAACTTTTCAGGTCATGCTTAGAAACTACTATATCTATGCCAAAAGGTGTCGGGGACTTGGTCATCTGGTAATTTCTTTTTCTAGGAAAACTGGACTGAAATTTGTCATTATATTTTGTTATATAAAGTACTGAAAATGCTCCGAACATTTAATTTTGAGGAAATTTTGTTTATGTTTCAGGAAGGGAGAGAAAATGAAAATCTACAGAACTTGATGTTGTCCTTATGATATCTTTCTTCTGATTGTAAGTAACAATGCTAGTTATTTTAATATTTCTAACTTTAATAGGAGAATTTTCTCAGTGGCTTAAACAAGGAAATATGATTATGTACTATCACTGTTCATAATTTCTGCCCAAGTGGAATTGGTTAAGAATAGAGCATTCTTTCCTTAGAAGCTGACATCATGTTAGGCTTCTCTGCTGGGTAGGGAGACTCTGTTCAACGGACACCTTAACTCAAGTCTAAAGGCATAACATTCTTTTGTATATGTTTTTCTTCTAAGTTTTATATTTCTTTGGTACCTAGCTAAATTCTTAGAAATTCATTTCCTTGTTTTAGACATTTTTATAAAAAAAAAATCCATTCATAAATTATTGTGTCTTTACTCACTTGATAGGAGCTTTATTGATGTACTATCTTGAAAGTAAGAACTGACATTAGAAACAATGCTAAATAAATATTTGATATTTGAGATGAGAAGTCTTCAAATATGATTGCTATTATATTCCTCCTTCCTGGTATGCACATTCCACTCCTCACTTAAAAAATGAGTGTGCCTATCTTTCCTTGATTTTGTACCAAATTGTGTCAGTTTCTGATGAATAGGATGTGACAACAGAGTTTCACTTTTATGGAATGCAAGAGCTGTGCTGTGTGGAAACCAAACCAGACTACTAAATGATTAAAGACATACGAGGAAAGGCATCAGAAGACCAAAGACCACCTTCGGAACAATCTCTGAGCTGAATGGAGTTATGGGTCAGATCCAGGGAAGTCCAGCAGAAGTTCAAATTTGAACCCCACACAATTCGAGGCATAATGATAAACAAAAAGTTATTGCAATGCTTTGGTTTGTTAAGCAAAAACAAATGATAATATAGTATCTCAGAAATCCTAGTAAACATTCACTATTACATTTTTCAGAGATTTGAGTACTCAGGAAGGATTCATCAAGCTTTCTCACTGCTCAGATATTCTCCTTTTTTTTCTTCTTACAGAAACATTTGTCTAATGCTTAACTTGTTTAAAAGTCTTATGTAAACCTTCTGAATTCTATAATGATTTATGCTATTTACTGTATTTACTATATTAGTTAAAATATATTGCCTGTTTCTTGTGGGCACAGCAGGTGGCATGCTAATCTCATGCTTGTAAAATTCAGTAAGATATACAGACCGTCCGGAAAGGAATGAATTAGAGGCTTTGGAGGACCTCAGCAAAGATGTCATGGCATGTCAAGATAATACTTCAAGAGTTTTTGTGCCTAAGGATGGCAGCAGTGAGTAGTAAAACATGAGGATAACAGTGCCCCAATTTGTGAATTACCCAGCCAGAGAAAAGTCTTCTAAGATACCATAAAATCGTTGAAGAATATCTGCAGGCTTATATCCATTGCCCACATCAGATGATTAAATGTTCAATGAAATGATTCACATCTCACTGAGATTCAGATGAATTTGCTTTATTAAACCTTTTCTACTTTTCTGGAGGTTTTCCAGAAGGTCAAGCTAAAGTTGGACAGGTGCACAGGAGCTATTTAATGAAAGACTTGCTCCACCATCTTGAAAATCAACTCATCTGGTTAGAGACAGACAACTGTCTTTTGAACTTGAGGAGCCTGTGGTCTTCATCAAGCACAGGTGGACACTTCTTGTAATTGTGACTGTAGTGGATTTTCCAAGGGACTACCTTACACATATTGTCAACTACTCTTCACAAAATCAAGAGGTTGTGTTAAGAGGAAAGAGATAGCTGAATAGAGAAGGTCACTTTCTTGGCTTCTCCATGGAGTGAAATGAAGACTGTAGACAGACAGCATCTCAGCAAGGTGGGTGAACCAAAAAAAGAATAGGGTGAGGGGAAACTTTGAGGAATTTAAAATTTGACATTCAAAGCAGATATGGGACTTGGGAATCTGAAATCCCCAGCAGCACAGCCATTGCTAAGGCTGGGCCAGAAGTACCAGCCAGAGTGATCCCTCTATGAGCATAGTGGAGTAATAAAGGAATAAAAGGAACCTGGATTTTTAGAAGGCCCAAGGTATCCTGGAGCATTTAGAGATCAAGAACATTTCCTGACAAACCTGAAAGGCGCATTGCATAATATCTTTATGTGGGAAAGAAGCTGCTATATCTCCAGGTATAGTGTGGAGGAAAAAGAAGGAATAATTTTGCAGCAGCAGCTCGGGGGCTGGCAACTGAGGAAGCTGATTCCTGGCAAATCCAAGTTTGATCTGAAATAAAGGCCCAGTAAACACACATGCCATAAAATGTGCTTAAATGACCAGGAGAAAAGCAAACTCTGGGAGAGGTTTACACAGGGGACAAATGGTCATGGAAACCCACCTGGCTCTACCCTTCCCCCTCCAACCTGATGCTTGCAGGGCCAGCTGGAAGAGACACATCTGGTTGGGTATTCAGAAGGCTGTGGGCAGGAGACATTGAATTTGGAGACTGAACCCAAGACCAGGAAAAGTAGGGACTGCCGGTGACACAGTGGACTAAGAATTGGCTACTCCACCACATAAGTGGAACCCAGGGGAGATCCCACAGGTACAGTCTTTCAGGGTGGATTGGCAGTTACTGAGCCCTGGAGGTAGGCTGATTTAAAATCTCCAGACCAGTTGGCATTCAGTGAAGAACCTGGAGCCCGTCTTAGCCTAAACCCTGCCTCCAGGAATTCTACCCATAGGATTACCTCTCTCACTCTAGCAATCCAGAGCATGGAGCCCACCTGAAACTGCTGAGAAGCGAAGCTGAGAATCTTTTGAACTCAAATGAAAGAATTCTTTAACTTTTCTTTGAGAATTTTTTTCTCTTTTTTCTAAAAATTTCTCTAATTGTGACCTTAATAGTACATGGACATTTATACATACTAATTTTTACATCATAGTAGGAACTGTTTGGTTTAATGCTGTATATCTTGAATTGGTTACTTTTTGTCTCCCTCTAAATGGTGAAGTACTAGAATCCCTCAGGGATACTACAAGTTCACAAGGTAAAAACTCTACTACCTCAGATCTATACAGCTAGATTGGTAGACACAAATGACATGAAAAAGCAAGGAAACAAATTGCTCCAAAAAAACCAAGCTACTTCAATAACAGAATCTAAAGACACCATGGTGGAAGAAATCTTAGAGAAGGAATTTAGAATGTGCATAGTTAAACTAATCAGCAAAGTAAAGGACAACGTAAGGAGTGATATCAGAGAGAAAATACAGGAAATGAAAGATCATTTCAGTAAAGAGACAGATATTCTGAAAAAAAATCAATCAGAAATCCTTGTAATGAATGAATCAATAAACCAAATGAAGAATTCAATGGAAAGCATCAGCAACAGGGCTAGACCATTTGGAAGACAGTTTCAAGCAAAGAAGACAAAATAAATAATCATGAAAACAAAGTTGACCATGGAGAAAGCATATTAAGAGACTCTGAACAGAAGTTCCAAGAAATATAGGATAACCTGAAAAGACCAAATTTAAGAATTAAGGGGATAGATGAAGGCTTGGAGATACAAATGAAAGGAATGCACAAACTTATCAATTAAATAATATAATTTCCCAAATCTAAAGAATTGAATGGAAAACCAAATACAGGAGGCTTACCAGACCCCAAATATACAAAACTACAACAGACCCAAAACAAACACATTGTTGCGAAAATACCTAACACAGAGAATATGTGCAGAATTTTAAAGGCAGTCAGAGGAAAACAGTGGGTAGCATTTACAGGGAAAGCAATCTGGATCTCAGCTGATTTCTTAGCACAGATACTTAGAGCTAAAAAGGTCTTGGAATGATATATAGCAGACTCTGAAACAAAAAGGATACCAACTGAGAATACTATACCCAGCAAAGTTAAGCTTCAGAATTGACAATGAAATAAAAACCTTCCATGATAAACAAAAGTTAAAAGAATTCACAACTAGAAAGCCTGCACTATGAAACATTCTCAACAATATATTTTATGAAGAAGAAATAAAATATAAAAGTGAACACCAACAAAGAGAGGAACTCCACTAGAAAATAGTCAATCAAAGGAGAAACCAATTCAAAGTAAAACCCAGAAATAGAAATGGAAGGGAATAAAAATCATTTCTCAATAATAACATTGAATGTAAATGGCCTAAACCTGACAAGCAAAAGACATAGACTGGCAAATTGCATTGAAAAGTAAGACTCAAAAATATGCTGTGTTCAAGAGACTCACCACAGGCTGAAAGAAGGTAAAAGGGTGGGAAAAAAGTATCCTTCACATGGATCTTGTAAACAAGCAGGAATTTCTACCTTCATATCAGATAAAGTGAACTTCAAGTCAAAGTCAATCAGAATGGATATAAAAGGACATTTCATAATGCTTAAGGGAATTATACATCAACAATACATAACAATCATAAATATTTTTGCCCCAAACCATGGAGCATCTATGCACATCAAACAAACCCTTCTTAGTTTCAAGAATCAAATACACGACAACACAATAATTCTGGATGACTTTCACATGCCTCTGTCTCCACTAGATAGATCCTGCAAACAAAAACTAAATGAAAACCTACGGAAGTAAAAAAAAATGATACAATTGATACAAATTAGACACAACAGATATATAGAATATTTCATCCATCAATGACTGAATACACTTTCTTCTTAGCATCATAGGGATCTTTGAGACCATGTTATGTAAGCTATTGCATATGTTGGCATGCAATTTTAATATTATCTTAGTATATTTTTTCCTCTGTAAGGTTATTTTGATAGTTCCCTTTAAATTGATATTAATTTTTGTGTTTTTTGGCTTGATTAGACTTGTTTCATTTTTATCAACTTTTTAGCTATATTCTTTCTTCTCTCTTTCATATATTTTTGCTCTTACTCTAATTTTTCCTTCCTACTAATTTGAAAATAATTGATTATTATTGTAGTTTCTTTCTTATCCATGTACTTTAAGTTATATTTATAGTGAGTACTGTTTCATCTGAGTACTGTTTCATCCCAGAGATTCTGATATTTTAAGCTTTCATTATCACTTAGTTCAAAGCACTTTTTATTTACTTTTCTTGACCAGTGAGATATTTAAAAGTGTGTCATTTAATTTTGAAATAGTCGACATGTGGGAACAGGGTTCTATATATTTTAATGCAGTTGATTCCTAATGTAATAAATCATGCAGGAAACACAGTCTGCACGATTTCAAAATTTTTTAAAAAGTAATGAAAATTTTTTTTATATTGATTGTATTGGTCACATGTATGTCAAAACATGTCAAAATTGATAAAATTGCATACCTCAAATATTTGCAATTTATTGTACTTCAAATCTGCTTCAATAAAACAATAAAGAAAAAGAGAAAAGAGAAAGGAAGTCACTACTGCTTGAACAATGTCCTCCCAAATATGCTATTTTCAGGTCCTAGTCCAAGTACCACAGAATATGAACTAATTTGGGAATAGGGTCTTTGAAGATGCAATAAGTTAAGTGAAGATGCAATCATAGTGCATTAGGATGTGCCTGTGAGCCTATAAGACTGTTGTCCTTATGAGAAGAATATTTTATAAAGTTTGAGACACAGGCCATCTGAAGATTGATGAGAGGGGTGAACTATCTGTAAACCATGGAACAAAAGATTACCATCAAACCACAAGAGGCCTGGTAGAGGCAGGTAGAATTCCCCTGAATTTCTTAGTGCACATAGTGCATTTAGTGAATTTCTTTCTGCACACACCTCAATTTCAGACTTGTAATAACCAGTACTGCAAAGCACACACACACACAAACTTTGGTGTTTGAAGCCACCCAGTTTATAATACTTTGTTACAGTAGCCTTAGGAAACCAACACCAAGATCAATCTCAGCCTGTATAACATAAACCAGAACAAGTACCCAACTACCCATCAAACTCACATGCCCCACATACACATGAAGACTAGTAACAGCAGTAGCATAGGGATTTAATCCTAGTCAACCCCTGCAGGTAAATGGTTTGTACGAATTGTTTGCAGAGACCATGGCTCTATGTTCAACTTCAAATATTTCTGAGAAATATTAAGAGTAAAAAAATGGAGTAGTTTTTGGAAAAAGAGATTATATTAATGAGTATTAAGGAGAAAGAATTTGAAGCTGCAGAATTTTACTAAGTGTTCAGGACAGAAATAATGAAGGGTTGATTTCATTTTGATGTTTTCCCCGGTTTTAAACTGATGCTGGCATTAATTCTTTGTGATTCTTGGGAAAATCATTTTACTTATAAGGAAGAAAATAATACTGCAGCAACTTTTTCACCGTGAATGAAAAATGGAAGTTCTTAAAGTCTTCTGGCCGAAAGGAGATCATAAGTATAATTGTGATTGTTTTATTTCAGGGAGAATGTGTAGAGCTTTAATTCTAATGTAAAAATTGGAGAGACAGGCTATGTCCAATATCAACATGATCACAATTATGGTCTCAATTTGGCTAGCACAAAAGCCAAATGGGGTTCTGGAAGTTATTTATGGACTATAAATAGAATTATTTATAGATTTTAAGACTGCAGCCACTAGAAGAGAACTGTGACTGACTGTATTTCTATCTTGAAAGATGATTTTAATTATAGCTGATTTGTACACAGCCATCGATTTGGCTTATGTGATCTCCTGAGTCACTGCTAATGCTGGATATTAAGACTAATTTGATTCTTTTCTTTCAGGGCCAGCAGTTTGATTTACTCTTTGCCTGGCCACCTGTATATTTAAATTACCTGGCATAGTATCACTCAATAAGCTTGGTTGTAAGCAGGTGGCTTAAAATTCAAAGGTTGAAGTTATCTATTATGTTGGTACCATTTATAAGGAGTTAATAGTGGAAGAAAATATGTCATGCTTTGTATTTATTTAATGATTTTATTGCAGAAAATATTGGATCATTAAATAAAAATGAATTAAGACTGTTTGTAAAGGAGTAAAATCCCAGTTATATGGGATAAGTTATATGCTCAAGAACATATAGTTGCTATTATCCTTGAATCTCTCAAACAACAAAACTAATATGTAGAAAGGAAATGTTCATTATATTCCTGGAAGCAATATATATTGCCTCTGGGGTGATTGTGCCTCTTCATCACACTGATAAAATGTGTCAAGATAAATTTCAGTCAGGAGCTATGTGTTCTCTTAGAGGGAAAGCATGCCTCCCTTTTTTGAATACATTAATTTATTCATTCAACAAGTGTAAAACACTAAATTCAAGCAATGTTTTAGACACTGAGGTCATAATAATAATTAAAACCACACATTCAAATAATATATTTCAATTAAAGGTAGAGATTGCATTTTTTTCAAAGTATAAACATGTTATATATCATATGGTGTTAAATGCCATAGAAAAATAACACCGCAAGGAAATGAATGCAGACACAATAAGAGATATGTCTTCCTAACAGAGGGTGTCAGGAATGGCTTCACTGAACAGGTAGTCTTTAAGTACACACTTTACCTTGGCCAGAAAGGCTTGCATAGAATGAATGGCATTAGCACAAATGAGAATTTTGATATTAATATGAGGGGCGAGTATAGGATAAGAGGAAGTCTGAACCCACATCCTGGCACTGTGCATTCTGACATGGACTAGTCTCCCCACATGATCCCCCATGTGGGAAATCATTAGTTGCGGCCACTGTGTTCTTGGATTTCCCAGAGGTGGTGCTAAGCTCATGGGATGCTTTACTACCATTGTTTCCCAGATCTTGGGTAATGATGAGTTGACCTCATTAGAGGAGATGGAATTGAAAACATCGTTCATAGCATGTGCCCTATATTCTAACAGACTTATTTTATTGATGCATATTCTGAGGGAATGAGTAAAAGAATGTACAATTGTTTAGGCCATTTGCCTTCTAAAAATTGGAGCAACCCCTTCCAGGCTTTCTTGCCTGAAATATGTCACAAATTTTAAACCTTGTTTCCTATGTAGATTTTATTGTAACCTCCTGTAAAATTTCATATTAGCACCGTAGAAGTTGATTTTCTGACAAGCAGGAAAACTTTTATAAACAGTAAGAACAACAAAATCAAAAGTGCATATAATGGATTATGCATGAATGAAGAACCACTGTCCAGTACCTTTAAAATCCAAGTTAGAAATTTCTGTATTTTCAAAAAATGGTTCCAAGCAACAATGTAAGATGCCAACAGAGTTGCAATTATCTTGTACAGGTTGAGTTTCTCGGGATCACATTGTTATAAGTGCTCACATTTTAGGAAAATTATTAATATTACATAAGTACTTAGAAGCATTTAGTTTTTCTAGTTAATGTTTGCATCCTTGGTTTCAGAAAGATTGCTGCTACGTCCCAAAGCCCAAACAAGAATGTGAGGTAATGCATATGTTAAAGCTTGATTTAGCCATTCTAAAACGTATCTTTCAAACTGTCAAGTCTTATGCCATAAATATATTATTATTTAAAAATTTAAATAATAAATTGCAACTTTTCTAAATCCAATTTGTCCTTAATGCCAGCATATTTCAGACTCACCAAAGAAAAAGATTAAAAAATTATTGGAAAATGACAAAATTTGCTACTTATCTGGTAACCTTGAATGCAACCAGGCAATAGATCTTACATACACATGTGTTACTCTAGCATTGTGAAAGGTGTGTAACTATAGCCATGGATCTACTTGATTACAGTTCATCTTAATCTGGGAATCAGCTATGAGTTATTCATGGCTCTATCACTTGGACCCAACAGGGTACTTCTAAGCTTTATTTGAATTAATGTTGGGCTGGATAACCTCAAGTCCAACAAATACTTACTAGAATCTTTCACTTAATGTAAAAGAAAATTCACTTTTTACAACAAATGCTAAACTTACAAACGATGTCTGCATGCATGCTCCTGAAAATAAATTCTGTAACAATTTCAGCAGCCAAGGATATACTCTATATATTTTATGGAGGAAAAATTAATATATGTTTGGAAATTGATATAAATTTCTTTTTGTATACTGGGAATCAAACTCAGGGCCTTGTGAATGCCAACAAGTGCCATCCCACTAAACTAAATTTTAGCCCCCTAAAACTCTTTAAAAAAATTCTAGAGACCTATTACATTTGAGACCTTCTCTATATCCTTATGTGGATTTATCTCCTATGTAATTTAATTCCCAGTTTTCTTATATTTTTTTCTCTACTCATTCATCTAAGCAAAATCATCAAACTCATTTCTCTCAGACCTCAGGACTGTATGATAGATAGATAGATAGATTGATAGGTAGGCAGATAGATAGAAATGGCATATGACATCTGAAGTTCAGAACACCTTTTTCATTTCTATATTCATGCATTTAATTGTTTGCTTAACAATTTCTACAAATTCCCTGTAGCAAAATAAAATTTACAGAAACAAAACAGAATACTTAGCATTCCTCTAACAGAAGATTGAATGAAATCATTAATGCCTAATTTCTTATTTTTCTTACCCCTCAAAAATCAATACATATTCTACATCATGCCAGTTTGATTTTCAAAAACTATCTTGAGTACACTCACATTTGAGGTCATCATTATATTTTTACCTGGGTTATTTTATTAACCTTAAAATATATGTCCTCAACTTTACCCAATTGGAACCCATTATAGCATAGTAAGAAACACTTTCTAGAAATTTAATCTGGATCATGTCAGTAAACCTTTAAACCCTTCAAGGGTTAATTAATTTTCCTGGAAAAATCTAACTTACTATGCACTAGTAGGTTCTGTATAATAGGACTCCTGTCTTTTGCTTTGTATTCATTTTCTGACATTCTATCATTTAAAGAATAATAATTTTAGCCTCATGCTGTTTTACTTGTTTTGAAATTTAAATACATTATCTATTCCATGAATAAAGTTTTAAGTTGAATATCATCACTGTATTAAGATATTCCCTCTTCAGCCCATTCTCCATCCTCTCAGTCATATTTTGCTGCTTCTTGTTTCTCAACCTTGAACAAGTTTGAGAAAATAATTCCAAAATTATTTTTTTTCAGGATGGAACAGCAATTGATCTATTATAACAAATTACTTATGTTGAAGGACAGTATTCTAAATAGTCAGTAAAAATCGTTGTTTCACATGGTGTGCCAAACACACTGACTTCCATACAGCTGAATTTCAAGGTAAGCTTTAAAATGATACCTAATTAAAATATAGACAAAATATAAAGAATAAATAAATTGATCTATTAAAATTTGAAATTCCATAATCAGACATTCAAATCAGTTCCTATATTTTTAAATTTCGGTAGTTAAGTGGCTACATATAAACACATTTTAAGACTAATTTGACATCAACAGTATAAAATGATGTCATTAACATCATGATTAAAACACCCAGCAGTAATGGATTTTGTAGCCGTGGCTTCTTTGAGGAAATCTCCAGTACTGGTAACACAAAATATTTATTTTTCTTGGAAGTGATCATTTTCCATTAATAGTATTATTCTTTTATAGTTTTCAAATTTCAAATAGCTGTCATTTCCTCTTCTAGCATGCATAGAAGCAATTCCTTCGTTTGACATACATGCTATGTTTTGAATCTAACGTGAGCCATTTAGCTCTGTTTCCTAAGTTCTGCCTGCAGAGGCACATCATCAGGGATTTCCCTGGACGTACAATTACAGGAGCACGTGGTCTAGATCCCTCACCTTCTATTCTCATTGTGATCATTGTTTGGTCATCACATGGCAAAAATTTACTTGCTTATGTGATTATAATTATTATTGGTTTCTCCTTAAGAAAGTAGACTCCACTGGACTAGGGGATCAATTATGATTTATTCATGGCTCTATCACTTAGACCCAACAGGGTTCTTCTAAGCTTCATCTGAATTAATGAATAAAGAATGTAATGTAAGGGTTGCTTTGCTTTATCTTCCCATGACTTCATTCTTATCTCTTGACAAAGAAACCTTTAAACTGTATCTCAAATTTACCATTGTTTAGAAGCCTATAAGTGTATTTCATTTTTGTTGTTGTGGTTGTACTGGCAATTGAACCCAGGGGTGTTTAACCACTGGGCCACATTTCCACCCCTTTTATAATTTTATTTAGAGACAGAGTCTCACTGAGTTGCTTAGGGCCTTGCTAATTTGCTGAGACTGGCCTCAAACTTGCCATCCTCCTGCCTCAGCCTCCTGAACCACTGTGATTATAGGTGTGCATAACTGCATTTCTAATTTTCCCTTTTATAAGTAGAGTGAACTGTTTTTTATCAGGAATCTTAATTCCATATATTCAAAAACAGAATTTTAGATGACTTTTTTTTTCCAATTTTACCCAAATAAAACTTTCCCTGACTTAAAAATTTTGAATTCTCTTTTGAACAAATTTTATGCAACAAAGTGTTTTTCTTAGTGTTTAAAATATATTTGTAGGAAGAATATAATGACATTATAAACCAGTTAACTTTTATTTATTAAGATAACGAATTTTCATAATAATTATTTTTAGACGAGGTTTGCACAAAATTCACTTTCAGAGACCATTCTTACACTTTGTTTTGATGGTTGTAATATAATTTCAATAAAGAAACATTATTTTCAAGCAACCGCTGTAATTTACAACTTTAGTTATGTAAAGAATAATTATATTCCCTATTTTTCTAATCCATATATTTTAATACTGTTTTTAATTTTACCTGCATTTGGTACATAATATAAGTATAAGAAGCTTAGTTTAACTTATATAAGGAATTTAAAGTAATTTAAATAGAACATACCAAATGTCAAATAGAAAAATTGAACATTCTCTTACACATAATGATATTGTTTTATTGTAGAATTCAGAATTCATATAATAGCATTTATTAAAAGCTAATGCCAAATATTTAATCCAAAAATATCTTTGTATCATAATATGCAAAATGGTGAACAAATGTAAAAGAAAGTCCAATACAATTTTATAAGATAAATATTATCTTCTAACAAATATTGAGAGATTTGCTATTAGTGAAACTCTAAAATTATATGATTATAAAATTTGCATGCTACAAATTTTTCTTTATCTCTTCTGCTTATGTGAGGAATTCTCTGAGCAGATAAGCAAATATTATGACTTTTGAGATTAAAAACAATGAAAACCTGAAATAAGACACTGAGTTGAGAGTAGAAAACAGTGTGTTCAATACACAATATCTAAAGATGGAGTATTTAATATTAGAATAACAAAGATATAGCTTTAGGGAGAAGAACATTGTAATGAATTTCAAATTTTTTATTCTTAATTGGACTTATCATATTCTTATTTGTTCAGATATTCCATGACTAAGAATATCTAAAGTGAAGTTAATATCCTTGTAGAAGGGAGTGAGAGAAAAAAAAATCATGACTTTGACATTGAACTTGTTGAGTTAAAGATTCTATCAGATATCATTTTGAAGTTGACTAATTTGTGGATTAGAGATTAGGGTTGAGAATTGAGAACCAGATGGCAATGAGCATTTTTAGTTGTCTGGGTGCTGTTATGGTTTGGATATAAGGCATCCCCCTAAAGCTGCAGTATTAATATAGGAATTTTCAGATGTGCAGTGGTTGGATAGTAGTGAGAGTCATAACCTAGTCTGTTCTAGTTTGAATGGACTAACAGAGTGGTAAATGGAAGCAGTGGGGAATGGTTGGAGGAGGTGGATCACTGGGTTATGCGCTTCCTTTCTCTGCTTCCTGGACACATAGTTCTCCTCACCATACCTTTCTGCCATGATGTTTCCCTGAAGCTGGGTCCAGTACAATGGAATTGACCACCAAGGGCTAAACCTCTCACACCATAAACCAAAATTAACTTCCTTCTCTAAGTTGTTCTTGTCAGATGTTTTGGTCACAGTGACAAAAAAACTGAGAAACACAGGTTCCCTGCTCTCCCAATTATTTTATATGCATTATTTCTTTCAATCTTTTAAATAATCTCATGCACTAAGCCCCATTATCCCATTTTAAGATAAACTTTTGAAGGGATATAGATATAAAGAGTGCTTCCCAAAGTTTGCTCCAAAGTTACAAAGTTAAGTAGTAACTGGTAGAGCATCCATTCAAATCCAAGTCCCACTTACACAAATCCTGTGTTAGCACCCCTGGACATGCACTGCTCAAAGTCAGTAGCAAGGAGAAATGAAGAAGTCAAAACAGCTCTGGGAAACATCAACATATAACATGCAGAAAGGAAAACCTACAAAGAAGACAGAACTTTAAGAGAAAAACCAACATAGGAGTCTCGAGAGAAAATGGAGAGTAAATATGCTATTTTTCAGTGAGCTTGATTTTGAAAAGAAGAAAGAGAAAAGGAGAAAGAATAGATCACACAGGATGTAAATAATGACCAGCAAAGGCTATGTCACAGGTTTGCAAAGAATTTGAGCCTTCAAGTTATGAGGTAGAGTGGGATAAAAGATTATCAGAAATGTTTCACCTTTTCAGGAAAGTTCCAAGTGTCCTCTGGCTCGAGCCAACTATCATCAAAGTGAGAACAGCAAGTGCTGGATGGGGCTGCCTTACAATCAGCAATCTGAGAAGGCAGGTTTCCTAGCAGCGATGGGTTTCTACATTTTTTGAAAATGAATCAATTCTGGTTTTTGAATAAAGCAGGACAGAAATGAACATTGACACAAATGCCTTTAATTTGCTAATGTTTATTCTAAAGGTTGCAACTGTGGATGGTCAAAATCCTTAAGCAGATTAAGCTTGATTTTTTTTTTCAGAATCTCTATCTCTATAATAGACATTTGATTATTTTTGCCTCAGAAGTTCTGTTTTCTAATATAAAGCACTAAAAAGAGAAAGGCACTTGAGTCCTATGGAAATTTTATGATTCTTTTTTCACAGGCCTATCTCTGATGCAGCATAAAAAACAAAAACCAAAACAAAAAACATCATTTCTGATTAGAAGAGCATATTTTTCTTTTATGGAAAACTTTTTTTTTTCCCATGAGTTGTCAAAAGAAATTTAACAAATTGCAATTTGAGAAGTACACTGGAATATAGCACCAAATTTTGATACATTTAAGGACTTGGAAGGACTTCAAGAGTGTTATGATTTAGATAAGAACTGTCCCCCTAAAGCTCAGGTGTGAGACAAAGCAAGAAGGTTTAGAGTTGAAATGACTAGGTTATTATAGCCTCAACTTGACCTGTGGATTAATCCACTTATATATGTATTAACTGGGTGGTAACCATAAGCAGGAAGGGTGTGACCAGAGGAAGTGGGCCACTGGAGGCCTGCCATTGGGGTTTATATTTTGCTCCTGGTGAGCCGAGATCTCTCTGCTTCTGGGTTGCCATGTCCTGAGCTGCTATCCTCCACTAAGCTCTTTTCATTGATGTTCCAGCTCAACTCAGGTCCAGAGCATTGATGTGAGCATGATCAGCTGACTGTGAAATGAATCTCTGAAACCATAAACCAAAATAAAATGTTCCTCTGCAAGTTCTGGTCAGGTCTTTTTGTCACAGCTATAAAAAGTTGACCCAAACAGAAAGCAACAATGCACTTCAATCTTTGATCTACTTGGGCTTCTATTAAAGTATCAATCATTTCCTAATAGTAACCCCTTTTATTTATGAAAATTTAACTCTATTGCATTTATTATTTTTAAAAATTTGCATTTAATTTATATTAAATGTGATGATTTAGTTCACAATGAAAATTTTACATATTTATGATATAAATATATTTTGATACTGATATACACAATAAAATTATTAAGTCAACCTAAATAATATATTTGTATCTCATAGACTTATGTTTTTTGTAGAGACGATAATTAAAATCTATTCTCATAGCAATTTTCAAGGGTAAAATGCATTATTATTTACTAAGATCACCATACTATACATTAGATTTCTGAAACTTATTTCTCCTGCCTGATAGAAACTTTATACCCTATTTCCACCCCAACTTCAATGCCCTGATAATACCATTGTACTGTGTGCATTTATGAATACAACTTTTTAAGATTCCACATATTAGTGAGATTTTATGAATTGTCTGTTCTTTGCCTAGCCCACACCACTAGGCATATTCTTCTCCAGGTCCCCCATGCTGTCTGCATAGTATTTCATTATATATTTTCACACACACACACACACACACACACACACACACACACACACACTCCATAGTATTTCCTCTATTCACATTTCCTTTATTTATCTTTTGATATATATGTAGGTTATTTACCAAGCAAACTTGTGCCTGTATTTCAAGTGCCCTGCTGCCACAGTGGTGATAGTGTATGAAGCACAGGTGCTCTAGAGAAACCAGGCAGCAAGGGCTGTCATAGAGCTGTAGTCGCGTGGGCCTGGAGGATTAACTTGCCTAAGGAACAGTGGCTCAGGTTTCTGAGGTTCAGGGGCTCACAGTGCATCTTCAGAGCCAGATTCTGAACCAGAAGCACACAGGCTACAAGGCTATGAGATTTGGAAAAGGGAGTAAAACTTGCTTTAATTTTGGTTTCAATATCAGAGGAAAAGGTTATCACAGAAAGGCTGTAGAGCTAGCATTCATAATAGGGTTTTCAAAGTGACCAAGTGTCCAAGCCTGGGAAGGGGTTAGCACTATTAACACTGGCTCACATTTAAGGTGTGCACATTGTGGCCCCAGAAACAGAAAAACAGGCAAGCAGAGAGTGATTTCAGAGTCACGTTCTGGGGTGTTGGCACCTGCAGACAACTATACTTCCAGGGTCAGGAACCACAGTGTTCGATAGTTCCTGTCCTAGAGTGAAACAAAGGCAACAGCTTCTTTGAGGCTGGATAGCACAGCCCCATTTCCCTCTTTGGGGGGGTCCGTGAAGGGATTGATTGTTGGCTACCTTGGAAATGAAAGTTGTTGATGTCTCTGTAAAGCTGGCTATGGGGACTGTTGGTGGCACAGTATTGATACTGCACTCTTCTTCATTCCTAATCATTTCTAGATATTTCAGGTATGCCAATATCTCCAAATGCTTCCATCTGTGTAGCTATTCTCCATTTTATTTTTGTTCACCTGTGTTGTTTCTGGTCTTTACAAGGACTCTTGAGTATTCCCAAGGTTATTGTTATTTCTGAATAATGGTCTAATTCTTGTATCTCTCTCTCTCTCTCTCTCTCTCTCTCTCTCTCTCTCTCTCTCTCTCTCTCTTTCTGTGTGTGTGTATGTGTGTGCACAAAGTAAGATTCCTATTGACCACTGCACCACTTGCTGATGTCACTTTCCAATTAATATTTTATTCATTTTTCTCTATATGTGACTGTTACTAATTATGGATTATAAAAGTCCAAGTAATTCTGAATTACAGAATATGCAAACTTTTCTTGGCTTATATGAGTGTTTGGATGTATAAACTTCTTGTGAGAAGTTTAAAAGGTCAGAACAATCAATCTGAATCATGATTTTACAACCTAGAATGTGAATTCTTCCATCTCCTCTAACACTTCAAATATGACTATTTTAGACAGTATAATGGTCCCTAACAGATAACAATGTCCAAATGCCCTGAACCTCTGACTATGTTTCTTTCTCTGGAAGAAGGAACTTTGTAGATGGGATTAAAGTTACATACCCTGAAATGAAGTGTTTATTCTGAATTATTCAGGTGGGTCCAATATAGTCACATGGATCCATTAAAGTGGAGAATTCTTCCCATCTCTGTTCTTAGAGAGATATATAACAATGAAAACATGATTGGAGAGACAGTCACTTTCTGACTTTCAAGAATAAAGAGTAGTCCATGAATCAAGGAATGCTGGTGACCTCCAGAAGCCGAGGGAGGTAAGAAAATGGTTTCTCCCCTAGAGCCTCCAGAAAGGAATTCAGTCTCATCTGCTCCTTTACTTTAGTTTATGGTACCTATTAAGACTTCTGATTGTAAAAAAAATAGATTATAAGAGCAATAAAAGTAATTGCAACCACCAAAGGATTGTTCTTATTTTTTCATTGCTTTTGTATGACTTACAGTTTCCATCTTCTCCTTTTAAGAATCTTTTGGATTTAGAAGAAGGAGCGTTATTTTGTTATTTTCAGCTTTGCTCTTTAGTCTACCACCATCTCTTACACAGCTGATTGATAGTCCCTGGACTTCAGCTGCTGAGCTGTTGCTTCTATGTTGGATGGGATTCAAGACTTTCCCCTTCTAGATAATCACCCAGCCTCCATGCACAGATCCCTTGGAAACCTTTATTGTGATGATTTCACTTACCTTTCCTATCCTGGACCTTCCCAGTTTCTGCAATCCTGAAGAAGGCTGTGTGCTCATAATGATGACTTTAAGATTTGTAGATACTGTCAAAAAAGCAAGGCTTACTAAAGAATCAATGATCAGATTAGTGGACATTGCCATTCCTGTAAACCTTCAGTCATTCCACAGATTAAAATTTATACTAATTGTGTTTTGGATTTTCTATGTAGATACCATATCCAATCCTCGACTTATTCTATATATTTCACTATTCAAAAGAAAACCATTTAGTTGTCTACCCATCGCATTTACTTAAACTTTTGTATATCAGTTAATGAATCCTTAATCAAAGTATTGGTGTTTTGTTCTGCAAACTTAGAATTTAAATAAACAATAAGAAATTTGGTAATTACAATAGATGTGGAGGTGCATGTCTGTAATCCTAGATACTGGGGAGGCTGAGGCAAGAGGATTGCAAACTCAAGGTTAGCCTGGGCAACTGAGAGAGACCTGGACTCAAAAAAATATTTTCAATGAAAGTTTGGGGATGGCTCAGTGATACAGGGTTTGCCTTGCATGTGTGAGGTCCTGGGTTCCATCCACAATACTGAAAGAAGGAAAGGAAGGAAGGAAGGAAGGAAGGAAGGAAGGAAGGAAGGAAGGAAGGAAGGAAGGAAGGAAGGAAGACAGGAAGGAAAGAAAGCAGTAAGGAAAGAAGGCAGGAAGGAAGGAAGGAAGGAAGGAAGGAAGGAAGGAAGGAAGGAAAAGGAAGGAAGGAAGGAAGGAAGGAAGGAAGGAAATTTGTAATTGCAATTTCTGAACAAATTTTATGTGTTTTAAATGACTGATGTGACTCTACAATATATACAATCAGAAAAATGAGAAATTATACTCCATTTATGTATGATTTATCAAAATGCATAAATGCAGTCTATTGTCCTGTATAATGAATTAGAACAAATAAAAAATTTTAAAAAATTTTCAGGCAATATGTGCTGTAGTGCCAAGTGACTGCCTTAGTAAAAGAATATATGTCTACTTTATCTTTCCAGACAATGTTCCCAAGTTTGGAATTCTCTTGTTTTATTATTTGGTTTTCCTAATTGCCAACAGAGCAGCAAAAACCTAGAGGAATGGTCTGAAAATAAAATGGGGAATTGCTTGTTGCTCAGAAATATTTACATAGCTTTCCCTTTCCTCATGATATTTATTTCAGATCTATCCTCCATTTGCTTCTTAGAGGTAGAGAATTTTATCCTTTGATGATTTTAGTCATGGTAAGTTATGTGATAATTTATAAGCAATGATAGAACTTTCAAATAATTCCAAAATTTGCATCCCTAGGGCTATTTCATTGATTGTTAGGGGGTAATTTTTAAAAACAAGATTCAATCATTTCCAATGTAGCATAAAACATGGAACCATTTCTATTTGTATTTTGCTACTTAAAATAGTTAAACTACTGCGGTGAATAAAAATAGTACCAAAAATGGGACAGAAATGACCATAGTTCAAAGAAAGGTAATATATGATCTCATTGGAATGGAATTGGAAAGTCTTATAAAAAGAAATCAATTAAGCATGTATAATAGAGATTTAATTTTTGAAAATAAATGAAAGCTCATTACACATAGAAGAAAATGGTAATGCAAGAACAAACATCCTATTTGTTAGGCAAAGTAGTTTCCAAATTCACATGATGCTAAAGATTGATAAGTCCTTGACGAGTGACTTTGACATGTCCCTAAGTACCCAACCCTTTGGCAAGATTTTCCCTCCACTCCAGCTGCCTCTTCATTCTCAGAAAACATCTTTACAGTTTTGGTGGAAAATATGAGCATAAGGAAAGATTTCCTTCAGTCTCTTGGTTCTGTATTTATAGAGTTATCTGTAAACTTATTTCATTGTAAATGCTGTGAAAATATTGTTAATTGGTAAATTTAATATACACAATTCCCTTTTAATTACCAAGTGTATCATTGATTAGAACTTAATTATTATATTCTGATAGTGTTTTACCCCTTCATTTCACTAACCATGCACACAACTTTTCTCCTAAGTTTTAAAAAATCTCCCCTCATTTTCTTTCCTGAATCTATCTGTAAATGTGAGAAATATGATCTTGGTTTTCTTGCACTAAATATCCCTCTCTGGATTATTGCATTACAGTGATAGTACAACTGACATCTAAGGCCAGTAGTGTACAAATCTTAAACTCTCCTGCAGATACTTCTCTCCATCCCTATGTCTATGTGTGCTATAATCTACTTGTCATCTCTTTTCCTGGATCTGATGACATTCTACTCAATATTTGCAAGCTTTATCTCTCTCTATATATATTTTTTTCTATTTCTAGAAATATATATATATGTGTATATATATGTATACACATACAGAGAGAAAGAAAGAGAAAAGGCTTGCAAATTTCTAGAAATATATATATATATATATATATATATATATAGAGAGAGAGAGAGAGAGAGAGAGAGAGAGAAATATATATATTTCTAATTTTCATCTTTGTGGTAAAATATAGATTAGACAAACTCAGTGTTAGCTATTAGAGTTAGTTAAGATATAAAGAAAAGCAGGGGACAGCTTTTTCCATGCTACATGATGTGTGGTCATACCATGCATTGCCTCCTGTTAAGTATTGTGCATTCTGGAAGAAGTGGGTTGGGAGAAAAATCAACTAGAAGAATTTGTGTTGTAGATAAATAATTGATCCTTCTGAAAAAAGAAACTTTTTTTTTTCTTTTCCCTAACTTTACCAAATTTTAGTGATTAATAGTGAAACTATCACTTAAAACTTATAAATTTGGGGGTTTCACTTGTTTGTTTTATTTTACTTATTTATTTTTTTTGTGCTGCCTGTGATTGAACCCAGGGTCTTGTGCTTGGTAGACAAATACTTTATCACTGAACTACATTACCATGCCCAAAAGTTACCAGTTGTAATTAGTTTATCTCAAACCTGCTCAGCGAAGATAAAATGCAAGGAAATACTTCTTTCTCATTTATGATCGGAAGACAAATACCTTCTTAACTCTTATCATTGAAAATAATCAAATGATATAAACACAGTTAGATATATATGTTAGTGATTATTGACAGTGATTTATCATGAGTACTTTATTTACTTCATTTGATGAATGTTGTTAATGTTCTAAAGTTATTCCTTCATTCAAAAAATCCACTAATAAATTTATATTATATTTGTAACTAATATATGTTGACCAAATAAATTCTGAAGTTCAATATTGCTTTATATATACAAGGTACCTTGAAGTTATGCAGGCATTCTGTTCCCAAAGTTCACCTTAACAGTCTTTAAAAGTTCTCATATAACAGTCATCATCAAGAATCTGTGTAGTTACAAATAAAAAGTAATAAAGGATGATGGTTGTTGCTGACTTGATCATATGAATTCTCTCGTTTTTGTAAGCCTAGCCAGAACTTGTGGAGATGGATGGCACTGTAAGATATCTCCATTGGGAAAAGCAGAACAGGGAAATTGGGTGTTCATACAGAAAGAACTAAAGATAAAATGAAATATTTCCTTCTCCTTATGGGTTGAAAGATAGTGTGGGGGAAAATGATCGATTTTCTTGACTGAAGTTTCTTACTCAAAGACTCCCAGGTCTTGCATTTGTGATGTAGTAGAACCTGCTTGAAAAGGGGAAAAAGTTTCAAAAGTAAACACAGGTGCTACTACATACTGATGTATTGGTGTCTAGCCAGAACTCAGGCCATATTATTTACTGACAGTGACTGCCCTGTGCCCTGAGATCACCTTTCACCACCTCTTAGTGCCTTCTGTTTGAGTTATAGAACTAGCTAAATTCTCCAAAATTCCTCATTTTGAGACTGCCTTCTTTCATGTATGTAAAGAGTTAAATGGCATCTAAATTTAGAAGCATGGAATCACTTCAAAATGAACAATGCTATTCACATTTTAATAAGTTTTAGATTCAAATAAATTGTTCATTGGTATAAAGTGATTCTCCCAATGACAGATACAAAGCCAAGGGCAAAGAAACCCTAAGTCTTCATTTCTTCACATGCTTAAAGGGGGATTTTATTAAACTTAGCTCTTTTCTCAAAACAACAATTTTTACTGTTACTAAGGGATGACTGGTGATTTGTTTTGCATTCACTCAAATAATTTCTTTAATAAGTTTTTATTTTTTCCCAAATGTTGAAATTTGAGGGAAAAAAAAAAGAAATAGAAGCAAGAAAAGAATAACAAAAAACAACTGCTAAGATTTTGCTATGCTCCTTTGCAGCCTTTTCTCCATATAATTTCATAGCATAATATATTTAAAACTTTAATCTTGGTTTTCTCATTTAATATTATAATGCAAGCATTTTCTTATGTAATTAAAATATCCTATAAAATATATCTAACCACATAGTACATCATGGAATTCCACGTATTTAGTTGTTTGCTCACTAATAGGCATCTAAATATTTTCCAGATTCTCATTATATTTAGAAGCATTGCTGAGAATGCCTTTGCATACAAAACATTTTTCATATTTCAAATAGCTACTTATAGTAGTTTATAAAAGTATAACACCATTAAACCTTTGGCCCTTATTCTCTCATTCTTTAACGAAGACTTATGCTATTTTGAAAGCTTATAGCAATATATGAAGAATATATGATTCTATATATAATTATCAAATATTTTGTTTTCAATAAATTAGACATAAATTTAGATGTAAATCTGATAATTTTGTAGGCAAAAGGAAAACGAGATTCTTTAAAATATCGAGATATTGTGGTACACTGTTTGAAATAAATCCAAGATTTAGTGTATCTGCTAAGATAAATTCTAACTATGTATTTCTTTGTATTTAAGTGAAATGAAAATAATTTCATCAGCATATTGCTAAAATTTTATTACTGAAGAGGAGACTAAATAT
This sequence comes from Sciurus vulgaris, assembly GCF_902686455.1. Classification (NCBI taxonomy): domain Eukaryota; kingdom Metazoa; phylum Chordata; class Mammalia; order Rodentia; family Sciuridae; genus Sciurus; species Sciurus vulgaris. Next base: position 153,966,863 of record NC_136466.1, read on the forward strand.
ACATTCTTTCTTCCCAGTCTCTGCAATACAATATGTGTCCTTTAAATGAGGCAATAACAAATGATGCTTCAAGTAACAAGGGGTTCTTTCGTTTATTCTTCCAACAACCCATGAAATAAAGCAAAAATGGCCATAATATATTGAACAATGTTGAGTGATTTAGCTTCAGGTATAGGAAAAACAATCTTCTTGCCTATTGTTTTCAATTAGAATATTTGCATTTTTTTATAAAATTCATTGCATTGGTAGTTGAAGGGATATACATGTTTCCACTGATATTTTCAAAGTCATTGATTTATATATTTCTAATTACTCTATATATTTATAAAGAACATTTAATATATTTATTTGGGAAATTAAATGATAAATTTGGCCTATTTATAAGAAAAAGCTTAGATAAAATAGATTTGAAATAAAAAGTCATAAAAGAACCAGGTACAGTGATGTGGGCCGTAGTCCCAGCTACTTGGGAGGCTGGGACACGTGGGTCACTTGGACACAAGGAAGGCCCAAGGAAGACACAAGGAGGCGGTAGAGGAATCAATGCAGCAAGAGGAAATAACTACTTTAAATATGTATCTACCCAATATTTGAGAACCCAGACACATGAAGTAAATATTAATAGTCCTAAATGGAGAAAGAGTGTCCAATACAACATATCAAAGGACATTAACATGAGATGATCCACACAGGAAAATAACAAGAAAACTGCAGAATTCAATTGCACTCTACATCAAAAAAAGATGTTTTTAACAGTATATTCTTTTACCTTGTTTGATGAACAGTTTTTATATGCCTATATAATAAAGTTTGTTAATATGTATTTTTAGGTAATCCTTACACAATAGGAATGCATTCTTGTTCTATTTTTCTTACACATTTCTACTCATGATTTTCTATGTTAATATGAATTTTTCCAAGCAATCTTCAAATGTTTTTATATTTCCGTTTCGAGATTGTTAGATGCATCTATAAGGTTATGGCTGTTATTCTTTGTTTTTTTTAATGAATTGCATATTTATTAGTCTTCGTTTAAGTTTTGTCCTTATTTACATGGCTGTTTTAAGATTAGAAACTCAGAGGCTATTTCCTGGTTGGTTTTTTGTTTTGTTTTGTTTTGGGGCACTCCTCCACTGAGCCACATCACCAGCTCTATTTTGTGTTTTATTTAGAGACAGGGTCTCACTGAGTTGCTTAGTGCTTAGCTTTTGCTGAGGTTGGCTTTGAATGAGTGATCCTCCTGTCTCAGCCTCCGGAGTCACTTGAATTAAAGAACTGACCCTTTCAAATTCTTTCCTTCCCTTTACAAAAAGATACAAGAATTTTTTGCACATGTGTGTTCTCTATGTTGCCTCAAATTGTTGCTTGATGATAAAGTTAACAACAATATCATCTGATCACTAACTACCTACTCTACATGAATCAGTCACATCCAGAAAATTCCTTGATCCATGGAACTTGAAGTGAAGGACATGGCATGGAGGATAAAACTAGAATAAGTGATCATGATAACTGCATGAGAAAAAATAAATCAGAGAGAGGAGGTGTCAAGCTGGAGTCTCCCATTTGAGTAAGAAAGATTGCATTGAAAAATTAGGTTTAAGGAGGACAAAGGATATAAGGGCAAAGGCAAGAGATACCTGAGGTAAAGTACCCAACAGAGCAATGGCCATGAGTTTTGTGTCCTTTGTATTTAATTCCTCCAAAAATAACACCCTGTGCCTGTGATACAAACACAGAATGTTGACGAATAGAAAGCAATAGCCATTTTCAAAGATAAAATTGACACTGGAGAATATGGCTTGGTAATTTGAAAAGTAAAAGTTAAATCAATGTTCCTAAAAAGATATGGTCATTGCCTCTAATGTAATGCATGGCTGTTAATCAGCATCACATTACTGTAAAAACATCCTGGAGATGAATCAACTTAAGAAGAGAAAAAGGTTATATGTTCTCACAGTTTTGGAGGTTTTGGTGCTGGATTGGTCCTGCTGCTTTGGACCTGTGGAGAGTCAGCAGACCATGGTAAGGAGTTTAGATTGAGAAAACTCTTCACCTTATGGATGGGGTGCAAAAGAAAGAGAGGAAGGACTGATTTGTGCAATCCCCTTTGAGGCCTTGCCCTCAATCCTGAAACCTCCCACTACGCTTCCTCCTTTAATGGTCCCCACCAACTTCCAATAACACCAAACCGAGGACTAAGCCTTTACCTCGTGGACCTTGAGGGTACATTCCAGATCCAAAGTATAAATCAAGAATCAGATGGAAACAACAGATGCATTATGGAGTCACTTCCTTTCCTTGGTACTTAAAAATTTATTTTGTCAGTGGTTATTCAAATTGTTGACCCTGAATATAGTTTCTGCTTTAAATTTGAATGTAAGGCTCATGTTCAATGAATAGTGAAAAAGCAAATAACAAAAATAAAACATCAAACATATTTATTATTTTCTTCAAATCCCTTAAATTTTCATGATATAGTTTATAGGCACTTTATTAGGCCAAGAAAGACTCTGATTTACTTCATATATATTCTTCGATTAAAATTTTTCCTTCCTTCCTTAAAACATGGAATTGTCTGTGTCTGTGAGCAATGACAAGAAAATTCTATTAAGTTCAACATATTTCTTACTACCTAAAAAAAAAAAAAAAATTAACCCACAATCATCTAATAGTTAAGAAGTGTTGTTTATCAAATGCAAAATGTAATTTAGCTCTCATTATGCATTCTGTTTATAGGTTACAGTAATTAAGGCAATTATACAATTAATGATGTCAAATTATTAATTCTCCTCCTCTTGGGTCAGATATCTATATCTTTTATGACCTCCATTTACTGAAGTAACTAATGGCTCACACATTTTATCTGAAATAATGTAGTGAGCACACAGTAATTGTCATCAGGGAGTTTATCATCTAAGAAAAATGACTACCTAAAATCAGTAACATTAAATAATTTAATGAAATAATGACATGCAAGTTAAATACAATTGTTAGCCTTACTAATTAAATGCCAGCTAATTGACAGTGATAATAATTGAATGAAGAAATAATTTGCTGTGAGCCATATTGCTGTTAGAAAACTACAATCTTATTTACTCATAGTCCCCAGCATGGGAAACACATATGCTAAAATGGTGAGGTATAAAAATTTATCTTGAAATTTAAAATGTCAGAGTGTAAACATAGAAAATGCTAGATATATTCTAATTGTTTTATGTTGTTTCAAAATGTATGGCATTATTAAATTTATTTAATTCTGAAGTGCATAATTACTGTCATTTTGAGTAATTATTATATGCTCACATAATACACATAATTTTACATATATATAAAAAGAAATCAAGAATGCTCCCAGAGAAGTTGAGGTGTTTATCTGTGGTTGCACAGATATATAATTGGAGAAATTATTCCTCAAGTGTTATAATAGACTCACATCACTGATACTGTAAAAATAATAAAAACTTACTAATATTAAGAAAACTGCCATGTTGTAAATGCATATTGTTGTTCTTTAGTAGTCCAACTTCTTTGAAAATAACTGAGGTATAATCACAACATTTCAAGTAGTTATATTATTATATCACATACATGAAACACACAAGAATCCAATGTTCCCTCTCATGTGCAGAAGCTAGAAAGAGAGGAACAAGAAATAACAAAAAAAAAAAAAAAAAAAAAAAAAGGATGACCTCACAAATCAAAAAAGAAGGAAGGGATAACAATAGAATATAGAAAAAGGATGTAGAAGGAGGGAGGAGTGGAGAGCTTGGTGAAGTACTGAGGAATGAAGTCTATTATGCTATGCCAATGTATGGATATAAAGCAAGAGTCAAGAGTCCTGCTTTATTTATAATTATAATGTACAAATTTAAATCAATAATAAAAATAATCAAGAAAGGGAGATCAGTAGAACAAGCAGGTCAGAGGGTGGAAGAAGAGAAGGGACATGTAAGGTACTGGGGAATGAGATTGATCAAATTATATTAAGAGATTGAATGAATATGGAATAATGAATACAACTACTTTGAGTAATTATAATGCACCAACAAAAACCAGTTAACTCTTCATACTTAATGTACTTAATTTAGTTTATATCACAACTGATCATTTTATATTGAATTAAAAATAACTTGAATGCATTTTTAAAATTATTTTTGAGTTTTTCTTAATTGTGATAAAAATGTGCCCACTTATGGTATACTATGTGATATTTTGATACATGTACCTGTCCTATAATGTTCAGATTGTGATAAACTTACCCTTTTCCTCAAACTTTTCTCATTTCTTCATGGGAAAATTCTTTCAAAAATCTTTCTATCTTTCTGAAATATGAAGTACATTATTATTATAGTTTGCATCTGGATTGACCCTCAAAGCCTCTGTATTGGAGGTTTGGTCCCAGTGTAGCGAAGTTCAGAGGTGGGGCTTTTGGGAAGTGATTGGACTATGTGGGCTCCAACTTATCAATGAATGTGTTAGCTCAATGATGGATTAAAAATATGGTGGCAGAGCAGGGAGTTGGTGGAAACTATGGGAGGTAGAGCCTAGTTGGAGGAAGTGGACCCCTGGGAGAGTTTCCGGAGAGTCTTGACCTTATTCCTGGATCCTTCCTTGTTTTCACACTCTGCTTCCCAGACACCATGAAGTGAGCAGCTGGGTTCTGTTGTACCCTTCCACCATGAGGCACTGCCTTATGGAGACAAGTGAACACAGACTGAAACTTGTGAAATCCTGAGTAAACCCAAATCTTTTCTCCTCAAAGTTGATTTTCTGTGTACATTGTCACAGTGATAACTGAGTGCCACAATTATCATCTATAGTCACCTTACTCTGCAATACAACACAGGAAGTTATTTCTCCAATCCAAGTATAACTTAGTATTCATTCACTAAATTTTCTGAATCCCACTCTCTGGTCTAATCTCCTCTGCCTCTGGTAAATACTACAATACTCTCAACTTGTATGAGATCAATTCTTTTAGTTTCCACAGTGAGTGAGAGCACGCAATGTTTTACTTTCTGTATCTGGCTTATAGTTCTTAATATAATGAACTCTACATTCAACCACATTGTCACAAATGAAAGAGTTCTCTCATTTTTATTGGATGAACAGAATTCTATTGTGCATACCTACCACATTTTCTTCATCTATTCTATTCTGGACATTTCTTGGCCACCTGAGTAGTGCTCCAATGAGCATGTGAGTGCTGACGTCTCTTCAGCACACTAATTTGTTTCCATTGGATATACCCAGTAGAGGCACTGTTGGATCATATGACAGTCCTATTTTAAAATATGAACAATCTCTATACTATTTTTCCATTCGAATGTGTGCAGGAGTTCCCACTTCTACACATTCTTACCAGCACTTGCTACCTTGAAGCATTTGTCTAGAGCTGTTGGGAGCCATCTATGAGCTGTGCGTGGACTGAGCAATGTTTGAGCCATTAGGCAGGGAAGCAACTCCTTTGGTAACTCCTGGGTAGAACCACCCAGTTTGAGAAGGCCTGGATCACTCTTGCACGCTGACCTAGCTCACAGCTCTAAGTTCAAACACAGCCCCAGAGATGCAAGTAACCCACCAAGAACCACATTGAGAAGAAACCTGTTAATCCAAGACCCCTATCACACCAAGAAGCAGACTCCTCCCACACTGAAATCTTATCCCCTTTGATCTGTACCACTATAAATAAAGCAAGTGTGAGTTTCTTTGTCAGAGCCAGAACCTTCTGGTACGCTCAACTGATCATGCCCCTGCTTTAAAAGTATTCTTGCCTTTTTGTCTTATTTTCTGATATATTACTTTCAAAGCCTTTATTTTATAGCCAGCTCATCCCACCAACAGGTACATACTCCCTCATCCAGGCAGGAGCAAGAAAGAGCCATTCTTACTGTGAGTATGGTGATATCTATCATGATTTTGCATATAATTTCTCTGATGATTAATGATATTGAGCATTTTTCATATGTTCTTGACCATTTGTGTACATTCTTGGGAGAAAAGCCTATTTAGGCCTACTAACCATTTTCAAGTTAGACTGGTTGATTTTTAGCTATTTGGTTGTTTTTGTTCTTCATATATTCCATATATTATCACTGTCAGATGTATAGTTTGCAGATATTTTCTTCCGTTCTATTGGTTACTTCTTCATTCTGTTGTTTCCTTTGCTATTCAGAAGCTTTTTATTTTGATGAAATCCAGTGTGCCTTATATTAATTTATTTTAACTGATTTTTGAATATTGAAAAAGATAGGTGTCTAGTTTCATTTTTCTTCATAGGCATGTGTCTTCTCCCCACCATTTATTGAACAGGCTCTACTTTCCTCAATGTATGTTCTTAGCACTTTTATGGGAGATTAGTTAGCAGTAGATGACTGGGTTCATTTGTAGACTCTCTCATTTTTATCACTGGTTTATGTGTATGGATTTTTATGCCAACACTATGCTTATCTTGAATATTATAATTTTGTATCATATTTTGAAGTCAGGTAATGTAATGTCTACTGCTTTGTTCTTATGCTTCAAGATTACTTTGGCTATTCAAAATTTGTGTGATTCCCTATAATGTTTTTTTTGGATTATTTTTTCTCATTCTGTGAAAAATGTCCTTGGTAACCTAATAGGGATTGTTTTAGATATGCAGATAATTTTGTGTAACATGGATATTTCAATCAAACTCAAAATTTCTGCGATCTGTGATTACAGAATATCTGTCCATTTATTTGTCTCCTCTTAAATTTCTTAAAACAATGTTTAATTTTTATTGCAGACATCTTTTGCATCTTTGGATAAATTTATTTTTTATTCTGAAACTATTTGGGTATTGTAAATGGAAGTGCTTTCTTGATTTATTTTTAAGTTATCTTGCTATTGGACTAGGAAGTGCTACTGACTTTTTGTTTTATCCAGCAATATGCTGAATTATTTCTTTTAATTACTTCAAGTAGTTTATTTATTTATTTATTTTTTGATGGAGACTTTGCTGTTTCCTCCATATTTGATCACATCAACTATAAACAGTGATAATTTGACTTGTTCCTCTCTAATATAGATCTTGATTTCTTTCTCTTGCTTGATTTCTCTGAATTAGGACATCTAGTACTCTGTTGAATTAGCAAAATTTTCTAATTCTCCACCTTAGCAACATCTAAGTAATTTCCTGTTCAGTGTGGTTTTAGCTAGGGAATTTATTAAGTTGAAGAGCATTCCTTCCATACCTAACTCACTCAGAGTTCTGATCATGAGGTGATGTTGAATTTTTAAGATAGCTTTTACCTTGTGTGTTGAGCTATCATACATTTTTCACCCATTGGACTGGTGCTGTGGTGGATCATGTTTAATTTGATTATGTGGAGCCATTCTTGTAGCCCTTGATCATGGTGAATAATCATTTTAATGTGCTGTTCAGTTAGGTATGCTAATGTTTGATGAAAATTTTTGCATTTATGGTAATTAGTGATATTGACATTTATCTTTTGTGTGTGTGTGTGTGTGTATGTGAGCATTCCTATCTTTTTTGGTATCATGATAGAACAGGCCTCATAGAATAAGTTCATAAGAATTATCACCTCTTCAGTTATTTTAGAATAATTTGAGACAAATTGGAATGAGTTCTATAAATTTGGGGTAGAATTTAGCATTGAAACAATTTCAACCTGAAAAGTTCTTTGGTGGTTAATTTTATTACTTAATCTTGTTACTTGCCATTTGTCAGTTAAGACTTCTTAAATCTTCATGATTTGGTCTTTAAAGATTTATTAATCGAGTAATCTGCCTATTTCAGTTATCAAATATGGTGGTATATTGTTCACAACGGTCTCTAATGATCCTTTTTCTTTTTCTTTCATGTCTGATTTTATTTTATAAATCTCCTCTATTTTTTTTTTTGTTGTTAACCTAGTTAAAAAAACATGTTAATTTTATCTTGAAGAATCAGTTTTCTAATTTATTGATTTTTTATATTGCTTTCTTTTTTCTTTCATTTTTAAAATTTCTATTTCATTTATTTATGCTCTTATTCTTTCTTTCCTGCTAAAATTTTTAGTTTGTTCTTATTTTTCTAGTTCCTTGAGATGAAACTGCATTTTTAACTTACATTCTTTCTACCTTTTTGATTTATGAATTCATTTATATACTTAGCATTTTATACTGTTTTTGGTGTATTTGTATTTTGGAGATTTTGGTATATTGTGTTTCTATTTTTGTAAAAATTTAATTTATTTATAAATTTTTTTCCTTGATCTGGTTGGTCAGAAGTACATTGCATAATCTCTTTGTATAGTTTTCAAAGTCTCTGTTATTACTAATTTGCATCAGGGTCAGAAAAAAAACATGATTTCCATTTTTTAAAATATTTTGATACTTGTTCTGTGGACTCTTATTGTCTATCATGAAGAATATTCGGTGTGCTACTGAGAAGAATGTATATTATTCAACTTTTGGATGGAATATTCTGTAGATATCTGTTAGGTCTATTTAGTCTAAGGTGCTATTTAAGTACTGTGTTTATTGCTTAAAGTGTAATATTGAAGTCCACTATTATTATTGTATTGGGGTATGTCTCTCCTTTAATCTGTTAACATATGCTTAATATTTTTAACTTCTCTGATTTTGGTTCTATATAGTTTAAGTATTATTATTTCATCTTGCTGAATTCACCCCTTCATCATTATATCATGACTTTTCTTGTCCTTTTTTACTGTCTTTGATTTAAAGTCTATTTTATTCAATGTAAGTCTCACTATTCTTTATTAAATTTGGGTTTCATTAGCATGGAATATACTTACAAATGAAATGAGCTTTGGTGAACAGGAAATATTTGGATCTTTCCAAATCAATTTACTCACAATGACTTTTAACTAAATAATATAAGCCCTTTATACTTAAGGTAAATTACTTACTAGTACTTCCTCTGTTTCTCCCTCTCTTACAGTCTTCTTTATAAATTAAATCATTTTATCCTCTAATGTGTTGTTTTAGTCAGCTTATTCACCGCTGTGACTGAGACCCAATTGTAGAGGAGGAAAATTTTTTGAGGGCTCACAGTTTCAGGAGTCTTAGTCCATAGAAGTCTGGTTCCATTCCTTAGGGCTCAAGGTGAGGTAGAAGATCATGGTGGAAGAGTGTGGCAGAGGGAAGCAGCTCACATCATGATTAGAATGCAGAGAGAAAGACTCCACTTGCCTGATAAAAATAGATACCCTCAAACCGCACCCCAATTCCCACCTCCTCCAGTCTTACACTGCTAATTCAGTTACCACTCAGTGAACGTCAGCCCATCTTGGGATTAAATCAACAATGGGTTAAGACTCTTACAACCCAATCATTTCTCCTCTGAACCTACTTGCATTGTCTCACACATGAGCTTTTGGGGGACACTTCATATCCAACCATAACATGTGTTTTGATTCCTGCTTTTTGGGGCATTTATTATAGATTTTCACCTTATGGTTACTATAAAATTTTAAAAATATATATTTTAGGTAAAATAATCTGTTGTGAAATAATAGAAACCTACATTGATTATAATGATAGAATAGAAAAGAAAGGAAGAGAGGAAGGAAAAAAGAAGGAAGGAAGGAAAAAAAGAATGGCAAAATAAAAAAAAAAACTCTGTACTTGCACACCATTCCTGCTCATCTTTTGAATATTTATTGTACCATTTTACATTTTTCAGTATTGCTTATCTCTTAACATTATAATTTGGTAATTATTATATTAAATTGTTTTGGATTTTAGTCTTCAAAGTAAAATAGGAATTGTTTATTCTGCGTGTTTACAATAGAAAAGCATTCTGAATTTCTCTCATCACTCTAACCAGTGAGTTTTACACATTGTGATATTTCCTTTTCGCTTAGTCTCACCTTCTTCTGTCAATTTGAAGGCTTTGTTTTGGAATGTCTGACTGGATAGGTCTGGTGCTTATGAGTTCTGAGTTTCAGTTTGTCTGACAATGTCTTTATCCTTCTTAATTTCTGAAAGGTAATCTTACAGATGGCAGTACTTTTGGTTGGGAGTTTCCCTTTTTTTGCTTCAATATTCCAAGTATCTCATCCTAGTTTCTTATGGACCATATGGTTTCTGCTGATAAATCTGCTGCTATTTGAGTTGGAAAAGTCATATCTTAGTTATTTCTTTAAAATTCCTGCCTTGAGATTCCTTTCTCTGTCTTCAACCTTTGAAAGTATGACCATAATGACCCTTGAATTTTTCATACTAGAATATTTGTGTCATTTTTCTAGTCTTGGTAGATTTTCTATTGTCATTTCTTTTAAAAATCTTTCTACCTCTTTGGTTTTTATTTGTGTCTTTCTGTATTATGATTATTTTTTCAATACTAGAGATTAAATTCAGGGGAACTCTAGCACTGAGCTATATTCAGATCCCTTTTCATTTTTATTTTGAGATAGGGTCTTGCTAAATTGTTGAGGTTGGCCTCAAACTTCCAATCCTTCTGCCTTCACTTCAACAGTTACTGGGATTACAAGCAAGTACCACTGTCCCAGGCTTCCATTATCTCTTTACCTTAAATAATGTGAATATTTGTTTCTAATGCTGTCACAAATTTTCATATTTTTTCTTTCTTTTTATTCTTTCTTTTTCTCTTCCAATGGCATATTCTTAATAAGGCCTTCTTTCTTCTAATTGGGCTATGCTATTCATAGCTACTATCACATTTTCCACTTCATTTATTTTACTTATCAGCTCAAAAATTTCTATTTAACTTTTTAAATGTAATTTCCACTTCTCTGGAAAGTTTCTCTGTCACAGTACTAAATTATATTTCTGTGCTTTCCTTCATTGTATTTCCTTGCAGCACCTATTTTAAACACTGCACATGTTTTCACATATTTTGGTTATTATGTGCTCAGTTTCCAGTACTTAATTTTGTCCCTTAAGTAAAGTTAAGTGTCCCTTTCAGGGACATGTATATGCAATGTCCATATATAGGAGAATTGTCATTTATTCTAGTCTTCATAGTATGGCTTTGTGTCTGTCCTTCAAAAAGTGTATGCAATCTGGTTATTTTATCTGTTTATAATATCAGTGGTCACTGATACTATTTCAACACTAGAAAGATCCTAAAGCCCAAGTTTGCCACAAGTCTGTTTTTGGTACACTGTCATTGTGCCATAATTAAGGTCAATGCAGGACCAAGTTTGTTCCAAATTTGCAGCTAGTATGTTGTTCAGGGTGAACCAGGAGAATACTTAAAAATGACAGCCTATCCCCATGAGCCACAAAACTGGGTCCCACATGGAGTACACAGCCCAATGAGACCAGTGCAGCATAGGCCAGAACTAAGCCCACGCTCCTATGTCCTGAGTGCTATCCCAGTGGACTTGTGGCCTAACATCATTACAAGTAGCTGCAGGTGAAGCTACCAGAATACAAGTTTGTCCTATTACGGTTATGGGTAGCTGCCTAGAACTGATGTTGGTCCATTGGCTCCATCCTCAGGTACTGACTTGGGTACAAGAACCACCAGGATTCTCCAATTTTGAATTTCTACATCTGGCACTGAGTTTCAAGGCACAGTTCTGTGATTCCTTGCCTATCCTATTCTCCATTGGAAGGTGTCTTTTTCTTCACTATGTTGTCCAATGTCAGGGAAGTGTGTTGGAGGCAACCCTTTTAGTTCCAACCTATCATGGGTTTAGAGGTTCTGTCCACTGGCACTGTCCTTGGAGAAGGGGCTTTGTGGTTTTTTTCTGATACTGGATTTCAAGTGTAGGGTCTAAACTTTATGTACCTCTTCTTCTCCTAAGCAGGACATCTCCTACTCATGGGTCTTACAGAAATATCTTGCTCTGCATTATAATAGTCTTTTTGATTTTGATTCTTACATCTCCGTCCCTTCCAACCTTGAAGGTTTAAGATTGTATGTCAGAAGGATCTCTTGAATTTCCTCTCCATTCAGCTCTCATATCTGCTCTTCATAGATAGTATTTATGTGTTGACTTCACCACCTTTTTCTGGAAACTGGCCCATGCTGGCTAGACACTTCACTTGTGAAGGAAATTATTTTGAAAGGTAGATACTACTATTTTACGATGAATAATTTTATATTTCTATAGACATTTTACAGTGTGGTGTGTTTTAGGGAAATGTAATTCTGACATTGACTAGATATATTACTCACTTTGTATATTTTATACATTTCAAAATTAAATGTCAATAGAAATTACTTCAGGTTGCTTATATTTTTAAAACTAAACTGATATTTTTATTGCTTATAATCAGTATGCTACTTAACAAAACTTTCCATAATTTTAAGGAAATTCCCTGAAGGTATTCTGGTTATAACAAAAAAAAAGCACTATTAAAGATTTATTTAAAGATTTAAAACAATGTTGAAGACAAAAATAAGTAAGCAGTTTATAACTGTAGTACATAACTAATGTAACTCATTTGTTTGGAAATAGGCATAATATAAAATAGTGATGAGAAAAACTGGTTGTTAAACATTAACCTAACAGTTGCCTCAGAAAAGTTTAGAATGAAAATATAACCACTTTTCACCTAACATGTTTGTTAAAACAGTTTGCAATTTGTATTAGGTTTCTTTCTTTCTTTTTTTTTTTTTTAGTTTTTCAGTACAGTGTGATGTTGTATAGTTTATTGTTTATTATAGAATTCATTTTGATGATACTAAGACATGAGTATTGTTGGTTCTTTGTCTCATGAATTCAAACAATGAAAGTCATGGAAATGAAGGGTGAGAGCAAACTTACAGGGTTTATTAAAGTAATAGAAAGAAAGTAGAGCTCCCTAGGAGGGAGAGGTCTCAAGGTAGGGTTGCCACCTAATGATGGCTGATGGCTATTGTTCAGGGGTTAATATGATAAGGTTGGAGGGGAGTTAGGTTGCCTTGAAGACCGCAGGTCAGAGATCTTAAAAAAGTGGCTCTTTGAATCCAGTCACACCAGGGCACCTGTGTTCATGTGTCCCAGGTCCACTCAGGATATTGATCATGCACTGCTTTTCCTAAGGGACTGACTCAGGATTCTAGCACATGCCTTCAGGCTTTAATGGAGTTACTATGCATTAGCTGTCTGCTCCATTTGTAAACTCCTGGGGGAGAGAGGGCTTAATCCTCTTTTCCTAAGATATCTCTACCTTCTGTTCTCAATATTTCCTCAATCTTACTTCAAGAGATGGCCCAATGAAATCTATTAGCATTCCGTACCTGTCATAAACATGAATAACTGATTTATTCAAAAGTGCAAATTCAATGCCTAGCAAATAATTTTGCAATCCATTGGTATTTATTCTAGATTTATTCTGTGTAACTCAAGGTTATGTTGAGAAAAGTCCTTCTTTAAGACCAAATGCAATTTCTTGAGTAGAAACAGTAGTGTTTTCAACTTACCAAGGGATTATGTGAAATAACCCCAGTGTAAATCAAGGAGCAGCTGTATTTGTCAAAATCCATGGAATGTACCAAAGAGCCAATCGTGCTATTAACTATAGAATTTATTGAATAATAATGTATCAACATTGATTTCTCAATTGACACAAATGTACTGTATTAAAGTAGGACATTAACAAAATAAGCAATTTTGAAGGGTAGAGTAGGATGCAAATTATGTCCACAAGTTGCCCCTTAAATGCAGGGGATCCCCCAAAGTAATTGGATACCCAAAATGCAGTTTACTACAGGTCTTACATAAAGCACGGTTATTACTACAGCAGTCAATCTGACAACCTTGTCAGCCCCCGAGTGACTACAGGCAGGTATACAGCACAGATATGCTAGAGAGATGATTCACATGACACGTGGGGTTAAATGGAACAGTATGAGATTTCATCACACAACCAAGAATTATATGCAATTTTAAGCATGAATTATTTCTTGCAGTTTTTATTAAATGTTTTCAGACTATGGCTGATTATTTTGAGAAACTAAAACTGGGGAAAATGAAACTGCAGGTAATGGTGGAATACTATCTATGGGAATTTTCTATACTTGCTGCATAATTTTTGGTATAACTGAATAGACCTTAAATATAAAATCTATTAATATAAAAAGTAAAGTCAATATCACTCAAGTTTTGTACTTAGATAAAATGGGAAAATTAAGATTAATTTATTATTTGTATCAAATTTATACCCATTGATTCACTTGTAAATTCCGACTGCATGATTTCTAGTGTTCTTTAATTTCTAAGTCTTATTGTTTTCAATAAAATCTTATTTGTAATTATTTGATCTTATTGATGATTATAAACTTGATTATATTAAATTTTACAATATCTACCAATTCAAAGGTCATTTAAAGTTTTTGTGGAACTTATACATAAAATATTTCTATCCAAGAGAGTTGTACTACCAGGAAAAGGTTAATAACTCATTCTACAACTAACTTTGCCAATTTACTATTTTGTGTCCTTACTATTTTTCACTTTTTTAAAAAAAATTAGTTGTGGATGAACATAATACCTTTCTTTTATTTATTAATTTTTTTTTTGAGTTTTTTTTTTTATTGTAAACAAATGGGATACATGTTGTTTCTCTGTACATGGCGTAAAGGCATACAATTTGTGTAATCATAAATTTACATAGAGTAATGTTGTTTGATTCATTCTGTTATTTTTTCCCTTCCCCCCACCCCTCCCACCCCTCTTTACCCTCTATACAGTAGTTCCTTCCTCCTTACTTGCCCCCCTCCCTAACCCTAACTCTAACCCTAACACTAACCCTTCCCTCCCCCCCATTATGTGTCATCCTCCACTTATTAGTGATATCATTCGTCCTTTGGCTTTTTGAGATTGGCTTATCTCACTTAGCATGATATTCTCCAATTTCATCCATTTGCCTGCAAATGCCATAATTTTATCATTCTTTATGGCTGAGTAATATTCCATTGTATATATATACCACAGTTTCTTTATCCACTCATCAATTGAAGGGCATCTAGGTTGGTTCCACAGTCTAGCTATTGTGAATTGAGCAGCTATGAACATTGATGTGGCTGTATCTCTGTAGTATGCAGATTTTAAGTCCTTTGGGTGTAGGCCAAGGAGTGGGATAGCTGGGTCAAATGGAGGGTCCATTCCAAGTTTTCTAAGGAATCTCCACACTGCTTTCCAGAGTGGCTGCACTAATTTGCAGCCCCACCAGCAGTGTATGAGTGTACCTTTCTCCCCACATCCTCGCCAACACCTGTTGTTGCTCGTATTCTTGATAATCGCCATTCTAATTGGGGTGAGATGGAATCTTAGGGTGGTTTTGATTTGCATTTCTCTTATTACTAGAGATGTTGAGCATTTTTCCATATGTTTGTTGATTGCTTGTAGATCTTCTTCTGTGAAGTGTCTATTCATTTCCTTAGCCCATTTGTTGACTGGATTATTTGAAATCTTGGAGTAGAGTTTTTTGAGTTCTTTATAGATTCTGGAGATTAGTGCTCTATCTGAAGTATGATTGGCAAAGATATTCTCCCACTCTGTAGGCTCTTTCTTCGCATTGCTGATAGTTTCCTTTGCTGAGAGAAAGCTTTTTAGTTTGAATCTATCCCAGTGGTTGATTCTAATTTTTATGTGGTGCTAAGGATCAAACCCAGTGCCTCACATGCACTAGGCTAGGCAGGCGTTCTACCACTGAGCCACAACCCCAGCCCCTCTATTCATTTTTAATTCATCATGCCCTATTTTTTCTACTACTGGAAATAAATTTAAAATCACAGTGTGGTTATACAATGTATAAAATAGTTCAAATAAATTATACATGCCTAAAACTAAGTAAATTACCCAAGATAATATTTTTATGTCTGATTTCTTGCTACAAATGAATATAATACGTTGGTGTTTAATATTAACAATCCTTGTTGAGATGTGTATTTTGATACTCATCAAAACTTAGGAAATGTATATATTTTAATAGACATATATTTCTTACAATTTTAGAGACTGGGAAGTTCATGATCAAGTCAGTTTTGGTGGCCAGCAAGGTTAAAATCATAGATAGATTTTTATTTCATTCATAGATGCTTCTTGCTGTGCCCTTGCATGATGGGAGGAACTAACCAGCTCTATGGGACATCTTTTTTAAGTGTACTAACTGACAATACATAAATGCGCCCTTTGTTGGAGAGGCAAAATAAAGTCAATCATCCCTCTTTAATGTGTTACTCCAAGAAAATAATGAAAACACCCCATTGCTTCCTTAATTCCTTTCCTTCCCTGTCCTCTCTGAGCCTACCCTTTCTCCCCCTGCCCTCTCCTTTCCTCTTCTCTCTTTCAATTTATTTCCCTTTGCCCTCGCTTTATCTTGCCTTGCTTTACTCTTCCTCCCCGTGTTGCCCTAACCTACTCTTCTCTTTCCTGCAGTTCACTTTGTGGATATTGGGCACAGGGCTTTAAGGTATTTATTTGTAAGTGAATGAATTGATTAAAGTTTTATAAATTGAGTTTGAATAACATGATTACTTAGGAAAACTGCAGCCCCTTACATTAGTGAATGACTTTTAAAATTGCAAGTATTATTTAGAATAACATTCTATGTTTTACGATGATTGTGTCAAAAACAATAATTGGCTTTCTCTTCTTTAAACTTGTTGTGTGTCTGGCTCCTTTTATAGAGGTCTATTTCCTGTAGATGGATACAGTGTTAAAAGAGGGTAGTATGGCTAAATGTGGACTTATTTATACACCCGTATCACTATACTGTGTGTGGTATATGTGATGATTTCTGAATTTTACCATATAGTTCATATCCAAGTTTTCTCTTAACTATATTTCTACTAGTCCTTGTACTTTAAGTCCACATTCAACTTGTTGGTGCTAGCAAGTCACTTGCTTCCTTTCCACTATTAAAATTCAGTGTGATTCCAAGATTGACTATCATTTGTAACTCTCCTTATGTTATACCTAGACTAACATTGTAAGTCTTGAAATAGAGATTTTTATTGAAAATATTTGAACTTCATACATAAGAGAAAAATATCAGTATAACCAAACTGCTTTAAGAAAACTATAGAAAATTTTAAGCCCTCTATTTGTGTTGATGGAAGAAGTGACTGGAAACATAGATCACCAAGTATGATCAATTCTCCATACCAATATCTCTCTAATTATTAAATACATGATAGCATATGAATAATCTTAATTTCAAAAATAATAAGGACATCTGTATAATTACCTAGGATGCAGAAGTCACTTTGCAAAGTGAGAACATATAATTCATTAGCAGTAAATGATACCTGATACTTGCATCATTTTAATTAAATTCTGTGATCCTTTATTTGATACATTAAGGAATTCACATTTCCAAATGATGCAAAACCAGGTGATCTAGTAAAACAATTGGTAGCATTCAAAGCAGTTCATAGCATTGTCACTTCATAGCACATTTTTACAAAATATATTAAATGAAAAAAAGATAATTACAGTGTTTTTAATGGAAATGAAAAAAACAAAGAGAATAATACCTGTATTCATTGAACAAGATAATTAGAAACTTTGAGTAAAAACACACCATGTTCAAAGTGTGAATCTAATTATCCCACTAAAATGCAAAATAACTTTCATTGTTTTGTTTCCTTTTATTTATTTGTTTATGTTTATTAATATTACAGTACTGATGATTGATCCAAAACCTCTAGCATGCTAGACAAGTGTTCAACCACTAAGCTACATTTCCAGACCATTTTATTTTATTTTGAGAAAGGGTATTAATGTTTCCCAGGCTAGCCTTGAACTTGCCATCTTCTACCACAGCCTTCTGAGTAGCCGGGAAAATGCCTAGTCTTCTCATGTGTTCACTTATCACAATGCTTTTGCACAGACACGAAGGATCTAGTGCATTCCTATTATTGCAGACTCATTTATCATTATTTCACTACATTCTGCATTTCGATAGTATCAAATCTCCTTTTTCTTTAAAAGTCACATTTACTCCTCTGTGATACTGTAATCCTATTGTCTCTATCTAGGAATATTCTTCATCAACCCCCTTGTCTTAGCAAACACTTCATCCATCTTTTCTCATGATTGCTACTTTCTCATGAAAACATACTCATATAACAAAAGTATCTTTTCAGTTATAGTATACATTTTACATTGTTGTAATTTATGCTTCTCTACAACATAGCATTTTCTAAAAAGCATGTCATGTTTTATTGTGTGCTGTGTGAAAGGTTATGGAAAATTATATTCCTACAAAACAGTCCCCAGGAAAAAACAGAAAGATAGTGTATCTCAGGAGGAGAGAGGGAAATTAGCCAAATATTAAATCTCTCCCAGTTAATCTTTTCCTTTTTGGGAAAAAAGCAAATTTTCATCCCTTTCTGGGTTCATCCCCAGCATCTCCAGTAGCAACACTCATTCCTCTCAACCACAATGGTTCCTGAAAGGAAGAGACCAATATTGAAACACTGGGCCCTGACTTTTACCCTTTCCCATGGCCCATGAATCATAGAAGGAGAAAAGCAAATGGTGAAGCTGTAGGTAACAATAGGTCCCCGAGGAAGAAGGTAAGCAGTGAACAATGGATTCTGAGCTTTTCCCAGTGTAAAAACTTTTTTACAGTTTTTTTTCCTGACTGTCCAAACCAACATGTCCTACTTTAGTCTCCAATAATTGAACCACCTTCATTGGGAACTATAAAACTCAGAGCCTCTCAGTAACCTATGGCCATTTTTCTGTCCAGAAAGTGAGCCCTCCAGTGCCTGATTGATTGACTCTGCTGTGGAATAAAGGAACGTTTGCTGGTCTGTTTGAGGTCTACTTCCATCCTGGTTATTTGTGTTTTCATAATGTTGCCAAAACTGTGTTGGTTATTTTTGCTTATATATTGTTGCCAAAACCTGAGAATGGTAGTGAGAACATATTCTCCCTCCTGGTCCTAAGAAACCATTCTCACTAACAGTCACATTAAATGGCCAGTGAGACCTGGGACATGACCATTGAGGGTTTGGCATTCCTGTGGTCCTCTGAGATTGGAAGACCACCCAGCCAAAGCTTCTGCAGCTCCAGCTGAATCCCCAGACTGACTGTCTCCCTCACCTCCCTCCCCATCCTACAGAAAAAGATCCTCTACATCCTCCAAGTCCATTCTGACTGAACAGCTTCTGGTACATGTCCCTTAATCAACTCTGACTCTGGGGTACGTTGTCCTGGACTTATACTGTGTGGATGAAGTAAAGATTTGTATTAAATCCTTTCTTGGTGCTGAATGCATCCTCTTTCTGACCCCCTTCCCATACCCTTGCCATCTTCTTCCCAATCCCTCCCTTCCCCTATACCCTGCTGACCTCCAGATCAGAGACCATTTTGCCATTTTGTTGCAGCATCTAACACCACCCTTTAAATCCTCCAGAGATGTAAGACCCCATCTAGTCTCCAGCAAATAGGTATCCTACTCCAATACCTCACCTTTTGACCCACTGGGACCACAAGGTTTCCCCCACTATTGAGATTGGTATGAAGATGTTCTCCTATTCTCCTGTGGAACACTCCAGCCAGTGTCAGAAAAAAGTTTGGAGGATGCTCTAGTTTCAGATTTACACCCTGTCACTTCCTCAACATGGGATTCACTCAGTCAATTCCAGGGGACTCCCCTTTGGATTGTCTCATTAGTTATTTTATGACACTTTACTCTTAAACTGGCCTTAAAATCAAACATTTCATTAAGCTCAACACTCAAATTTGGTCAAAATACAAATCAGATAATCTATACCGATGGCTCAAATATGGGCTCTCTAATCACGAAATTCTCCAAAATCTAAAAAATTGCCTGTTATGGAATGGCAAAATTTTCTGAGATTCTTTTTTTTTTTTTTTTTTTTTTTTTTTGAGAATTAACTTTAATTTTATTGTACTAGAAATATAGATTAACATGGTAGTTGGTGGAATTTTGGTGTTCATAGGTGGCTGATTTTTAGTTTTACTAAACAAATAAACATTCCATCAGCAGCATCACTTCCCCCATTCTTACCCCCCATCCTCCACTCCGTAGAAATCTGTCATCCACTACCACTAACATCCACCCCCATCTGCCACTAGGGTACTGGGGATTGAATCCAGGGGCACTTTACCATGGAACTACATCCCCAACCCTTTTTTATTTTGAGATAAGTTCTCCCTAAGTTGCCCCTGCTGGACTCAAACTTGAACTTGTGGTTTTCCTACTTCACTTCCTACGTAGCTGGGATTTCAGGTGTATACAACTGGGCCCAGCATCACTAACATTTTTATGAAGTGTCCAGTTACTTGTTTTAGCAGACACTTAAAAATTACATAAAGCGGGATGGGCCTTTACATTGGATAAACAGCTTCATGAAAAACTACCCAGTTCTCATACTTCCATTGATGAGGGAGTAACACCACTTCAAACATAAAAAGCATGATTGCTAGAACCACCAGAGGGCACTCTCGCATAGGGTTCAATTTGAACATCTCGTCCTGAGGGAGTGACTGTTTAAAGCACTTAATTAGCAGAGATTTGGGTATACAGACAATATGTAGTAGAATAAATGGCAGTAGTGAAATTGTTTGGCAATTTCTACATCAACTTCAAATATCTCCCCATCAGAACTCTGCAACTTAATTGAAGGCATGATGTTTGGTGTCAAGAAGACAGCAGGCAGGAGGCTGATGGGAGTGGGGCAGCACTCAAATATGGCTCAAATATGGGCTCTCTAATCAAGAAATTCTCCAAAATCTAAAAAATTACCTGTTATGGAACGGCAAAATTTTCTGAGATTCTTTTCTAAGCTTTATTTTTTCTTCACTCAGTTACCAAATATATCACCCTACACCTTCATATGCCTACTGGTACTCTCTTTTTCCCTGTTCAATTTATCAGCAGGTCTGCACCTAATACCCATAAAAAACTTAGATAGTTAGAGAAGGACCCCAAGGCATCCCAGAAGCTGTTCCTAGACACTGTTTTCAAGACTTTTAACAATAGGTAACATGAGACCAAAGAGAAGAAAGAAAAGCATCTTAAAACTAGACATCAGCTCCTGGCTTCAGCCATCCATAGCTTTAAAAATAACCACTGCTGTTCTTGGCCCCACCACACCATCGGATACACCTCCTGGGCCCTGTTTCCAATGTGGATGGACTAGGCACTGAGCAAAATCATGTCATAACACAAGACCGCCCCCCACCAAGCCCTGTCTCAAACATGGACAATGGGGACACTGGAAGGTGGACTGTCCCTGGGAAAGGAGCAGCCAGCTTCCCAAGTCCCATAATACATCTGAGGAGCCCTAGCTTATAGGAATGGTGAACAGCCAAGCAGCAGGTGAATATTTCCCTTCTGAAGAACCTTTAAGTACAAAAGTAGCTGGTAAATGTCTTCCCTTAACTTAAAATAATTATTAAAAGCTTAATTAGTATCCACCATTCTGAATGAAACCCAACCCCAAAGTCATGAAAAAAGGACTTAACTATGGAACAAAACTTTAACTTGTCACTGAGATAGGAAGATTAACACTGGAAATAGTCACAAAAGAATAGATCAGTCAAATAACCAGTGGCATGTCTCAATAAGAAGCCTGACATGGCAGCCTCATCCTCAAAAAGTAATGGAAAACCTAAACCAAACGTGGCATGATTATCAACTGTGGGAAAATGGTTAAAATTCCCTAAGCATGAAGCTTCTGCTAGAAGAAGCAGTTTCCCTCAGCTCTTCCCAAATTACCTTGCTGAGCCTTGCATTGTAATATAGATAGCAGAGGCCACCAGGCTCAGCAGGGGACCAGTCTGAAACTGAAGGGAAAAAAGGGGAAAAGTAACAGTTTAAATTCAAATGGAAAACAAATAACTGCAGCATGGGGAGAAAAATGATTGAGGATGCTCTCTCGCTCTCTCTCTTTCACTCTCCCTCTTTCATTTCAAATGGTGTATTCACATTTTTTCTTTGATCCTTCATGCCTAGATTAGTGTTTTTGTGATCAGACCTATTTTATCCAACCATAGACGTCTTTTACATTTTTTCAGAGGGTAATTTTCAAGGGTTAGGTTTCAATATAATATAATAGGCTTTAAAAACTACAAGGCTTTTGTTAGTTTTGGGATGTGTATACACAGGTGTCCTATTTACATGTATGTGTGTATCAAAATTGGCATATAGATAAATGAGTGCTCTTAAATTAAAAATTTAAAAAAATAAAAATCCAAGTGCCTTTGATTCACGTGGTTTGAAGGATTCAGTTTACATTGGGTAGACAGATGAGAGTGAAGGATGTCTCTAATGTTACTAACTCACAGGTTTTTCTAGGTGATCAAATAACTAGTAAAATGTAAATATTTAAATCCATTGTTTCTATAATTTTTTTTTTTTTTTTTTTTTTTTTTTTTTAACAAGGAAGAGGTGAATGCTGTCCACTACACTTGTCTGACACCTTGGTTCTTATAGTTAACAAAAAATTAGATTTAACATCAGCTGGATTAATCTTCATAAATACATTTGTTAAAAAGTTAAAATGCTCACTGTTAAATACATCATGAAGTGTTCTTAACTTTTTGAATTCCATGGGGTGACATACTTGAGTATGTTTTGTGTTTTCATAAATTGGTAAACAAAGTGATGTGAT
Organism: Sciurus vulgaris; assembly: GCF_902686455.1. NCBI lineage: Eukaryota > Metazoa > Chordata > Mammalia > Rodentia > Sciuridae > Sciurus > Sciurus vulgaris. The sequence goes on from NC_136466.1 coordinate 153,989,412, forward strand.
TCTATGTACAACGAATCCAAAACTTTCAACTGTGTTTCAATTAAAGTATTGTAAACAGCATAAAGAAAGTCTTCTTATTAAAATGGAGTAATTTCAGGCTGAGGTTGGAGCTCAGTGGTAGAATGCTTGCCTCACATGTGTGATGCAGTGAGTTCAATCCTGCGCATCACATAAGTAAATAAAATAAAGGTGTCTGTCTACAATTAAAAAAATTTTTAAAAATGAAAAATGGAGTAATTTGTACAAATTCAAAAATTTGATAAGGGTTATTTCAGAGTGTGAATTAAGAAAAGGAGTTAACATATAGGAAAGAAGAATTATAAGCTTCTAGGTATGGAAATATATTTATAAAGAAAATGAAATGTTTCTGAATAAGAAAGTCTGTGTGATGAAATAAGCAATAAGAGGCTCTCAGAGAAGTAAGTAATAAGAAGGTGTGTGTAAGTAAAGGGCAAATTTCAACAAGATTGTGTGTAACGGAGTTTGTTATATATGAGAGTGTGTGTGTCACAATCAGTTAAAGCTATTTAAGGTTTTTCTCTAAGGTCAAATACTAATTAGCTGATATAAAACCCAGGTTTAATCTATATGTTAAACTAACAAGGAGTTTTTAAGACATTAATTTCTCTTAACATTGTGTTTATTACATTTTATTCTTTCAAGCAACTTATCTTAAAGGAATTAGGGTCTGTACAACAGTGGTCATACAACAACAATTTTCAAGTATTACACTACATTACAGAGTCTAAATTTTCCTTTAAAGCTAAACTGGGTTAATATAAAAGTATCAGTATAGCATAGTAATCATGTTCATATTTTCTAGATATACAAGTCTTTATTTTAATGCAGGAGATTTAAGAAAAAAACATTTTTATCAAGCTAGTATTCTCCAAACTGAAGTTGTCTGTAATAGTAATTTTAGACTTATAAAAATATCAAATTTAATTGGGGATATATTTATATTATTTAATGTTCTGTAACTGAATCTGAATTTTATATTACATTTTACCCTTGGGTAGAAATGTAAATGTATATCTCAAAAATAATTATAGTCTGATATATTTAAAGGTTAATATTGTTAAATATGAAAGCATTTTTCTACTTTTCTCACAAAAAGGAAGTTAAAAGCTCTCTTAACCTTTCTTTGATTCATATTTTAAATGTAATGTTATATTGTATTATCTAATATTCATATAGACTCAGGACATAATATATTGAAACTTTGTGATAGGGTATTTAAGAAAGAGGCAAAGATCAGCTTCAGAACTGGAACAGTTTACCTAAAATTTGTCAAGAGCCCTGCTTTACCTGAGATAAGGCTCTGCTTCCCACCTTACTGCATGTTAGAATAGCTCCAAAATAGGTCAGACTTCAGCTCATTTAGAGTTGTGTTCAAAAGATTGATTTCTGTTATAAAGATTTCTATGATCTCAAACAAGGAATATAATGTATAACTCAGCCAAGATTTGAGAGAGCTATTATATAAACAGAAAATATTTTTACTCTTTTTAATTTTATTCTGTATTTTTCTTGTAAACTCTAACTTTTGCCTGCTAATGTTTTGCAGAGATACAACCTGGAAAACATTAAACTTTTAAACACAAACAACCTGGGTTAATTTGAGATAACAACCATTGCTTACAGGACAGATAGGATAGAAGGCAAACTTCCAGTACTAATAGAGACCCCAATTAAATAAAAGGGGTAAATGACCATGAAGTGATAAACAATAAAGTTAAAACCTAGCACTGTTACTTTAAGACTGTTTAGACTGACTTGTTGGATGTTTAAGATGGAGACTTAAAGATTAAAGCTAATAATAAAAGGACCAAAAATGCCAAAATTCAGCTCTTGCCCTCTGAGTCAGCTTAAACCTGGGGAATAACTTTGTAACTCTGGGCCACATGACCTCCCAATCAGGGGGTTCATTAAGACTTAAAAAAAACAAAACAAAACAAAACAAAAACCCAACCAGTACACCTGCTGTAAAGTAGAGGGTCTTTGGAGGAAGGAGACAGACCTGATGCTTCCAAAGGAAGTCACCTCATTAAGGAGACCGAACTCATGCTAGCAAATGGCACTAAAGGAGCTAAGAAGCTGCTATCAAGTTCCCCAAAAGTGACCCCTATGAGAATTCAGCTTAAACTTAACAACAGAGAGGAACACGGTCACTTTGCTCAGCTTGATCATAAACACCTGGCAAAAAGGGTTATAACCAAAATACATCCATATCTAGGCTGTGTGTTGAAGAAAAGACAATAATTCTTTTAATGAAACTTAAGACCTACACTGGTGTCAGTTCCAAAGCCCTGGTGCCTCCCAAATTCTGAGATTATTTTTTCCTTTGTGAGAATCATATTTATCCCTGCCTACCAAAATTAAACTATTCTCTGTACCTTACTCTTCCTTACTCCTCAAACTGAAATTTTACCCCACAACCAAATCCTACCCATTCCAATAACAGCATACACCAGACATAGGAGAGCTCCCCAAATTATTCCCTTATGCATAGGGCTAAAAGTATCCACTGGAATAAGGACAGGAGCAAAAGGATTGAGAACTCCTATACACTATAAAAATAGTCATCAAAGGTTATCGCAGATTTTGGACATGTCACCAGTTTGGTGCTGACTTTACAAAATCTATTGGACTCCCTGGCATCTGTCATCCTGTACAACTGATCAGGGAAGAATGCTATTTCTATGTAAACCAATCGAGAGTGGTAAGAGACAAGGTTAAATGACCTTAGGACCATGCAGAATATGAAAAATAGGTCTGACTCAAGAGTCTTTTTGAATCTGGAATGGAATTTTCAACATAAGTTTAAAAAATGTTACCCATCTTAATATTTCCTTTCATGAGGAATTCTATCTCACAACATGTGTATTAAATCCCTACATTTTGTAGTCTGGACCTATTCAAGTGCAAAATAATGCCTCACAAGATGTATATTAAAAGTGAGAATTGTTATGTTACAACAATTTGTCAATTGGACTATAAGGCAGAATCCAGGGCAAACTGTTATGATTTCCAAAACACCAGTAGCCACCTGACTTCCTATAAGGGTGCTAAATATTTTATCTCATGGTTAATAGCTTGGCTGGAATAATTGCTTCTGCATCTACTTCGGCAGTGGTATTACAGCAGCAGGTACCTGAAGGAATTTCTTCACTTGACCCTTTTAAATACTTGTCTACACTTGTTGCTGGGTTTCTAGCTATAATTATAATCTCAATTTTATCTCTTTTTATTTTTCCTAGTCTGTCAAGCAGGATGAAGATGATTAAAACATCAGGAAACTATGGTTCCAAAGTTAATCATGCTTGCTATGTACCAGAGGACCCATAATCCTGAAGTCATGGCTAGTACACCGTAAATTTGAGTATGGCTTGATGACCCTGATTAAGGAAAGTGGTGTTCCAACATTCTTACCTGCTACATACTTTAGATGTATGATTCCTGGCATTTTTAGAACATATCCTGTTTTGACACTGGAAAATTGTTTTTCTAGCACTAGCAAATTAATTAATCTTCACCTTTCTAATAATCAACAATTTCTAACTTTCTTATAGTAACCTTTCTTCTCCCTATTCTTAATTTTGTACAGAGGTGTTTCTTAATGAAACCTGCATAGCTAAACTGTCTCCCAGAACACACTTCTCCAGCACTCACAGCCTGACTTTCTGAAACCACCAAAGGAGGACTTCAACGACAATGACTTTGAGGCTCCTGAACCTCTTCAGCCTCAGCTACTGGAATTTTCCATGTCCTCTTCCAGAACTCAGAATGGAGGAGTCTCCCTACTTCACCCCTTCTCAGCAGGAAGCAGCCAGATCTGATACCATTGTCCCAATTCATTCTGCATTTTCAGAATCTGAAATGAAGGGTTATGGAAAATAATATCTTTACAAGACTGCCTCCAGGGAAAATGGAAAGATGGTGTGACTTCGGAGGAGGGAGGGAAATTAGCCAGACATTAAACCTCTCCCAGTAAATCATTTCCCAGAAACAATGGTCCCTGAAGGAAAAAGAATCTTTCATCCCTTCCTGAGTTCATTCCCAGCATCTCCACCAACTGCAAACATTCATCCCTTTCCAACTACAATGGGTCCTGAAGGGAGGAGGCAGATACTGAAATGCTGAGCCTTGGACTTTTACTCTTTTCCATTGCTGATGAGTCTCAGAAGAAAAGAAGCAAATAGGTCCCAGTGGAAGAAGATAAGAAATGAACACTGAGATCTGACCTTTTCCCAGTGATAATGAGTACCAGGCTTTTTACTATTTTTTTCCAAAACAACATGTCCTGCCTCAGTCTACAATAATTAAACCACCCTAACTGTAAACTATAAAACTCAGAGCCTATTGGTAACCTACAGCCATCTTTCTACCCAGAAAGTGAGCCCTCCACTACCTGATTGATTGACTCTCCTGCAGAATAAAGGAACATTTGCTAATCTGCTTGAGATCTGCTTCCATCCTGGTTATTTGTGTTTTTGTGGTGCCAAAACTGCATTGGTTATTTTTGCGTAATACCATGGTCATGGGAGAAATGTATTAAATATTCCAAACTTGCTTATATAAATAAACTAAGTAAATAAAAGGATATAAATTCACAGAAAAATATAAATAAAATATAAATATTAAGTTTAGAAAAATATATTCATACATAGATATATATTAAATACAATATGTCTCATACTATTTCTAGGAATTCACATTTCCAAATGATGTCAAACAAGGCGTTTGCATATGTTACATAATAAAATAATTTTTGATGTTCAAAGAAATCTTCACTTCAAAGCATATGAAAAATAGAGAAAAAGAAAGCTGGTACAAAAATTCTGGAAGCTACAAATCATTCAACATAATATCTATTTGTGTTTCCAGATGAAAGAAGGTACCCAGTTTAATTTGAGTTTTAGATAATCAAGTTGCTTTTTAGTATAGTATATCCTAACTATTACTTGAGACATACTTATGCCAATTATTTATTGTTTAGTAGGTGAAAAAATAGAAATATGTAATTTTTTGCTGAATTTAGCAAAGCTTATTTGGGTGGAAGTTTGTATAATTCATATATATGTTTGGTAGATGCTAAAAACTACCATAAACATTCTAGTATGAGCACAATTATTGAAAACTCTGTCAAAGTCTTGGGTTTTAACAACATTTGAATGCTAATGATACAAATGGTTACTTGTGACAAGTACCATCTCTCCAGGTGTTGAAATTTGAACATCAGAGAAATGCTGGCAAACATAGAAAGTAAGTTTTGCTTAAAGAATAGTAACAGACTTTTCACATGAGGATGAAGTGGACCAGAGATGGTATCCAAAGAAGTGAGAGTGTCGTGCCCCTTTTACAAATTTTAGATTCTCTTTGTTTTCCTGCCCTCCTTCCCCCTTATCTCTCCCCATGCAGCATAAGTGACCTGTGGCCAGGGTGAGCCAAATGGAGAGGGCCAAAAGCCAAGAGGGAGAGCCAAAAGGTGGAGAGATACAGGCAGTAAGGTAATTAACAACTCTTACAACTCCCTGCAAGGAGGAACAAGTCCTGGGACAGGTTTCCTTAATAACAGTTTGGATCAGGAACTGGGGAAAGGGCTTTGGAAGGAAGAGGGCAAAGAACAGCCTTTGATTTTCTTTCCAAATAGCCCCTCACTTTCCTGATTGGACCCAATTATTTATTATCTATATTGACTGTCTTTTTGTCCTCCAGCTTCACTAAGGAGACTGAATACTTTCAATTATGGAATTGATTGTTGCATTAAGAAAACCAATTTTGTCTATCACTTATTTAATACATCACTAAGGCATACATTCTGATAAACTATTCTACTGTTATCAAAGTTTAATCAGTACTGTATATGTTGATAAGTCCAAGTTACATTGCTATAAAGACCTCTAATAATTTTGAAAAATATACTTCAGAGGCATGATGTGATGGCATTATGAATTCAAGCAGGACAACCCCACCCAAAGTTTCAGGAACAGAAGTCACTCTGGAAAATAAGCATGTTAATCATGTTGAAATTAATCATGGTTTAAATAAGAAATTCATCATGGATTATTTAAAACTATGCAGTGAACATGAATTTATCTGAATGCTTTAAAAACAGTTAACCTAATAAAAGTGAAAGAAATTAAAGTTGTTAAACATTTTCTCACTGATTTGCAATAAAATAATAAAGGATAAGGCATACATAAAGACTGACTTTGGATAATTTAGATTAAATCTTATCCAATCAAAATCATTAATTTTAGATCAGCAGAGTAGATGAAATTCAAGGCACTGATAAATTGCAATACTTGATCATTTTTTCATTGGATTTTCAAAGATATTGCATTCTTTGTGAACACAAATTTTAACATTTAATTTGCAATTTAATTTACATTATGCTGCAGAAAATGCCTATTTATTTGGTTTATGTAGAGGTCTATGAACTAAACATGAAAATGCTAATTATGAAATTTTTTTGTAATAAGGTCTTTGTTTTAATCAGGTTTCTTTTCTTTTTTTCTTTTTTCCTTTTCCTTTTCTTTTTCTTTCTTTTTTTTTTTTTTTTTTTTTTTTTTTTTTTTTTTTTTTTTTTTTTGCTACTGTGACCAAAAGACCTGACAAGAAAAATTTAGAGAAGGAAAATCTTACTTGGGGGCGCATAGTTTCAGAGACCACCATACATTGATAGCTGACTCCATTGCTCTGGGTGCAATGTTCATGGGAGAAGAGTGTGCCAGAAGAAAGTGCCTCAGGCTATGGCCACCAGGAAGCAGAAAGAAGGCTCTGCTGGCCAAGAACAAAATATATACCACAAAGTCACACCCCCCATGACCTGCCTTCTTCAGCTACACCCTACCTGCCCATAGTACCACACCCCATTTATTCCTATTAAGAGACTATTATACCGATTAAGTTAAAACTCTTATAACACATCAGGTCACCTCTAAAACTCCTTGCATTTTCTCACACATGAACTTTTGGGGAGTACCTAATCTATAAACCATAACAGTCCTGTGGAGTTAATACAAGATATTTGTAAAGGTTAAATTGAATTGAGGATGAATGCATTTATTACATGTTTCAATGTAATAAAACACTGTTCCACTTATTTGGCATTTCAGTAAGTACTTTGATTTTCAAAGAAACTTCTGTCTTAAAAGTCCAAACCAAGGTGGGTAAAATTTCAAATACAGTAATCTACATAAGGGCAAGATACCATGGAAGCCAGAAAAGTACTGTCTAAGCCTACTGGGGTCAACGTAAAGGGTTAGGACCGCGATCCTAACAGAGGATACATGTGAAGTTAGATTAAGTAGTATATTAGAATCAACCCAGGAAGAGATACAGAAATGTTGTAACGAAAATAACACTGCAATGAGACAACAAAAAATCTCAATTTGGGGGGATTAATTATCAGTTGAAAGAAAATCATTGAAGGATGACTCCATCTATGAAAGGTAACACTGTTCTTTAAAATTGGTAGAGGGGTATGTGAGTGTATGTATGTGCTTGTGTGTGTGAAAAGAGAAAGAGAAACAGAGAGAGAGAGAGAATAGAAGTGTAGATACGTGTTAATAATACGTCATAGTATTGTTATTTCTTGAATGTAAGGTATTTCCAAAAACTTTGTGCATTAGAATTATCCCCAATACAGACAGATTTAGAGGTAGAGCTTTTAGGCATGATTAGGGTTATGAAATTGTCAGTGAACTAATGCAGTTGTTGGATTGATCCATTGATTGCTGAACTGACTGCTAGGAAGTAACCATAGGCAGATGGGGCTTGGATAGATAAAGTATGTCACTGGAAATATGGCCTTGGACTATATATTTTTCCTGGCCCCATCCTATCTTTCTCTCTGCTTTCTGTTTGTTATGAGCTGAGCAGCTTTCTTCTGCTATGTCCTTCCATCTGATTCTCCTTAACTTTAGGCCCAGATATTGGATGACCATGGAATGAAAAACACGAGCCCCAAATAAACTTTTCCTCCTCAAACTTGTTGTTGTGAGGTAATTTGATCATATTAATGAAAAACAGACTTGCAAAGTCATTGTAAAGACATAATTTGATATCATTAGGTGTTTAGAGTATATGAGATGAGCTAGAAAATGGACACAAGTAGCTTCAAACATGAAACTTTAACAAATTCAGAATTAAAGAAAAATTAGCATATTTTAAATTTGTAGAAATATATGATATGCCATTATAACATAATTAAAGTAACTGAATTTTATTGACCATAATAAAAATTGGAAAAAACTCTCAGAACATTAATAAGTTCTTAAAACTATTTTAGACAGAATTAACACTTAATATCTGAAGTTGAATAGAAGCACTACATTTGAAAAGAGATGAGGGTCTGTTAATATTATTCAATGAGTCAAATTTTAATTAAATTAATTAGAATGAATGTAAATTTCCAATAGATATATCTAATATGGGATATATCTAATATATACATAAGGTGAAGTAGCTTATATATAACATCATGGGATCTTCAGGGGGCAGATCAAAAGTTTTTTAAAAAGACCTGTTAAAGCTGGGTGAGGCGGCACACACCTATAATCCCAGTGGCTCAGGAGGCTGAGGCAGAAGGATAGCAAGTTCAAAGCCAGCCTCAGCAAAAGTTAGGCACTAAGTAATCCAGTGAGATCCTGCCTCTAAATAAAAATACAAAATGGGGCTGGGGATGTGGCTCAGTGGTAGAATGCCCCTGAGTTTAATACTCCGTACCAAAACAAAACAAAACAAAAGACCTGTTAAGTTTGACTGAACTGCATTAATAGAATGATGCATTTTTCTATCAAACTTTGTTCAACATCCAAAGAATAAGATAAATTCTAAATACTTGATAAACATTCCAAGTTAGAGATGCTTCATTCTTTCAGCAGTATAAAAGAGAGGGGAGATTTTTTTGCAGTTGGCAATTTTATATTTTCACACCCAATTCAGGTGAAAAAGGAAGTTTGAAATGCTTAAATCTCTACTAAGTCAGATTCAGCACAGTTTGTAAAATGTTTTAACTTACAGTTATAAAACTTCTGTGTTGATCTAGAAAACTACAGTTTTAACTTTAAAATGCTGAGGAATTTTTGTAACTCCTTTTCCCTATAGACTATCTTCTTAATTAAAAGATCATAATTTTAACTCAATATAGTTTTTATTTTGCAAGTTCTTATATACAAATCTTAAAAATTTTGTTTGTGTCTAAGCACCACTTTTAAACAATATAGTTCATATGATTTAATATGCTCTACTAATTGCTGCTGCAAACCACTCAGCATTGACCCTGCACTGATGATACTCACTAGAGCCATCCTGGTCTGTTGAAATCACTGCTCAAATTAATAATATTGAGACAGTTAATATTTGCAATGAATACAGAAGAAGTGGAAGTTTTAAATAAAATCATTAATGCATTGGAATGGGAGATTAACCTCAGGAAATGATCATATTGAAGTTAGACACCCAAAGCAGTATCTCATTTTAATGACTCCAGAAGGTAGCTATTTTATCAAATCCCCTTCCATCTAGGTTAAGTAGTTTAATTTTATTGCTCTAATATTGGTACATGGATTCTCTACAAAGCAAACCCTGAGGCAGAGGACTTTTGAACTAATAATGTATTAGAGAGGACAATTTCAGTTTGCAAGATTGAGAAATAAGAGCAGTGAATCAAAAGAATGGTAAAGGCAATGTGATGATATATTATTTAAATTAAGCATTACTAGATCTTAGAGATTGTATTTCATGATCACTTATAATGAAAAGAAAGTAAAAAGTTTTCTTTAGTTCACGTTTCCCTAAGGTCTGAAATACTTCTGTATGTGGCATTAACTGCTCACTTGAGAAAGTGAAATACTGCATTTATGGAGTCAGTGGAGATTCAATATGTTGGAACCCCGGCCTTGACAGAAGGAAGATGCTATCAAGTTTTGGCTTCCTCAAGTTGCTCATGCCGTAAGGAGACACAGCAAGCCATGAAATACATGATGAATAATGAGATTTTGATTCAGAGAAACAACGTAATTATGAATCATTAAGACATTAAGAGATTGTGACATATTTACTTTTTTATTTTAAATAGTGCATAAAGAATAAACATACCATGGCTAAATACAATTGAAGGGAAACTATGATCATTTCTCTACCTCAAAATAGTGATCTCATGAGTGCTAATGATCAGGAAAATGTATCAGTGAATCACTCAGAGTCCATAAACAAAAGAATATCCAAGGCAGTTTATGGAGAACTCACAGGGAGCCTTAATCAAACCTGGGGTTGTGTAGGGAAAACTGAAGAAAATCACATTGAGATCACAAGACACTTCCAGGCATGGGTTTTCAGACTGCTTCCTCTATCACAAAGGAGGGACTTCATCTTTGGATTCAGAACAATCAAGACCCTGTGGGAGGAACCTGACTTTCAAGGTAACTGGTCAAAACTTTCTAGTGATACTTTTATATCTTATGTGAAAGTAATTTCATATAACTGGCTAACTAAGAAATAAACTGTCAATTAAAACGTATAGGAAATCCGTATGACTTGACATAAAACCTAAAACAATACATTATGTGGATCAGCTAGTCCATTTTGGCCTTTTCTTATGTAAGTGTTCATATAAGTTATCAAAATTTGACCAAAGAAAACTCATTATCTATCTATCTATCATCTATCATCTATCTATCTTTTGTATACACACATATGCATACTAAAGCACCCAATGACTTCTTGAGATACATAGTCTTTTAGAGGATTAAACAGTACTATTTTGCCACATAATATAAAAATAGATACATCTGAGTAAAATAAAATAAGGGGCAAAGGAACCTCTCCTATAGATGAAAATAAAATACTTGGGGAGACATGAGAAGTGTAGAATTTTATGCATATGTAAAGTTGCCTGAAGTGTACTTTATTCATCTGGCATTTTCTCCAAGGAATTTATACTGATTTTATTAGAACATACTCTTTGCCAAATAAATATTTATTAAATGACTAAATAGGTGTCTTTTGTTGAAGTTTGTTATTGAAAAATAGTGATAGAATTTCTCTTTTTAGAACCCCCAAGGTAACAACCAAGGAAAAGTAAAAATGAGGAAAAGGTTACATCACAGAAAAATAATGAAGAATGCCATTAATGTGCCATACAATTTAAATATTTTGTAACAGAGATAATTAAAACTGAACTAAAATAAAATAGAACAGTTTTATTCTCTATGGAAAGAAGGTTTGAGGAGAACATTTTTCTTATTTACAATAGTGTGATATATCTCATTTACAGAGCTGCATATGTTCAACCACCTTTGCATCCCGAGGATAAATTCCACTCATTGTTGTGTATGGTTCTTTTAAACAACTGTTGAATGTGAATTGCTAGTATTTTATTGGGGATTTTTATATCTACCATCCTTACGAATACTGGTCTCTGGTTTCCTTTACATGTAATGTCCTCGTCTGGATTGGGTATGAGGGTAATGCTGCCTCATTAGGAGATTGAAAGTATTCTTTCATTTTGGTTTTTAAAAGGAATTTGAGAAGGATATAAACTTGTGTTTCTTTATAACTTTGGTAGAATTCAGCAGTGAATTCATCAGGTCTTACTTTTTTTTTTTTTTTTGGTGGGAGATTTTTTTGTTACTGATTCAAACTCTTTATTCATTATTGGTCTGTTAAGAATTTTCATTTTTTCAAGGTTCAGTCTTTTTAGGTTAATGTGTCTGGGAATTTAGTCACTTTTATAATAAATAAATGAAGGAATTTATTATAATATAATTTCTTATAACAACTTTTGTGATTCTTTGTATTCCTGTGGAATCAGTTATAATGTCTCTTCTATTTCTTATTTTACATATGAATCTTCTCCCTGTTTTCTAAGTTACTCTAAAGGTTTGTCAGTTTCTTTTAATCATCAAAAAATCCATCCCCTGGCTCTGTTGATGATTTCTATTATTTTTTCAAGTCTTTATTTCATTTACTTCTGCTGCATACTTTATTTCCTCTCTTCTAAATTAAGCCTAGGTTAATTTTGTTTTCCAGTTATTTTAAGTGTAATGTTTGGTTATTTATTTGGGATCTTTCTCTTTCTGATATAAACATTTATTGCTCTACACATTCCTCAGAGTACTTTCAGTACTTTGCATTTAACATTTGTTGCATCCCATAGGTTTTGCTATGTTGTCTTTACTTTTGTTCATCTCAAGATTTTTTTTAAATTTTCATTTTAAATTTTTCTTTGACCCTCTCTTTTGTAAGAAAATGTTGTCACATTCCCTCATATTTGTGATTTTTTTTCCCAAAAAGTTTCAAATTACTAATATCTAGTTTCAAACCATCATTTTTTTGAAAGTATACTTGATATGATTTTAATCATCTTAAATTGTTTTCTGACCTAAGGTATAATTTATACTTGAGAAAGTTGTGTGTATTTAAGAAGAATGTGTATTCTGTTGCTGTTGGATGGAATTTCTGTATACATTAGGTCCATTTGATCTACAGTATAGTTCAAGTTTTTCTAAAGAAGGGTTACAAATAACCAGGAGGTGTATAAAAAAATTGTCAATGTCACTTTATCATTAAGGGAACGTGAATTAAAATCAAAATGAGATATCACCTCTCCACTTAGAGTGACTATGGTTGAAATGGTGAAAGAATAGCTGAAAAATGTGGAGGAAGGGGAAAATTTGTTGGTGGAAACAAATTAATATGGTTACTATGGATAATCATTTGAAATTCCTCAAAAAATTAAGAATGAAATCATAATGTGATCTAGGAATGTCACTTTTGTATACATAGACACACACACATATATATGTATGTATATATATATATATATATATATTCACATACACACATTGAAAATGAAATCAGCATGCTGAAGAAATATTCACATGCTTATGTTTCTTGCAGCATTATTTATAATAGCCAAGTCATGGAATTAGTTTAAGTTTTCATCAACGAATGAATGAATAAGGAAAAGTAATACATGTATATGTAATTCTGTCACTTGGGACAATATGGATAAACCTGGAGGGCATTATGCTAAGTGAAATTAGTCAAACACAGGAAGAAAAACACCTCATGTTCTTATCTACATGTGCAGACTAAAACAATCAAGCTCATAGGTGTAGGGAGTAGACTCATAGTTACCATAGTCTGGAGGTGAGGAATTAGGGAAAAGTTGATGGATATATACCAAGTTTTAATTAGAATGAAGGAATAAATTATACTATTTGAAAATAAAATATACTATGTGGGTAAACTATTATGTAAAATATGTTGAAAGGAACAAAGATATATATAAAGAAAATCATCAACTAATGCATCTATATTGCAAAGGTTAATGCTAACATAGAGATAAAATGTATTTTCTATCCCTGCCTTTGCTACTTCATTTTATACAAGCTGCCATGTTACTAAGTTGTTATTAAAAATTCATATATAGTCTAATATTTGAAGTGCTCTAGATAAAGTATGAATTTCTCCGAAGATGATCTCCATGCTCTTTTTTAAAAAAATTCTAGTCCCAGTCAGACTCCATGCTGAAATTTTGATGAAAAGTTTTTAAAATGTGAAACTTACAAAAGGGAAGGGGGTATTTGAGAAAGAAATGGAGACTTCTGTGGTCTGGATGTTGGTGATTGAGTTCTTAATGTGCCATTGTTAGGGTGGTAGAATGTTGAGAGGGTGGAGTCCATGGAATGTACTTGGTCATTGGAATCAAGAGTAATTCAAATAGTTCTTGAGAGACCAGAGAGTTCTTCTATTCAGAGGGATTTGCAAACAAAAAATAAGCTTGGCTATTCCCCAGTTTCTTTAGCATCTGTCTAATGATATGGACTCCCAATGTGGTGATTCCTTCTAAATCAAAATTCTACTCAAATCCCAAGTCAAAACTGCAACTGTGATGGTGAACAACCAGAACTATAAGCAAAATAAACCCCTTTTCTTTATAAGTACCCAGACTCACACATTTTATTATTGTAACAGAAAACAGAAAAATAGAGATGTTTTTGAAAGAAGATGTTCTAGAGTTAACAAATTCATATTTAAGAGTTGATGCAAATACTCATAAAATTTTAGAAATCAATTATTGACTGGAGGAGTAAAAGAATGTGTTCCTGGATCAATGAAATAGCATAAAAGGGCAACTATGTAAGATGAAACTATACTTCTAAGTGATTCAAAACAAGGTAGTGAAATTTTTGAAAAGCCTCCAAAGTAATTGCTTGAAAATTAAATTAGAAAAGTAAATTATTTTGAAAGTGATTGAATGGTACGCCTGAGGGCTGAAGAGGGGATACCTAATATTGCTTAAGGAATCAAAATAGTTGGGACAAACATATTTATAAAAATGCAACAGAATATTGTTGGAGCTGAAGATAAAATGTGAATGTACTGAATTTCTGTCTAGCCTCAAATAATTACATCATTTTAGAGAGAGTTCAATTCTTACAAATACCTAGGACCCAAATACTGATAGGAAAACCACAACCTTTCAACTTCAAAGAATACAAAGCACAAAAGATTTTGATTATTTGTGATACATATATAGTAAACATATAGATAAGTGCATAATAAATAAATGTTTGCCAGAAAAAAACAAAAAGCATTTTCAAAACTACATGTATGAAATCAACACCCAGGTCTTGAGATAAACATTTTCAGAACCCAGTAGCCCCATACATCCCTTCATGATTACATTTCCTGCTTACATTAAATGTTATCCCTGTATTGTTATGCTGTCTTGATATATGTAATAGTGAACATGAAAACTTATTTTGCTTATCTTTGATATATATTGAAGTTAATATGTCTCTCTTAACCAAGGATATCATGTACTAGTCATTGCTCTCTTGGATTTAGTGATTTTTTTATCTCAATCTGTTACACAATATTCAACATTTGAAAATAACCATGATTTATAATGTCCACTCCTTAATAACATTTACAACTTTACCAGGGTCAGGGAGTGTAGCAAAAGACAGAAACATGCAGTGAATATTTGTGTAAGTTGAAATTTTTTATGTAGGGCATGTGCCTAAGAGTTCCAATCCTGGGAACTATGGCATATGTATAACAAAATTTGTCACTTAGGGCTACCCTGTTTCCCAGATGGGTTTTACAAATTTACACTACTACAACAGTGTTTGAAAGTTCCAGTAGCTGTTCACCTGCACCCACTGTTGAGCGTTTTTTGTTTGTTTTCTTTTTGGTATTGGGGATTGAACGTAGTGACGTTTTCCACTGAGCCACATCCCTAACTCCCCACCTTTATTTTTTCAATTTTGAAACAGGATCTTGCTGAGTTGATTAGGGACTTGCCAAGCTTCTGAGATTGTCTTTGAACTGGGAATCCTCCTGCCTCAGCCTACTGAGTTGCTGGGGTTTTGGACATGTGAGATGTGTGCTGCTTCACCCAGCCCAACACTTACTTTTGTGGAATTTTTGCATCTTTGCTATTGTAGTGGTGGCATAGTGAAGTGGCAAAAAATAAGCAGAGCACCATTAAAGTGGGACTTCATTCAAAGTGCTTTCATATGCCTGGTCCAGGGATCCACACCTGTAATTCCAACTACTCAGAAGGCTGAGGAAGGAGGATGGAAAGTTCCAGGCTAATCTGGAAAACTCAGAGATAGAGTGTCTCATAAATAAACCAAATAAATAATGAATAACTACTGACTGAGGTTGTACCCTGTCATAGAACATTGCCTCGGGTGAGCTCTTTTCCTTGTGAATTCAAAGAATAAGACCTGTTGGGAGCTGTGAATGAATCTTGAGCCTGTCTGAGCCATCTCTAAGTGGAGATGTGCCCCTGAGAGAACTCTCCATGTCATCTCACTGATCTGAGACCACTTCGTTGCCTTGGCAATGTCCTGTTCAAACAGAATTCTTTGATACTGCAGAATTTATTGATTCAGACAGCCCCAAGTTCAAATGCAACTCCTGGGAGGTGGAAAGAGATACCAGTGAGCCCAGGTAGCCTTGAGGCGTTAGCGGTCTGGAGGAGGAAGAATGACTGTGCAAGTGATAAGTCTCCAATCAGACCAATTTCCTGCAGCCTCTCACTTGTTTATCTTGAAAAACTTTTTCTCACAGTAAATGCCCCTTTGATTTATTTCACTATAAATAGAGAATTTGTGGGCTTTTTCCCTTTGTTAGGGTCAGAACCATCAGGTCTTTTCCACCCATAAAACCCCTGCTTAAACTCTCTCCTTTGTGTCCTTTGTCTTTATTTCTTAATACTATTTCTTTCAGACTTTTATTTCCAGCCAGCCCATACCTCTGTATGATTTGCTGACTCCCTCCCTGCATAGGTAGCAGTGGGAGAGATCCACACTTAAGAGAAAGGTAGAGCAGCAAGATTTATTTGAAGAAGAAAAATGTTCCCACAGTGCAGGTGGGTCCCAAGGAAGGGTATCACTAGCTCTTCTTTATCTGGGGAGTTTGAAGATAATTCTGATGGCCCAGTGCAGACAATCAGTGGAGACTTTGTAAAAGCAGATGCTACCAGGGACCCTTCAAGTTCTGAGTTTACAAGGCCAATTAGAGGTGCACAAGTTTAATCCCTTATTTGCATAATTGAGAGTCTGGTCCAAGCCTTGGGACTGCACATTTGTTGCTGAGAGGAAGTTCTTGGGTAGAGACAGATTTTGTGGTTGGTGATTGCTAACAGTAGCTAAGGAAGAATTCTTGTGGTTCAAACTATCTGGGGCAGCAAGAGGATGTTTCCAAGGCCTGGTGACTCCTTTTAGGATGGAGTGGTCTCCTTTCCTTTTGTTCTTTGAGGCCCTTACTCCCATCTGCCTGTAGATGGTTTATCTTTCTGTCTTAGTAACTTGTCAGTAGCATCCTAGGCTAACCTCCAGTACCACCATAAGCAAAACCAAAGTGCACATAAGGTGCTGACACATGAGAAAGAGTTTGAAATAGAGTTTTGCCTTGGAGGAGAGGGTGAGGTTAAAATAGAGCCTTAATAAGTGGGGTACCCCTAAATCCTTCTAGTTTAGGAATAATTGGATATAAACTGTACTTCTTGGAGAAATTATATAGCCACTTAGCATCCACTATGTAGAGACTACACAATGTTGGGTAGGGAGGAAAAACTAAGATTAATAAAGTCAGTGGAAAATTGTTTGTTCTTTAAAGTCACTATTTAAATAGGTTTCTTTGAGACACATCTATTTAAGTCTTTGTCCTTGATGCAGATTTGGCAGGCATTTCTTTCATTATACGTGTTTAAATACTTGCTAAAAATTCTCAATATATGTTGTATGGTGGCATTTGGAACCATCCAGAGACATTGCTTTATGCCTTAGGAACAGCTTAGTTGTATTTACTATACAACCTAATACATCCTTTTCTATGTAATTAGTTTTTTATAATTTATGAAGAAATATTTCCCTTACCAAAATCCCATGAATATTTTTGCATATTAGTATTATTTTAAAAAACTTATTCTGCCTTTCAGTATACTTGAAGCAATTTGTGTATTTATTTGTATAAATTAGGTAAGGTAAATGTAAGTTTCTTTTAATTGCATAAAAATAGAAAGTTATCAAAAATGACATATGTAAGCAAAACATAATTTTGTTCTAGTGTGAAATGCCATCTTCATTATTTGTTCAGACGTGGCAGCATTATGGGTGCATCCTTTTCTAGACTATATCATTGCATTGGTGTGTGTATCTTCCCTTGAGACAGTACTATGTTGTTTTCAGTTCCATAATGTTAAAATAAACTAAAGATCTGGTAAAAAAGAAAAGACTTTCTTATTTTCTATTTCTGTTCTTTTTTTATTGATTTCTTCTTTTTCATTTTCATGTCACTACACATAATTACAATTGGCAATTATTCATGTATTTAGTTTTTTATATATTTCTTCATGATTAAAGTTTATGATATGTTTGTAAAACAAAAGGAAATGAAATTAGACCAAAAAACGTTATTTTCAGCAGAAATGATATAACTTTAAGAGAAAAAAAAAACAGAAACATTACTGATGTTAAGTCAATCAATACTACATCACATGATGAATAACAGGAGAGTAATCAACATTTCCTATAATGCATGTGTAAGTATGCATAAACATACTCTTAACAGAATAGGGAAGAAATATTCATGGGAATTACAATCTTAATTTCTCCAACTTGTCACGTGGCCATAGTTGGTGTTTAGGACTACCTTCTTCTCTTACCCATTCTGTATTCCCTCTACCTACAGCAAGCACCTCAGCAGGTCTTGGTTCTTCACCAGGAGGTGTGACCCACACCTTCCTTTGTGAAGGGTCTGAGACATTTGTTGTTGTGCTGAATTTTGTTGTTGTAGTTTTCCATTGACCTTTATAACAGGACAGGGTAATAGCAAGAGATGCCCCAAGGGATCTTCTCCTGCACTCTAGGAGTACACTTTCTTACCTCCATTGTGGAGTAACAGTCCAGTGTCCCCTTGGTAATCTGGGTCAATCACCCCTACAAGCACCATAACTCCCTTCGTAGCCTGTTGACTCAGAGGCACGGAACCCAAAATGGCCAGAGGGAAGTCTTAACATCCAGTTTAATGAAATCATGGTTGTATCTCCTGACTGAAGCATTCCTACTTCTGGAACTAAGACTTCTTGGCCTGCAGAGTGTAAGGTTGCAGGGACAGGAAGCGAAAACTTTCCTAGTGGGTTACTAGGGGTAGGGTGAGTGGCACCATTCCTTTTTCCACCACTTGATTTCTGGACTCATGAATTCTAGCAATAGGAGAGACAGTACCATATAGTGGATTGCTGATTCGGAATACAGTCAGCCTTCTGAAGAACCTTACCCCAGCCCTGCAAGGTATTGCCACCTAGCTGGCACTGTAACTGCATCTTCAAGAGTCCTTTCCATCATTCTATCAAACCAGTTGCTTCATGATGGTGGGTAGCATGGTAAGACCAGTGAATCCCATGATCATGACACCATTGTCTTGCTTCTTTCAGTACGAAGTGAGTTCCTTGGTCCAAAGCTATAGGGAACATTCCTCAAGCTTATTTGACAGCAATCTCTGACACCTTAGTCTAAATAAATCAATCAGGTTGGACGGAGAAACTGAGGAAATTGTAAAGACTTGCCATAGATCGTAGGCCATTGCAGTTAATGAGGCTTGTCAGGGTCTTAAGCCCCCTTGCTTTTCTCGACCAGAGACAAGGGAAGGGGACACTCCCCAACAAGGTCAGACTGGGATAAGTAGGGCTGGCTGATGGCGGCTCCCAGCCCTCGGGCGGAGGACAATCAGACACATCAGGAGACCAGTCATAGCAGGAACTCATTTATTGAGGAAGTCACACAGCTTTTATGTAGTGTGGAGGCTAGGCGGGAACCAATCAGCTTAAAGGTCAGCAAGGCATGGGTGTTCATACAGGCAAGAGTCCCATAGGACTATATGGCAAGCACGAGCTGATCACGTTCGTGGAACTGCTGTTAACCAATCCCTGAAGGTGGTCAGATTTATCGTCATTAACTATTGAAACCGCCTTTGAGGCCTTGATCTTGCTCACTCGCCAGGGAGTAAGGAGTCAACCTGAGTTAGTTAACCTGTCATTAGTCCCAACAAGGCTGAGCTAGAGCTGAGGGAAAGCCTCGCTCAACAGGCATCACAGCAGGCTGTGATGTGAGTTCTTTGATGTGAGTGCTGCTTCGCCTCATGCTGGGTGCTGGAGTTTGCCCTTCCCCCAGTCCTTTGTCTCAGACTTGTTGTTGGACAGAATCACTCAGGGATTCTTGGTTTGTTTACATTAGTATGAGGTATAGCTTACCTATAGGTTGGTTCTGCAATGTTTTAACAAGTGTCTTAACCTGATTGGATAATGTGCCTATATATGTCTTTTGTACAATCCTAAGTAAAATTAGATCTGTGTCTTCTGAGCCTGGTCTCCAATGTCTGTTTACTGGGAGGCATCGTTCGTCACTCATTCTCAGCGGGACCCCCGCTCCCGGTCTCCAATAACAACACAAAGCAATGCTGTGCAGAGTACCATGACAATAGACAAGGCATTCTGTAAGTCCACAGATGGTCATTTTGACTGAAGCACTACTTGCAGGGAAGGCAAATCCATACCCAGCAAAAGTGTATATACCAGTGAAGACAAACCACTAGCCTTTCCATAATGGAAGTGGTCCAATATAATCAACCTGCCACCAGGTTGCTGACTGATCTCCCCAGGAATGATGCCACATTGGGGGCTTAGTGTTGGTCTCTGTTGCTGGCAAATTGGTCACTCATCAGTGGCTGTAGCCAAATCAGCCTTGGTGAGTGGAAGTCCATGCTACTAAGTGCTACATAACTGCCATCCCTGCCACCAAGACTGCTTTGTTCTGAGCCCATTGGGGTGACAGGGGTGGCTGGGGAAAGAGGCTGACTGCTATCCACAGATTGGGTCATCCTACCTGTTTATTAAAATCCTCCTCTGCTGAGGTCATCCTTGGTGGACTTTTACATGAGACACAATATCTTCACATTCTTTGCTCAGTCAGAGAGGTCTATCCACATACACATCTTCCTCAAATGTCCTTGTCACCAATTTTCAAATGATGTTCTTTCCAGTTCCCTGACCAGCTAGCCAGACCATTGACTATGGTCCATGAGTGGTGTACAGTAGTACATCTGGCCATTTTTCCTTGCAGGCAAAATGCAAAACCAGATGCACTACCTGAAGTTCTGCCCATTGTGAAGATTTCCCTTTACCACTGTCCTTCAGGGTTGTTCCAGGATGGGACAGCAGTGCTGTAGCTGTCCAATTCCACGCTGTACCTGGGTATCAATGAAGAATCATCTGAGAACCAGGTCCTAGTCTTCTCTTACTGTGTTAATTGATCACAAGGTACATCCCATTAAGCCATAAGTTCATGCTGAAGGACAGAAGATATTGCAGCTGGAGTAGGAACCATGGGCATTTGGGCAACTTCTTCATGCAACCTACTTGTACCTTTGGGTCCTATCCATGCCTGATCACATGTGTGACACTTTTGCTTGATGATGGAGCAGTGCTGTGCATATCCAACTTTATGGCTTGGTGGGTCAGATAACACTCAGTTCCTGATGGGTAGCTCAGGTTGCCTAGCAGACTGGTGGCACATGGTCAAGTGTTCAGTTTCTACTAAGACATAGCAGCAGACCAAGAGCAGTTTTTCAAAGGGAGAGTAGTTGTCTGAAGATCATGGCAGGGCCTTGCTCCAAAATCCAAATGGCCTCCTCTGTGATCACCTGTGGGGGCCTGCCGAAGGCTCCAGACAGCATCTCCATCTGGAACTGATACTTGGGTCTGCCAGGTCATATGACCCAATTGGCAGAGCAGCCTGCACAGCAGCCTAGACCTGTTGCAGAGCCTTCTCCTATTCTAGACCCCACTCAAAACAAGAAGCTTTTCTAGTTACTGGGTAGATGGGCTGAAGTAATACACCTAAGTGAGGAATGTGTTGCCTCCAAAATCCAAATAGGCCCATCAGGTGTTGTGCTTCTTTCTTATTTGTAGGAGGGGCCAGTTGCAACAACTTATTCTTCACCTTAGAAAGAATATTTTGGCAGGCATCACACCACTAAACTCCTAGAAACTTATCTGAAGTCGAAATCTCCTGAATTTTAGTGGGATTTATTTCTCATCCTCTGATATGTAAATGCTCCACCAGCAAGTTCAAAGTGGTTGCTACCTCCTGCTTGGTTCATCAAATCAACAGAATGTCATCAGTATAATGGACCAGTGTAATACCTTGTAGGAGAGAAAGATGATCAAGATCTCTGCACACTAAGCTGTGACACAGTGCTAGAGAGTTGACATAGCCCTGAGTAAGGACAGTGAAGGTATATTTCTGGCCTTGCCAGCTGAAAGCAAATTGTTTCTGGTGATCCTTATGCACTAGGATGGAGAAAAAAAGCATTTGCCAAATCAATAACTGCATATCAGGTACCAGGAGATGTATTAATCTGTTCAAGCAAAGGGACCACATTTGGTGCAGCAGCTGTGATTAGAGTCACCACCTGATTAAGCTTATGATAATCAACTATCATTCTCCAAGACCCATCTGTCTTCTGCACAGGCCAAATAGGAGAGTTGAATGGGGATGTCATGGGAATCACCAACCCTGCATCCTTCAAGTCCTTGATGATGGCACTGATCTCTGCAATCCCTCCGGGAATGCAGGATTCCTTTTGATTCACTCTTTTCCCAGGTATAGGCAACTCCAGAGGCTTCCATTTGGCCTTTCCCACCATAATAGCCCTCATCCATAAGTTAGGGAACTGATGTGGAAGTTTTGCCAAGTGTTCAGTATATCTATACCAATTATACATTCTGTAACTGAGGAAATCACCACAAGATGAGTTCGGGGGCCCACCGGACCCACTGTAAGTTAGACCTTGGCCAGAGCTCTATTGATCACCTGACCTCCATAAGCCCCTACTTTTAGCAAAGGGCCACAATGACGTTTTGGGTTTCCTGGAATCAATGTCAATTCAGAGCCTGTAGTCCCTGAAATGTCTGATCATTGCTCTTCCCTAGTGTACAGTTACCCTGGTGAAAGGCCACAGGTTCCTTTGGGGAATGGGAGAAAGATTAAAAGTGAAGACTTTACCAGGTCCTTCCTCAAGGGGACCTGGCCTCCCCTCCAATCAAGGTGTTCTGGATCAAATACAGAAAATGGTTGAGGGGCCATGATTTTCTGCTCTTATGATCTAGGACAGACTTTTGTACATTTGCCCTGGAATTTTTCTGCTTATGTAAGTCAAGTAAGAATTTGATGGGTTTACCATCTTTTTGACTTCCAGAAACACCACAATTAATTAGCCAACACCAGAGATCTACAAGAATCAGAACATTTCTTCCCCTTTGCTGTGCATTATAGCAACTATGACCACCCTGTTTTTGGCAGTTGAGGACTGCCACTTGGCCCCTTCCTTCCCAAAATCCAATCATTCCCATTGCTTTAAGTCTTCCAGTTGATTGACTACAGCTCCCACAGTAAGGTCTGGCATACAAAGAAGAACAGCGACAGAGCTCTTCAAGGATGCTGGTACTCCCCTCACAAATTTATTTCTTACAGTGTTGGTGAAGCTCACATCTTCTGGACCCCCCCAAGTATGGAGGAGAAGGTCGTACATGACAGATCCAATCTCTCTGAGTCTCTAAATTCCCTCATCAACAGTAAAACAAGGGATGTCAGGTATTTCCAAATCATTTATGGTAGGCAATCTTTGTACCCATACTTCAGCTAACCAGTCAAACAATTAGCACTTTTTTTTTTTTTTTTTTTTTTTTTTAACACTGGGAACTATTACAGTAAATCTAGAATCTCTGCTTATGGGCCAATATAAATAAATTCAGCCTGATCTCAGTTTATGTTTCTTCTACCATTATCCCACACCCTTAAAATTCATTCCCGCACATGTTCCCCAGACCTCTGCTTGTATGAATTAGAAAACTCAAGAAGTTCCTTTGGAGTGTAGCACACCACCTCTTGGGTCACACTGTGTACCTCACCTATAGGAACCTGCCTAGATTTGGATCTAGGTATAGGCCAGGAGGCAAAAGTGGGTGGTGAGAATGGATTCTGAGTAGTATCAACATCTTCATGCTGAGTAAGTGAATCACAGAAGGTTTTCACTGTTTCCATAAACAAAGGAGGATTAGTTGCCTCCAGGAAGGCAATGCCACAGAGGGTGGGGGTAGGGATGCCTCAGTTGTGGCTAAGGGTGTGGACTCAACAACTTCTGGCAAAACTCACTCATCGGAATATGGGAGTTCAACATCCCTATCTCCTGGCTCTTCCCATACATTGCCATCCCAATTTGCAGGATCCCATTCTTTTCAAATCAGTGCTCTCACTTGAACTATAGACACTTTCTGAGACTGAGAGTTAAACTTTCATCTTAATTCAGCCAATTGAAAGATGAGGGTTTTAGTTTGGTTGTCAGAAACCTCAGGCTTATGACTATAAGAGAGAAGAGTCTCCCTCAGAACACACTTAGCACCTTTCAGATAAGTTATGTGCATCTGCAGCTGAGAAACTGCATTCTCCTTTGTTACTTTGTCTAGTGAAGCTAGAAGCAACCAACTAACATCACATATTTCTTAGTTTTCCAGAACTGTTCACATGTATCATATATACAGTCACTAAACGCCTTTTTTTTTTTTTTTTTTTTTTTTTTTTTTTTTATAAGCTGCAATTTGGGAGAGTCAGATGCATTTACTTTAAGGATCTCTTTAAACAGTTCACACCACGGATTATCAGGGCTCTCCATAGTACTGGTAGGAGAGACTTTAGTACCTTTGGGTCTAATGAATTTAGATAGCCAACCACAAAACCCACAAAACCAACTAAGGAAATTCATCCTTACAATCCTGTTTCTCCAGAGCCACTCCTGGTACCAATTTCTGTATTAGTCATGGGTCACTAGAGGAACAGAATCAACAGGAAGTATGATTATATAAAAGGGATTGATTAGATGGGCTTACATGACCAGAAACTAAATAGTCCACAATGGCCATCTGTAGCTGGAGAGCTGGAAAAGCCAGCAGCTGTGCAGTCCAAGAAGTGAAATCCCAAGAACAAGAAAGATCAACAGTGTTACCCTAGTCCAAGACTAAGGCTTCTGGAAACTACCTGGATAATCACTGGCAGAGTCCGCTTTGGAAAAGTGAAGAAGCAGGAGTTCAATATCCTCAGAGGATTGAAGCATCAATTAAGAACCCATTTAAGAAGAGCTGAGCTTGCATCTGCATCTGCTTCCTTGTTCTTTCAACTTTTATTCCATCCAAGTCACCATCCTACTGGGCAGTGCTACCCACTCTTAGGGAGGGACTCCACTTCAGTTCACTATCTCATATTGCAAGCATTCTTAGACATGCCCTCATTGACACATCCAGAAGTCTCTTAATCATTGGCATCTCTTCATCCAATCAAGTTGACAATTCAGATTAACTATTACATGGTACAAGTCTGTGATCCCAGTGTCTGGAAAGGCCAACTGCAAGTGAAAATCAGCTTCAGCAATTTAGAGAGACTCAGTCTCAAAATAAAACAAATAAAATTCTTTTTAAGAATTCAGAAATGTAGTTGAGTAGTAAAGTGCCTGTAGATTCCATTACTAGTACCACAAAAATAGAAAATAGGAGGGAAAGAAAAAACAGAGAAACAAAGAAGAAAGAAAGAAAGAAAGAAAAAAAAAGAAAGAAAGAAAGAAAGAAAGAAAGAATTTTCATTAGGACCCAAGATCTTGAGAGTTCAGATGTACAATTTTTACATTGTAAATAAATATATATATGTGTGTATATATAAATTTATAATTACATTCTATATAAATTTATTTAATTTATTTATCACATATTACAGAAAAAGTGAAATGCTTTTCATTTCATTTAATAAACTTAAATAACTACATGTAAAAATTCCGTGAAATTAATTGCAAATGGATACTCACTCTAGCTTAACTTTCATTAAGGGATATAGATGCAATGATTCAAAATAAAAATTGTTTTTTTAAATATTCCCATTAATTTAAAGAATGCAAATAATTAATTTATCTATTTTAAGAAATGTAGAATCTCTTCTATTTCATCATGACGTTATAACTTTGTGATTAAAATTTAGGACAGTATTAGGTTTGGATAGAAGTTATTGCCCAAAAGCTCCTGTGTTAATTCAGGAATATTCATAAGTGGAATAAATAGACTTTAAGAGCTGTAACCTAATTTATTCATCCTAGTTTGCATGGCCTAACTGGATGACAACTGTGGGCAAGGGGGATGGGGTTGGCGGAGGTGGATCACTGGGAGTATGCCAAGGAAGTGTTCATCTACCCTTTTCTCTTTCTGCACACTGGATCCCTAGAGCAGAGCAAAGTTCCTCCACCATTCCCTTTAGCCATGATGCTCTGCTCACTTTAGGACCAGAGCAATGGAGTTGGCAAACCATGCACTGAAACTCCGAAATTGTGAGCAAAAATAAACTTTTCCTCCTCTAAGTTTTTCTTCTCAGGAATATTCATCAAAGCAATAAGAAGCTGATTAACCCAGAAAAAAATGGAAATTACCAAAACCATTAAAGAAGGGTAGAGTCCATCAACTATCCTGCATGTCCTCTTCACGTACTAATAATAGCAAGGATTAAATAAGATTTCAGTTTGTGCATGCATCTTAAGTGAATAAATGAATGAGTGAAATAATAAGACAATCGATGATGTCACTGGCATGAGAGAAAAATGTTTCTTTGAAATTAAATTGTTCTTCAAACAAAAGTATATTAAGTATTACTTATCTCAATTAAATTTTACAATCAGTTTTACTTCATCCTACAGTAGTTTTTCCCATACACAGGTATAGCCATTATCTTGGTTAAATATCTTTGTTAAACATTGGATATCAAGATATACAATCTTTATTATAATGCCCTTTATTCCATCTCCATCTGCAAAGTAACTATTTGTAGTTTTAATGTGAATATCAATTTTTATAAATGCATTTGTATTTCTATGCAATCAACCTTAAAATATATAGCATTGTCGCTCCATACTTTTTTAAATAAAAGTAGCATCTTCTTTTCAATACAATTCTAAGGAAATAGATATATTTTTAAGCATAAATTCAGCCACTGGTATTAATTTCATTCAATTGTTTTTCTCAGGATGTTCCTTCTCAGAAGAATGAGATACTTCATTCTTTGTGGTAACTCTTACTTTTAAAAGAACCCTCTGTACTACTCCATCAAGTTTTCCAATGTTTTCTGCTGCTATGGATGCATAGATTTTATCAAATAGAAACAATTTATGTGGTTTTACTATATTATGAATCCAAAATCATACTTATAGTGCTTGTTTTTAAAGAAAACAACATTTAGTTTTGAGTAATTTATTTTTGTTTTCAAATGATCATTATCGATTGACATCTTGCTACACACATTATGAAATGTATGTGGTATGAAGGATTTCATTGGTTAATTTACAGTGAGCCTGAGAAATAAAAAGACACTTCTCCCTCAGTATTACAAAGGAGGAAGCTGAAGCTTAGAGATGTTTCTGGTCTTGCCCATCCTCAATGATCTCTGCTGCAGAGGAGGGCTTTAAGTTCAACCTTCCTGACCTCAAGATTCCTTTGCTTAAATATTGCATGATATTGCCTCAACTTTTGCAAAACTCACTTTTTTCCTGAACAACATGGTAAAAGTTTTATTTTTATATCACCATTTTATCTCAATAAAAGCATCAACCTTTCTTGACTCATGTGCTTGTGCAATTCTGAGCTTCCAGAACATCATTACTCAACATTCCCTTAGTCCTAAGTGGAACATCATTTCAGTAGATTTTATGTATTATCTGTTATTGAAATCTCAAGCCATCCCCCAGACATTTGATTTATATCTTCTGATATATTATACTAACTAGAATTCATTGAAAGCTTACAGCGATATTTTTGTAGTAGTAACTGAATTATACTGTCACAGAGAGGGAAATCAGAAGAGCAAAATGCAAGGCAGCATATGGTCATCACTAACGTTTAGTAAGCACTTAATGCTCAAAGGAAGAAGTTTTATATTTAATCATCATTTGAACTGACTAATATGTATGATATTAGGATAAGAGGTAGTTTTCAACTTGGAGAATTTTGAAATAAATGGCTCACTTATGCCAAAAGGCATTCCACTTATCTATGATGAGTAGAACTGGTTTGCACTACAAAGAGCAAAGATTCAGAGTTTTACTAAATTCTTAAAATATGACAATTTCTAGCAACATAGCAATATACTGAGAGCACTTTGAGGATTAACTCAATTTATTTATTTTTCCAAGAATAATTGACAACTGTGAAATATATCTTGAAACAGATTATTACCACATACACATTGATAGTATTTCCAGCATTTTGTTATGAAAGCTTAAAAAGTAGAAAAAAATTTGACAGAATTAACAGTTAAAATTCATATGTCATATGAATACTAGCATTAGCTTTGTACAACATTTGCTGTATCTGTCCATCTTTGCACCTCTTTATGAATCATCATCTTTTAATTTTGATGATATAAGTAAATTGTTGGTGCCTCGATGTACTTCCTCCTAAATAGTACAGCAATAGTACAGACTTCTATACCAAAATTTAGAAAATGCTATTTTGTATATTTCTTTATCTTTGGAGATTTAGAACTTAAAAAAATAAAAAGTTTGGCTACTTATTTCAGTCAACTTTTTTCTGCTGTGACCAAAGAACTGACAAGAATATTTGGAGGAGGAAAAGTGTATCTGCGGGCTTACAGTTTTAGAGGTCTCATTCCATAGAAGGCCGGTTCCATTCCTTGGGGTTTGAAGTAAGGCAGAACATCGTGGAAGAAGAGTGTGGCCGAGGAAAACAGTTGAGGACATCAGAAATCAGAGGAGAGCTCCACTCAACAAGGACAAAATATTCACCCCAGAGGCCAGCCCACAGTGACCTACCTCCTCCAGCCACATCCTACAGTTAGCATATAGTTAATCCCAACCAGTGCGATTTAGGTTCTCATAATCTAATCATTTTACTTCTAGGCCTCCATTATTGTCTCACACATAAGCTTTTGGGGGGCTTCTCACATCTAAATGATAAGAGTACTGTTATCTATTCATCCCTTCAAATTAATGCTGCTGTAGTGCTGTCATGATTTATAAGTAATAAGCCATGTAAAAAGGAAATGGCTGTTGTTGTTTCTGGCCATGCATAACATGTCTAAATTAAAAGCATGGTTGTAAACTGGAGATTCTGTCACCTTTGCTGCAGCTCAGCAGGCAAATTTAATTCATAAATCCTTCAGCAGCGCCGTCTCAGACCTCTGCTCTAAGCACGGCATGCTCATCATAGACTCCTTTTAATTACCTTCAACTGCGAGTGAGATGTTTATGGCAACAGACAGAACTATATGGTTGAGGTCTGCAAGGTCACTGTGTGACCTGTGAGGCAGCAGCACAGCAGATAAAACTGCTGAGGATCTCAAACACTTCAGGTTTTGATCAAATGAACTCTACTGGAGGTAGTTAAATAAAACATTACTGAACATGTTAAATTGAAATTATTTCTGCCTAAAAGAGTCTTCAGTTGAATTAATAAGTTCATGCTTTCTTGGGGAATTCCTGAGGTTTCATTCATTTGAGGAAAACTGATTTTGGTTGTTTGGGTTTCTCATTGTCCCATGTAATCAGGATTCCAAGATTATGAATATAGTTTCAATTTAAACTGGCATTTAGCATTTTCATTCAGCAATTTTTACTGATGCATAAGAAAATGCTGTGACCAACTTATTCAATTGTCAAAATATTACCAGCCTCTTATTTGTATAAATCAACTATAATAGTCTCTGTGGAGACAAAATTCTGCCCTTTTGGAGTTTATAGTTTTAAAAATAAACACATAATCATTAGTGTATAAAATCTTCAGTTGAAATGTACTTTGCAGTGAGTTGCCATTAGGAGGTATAAGTGTAGTGCCTGCCTATAGATAAGGATGAGATTTTCATAAAATTCCAGTATATGTATTTTAACATGCTAGTGCTTAATAACTGAGCTACATTCCCATCCCTTTTTATTTTTTATTTTGAGATTGGGTTTCACTAGTTTGCTTACAACCTCACTAAGTTGCTGATGCTGCTTCAAACCCACAATTTTTCTGCCTCAGGCTCTCGAGATGCTGAGAATACAAGCATATGCCACCATGCCTGGCTGTAATGAATTTTTTTAACCTGTTTTTTGTAGTGACAATGAAAATTGTATCCATGATTTCGGTATGATATCATACCTTTGATTAAGGAGGACGATGTATGTACTAGAGATCCTGAACATTAATTTGACTGGATTTTCTGATTGTTTGTGAAAAATGCAAAAAGGTTAGGGACCTGATTCCCAACATTCATAATACAAAAACCTGCTTTGGCATCAGATAACATGTAATTGCTTCAATTGCATTAAAAAAAAAAAAAGAAACAATTTCTCATGAAAATAAAATGATAAAATTAGTAAATAATAGGTCAACAACATGAGATATGTAAATGTAGGCATCATAAAACTTAAAAATCCCTCAAAGTCAGCACATGACTAAACTAATTCTATTTTAATAAAAACAATTTGATGATGTACTAATTACTGTTTGAGGTTGATAATTTTCCGATTATCTCAATTAACCAAAGTACATATTTTTAACTACTATTAAAATAAAAAATGATATTTTAAAGAAATTCCATGTAATTTAAATTCAGTCTTAGGATACATTTAGCTCCTTATCACTGTGAAGTTACATTCATAAAATTGTCAGCCTATAAATCAAAGGAGAATAAAATATTATTTAAATATCTTGATGAAAATTGAAACAAATACAATTGGTAACACTTACTCTTACTTTTTAAAATCTCCTTTCCTTCCAGGTACATAGTGTACTAAATTATTTTAGAAATGCATTGTATCTATTCCTCCCAATTTTGTCACCTGCCTTACCTCCCTCCTACATATCATAGAACATCAGCAGCCATATCAACTGCAAGAATTTCTGATTTCTTGACCCACCTGACTTGGGGTTAAAGTACAAATGATTGATTCATTTCTGCAACAAACTGTAACTATGATAATGCTCTCTATCACAGACATTCTCTTACCTACACAGTTTACTTGTACCTGAAAATCTGTATAATTGAAAGCTCCATAGGAAGATTTATTTCCAAGAAAATCTAGTCTTACTTTAATGCACAGACCAGTCTTGGCGTATTTCCAACATCTGAGGGAACGGCTGCCATTTGCTGAATAACATTTTTCTCCTCTTGGATAATAAAGTACCATATTCCTCTGAATTATTCTTCCCAGGGTTAGGTCCCAGTTATCTAAGAAAATAGTTAATGTTTGCTGGTTTCTGGAAAGGAGAGCTGCTGTGGTCACTGAAGGAAGTGACCACGCATGACCTGCACTCTATCCACATAGCTACCTTGCAGGACTTATACTAATGAATGCAGACATGGGAACCTAGTTGAAAAGAAACAATCAAAATGAAAACTCTTGTTAATAGGAAAGGTCAATGAAAATGTAGTTCAATATACATTTCCAATTTGAGAAGTTGTTAGAGACCAGACTTCCTAATTTATTGAGCTCATCTAAAACCACAAAGTTCTGATTCTTCATTTAAAACATAGCTATAAAGTGCACGGTATTTCCCCAAATGCAGTTTATTCAATGTATCATGATAATATCACACTGACTTTATCTTTGATTGTAAAATTCCAATAGCCCAGGTGTAATTGTCCCTCACTTTTTTTAGAATTTGAATACACTAATTAGGCTAATAGGGTGAAAATCTACTCCCCTCTCATCTCAATGATGATTGTTTTTATCATAGATATAATGGGACATTTATAAGGTGCACATTAGAATCACAATCTTAGAGGGTAGAAACAAAATAATTTCTTCCTTAGTTTATTTTATTTTGGATCATTGAAATTATACATAATAGCAGGAATCTTTATGCCTCATTCATACATGCACATAGTATAATTTTTTTATTTTCATTTCTCATTACTTCCCTTTTCCTCCCTTTTTCCCTGTCCTTGATCACTTGCTTTACTCTACTAATTCTTCTTTTATTTTAAATATTATTATTTTAATTAGTGCATTATAATTATACATAAAAACTGTATTCCTTGTACTATATTTGTAATGCATGTAGTATAATTTGGTGGATTTTGTTCCTCAGTACTTCTGATCTACTTCTTTTACTCTCTTGGTTTCCCTTTCATTTATTATTTAGATTTCTGGCCTTGGGAACCATCAGTAAATAAACTTCTGCCGTTTCAACCACTCTGGGTGTTCTATTAGGGCATCTCAAGCAAACTAATACAACTCTTGATCTATGTAGTATTTGCATCCCTTCAAAGACCTTAACATTGGACTATACAAATTTTAATATGATATTTGCAAAGAAATATCAGTCTTTCTATCAAAAACATTAAAATATAAGCCTTAAACAATGGCATTAAAATCTCAAAAATTTTTTTTTTCTTCCTTTACTATAATATTGTAATAGAATTTGTCCATCTTCCACCATAATTTAGTACTTTGATTCTCAGGTGAACCACAAGAGACAAGTAATTTGTGTGAGTTGGTCACATGGCCCCATTCAGCCACAAGGTATAAGAAAGCGTTCTTCCTTTGTATGGTCAGGAGAGGAGAATAAGAGCTAAGGAAGCAACTGAAGCCCTTTTCTAATTCAATTGATCAAATGTGCATTTCCTTTTCCACATGAATGAGCACAGTGAAACTCTGCAGATTAAACAACAGTTACTTGAAACTGGATGTGTCCAATGATTGCCCTCTAAGCACTTTTCATCTGGACTACAAAAAATGTGTGGGAAGTCATCCTTATCTATCAGAATTAGGTGAGGTCAAGTCTCATGACACAGAGGCCTAACTCCACCCTATCCTGTTCATCACAGAAGAAGCCCCTCCTGTTTTGGATCCCTTTACCTATGTGACTATAAATGAGATTGGGCTACTCCATGTTCTTAGAGGCCAGAGTTGGTAGATCCAGACCCATCATGCCTCCTCCTCTCATTTAAAAGGAGTATTGGCTCTTGTGTTTATTGATTAGATAAGTTTATGGGTAATTGATTGATTTACAGCCAACATCATGCTCTGGGAGTTAACCCTTTTCTCATCCATGTTGGACATGGCTGAGAGACCCCCACAAAAATTGATAGTGTAAAGACATCTGGATTCATATTAAAGACTGTATGTAAATCTATATTTTTAAGTTTGGACACAACTTATTCTACTGTACCCTGTTACTGTTAAATAATGTCATGAATCCATAAACAATCAGAGGGAAGTGTTTCTACCTGTGCCAATAGAGAGATTACCTAGAGAATAATTGGGTTGGAAACAGGTAACTATTTTTACATGCCTTTTTCTCAATTAGAAACAGGCACTCATTTGCTGACTGCCACTGCATAGTGTGGCAGGGAATTTCTGATCGCTACAATGCCTTTTCTCCATAAGAACATTGTTTTTGAGAATTTTACTAACTGAATCCACTACTTCTACGTTCTCCTGTGCAAAATTCAAATCAATATCAGCATTTTTGGTAGATGTAATTAGTTCTGTGTATTTGATAGACTAGTATGGTAGAGTTGTCTAGGTTGACCTACACCTTGTATGTGATTACACTAAATGTATGGTAAGCACAGGTATTTTTTTTTTCCTCAGTACTGAAGATTGAACCCAGAAGCCCTCTACCACTGAATCACACACCTAGCCCTTTTTATTTAATTTTCAGACAGGGTCCCACTAAGTTGCCCAAGCTCACCTTGAGCTTGCCATCCTCCTGCCTCAGCCCCTACAATAGCTGGAAATACAGTCATGTGCCACCATGTCAAATTAAGATAGATGTTCTTAAAACAATTGATTGAAGTGATTTTCTTGAACAGATCTATTCTAAATATACAATAGAAAAGTGGAGTTTGAACTTGTTAGCAAATGCATAATAAGCAAGTCTTCAAAACATTGTCTTTATATGCATAGTCTTTTGCTTGTGGAAAATAATCATGTAACTTGTTAGCAAATGCATAATAAGCAAGTCTTCAAAACATTGTCTTTATATGCATAGTCTTTATATGCATTGTCTTTATATGCATAATCATGTTTCTTTCTGAACATAGAACACACAAAAATTAGGTAAGGGTGCATGTACCTATAAATTTAACCCTCATGTAGTGCCCAAGCTAAATATTTGAATAAACTGCTACCTTTTGACATTCTCTGGTGTTCACTTGTCTCCCACTGGTCTCTTAGCTCTTCCCTCTGTCTGGAATGTGGAATTTCAACTTGTCAAGTTCTTTTACCTCCATGAAGTCTTTGTTCTAACCTTACCTTGTAAATATAACCAGACTTCTATGTATTCAGTATTGCCATCTTATTCTCACACTCCTTATCTCCTTACTCCACTCCCTATTTTCTCTTCTTTTTCAAAGCACATATGATTTCTTAGTGTTCTTAAACATGTAACCTTGATGAGAATTTAGATCCTTGTCTATTTTCTGTTGCTGATTTATTTTCTGTTTCTGGTATAAACCTAGAAGAGAGGTTTTGTAGAATAAATGCTAACATCCACTGAACATTCTCATTCTGAAACATTGACTCTCAATGTGATTTTATTGGGAGGCAGGGGTATTCAGGATGTAATTAGGATTAGATAAGGACATAAGGGTAGATCCCTCATGGATGAGATTATTATTCTTATAAAAATTCTAAGACAGCTTCCTTTTCTTTTCCACCATCTAAGTTCATAAAGAGAAGGTACCACCTATTAACTGGAATGAAGCTCTTCACCAGAGTCCATACCTACCGGCACCTTCACCTTGGATGTTCTTGTCTCCCAAGTTACATGATGTACGTGTGTGCTATTTAAGCCACCTAAATTTTGCTCATATGTTATAGCAGTGTAAGCCAAGACAAGCATGTATTGGCTATTCCATAGTTATCCACTGAAGAGATGGTGGAAAACTGCACTTGCTGAACAGTTATACTCCATAAGGGATCATAAGAAACCTTCATGATGTGGGATTTTTGCAGTTCCACAGAGGCATATGCCTCCAAGCTCCCATGGCAATTCAGTGCTCCATCCATCCACAGCAAATTCAATTCACAAAATGCTTTCCTGATTCTTCTCTAGTCAGACTGATAATGAGTTGAACATTATCTTTTTTTTTTTTTTTTTTTTACCAGAATTTGGGCTTCAAAGTGAGCTGTCACTTAGACCTGATACCCATGAATCAATAAATAAGATTATACTTATCTTTAAGTATTATATTGTCTGTGTAATGATTTTTATTATTTATACATAAGTGCTATATTATCTGTATTTTTTCACCTTAATTGAAAGAATTTTCAAATTCCTCCCTATGCTTTGTGCTTCTTCTATTATTGCAGTTTTATGTCATACTATTATTTACTTACTTTAGATTCCAAAGCTAGAATCAGTGTTCTTTGAAGTTTTGTCTTTTAATATTTTGGTATTCCCTACACCAAGTGGGAAGACTTACACAAGTAAAATATTCTTTAACTATTTATAAAAAGTGCAAATGCTGCATTCATATGAACTCTTTAGACCTCTGCTATGTTAATATCTAACAATCTTAAAATACAACTTGCAGATAATCAGTGTAACCCATTCCAGTTCAGGATCTTTATCAGTCTATTTAGCTGACTTGTGTAACTCAAAATGTCATGCCAAGTAAGGACTGCACTGTTTTTTATTTCCTGTAAATAAAATTATAATCCTTATGAAACTTTTTTAAGAAGGTAGAAATGTACTATTATTTCAGCAATGAATCATGAATTGTGGCAGAATAGGAATGATCTTCTTAAGGAGGATAGTCAAGAATCAGAAGGACTGAACAAAGAGGAGAGATTTTAGAAGTTACACTTTTAAAATGATTATTTGCAAATTACCTACACATTCAACATAATGAGAGTTTGTGAAAATCTTTGATAATCCCTAAGTTTTTAATCAAAATTTAGATCACAGTGGTATAGACAATCATCACGTATAGTTTATAATGCATTCAATATAAAATAGATTTTCCTTAATGCCTATTTGATGAAAATATTTAAAACTAAAACTATAAAATATAATAGATTAATTGGCAAAATATTAACAACCTGATCATGTATTTAATAAAATTTTTATTTATGTGGTTAACTAAAGTTCTACTTCTTAAGATTTTAAGATTTGTATTAAGAACATACATTCAAAAATGTTTTTAACTAAATTAAAACCAAGTGGAATTGTAGATTAGCATTTAATGGATATCTTTATATGACTATCTTAGAAGGCATTTCACTTCTACTTTTTCCTTTTAATAATATGATAAATGTTATTGCAGAAAATTTATAAACAAAATATGTATTTATATGTGAACTTGACAAAATGATTTTGAATGAATACATGAATTTTATAAGATATTGTTTACAACAGATTCCAGTGTTAGCCTAACATAGTAGTATTAGCACTCAGAGAACCAATCAATTTATAGTAATCAGTTTGATCCATGTTCTTTAATTTATATGCTAAATAGATGAACTGAATGGATTGTTATTACCAAACAAATGGCTCCTTGTTATTAAAGTTCTCCTGGATTTCAGATGGTTGTTCATGACACCTAATCCATTGTTCTTAACTAGGCAAATTGTACTTTTAAATATGCAGTATAAAAATCTAATGAAAAACATACCATATATCACTAATATTTGTGAAATGATCACATCAGAATATTATTATATTAGATTTAGTTCTTTTTAATATTTACTGTAGAAAGTGGTTATGAACTCTAAAATAAATAGCATGCATTATGTAAGAACATAAACTAGAAGGATAACTTAGTGTTGATTTTTATAGTATAATTTTTAGAGTATAATAACATTATTTCAAGTGGAGTTTTTGGTGTAGTTTACTCCGTTTATTTGAACCTATGCTAAGAGAGAAATATCAGTTAGAAATATCTATTGATGCAAAAGAAAACAAGGAACCAACATACACACAGCAGTTTCTTGTGTCTGGCTTTCAAAGTTCCTTGAATGATTAAGTGTGGTTATGAAGATTGCCAGTAAAATAATGTTTAGATACAGTAAATGTAGTTTTAAATATAGGTAGTAATTGCACGTGAAAGTAACACATGGAATTGCTGATAGAGGTCATTGATAGCTTTCCATTTCTTGGCGTCTTTTCCATTGCCATTATTGTGAAGGTGAGGATGTGAAAGAGCAACAAACCCCTAGCAGTTGTGCTAGATTGATGAATTTAAGTGTTATCTGCATTGTGTTACAGCAATAAGTATTTAGCAGAAGCTTCAATTATTTTGAAATAGAAAGTTACACTTACCATTTAGATGCTAAATTATAATTAGTGATCATTATTCTACATAATTGAAGTAGTTTGAGATCCTGAAGTCTGCCAGACAGTATGGTTCCATAATGATGCAGTTCTGAACAGTGATATTGATTATGTAAAAATGGGATAGTTATGCATCTTGTCCCTTCTTAGCAGGATTTCTTCAGACACTACTTGGAAAATACATTCTTTCTAAATACAAAAATAAAGGCCCCTGGTATGCAGAAGTAACCATGATTTTTGGTGGATATTGATTTACATACTGGATGAGTAATCAAAGATTTAATTAAATTCTTATTGAGTTGTAGCCTTGTGATTTTTATAAAAAATCACCAGCGATATGTCTGTTTAGTTCTATGTGCAATTTTCTTCCATCGATTTTCCACTTTCATTTTATTCAATATGGAAAATAAACATTTAATTTGACTAAGTGGGCTACTGAATAACACAGAATTTGGAGCCATATACTAAATATTTGAGAAGCTTTGATTCTCTGATATGCACTATCTGCAGGGAATACATCCCATGATCCCAGTGGAAGTCTGAAACTGCAGATATTACTGACACCTTAACATAATACATTTTTTTCACAACACATGCTTACCTTTAAATAAAGTTTAATTCATATATTTAGCAATGACAGGCATTGTGACATGGAGTTAGGAAAAATTCACCTCTTGAGTGGGATGGCATAAGATTATACCATACTAAGAATGATGCAGAATTAAAACTTGTGAATGGTTTCTGAAAATTTAATGCAATGTTTTTAGATTCCTGTTGATCAGAGATAAATGAAACCAGGGAAATCAAAATTGATTTTGTGTGGCAAAATCAGCTGAATCATCCCTAAACATAGGCTTTCCTGTTCATACACTATCATTATTGCCTACTTTGTTCATCTAGACTCCACAAGCACTCATATAAGCTCCCTAACCCCATTGGTGGCAAAATGTGTGTTTTTTCCCCCCATAAACCATTGTGAGCTGCTTTTGTCTTACATTGAATATAGATGATAAAAAGTAGGCTAAGAGGTTATATGGCATGGAAACAAGGAATAATCTTCTCTTTTGTGCTAGATTTATCAAAGAAAATAAAAATGTAACCTGAAATCATCCCAAGAACTGAGTTTAATGTGAAATTGTTATTTTGTGATCAATGAGTTAATAAATAAATCATTCTGACATACACTCCTTTTTATACACCCAACTGCATATTGATATTTCCATTTATCCACTTTTGTCTTAAACTTATTCCATGATCTCTTTTTTTCTTCTTATATCAGTGAATGGATGCAACATTATTTCAGTTACTGTATCCAAAATATTAATCTTTAATTCATTTTCTTTCATACCCTGTTCCTGGTACACACAGAAGAACTTATATTACATACTGAATGTTGTTATAAATGGATGAATAAATATAACATTAATTTAGTTTTAAAATAAAGAACAGAATGAAAAGAATTTTTTAGAAATTATATTTATTTTTTAAAACATGTAATTGTTCATATATTTACTGTAATTTCTGTGATTTATCATAAAAATGCATGATGTGAATTTATTTATGATTTATAAACTGATGAGAGTTGATTATTTTCCCCGTTTGATACTTGTCTCATAATAAATTTTACAAATAGAGTCAAACATTTAAGAAATTGTTGGAAACATTTAAAAAATTTTAAATAATCACATCAAGATTGTTTATAATTATAAATTGGAGATAAAATGAAAAGTTTTCCAGGCATTTTATCATTTAGTATTGGAAATATGACATGCATTTCTGATATTTGAATTGCAGAAGCCAACATACAAATTAAATGGTCATATAAACTACTGCAGAATAAATGTTTATCTACTTTTGTATCAATAATCACAGATTTCAATAGAAAAAGTGCTTGATAATTACTATCAGGTGTATAGTTGATGATAAGGCTATAATTATAAGGTATGTTTGTGTGAATTTTGATTTTTTGCCATGCACAAAAATGAACAAGGCTATAGATAATATCATTTTTTTATGTATGGGAAAGCCCATCTGGTCCAGACAAAAGTTAAAAACAAGAATGTTTCACTGAGTTGTACTCCATCAATGAAAGGCAGCCATGAATCATAAGGCTGATTTTAGGGACACCCAGGTGTATTTTGTGGCCACAGACCCGTTATGCAGAGTGTATGTTACCTTTCTTCACCTCCAAAATGCACTGAGAACATGGAATCTAGTCAAGGAGATATATGGGCATTCTAAAAGAGATGAATAAGTGGATTTAGAAATGAAAGCATAGGATATATGTGACATGATTACAGATGGAGTTAGTACTCTGAATGACAAGAAAAGGAATGAGCTAGCTATCAAAGAATAAAACCATGTTCATTAGAAATATAAACTTTGCTTGATGTCAAATTGCATTAATGACTCCTTGCAATCTAGACTGTTTATCCAACTAGGAGTATAACATTTGCTTAGATATTAAACCTTATGTTTAATACATGATAATCATGGGTAATAAATTTTTCACAAATTATGTTTCACTTGACAGCGAGGATGATTTAGTAGGTTTTTGAATCCATTTAAAATTCAATACCTTTGGGTGCTGCATCACTGAACTTAATAAGCCAGATTCTCCCACAGTGTAAGCTGCTTTTCAGGTTACCAGGGTCCTATTAAATTAAGTTCTTCAGTATATTAAATGCTCCCCTAGAGTTTTAAAGAGTCAATACATCCTGCATGGGGAAGTACCATATGAGCAATAACAATAAAAATAAAAAAATTAACAATGTGCCATTCTTTTATTCAAATAGTCCTTTTATTTGCGTGTAGTCTCCTTTCCTAAGGTTTATGGTCTTCTGTGACAGTAGACATAGTGATATTTTCAGGCAAGTAAAATGGAGGACTTGATTTTTTTCCTATCATTCATAGAAAAACATTTTGACAAACTTTATTCCCTTTTTCTAAATCTATCCTTGCTATTGTCAGGGTAACTTTGCCTTTAGCAGTTGTAGATTCATGCGAATGCAAAACTAGGTTCTACTGCATTTGTTTCCTGGGAATTTATGGTAAGTTGTGTCATAATGCCCATTTTCTGTTTGTTTACTACTTTATCAATTGCTGGGGGCTGATGGATACTTGCAAATAATCTTATTTTTTGTTTGTTTTCATGTGATTTTGCACATTTAGAAAATGGAAGCAATAGAAATTAGCATTTCTGTGTCTTAAATTTTATAATGTTTAACTGTGTTATACAAATAAAGAAAAAAATGGCATATTAGGTCCAGCTAATATATTTTAGGTAAGAAATAATTGACACCGTCGTTAACCATAGATAAATAATTTAGAAAATAAACAGTGAAGAAATAAACAAGTTTTCCAATTTATAACATATTCACACAAGCAGGAATATACACACACAAATATCTGTTTGAATAGTTAAATGCATATTGTGCCATACTTATGGCCACTAGGGAGGAAATAGAAACATAACATGAAATAATTTACTGTAAGAATAGAACTGGGGCTGGGGATATAGCTCAGTTGGTAGAGTGCAAAAAAAAAAAAAATAGAACTGTTATACTATCTTGCAAAGGTATTATATTATTGGATATTAGTGATATAAGATTAATGAATTTATTCTAAATAAATTCTGAATTATGAGTAATATATATTTTAGATCATACTCTTCTGAACCTCTGTTTTAATTGGATTTGTTTCTCACATATATTTGTTTATGGAAAGGATATTTTCTAGTTTTGGTATCCATTTTTAATAGAAAATGTAAAGTATCATTTTTATTTCCACCAAGCTCCTTATCTCCTTAGCCTGGATCTTCATAGTTTATAATTGAGTTTAAAGTTTATTTTCCTAAGGAGGTCTTTCTATGCTCCTAATGTAATTAGGTGTTTCTTCTATGATCCCCTGAAGCCAGGCAACTTTAACACTCATCATATTTCATAGCAATTGTGTTTAGTAATATTTTTCTGCTCCATGACCCACATGAAAAGCAGATGTTAACCAATAATTACTATTTCTTATTAATATGTAAAGGGATAATATAAATTTTATGAAATGCCATATCTTAGAAATAACAGAATTTTACAATATCAAACAGCATGATTAGTGAATTGTCCAGTATTTAAAAGGTTAATTCAAAAGATAACAAATTGATTTTATTCAAATTCCTTTTGACTCCTTATCCATATCAGAATTTGACAAGCACTGTAGTTCTCTGGCTAATGTTCAGTAAATAATTATAAACCTCCTTATAAGTCACTTTACTATATGTAGAAGATAAGTTTTCCCATTAGATAAGTGGGAAAAAAAGTCAAATTTTAATCCTTTTAATGTAACTTTTTTGTCTGCAAACTAGGAAATATGTATTTATGTGTTACCATGTACACACGTGTCATTGTTTAGTTACTGGGGATGGTTTCCAATTTAAAGTGGTTCTATATGGATTTTTAAACTTTATAATGGTGTAAAAGTTCTAGGCATTTAGTAGAAATCTTATTTTAAATTTTGAAAATTAATGTTTTCCCAGGATAGAGACATATGGTGTGCTAAGATTGCATCTCTTGTGATATGGGCAATGGCAGGAGCTACGACTCCTAGTCAACCACACAATCATGAGAGCAAATAACCCATAATCTATAACACACCATGTGGCTGAGCTGTAATGCTCAGTAGGTCTATTAAATTTAATTTTAACTCAGTGTGTTTTCAATTTCTGTTAGGTTAACCAGTACCTAACCCCACTTAAAATAAAAAATCACCAGCATTGTACAACCTGCGTTTGTCATTATTTGTCATTTTCCATGCCTCTGTTCCCCCCACATTATTGTTTCATTTATACTTTTAATATCTGAGTGAATTTCATTATTAGTAGGTATTTAAGAAATACTTTCATTAAGCAGTTCTATATGAATTTTTAACTTGAAATAGTACAGCAATTACGGACTTTAAAGTGACTGCTAATGTGCCCCATATTTCTTTAAGTACAATTGGATAGAGCCAGAGATCAGTCTTCTATTGCACATCTTCTGTATTCTAGATTTAACCTTTTATAATTCTATTTAAATATAATCCTTTTTAACCTTTGAAATACAGAATTTGCCTTTTCAGAGGAAGTTGACATTCCATTATAAAAGAAGACAAAATGGCCTTGACATAATTATTATCTACAGTAGCAGGATTTCATTTGTGCATTATGTGTTGCATATAATAAAGATGTAGATTCAGCCTAATATGTTTTATCCATAAAAGATGCAAGACTTAAGGGGGAAGCATGCTTTGCTTCCAGTTTAATAAGCAAAACACACAGTATGAAAAATGCTTCATCCATTCCTACAAATAATGTTACATAATGAAAATTTACAAAAGTGATAGCACAGATCTTCCTAGTCAAAAGAAAGTTAATGGTTAAAATATGTTGTATGAAAAGTTAAATAGAACAATATTCACATTATGCTTCAATTATTTATTTGAAGGTCAATTTCCTAATAGACTGACAGTCGTTGCCTAGAATTTTACATTCATAGGCAATGAATAGAGATGGTGTGTGATGTGCAGGAGTACTTAATTAAAAATTGGAAAAATAATGGAATGAGTAGAAAATGGAAAGAGAGTGGACAGAGGGAAGGAGGAAGACAATGGCAAAACTTATAGAAGAAACTGAAGAAGTTTGCATTGTTGTTATAATCTCTATTTTGTTTTAAACTCTGAATCAACATAGAAAGTTTTCCAGATGGCTTTCAATAGAAGTTCATATTTTATACTTTTGAATTAAAATCTTAAGCTTCATTACTTGTCCATTTTAATTGTATTGCATTGTGGAGAAAATTTTTACTCTGATAACAATGGAAGGTTAAAATTTTATTTTTACAATATTAACAGTTTTATAAAAATAATAGAATGATTCCTTTATATTAGTTTACATGGTGCTGGGAGATGTAAATGAAGATTGTAATTACTAACCTGAGTTTAAATTTTTTTAAATAAACTGTCAAGTGAAAGAATGGAAAAAGAAAATAGTTCTATTGTATAACCTAAAATACTGCAAATTTTAAAAAAATGTGAAAACTTGTTTGGTGCTTGATGAATTGTCTATTTTTAAAAAATAACATTTTCTTGCATACTTTGCTTAGTAATTAAAAACAACTGAACCAGTCAACTTTTTATTTGATGTTTCCCTTAATTCTACCTATAAAATAATATTAAATATTAAATTTAAACATGAATTTCTCTGAAAATATTGAAAGCTTTGATGCCACATCAAGGTTTAGAAAAGGATTAACCTTAGGTTTAAATTTCTTTTATCACCAAATATATTCTCCCTAAATTTACATATTATGACTTACAGTAGAAGAAACTTGAAACACAGACCCTGAAATAGGTGAGGGTTTCAGTTAAGTGTTGCTGTTCAGTGAAAGACCAGAAATTCATGATCAGGAAAAAAGAGTTTAGGGATAAAATGAAATTAAGATTGATTTATTCATAAATATAATTATATTATATTATAAATATAATTCTCCATGTCCTGTACCTATCTAACTCACTTTATCACATCATACTTTTTTTATGCCTTTCTGTGCCACACAAGTATGATTTATATTATACAGTCAAAAATTTAGTGTTAAACTTTTGACCATTTTGAGCAATGTCAACATTTTATAAACAAGGTTTTACATATTTTCGACTTTGACGCTCTCTTTCTAATCCTCCTTGTATAGTTTTTCTTTAGATACTATCATTATTTTCAGGAAGATAGTATTTTTGGCAGTCTTTTTCTAGATCAGCTATGTGACCTAATAAATTTTTTTCCCATAAAAATTTCTGTGATATGAGAAATTCCCTTATTTTGATTTTTCACTCATGAGCAGTCTTGGTTCCCATTAGGGGTAAAGCTATTTGAGTTTCACTGTGCAGAATTGTTTGCAGCATTGAAGCCTCCT
Source organism: Sciurus vulgaris (assembly GCF_902686455.1). NCBI lineage: Eukaryota > Metazoa > Chordata > Mammalia > Rodentia > Sciuridae > Sciurus > Sciurus vulgaris. The sequence goes on from NC_136466.1 coordinate 154,033,248, forward strand.
CCTTTAGGCAACACTCTCAGAACCACAGGTAGTTTCCAGCTTCTAGTTGACACTAAAATAAATATGGACTCAGAAATAGGGGATTGAGTGGGAAAAAAATTCTAAGGTATCTCTGTCAATTAATGTCCTGCTAACTTTATTTACTTGTAACTAAATGTTTAAAGTTTGGTCCATGGGCTGGGAAGGTAGCTCAGTTGGTAGAGTGCTTGCCTTGCACTCCCTCACCTCAAATAGATAGATAGATAGATAGATAGATAGATAGATAAGATAGATAGATAGATAGATAGATAGATAGATACATAGATAGATAGATAGATAGATAGATAAAATAATGTTTGGTCCAGGTTTGAGATGTCAAATATACCTAAATTTGGCAGACCTCAAATAAACATAAAAGGATTAATTCTATCAAGATGTTTGAGTGCAATCAGATTAAGAACTTCTGATCGAAATACAGAGTAACTTCAAGAAACAGTAAAATCAGGAAAATCACAATTACATAGAAAAAAAATTAAGAATTAGGAACCTCTTTGAAACACACACACACACACACACACACACACACACACACACACACACACACGGGATTTGGGAGGACTTCCATCCCCAGTTCAGCTGTGGCATTCATTATCTTAGGGTATCTTGTATAATGGAGCAAGGCCATCAGTCACATTTTTCAATCAAGGTCTTTACTTAGAATTAAAGTTTGGCATTGAGTTCCTCCTAGTAAAAGGAGCAGTGAGTGGAAGATAATTGCTAAGGGAACAAAAAAGTGAATTAAGAACCATAGTCAATAAGTTTCTTATGTATACATAAAGAATTGAGTTGTACCACCAAGTACTGATTCAGTAAATTTATTTCTAACAATACCAAGGGGGAAGAACTTTGAAATATGTGCTCTGATGTTATAATCTACTCAGCTTGGGACATTTTATCATGGGTAAACTTCAAATAATTGAAAAAATAATGATAAAAATAGACTGAAAAGAAAACACACACACACACACACACACACACACACTGTCCCACTCCAAATGAGCCTGCACTGCAAATTCTTCCACGTGAAAATATGCTCTTCAAAATGATAACTACCAAAATCAACAAGAGGATTGTGGTTTTATACAAGTTGAACTTATTTTAAGAAATGGTATGATATTTAGCATCATGCATATTTGAAATGTTAAAGGAAAAGATATACACTCATTACTGTTAAGACAAAAATATGAAATGTAAGCCCCTATGACATAAGAAAGCATAAAAATTTAAATTTAACTATAGAGAGAAATTTAAGGACTATAATTCTTTAGTACATTAGACATATTCTTTCTTTTATGCAATAAATACCAAATGAATTAGTGAAAAGACAGAAATACAAAGAACAAAATATCTCCAAAAGCAAACAGAATTAAAAGATACAGATTTAAGAATGAGGAAATTCTGATACATCTGTTATTCAACTTTTCATTCAACAGCTGACGAAAACAACTTAGAAGAGGAAAAGTTTATTTTGGTTCACAGCTTCAGAGGTCTCAGTCCCTGGTCAGCAAGCTCTATTGCTCTGAGCATGAAGTGAGGCAAGATACAAGTGCAGAAAGGCATGTGGAGGAAATCTTTTCAGTTCATGGCAGCCAGGAAGAAGCGGGAGGATGAGAGGGAGAAACAGAGAACGGCAGAAAGAAAATGAGAGAGAAAAAGAGAGAAAAGGGGCAGGGAGAAGATAACTATTCTATGACACACCCCCAATGACATACTTCCTCCATCAAGTTCCCAGAATGCACTAGTTTATCCAGCTATCAATGGAGCCCCATGATCCAATCACTGCCAACAAGCCCTACCTCTGAACCTTGCTGCATTGGGGACCATGCTTTCAGCACATGAGTTTTGGGTGGACATCCCAGATCCAAGCCATAACAATATGTCCGACAGAAACTTCAGAAGAAAAGAATAAAGAATTTCATTCCTGGGAGACAATTCTCTTTGGCATTTTCTGGTGTTTTGAATCAGTAGTTGTTCCAGAAAACCTTCTGAAGAATGTATAGAAAATTCAGTCTCTTTCTTGGGAGGTGGACACATTTCCTTTCTGATAGGATAGTAAAGATAATGATGGTTCTGGGACAAAAATTGGCCAGATTCGCCAAGCACAGCACTGCTCAGCCGTGATACAAACCCATTGTGTTCACAGTATCAACCGGGCTGTCTGCTTTGCCACCATGAGGTTTGGTGGGGGCGGGGGGAGCAAGGAGAACAAATCATGATACTAAGATTACCTGTTATTGGGCAAGTAATAAAGTTTCTTAGATACTGTCACAAAGATTTTATGTTTCTGCCAGCATCTATAAAACTATTGCAGGTTAACTTTTTAATCTTGAAAGTTGGTTAACCTCAGACTTTGCTGTTCTTTTGTTAGTGTAAAAAACAATATTTGAGTAAAAGATGGTCCCGAATATGAGTATATTAGGGTTCTCCAGAGAAACGGGACCAGTAGGCTACTGGAGGTATCTGAAGAGATTTGTTGTGGGGATCAGCTCACACTGGGACCCAGAGCTGTAGAGAAAACACAGTGTCAGATGATGTAAGGTATAAAGCCACCTTTCTCTCCGTTACAGGAATTTCCCACCTCTCAACCACCTGTCAGTCTGCGTTCTTCCCACTTCTCCCGTTACAGGAATTTCCGGCTTACACCGCCGTAATCTTCCTGCCTCCCACGTTACGTTCTAATATGTCATTGGTCCATCAGTCAGTCTGTAAGAATTCTCCTCTGCGATTGGTTCCTCTCAGCCCGCGAAATTCCTATGTTTGAGAGAAACCTTGCGCCCTGCTCTTTTCTTTTTCCCTTTCCCCCCAGACGTGAATCCTCTGCATAAAATAAAAGTTCCTTGTGTGAGACCTGTGTCTGCGGAGCGTTTTCTGGGAGCTAACCACAAACCATAACTTCTCCTAACATCTGGTGCCAAAGACTCGGAGATGGGTTTTTCTGCTGACTAAGCAAGTGGAATCCCATCCAATAGCGGGCGGATCCAGGCTCACCTTCCATTTACCTGGATGCCCAGTTTTCTGCATACAACAACGGACTCCAGAATTGGTGAGTTCCCCTTAGGCAGGCCCCTGACCACTTAAACACATCTCAGCCACCCCCGGCTCCCGCTGTGGTGCCCCCCCATCTGAGAAGCGGCCATTCCGGTGGTTCCCTCCGCAGAGGCTCGTGGCTCTCGCCCGCCCGCCTGCCCGCAGCTTCCTCCTGCTGCCCCGTGGCTTCCCGCTCACGGTTTTTGCTGCCCGCCTGTGGCTTCCTACCGCCACCCCGCAGCTTCCTGCTCACGGCTTCCGCCGCCTAACTGCCGAGGTGTGGGGGTACCTCCTTGGTCCCCACAGCTGGTCCTAGTTGCTGGGTGGACTCCTGATTTTTATGGTGCTGAGATTCTTTCTCAGGGTTTGAAGTTCTTTTATTTCCCGCTGCATCTCGCAGGAAATCCTGATCAGGTCTTCAAACTCTGGACTAATGCCTGGTTAAACACTGTTTTTATTGGTGATGACCAAACCTCTGTTCTAACCTCTCGTTGCCTGGCACCGTGGTTCTTGGGACGCCAAAAATCACTAGCCAGATGGGTCTCAGTTTACCATGGGATTCAGGACATCCAGCCCAGCAAACTCGCCCCTGAGATGCTTATTAAATCATCTCAAACCCCTTCACCTATTCCCTGAATCAGAGCTAAATTGTCCTTTAGATAGTAAGTCAGAATGGCCTATTTATGACACCCTAAATTCTAGCTTTGTACTAGGTATAATTATATGCCTAATTGTACTAGTTATAAATAAGTACATATGTGGGCAACCTGGTGAATGGAAAGGAACTTTTCCTTTTCGTGTTTTTCCTTTCTTTCAGGCTAAACCTAATCTCTGCTCTCCTCAAAAACCTGAACCCATTCTCTTGTCTTCTCCCCCACCTTTTAACCCTTCTTTCCTTCCGAGTTCGATCCAGCTGATGAGTCATCTCCTTACAAGCCTCCACTGCAGAAGCCCCTGTCCATTCCTCTTCTTTGCCTCATTCTGTTTCTCCTTCGCTCCTCCATTCAGTCCCCCCACCACGCGGTCCCATGCACATGTCTTAGCCCCTTTAAGGGAGGTGGCTGGCACAGAGGGAGTAATCAGAGTTCATGTCCCCTTTTCACTGTCTGATCTGTCTCAAATAGAGAAATGGCTAGGTTCCGTCACCTCCAACCCTGCAACCTTCATTAAGGAATTTCAGTACCTTACTCAGTCTTATAACCTTACCTGGCATGACATTTACATAATCATGTCCAACACCCTAACCCCTGAGGAACGCAGGAGAGTCTGGGAACAGGCGTGCAATTATGCAGATGAGATTCATCAATCGATGCTCAACCCATCCCATTGGGGCTGAAGCGCTACCAAATAGGGAGCCCCTATGGAACTATAATACTGAGGCTGGGTGTCTACAGCGAGATAGGTTTCCAACCTGCATCCTTGCAGGTTTACGAAAGGCTACTATTAAACCCATTAACTATGATACACTTCAGGAAGTAATACAGGACAGAGATGAAAACCCATCAGCATTTCTAAGCTGCCTTACAGAGGCCATGCTCAGGTACACTAACCAAGATCCCGAAACCCCAGAGGGATGGCAGCTACTTATGACATTACTTTTCCCAAAGTTACCCTGACATGAAGGTCAAATTGAGGCAGTTGGATAGGGGGCCCCTTACCCCACAGCCACAGGTTCTAGCAGTGGCATTCAAGGTTTATAACGGAAGGGAAGGAAAAAAACAAAAATTAAAATACCAAATGCTGGCCAAAGCCTTTCAGCCAGCTAGACTTGCCCAACTGTCCACTGCTAGGGGACCTCCAAGCTCATGCCTGAAGTGCAGGCAAGAGGGCCACTGGGCATGAACCTGCCCCAACCCCCAGCAGCCCCCAAGTCCTTGTCCAAGATGCCACCAACTGGGACATTGGGCAGTGGATTGCCCTGGTGCTCAGAGAAGTGCCAGGTCATCCTTGGCCCCTCCCTCCAGCAATTTGCTGGCATTGGCAATGGATGAATGAAGGGGCCCGGGACTTCTGCACCTGACAACTATCATGACTCAGGAGCCCTGGGTAATCCTTACGGTGGCAGGCAGGCAGGTCTCTTTCCTTATAGACACTGGAGCCACCTTCTCAGTGCTGCAGGAGTTTTGGGGACCCACTTCCCCTGCCAAATTCTCTATTGTTGGGGTAGAGGGAAAACCATATAACCCCTTACAAACCCCTCCAATAAGCTGACATATAGGACAAATTGGCTTTACTCATTCCTTTTTAATAATTCCTTCATGTCCCATTCCCCTCTGGGAAAGGACATCCTAACCAAATTGGGTGCCTCTATTTCCTTCTCACCCACCATGCGCCTTAGCCAGGACTCCTCTGCTATTCCTCTCCTTATGACTCTACAGGAATATACAGCTCAAACAGAGTCCTCATATCCCCTTCCTCCCTCCCTGGTTGACCCCAAGGTCTGGGACACTCATACACCCTCTGTAGCTAAATGCTCACCTGTACTCATTCATCTAAAGGACCCAACATCCTACCCAGCCCAGGCCCAATATCCCCTTCCCCAAAGGAGCCTTATAGGACTTCAACCAGTCATCCAGGATTTAAGGCAGAAAGGCTTTCTGCGCCTTGCCAGTTCACCTTATAACACTCCCATCCTGGCTGTTAGGAAACCTAATGGACCTTACCGTCTAGTGCAAGACCTCCGCATCATTAATTCAGCAGTGGTCCCCATCTTTCCCATTGTATCCAATCCTTACTCCCTGCTTTCTTCTATCCCTTCTTCCACCACATACTTTTCAGTGCTAGATTTGAAGGATGCATTTTTTACTGTACCACTTCACCCAGATTCACAGGATCTTTTTGCTTTTACTTGGACTGACCCTTTCACTCGAGTTTCTTCTCAGCTGACCTGGACAGTTCTCCCACAGGGTTTCTGAGACAGTCCCCATCTCTTTGGCCAAACGTTATCTCAGAATCTTGCCTCTCTCACATTCATTTCCTCCTTTCTCTTACAGTATGTTGATGATCTTCTTCTATGTAGTCCCTGTCTTGAGGACTCCCAAGGGGACACAATTAAGCTTTTAAACTTTCTGGCTGACAGGGGTTATAGGGTTTCTCCAGCAAAAGTGCAACTTTCCCAGCCTCAGGTTGTTTACTTAGGTGTCAGCCTCTCACCTGGATTTAAAGCCATCACTGTAGAGAGAAAAGCATTAATACAGGACATGCCCACTCCATCCACCAAGGAAGAATCCTTTCCTTTTTGGGATTATCAGGATATTTACGATCCTGGGTCCCCAATTTTTCCATCCTGGCAGCTCCCCTATATGAGGCTTCAAAGGTTACTTCCACTGAACCTCTCCTTGACACAGCGAAAGCCCCTTTCCAGATCTTAAAGAAAGCCCTTCTTCAAGCCCCAGCCCTACACCTCCCTGACTTAACCAAACTATTCTACCTGTTTGTCTCCGAAAAAAGTGGGTTTACCCTGGGGGGTCTTAGGACACATGTTTGTTCCCACTTTTGGACCAATAGCATACCTGTCAAAGAGGTTAGACCCCACTATAAGGGGCTGGGTACCATGTCTTAGAGTATTAGCAGCAGCATTTGTCTTAATTCAGGAATCAAAAAAAACTCTCTTTTGGGGCTCCCACTGAAGTGCTCTCACCTCATCATCTGTCCAAGCTTCTTACTTATAAAGGTCTGCAAATGCTACCACACTGTCGGGTGTTAGCCTTACAAACCGCTCTTATCGAGGACTCTTCCATTTCCTTTAAAACATGCTCTCCTTTAAATCCAGCCACCCTCTTACCCCTACCTTCCAATATACATGCTTCTGCAACCCACAGCTGCCTTGAGACCCTGGAGGAGTTACTTCCCTACCCCTCTAACGTCCAGGAAAGAGCTCTACCCAACCCTACTTTAATATGGTTCACTGATGGAAGCTCATTTCTCCATAAAGGGATCTGTCGAGCTGGATATGCCATTGTCTCTCTTAAAAAGGTAATAGAGTCAGAACCACTACCCAACAACACTACCAACCAACAGGCAGAACTAATTGCCCTTACCTGCACATTCACCCTCGCAAAGGAGCAATCCCTCACAGTCTACACCGACTCCAAATATGCTTTTCACATTATCCTCTCTCATGCTGCTATCTGGAAAGAAAGAGGCCTTCTTACTACTAAAGGAAACTCCATCACCAACTCTAGTTACATTCTAAACCTCCTTGAGGCTCTTCACCTCCCAGCAACTACAGGCCTTGTACATGGCAGAGCCCATCAAACACATCAATCATTCATCTCTTCAGGTAATAACAAGGCAGATGAGGAGGCTAAAAGGGCTGCCCTCTCGTCCCTGCCAGCCCCTATTATGGCTCTCCATGATCCTTTGCCTCCACCACCCCCAACAGAGAAATACTTTCCTATCTTCATGGTCTGTTTCACCCCAACTTTTCTTCACTCTTACAATTTGCTAAAACTCATCTGCAACTGTCCTCCTCTGATATCTCATTTCTGAAGGAACTCTCTTCCTCATGTGAAGTCTGCCTGCAAACAAATCCTACAGCTGTCAGGGCCCCCATTTTTCCGACTCACCAAGCCCGGGGCACCATTCCAGGGGTAGACTGGCAACTTGATTTCACCCCATGCCCACAGTAAGAAAATCTAAATACCTATTGATTATGATAGACACCTTCTCCGGATGGATTGAAGCCATCCCCACCTCCAACAAAAGGGCAATAACTGTCTCTACCTTCATCCTTCATGAAATCATTCCTTGCTTTGGAGTACCTACTTCCTTCCAGTCAGATAATGGACCTGAATTCATTTTCCAAGTCACCCAACAACTTGCCAAGGCTCTCGAGGTCCCTTGGCATTTCCACATTCCTTTTCACCCAAAGTCATCAAGCAAAGTAGAAAGAGCAAACCGAACTCTTAAAAATGTTTTAACCAAGCTCTCTTTAGAACTTCACCTCGACTGGGTTAAACTCCTGCCCCTTGCTCTTCTGCATCTTCGCTCACTCCCAAAGAAACCAACTAATATTTCCCCTTTTGAGTTAATGTATGGTCGTCCCATCCTGCCCCCTGGGATAGTGCCTTTCTTCCCTTCTTCCTTCTCAAATATCCATTCCTCTCCTAAATCACATTCGAGCATTTCTATGGGGTTATGTTGACTCCACCCTACCCAAACCTTTATCTGGCCTCCTTACCCAACCTCTTCAAATAGGAGACCAAGTTCTTATTTCTCCTCCTCAGGAAGCTACAATCCCTCTATCTCCCAAGTGGCAGGGACCCCATACAGTGATCCTGACCACACCAACAGCTGTCAAAGTACAAAATCTACCAGGATGGCTGCACATTTCTCGGGTGAAGCTCTATTCTTGATCCACTAACCCTTCTCCAGCTCCTAATCCACAGGCTTCTTCCAACCAATACTCAGCCACTCCTATGGGACCCCTTCATCTCAGACTGAAGATCATGAAGCCCTCCACCCTTCCTCCCATTCCAGAAATCGGGAGCCAGATGATTGAAATACCAGACAACCATGCCCAGCCATGAGGACCGGATTTCTGTTTGTAATTTTCCTAACCACTGAATTTTTTCCAATAGAATGCCAGCCGAAAAGGGGAGCCCCCTGTCTTTTACTTCCATATCAACTAATCAACTTGTATTGCAGAAATATCAGGATCTCACAAAAAATCGGAGCCTGGCTGCAGATGTGCCTCCAGAGAAACTATCAAGTCTCCAGCTCTTCCTGCCACAATGGTACCAGCTCTACGTCCACACCCAGCAGGAAGTAATTACAGAAGACTGACCTTCATCCATGTACCCCCCCAAAAAAAAATATATATATATATTTATAAAAAAGGAAATGGGGGAATGTAAGGTATAAAGCCACCTTTCTCTCCCGTTACAGGAATTTCCCACCTCCCAACCACCTGTCAATCTGCGTTCCGCCCGCCTCTCCTGTTACAGGAATTTCCTTACACTGCCGTAATCTTCCTGCCTCCCACGTTACGTTCTAATATGTCATTGGTCCATCAGTCAGTCTGTAAGAATTCTCCTCTGCGATTGGTTCCTCTCAGCCCGTGAAATTCCTATGTCTGAGAGAAACCTTGCCCATGCTCTTTCTCTTTTCCCTTTCCCCCAAGTGGACGTGAATCGTCTGCATAAAATAAAAGTTCCTTGTGTGAGACCTGTGTCTGCGGAGCCGTTTTCTGGGAGCTAATGACGAACCATAACTGCTCCTAACAGATGACTTAGCTGCAGGGCTTACAGGATAGGCCTGTGAAACAGCTACTTTGATGTGTCACCTGGCCTGGGCTGGGGGGAGCTGCAGGTGCTGGGGAAACAGTATTTCACAGTATGCAAAGTAAGTGACCTCCTGCTGTGTGGGTGGGCCATGCCTAACCCTCTGAGGTCTGACCAGAACAGAAAGGGAAAGGGTGAATTTCCCCTCCCTTCACTGGGGCTGAGCCCTGTCTCCTCCTCCCTTCAGTTCCTGCTCCTGGCTTTCAGTCTTTTGGACACAGATTGGGTTTGTACGGTCACCCGACCCCAGCCCCAAGCCTTCTGACTCAGATGGAATTAACTTGATGGTCACTGGTTCTCCAGGCTCCGGACAGCCTGTGCAGATGGATCTGTTCAGCCTTCACAACCATGGGAGTCTGTCCCCCAGAGTTCTGGAGGAGACCTGGGCGTCAAGTATTGTATTGTGTTCTCTTGCGATTCTAGCTTTTCATGGCTCAAGAGTGTTAGTAGTATAAACATGATGGGTTTGTTTCTGAAATTGATTATCACAAAGTGACCCAGAGCTTTCTCTTGGGAAATATCAATAAGAAATCTAAGAGTAGACCATTCAACATTCACTCAATGAAAACTAAAGCCCATTTGGTCTTCAATTATTCCCACAAGTATCAATTTTTTTTTTTTTTTTGGTACCAGGGATCGAACCCAACGGCACTTAACCGCTGAGCCACATCCCCAGTCCTTTTTTTGTATTTTATTTAGAGACAGGGTCTTGCTGAGCTGTTTAGGGCCTCACTAAGTTGCTGAGGTTAGCTTTGAACTCGAGATCCTCCTGCCTCAGCCTCCTGAGCGGCTGGGATTACAGGCATGTGCCACTGCACCTGGCTATACAATTCATTTGAATATCAGAAATATAAAGAACATTAAAATTAATTCATAACAGGAAAATTTTTAAATAATGGCTTACGTTGTTAAGCAAAAGACGAATTATCAGAACGTTAGGTGCAAGACATTATTTGTAATAACCGAAACAATGAAAACAACAACAGAAAAGAGAAAATCACGTTTCCCTTCCACTTGAAGTTCTTGATGGGGTTCATGGGACAGTAGCGCTGGGAATAGTAGATGTGACTTTGTTTCTTTATCTGTTTTGAATTCTAAAGATCAGCAACCTATGAGGAAGTCCTGATCTTCAAATGCCAATCTAGCATATTTCACTGAAGAATTTTTTCATGAAGGGAAAGGTGTAAGCTATGTGTATTCCTAGGTTGCTGTAAAGAGCACTTGGATATCGTACTCTTTTGATCAAAATTGATTTTTGTGTGCAAAATAAAATGCAATAAATCCCTTTCAATTCTCTGCGACTGAACGAATTTGGATACTGCATTTATAATCAGAGTTTTCAAGAGAAACAAAAGCAACAGAATGTGTATATATGTACATATATGGGAAGATTTATTATAAGAAATTAGTCTAACACAATTATGGAGCCTGGCAAGTCCAAAATCTATAGGATAGGCCAACAGTCTGGAGACTCCGGGAAGATTTAATGTGGCAAGCCAACTCCAGAGGGAATATGCTGGGAAAATTCCTTCTTGTCTGGGATAGGTCAGTCTTTTTCCTTAAGACCTTCAACTGATTGGATGAGGCCCACCCACATGGTAGAGAATAAACTGCTTTTCTCAGTCTACTGATTCCAATGTTAATCTCACCTAAGAAATACCTTCACAGTAACCTCCAGATATATTTGACCAACCATCTGGATACTGTGACCTTGCCAAACTGGCACCTAAAATTAACTATCACAGGTATTCTGAATGGGTTTCAAAATATAATTGAAACTGTAGTAAAGTCTTCCAGGAAACACTTCCAGCAAGAAAAAAAAAAAAAAAAAAAAAAAAAACTGACATGAAACCTAATAGGATTAATTCTATAGTATACCAAAAAAAATCAGTTTGGGTTTTTCTGTGTTTTTGTGCGTTTTTTGTCTTTTTTTTGCAAATAAAACCTTTTTGAATACTGTAAATCAAATAAAGCATGCTAAAGTTATGAAATTTTGTATTAAAAAATAATATTTGGGTGGAATGAAATTTGTATTTTTTCAGCAAAAGAAAAATGATAATATCTGAATATAAAGAAATATATAGGAAATATTGTGCAGTGAGATGGTGGCAAAAATACTATAAGCAGGTCTCAGGCATTGTCTTTAATTGGAGAAAGAATGTCTTTCCTCACCCATTTTCCTTTTCTTGTTCTAAGGATGGTTTTAAGCAAATAATGTAGCCAATTTGAAGTATCAATTTATATTATCAAATAGAAGTGATATTTTTAGATGTTTTGTCTAATTTACAAGTCTTATATAATTTTAAAAAATTATACAACAGGAACAACCTCATTCTCTGATGATGGGGACTCTCATTAAAGTACTTATTACTTTCAGATTTTCTTTGTATATTGGTTTCTCTCTTGGTTAAGCTAGTGTTATTAGTTTTTATGTTTTATCTGTAACAGACTATAAGGAATAGTGATGTATTTCTTAAACACTACCAGAATAGAGATATAGATTACCAAAATTGAATGACATTAAGAATATCAATAAATATCAGGAAAAAAACACAAAAAAATGGAGTAATGATTTCCAAAGAGATTGTGATGATTCAATAAATAAAGCTAAAACAGCCAAACTATAATTGAAGAGAATAATGAAGATATTCTGTCAGAAAATTAAGACATAAAAGTCTTCTCCATATGAATTTATTAGGTAATTCAAACATAGAAAAAATAAGAAAATCATGTGAAAAAAGAAGCAACAAGGATTGGAAAATAGCAATGAAATATTTTGGTGATTCTCAAAATCACCCTAAAAGTAAGATATTCTACGTGTTATAATTTTTAGATTATGTATAAGGGAAATTCTAGACAATTTGAACAGATTGGGTGCTGTAAGAGATCTTGTTGAGAAGAATAACTTAGATTTTTAAAGAAAATTACATAATATCATATGAAAATTTAAAAAGTGAATGAAAAGATGAATATGAATTTTTAGAGATTATACAACTGGAAAAAAATTTCAGGTAAATTAAATGTGGACATGTGAAAAGTTGAACTTTATAAGCATTTTAATGAGAGCAGAATGTCTTTCCAATTGATTAGAATATATTTCTTTAAAACTACTCAAGAAAGAACTAACAAGAAGGTTTAGATAATTTAACATTATCATGAAAATCTTTCACCCACAAACCATTTCAAATTGCTAAAAAATAAAAGATTGATCCCAGTACCAAAAAATACATGAATAAATGAATAAATAAATAAGTCATAGCAAGTGACAGGGGGGAAACATTTTTAATTGGTTGTTACATTTTCTTTTTCTGTTCTATTTAGTAAAAACTTCCATTTTTCCTGCCAGACACATAATAGGTTGGACTTTCTTTTTCTATCTTAAAATTGTAAGATGCTCAACGTGCTTTGATCAATGAATTGTGAATCAAAATGACATATGCCAGAATGTCATTTCTGGGTCAGAGTTTTAAAAGCCACTCCTCTGCATACTCCCTCCTGTCCCTTCCCCTGCAGACTTCCTGTGTCCTAAAGCAGAGAGCAGTTTCTGGAGCACTTGGGTCTCTAAGTGCAGAGACTGGAAAGCATAGGTCCAGCTGCCTCACAGTGAATGTGCATCACAAATCAGACAGGAACCTGTTAATTTATTTCTCTCTTTTTTTTCATCACAGCATGATTAATCAATTCTGAGACTAACTAGAATCTATACTATTATATAACAATCATCTGAAACCCTAGAAAAATCACTGAAAGATGAGAACTAGTATAAACAAGCAATTTTTTTTAGATGAGGAATCTCAAGGGTTTTATAAATATTTGAAACTGAGAGCAATCTTTCATGTTTTCCTGGTAGATATTTCCTGGTTTTAAGCCCCAGTATCAAAATTCCTATATGTGTCTTAACAAGATATTTCAGGCAATTTGTGTTTTAAATACTTATATCATCCATAAACAATAAAATTTACAAATTATAACTCTTATTTACAATTTACTGAGAATATTTCATGTAAGTTTCTGTGAGCAAATTAAATGCACCTGTATAAAATAATTTGCATTGGGGAACACAATTTGATAGAACACTATTATAATCTAAATTTATAATTATCATTATTAATTTCTGAACATTTTATCAACCTTGAACTGAAGCAGTATGCCTCCTTTTTCTTTTCGTTTCCAGTAGTCTCTATTTTATGGAAGTTGTTGTTTTACTCTCAGGTGCACAAATAAAATAGTTATTACATTTTCACTCTTGTTTTTATGTGGTACTGGGGATGAACCTAGGGCCTTGCAATGCTACACACATATTTTACCACAGAGCTACGTCCTCTGTCCTTACATTACCATAGTTTGTAGATTTTACATTGCACATTTTCTTACATATCTAGCTTACTGATTTTTGTTTCAAATTTATTTTATGAGATATTAAGCAGTAGACAGCTGATCCCAACACTTTCCCTAGCACAGTGACATTAGGGGTTTGTGGCAGCACATTTCTCTCTCCACACTTTCATCTGAAATTTCCTTTCTCCATTGTCCCTTTATCTCCAGCAGTTTGTCCCCTGTGATAGGGTTTTTTTAAAATGGATGTTAATATTGTTTAAGAAATTTATAGCAATCAGACCATTCTAGCTCTTTTACATTTTATCAGTTTCCTTAAAATTGCATCGGAATCGAAGTGTGAATAAAACCTTCTCAGTTTTAGCTTTTGTTCCTTAGATTGTCTTGAGTTCATCAGATGATAAGAGGCTTCTGCCACAGAACATGGGATATACGCAAATATAGGAAAAATTCATCATATGCCCACAAAAGACAACTTTGTCACAGATGCTACATTCAAAGAAACCTCTAGGTAACCAGTGCACATGTTTGTAATGTCTTAGATTCCAGAGGGTGCTGAGTTCAATGTGTGGTCCATTAGGGATGTGACTAGGGTTGTCACTATGACAAAGACTTACAATTTTCCCCTTTTGAAGTAATGAGAGGTAGGATACTAACTGGAAATTTTGAGGGAAATTTAAACTTATTAATTACCAATAATATCTTAGAGAACAGTGCAAAGAATATCAGCTTAGAAAAAACTAGTCTAATATCACCAATCATTAGTGGAAGTATGTATGTATGGAAATATTAACCACTTGTTTTGGGGATTTTATTTTGGAGAGTACCTTGGAAATTAATTTCAAGATACATGAAGTTGTGTTCCATAATTTCCACCAGTAACCCAATAAATTATATACTATCCTGGACATTTGCCATAGAAAAAGATTTCGAGAGTTTTATGGGGGCATATACTCTAACAATGAAAATGGAAAGGAACTCTTGCTCCTCTGTACTTAAAAATAATGCACAAAGAAATTACGGTGTTGTGTAGAGTTTTTTGAGTTCTTTATATATTCTGGAAATTAGTGCTCTATCTGAAGTATGAGTGGCAAAGATTTTCTCCCACTCTGTAGGTTCTCTCTTCACATTGCTGATAGTTTCCTTTGCTGAGAGAAAGCTATTTAATTTGAATCTATCCCAGTTATTGATTTTTGCTTTTATTTCTTGTGCTATGGGAGTCCTGTTAAGGAAGTCTGATCCTAAGCCAACATGTTGAAGATTTGGACCTACTTTTTCTTCTATAAGATGCAGGGTCTCTGATCTGATTCCAAGGTCCTTGATCCATTTTGAGTTGATTTTTGTGCAGAGCTAGAGATAGGGGTTTAGTTTCATTCTGTCTGTTGCATATGGATTTCCAGTTTTCCCAGTAATTGATGAATGGATAAAGAAACTGTGGTATATATGTATATATATATATATATATATATATATATATATATATATATACAATGGAATATTACTCAGCCATAAAAAATAATAAAATTATGGCATTTGCAGGCAAATGAATGAAATTGGAGAATATAATGCTAATTGAGATGTCAATCTCAAAAAACCAAAGGACGAATGATCTCGCTGATAAGAGGATGATGACACATAATGGGGGGTGGGAGGGGGGCAAGAATGGAGGAAGGAGGGACTGTATATAGGGAAAAGAGGTGTGGGAGGGCTGGGGGGAGAAAAAATATAACAGAATGAATCAAAAACTATTACCCAAGGTAAATGTATGATTACACAAATGGTATGCCTCTACTTCATGTACAAAGAGAGAAACAAGATGTATCCCATTTGTTTACAATAAAAAATCTAAAAAAAAATAAATTATGGTGTTGTTATGGTTTGAATGTGAGGTGTACCCCAAAAGCTCACATGTGAGAAAATGCAAGAAAGTTCAGAGAAAAAATATTTGGGTTGCCAGAATTTTAACCTAATCAGTGAATTAATCCCTGATGGGATTAACTGAGTGGTAACTGGAGCCAATTTGGGGTGTGACAGGAGAAAGTGGTTAATTGGAGGTGTAGCTATGGGGTATACATTTTATGTCTGGAGCGTGGAGTCTCTCTATCTGCTTCCTGATGCAAGCAGCTTCCCTCTGCCACACTCTCTCACCCCGATGTTCAGTCTCACCTGAAACCCTGAGGAATAGAGCCACCTTTCGGTGGACTAACCCTGAACACTCAAATAAACTTTTCCTCCTTTAAAATTGCTGTGGTCAGATCTTTTAGTCACAGTAGCAAAAAAGCTGACTAAAACAGATGGGCTCTAATACAATAAAACAGTTAAAAGTGATCATATAGAGCTACATGTATCAATCAAAATAAACCTAAAAAAGAGACAATATTAAGTAAAACAAATAAATTTAGTGTAGAACATATATCTAATATGATCTATTTTATTTTATAACAAATTACTCTCAAATTTACTATCTTAAAATAACATTCTGCTTTGATTATTTCTCATAGTTTCTGTAGGTCAGAAACACATGAGAGTGTCTTAGCTGTGTTCATAGCTAAAACCTGGTTCTGGGTCTGAATAAGATTGCAGTCAGGTATTGCTTAAGGTACTATGATCTACTGAATTTAAAAGATGGAACTTCTGTCAAGGTGGCTCACTCACAGGCTAGCAACATGGTACTTTTTGTTGATGGAGGCCTCAGTTCCTCCTCCTGTGATCCAAATGGCTATTTCTGTGTCATCAGAGCGTAACAGCTGGCTCATCAAAAGGGAAAGATCAGGACACAAAGGTACAAACTTCAGTGCCTTTATAACCAGGGAAGTCACACACAGTTTTATGTCTACTGATTATGTGGCCCTGCTCTGATTCAGTAATGGAAGATACCATTCAAGAGCAAAAGTGTGAGCAGGCAAGAATCATTGGGGTTCCTCTTTGAGGGAGCATACTTAAAAATCTATTCTATAAAGGTCAAGAAAATTAAAAGAAATGATATCTATTTTTAGATATAATAATATATGGCCAAAAGGGACATTATGGAGATGGTAAACAACATGTTTAGAGAGCAGTTACCTTACCTGGGAAGAGATGAGGATAGAATTGGAGAATGCTATGGGGGACCACTAATGGTGTCCATTCAATTTAATTGATAGGCTATCAAAATTAATTATGGAAGAGCATGAGGATTCGCTCTGGAAATTAAGAGCTTATGATTCAGTTTTCTGTAAATTCCTATAGATTGAAATCACTTCATATTTAATTGATAAATACACATGAGCAGGCTTTAAAAATTCCATGAATGATAAATGAATCTGCTTTCTACATTCATTCAGTAAAAAGGTCCCTCTGACAGATATTGGCAAGCATTGACTGCCTAGTAAGAGTGATAACTTGATGCCTGAGGTCTGGCCTTTCTTCATCCAGTTTTCCTCATTAAAACCCCGCCTTCAACAAAGGGCTCAGTTGACATGAATGAATCTCTGAAATTGAAGATGTGGTTCTGGACATCCAGATGAGTGTCAATAATAAATGTAAAGAGGAATATTCTACACGTAATGGGTTATACATATACTGGGGATTGAAACCAGGGGTGCTTTACCATTGAATTACATTCCCAGACCTTTTTATTTATTTATTATTGAGACAGGGTCTTTTTTTTTTTTTTTTTTTTTTGAGACAGGGTCTTGCTGAGTTTCTTAGAATCTCACTAAGTTGCTGAGGCTGGCTTAAATTTGCCATCTTCCTCCTTCAGCCTCCATAGTCACTGAAATTATAAGTATGTGTCACAGTCCTCTATCAAAATGGTCTGTGGTTTGCTAGAGCACTTTATCCTCCTTCATAACAACACTCGATATCCTCTACCTTAGAATCTACCTCTGAATCTCAAATCCATATTAATAGTCAACATTTCCACAGTGTTTATACTGTGCCAGTCACAGGCTAAGGACTTTAAATATATTATGTCATTTATTCTTAAATAAAAACAATCTTCTGAAATGCCCTATAAACAGGGGACAAGCAAAGCTAAATAACTTGTTATATAGCAAAGCTATGGCAAAGGTTAGGAAACTTAGGTGCTGTGCTATGCTATTTCCTTGTTGGCAATAATTGTCACTGGTTTTCCCATTAGCACCGTTAACTTCACCTTTTAAGGAGACTTCAAAGATAAGTGTATCCTGCTTTCAACTTTATATATGGCAATGCTAATGCTATAATCTTTTCAATGAGAACTCAAAAGTCTGTGTCTTTGAACTCGTCTAACATCTAAAAATGGTCAACAGTACCAACTTGAGTTCCTGGAGGCTCAATGTGCCAGAGACATACGGAGGTCACCAACAGCCTCTTCTGATTGGGTGCATGTAAAAGTTCAGGTAGATGAAACAGATTTTGCAGTGCACTCTATCTAGAAATTGGATATTTCTGAGAATGCTCCAATCCTGAAATTTTATTGGTGGAGTATTCCATCGGTACTGCCTATCCATCTCAGGTGGCACTTCAGGAAACATTGCTTACCTTTGCCAGCTTTTCCACCAGGTCATTATCCTGCAATTCCTCCAAGGACTCTCAGAATCCACCCCTCAAGAATTGTAGTCATGGATCCAAGGATAATGTCACTTTGTTCATGACACAGCACAGGACTTATATTGGACCTAAAACAGTCATCAGCCCTGAGTTTCAGTAATTTTTTGTTCTTAGTAACTTAATGCCCATAACTCTGGGAACTGTTCAAACCACTCTTTTTTGTTAAGACATGTAACCTCAAGGACTAAAGTTTTCTCAAGATTATTAGATGATATGACACCTAATGTATTAAATAATTTACTTTAAGTACACATCAAAAGTTGATATAATATACATTCCATGTAAGAGGAAGCATTAGAAATTTATTATTAAACAACATTAGATAAGAAGATAACCCTACACTTCTCTTCTGAAGGCTTTGGTTTATTACAGAGTTTGAATCCCCTGGGCTTTATCCCATTGCTAGATCTTGGCCTGTGCTCTACAAATTGGGATATAATTTCATAAAAGAAAGCCCCTGGCTCTTTTGCTTTGTTGTTTAGTAGTTTAGGAGATCTAAAGCACCCAGAACAAGGGCTTTGCAGCTGCTAAGTTTTTCTTTGTTAGAAAGAATCTTGTAGACATTTTCCCTCTTTGGGCTTTTTATTGTGTTTAAATGTCTTCTCAGATGGTCCAAATGATATGAATCACAGGGCCTCAGATAAACAATGCCAGTGGTTCAATGTGGATTTTTATCATAAAAATGTCCTCTCCCAGCATGCTATGAAAACATGGGAATGGTAAACGCTGTACAAGTTTCACTTTCCCCTATTTCTTAGGTAATGAGTTATGAGTATTGTCCAATGTCAGGAAAAAAGAGTGAATTGATGGGTGAAAGTATGTTTTAAACTCTCAATTTATGAAGAAAAAGTAAATTCAACTTAGCTTGTCTTCTAGACTGTGCAAGATTTCCTCCATAGGTTTCCAGGAGTCACATAACATATTATGACAACTGACATATTGTCTCAAGGTCATTGTGTTCTTTTTGTGATCTCTGTATGTAAATCTCCACAAGTATTTTAAGAAACCTACTTAATATTTAGAAAATATCAACTTGCATATTGCTCATATGCAGTATGTTTTCAAAGGACAAGTTTGTTTTATGTTAATTTTACTGTCAGCAAACACATGACACTAACGTTTTTGAAGTTCAGCTATGTGCATTTTGTGTGCATTATTAACTGTTTCATCCTTTAAGTTGGATTCAGTTATTTCCCATATTAAATATATATGGAAATTAATGCTTATCATTAAAGGAACTTGTCAAGATTAAGGGGTGACTAAGTCATGAAAGGGTGTAAGAAGTTTAAATGCAGAGACCCAACAGGAAACCACTTTCCAATTTCCCAGTAGATCCATGTGGGAGAAGATGTTGAATGTACACATTCTTGATTATGCTCCTAGAATATTTGATTGCAGAATCTAATAATCTACGGTTAAGTTTCTCATGTGATTCTGCTGAGTGCAAGATATTAAACCTCTGATTTATGGAGATTTAAACTTTTCAGTGGTGGTTCTCTGATGAGTGTGAGTTTCTAAGTTATTGAAAGCTCAGTCACATTAGAATTTATTATTTTTTACCATTCTCATTCATCATATTTTAATATTATAAATCTATTTTAGATATTGCATGAAAACAATCCCTGTTCCCAAGCTTTGACAAAGACAATTCTTTTAAAAGCTAGTAAAATATTTGTGTTAGTGACACATTCATCATCCAAAGGTCACAGCTCCGAAGTAGGGGAAAGTTAATCTGGGAAGCTTTGGCTGAAATACTGCTTTCTAGTTAATATATGCAGGGCTGTTACCAGGAGGACAGTGAAAGGTCTCTGCTATTCCATGGCTCTGGTGGTGGATGCAGATGCCAAAATGAACTTTTGCTCACAAATTGAAACACTTTTTCAAAAATAAATAAATACAAATATAAAATTTTATTTGACCTTTAGAATCTAGTATAAATACACAAATAAAGAAGATTTAAAATATGACCTTGAGAAAGCCAATCTAATTTCATACAAACATAATCACTAAGCCATCTTTAAGGGTGTTGGGGGTGATTACTGTGTTAAATCCTGAACTTAACATGAGGTTAATGAGAATGATCAGTTTTCTGAATCAAGATAATGTGGCTTGATGACAAACTTATTTTTTCAAGTTTCTGAATTTGTATGGCGGAGAAGCATAATAAATACAAAAATTTCATTATTTTCCTTCATTTTATATTTAATTTTATATTTAAGCATGTTTTGAGGGAAATGATAACTGATTTGAGGGCTAGATGTTTCAAATATCAGGAAACTCTAGGAGATGACTTTAAAAAGAGAAGAAAAAAGATATCACCGCCTATAGTTTGATGAGTAACTAAATTTTATATACTCCAGAGAGATACATTGTAGGAATGGAAAATGTTCTAGAAATAACTGATCCATAAACCCTGTGTACAAGGACTGTCTGGTGTAAATGGTAATTTTTCCCTTTAACCAGCTCCACTCCCCTCATTCACTTTCTGATTCTCTCCAACACTTTAATCTGAATACATTTCCTTACATGACACTTTGTAGACAGGTGGAACTCCAGATTGCATGATTTGATCCTAGGAGTCTTTACTTTTATTTGTTGGTTTTTATCAAAACTCTTCAGTAATGTTTCTGCCACTCTGATGTTAGGCGATGAATCTCTGTAACCTGTCTTTTAAAAAGTTATTTTAATAGGAAGTTCATCTACACTGAGGACCTCAAAGTGTTTCTTTCCCTGCTGTGTCATATGCGGCTCTACGTTGTCCACCTGAAAGATGAAATTTAAAATATTTGTTCTTCAGCTTTTGCACCTCACTGAGGGATTCTTGTGGTGGTGAAAACTTCCCTGTATTTAAGCTATGGTAGAATTGAGTGGAATGGTCTCCAGGGGTGAGACAGGAGGCCTGCAGCTGAGAGCCCAAAGATGTCTAAGAAGGTGCAAAGGTTTTCTTGTGTAGCGAATCTTACTTTGCTCACAGCACACTGCTAAGAAGTGCCTCTCTATGAAAGGCCATTGCTTAATCCACTTTGGCAGCTACATGAGCCAGTGAGGATGGGCTTGATAGACAAAATGAACTTCTGAGGAAACTTTCATACTTTTTCTGTAACGGATGTGATATAATTTGTATTCCCACCCCAGGGAATACAAAGAACCCCAGGGGTTCTTCACATTCTCGCCAATACGTTCTCTCTTGTCTTGACACATTCGCCTATCTAATAGGTATATGGTAGTTTCGATTAGCATTTCCATGTTGATATGAGATACTGAGCATTAACCCCAAATTCCAGTTAGACAGGACGAATAATTTCAAGAAGTCTAAAGTACATCATAGTGATTACAGTTAATAATAATATATTGTATACTTGTAAATTTCTAAGAGAGTAGATGTTCTCATCATAAATGATAAAGTATGTGAAGTAATGCAGACGTTGAATAGCTTGATTTGTTCGTTCATTGTATACAATAACATATGTAATTTTTACTTATCAACTAAAATAAAATAATAAAGAAAAATGTAACTTTCAGAAAATTGTTTTATTTAATGGGTAAAGATTTTGAAAGTTTTCTGAAAAACGTATATTAAAATAAAATTTGTTGTTGATTCTGTCTCTTTGAAATACATGTAAGCTTTTACAAAGACTAAATAAGACACTTACCAATTTTATACCTCTTGGAAACCATCTCTTTAGGATAGAAATATCCAGGGAGATAAGACTCTTATTTCCCAGTTTCTTTGGGAGGAGAGGATCTTGATCTTCTGCCTTTTTCAAATTGCAAAACTGTTCCCTAAAGTAGAGATGTGAGGTATTCAATTTTTCTTTGGATTAAGTGTATCAAGATAGGTTGGGATATCCCAAATGCCAAGAGGATTTGAGTGAACTGTATGTGATAAGTAGTACTCCCGGTTCCTCTGCTTGAAGATTGGTTATGGCCTGTCTTAAGATGCAGGCAGCTGCTTGCTTAAAAGATAACCTGTTATATATAGTACATTTTCGCTTAAGGTTCATTTAATTTTTTTTTTTTAATCATTCACTTTCATGCAGAGCTTTTGATGGTTGGCAGGAGACATTATTTTTAATTATATTTCTCCAAACATGTATAATCTGCTAGTAAATCAGTATTTATATAATATCCCCAGGGCACTCAAAATCAAAGTCCTCTCACATTGTAGACTGAGAACCACAATAGTAAGAAATATTGGCTAGAGTATAAGCATGTGTGGTTAGATACTGTTAACCTATCTTTGTTTCAGAGAAAGTGGACATGTTGAAAATTGCATACTGGAAAACCTTCAATAGCAAAATAACTTCCTGTTGTTTTGTTCTTTGGTATCTTGAGTCTTTGAGAAATAAGTGTGTTGCTTCAGATTAGTTGATTCTTTTTAATTTGGGGGAGGTATGTTCTTCTTCCCTGTCAATTGTCAAGTGGTGGTGGGGGAGACAGAGTAAAAGTATGTAGTCACTTCCTTAATTTGAAGTATCATATATTAAGCTTAGGTTGGAAATAGAGGCAGATGGATGTGTTTTGGCTTGTTTGGTTTTGGTATTGGGGATCAGCGGCACTCAACCACTGAGCAGCATCCCTGACCTGGAGTCACTGGGATTACTGGCGTGCACCACCGTGCCTGGGAAGAGGATGCTCTTGACAGTCTTTGGAGGCAATACCGCCTTGTGCAGGTGTCAGAGGTGAGAAGAGTTGGAGAAACTGGGTGGTGGGAACACACTCTCATGTTGATAGTCATGGTTAACTCTCCTCAGCCAGCTCTGTGGACCATCACAGGGACAAATCAAGATCTGTCGCCATTTTCTTTGAACTCTCAGATTTAATCCTGGAGTAGAAACAAAATTTGTATTTATTGACCAGCAAATGTCACAGTAAGGGAAAACGGGGAGTTTTTCTTTTATAATTTCTCCAGTGTTTTATATTGATTCTAAAATTTAATCCATTAGCCTCTAACATTTATTTCATTAGCCTCAAAAATAAATGAGGGAAGTACAGACAAATAAAAAAACAGTTAGTTTGAAAAATGCAAGGGAAGTCTTCAGAGCAAAGAGGAAATGTACAATGGGTGAAGAAGAGTTTATGATTTGTGTTGAAATAACGGTTTCCAAGTTATTTACTTACATACATGTCATACTTTGACTTCCACAACACAAATACACCATTTTAAAAAGTGCCAAATCCCCATACCTTTGTAAACTACAATGGAATTATATGATGTTGCTTAGGAGCAAAGAAAGGAAAGGAAAGTAGTTGCTAAAGAAGGCATACTGACCCAATTCTTCCTTAGTGATTGTCTCAATCGTGCTAGCTGGTTACCTATTTTTGACTCACCTGATTGATTTTTATATTCCTGAATACTTCAGTGCCTAAAATATTCTTTTAGTTTCTCTTCCCCCTTTCTTTGTCCTTTACTTGTAACTTTTCCTTTAAAACAAAATTTTTCTACATCAAACTCTCCACGAAAATGCAGATTCCCTTGTTGAAGGGTAGGGTTGCAGTTAGGGTAAAGCAATCTCATAGAAAGTTGGATTTATTTGAAAAGTTAAAGAGCACCTGGCTTCATGAGAAAATAAATATTTTAAAAGGTCTGATCCTGACCATCTCTCTGGTCTAATTTGTAAACTTAAAATACAACTCTGCTAAAATATCATCTTTGTTCTTTGAGAAAGCATTTATTTTCTTGGCACCGAATAGTTTTCTCTCCAACTGTCTAATTACTTCTTGAACAGATGATCCAGATGTTTCTTCTGTTTTTCCTCACATCCCTTTTATAGACCAACCATGTAAATATGCAGTTTTTCTTTCACTGACCAGTATTCATTTCTTCCATATTTTTATTCATATTATATTTTTTTTCTGAGCTATTTAACTTTTATTGCATATCCACACCTGGCTACTCATAAATCTTCACAATTTTCATTGTGTTTCCAGAGGTTATCATTTTAATTTTAGAGCATATCCTTAAACCGACCAAATTATGCGAAGTGCCAAGTGCATCACAGAATGTATCACAATGAATTCCACTTTTCTGTAGCCATAATCCACCACCTAGCAAAATGAATAATTATAATGAAGACCACTGGACAGAGGAAATAGGACAGGGAAAAGGAGGCGGGGAGGAGGGAAAAAGAAAGCCTTGGAGTATAAAATCATGTTATGTGTATGTATTAATATGTCATATTGAATCCCACTCTTATGTATAATTATGATGCACTAATAAAATAAAAACACAAAATAAAATAAAATTAGAACATTTCCTATGCTATGAAACTTGGTCCTGGCATTTTCTTTACATCCTGGGTTGGTTTTCTGACTCATTCAAAGACATCCATGGTTCACTGTGTCTCTGTTTAGGAAATGGGGTTGATGTTCTCTTTCTTTCAATTTTTTAAAATAATTTTATTTCTATCCCATTAATCTATAACCTCTTATGAATAGGCATGCAAAGAAATAACTGATACCCAAAAGTGAAACCTTGAAGAACTGGTGCATTTAACTATGTTCATCCCCTTCTTCTTCCTTTCTGAAATCCAAAGAAAGCTGAGTCAATTCCTCAGTTTCATCTGAGACTTTGCCTCCTGTCTATGGAATTTTACATTCTAGTATTTCTCAGTATTTTGGTCATTCTCAGCATCAACGAGAATGATCCATCCTCGTCTTCTTCTAGGTTCTTTGCAATCTCAGATCTATTGAGCTTCTCCTATGTAAACTTTAGGCTATGGAGTCATCTATTCAGGACAGTTCTCCCAAGTAGCCTTGAACTGACCCAGTCTTCCCAATTTGTTGCTTGTTGTTCTAGAGAATACAATGTGCTGTGCTTGCAATCTCTTAAAATAAGTGGGGAACAGGAGGACACAACTGGACTCTCTTTTCCAGTCCTCGTGAACAACAGGATGTCCTTTGTTGCTTCAGTCCAGTGATTCCTGTGATCCCAAGATACAGACCTTAGTCCAGGTGGTCTTTCAGGGTCCTTCATTTGTGGTGCAAGTAGGGTGTATGTGCTTGAGGCTCAGTCTGTGTTGGGCAGGTTTCTGCATCTGAAGGGCCTGACTCATAATGAATCCTAGGCTTCTGTTGTTCCTTGCTGCCTATGTATAAGTAATAAACATGCTTCATAAATCTTGCTGTGTATGAATGTGTCTCTGGATCCAGATAAGGAGGTAATCACTGCACAGTGAAACTGCTTCACCCCCTTTTCTTTTCAAGGGACTTGTAGGTTAAATTTCCCCTTCTCGTTGCTATAGTCTGTCATTTTAATATGTTATTTTGCTTTTATTCTGCTTTATTCCAACTTCAAAATCACATATACTTCTATTTTTCTCTAAACTGCCTGTCTTTCCCTACCTTTAGTTGCTTATTTATTTCATTTATATATGTGGTCTCTCATTTCAGTAACATTCTTACAAAGTCTCTAAGTTTGTTTTCCTCTACCTCACATCAAACCAAACCGAACCAACCAACAAAAGAAACACTGAATTCTGGGAGAAAAAAGTGGGGCATACTGGAACCTGTTATACCACCTGCAATTCCCCTCAGTGCTTGACAAGGATTCTGCTGAGTAGTAAAGATGTTTGCAAAGTCTCATCTCCTTGGGAATTTGAGTTGTGGATTTTCCTTCCTTGCTTGCTTAATATGTGTAGGTTTACTATTAATATTTTATGTGTTTTCCCTGAAAACAGGGGTCTTAACAGAACCAGGGTTAAAACATAAAAACCAGACTTCTAATGGAACAGTGATTTCAGATTTAGTCATTTGCAATGAAACTCTGAGTAACCAAGAATGTTGTGAGAAAATACAAAAATAGATTCTAGCTGCCAATCCCCTGTTGATTACTCTCAGGTGACCTGAAGCACGTAGGCAAATAACTCCAACCCCATCAGGAAGGATTAACAGGAACAGAAGAAATGAAGGGCTCCTCAATGTTAAGTTCACACAGTATAAGATGATATCATATTATTGTTAGCTTAAACTGTCTAGCATTTATTAACTATAGCAGTAGTCACACGACTTTCATTTACTCAACCCTGCTGAGCTTGCTTTAACCTTTATGATTAGTTAAATATTAATATGCCTTTTTGTTTAGTTATAGGTTATCACAAGTAAACCATTACTAGAATAATTTGAATACTTCATTGTCTAGTATAGTAATGATTATACAAAATATTATTTTTTTCTCCTTGTGACCTTTTCCTGTTCTAAAAAAACATGTGTAACTGTCTACCTTTTAATGTATAAAAAGCTGGCTGGGAAAAATAAAATTTAGAACTTAGCATCCATTCCTTGAGTTTGTGTTGCTTTGTTCTCCACCACGCCGACGCCTACTCCCACTATACCCCCTTCTAGGGCTGGACCCCGGCAGGAACCACCACAATTTTATGCAGGCAGCTTCACAACAGCCAGTAACGTTTTCTGAGAAATTCTTTGCAACTTTGTCACTTCAGCTCTCTTCCTATTTGCCTTGCTTCTGGTAGTGAACCCCAAGCCCTTCTACCTTGTAACTCCTTTGGTATGTGTTGTAATCCTCTCTACCCAAACTCAATTTTTGTACTAACTTCTCAGAAATCCTGAAATCTCTTGCTCCTTCTTTCTCTTAAATGGTTAACCTCTTTCTCTGACACTGCCACTTATCATTTACTTTTAAGTCACTTCATTTGAAAGATAAAACTTTCTGCTGTGTTCCTACATCTCACCTCATGTCAACAACCAAGTGGGTAAAGAGCTCCTTACCCACTGTTCTATTTCCCCTACTCTTCAGATCCTTAATCCATATCTACCTAGTTTCCATGACTATAATATTACCATGGCAAAACTTGTTAATTCTACTAATGTTTCTAAAACAAATGGACATTTGTGTTTGTGTGTGTGTGTGTATGTGTGTGTGTGTGTGTGTGTGTGTGTGTGTGTTTTGTTTTGTTTTTCTGGGGACAGAAAGTCAGTTGATCTCTGGACATCACGTATTCATGTTGAACAAAAACTCCAACAAAAAAGATGGTTTTTCTTCTATGATGTCATCTTTACCTTATGTCTCTCCTACATCTCAGATTCTTCTGTCTTCTCTGTAGATTCAAGGCCTATCTGCAGCCAAGGAAAGCTCAAATTCAATTCTTAGTCCTTTCTCCTTTCCAACCATGTGCTCAAAAGGCAATCTCATTTACATAGAGCACTTCAATATTAATTATAAGACTCTAGATTCAATCTCCACTATAACTCAGGCATCCTTTCTGAACCTCAGAAAAATGTACAAAACTTCTTTTATTAGAGCTCCTGTTGGAAATCTCAAAGTCATTCATTCTATACCCAACATTAGAAAATTGAATCCCCAATGTCCCCTTTCTAACAAGAACTTGTTTGATTCTTCTTAGTTCACCAACTTGCATCATGTCTATCCCACTATGCAAACAAATAGCTTAGGGACTATTTCTGATGTCTGTCCCCTCCACTAGAATTACATATTCTGT
Source organism: Sciurus vulgaris (assembly GCF_902686455.1). Lineage (NCBI taxonomy): Eukaryota > Metazoa > Chordata > Mammalia > Rodentia > Sciuridae > Sciurus > Sciurus vulgaris. The sequence goes on from NC_136466.1 coordinate 154,060,963, forward strand.
CTACTCTCATTGCTTACTGGTTGCTCTTTCTAAATATTATAATAACATGCTCACTGGTCATCTTCTCTAATCAACATTTCAAAGCTGCATTTTTATATGGGTTACTTCATTAGCTTGAAGATATTACATAAATTCTCTGCTGAACCTTTCTGTTCTAAACACCATGCTATAGTTAGGGTAATAATTGTATAATTCATATCTGCCATTCATGTTAAATATTAAAATATTATGATTACCTCTTTTGGTTCCAAGTAAAAGATCACAATTCTTAAGAGCTCATTCCAATACTTCTCAAAGTATTCCATGAAATAGAAGAGGAGGGAACCCTCCCAAACTCATTCTATGAAGCCAATATCACCCTGATACCTAAACCAGACAGAGACACATTGAGGAAAGAAAATTTCAGACCAGTATCCTCAATGAACATCCACACAAAAATTCTCAACAAAATTTTAGCAAATCTCATACAAAAATATATTAACAAGATAGTGCACCACGATCAAGTGGGTTTTATCCCAGGGATACAAGGTTGGTTAAACATCCGGAAATCAATAAATGTAATTCACCATATCAACAGACTTAAAGTCAAGAATCACATGATTATTTCAATAGATGCAGAAAAAGCATTTGATAAAATACAGCATCCCTTCATGCTCAAAACACTAAAAAAAAACAGGGATAGTGGGAAAATTCCTTAACCTATGCTAAGCCCATGGCTAATATCATTCTAAATGGTGAAAAACTGAAAGCATTCCCCCTAAAAACTGGAACAAGGCAGGGATGCCCTCTTTCACCACTTCTATTCAACATTGTCCTTGAAATTCTAGCCAGAGCAAATAGACAGACCAAAGAAATTAAAGGGATACGCATAGGAAAAGAAGAACTCAAACTATTCCTCTTTGCTGATGACATGATTATATATTTAGAAGAACCGAGAAATATAGGCCTATCTTAAACTGGGGTTAAGCTACCTAACTCTTTGATAGAATTTTTATTTATATTCTGCATAGATGTGAGTTTGGGGACACTATGTGATAGTGGGTTCTACCAGCATCCCAAGAGAGAAAGTAAACACTGCCTGCTTATGGTTTTCTTTTCTACCACCATCAATTTTGTCCATAAGGATAGGAAGAAAAGTGATGACTGTGATGTATGACCTTTTACTTATTTTTATACTTGCTTCACTTTCTTTCCTGCAATGCTATTTAATTCCCTCACTTTTCTGCAAGGCACTTACACTATAACAAATATTTCCCCATCTTTATTTGACATTGTCTTCCATCCTCCCCAAAATGAAGATATAAAAAATGTAAAACATTGTTTTAGGACGAAAAATTTAAAAAAATAGAAGCCATATTTTCAGTGTATTCTGTAAACTACTTCAGCCTCCTAGTGTTAGGGATTTTTTGAATACTCATCTATGAATATAATGTCAAATTATTGTAAGCATCTTGTTTGATTCAGATTTCACATAGTGAAATCAACTTAGAGATATGTTGCACTGATTATTGCAACACACAAACATGGGTTTAAGTGACTATTTCATCTGGATATATCACTAGGTTTATAGAAGGAAAATAGAAATCACTTTAGTAGAGATTTTTATGATCAATTAATGCTGCATACTATTTCAGTTGTATTTTCTCTGAATTAAACTTTTATATATGATCATGTATTATTTGATTTTAGGTAAAATATACCATAAAACTTAACAGTGCAAAGTTGCAAACATTTATTACCCAATTTTAGAAGGCCAGAAATATCACCAAGGTAGCATATTCTGATCATGTTCTTTCATGAGTCAAGGTTACAGTCAAGTTGTTGCATCCTCTAAATGTTAGTAGGTATGTCATAGCCCATTTGGAATTCATTAACAGAATACCTTATACTGGATAATTCACAAGTAACCAAAGTTTTTTGCTCAGAGTTCTAGAGTCTGGAAAGACAAAGATCATGGTGTCAGCAAATTTGGTGCCTGGTCAGTTCCTGTTTCATAGATCGCTATTCTCTTGCTTTGTCCTCATGTGGTGGGGAGTTCTTCAGCATTTCTTTGTAAATATACCACTCCCACTCATGAAGATTGACCTAGTCAACTACCCAAGGCCCCACCTCCTGACACCACTGCTTTAAATGTTAGGGTCCCAACAAGTGAAATTAAGCAGAACATGAACATTCCATAGCACATTACTTCTAAGAAGGCTTACTCAGTTAGTTGGCTGTCATCTAGAGTCTCTCTGCTTTTCCACGTAATTTGAATCTTTCAGGGTCCTTGTTCTCCAGGTGACGTTTCTGATAAGGTAATCTGGAAACTTTACCCTAGTGACTAGATTCATAGTAAGGCAGAGATAGTGACAGAAATAGAGAAAGTCAGAGAGACAAGGAGACAGACACATATAGTCAGTGTGCAGCAAGAGTTCACTCAGGGGTAAAGCCCTCCTTTTTATATGAGCTTGTCTTAGAAGTTACATTCAAATTCTGAGACATTTCATTTCTTAGAAAAGAGTCACTCAACCTAGCTCACACTAAAGGGGAAGAACATTAATCTCTATGTCATGATGTGAGAAATACCAAAAATAATTGTGAACCTGTCTTGAATAATGTCATAACTCAGTAACCCATTTAAAACCATTTTAGAAATTTCAAGATTTCTTCTTTGAGTTAAGCAGAATTTTCAATTAAGCATTGTAAATTCTCACCTGTGACACAAACAGTATGATTTGTTGCTGAAATAACATATACATAAACACATATACATGCATGCACACTCATACATAATCAGATAGATAACCTTATTATATAAAGTTTTGTGCAGGAAAAATCCTTGACTTTTCAAATAGGCTCATTCATTAAAAATAAAATTACCTTTGTGCTTATTTTAGCTGTAACCTTTAAGCAATCAATGACTATATACTTGCTGTAATCATTCTTTAAAATTAGAATTATTGAAAAGCTTTATGATCACTGATGAATGAAAGAAAGCAATATTGATTTGTGGCCAAGAGCGATGATCTCAGGCAGTAAACAGGTGCAGTCCTGGAAGAAATCCTTTCATTCTGCCACTTTCATTATTGAAGGGGGCCAATTCTATATAAGTTAATCATATTTTTACTTTAATCACAAATTTTCTTATAGCATGTAAGGTGATATTTTAATTCAGGTAATTCCCGGGTGAAAACAAGAAATATACAATTAAGAATATAAAACAGTGCAATTATAAAATGAAAGTGGTGTACATTTTTCTCTGAAATTTTGTTTTATTTCTTTATTATGTTTTTGTTTGTTTTTCTAATAAAACTAATTTATACAATTTATGTATGTAATTGAGGAAGGTATATCACTTATTTATATAATCAATCTCATCATATAATGGACTCTTCCCTTTCATTGATGTTAGTCATGATCGATAGGAAAGTGGGTTGACATATTCAGGTCTTCAGGTTAATTGTTTCAGTAATTCTAGTAATGTTTAAAGAGTCTTAAGGCATGTGACATTTTGTTGCTTGAATAGTAAGTATATCTCCCAACATAACAGATAATAAAACAATTTGGAAAAGTGATAATCACTACTTTTAAACTTGAAAATAAATAATGAGTCATTGTACGTTGAGCAGATGGATTATCATGTTTAAAGATATTATCCATTTCCTAACTATTCTTATATTTTTGGGGCTAATCATATGCTATTTGTGTAACTTTCCTTCTCACTTTGATTATTCCCTGGGAAGATTTTCATTGTAAAACTACTAATCACAGTCTGGGGATGCAGTTCAGTGGTACAGTGCCTCCTATCATATGCCATGCCCTGGCTTCAATTCCTAGCAACATACACACATGCACACACATGCACACACACACACACACACACACAACCTGCTAAGGTTCAGAAACCAAACCTAAGTAGGTTAGACTATCTCAATACTGTTTTATCCTCTCATCAATATTTTATTCTTCTCTTTATGGCCCATTTTTTTCTAGTTCTTTCACTTCAATGACTTTTTATTCTTATTTTGACCTTTATATAAATATATATTTATATTTATTTTTATATATTTTCAGTGTCCTTTTCCTTATCCTTGTCTTGCTATGTCTGCCAATTAAATTTGAACTTTCTCTGCATTTAATCTTTTTGTTCTACATCATCTCCCTCCTCCTCTTCCTCCTCCTCCTTCTTCTTCTTCTTCCTCTTCTCCCTCCCAAGGCAAATACATACACTTCCATGGCTTTAAAACCCACTTATATTTTAAGCTTAGAAATGTATATTTCCAGGCCAGATCTATACTCCTAACTCCAAACTTTCTTGAAAAAGTCACATCCACATATACTCAAGATAATGTAATGCAGTTCACTATTTGGTTTTCATAAATCTATTTTTTTCTTACTCTGGAAATCTGTTTTTGCATCTACTTCCTGTCATTATCTATATCAAATCTACCTTATAATGTTGAAAATTTATCCTCATTAATATATAATTCCATTCATTTTTCTTCTAATTTTCATAAATATGAGTTTAAAGAGCCATGAATTATTGAAGGATCTTAAATTAGTCCTTTGTTCCACATTGAACATTTCCTTCCTCAGAAATTCCACTCAATTCATTCTCAAAATTGTAATGAACCACATTTTTCAATAATCTTTTAATTACAGAGGTCCCATGCTTAGTGAGATATTCAGCACTATCCTGGCCCACAATTCCTGACTTGCCCTCTGGCTTCATGCCTTACTTGTTTACCCTCAATCTCTGTATTTTGACACAACTTTTCAGTTTATCTGAAAGCTAGACTCTGCGCCACTTAACGATTTTCAGCCATTCCAGTTTCTCTACCTGGAACTGTTTCCTCTATCTTGGATGGTGATCAAAGCATCGTTAATCAGTTCTCAGCTGAATTCTCTCTTCCTCAGGAATGTGATATCAGTACTTAACTCTAAAGCAAATCAGAGGAGCAATATCAAAATCTTTCAACATGTTCCAACTTTTCCTTATATGTATGTAACTATATGGTACAGAATCTTTTAGACCCAATAATTATTATTTATTCATTTGGTTATATTTTATAAGAATATTCTGTATAAACATCTATCTGTCACAGCTACTATAGTGTCTGGTATCCACATAAACCCAATACATATTTTTACAATTAAAAGACAATGAGCAGGTTTGCATTTTATTCTCCATTATTTTTATTTTATAATTTTATTTTTTTATTTTTTGGGGGGTACCAAGGATTGAACTCAGGATCACTCAACCACTGAGCCACATCCCCAGCCCTATTTTGTATTTTATTTAGAGTCAGGGTCTCACTTAGTTGCTTAGCACCTCACCTCACTGTTACTGAGGCTGGCTTTGAACTCACCATTCTCCTGCTTCAATCTCTGAAGTCACTGGGATTATAGGTGTGTGCCACCGCACTGGGTTCATCTTTATTTTTAAATAAAAATGTATAATGTCTGAAATTTTATTACAGCATTAGAAAAAAGAAACAAATTAGAAAAAAACAATTAGAGCATTAGAGGAGATAAACAAGATTTGAGGGCAAATGACGCCATAAATGCAGATACATTTGGACTTTCTAATTATTAATGTTTTTGTCATAGGTAGAAATCATACTTACAAAAAATTGCTTCTGCTTTATCTATACCTTAATCCTCCTAAGCTTTGTACTTTACAGGAGACACACTCTTGATGGGAACATCATTTGGCTTGAGGTTGATTGCTTACACATAAAATCAAAACTGCTTTGTATGAGACATAAAACTTTAGGACTTTGGTCACCACTTTGCAACATTACCACAGTCCTCTTAATAAACGCATCTAACTACTTTGTGTTCCAGACCAACAAAACTCAGACTGTGATTAAAACGTGCGCTCTTCATACTTTAGCACCTCCCCTTTGATGAGGAGGTGGTAGAGATTGTTAACTCATTCTTCCTTCAGCTTTGTTGGCCCAGCGAATTTCTTCAAAAATGATTTTTAAAAGTACTACATTGTCCATTGTTTTGAGAAGGAAGTGGAAATCACGGTGGGCATCTCCAGCAGAAATTGCATTTGATATATATACAATTGTAATAGACAAAACAGCTGAAGTATGTTTGTGGCTGAAGACATGGAGATGTCCTGGGCTATTGAATTCAACATCACACAGCTATTCCTGCATTCCCAAGTCAGGAGGATGCTCCTGCTGCAAAACCTGAAGCTTGTCATATCCACAGAACTGGTGACTACCCACAAGGACACTGAGTCCTTTCTCTTCCACCACCTCTGATACTACTGTCTCCTTGACATTATGTGACAAAATCATCAACAGTGAGATGGGTTTTGACTTACTTCATCCTTCAGTTCTGATCGTGGGCATCCATGGATATGTGGTATAAATTGCATTCAGGACACTGCAGCAAATGAAGCTGCATTGCTTACTTTGTTCTCTTTTAATTTCCCAACTTCTTCAACTTTAAGAAGGGTGGAGGTGTTCAGAAAACTTGTGCACAAGGTCGTCTACACATCTGTCATAAACCCTTCGCAAGCATCTCTAGAAATACAATAGCGATCCTCTCTGGACACTGTGTCACCCCCTTCAGTGTGGCACTTACCCCAGTACTATAACTCTTAAAGGGAATATCGTTCCCACATGCACCCCGAAATCTCCTGAGTGTCATTCATCTCTGCAATATATTCATCCATTATAAGGTTTTTCAATTGTGCTTAATAAATATACTTTTAATTATTGAATACTGAAGGAATAACCATCAGCTATATAATCCAAATCCCTGCTTGTTTATAGCTAAAATTTCTCCTCAAATCTGCTGAAATACACAATACTTAGGCCAATGCTTCATTAATTGATACATATTGCTCTAAAATTTTCAATATACATTACTATAGCTATGTGCATGTTAATAAGTTAATTTTATACATACATGTACAATATATTGTATTTCCTCAACTACAATAACTAGAAAAAATTTGGTTTTTGTGACCCCAAACTAACCATTAATATATGCATTCTTTAGGAAGCACTGCAGACCAGTGGAGCAGGTTTTTGGTCTTTTTTTTTTTTTTTCTTCTTTTTATCTAGGGTCTGACTCTCTGGTCAATAACTAAAACTCTCTCAGCGAGCGTCAACTCCTTAATGGGTAATAAAAAACTAAGAAGACACATTTATGACTATATTAATAGCAATACTTAATACTTTTATTCCTGCGTCAACTAACACGGTTTAAGCATGTCATCAAACATATGCCAGCAGCTTGATTAACATAGTCTATTATTTGCTATTTCTATTGCCATTATTGTTGCTCAAAAAAGAGGTAATCCAGGGCTGGGCCCAGTAACTGAATTTCTGTTCTTGTCCATTAAATATGTTTCTTACTCTTTAATATGTGGAATTTATTTTCTTTGGAGCGGGGTATCAGGAATTGAACTCAGTGGTACTTGACCACTGAGCCACATCCCCAGTCCTATTTTGTATTTTATTTAGAGACAGGATCTCACTGAGTTGCTTAGCATTTTGTTTTTCTGAGGCTGGGTTCAAACTCACAATCCTTCTGCCTCAGCCTCCGGGGCAGCTGGGATTACAGACATGCTCCACTGTGACTAGCTAAAATGTGGAATTCTTGACCACACTCTCACTTGTAGATCTCCCTCTTTCTTAGTTCCTAGAAGTTTATTTAGAAGTTTTCTGTGGTTGTTTCAATGTTCACTCTTTTTCTCATTCCTAGTCTTCTTTGTCATCTCTCACCTCCTTCTCACCTGGTGAAGTTAAGTGCTCCCTTCAACTTGCCAGTTATTTGCTTTCACAAGTCCCACCATCTCCCCACATGCCATCAGCCATCACTGTGAGTCCAGTTCCCATGATGTGCCAATTACTCTCATGATGCATTTCCAGTATTCACATCTTTCCGTTGATTCTCTGCCTACATGTTTTATTTAACAAGCTTATTCCTGCAGTGTTACCCAAACCCATCAAAAGCAGCTAGCTCACTTTGCCAAGAAAGTGATACCCAACAACTCCCTATATTTTTCTCAGAAAAAACCTTCCAAGTACACTCATTAATTTTGTCACACACAATAAGACTTTTGGTTTCCTGAAGGCATGAAGCTATTTCATGAAAGCTGACCATGAAAACTCTATTTTCTTTCTTTTATAATATTCTTTTTTCTTTTTCTTTATCTAGTTAATATCCCCTCATTTAAAAAAAATTAATCTATTATCATACAAGTTACTGTTGAATCCTCTTTCATAGCCCTTTAAATATCAAATAGGATAAGCAGAATCGGTCTTTATAATTAGTTTTTTTCAGATCAGTGGCAATTTCAATTCAATTTTGTAGTTCAGCCTCTTGTAGAAAATTTCATAAACAATGAATTAAAAATGTACAACTGAATTCAATGCTTAAAAAATTAAAAAAAAATTATGTTTGACTTCAAAATCCTATAATGTTCCAAAATACTTGAATTATAAATCATTGTATAATATCGGAAATAATCATTTATTTTTTATATTACTCAAAAAAAAAACTAGGTTCCAAACAGACTAATAAAATAGTACCATAATATATTTTATTTTAATTAGAAAAATCAACACAGGTGTTTTAGTTAGCTGTTTCATTATTGTGACCAAAAGATCTGAGAAGAATAAAGTAGAGGGGGGATAGCTTGGTTCTCAGTTTCAGAGATTTCAGTTCATAGTTGGCCATCCATTGGTCTTGGTCTTAAATGAGGCAGAACATCATGGCAGAAGGGTGTGGAAGAAGCAAGCTGCTGTGGACATGGCCACCAGGAAGCAAAGAGAGAGAATTCTGCCCAACAAGGAAAAAAATAAAAACCCCAAAGGCATATCCCAGGTGTCCAACAACCTATCTGCCTACAGTTACCACCCAGTTAATCATCTGAGTGAATCAATGCACTGATCAGGTTAAGACTCTCATAATCCAATCTTTTCACCTCTGAATGTTTCTGAACTGTCTCACACATGAGCTTTTCAGGGATATCTCATATCTACACCATAACAAGAGTTAAGATGAGTGGTTACATATGAAATCAAAATAGGAAACATTTCAAGTATGTGCTCATTTAACAAACATTTCTGTATTATTTGCTATTTACAAAGCACTATTATAAGTAAATTACAAATATTGTTTCATTTAATTATCTTAATAACACTTTTCTTTATCTCCCATTTATTGGTGGAAAAAAATGAGGCATAGATCAATTAATTAGTTCAAGGTCAAGCCCCAATAAATTATGAAGCTCATGATCTGGCTCCATCTAGTGTTTATACATTTAGTCACAGTACCTTGTACTTGTAAGGAATAATTTTTATGTATTTTATTTCTATTTGGTAGGCTACTCTTTAAATAGTATTCTGTATTATTTATTATTTACTAATTATAACAACTACTCATGACTCATGCATGAGCTTGCTATTGCTGTGAAAACAAAAACATCAGCCACTTAATACAGTACCAATTAATTACCAAGCATCTATATAGATCAGAAGTCTGAATACTGCTCTCTTAGTTCTCACATGAGCTACACTTCGATCTGGAAGCATAATGGAAGCATGTGGTTCACAACTTATTCAGGTAGTTGGCACAATCAGTCACACTTGTAGAACTGAGTTGCTTGTTTCTTCAATGACTATCAACCAGGGCTTTCACATGTCCTAGGAAGTCTGATTTCTATGTCACATGTACCCCTCCATCATCAAAGCCAGAATCATCCTTACCCAAGTCCATCTCTGCTTCTAATTATTTCATCCAGTTGAAGCCCAGTCATTACAAGGACTCTCCTGATTAGATCAGGCCCACAAGGAATAGTTGTTCTTCAAGTCAAATGATTTAGAAATTTAATTATCAAATTATTGCTTGTCAAACTGAAAGAGAAAATAAATGACAAATTCAAATTTATAATTAGAGGCTTAATTCAGTTTGTTTATCAAGCAAAAAAAAAAGTTAATAAGGAGAATGACCTGTATAGAACTATCACGGAACCTGATCTTATTGATATTTATAGAACATGTCTTTGAACAATAGCAGAATACATAAAGCTCTAAAAGCCAAAGTGCAAACGTTTATACATGCAATTAAGAAAATCAATTAGAAGACTCTGGGATCACAGGATACAACATAGAATATTACAAAATTACCTTGCTGCATTATAAACATACAAAATAATTACACTGAAGGGGCTTCTGGAGACTGGAGCTGACCATGGTTCTATTAAAAATGAGCGGAGTTTCTAAAGGTTGAAGAAATTGTATATAAGCTCTTCAATCTAGTTAATAAGATGTTCCCACATCAGGAACAGACTATCTCTTCTGGAACCATTATTCACATATATTGGAATTATATAGTTAATAAATAAATAGCAGATGGTGAAAGTCAGATTTCTCACTGTTGGATTTACAGATAAGAGAATAAGTTGGTAATGATACTCATGAAAGTAGATTAGAGTTGGGGAATCAGTCAGAACCCAGGTTTAACGAACTATAGTCACAGATGATTACATGTGAAAATATATACAGATGTGTCAATACCTGAGTAAGATTGCAAACATATTTGTTTTTCTCTTTCAGTAGAGAGTCTGAGGAATTGATAACTCTTTAGCTTCAAATATACCTCACTCTTAAACCTTGATTTCTTACGAAGACACTAGGAATCTGTGGCCATAAAAGATGATTATAAGGATGGGGAATAAAATATACAATATAAAACAAACCAGAGGCAACCTGTGGTGCCAGAAAGTAACAAAGTGCAAAAATGAAAATAAAACAAAAGCAAAAAAATCTTGCCAGAATATCAAAGAACTCTTGATGAATGACTAGAACAATTTGGGCAACAAAATAAATTAATATTAGATTATAATCTAAGATGTAATTTTTGTGTCAATACTCTTAGCAATAAATGTTTGAATAAATGACTACAAAGAAAAAGAGGCAAGTTTCCTATGTAGAAAAATTCCAAATATATGTACTCAAACTAATAGAGGTGGCTCAGTTCTTAAGGACAAACTACATAAAAATTAAAATTATTGTCCAAAGATACTCTTATAATTTATCTATTCTAAGATTCATTTTTTCATATTAACATATCTCCTGAAAACATATTAACATACCACCAGGAAATATGATGAACTTTATAATTCAATGGTATGTCAATTTAATTAGCAACTTATCCTTGCTTAATGGAACATAAAATATCACATCATACACCCTATGGCTTTAGGAAACAAACAAACAAACAAAAATTATGGATAGGAGTTTACAATAAAGTCTGCACACCAACAAGGAATCAGAGACAAAAGCAGGCTCTGCCAAGAGCCACCCTTGGGTCACTCATGGGTCTCTGCATGCAGCTAAACTCAAAGGGAATCATGGGAAAGGGAAAAGTGAGAAAGGTACATGATTACAATCAGGGGTCTTTGGAATAGAAACATCCAGCTTCAAATGCTTTAGGAGCAGTGGGTTGACAGGGAGATGGAGGGTCTGAGCTGAGAAAACATTTTTAGAGAAATAGCAGCTCTCAGACTCACATCCCGAGACTAGGTGGTTCTGAGAGGGAAAATGAGAAAGCTTCCACTGAAGACTGGGAAAGGGCCCGACCTGCCCAGGTCACTGAGTCCTCCCTGATGGGCATCCAAACCTAGCGCTTCCAGTTTTGCTTTTGCATTTTTCCCAGCTAATCAGTAGTGATACCTTTAGAGTTGAGCCCCAGAACTGAGTTCATGTCCAGAAAATTTGGGGGAGTGTTTATGAAAGAAACAGTTTTTCTCCCTATTGTATTAATAACAGCATATCAGTGGTTAAGTATGGACAATTTTGGTTATCTTCTGTATTTTCTTTCATTAACTGTTAATTTTTTTTTTTTTTTAATATCAGGATATTGAACCCAGGGATGCTTGAACACTGAGTCACAACCCAGCACTTTTTATTTTTCATTTTGATAAAGGGTCTCAATAAATTGCCTATGGCTTTGCTAAGTTGCTGAGGCTGGCTTTGAATTTGTGATCCTTTTACTTCAGTCTCCCAAACACCTGGGATTGCAGGCAAGCACCTCCACGCCTGGATGGTTGTGAAATATTTGATATTAGTAAAAGGAAGGATGTTCACAGGTTTTGTTTTTTTTCATCATGTATCCATCTTCTCAGGGCATAATAATAGCTGTACAGTATACCAAGCACACTTGAAATGTGCAATTTTATAAGTTTATATCTATGTTTTTTTGTACCTGTGGAACCATCACCACCCTCATGGAAACAATAGTTTCCTCCTTGAGTTTCATACCAATTAGTCCTTCCCTCCACACTGTCTCTACATAGCCACTTAATTTTCTGTCAATAAACATGAATAAAAAGAAAATTTTTGTTGGAAGCCATTCTAATTTTATGATTTTTCATTATTTTAGAAAATAATATTTTCTTTCTCACTGCTTGAAAAGGTAACATAAATTTTTGTTTTGCTTTCTTTCACATAATGCAAATAATATACTAAGCGATTGTTTTGGGTCTAGAATTCCATTCTGACTTTCAGGATTTTGTGGATTTTTACACCTTGATATATTGTTGTGTTCTTGGTGTCTCCCTCTTGACTGTCAACTCCCAATCCCTAAAGAACTCCTGAAGACTCCATATAGCACCTTGAAAGTTTTTAGTAGAAAACATTTCTCAAACTCCTTCCAAATTTAGGATTACTCAGTCTTACAATACCATAAATTCTTTAGGTCACTTAAAAAAAAAATCGTAGATTTGTCTACTCTGCCTCACAAGCCCACAAGATTTTATAAAATGAGGGTTTACTTTGTCTCGTTGTCTTTTAATTTCAATTAATTTATATTGTAAAAGTCCCCGTTCATATTTTATACTTATTTTTTTTCTCCATTTTAAGCTAAAACCTCTTCATCCCCTGTATGTGATTAAAATCTGTCCTATGTTAGACAGATTTTAGAATTAGAGCAGTTTCTCAGTCAGTCTTGTGCATTATGGGATGGTTGCCAGCAACCATGGCCTTCATCTTCTTAAGTTAGTGTATTACTGTGTATTAACTTTAGTTAAATTAATTTTAATTTAAAATACTTGTAACTTTAGTAAATTAATTGTAACTTAAAATACCCTGACAAATTTCCCAATTTTCTTTCAAAAAATACAAGATAAACAGTGATATAAATTATATGTGTATATATGTATATGAATGTGTATATGAAAGTACACAAGATAAACACACAGGTCCTAAGCAGTTGAGTCTTACGTAAACCAAATGTGAAGAATTTCTACATAACAATAACTGAAAGATTGAAGGAATTCTGTATGCTGATATTTATATATGATTAAGACATATATAGTCTTTAGATAGTTATGAAATTAGTAACAATAATAAAAGGATGAGCAAGCAATTAAAAAAGACACTAATTTCTTGTAGTGTGTGCTCCATTCTGTCTTACTATCAATCCTTAATGTAAGATGCCCAATGTGGTGATTGCTGTGAGAGTTCTTTCAACAAGTTATCCACCAGGAGTGATTTTTCTCACCAGGAAAGATTTGTCAATGTCTAGATAGTTTTAGTTGTTACTGTGGTGAGTGATGTGAACCACTAAGAGGTGGAGGCCAAGAATATCATTAAATCCCTCAATTCATGCCAAGAACCCCAGAATAAAATTATCAGCTCACAAAATGTGAATAGTGCTGAAATTGAGAACATTCCTAGGGTTATAATATCACACCTTAATCTTTTCATGCAATGTGCTTGTAATATAATTCTATTTCTTCTCTCAAATAAGCACAGCCTGTGAAGCTTGAATGCCTTGTTCTAAGTCCTCTACCTTAGAACTCAGGAATTATAAACAAACTTGAAAATTTCGGATCTTTAAATTAATGACTGTTATTTAGAAATAAATTTAGAGGTGAAAAAGAATGTTAAAACTATCATAAGAAGTGTGCATTTAAGCATTCAAAAGAAAATAGTTTGTGAGTACTAATAGAAGATTATGTCTTGAACTATATCTGAGTTGAAAATCTCTGATCGCTAGCAACAGCTAACAAAATAAGATCTACGAACATCAATAAGTCATATTTCGTGTTAGTGTTATTTTGGAATTAATTAATGGCTGGTAAAACTTAATTTAATTTGAGTCTATTCTGATCACATTTATAGTTTTACCGACAGTCCTGTTCAACGCAATTGTACCTTATGAGAGATATGCCAGATTTAAAGTAAGAATGCATTGTAAATGCTTTGGCATTTGTGAATCTCCATCAAACTGTGCTAGGCTAAGGATTTTAAACAAAACCTTTTACTTAATAAAGCACTTGATCCCAAATGTAAATCCACTGATATGAATCTCATTTTATTGTTGCATTTTGGAAAGCACATCTACCAGAATAATTAGATATAGACTTCTGCACATAATCTCATATTACATGAAAAGTCTAAACTACAGATAACACAATATAAATGTGAAGAAGAGTGAATTGATTTTTGTTACTCTCAAGAATAAAGCCAATATTTTAAAAAGTAAATTAAATTTACAAAGAAGTCTATCAAGTTTAGATCATTTCAGACAGTGGATTTCCAGTTTCTGATGCTAATTGTGATAAAAATATTATTTTTCATGTCGCTTTTATGTGTTCAGATGAGATGAACCAGGGTTGCAGTAACTGGAGAAAGACGTGAAAGGAAGATTGTGACGAGACACATATTTAACTCTGTGCCATAGACCTTAATATACATCAACCACTTTTTGATGGGTTATATAACTTGACCTAGACCAATTTGTATATTTCTTTTGTAATGATTTTTAAAAATATTTTGGCCCAAGTTTAATGAAAAATTATTTTTTATATTGATTAAAATTAATAATTTTTTGGCTTGTGGCTGTTTATAGGAGTTGTTTTGCTTTAACTCACTGAATAATCTCTTGGTAGAGTTAAAACAACATAGTCATTAAACATATATAAATCAATGTCAAAGAGGAAAGAGACAGACCTGTATATTACTACAAAAAAGTAAGAAAGACATTATTTGTAATCAATTATATTAATTAAAATATAAATATAATGTAGTAATATTAATACTCACAAAATTATATATAGGAATTATAGGCTACTATTCTTTGGTGTATGTCAACAACATGGTTATTGTCAAGGAAGAATTCAGAATTAAAGTTGTATTTGTAATACTACATATTTTTGGCTTAAAGTGTGTAGATTAGAGGTTATAGATGCCACATTTTTGGCTAATCTACATCTTTTCTCTTTGTATTTTATCAATTTAGCATATAATTTACTTGTGAATTCAAGTTGAATAACTGACAGAACTGCATAAATCCTTAAATGTGTTTTGGATTGAAATCATCTTACCGGACAAATCCTCAAACATATTTTATTCTGGTCTCTGTTTTTAATATTGCCTCCTTATTGGAGCTAGCTTGAATCCCTGACTCCCTATTGTGCTTGTATTTTGGAGCATCAGTTGCTATTTTGGCAGAATGGAAAGGGATATAATTAGCTCTAGGATTGTGCATAAATTTTTCAACTGTAAGGTGAAATGAAGTAGAATGTTCTGAAAAATTTTTTAAATTGTATGCTGTAACAATTACTTTCTTCAATGATCTGCCCCTCACATTCCCATCTCTTAGTTTACTTTATGTTTACTATAGCATTTTCAATAGCAAAGATTTATTTCTGGATGTGTTTTCTGAATCAATTACTAGGACTCTGAATAGGTTCATTAACTTGCCCAATGTGTTACTGTTTGGCAACTTATATAGCAGGTATGAGCCTGTTTTTCAGATTAGGAAAATCAGTATCTACTCTTCATCCCCCAAATAGGACAAGTAAAATGGTGAACTGTCAGTCAAGATTACTTGTTTTCCATAGAAAACACTGTCCGTTGAATGCATGAATGCCTACATGAATGATGAGTGAAGACTAATTCATGATACTATCATGCACTGAATTTCCCATGTAGGGCAGCAAAATCATTTTTATATTGTCAATTTCCTAAATAGAATAAAGTATATTATTTGATTTACACATTAGTAGAGATATTAAGCTCATATATTTTGACCTCCTGATTATTTACACTCACTGTATTCTATTGTTTCAAAGTATACTTTTGTTTAAATATGACTCTAGTTATTTTAATTTCCTCTAAGAGATCAACATTTGAAAATGTAAAGACACTGAAGTATAGCTTTGTCTATGTATCTGAAAAAAAATGAGGTTTCTAAATTGCCAGTTGCATAAGCACAGAGGCTCAGGGATTCTCAATCTGATGAAGAAGTGTCAATTCTTATAAAAATTACAAGGAATTTCAAAGTGTAGGTGGGCTCCTTCTATGTCAGCATTTTTCACCATTATCAAAGTTAGGCCCATGATGAATGCTCCTATTTTAATTTTCAACAAGTGGAGAAAAATACAGATGAACTCATGTTAATGTTTTCTGCAAACATTTTACTTTTATCCAGGATCAATCACACAAAATTTGAAAGAGTTCTCTAGTACTGCATTATACTTTCTATAGAATGGATTTAAATTTTGATTTTATGGCAATGCTACTCTGCAAATACACCCTGAAGGCATATGTTGACTCATATTGAGTGATTACACTTGTCGTTGATCAAACAGACAAGCTTGAAGAGTGCACATCTGGCACAATATTAAGACTTACAATGATAAAAATCAGTTCATAAATATTCATAATTACTTAATACTTCCTACAGAAATATAAATATGCATAAATATTGATACAATATTTGATATAAATATATTTTTGCTACATAAACAACTCCATGTCCTACACTTATGTTCAAGCATACTAAATTTATTATCTATTATCAAAGATTTCAGTTCTGTTGTCTAAACCATAGTATTATTTAATTACTTTGGACTTCAGAGAGTTGTTTATAATTGATGCAGCCAAATCTATTATATATTAATCCAATTTTATCCCTTGTTGTCTTAATAGGGAAATCATTCAATTTAAAATTGATACTTTTTGGAAATCATGTGCCATCTTTATTTGTATTCATAAAATTTCATCATTGCTTTCTTTGGGGAAAAATGATATTTTTGGAAGAGTAAAACTATAATCTCTCCAAATTATTGTCAAAGAATGATAAACAAACAACAATCTAAGCCAAAGCTTTCAAAGCTAAACTGCTGACTTCAAAGCAGAGCAGGGCTCTGACTCAAAGAAAAAGACAGGAAGAAGACAGGGAAATAAAGCAGAAGATTTGCATTCCAACTCATTCCAAAATTTTATCCTGACTTGAGTGTCTTTTCAGAGACCTGGACTAGTTGAGCAATGAGAAATGTAAAGCCACAGGGAAAAAGTAAAGCTTTATGAAAAAGTTTCTTCCTATCTTGATATATTATTCTTAGAAGGATTTGGATGGGACACTTATTAACTTGTTAAAATATCTAGAAATTTTTATTTAAAACAAGAAAACTGATTTGGACTTTTATAAACATGTAGAAAATCACTTGAAAAAATTTATGGATAATTTGTATCATTCATTAACATAGTGAAAGTACCTGCTGTACATATCATTATCAAGAAAGTAAGGAGCACAGAGATAATGAAACGTATGTAAAATACTTAGCACAGTGCTAGACATGTAAGTTGTAGTAGATACAAAAACTCACATTATTTTTACCCTGGTAACAATTTTTTTTTTTTAATTTACTCTAGCTTGTCAGAATGGTGTATTATGTAGGTAATAAATGTTAGCTTATAAATACATCAAATATCTATTTCAGACTATTCCTGGTAGTGGAGATGCATAAGAAAAGAAGATTTGAGAGGAAAATTTATTCCAAATTGTAAGATATTATTGTTTACTATTAGAAATGCTGATTCAGTGGAAGATTTGTAGAGGGAAAAAAATAAATAAACTTAAGAACATAAAAAATGTTAACAAAATACCCTTTCCCTTCTTGTGAATGTATATGTTCGCATATATGTAGACTTTAGATGTTAGTTTTTAAATATGAACAACAAAAATACATTTATTGGATAAGTTTTAAAAAGTACATTTTCTTATATTAAGGAACTTTTCTCTTAACAGCTTTCATCTGCAAACCCAAGGTCTTTGTGACTTTACATTTTGTTAAGATTTTTTAAAAAATATCAGCTAGGTTTTGCATCACATTAAAACATCCAAGAGGATAAGTCTTGTCTATATACAATTATCCAACAATTTTTTTTTTTTTCTTTTTTTGTTCTAAGCAGTGTCTTGGTAGTGAGAACTAGCAATGGTGGTGATAAAGTTCAGGAAACATCAGCATAAAACCCTCCAAAAAAATGGCAGTATTTCAGTCTTTATAAACCCTTTCTTTTGTTGTTTTTGGTTTTTCTTTCTTTTTTTTTTTTTTTGGTACTGGAAATTTAACTGAGGACCACTCAACCACTGAGTCACATCCCCAGCCCTTTTTTGTATTTTATTTAGAGAGAGGGTCTCACTAAGTTGCTTATGGCCTCCCTAAGTTGCTAAGGCTGGCTTCTAAGCCGCTGGGATCACAGGCATGAGCCACAATGTCCAGTTAAGATGCCAATCTTTAGACCAGTTACACTCACAGACTTTGAACCTCTTCACTGAGACTTGCTATAAGCTGTAACACATGCCCCTTTGACATGTGCAGGGTATTTCCTGTAGCTTTGCTCTCTCTAGTTGGATTACTATTCCTTACTACCAAATGAATTATAATGACTATAGTGACACCAGATTATTACACTTGAAGTTAAAACCCTGTTCATACTTAAAGGCAATGCATTTCTTCTTCTACACATCTCTTTAGTGCATTCTGTATATAAGATCCATGAGGTCAGGAATCATCTATATTGTTTATTGATTTTTTACTGAAATTTTCAACACTGAGAGCACTGCTTGGAACAAAATAAAAACAAAAAATTGAAATGTTTGTTGGATAACTGATTTTTATGGAGTGAAGACTGTTTAAGGAGGCAAACATGAGTAGGATAAATAAGAAATATGCCTTTAGCAAATGAAGTTGAGTGTGGAAACCTTTGTGGTCTCCAGTTACATTCTTTCCTTCTACTTCCATGCTTTTCTAAAACTATAAATGTGTAGGCTTTGCCTTCCATTGTACCTCTTCCTATGTCTCAGATTGACCTTAATACTTGATTTGGCAATACTATTCTATTGAACAACTTATTTTGTGCAGGAAGAAAGTGAATCAAAGGTATTTAGTAGAAATAAAATTAGCTGAAATTCAAAATTAATAGATGCACATAAATTATTAGAACCTTCTGGAGAAGAGAAATAGATAAAACAAGGGGGAGAGAACTGAAAGATATTTGTTTTGTGCTAGAAAAATAATTAAAGACATGAGGCTGTTCGGAGTTAGCCAAGAGGAATAGAAAGCCCATCAGAGAGTAAGCAGGACTTGACCCAATTTTGGTTACACTGACAATGGTTTCCCCATCTTTTTGTCATGATATCATATTAAATTTGATCAATTTACTATAACATATATCATATAGAGGCAGAAGTACTTTTGGACTAAATAGCTCACTTAGCAGAACGTTGGTGTAAATATAGTTTGAGAGGGTTTGACACAGGAGATAATATGTGAAGTAAACTATGAAAGCACAACTTAAATAAAGAGATTACAGACAGGTGATAAATGGGCGGGAGAGGCAGAGGAAAGAGAGAAAGCTACTGGCACAGAATGTAACCATTTCTCACTGGTTCAATTAGAAGTAGTGCACACATACCAGTCTCTTCTATCATCATTACTGAATGGATGGAACTTTGGACTCAACAGTCTTTCACTCTCCAGTTTTATTTATGTAGGCAGGTTGCTGCTTTTACTTAAAGGATTGACTGTCCAGGAAGAAATTAGACGCAGAAGCAAGAGGGAACAATTTGTCTTTATCATGTTCAAGAATTTTCCCCAGGATCCTGAAGACTCATCACACCTTCGAACAAAAATATTATTGGCCCACCTTCAGATTCATGAAGATGCTTGTTATGCTATGAAATATTTAAATCGCACAACACGTGTTTGAAACAAAGAAGTTCAAGAATCATACAAAGAAACTTAGAATGCATAAATATCAAGATATATTGTCACCACTATGTTTAAAATAAAATATCTAGTACTTTTCTACTTTTGTCTTCTTTTCTTTTTCAGCCTTTATGGCTGCCATGTTGAATAATGTTAAATTTCAAAAAATATTCATGACTCAATCAAGGAGAATAACTACTTTCTTTCTTTTTTTTTTTATTTCAGTCATTTTAATTCTGTCTCCCAAAGATGTGGCAAAACCAAAACTTCCTGATGTAGGGTCTATGTTCAGGATTTTTTCCTTAGTATCTTCAAAATTTTTAAATGTGGGCAGATATTTGGAGAAAAGAAATTCAAGAAATGGTTTGCACACAGGAAAGCCATTTCTTGAATTGAATAATAGTTTATAATATATAATTTGTAAATAGTTATCTACCAAGATGCTATAATTCATATGCATAAATGTATACATATAAAATATACAAATGCATACATTATGCATACTATTTAAACTACTAATTAAATTGCAAAATTGTTTGATATACTTGTCTTAGAGGAGGTTTTGAAAAAATCAAGTTATTTTCTATAATCTAATATACCAAAATAAACCAAACTGTAAATACATGTAGTTTTACTCATTCTTGGTAGAAACTAATAACAGGTCATTTGGAAAAGAAATATATATATACAAACATATATATAAAGGGTAGATGAAGCAATTAAAACAGCTCTTGGTTTCCATTCAGAAAGGGATGTTGGATGGGGCTGAATGTGGCAGTGACCAGCACAAGTGTTTTAGTTATCACAGTGGACCTTACTCCCAAAGGGAAAGAAATGCTCTCTGATTACCACTGCCAGTTGTTGCTATTCTGATGTGGCCCACAAATTAGTGAAGAGCACTGTGCACCATGCATTAACTACAGGGAACAAAGGCACCATGCTTTTTTTTTTTTTTTTGCTTTTTGCTTTTTTTTTTAAATTTATTGTAAACAAATGGGATACATGTTGTTTCAGTTTATACATGGAGTAACAGCATACCATTTGCATATTCATACATATACATAGAATAATGATGTTTGATTCATTCCGTTATTTTTTTCCTTCTCCCCCACCCCACCCACCTCTCTTTTCCTTCTATACAGTCCCTCCTTCCTCCATTCTTGCCCCCCTCCCACCCCCCATTATGTGTCATCATCTGCTTATCAGTAAGATAATTCATCTTTTGTATTTTTGAGATTGGCTTATCTCACTTAGCATGATATTCTCCAATTTCATCCATTTGCCTGCAAATGCCATAATTTTTTTATTCTTTATAGCTGACTAATATTCCATTGTATATATATACCACAGTTTCTTTATCCATTCATTAATTGAAGGGCATCTAGGTTGGTTCCACAGTCTGGCTATTGTGAATTGAGCAGCTATGAACATTGATGTGGCTGTATCTCTGTAGTATGCTGATTTTAAGTCCTTTGGGTATAGGCCGAGGAGTGGGAGAGCTGGGTCAAATGGTAGGTCCATTCCAAGTTTTCTAAGGACTCTCCACACTGCTTTCCAGAGTGGCTGCACTAATTTGCAGTCCCACCAGCAATGTATGAGTGTACCTTTTTCCCCACATCCTCGCCAACACCTATTGTTGCTTGTATTCTTGATAATCACCATTCTAATTGGGGTGAGATGGAATCTTAGTGTAGTTTTGATTTGCCTTTCTCTTATTACTAAAGATGGCAAACATTTTTTTATATGTTTGTTGATTGCTTGTAGATCTTCTTCTGTGAAGTGTCTGTTCATATCCTTAGCACATTTGTTGATTGGGTTATTTGTGTTCTTCATGTAGAGTTTTTTGAGTTCTTTATATATTCTGGAAATTAGTGCTCTATCTGAAGTATGAGTGGCAAAGATATTCTCCCACTCTGTAGGCTCTCTCTTCTCATTGCTGATAGTTTCCTTTGCTGAGAGAAAGCTTTTTAGTTTGAATCTATCCCAGTTATTGATTCTTGCTTTTATTTTTTGTGCTATGGGAGTCCTGTTAAGGAAGTCTGATCCTAAACCAACAAAGTGAAGATTTACCTATTTTTTCTTCTATAAGATTCAGGATCTCTGGTCTGATTTCAAGGTCCTTGATGCAATGTGAGTTGATTTTTGTGCAGGGTGAGAGATAGGGGTTTAGTTTCATTTTGTTGCATGTGGATTTCCAGTTTTCCCAGCACCATTTGTTGAAGAGGCAATCTTTTCTCCATTGCATATTTTTGGCACCTTTGTCTAGTATGAGAAAATTGTATTTATTTGGGTTTGTGTCTGTGTCCTCTATTCTGTACGATTGATCTACCTGTCTATTTTGGTGCCAATACCACGCTGTTTTTGTTACTATTGCTTTGTAGTATAGTTGAAGTTCTAGTATTGTGATACCCCTTGTTTCATTCTTCCTGCTAAGGATTGCTTTAGCTATTCTGGGTTTCTTATTCTTCCAGATGAATTTCATGATAGCTTGCTCTATTTCTGTAAGGTACATCATTGGGATTTTAATTGGAATTGCATTGAATCTGTATAGCACTTTTGGTAGTATGGCTATTTTGACAATATTAATTCTGCCTATCCAAGAACATGGGAGATCTTTCCATCTTCTAAGGCCTTCCTTAATTTCTTTTTCAATGTTTTGTAGTTTTCATCGTAGAGATCTTTTACCTCTTTGGTTAGATTGATTCCCAAGTATTTTATTTTTTTTGAGGCTATTGCAAATGGGGTTGTTTTCCTCATTTCCCTTTCAGCTGTTTCATTGCTTGCGTATAAAAATGCTTTAGATGTATGCGTGTTGATTTTATAGCCTGCTATTTTGCTGAATTCATTGATGAGGTCTAGAAGTTTTCTGGAGGAGGTTTTTGGATCCTCTAAATATAGAATCATATCATCCACAAATAGTGACAGCTTAAGTTCCTCTTTTCCTATTCGTATCCCTTTAACCTGTTTGGTCTGCCTAATTGCTCTGGCTAGAGTTTGGAGGACAGAGTGGAATAGAAGTGGTGAAAGAGGACATCCCTATCTTGTTCCTGTTTTTAAAGGGAATGGTTTCAGTTTTTCTCCATGAAGAATGATGTTGGTCATGGGCTTAGCATAAATAGCCTTTACAATATTCAGGTATGTTCCTACTATCCCTATTTTTTCTAGTGTTTTGAGCATGAAGGAGTGTTGTATTTTGTCAAATGCTTTTTCTGTGTCAATTGAAATAACCATATGTTTCTTATCCTTAAGTCTATTGACATGATGAATTATGTTTATTGATTTACGAATGTTGAACCATCCTTGCATTCCAGGGATGAACCCCACTTGATCGTGGTGCACAATTTTCTTAATATGTTTTTGGATACGGTTTGCCAGTATTTTGTTAAGGATCTTTGCATCTATATTCATCATGGATATTGGTCTAAAATTTTCTTTCCATGATGTGTCTTTTCCTTATTTGGGAATGAGGGTGATATTAGCGGTAGGGTACCATCCTTTTCTATTTCCTGGAATACTTTGAGAAGTATTGGAATGAGTTCTTCTTTGAAAGTCTTGTAGAACTCGGCTTAGAAGCCGTCTGGTCCTGGGCTTTTTCTTGGATGGTAGATTTTTAATGGCTTCTTCTATTTCATTGCTTGATATTGATCTGTTTAAATTGTGTATGTCCTCCTGGTTCAGTTTGGGAGGAGCATAGGTCTCTAGAAATTTGTCAATGTCTTTGGTAGTTTCTATTTTGTTGGAATACACATTTTCAAAGTAGCTTCTCATTATGTTATGTATCTCAGTGGTGTCTGTCGTGATATTTCCTTTTGCATCATGTATTTTAGTAATTTGAGTCTTCTCTCTCCTTCTTTTTGTTAGTGTGGCTAAGGGTTTGTCTATTTTGTTTACTTTCTCAGAGAACCAACTTTTTGTTTTGTCAACTTTTTGAATAGTTTCTTTTGTTTCAATTTCATTGATTTCAGCTCTGATTTTAATTATTTCCTGTCTTTTACTACTTTTGCTGTTATTCTGTTCTTCTTTTTCTAGGGCTTTGAGCTGTAATGTTAGGTCATTTAGTTGTTGACTTTTCATTCTTTTCTGGAATGCGCTCCATGCAATGAATTTTCTTCTTAGTACCGCTTTCATAGTGTCCCAGAGATTTTGATATGTTGTATCATTGTTCTCATTGACCTCTAAGAATTTTTTAATCTCCTCCCTGATGTTTTTTGTTATCCATGTTTCATTCAATAGCATATTATTTAGTCTCCAGGTGTTGGAGTAATTTCTGTTTTTGATTTTGTCATTGATTTCTCAGTCCATTATGATCTGATAGAACACAAGGCAGTATCTCTATTTTTTTGCATTTTGTAAGGGCTGCTTTATGGCATACCATATGGTCTATTTTTGAGAAGGTTTCATGTACTGCTGAGAAGAAAGTGAATCTGCTCGTTGATGGATGGAATATTCTATATATGTCTGTTAAGTCTAGGTTATTGATTGTGTTATTGAGTTTATGGTTTCTTTGGTTGGATTTTGTTTGGAAGATCTATATAGTGGTGACAGCAGTGCATTAAATTCACCCAGAATTATTGTGTTGTGGTGTATGTGATTCCTAAAATTGAGAGGGATTTGTTTGATGTAAGGGGATGCACCATTGTTTGGGGCATAAATATTTACTATTGTTATGTCTTCCTGATTTATGGTTCCCTTAAGCAGTATGAAAAGTCCTCCTTTATCCCTTCTGACTAACTTTGGCTTGAAGTCCACTTTATCTGATATAAGGGTAGAATCCCCTGCTTTTTTATTGAGTCCATGTGTGTGGTAGGTTTTATCCCATCCTTTCATCTTTAGTTTGTGGATGTCTTTTTCTATGAGATGAGTCTCTTGCAGGCAGCATATTGTTGGGTCTTTCTTTTTAATCCATTCTGTCAGTCTATGTCTTTGATTGATGAATTTAGGTAATTAACGTTCAGGGTTATTATTGAGATATAATTTGTATTCCCAGTCATTTGGGTAATTTTTGGTTTTTAAGTTGGCTTGGTTTCTCCTTTGAGTGGTTTTTCTCTAAGGTAGTTCCTCCCTTTGCTGACCTCCATTGTTGTTTTTCATTTCCTCCTCGTGGAATATTTTGTTGAGAATATTCTGTAGTGCAGGCTTTCTATTTGTAAATTCTTTTAACTTTTGTTTATCATGGAAGGATTTTATTTCATCTTCGAATCTGAAGGTTAGTGTTGCTGGGTATAGGATTCTTGGTTGGCAACCATGTTCTTTCAGAGCTTGAAATATGTTGCTCCAGGCCCTTCTAGCTTTTAGAGTCTGGGTTGAGAAGTCGGCTGCTATCCGTCAATATTGGTCTCCCCCTATATGTAATCTGATGCTTTTCTCTCGCGGCCTTCAAAATCCTATCTATATTTTGAATGTTAGGCATTTTCATTATAATGTGCCTTAGTGTGGATCTGTTGTGATTCTTTGCATTTGGTGTTCTGTAAGCCTCTTGTATTTGATTTTCCATTTCATTTTTCAGGTTTGGGAAAATTTCTGATATTATTTCATTGAATAGGTTGTTCATTCCTTTGTTTATATCTGTGTGCCTTCCTCAATCCCAATAATTCTTAAATTTGGTCTTTTCATGATGTCCTGTAGTTCTTGGAGATTCTGTTCATGATTTTTTACCATCTTCTCTGTTTGGGAAACTTTATTTTCAAGATTAAATATTTTGTCTTCATTGTCTGAGGTTCTGTCTTCCAAGTGGTCTAGTCTTTTGGTGATGCTTTCCATTGAGTTTTTTATTTGGTTTATTGTCTCCTTCATCTCAAGGATTTCCGTTTTTTTTTTTTTTTTTTTTTTTTTTTTTTTTTTGAGGATCTCTATCTCTTTGTTGAAAGGATCTTTTGCTTCCTGCAGTTGCTCTTTCAGCTTATTGGTATTATCATTCATTGCCCGCATTTGCTCTCTTATCTCATCCTTTACTTCACAAATCATCTTAATCATGTATAATCTGAAGTCCTTTTCTGACATTTCTTCTAACACACTGTCATTGGATTCTGTTAATATAGAATCTAGATTTGTTTGGATCATTTTCTTCCCTTGTTTTTTCATGTTGTTCATGTATCTTCCCCTCTAGCAGTGCAGATCTGGGTATTGCAGATTTCCCCCTATAGGCTTATAGTGGCCCTATAGGTTTCCAAAACCCTTTCTTTAAGGGGAGATCAATATTATACTTTCATTTTTTAAATTTATTTTTATGCTATATTCACTTGTTATATAAATATTTGTTGTGAATAATTTGCATTCTGAACTTTGTTTAAAGCTTTATTAAATTATATAATGAATATTATGACATAAAAAGTTTAGAATTCTATACCTTATAAATATATAGTTATGATTTTAACGTGTATACTTACTGGATAAAGAAAATCGATTTTGTTCTAACATCTTATATGAAAATAGATGAATTCTTTGAATGTTGTTCTTTAAGTGTCATGTTTTCTAATAATATGGGAATCATATATATAAAATGAAACACAAAGGAATTCACAACCCATACAGCATACCATTTTGAATCTTCCCATAACAGAAACATCGTTTATAAAAAGTCCTCATTTTGTCTTTTTGTGAAAGGGTTATCTACTTTAAAATCATCATCCTAAGAAGTATATCTGATTTAAAAAGACCCTAGAATCACTAATAATTGTAAGTACACTACAGTAAGAAACATAGTCTTCACGTGGAGGGTAATGCATACTGATATGCTGACAACTGTTACCAGAATCCTGGCAGACAAACTGTTGCATATAATTAAGTGATTTACTATAAAATATAATAACTTTAAGGCCTTAGAAGCAGTCAAATAAACAGAACAGATAATTACTCTCACAGCCCTAGGCATTTCTATAAGAAATTGCTCTTTGGCATTCTAATTTTATCTCTGAAGAGGCATCTTGTGGAAAAAAAGAATGACAGATTCAGCAGTTATCTTTCACTCATGGCATATACATTTTAAGTCCCCCAGGGGTTGCTCAAAACTGCAGCTTGTAATAAACATTATATTTACTATGCTTTCCCATACATACATACCTACAATAAAATTTAATTTATAAATTAAACAATAAAAGTAAAATAGAACCTTTATAACAATATACTGTAATAAAAGTTATGTGAATGTCATCTTTCTCTTAAAATATTTTGTTTATGTACAACTTTCACTTAAAGAAGGCATTTTATGGCTTTGCATTGGCAAATTCAAATATCAGCTTCACCACTCTGAAGCTTTAGGGACAGTATCAAGTAAAATGAGAGTTGTTTGGACATAGCACTGTGATAGAATGATATTTGATCCGATAGCTGAGATGCCTAAAAGACTAATGTGCGGGAAGTGCATACAGCATATACACCTGCACAAAGGGATGATGTCTGTCCCAGCTGGGATGGAGCAGGGTGGTGTGAGACTCATCGTGCCGCTCCAAAAGGCACATGACTTTTGACTTACGAATTGTTTGTTCCTGGAAATTTCCATTTAATATTTTCAGATGGAAGTTGACTTTGGAGTGACTGAATCAGCTGAAAGAAAAACCAGATGAGGGATTGCTATATGTTCAAATACTTGAGTACAAGCAGAGTTTAAATTTGGCTACATTCAAAGCATGGTAGAAGTCAGGCTGGCTAAGGATATTGTGCATGCCGCTTTTCTGTAACGGGTCAATTTGCAAATTTATGCCACCTTAAATTTTAGCAAACGTACTGCTAAGTTCTGATGTCTATATATATCAAACCTTGTGTCTTTCACGAAGCAGGGACAGAATATCTCTATAAAAGCCATGCAGAAAACCAAGTGATGTCATAAGAAATACAATGTGGAAAAATTTAGATGTGGCACATCGTGAATTTCTCATATAACAATAGATCAGATACTTGAATATTGATGGACACTTGCTTTCTACCTACCTGTTAAAACAACATGAAAGGCCACAGTCCTGAGAATATGAAATCCAAGGAACTATTGGCTTTTTTAATCCATGTGACTGCTGGAACCACCAAACATCAGCCAGACCCTGAGTGGCAAGATTGCTGAATCCACTCAGGGCTGATTCACTTTTCAGATGTGATTTGAATGGTCTCAATGCTGACCTACTCAAAATCAACATAAAGGCAGCCTCAAGGCATAAGAGGTCTTATTCTTTCATGACTATAAACCGGAGCATGCTTTTGTGATGTGACCAAGCTCAGGATGCCAAAAAGCACGTCCACTGCTGCTTTCCCCACGCCAGTTCTGCCCTTTCCACCTTTTGTATCTCCTCTGTTCATTCCTAGAGTGTGTGGAGAGTAAAAATAGTCAGGCATATGGTGGTGATATGGACACAGGTAGTCACAAAATGTTTCAGTGGGCAAGCACTTTGTGGGTGCCGCTGACTTTCCTCCAGCACGGATACCACATGCCATTTAAGCATCTTCACATTCTTTTTTAACAAAGGAAAATATTTTTGTTACTTCTTTTGCTGTACACTGAAGGATTATTCCTAGAGCCCTCTTGTTAAGAAGAGCAAAGCATGCTATTCTCCTTTTATCAGCAGGTGAGATCAGTATGGACAAGTCTCTGTTAGTCTGAAGGTGTGCTGGCTGTTGCAGGTCCCAGGTACGAACTTTTATATACTTTAAAGGACACCTATCAGTTTGAATGCTCCTTATACTCATTTCAAAAGATTTTTTTTCCCAGCATATCACTTATGAATTTGTCTTGATAATTTTCCTTTGACTAGCTAGCTCTACTGTAGTATAGCTCTTCTAAATAAGTACTTCCATATAATAGAGATACATCATCTCCATTGTACCATATTCAACACACCAAAGGAAAAGTTCCCCATCTCACATCCAAAGTAGGTGCACCGTGTCTACTTTTAATAGCTACATTGAAGATTAGACTTAGAAAAACTACTAGTAAATTTTCTAATATTTTCAGAATGTGTGTCTACAAAAATCTGTAGATTCATTTATATATATATAAGAGATTTTTGTCATTTCATTATTGAAGTAAATAATTCATCTAAGCAGTAATGTACACAATGGATAGGCCTTTTCATTCCAAAATTACCTAAAGTAATGCATTGTTATTTGAAATGCATGCAACTTTGATAATAAAAAGCAACAAAATCATTAGATCAAAAAAATCTTATCAGACAACAAAAAGAATTAAGACATGTAGATTCAGCATTTCACTGTGCTTTGTATGAGTGCTTTTATGCATATAGTACAAGCTCTTAAGTACTATTCCAGTAAATTATAAACATTAAACTAATGGATAAACTTCTAAGACATTTTATTACAGACCTTCATAGCAATTTGAAACAGCATTAGAGATACAACTACAGAAACTTGAAAATATAAAGATTTCTTTCATTTTCGTAAAAGAAATCTGCAAACTGGCAATCTATTGTTAGTGTGCAAGTATCACGTTGTCATCAGAATCATAAGCTAGTATATTTGCCTTTCCCTAACCTTATACATGACTTGCACTTTCAAGGTAACTTCAAGTTGCCAGTCATCAATTCTGTATTCCAGGCCACCAGCAGAAAGTGTAGGGAAGTAAAAAGGCATATCTGACTGCTGAATCAACTACATTTAAGAAATTGTCCCAGAAGTTACATAGAAATTGTCTTAACACGGTTGAATTGAGATGCAAATGATACTTGGAAATATGGTTCAGCTAAAAATTGGAATTATGTCATCGAATGGGACCATGAACATTGGAATAGATGCCCTATGACATACACAGTAAAGATAGTGAATCAATTATTTGAATAATATGCTGTGCCAGAATATTAACAGGCAAAAATAGTATTTTTACAGGGAAGAAATGAAGTATTACTTGTTAGTAGATGTGTCACGCAATGTTGATATAGGCAAAAAGTGACACTTTTTAAAAGTTATCAAACATATAAAATAGTAGTAATATGTAGGTAACATGACTGCCAAAATTTTATTTAGGTATGCTAATCATCTCTAAAACACTATGGTTCGGAACTATGTTTGAGCCACTTATAAAAAATACATATATACACATACACACACACATATATATTGCTCATGTATATTTTACAATTGGTTTAAGATATTCTACTTGATAGTATGAAAGATAGAAGCATAAAGGCAAATTTAAAAAAGTTTTCAAAAGTAAAATAAAAAGACAGTATTATCTTAAGAACATAGAATATGAGGTTATATTTGATATGTAATGTATTTACTATGCTCATGGTTTCAGAATACATAGAAATTTAATGGTTCGTTTAATATTAGAATTAATAGAATTATGAGAGCAGTTATTAAGCAGGTAAAGATCAAATGTGAGCTTTATTGTCTACTGTTTAAGAAATAGTCTAAGGCTAGTTAATGGTTTTGTTCCTACTTTTCACTTCTGTGAACTGTTCTACGAAACTTCAGGACTACACCAAAGGACAAGAGCCTGCTCTGTATTTTTACTGTATTGTGTAGTTGCAGACAACAGTAACTTCTCTGGACAAGAAGATAAAAAAAATGGAATGATTGGAAGCATGTGCCTAGACTTTCCAGGAAGCTCACCAGTCTCATAAATAACATCTCCTCTTGTGCAGTACATAAGTGACAGTCTGTAGAATCAATAGCATTTTTCGTGGATATGCTTTCTGGTGATAAAAAGGAAACTTTGTTAAACATATTTGTATAGTCACTTTTGAACTATGAACAGCATATAAAATAATAATACATTAGAGTTTCCAAAAATTTCTCTAGAACCACAGGTAGGTGATTTATTTCACTAAAGGTGTTGTGCAATTTTTAGATCTCTTCTATATGGACTGTCAATATTCTCTTTAAGAAATAATTAATATAGTATATTTACTTAAGGAAAAATATCCTTGTAATTCAGGATCAAGATACACCACTAAAACATATATTCTTATAAAAACACCAATAATTACATTTTATTGTATATGTTCTAAAGAGAAAAATAATTTCGTTCTGCAACGTAATTTTACATTGAGCTATTCTAAACACTTTCATTTAAACAAGATCATTATGAAAATGTTTTGCATACAGAGATGTTTTTGAATGTGTTCTTTAAATTATAAGAGTATATGGGCTCTGCATATGTTGAGTTATTTTAATATTTTCAACTATAACTGGAATTCTTTAAGAGCATATGCATTTGCATATTGCTGATAATTCTTTTTCATTTTCTCTTTGTGCTTTAGTTGTTGTACTATCTACTGATAATGGCAATTATATGTGTTTATTATCCATGATTATCTCCAGATATATGTACATTTTCTTTAATTAGACTATAAACTCTAAGTGGAATATCAAAATGAAGTCACTGCTTGTCTCAGTGTAGGATATTAAATTCTCTTCCTTTTATCCACAGCTTCCGAGATGCACGCTGCAAAATTTTACTTGGGGGTCGGTAGGGGGTAGAAAATCAATGTATTAAGTTATGTTGCAAGGAAGAAAATTCAAAGAGCACACATTTTCATTATTCTCCTCCCCACTCCTGCACACTTCACACTCATAAATTAAAACTTACAGAAACAAGTGGTTTTCAAATACATAGAATAGTCTGATAAGAAAACTTTTGATTATTATCTTTGTAAACATGTTATAAAAATATAACAATGAATTCCACAAATATATACAGTTGATAGGTGAGTTAGCAGTAATAATAATAATAATAAATTGTGCAGAGTTGAATTAATTAACATAAATTCTAGAACAATTATTCTTTAATTCTGTATCAGGAAAAATATATTATTAATGCAAAATAAGTTTAAACAATTTTCTCTATCATTTAACCATTATTTTGGTGGGAGATTTAAAAACATAATTATCAAATCAGGGTCAAATATGGACATGAAGAATCTTTCAGAATCATCCCTTCTGGGACCAAATTGACTGCTTGTCACATACGTGTCTTTATCAGTGCTCGCATGTGGGGTGTTTCAGGAAGTACCTGCCTAACTTCCTAACTTTGAGCTAGCTAGGCAGCTCTTACAGTTCTGGCTGTCCTTGATGGGTTGACAGCTAAAGCCATCCTGTAACAGTGACCCCAGCAGCCAAGATAGAATTCCTTCCTTGGAGAGGAATCTGTATCCATCCCAGAGGGTTTTGTTTGTTTGTTTGTTTTTTGTCATTTAGCTCTTTAAAAAATCAAAATTGTTTCCTTATTCTTTTTTCTTAAATGCTTCCTTTTTTTTTTTCTTAAATGCTCTAATATCAAGATCACAAGGTCCAGAAATGTTAAAAAAGTAATACTTACACTTCTATAATTTCATAAATTCCTTCATACATAAATCAAGACTAAAATATGCCTTTGATCCTAACAACCTGATTGGTTTATGAACTAAATCTGTAGTGAAAATAAATACTGTGAATTTACAGTTAAGTCTTGAAGGATTATTGCCAAATCAATTAGTTTCATTGCTATGTCTATAGTCAGGTTGTGCATAATTTTAAAGAGAGCAAATTATTTGACATTGAAATGCTTTTTGTGAAGGGAGGTATGGTATGTTTTAAAAGTTACACTGAACAAGGCACAGTGCTAAATGATTTATTGGAAGTCTGCTTTTCTCAAAAGGTTTCCAGTTAATGTTACATGTGGCATCATTCAGATAGTGTGAGTTCTTCCAAGAAAGTACTTTCCCTATGAAAGCACAACTGAAAATCATGAAAGAAAATGTGTGCTATTTATCTTTTGGGGCAAAAAGACATCATTTAATGGTTAAAATTATTTAAAAAAATCAGAATCCTAGTATTTCAATAATATTATTCCCATAGACCTTTGCTCCAAGAGACACTGCTTCAATATTGTAGAAAATGATTTGCTTAATCATGCTGAATTTCAAAATTCTTTTCATGGTTCATCCTTAAATCACTGGAAGATTCTGGAAATATGAAGTTAAGAATAACTTTAACAGCAGAACCAATTTTCCTGGCTTTTCTCATGACACTCGCAGCTACAGGGAAGGCAGAGATTAGGCAGTAATGCTCAATGTAGATATGACACTTAGGAGAATAAAAAGTCCAGAGCTGTTTCCAGGGTTTATTCTGATTCACACTAAATCAAATATTTTCCCATCATTATCATAGATATTTAAATTTTGTTCATGTCTATTTTGGGCAACACTATTTTGTGTTCCCAGTTATATAAATAGTGGCATAATATTAGGTTATAATGGAAAACACAGAAATAAATTTTAACTTTACACTTTCATAAGTCAGTTAATTTTATGATATTTTAGTGTTCATCCTGTAACTGCAGCAGTTAAAATTAATCACCAGCACTTTCTCCCATCATTGAATATTCAACTAACGCATGCTTTTGTTGAATTTTCAGATGATTACAAAAGTTAGTGTTGTAGAGAATCATAATAAAAGTGTCAATTAAAATAAATTTATTCAATGACCAAGTTGCATATGGGCATTGAAGAAAATTAGGAAAACTCATAAGAAGACTTATAATAATATAACATAAATAAAATATAATTGAGTACAAAATAAATAAAACATGAAATATCCTGCATTGATCAAATTGTTGCCATTTTAATTACATGCTTGCCTTATAGATTCTATGCACATGAGTGTAGATACAATTTTATAAAATGAAGGATTCATAGTTGGTTTAGTTTTTTTTTTTTTTTATCATTGTGACCAATATGCCCAGCAAGAACCAATTAGAGGGGAAAAAGATTTTGGGGTTTCTGGTTTCACTGTGACCAAAACACCCAACAAGAACCACTTAGAGTTGGAAAAATTTATTTGGATTCATACTTTTGGAGGTCTCAGTTGATAGATGAACTAATTGCATTGCTCTGGGCCAAAGATGAGGCAGTACACGGTTGGGAAAGGCCCAATGGAGGACAGCTGCTCAGTTCATGATTGGGTCAGGAAGCAGAGACAGAGAGAAAGGGCAAAGGGGAAAAGGGAAGAACAATTCTTCTGTGCACTTTTCGGTGACCCACCTCCTTAAGTCACACTCCACCTGCTCACAGTTATCAAAATCAGTCCGTTCAAACTAAGATAGACTGATTCTGTTACACTGTGATCTAATTATTTCACCTGTGAATATTTCTGCATTAACAGGAGCATTTGGGGATACCTAACATCCAAACCGTAACAATAGTATACATAAATTTAAAAACTACTCTTTCCCTAAAAGCAAATTCAGTGAGATTCATTCATATATAAACTTTATCTGCCTAGAAAAATTATTTCTGATCATAAACTACAAATTCAACAATTGTTCAATTATTTCTGATCATAAACTACAAATTCAACAATTGTTCTTCTTATTTAATTAAAAAGAACTTTTAAGTAGTATTTATTTTTAAAATGTTATTAACTTTTTTATAGCATACTATGATAATGAATACTTTCCACTGGAAATAGGTCAACAAAAAATTTTATTTTTAGTTTTTTTAATTATGTTAAATTTGAGAAATTGAATTTCAATCTTTGAGAGGTAATTTAAATGCCAATTAGATCAATCACCCTTTTATCAGTAACATTGTATTTTACACAGTGAGTCGCCATGTTGTATGCTGCAATGGGTAAAATCAATGTTTGGGGACCGGATTGCCTGCTTTCAAATTCCAAATCCATCACATCAGTGGCGTTGACGGCAACTTGCACCATCTCTTCTTGCCTCAATGTATTAGGAGAGTGGTTAGGAGGATATGGTAATAATGCATGAAATTAGTACGATTTTGTTTAAATCAGAGCAGTTGCTGATAAAATTAAACCAGTCACCAAATGTTAAACAATCAGGGAACGACCTTAGACAGAATGTTTATTTCCATTGTTTTAATAATTAAATTTTCTATGTAGAAGTCTTTCATTCATTTGGAATTAGTTTTAGAATATGGCATACATAAACGTTTATTTTATATTTTTCTTCCAAAAATCTTAAGAAAACATTAGAATAATTCATTTCTCTTGTTCATTCGTAAGAAGTGTTTTTAATAGAATGACTTTGCTTTTTGGCTAATATTTATCTGAACCATTGTTGAATACTAATCTCAGTATTTTGGGGGCAAAATTTTTAACCATTGACTCCAACTGTTAGAAAAAACTCTGCTCTATTTCTGTGTAATCACATTATCTTGGTCAATCCCATGTCATCTACTAATGCTTCTTTACTCACCCTTTGAACTTTAAATTTTAAGAATGTCTCAGATCTTTGTCTTGAGCCTTCTTTCAACTATACCTGTCTTTCCATCTGATCTTCTTTATTCACATAATATTATAGACACTTATTATGCTGAAAAATCTCCAAGTTACTTTTCTGAACTGATCACAGTTTTTTTCTTTCCTCCTTTCCTTTTCCCTTCTTTCTTTTTTCTTTTCTCCTCCTCCTCCTCCTCCTTGTCCTCTTCCTCCTCCTTTTTTTCCATGGCTAGGCATTGAAGCCTGGACATTCCACATGCTAAGCACATTCTGTACTACTGATGTATCTGCACCCTAGCCCCCTAATTATCAGTATTTTGTGTACTTCGTAGTCCTTTCAAAATTACTATGTTAAGTAAGTAAGGAGGTAGGACTAAGGAGGGAGAAATATGGCCTTTAGAGGTTAAATAAAGGGTTAAACCTGTAGCCTGAACCTATGTTCTAACTCTCAGCATGTCTTCCTTTGAAGCAATTCATACAAACCATTCTTACTCAGCAAGGGTTTAAAAAGATAATAATATGTTACAATCCTTGACCAATAAGCTTGCTATTTTTAGGGTTGTTCTTCTTTCTCAAAGCTGAGGGATAGATGTCTAAAACCTCTTCCACTTATAAAATGATCACAAGTTACCCTGAAGCAAGGAATATCTGGATAAAAGAGGCCATGACCTTTACACAAACCAACATGATCAGAAGTTACCTTTAGGTAAAAACATGCACATTAAGAACCTAAAAATCTGATGCTGTTCTACTGTCAGTCAAAAGTTCAGAGGCAATAGTCTGCCAGGATTCTCCCGAAACCTCCCCTCCTACCCCAGCAAAAACTGGGACATAGAGAAGAGAGTTGTCACTCTCCTCTCTGAGAGGACCCACTCTCCCCATTCAGAGTGTCTTCCCCATTCCCTTTTAATAAAATTTACTAGACTTCTAATAAGTCTGGTATCTTACTGGAAATCCTCTCATACATAAGCACAAAAGTGAGAACACAATGCAATCTCCAGTCTTC
The DNA here is from genome assembly GCF_902686455.1 of Sciurus vulgaris. Taxonomy (NCBI): domain Eukaryota; kingdom Metazoa; phylum Chordata; class Mammalia; order Rodentia; family Sciuridae; genus Sciurus; species Sciurus vulgaris. Next base: position 154,097,157 of record NC_136466.1, read on the forward strand.
CTTAGGTACCATCTTATCTGCATTTCCACCTAGGCCTAAAACAGACATTTTCCTATTTATACCCTAGCTCACTTGTCCCTTTCCTTACCTCCCATCAGTAGAAGACTCAGGATTATTAATCTCCAGATTCTGAAATTTAGGAATAATCTGTGATTTCTCCTTTTTATTTCTGTCCAAACATGTATGCAATTGGTTCACTTTTCTAATTCAAAGCCAGGAAGATTATATTTTTAGCCATACAAAGCTGACATTAATTCTTGTTTCTTGTGGTTACTACTCACACAATAAACTGTAGGTTACCTAATCTCCCTGATTCTTTCAGTAAAAGTAATGGTTCAGTTGCAATTTCACTTCAGGATTACAATGAAGGCACTACTGTCATCCTGGTAACTCCCACCCTGCATTGCTAGTGTACCTACTTGACACCTGAGGGTTTCATATTCTCTTTACAAAAAAAAAAAAAATTGGATTCATTTTTTAAATTATTTTTGTGTGTTTTAATTAGTTATAAGTGGCAGTAGAATTCATTTATGCATTTTGATAAATCATACATAAATGGCATATAATTTCTCATTCTTCTGATTGTACATGTTATAGGATCACACCAGTCATGCAGTCATATATGTACATGAGGTAATAATTTCTGTTTCACTCTACTATCCTTCCTACCCCCATACCCTTTTCCTTCCCTTTACTTCACTCTACCTAATCTAAAGTAACTCTATCTTCTTAGTGCCCACCCCTCCAATGTGAATTAGCATCTGCATATCAGAGAAAACACTTGGCCTTTGGTTTTGGAGTTTGGTTTATTTCCCTTAGTATGATGTTTTCCAACTTCATCTATTTACCAGCAAATACCATAATTTCAATTTTCTTTAAAGATGAGTAATATTCCATCATATTATATATACCACAGTTTGTTTATCCATTTATCTGTTGAATGACACCTAGCTTGGTTCCATAGTTTAGCTATTGTGAACTGAGCTGCTATAGACATTGATGTGGCTGCATCACTGTAGTATGCTGATTTTCAGTCTTTTGAGTATAAACCTAGAAGTGGGATAGCTGGGTCAAATGATGGTTCTGTTCCAAGTTTTCTGAGGAATGTCCATACTGCTTTCCAGGGTGGTTTCACCAGTCTGCATTCTCAGCAGTAATGTATGAGTGTGCCTTTTTTCCTGACATTCCCCCCAACATTTATTATTACTTGTATTCTTGACAATTGCCATTGTGATTGGAGTGAGATGAAATCTAAAGTAGTTTTGATCTGCATTTCTCTAATTGTGAGAGACATTGAACATTTTTTCATATATTTGTTGATCAGTTGTATTTCTTGTGTGAAAATATGTTCAGTTTCTTAGTCCATTTATTGATTAGGTTATTTGGTTTTTTTGTGTGTATGTGTTTAAGGTATTAAAGAAATGAAAGAGACCATACTTGTATAATTACTGCCAGGTGTGAATAAACCTGCCAATTAAAGGATATTGACTTGTTTCTTAAAGATTTGGGAACAACTTAGACTCCACATTCAGTGTAATACATATGTTAATTTATTTGCTATGGTGATAAAAATAAATCCACATTTTTATTTTAAAAGAAGAAAATAAAACTTTTCCTTTTATCCAATACGAAATAATTTAAACAAATAATACCATAGTCATTTTAATTGTTTCTGGTTTTTAAAGTGTTATATTTCAGTAAGTATTTTGACTTTGACAAATGAAGACCTATACTCCTACCTTGTCTTTTTGGACGTATTTGATGTTGCTTCATCCAAATTTAGTCCCTCAATTCCAATTATACACTGTTAATATGTCTTTGATGAATAAACTGTCTTGAAATTTCTTGGAAGATGCATTCAGTGACCTAAAGTTTTGCTCCTTCACCTTATAAAAGGAAGAAAAATAAAAAATAATATCATTTTTTTGACATGTTCCAAATGGTAATTAACCTAAAGGTATTTTAAAAGCTCTTTAACAAATTAATGAATTAACATCTCAGATTTATGTATACATAACACATTTGTTTCAAGATTTTAATTCCTCCATCAGATGCAATCAAAGTACATTGTGTCAGTTGATCTATTCTTCCTTCTCTTAATTTGTTCTTAGGGAATTCTTTACTGTATCCCCACAAATTATATTATAATTTAAGAAGGCATTTCACTGTAATCCATTCTACTAGCATGGATTAACATAAAACTACGTGAAACTTGCCTACTTCAGCCCGGTGAAAACAAACTGACTAAACTATGTACTCAATAGAGAGGAAGAAATTTTTCGAACACTTCTAAGTAGACCTTTGCAGCTTATATCAATCATTGACCAGGTGAATCTTAGCAGAAGGTAATTTGTTCCTTTGTGAAAATCCAAATGAATTCATACAACTAATGTGGAAATGGACTCTACTTTTGTCCTGATCACTGTTTCTTCTTGGATTTAGAGACATTTTTTCAGCCTCAGGAAATCTAACCTATCTCCCTCTAGTAGGGAAAAGTTTTTTTGGTTTCACTTGGTTTTTGTTTTGTTTTTTTGTTTTGTTTTGTTTTGTTTGTTTTTATGGTACTTGGAACTGAACCCAGGGGTGTTCACATCTCCAACCCTTTTTATTTTTATTTTGAGATAGGTTTTCACTAAGTTGCTGAGGCTGACCTTGAACCTGCAATCCTTCTGTCTCAGCCTCGTGAGTCCCCGGGATTACAGACATGCACCACTTTACCCAGAAGGAAAAACCCCTTTACCAGAATATTATTAAGGAATTTGGCAAAGTTTTGTTACTTTATCAGACTTCTTTGTTTATACCAATTTAAATTTAGAGAAGATAAAAAGAACACAAGGCGTTCTGAAACTAAAATTGATAAAATCCACAGAGATCTTCATCATCTATGCTATTTCTTCTTTCTTCAGTTAATCTATGGGTTGAGTTAGTAACAGACCACTACATCTAAGAATATTACCTCTGATGTTAAAATGTCCTTAATTAAGTAAATTCCGTAAGAAATCGAGAGATATGTTCTTATCAGTGAAAGGCCCTGAATCTTTATCTCATTACTCTTCTAAACAATGCGTGTATAATTGCTTTTCAAATCTGATATCTGGTCTTCTGGAAGGGACATAAGATAAAGACCCTAATGTAAAGGTTGATACCAGGCAGCATGGACAACTAGTAAAACCAAAGCACTTCAGGAGACTGATTGTGGGGTTCCTATTTCAAATAAAGAGGCATAGGTCTTCAAATCATGGAAAGACTGCCCCAACTACAACTCATTGATGATTCTTAGGATTCTTCCAGCAGCAATAGTATTTGCAAGAAGAGAGCTTCCCTCAGTGAGCTTTAGATCATGCAGACTTCTGGGCAAGACAGAAATCCTGTAGAGAAAAATCTGCACATTGTCACATTTGATCTGTGTTTTTATTCTTTCTTTTTCCTGCTACCTAATTTCCTTTTTTTTCCTTTTTGTTTTAAATTAAACTAAGCCATTTAATTAAGTCTTCAAAGCTAAACAATACATGAAGTTGGACCCCAAGTCCTGAGAATGTCAGAGTTGTGGGTCCAAAATGTGGTGTGGTTATCAAGAGTTTAGAAGTGTCATTACTCAAGGTTTACAAACCAGAAAATGTACAAGACCTGCACATTCTGTGGAGCAATTTTGTCAATTATGAGAAAGAGACCCCAAGAATCTCTCAAGATGGGGAAAATTCAACTCCCGTTAATAAAGAATGAAGAGCACCAAAATGTTCTGCTGTTGTCTCTTCACTTTTCTCACACAACATGAATCCTGTGCGATCATAATCCCCAATGCATAGCAGGTGAGGCTGCCGTTTGAGTTGGAGATGAGTCCCTCTGTCATTTACATCATGTAATGCCACAGCAAGAGTCATTGAAGACAAAGAGCTCTCATCAGGACAACATTTTAACAAGCAGTGAAAGTTAAAAAGAATTCTCTGATGGCACACTGATTTAGTTTATAAGATTTAAATTTACAAATTAAAAAAGCTACATGTTTTACTGGTCCTCCTTTTTCTCTTTTTTCTTCACATCACTATTTTTCTTATCTTCATCTTTCCTAGTCATCTTTCCTATTCTTTTTGCTCTCATCTTTTTCCTGCCCTTCTTTCTTCTCTGTATCCTGACTGGCAATCTTATCGTTGATGAGGTTGTGCAGAGCAACTATGGAGTGAATCAGCCAGGCCCCACTGTCTGGTCCTTAGTCTTCAGGTAAAAGCCTTGACAAATTCCTGCAGGATGACATCAGGCAGCAGGTTGAAGATGTCCTGCAACTGGTAGAAGATTTGGTGGTTAATGGGCAGCTTGGTCGTGGCTACTTTTTCCAGGTAGCTCCTGATATTGAGAAGCTTGGAGGTTTCTTCAAATCATGATCATCATGTGATCCAGAGGGAACGAGTGTCCACTGTAGTGTCTTTGATATCTCATAACAAGTTTTTGACCCCAACTTCCTCAGTTTCTTCTGTTCTCTGGTCACATGCTCAAACGTTTTCGAGGTTAAAGTTCCATCATCATTAACTTCTTCCCCTGAAATATATGTTTCTGTGGGCAGCCCCAGGTCCTTTGGCTTCACATCAGTAATTACCAGTACTGAGTTAGGGAAGTATCTTTTCATGAGTTCATTAGTGGCAATGAGTTCATTATGTAGTTTAGGGCCTGTGTGGTACCACCAACTGTTCTTTCTCTGGTATTAACCTTCTTAAATATTCCATACATTTTTTCCAATTAATCATGACCTAAGAACCAGACAGAACCATCTTTGTCATCTTCACCAAAGCGGCCGCAAAACTCTTGAACACATTAAGTACTTTTTTTTTTGCCACAACCTCCAAAGCATACCAACAACATGCTTCTGGTTTCCAACCTTGCCGACTCATAGACTGCAAAGTAATACATGCTTGGAAAAAATTCAAACTTAATTGTTTTCTTTGCATTTCTATTTCTTTCCTTTGAACTTTCCTCATTTTCTCTAGCCTCAGATCTCTTCAGGGATAAAGATGCTAGAGTAGTAGCAGTATTATGGCCTGAGTTCTATGTTGCCAAAATTCTGGACAGGTATACCCCATGCCTTATATGTTAATGCCACAATCTCCAACTGGTCTTGCTGTTTAAAGAGATACTGAGATTCATCTACATTTTAAGATACCATCAAAGCAGATTCCCACTTAGAAAATATCAGGGGTTACCACTACCACCGATCCAGGAAGCTAATTGGGACATGAGAACAAAATCTCTGTAAAAGCTTTCAGAGGCACAGAAGAGAGGGGCCAAAGCGCCTTCCTGGGACACCAAGGCTTTTTGTTGAAAAGGGATGGGCGAAGTGAGGATAGGAGTAAGCCTGGAGGCAGGGGCTCAGTGCCAACTGTGACTGCCCTTTCCTCCATTCTCTAGCACCACCCAGCTTTCCTTGAAAGGAACAGGTCGCCCAGGCCCTGAATTGGCGACCAGGTTGCTGTGCTGGATCACCCTGGCTGTTTGAAGATAGGATGGTCTTCACCGGTATACAAGTCTGGGTAACCGTGTCCCACCTGGGTCCCCAGCCTGCTCAAGGCCACCATGCTGTCCCCAGAGTGCCTGTCACTCAGCAGCCCCAGCTCTAATTACCTCTTTCTGTGCTTTCAGGTTACTTCTAACTATGTTTATTTATAAAGTTATTATTCTGAATATTTCTATTGACATATTTTGTCATTGCCTAGAAGAGTCTAAGAACTGGCTACAATTTATTCAAATTTTGGTAAAAACATGCATTTGTTCCAGTGCTATTTGGAAGAATATTTTTCTTAGGTGGCAAGCTATCTCTTTTCATCACTGAGTCCTTATGATGAAACATTTGGGTTCATCAACAATTAGAGGCACTACTCACTGACATTTTATCTGGCAGACAACCAGGAATTAGATAGCTAAAAGCAAAATAAAACAAAACAAAAAAGAAAAACTGATCATGCCATACGAGGAGATAAACAACAATGAAACAGCACTCATAAACCATTTATAGAAGACTACCTCTACAACTAAATCTTCAGAAAGAGGACTCTTGGAAAGATGACCATGAGTAAGTGGAATATGTTTATATTTCTTACTTTTGGAAACCTTACAAATGGCCTATTATTAAGGCACATTTACTCTACCTCTTCTCTGTGTGCTGAGGTCTCTACTTTATACCCCCCTACTGATTAACACTGGAATGGTCGATGAACTCTAATGACTGCTACAGGATTTCTTATAGTAGAACCTACTGGCTATTGGAGCTGACTTCACAGAATCAAAATGATTTGGTAAGAAGAATATTGACCCCTCAAAGATGCAAGGTCCTTATCCCAAAATTTATGAATATGTTAGCTTATGTGGCAAATAAATGTGGCAAATGTGATTCTAATTAATGATCATGAAGTTAGGACACTATAGTGGATATTTCAGTGGTTCATATGTAATCACAACAATCTTCCTAAGTGAAAGAAGGAGAATAAATGAGGCTAGATTATTATCATGTGATGAAAACTTGGACTTTGTTTCTGCCTTTGAGGATGGAGCAGCAGACTGTTATAATGACATGTGGAAGCTCTAATTCCAAGTTTGATATAACCACAGATTAGGGCCTTTAGGAGGTAATTAGGTTGAGATGATGTCATAAGTGTGGTGCCTTTGTGATGGGATTAGTGAGAACATGGAGTTATGAGATCTCTCTTTTTCTCTCTCTCTTTCTCTGAGCATGTATGTGCATGTGTATGTGTGTCTTTCTCTCTTCCTCCCCATTTACCTCTCTCATTTCTCTCCACGAATATGCACCTAAAAAGGAACAAATGAGTAGAGGAGAAGGTAGCTCTTTACCAATCAGAAAGTGGGTCCTCAACAAAAACAAATCTGCCAACATCTGGATCTTAGACTTACCAGCCCCCAGAATGGTGAGAAATAATTGTGTGTTTTCTATGGTATTTTTTTATAGCACCCCAAGGACAAAAACAAGATTCTTAAGTCAAAGAATGTGGTTGGACTCTAGAAACTGGAGAAAGACCTGTATTGAAATTCTAACTGGAGAATGGTAAACAATTAGTCTAGGTTGTTTTAAACACCGTGTGACCATTTTTATAGTAACCATGGAAAGCTAACACATTAGAAAATTAGTGCAGTTTTCACAATGCCAATACTACATTCAGTGTCTATTCTGGACACTTATTTCTATTACCTCCAACAATAAAACAAAACAAAAAACAAATATCCAAAAAACTTACTAAATAATTTTTTAAAAGAAGAACAACAGAGCTTTAAATCCAGATTTGAAATCTTAATTACTCAATGAAAATTCTTCAAAGTTTTCCTCTGTCATTCAACCTTTTGATTGCAGACTTTACACAATGCATAGAAGTTGAGACATTTCATTCTACAATTTGGTGATAGCAAGAACACTATAGAATACATAAAGTCAAAGAACTCAACTAAGATGCAAATGAGAATGAAGAGCTGATGACTTTAAACTCTAGATCTCACATTCGCCATTGTGGGTATTGCAGTAGCTACTTCAAGAGAAAAAATGCTTACTTACATAGCTTTATGAGATCTATAATACAAGAAGTCCCAGAGAATAATCACATATATCATAAAATTATATAATTTGATAAATTGTCACATGGTAGACAACCACCAAGTGAGTATGGAAATACCTTCACCTCCTCTTATTCATAAACTCAAGTAGTCTTTCCCTATATCCTCATAAAACTGTTCTATGTAATTTACCAGGTGTGATGCAGTGACAGTATGTGACTTCTGATGTGGCTTCCATTTTGACCTCTTTAGTCATTTAATCAGGTGGACTCCAACAGTGGTATTGTAGAGAGCCTATGTGGCATTAGGAAGAGATGCAAATTAGGAAGAACTCAGGCCATCTACCCACAATCCACCAGTTCACAAGCAGATGTTCTAGAGAGTCAAGATATGAATACACCACACTAAATCTCACCATCATGTGTATCCAAAAGACTGGGATACTAATGAGAATATGATGTAATCCATGTTCATACAAATCTATCAAAATAGACTCTACTGTCATGTATAATAAAAAAGCACAAGTTTTAAAAGTAAAACTTCTTTCAGTCCCAGTCAACAAATACATATTAACTTCTTGACAGATTCTTATCAAGAATCAACTTCCTTAAAAAATAATTAGCTACTTCATTAGCTATCCTGAAAATCTGACCTCCAAAATAGTAAGAGAATGAGAGATTATTATTTTTAAAATCATTATGCATTAGGGTAATTGCTTATGCACAAATAGATAACTAATACAATTCTCATTGATGGTTTGCTAGGTTTACTGGACGGAGGGTAGGATCTGTTCTTTTGGATTAACATTGACTTTTTTTGCTCTTTGGGAAACAGATTAAAATATTGATCATAATTTCCCCTTTAGCATTTGTCCATAACATGATTTCCAGAATCTCAAATTTTTGTGTGCAGATACTGTCTTATTAAATGACACAAAAGATGTTCATCCAAACAAGGAATAGAAAAAACAACTTAATGGTGGTCAGAATAACTAACAGAAAACTGACATATCATGTATCTTCAACATTCAGTGTGGATCTGGATGGAGAAAGCTCCGCATAATAATGGCCTCTCCTCTAGCTCAGACTGAAGGACAGGAATGAGGCCTCTGAAGTTAGTTTAGTGTTTTTTTTTTTTTTTTTCCCTCTTCTCTCTGCTATAAACCTTTTTCTTGAAAGAAAATTTAAAACGTATAAAGCACCAAAAAAATAAATATTTGCCTTAGGAAATGACTGAAAAACAAACAATTTTTCTGAAGCAACCTAGGCAAATAGCTTACCTACTCAGGAATAGTTATCAAAACTTGCTTCAAAACCCTCACCATACTGTGGCCAACAACTTGAAAATTCTTTACTCTACATTTTGCCCATCATCAATCTGCTTCTCACCTTGAAAGAATCCTTTGAGCTATAGTCACAGCTACAAAAACTCTCCCCCTCAGGCCTCCCTATCAAAACACTGAAAATCTGTCACCGTGTTGTACTTCCTTGGCTCACTGAGGTTGTAATAAGTGTAGTTTTGCTTTAATAATGAATTGTCTGCTGATATTTGGGGCGTTCCACTGGTAACAATATAAAATAATATTAACCAGGGTAAGTTTTTGTAAGACTGTTATTATGCTGTTCGATAAATCCCCACCAGCATCCATTGTCCTCAAAATCAGTTATTTTGCAGTCAACAGACATATTTTGGGTATACACTAGATTTCAGGTGCTCATTTGTAGAATATGAATGAGAAAGATCAAACAGAAATAGATCTTTTAGTCTATTTTCGAGTGAAATATCATGTGCATAGACAGATCTATGTTATATTACAAGAGAATTGATTATATAAAGTGAAAACAACAAATTTTTGGTAGGTCCATCTCTTTACCAAAGCACATTCACTCATATGTGCAGTGTATTTATGTACTTGTGTCTGCTTGTGTGTAGTGAGGCAATAATCATTGGATGATTTATCTAATCATGAAAAGCTCTGCAATAAATAAATAAAATGAATTCTGGATTGTTTATCAGTGGTCATTTACTTGATTGAACTTTTTCCTTTAATGTATTATATCTCATTTTATATATGCAAACACACATATATACACATGCACCCTTGCACATGTACATATACCTCAATCGGTTACATTCTGCACATAATAATAAATGGGATGAAATAATATTTCTATTGTGCAGCAAAACTAGCCTGTTTGAGATACTCCACAGTTTAAAAAAAAGTTACAGCAATTTACAGCTAATACACATATTAGTTTGAGAATCTGGTGTTTCTTTTTCAGAAATTTGAGTTCATATTTCAGTGAATGGGCACAGCTCTCTGTAGAACCAGGGAATGTAATTCTTTTGAAAAAATAATCTGGCTGGAAAAGTACATGTCATCTTGGGAAGAAAGACAATCATTGGAAGTAATCACACAGAAAATCAAGCTGCACAGACATCCCTCGCACTTAAGGTTAAGCACACTTTGCACTTTCGAATCTACACAGGAAAACCTATTGGGGGATGAGTGTCTCTGAAACATTCAAAAGCAAATCACTTGAAAACCCTCAGCTGACACAATCAAAACACATGCAAAACTGAGCAGGAACAAGGCAATCGTTTTTATATTAGTTCTGCTGTCAAGAAAGAGTAAAGCAAGACTTCCTTCACTAAGTAATGATTCTTTTTTCCACGTCTCATCATTTTTTATTGTTTGCAACCTCATCAGTTTAATCCCTGGCTGTGTTCCATGACAGTGGAGGACAATTAAATCATCTCTGTTATAGTGTAAAAGAAGATGACAGAGCATTGCAGCATTTGAATTAATTTGTATTATTAGAAACACTTTGTGACCAAATAATTTAAACTCCAGCTTTCCATGCACTTTAATCAAGATAAACATTTATTAGATTATTAATTTTAGAGAACATTTGTGATTTTGAAAATCGAGTACATATTTTCTGGGTGTCAGACTGCTTATAATTAAAAAAATTGTTTTAAAGTTATAGTTAATGCCTAAAACTTTGATGACTTCCAATTCATTCTAGCATCTCACTTCCCTGTCAACAAACTTGCAGGTTTGGCTTACTGTAAAACTGTACATTTATTACCTGGAACCCTAATAACATTCAGTAATAAGCATTTCCTTTTTATATGCTATATACCTTATGTTCTGTGATCTATAGAGTTTATTTTTTCCTTCCATAACCCCAGTTAAAATTAAGGTACAATTATTTGATAAGTTCTTACTAATGTTTGTTCTCTTGTTATACTATAAACTCTCGTGGGAAAAGAAAACCTATTCTCTTGGTTGTAATTTCATCTTTATTATTAAAACAACTGCATTGTTTTCTTACTGCTGCTGTAACAAATTACTACAAATATAGTGGTTTAATCCAACATAAGTATATTATTATATACTTCTGTGGGTCAGATATCTGATATGAGTGTAGTTGGGTTGGGTTAGAATGGGCCTGTGGGAACCAGTGCATTCTGGAACTTCTAGGAGAGACTCCATTATCTTGCTGTGTGCAGACGGCAGGGGTTTTCTGCATTCCATGATGTGGGGGACTCTGTCTCCATTCATCAAAGCCAGCAATTTGAATCTCTCTGCTCTTCTGTAGTCCCATCTCCAGCTGATTCTAGTCAAGAAAACATTTCTATTTTAAACTCATGTGATTTAACTAGGCCTACAAAATCATTCAGGACAATCTCCTATCTCAACATCCTTAACATAATCATGTATGCAAAACCTTTTCTGTGCTGTGTAAGGTAATATATTTACACATTCTAGAAACCAGAACATAGCAGCTTATTGACAAACATTAACTGACTATGCATGATCCATTACTCATTTGAACATTAGAACCAATTACGTACTTTCTTAGACAACTGAAGTCTTTTAAATCTTTTTTCTTTCTTATATAGTATTGCTTTAGTACACATATTATGAGATTTTTCAAAGATAACATGAAAAGTTATATTTAAAATAAGCACTACAGTGTTTAGTACATAAGACAAAATATCTTTAATACTTATTTCCATTATTCTGAACTCAACCCCATGTCCTAATAAAATGAGCATAATATTGAGAAATGTAGTCTGTATGTCTACTGAAACAGAACACACAAGTTTAAGATCATAAATGTATAAATTCAAATGAGGGGATCGATTAATATGTAAAAACTCATCAAAAATATTCCATCAGTGAGATGTATGCTACATTAATCCTATAAAATTATTTATTCTAATTTATAATAATTAATCCAAATATGACAAATTACTTGTCACTGAATAAAAAAATCTCAAATCTGGAATTATGATTATCATGCTACATATATACTAACTTCATCTGCTATTCCACTATGAAAATAGATATGAGCTCTACAATTTTAAGTGCATTCCTTCAAGTAGCAAAGAAAAAAACCACAGTACTGAAATTATTTTTCTTTTTGACTTTGATGTCCTAAACAAATCTATATCCTGATTCACTGAATTTATGAAAGAGACAAAAACTGATATAAGGTATATTCAAACATTGTCCTACAGTTTTTACCTATTTTTTTTAATTGTTCCTTTAAATACATGTGACAGTTGAGTATGTCTTGACATATTATACATACATGGAGTAAAACATCCCATTCTTGTGGTTGTACATGATGTGGAGTTACACGGGTTGTGTATTCACATATGAACATAGGAAAGTTATGTCCGATTCATTCCACTGTCTTTCCTCTTCCTATTCCTCCTGCCTTTCTTTCATTCCTCTGTCTAGTCCAATGAACTTCTATTCTTCCTCTCCCCCGCCTTGTTTTGTTAGCATCTAAATATTAGAGGAACATTCAACATTTGAATAAATTTTCTTCAGCTATTGATTTCCAAAGGTTCTATACATATTTAATAGATTTAACTAATCCATTTAAAATTTTGGATTAAAAGTGTTGGATACCTTGAGAATTAATTAAGCTTAGGCTTGATTTAAGGTAACATTCATATAAGTTAAAACCTAATTTTGATTGAGGCAGGGGGAAGAGGTCCTCAGGAATTTAAAATGAGTATTCAGCTTGCAATTTCACCTTGCAAAAGAGATCTTCACTAATAAACTAGTAAACAAAATGTCAAAAAGGATGAAAGAAATTTTAGTTAAAAATCTTATTCAAGGGGGTTTCAAGGTGGCAGACTAGAGGGTGGCTGCATTTCATGTTGCTCCAGGACTCAGGATTCAAGAAGAGGAGATATTGAGAGACTTGGGACCAACTCAAAGCCGCCGGGTGAGTCTCTCCCGTTGGCGTCCCGGATGGAGCGGTCGTCCCAGAACGCAGGGAACTTTGTGAAGTAGAGCTGCCCAGCGAGACACCCCTCCCCTGCTGGAGCAGTAAACTTGGACATCTGGGAGCATCGTAGAGGAGGCCGCTCAGCACAGCACTGGGACTTGGAGCAACCCATGGGGCTCTGGTGGCTGCCCAGAGGAGGAGGAGCTCGGCGGGTCGCTTGGACTTGGAGCGGCCACATCAGGGCTACGGGCAGCTGCCCAGAGGAGGAGCTGCGTGGTGAGTTGTTTAGACTCAGAGCAACCGCTCCTGAACATGGGGGTGGGGGCGGCCCGGAGGAGGAAGAGGAGTGCGGTGGGTCACTTGGACTCAGAGTGACTGTACAAGGGCTATGGGCAGTTGTCGGGAGGAGGAGGTGCGCAGTGATTTGCTTGGACTCCTAGAGACCGCACTGGAACACCGGGTGGCTGCCCGGAGGAAGAGGAGTGTGACAGGTCACTGGGATTCAGAGCGACTGTACGGGGCTCCAGGTGGCTGCTCAGAGGAGGGGCCTCATAGCCAGGTGATTAGGTGCAGAGCAGGGTCCCAGGACCTAGGAGGCTTCTTGGTGGGAGAGCCGCACAGAGACAAGCTGAGGGGCAGAGCGAAGTTTCCAGGACTACGGGCAGATTCTCTGAGGAGAGGCAGCAGGAGACTTGTCTGTGAAAGGTGAGGTTCCCAGACTCAGGAGGTAGGTTGGGGCCCCTGGGAATGTTGCAGGGGAAGGCAGCCCAGCCCAGGTGGTAGTTGTGGATTGAGGGGAACCTCTAGGATGGAAACTGACCAATGAGACCTCCCAACCAGGTGAGTCTTTCCTGCTGGGTGAGGTTTTCACACAAGGATGGTAAAACCAGAGACACAGGCCCAAACAGGCTTTGCCTCATCCCGCAGCCTAGTTCCCCTTTAGATGACCATTGGTCAACAAGTGGAGGCACCTCTGCCCACTAGCAGGGAATATACCCCACCTGAAGGCCACCACCCATAGAGAGGCAGCTTCCTTGTGGAGCACCACATTATAAACTTCCTCCAAGACTTCAGGCTACTGAAGGCTAAGAGGGGATATATTAGAAATCTTCAGGGACATTGTAAGTCAATAGAGGAAATCTGCAATATCTCAGCGGTCCACTGATACCTGAACAATATGAGAAAACAAGGGAAGAAAATGCCCCAAACAAATCTAGATGTTACATCAATAAAATCCAATGATAGCATGGCAGAAGTAATGACAGAAAGGGAGTTCAGAATGTACATAATTAAAATGATCAGGGAAGCAAGCGAGATGAAAGAGCAAATGCAGGCATTGAATGATGAGATGAAAGAGCAAATGTAGGCATTGAATGATCGCACCAATCGACAGTTAAAAGAGCAAATACAGGAAGCAAAAGATCATTTCAATAAAGAGTTAGAGATATTGAAAAAAAACCAAACAAACAAATCCTTGAAATGAAGGAAACAATAAACCAAATTAAGAACTCCATAGAAAGCACAACCAATAGGATAGAACACCTGGAAGACAGAACCTCAGACATTGAAGACAAAATATTTAACCTTGAAATATAACCTTGAAAGTTGACCAAACAGAGAAGATGGTAAGTAATCATGAACAGAATCACCAAGAACTATGGGATATCATGAAAAGGCCAAATTTAAGAACAATTGGGATTGAGGAAGGCTTAGAGAAACAAACCAAAGGAATGAACAATCTACTCAATGAAATAATATCTGAAAATTTCCCAAATCTGAAGAATGAAATGCAAAATCAAGTTCAAGAGGCTTATAGGACTCCAAATACACAAAATTACAACAGACCCACACCAAGGCGCATTATAATGAAAATACCTAACATACAAAATAAAGACAGATTTTAAAGGCTGTGAGAGAAATGAACCAAATTACATTCAGGGGGAAACCAATATGCATATCAGCAGATTTTTCAATCCAGACCCTAAAAGCTAGAAGGGCCTGGAACAACGTTTACCAAGCCCTGAAAGAAAACGGATGCCAACCAAGAATCTTGTACCCAGCAAAACTTACCTTCAAATTTGACGATGAAATAAAATCTTTCCATGATAAACAAAAGCTAAAAGAATTTACAAAAAGAAAGCCAGCATTACAGAACATTCTCAGCAAAATATTCCATGAGGAAGAGATGAAAAACAAAGAAGCATATCAGCAAAGGGAGGAATTATCCTAAAGGAATTGTTAAATAAAGGAGGAATCAAGTCGTGTCAAAAATAAATAAATAAATAAAATTTAAAAAATGAACCAAATGACCGGGAATACAAATTATATCTCAATAATAACCCTGATTGTTAATGGCCTGAATTCATCAATCAAATGACATAGACTGGCAGATTGGATTAAAAAGAAAGATCCAACAATATGTTGCCTGCAAGAGACTCACCTCATAGAAAGAGATACCCATAGACTAAAGGTGAAAGGATGGGAAAAAACATACCATGAACATGGACCCAGCAAAAAAGCTGGAGTATCCATCCTCATTTCAGATAATGTGAACTTCAAGCCAAACTTAGTCAGAAGGGATAAAGAAGGACATTTCATACTGCTTAAGGGAATCATAAATCAGCAAGACATAACAATCATAAACATCTATGCCCCGAACATTGGCTCATCCATGTATGTCAAACAAATCCTTCTCAATTCCAGAAATCAAATAGACCACAACACAATAATACTAGGTGATTTGAACGCACCTCTCTCACCACTGGACAGATCTTTCAAACAAAAATTGAAAAAAGAAACCATAGATCTCAATAACACAATCAATAATTTAGACTTAATGGACATTTATAGAATATACCATCCAACCAAGAGCGAATACACTTTCTTCTCAGCAGCACATGGATCCTTCTCTAAAATAGACCATATATTATGCCACAAAGCTAATGTTAGCAAATACAAGAAGATAGAGACACTACCTTGTATTCTATCAGACTATAATGGATTGAAATTAGGAATAAATGAAAGAGTAAAAAACAGAAACTACTCCAACACCTGGAGATTAAACAATATGCTATTATATGATGAATGGATAACAGAAGATATTAGGAAGGAAATTAAAAAATTCTTAGAGGTAAATGAGAACAAAGAAACATCATATCAAAATCTCTGGGACACTATGAAAGCATTCTTAGAGGAAAATTTATTTCATGGAGCACATTCAATAAAAGAAATAAAACTCAACAAATAATCGACCTAACACTACAGCTCAAAGTCCTAGAAAAAGAACAGACCAACACCAAAAGTAGTAGAAGACAGGAAATAGTTAAACTCAGAGCTGAAATCAACGAAATTGAAACAAAAGAAACAATACAAAAAATTGACAAAATAAATAGTTGGTTCTTCAAAAGAGTAAACAAAATTGATAAACCTTTAGCCACACTAACAAAGAGAAGACCAGAGAAAACCCAAATCACTAAAATTCGGAATGAACAAGGAAATATCACAACAGACAGGAGTGAAATACAAAACATAATTAGAAGCTATTTTGAAAATCTCCACTCCAACAAAACAGAAAACCTCAAAGACATCAACAAGATTCTAGAGACATATGAATTAAATAAACTGAACGAGGGGGACATACACAATTTAAATAGACCAATTTCAAGTAATGAAACAGAAGAAGTCATCAAAAGCCTACCAAAAAAGAAAAGTACACGACCATATGGGTTCTCAGCCAAGTTCTACAAAACCTTTAAAGAAGAGCTCATTCCAATATTCCTCAAAGTATACCATGAAATACAAGAGGAGGAAACCCTCCCAAACTCATTCTATGAAGCCAATATTACCCTGATACCTAAACCAGACAGAGACTCATCAAGGAAACAAAATTTCAGACCAATATCCTTAATGAACATCGACGCAAAAATTCTCAACAAAATTTTAGCAAATTGCATACAAAAACATATTAAAAAGGTAGTGCACCGTGATCAAGTGGGTTTCATCCCAGGGATGCAAGGTTGGTTCAACATCTGGAAATCAATGAATGTCATTAACTATATCAACAGACTTAAAGTTAAGAATCACATGATTATTGTGATAGATGCAGAAAAAGCATTTGATAAAATACAGCACCCCTTCATGCTCAAAACACTAGAAAAAATAGGGATAGTGGGAATATTCCTTAACATTGTAGAGGCCATCTATGCTAAGCTCATGGCTCATATAACTCTAAATGGTGAAAAACTGAAAGCATTCCCCCTAAAAACTGGAACAAGGCAGGGATGCCCTCTTTCACCACTTCTATTCAATATCTAGCCAGAGCAATTAGACAGACCAAAGGGATACTAATAGGAAAAGAAGAACTCAAACTATCCCTATTTGCTGATGATATGATTATATACTTAGAGGAACCAGGAAATTCCACCAGAAAACTTTTAGAACTCATAAGTGAATTCAGTAAGGTAGCAGGTTACAAGATCAGTGCTCATAAATCCAATGCATTTTTAAACATAAGTGATGAATCTTCAGAAAGAGAAGTTAGGAAAACTACCCCATTCACAATAGCCTCGAAAAAAATAAAATACTTGGGAATCAATCTCACAAAAGAGGTGAAAGACCTCTACAATGAGAACTACAGAACATTGAAGAAAGAAATTAAAGAAAACCTTAGAAGATGGAAAGATCTCCCATGTTCTTGGATAGACAGAATTAATATTGTTAAAATGGCCATACTACCAAAAGTTCTATACAGATTCAATGCAATTCCAATTAAAATCCCAATGACGTACCTTACAGAAATAGAGCAAGCAATTATGAAATTCATCTGGAAGAACAAGAAGCCCAGAATAGCTTAAGCAATCGTTAGCAGAAAGAGCAAAACAGGGGGTATCACAATACTAGATCTTCAACTCTACAACAAAGCAATAGTAACAAAAACGGCATGGTATTGGTAGCAAAATAGAAAGGTAGATTAATAGTACAGAACAGAGGACACAGGCACAAACCCAAATAAATACAATTTTCTCATAGTAGACAGAGGGGCCAAAAATATGCAATGGAGAAAAGATAGCCTCTTCAACAAATGGTGCTGGGAGAATTGGAAATCCATATGCAACAGAATGAAACTAAACCCATATCTCTCACCGTGCACGAAACTAAACTCAAAATGGATTAAGTACCTTGGGATCAGACCAGAGACCCTGCAGATTGTAGAAGAAAAAGTAGGTCCAGATCTTCAACATGTCAGCTTAGGACCAGACTTCCTCAACAGGACTCCCATAGCACAAGAAATAAAAGCAAGAATCAATAACTGGGATATATTCAAACTAAAAACCTTTCTCTCAGCAAAGGAAACTATCAGCAATGCGAAGAAAGAACCTACAGAGTGGGAGAAAATCTTTGCCAATCATACTTCAGATACAGCACTAAACTCCAGAATCTATAAAGAAATCAAAAAACTCTACACCAAGAATGCAGATAACCCAATCGACAAATGGACTAAGGAAATGAACAGACACTTCACAGAAGAAGATTTACAAGCAATCAACAAACATGGAAAAATGTTCAACATCTCTAGTAATAAGAGAAATGCAAATCAAAACTACCCTAAGATTCCACCTCACCCCAATTAGAATGGCGATTATTAAGAATACGAGCAACAACAGGTGTTGGCAAGGATGTGGGGAGAAAGGTATACTCATACATTGCTGGTGGGGCTGCAAATTAGTGCAGCCACTATGGAAAGCAGTGTGGAGATTCCTCAGAAAACTTGTAATGGAATCCCCATTTGACCCAGCTATCCCACTCCTTGGCCTGTACCCAAAAGACTTAAAATCAGCATACTACAGAGATACAGCCACATCAATGTTCATAGCTGCTCAATTCACAATAGCCAGACTGTGGAACCAACCTAGATGCCCTTCAATTGATGAATGGATAAAGAAACAGTGGTATATATATACAATGGAATATTACTCGGCCATAAAGAATGATAAAATTATGACATTTGCAGGCAAATGGATGAAGTTGAAGAATATCATGCTAAGTGAGATAAGCCAATCTCAAAAAACCAAAGAACGAATGATCTTGCGGATAAGTGGATGATGACACATAATGGGGGGTGGGAGGGGTTAGTGTTAGGGTTTGGGGGGGGAAGAATGGAGGAAGTACTGTACAGAGGGAAAAGAGGGGTGGGAGGGGTGGAGGGAAGGGAAAAAAATAACAGAATGAGTCAAACAGCATTACCCTATGTAAATTTATGATTACACAAATGGTATGCCTTTACTCCATGTACTAACAGAGAAACAACATGTATCCCATTTGTTTACAATACAAAAAAAAACAGTTAAAAGTCATTGTGTCAGAAATGGAATAATAGAGAGTTATTAAAGATACCAAGTAATTTGCTACTTCTCAGGTAGATTATATAAAAATAGCAGGATTTATGATTAATATTTCAGCATCCTTATCAATTAACATTTTATGTTGTTATTTAATATTGAGGTATATCACTTTTGTGATATTATGGATGCAACGATGAATCATGTTCAGTTCTCACATCTAGCAACCCCATTCATCACTTAGATCTATAAAGGACTGGATTAGGATCCAAAGTGTTGTTTGTTTGTTTGATTTATGAGAAAAACATTAAGGCTTGTACGATGTTTATACGTTACTAATTCCCTCTGATTTCTCATGCATATTGGGGTCTTTTATGTCACCCCAAGATTTTTCACATTCTGCCTTTCAATTCATTTATTTGCTTGCCACTGAGATTCCTTATGGTATAAATCAATTGACATAAATTTGGAAGTTGTGCATTATGTGTTGTTAAGGTTATTCTAAATTCCTTTCTGTAATTTTGTAAGTCCTGTCTAGGCTTTGTGGTATAACTGAAAATGACCTTCAAATCATCAATACCACTAAAGTGGGGCAAAAATGGTCTTTCTCTTTAATAAAGTAAGTTTATATTTAGGAAACAATTGCGCTTTTGGTGTTTTGGACCAAAAGGGAACCAAAAAGAGGTGCTAGAAATAGAGCCTTTGAAGAATAACAAAGAATTGTGAGATGAAAGCCAGCCATTCAAGTCAAGATTTAAAGAGGAAATGCACGGGAAGGAGGGGATTTTCATCATTTTTGCATTCATTCTCTTGTCTTACCTGTAGACTTTAAAAATTATTTTAAGACTAGAAACTGGAATTCTAAATTGGTTTGGAAGTTTGCTATAACAACAAATATTGTCAGAGCATAAGAAAATTGGTCTTTTTTCCCCTTCATTATAATTCTAATAAACTTTTCAAACACTTTTGTTATACAAACGGTCCTAAATATGCTATTTTAATTTCCAAAGATGCGTGGAGAAATTTTATCACTTGAAATTATAATATCATAAAGCATGATTATCATGTGGAGAATGTAGGATGAAGGAAGAGGTGGATCTAAACTGAGATGAACCTATGAGTTTAAGGTGAGAGATTCCTGAACAAATTTAGAAATTTGTCATGGGCCGCTTATACAGTATTTTGCTCTCTTTGTTTGAATACCAATGCCTCTGTGACTCCAGTCAAACAAAGGTTTGGAGTTAAAGCTCCTTCTATGCAGATTCTCACACATAAAACAGGAGAGACCCAAGAAAGGACTCATAAAATCCTTACAGGTAACTCAAAGCAGAATGGGTTCTATAAAGATGCTGGTTTTAATGATATCTTCTGAACTCAGTTGTACTTACAGTCAAATGGAGAGACAAATTTAATGAACCTTTCCTGATCTTTTCCCCATGAACTGCTCATTAAAGTCTCCTCTGGTGAGAAAATACAGGGAAAAAAATCAGCAATAATCTAAGCAGCAGGTTTTTTTTTTTTTTTTTTTTTTTTTTAATCAAGTGTGAAAGATCATCAACTGATCAAAGATCCCTAAAATGCAATTCTCATTCCCAGGGCTAAAAATTTGAGAGACTAGTTAAAAAAAGGTCTCCGATTCCACACAAAACTAACTTTACATTACCATTAGGGATGTGCACCCCCAGGTGTTTCACAAGGCCTTGGGAAAACTCCCTCTTTCTGTGTTAAGCTTGTTGAACCACAATGGGAAGAGGATCTTGCTCGGTTCCTGAAAAATCTTCGGAATTATTTGCTATCTTTTAATTTCCCAGAAGACTAATCAAACATGTTGATTAAGCAAAACAAAGTTTAAAAGAATTATAAGTGTGGGGGAGAACACCGCCTTGCATCACCTCATGATGAGATAATGCTTCTATGTGGTGTGGTTCCGCACTCCAGTGCTTATTTGGGGACTTTCATGTGCAGTAGCTGAATAAAATTAGTAAAGTGCATGACATAAGCATTGAGGGTTGAAGGGTATTGGGAGTTGAGGGCCTCGAAGTGAGTCTTCCTAAGCTGCTGTTAAATAAACAGCTATTTGCACGGGTGAGCAAGTTATTGTCTCATAGGACAGTTTTTTGCCACACTAATTGGTTTGTAGGAATTTTCTAAAGCAAGCAATGAAATTATTTATTGGTTGACAGCTTTATTTTCCTGAAAAATTTTTATGTAATAGATTTTTAAATCATGTTGACATAGATGGTCTCAGGTTTCAGTTCTGCTAATTAATATATATGTTTATATGTGTGTGTGTGTGTGTGTGTGTAGCTTTTGTGTAGTGTATACACAGAAATAATGACACTATTTTTATTGATTATTAACTTTGGGTGAAAGTCCAAAGGAAACTTTACTCTCTGTTCTTTAGTGAAGTGAACATAAACCATGATAATTTGTTGAGCTGGTTGTGAATGTGTACTATGTTAGTATTCCAAAATATCTTCTCTAAAATTTCAATTTAAAATGAAAGAACATGGGATTGCTTAAATTCTTTATTACTTAAATATTATGTTATTCATTTGATTACTCTGTATTATTATGGCAAACTTTTCTAAGTTGTCATGAACTTAAATGACTGTTCAGCATGAAAATAGGAGGTATTTTTTTTCTTTCTTTTTTCTTCATTTTTTTTTTTTTTTTTCCAAAAAGGATTCAGGACCATATGTCATTTACAGAAGTCAGTTCTTCAAGACATAGAAAGTATACAATTTATTCTCATGGTATAGAAAAATGTAAAATGCCCATCATAAAATGTTCTTCACAGAATTCTGTGCAACTTCAGGTAAAACTGCTTATATTGAGATAAATACAAATGAAATGGTAGATTTTCATAATTGCAAATTGTAAAATAAAAACTACAGTTTCTTGAATTTTGCGCTTTCTCTCCAGGGACTCTAAAGTAATATATAAACATTTTTACAAATATTTATATAATTACATGTTGATTCCTTTTGTGAGCAATTCACCTTCTGTTAAATTCACTGTTACATCTTTTTTTCAGATTGGAATGTGCTTGTTTGACAGGAATTTTAATTTTTCCTTCTCTTCAGTAACATGATAACATATTCCAAAGTATATATATTCTTTGGGATTAAAATATGTTGAGACTAGGGTGGGATAAACTCATTTAACAGAGCATAAGGAGCATGAAACTATTACTTTTCTAAGGAAAATTAAGCATTAAGAGAATAAATGTGTATTGTATGATTTCATATTAACTATACATTTCTGAAATGATGAGGGTATTTATTTTACAAGTCCCTTCCCACAATTAATAATGCTGTACATACACTCACATTTGACATTTTACAAAATCTGATTAAATGCTATTTCTCAAAATTTGTCTCTTTATTTTAAAATGCAAGACTATAGATTGTGTGTGTGTGTGTATGTGTTTGTGGATGCATATATACATAGGTATGTATGTATATATACACACAGGTATATATTTATATATGGGGGAGGGAGAAAGATTTCCCACTCAGACTCAGTATTTACACACTTATATAAAATTTTAGTAACATAGAGATATTGTTCCATAATTATTTGTGCAACTACTCCTAGTTAAAATATTGGAAAATAGAACCAATGCTGCAATAGAAGATGCTGAAATTCTATCACCCCTACTTTGCTCCCAACATCCTATCTACAACAAATATATCATAAACAATGGGTTTTAAGATTTTTGAATTCTGGAAGAGATTGAAACAAAGTTGCATAATACATGGTCTTAGTAGTCCAGTTTTAGGGGAGAAACACCTACTTTTAATAGTGCTAATAGGTACTAGAGTATCTAACTGTAACAAATGATGACTATAATAAGGGAGATATCAAGGGAGGATTCAAAAAAATTCATGCTTGAGTTAGAATATTGAAAAGAACATGCAAAAGCAGGCAGTCAAGATAGATCCAGGTAATCTACAATGTGGGAATGAAATTTACGGGGACACCTTGGAATAATGCAGAACATGTTTAGAGAATTTCTGATTGCATACAGGTAAATGGAAGGGGCCTGACATTTTGCTTACTTCCGGTCGAGGCTATGCTTGTGTATTTCCCCAGGATACAGAAACGCCTTTGTGGATTCCAGATCGATTGATACGTCATTATAATGAGCCTTATCCAAAGGAGGAGAAAAAACAAAGGATATTGGAGCCCATACCAACATACCAACCCAATCAGATGGAGGAAGATGGGCTAGTATTTAAAATGAAGAAACTTCGTTTTGCTCATTCTGCCGCTACTCACACTGCTGATCTTCCAACATGGGGACAACTGAAGCGCTTGGCTGCCGCTGCTGCTGATGTGGTGACTGGTGCCGGAAAACCTAAAACCCCAGAGGCTTTGTTTCTTGCTTTGATTGCCCTTGTCTTGGCTTAGGTATTGCCTATTAATGCTCAATTTGATCCTAATGGGGAGGTTTATTGGACCTATTTTCCAAATCCTCCTCTGTTACATCCTACTACTTGGAGCAGGACCAATATAAAGGTATTTACTAATAAACCTCAGGTACTTGGAGGCATTTCTGACTCTTTGATTCCTCATAAGATAGCATCTACTGTTACGTTGCATGGCATTACTGAAGAGACACCCATGTGCTTTAGTACAGATAATCTACATGTGCCATTGGGATGTCTCCCTCTAAGTTATAGGACTTATATTTCTGATTCTTCTCATGAGGAGGAAGACAACAAAAGGGACATATGGTCTCGAGATAATTTCTCTGGGATATGCAAATCATAATGATACTAATGTTTCAGTTACCTTGCCTCCTTCCTTTAAATTATGTGATGACTTTAATAATCAAAAAGATACTGCATGGAATTTAATTGATGTTGAGACTGATTTTCCAAAATGGTTTGAGTGTGGCTTTCATCATGCCGCAGTACAATTCAAACCTCAGAGCTCAACGACTATTATTACAGATTATTCTGTGTCTGCTCCTGATTATGAGTATAAAATATGGCTAAAGACTAGAAAGAATGATAGTCTTCATTTTAAATTTAATCCTTTTGTAACTAATGATCCAATTTATAGGTGGTTTACTCCTGGATGGGTGACACCTATCTATTGTAGTGATTTAAATAATGGCAAATTTTCTTACTTTCCTGATTTATATAGACTGTTAGCAGCTACTAATATAGTATTATTACAAAGACCTAAGTTAAGTAAACCTAATGACTTTGCAGTACGTGCTTGTATAAATGCTCCTCATGCTATTCTTATGTCTACCATAAATAATTTCAATATCACTAAAAATAAGGATACTCATAATATTTACTGTCATGATTGTGTTCTTACCAATTGTGTAAATTCATCTATGTCTAAAGATTTAACAATTTTCTTAATTGTACATCAACATAGTTATGTAACTTTGCCTGTTAATCTCAGAGAATCTTGGTATGATGACCCAGGTGTTGAAATTTTAAAAACATTTAATGAACTTTTAAGGCCAAAAAGGTTCATAGCAGCCTTGATTTTGGGAATAACAGCTCTTATCAGTATAATCACTTCTATAGCACTTTCTACCACAGCCTTGGTACAGGAAATTCATACTGCTTCACATGTAAATGATCTTTCATATAATGTGTCTGTGGCTTTAGCAGCTCAGGAAAGAATAGATAAAAAATTAGAAATCAGAATTAATGCTTTGGAAGAGGTGGTGCTTTTTATTGGCAATGAAGTGCAAAATTTACGAACTAGAATGACCATTAGATGTCATGTTAACTACAAGTGGATTTGCATTACTCCTTTGGAGGTACAGAACGGAACCTCTTGGTCATCAGTAAAAAACCACCTGCAAGGAATTTGGAATAACACTGATATAGCCCCAGATATTAATGCCTTGCAGGAGGAAATTAGAGAAATTAGTAAGACACATCTCTCAGTTGTACCTGCTGGTAATTTGGCAAGTGAAATTTTTAGTAATCTTAAGGCTACAATTTTTCATAATACAATCTTTCATACGATCTTTCAATATGCATTAATTGGATTCTGTATTTTTGTGCTAGTTCTGTGTTTTCCAGTCATCCTCGGTGCAATCTGCAGACTCTTAAGAAGAGTTAAGATTCAAGAAGGCTTATTTGAGTTTCAAAACAAAAAAGGGGGAGCTGTGGGGGCGCCTGGCAATCCAACCAGTGCTTGACAAAGATCCACTGGGGAATGATGTTTACAAGGACTCATGGTCCCGGGAAGTGTCAGATGCTTGCCTCCGGGCGCTGGTCCTTTTTCTGCATTATGTTTCTAATATTATATTACTCATACTATTCCTTGGTAGTAATCACTGAGGGTGAAGGGAATACTACAGAATTTCCCAAGAATATTAATAAAACATTAGGGACTATAACTCCTTCTCAGCCACAAGTGGTAAAAAATCTTTTACCACTGTGTGATGTGTCTTCTTCCTGGGGTGCTTGTTATGAACATGTAATGCAGTACATAAATTTGGCCATGGAACCGTCTGTCTTTCCAACCATAAGTATGCAAAAGCACCTCCCACAGTATTTACTAGATATGGACTAGCTTATTTTATCAATGGCAAGCCCTTAGAGAAGGCAGATAAAGATCTCCCCCTGTCTCTTACAGGGTGGTTTAATCCAGATGATGGTTTCGTTTATGTGTGGTGGTAAGGTAAAAGAATAAGGTTTCACAACATTCCTTCCTTCCTACAAAGAATAGGTCACCCCTATAATAAACATTGGTACACAATGTCCTGTTCTGAGAAAAGGAGCTACATAAGACAAGGTAATCTATTTAGTATAAAAACTTAGCCTTGGGAACCATTGGGACTGTTGCCCTCCTGTAACTTAGCAATTTAGATATTAATCAGATGGACCTAGTAGAAATGGTCATGTGAGATTATTTGTCTATCGCTTTACCGCAAAAATAGTAAGAATAGTCTTAGGTCATAGAGAGTTTAGATATTAAGGAAATAAACATTGTATTAGCTCATTGACGTAGTTAGATATGCTTAAAATAATTGTGATTAAGGATAATCTGTACGGTTACTGTTTTCTCATAATCTTTCAGTAAAAACAATTTCTGCCTATGCTTTGGAAACTTCTTTGATTTTATTAGTCATAAGCCTGTTATCAAAGCCTGAAGAAAAATGTATATAAACCCAGCCTTCCCCAGAATAAAGTGGGATTGATTGCACCAGAACTAGAGTCTGTGTCTTTCATTCTCCATCCATCGCCGACGCTGTCTCCCCGCGCCCCGTTTGCCAGTGTGGAACCCATGGACTCCTGCTAGGGCTGGACCCCGGCACATGCTTGAGTTAGAATATTGAAAAGAACATGCAAAAGCAGGCAGTCAAGATAGATCCAGGTAATCTACAATGTGGGAATGAAATTTACGGGACACCTTGGAATAATGCAGAACAACATGTTTAGAGAATTTCTGATTGCATGTGGAAAGTTTGTAGGTCCTGCATCGAAGAATGAAGAACATTAGAATCTTAAACTAAGTAGAGGTCAAATTGTATTTTGCATGTAGTTTAATGATTCATAATATCTACTTTCTATCCTATGTGTATATTTAAATATATATATATATACACACATATATAATTAAAATACACATATGTACACACATATGCCTGTTTGTGTGTATATATATATATGCATATATATATATATATATATATATTTCCTTTTTCTAGATGGAATAAGCAACCAAATGAAAACTCTGAGATATTTTATTGGTGTGCTAAACTGCTAATTAATATTCTGTATTGAGTAAGATCTCTTTTTTGAGTCACTGCAGGTAGAATTTTAAAGAAACTTTTCTAGTTCTATTTCCCTAGGTGATCAGAAAATACAAAATAATAGTTGTGTCAGTAACTGCATTCAATGAACAGCAGCAAAATTTTATTTTACTATGCACTTTGAAATTTTAATGAAATAGAAATATGTCTAAATGCAAAATATTTAGTCATTACAATAACAAAAATTTCAAGTTAATTAAAATTATGCACACTGCATATCACTTGTAGTATTAGCTCATAGAGAAAAAGCAACACTTGGAAACAGAATCTACAAAGAGCAGATTAGGTAGCATCTTCTCTCCATATAGAAAGTTTTTTTTTTTTTTCAAGATATCCCTAAAGAAACAATAAAAATAGGGAAAAAATGAGTTGAGCAATATATCACAAACAAGGAAGAATAAAATATCAATGGGGAAAAAGTAGAAAAATCAAAGACAATACAAACTATATCGAAAACAAAGCAAAACTTTGGAAAATTAAACAAAAGCTATCACAAAGACTGCAAGAAGAAAGTATTTACTGCCTTCTTGATGAATTAATTTTCGATAATCCACTTTGACCATTACATTGCATTAGAAAAAATATTTGATAAATCATGTATTATTCTGTATAACTGTTTAATAATTACAAGTATTACCTGAAATGTTATGTGTTAAATTAGAGTTGGCTCACAAAACAATAGTAAAAAGAATACCACAGATCATAATTCTCATTAATTTAAAAATTAATGAGATGGAAATACATATGATTTTCAGAATTTCTATCTCTTATTCAGGTTAAAATTTAAAATTAAAATGATATTTAATATATGTATCAATTCAGTAGAGCATTGTTAATCTATAATGAATATTATCAGCAGAAACATATTTTCATCAATGAGAGAACAGAGAAGAGATTTCCAAATTTATTCTGAAAATAAATTGCCAACACATTTTAAACTTAATGAAAGCAGAGTCATTGGAAGTAAAAATTGATGTAACACAGCTTGACAATATATACTGTGGAATGAAATAAATTCAGCCTGAATGTCAAGTTGTTTCTTTTTCATTTTTATTTTTTTATTTAAGTTTTTTAAATATTTCTAGGATGCTTGTCACATAAAATTGTTTCTAAGACAGACAATATTATGTTGAGAGTTTATACCTTTTGCTTTTCTATGCTTTTTATAGAGTTGTAAAATATAGTAAATTTTAGCCAGCATGGTGGTGGTCCAGGCAGAACTAATCCCAGTGACTGAGAAGGTTGAGACAAAAGTATCCCAAGTTCAAGGACAGCCTCAACAACAGTCATAGCTTCTCTTGTGCTGGGCTAGCTCATACTTGGGGTAAGCAGCGCAGAGTCAAAACCCAGACTCAGGGAGTTGGGTGGAAGCAAGCTTGTGGCGAGCAGCTTGCAAACCCCCTTATTGTGGGAACAGCTATACATTTTATAGGTTTCTTGCCCAATCACAATGTGCCATGGAGGATCAGACCACCAGGTTCCTATACGGGTTCCCTTGGTAACACTGAGTCAGTTTGGGGGAGTCGTGTACTTTCCTAGGTGGCCAAAACGGAACGCTCCTCCCTACAGGTTTACACACTTGAGACTTTCATTGCTGCCAGCCAAGAATTAGGATTTCTCCCAACAAAGAGTGAGACCCTGACTCAAAAGAATGAATGAATGAATAAATAAATAAATAAATAAAAGGTGGGGGTATAACTCAGTGGTAAAACACCCCCAGGTTCAATCCTTAGTACCGAAACAATGATATGATGATACTAATAATAATATGAAGGAGAAGAGAAGAAGAAGAAGAAGAAGCAGCAGGAGCAGCAAAGGGTGGAGACATAGATCAGTAGTGAAGCATCCCTAGGTTAAATCCCAGTATTGTGGGAAAAAAATAAAAAAGGAGAAAGGAAAGTATATTTTCTCCATCTTCTATGAAAGCATAACTTTTGACATATTTATTATTGTAGTTGTTTTTAAATTACAAGTTGCCTCATTGGAATTTATTCACTATATTTCCATTAAATGCATTATTGAAATAGAAATTTACTACTAATACAGCTTAATTTTAAATGTTTTAATTTTATCAAACTTATTGAGATCAGAAAAACTATAAGTAAGAAAACCAGAATATTTGAAGTCTATTTAGTCCCAATGAACACTCTTATCTTGATTCGTGTGCTTATAAATTTATGTGTAAATACAAAATGTTTGAGAAACTGAACATATAAAGTAAGTAAATATTGAAAGCCACATCATTTAAATTTTTTTCTATCATTTCTCTCAGCTAAGTGTGCAGGTAACCCTAAGATATAAGAATAAGAGATTTATTAGCTCAATGATTCAAAATACTATCACCTAAAGGACTTAGACTCATCATGCTTGCCACATTGTTTCCTTGGTATAAATTTCCAGGAAGGAAATTCTAGATCAGGAGGTATGAATGACTATCAATATTTTAACCATATTGAAAAATTTTTGTTACTCTGATGAAAAAAAAATGATGTTTTAAATCTATATATAACGTGGGCAATATTGTTTTACAAGAATAAAAAGAAAATAACCACATTTTAACATTATTTGTAAAACTTTAATAATTTCAAAAGTATAAACAAAACTCAATTCCATTTTTATCATTAAAAACTTTAACTTATTCTGCAATAATTTGATACCAGCACTCTTGTATAAATGAATCAGTAGTCAAAAGTATTGAAGATCTTACAGAACATTTTATTAAGTGTAAAATACTAAAATCAAATTCTGTTTTCAGTGAAAACATTTTTTGCATCATCTGTTAACTTGCTTTTTATTTGACTTTTAGTAGTAAATTTTGTATGTGCTTTTTTCCCTTACCTGTTTACCCCACATCATGTAACCACTGGTACCATTGAAGGGAAACACAGAATACTACATAGCATGTACTTTGATTTTATATACTCACCCTTGAATGACTCACAAGTAACAGTCACTAATACTCAGAATAATAAGGAAGAGAAGAACATGAAAAGCCTCAGGTGTTGGGTTAGTTCCCACCATTCAGAGGACTTTATTTACTTGTCCTTTTGGTAACTTTATATTTTACTTGTTTTATAGATGGTTGACTATAATCAATAATTTGGCATAAAATAAAAACATATCTAGGAACAAGGGAGGAAAACATATGACACATTTACTGAAGTGTTCAGAATGGAGACTGCATTTACAGAGTCTGAAAATATATGAGGATTCACAGAAACAACTCATGACCTGTGATTGTACCTAATAATAAAATGTTTGGTTATTTTGAATTATTTTTAAAAATTCTAATGCAGAGAATGTTTGTATTTGTCAATGGTGTCAAACAATTCTTTAGGTCTGAAATAAATGATATATATAAATTTTGGGGAAAATCAACTAGCTTACTAAAAATCTAGCGAATTCTAAAGCAAGGACATGGATGGCACAGACATCTGGAACTAATTTCGACACCACCAATGTGGTCTTTCCAAGAGAGGTGCTGAAGGCATCCCAGAGGAAATGAGTTGGAAGAAAAAAAGGAAGAATGAAAGAAGGAAGGACAAAAAGAAGGAAAAAAGGATGGGTGGCAGGAAGGAAGCAAGATAAATTATACAAGTGGTGTGTGTGTGTGTGTGTGTGTGTGTGTGTGTGTCTATGTAGGGTTAAGAATTTCTACATCATTTCAAGTTTTCTTTATTCTTATCAGGATAATGTTTATGTAAAGACATCCTCTACTTGCTCAATCTGAGTATTCATAAAAGGTCTAAGCCAAGCAAGGTGGAGAACACCTGTAATTCCAGCAAATGGTTCAGGAGGCTGAGACAGGAGGATTTGGAATTCAAAGCTAACCTCAGCAAAATCGAGGTGCTAAGCAACTCAGTGAGACCCTGTTTCTAAATAAAATACAAATTAGGGCTGAGGATGTGGCTCTTGGTCTAATGTCCCCGAGTTCAATCCCTGGTAACCCCAACTCCCTCCTGCCGCAAAAAAAAAAAAAAAAGCTCTAAAAATACATTAGATTCCCATTCAAAACACCTCCATTTTCCTTTTGTGTTTATTATTCTACTGTTCCATGTCATCTGTTTTCAAATATGTGCCACTTTTTTGAAATTCAAAATCAGGTTAGACACTATTTATATGAGTCATAATACATGTCACCATTATTTAAAAGCCTGATACTCCTTAAAGTTTTGACACTGCAAAATATTTATAAAGAAAGTCAAAAAAGGGATCATCTTGTTGCATGAAAGCCCTGAGCTGACCATCACAATTCACTATAAGGAGATTGATTAGCCAGGTGTGGTAGCACACACCTGTAATCCCACGGGCTCTGGAGGCTGAGAAAGGAGGATGGAGAGTTCAAAGTCAGCCTTGGCGAAAGGGAGGTGCTAAGCAACTCAGTGAGAATCTGTCTCCAAATAAAAAAATACAAACAGGGCTGGTGATGTGACTCAGTTGTTGAGTGCCCTGAGTTCAATTCTTGGCACCACATTACCCAGTCTCAGGTACTTTGTTATAGCAACCTAAAACAGACTAAGATAAGTACCATATCCAAAAATAAATGGATAGAATTCATATCAGTATGAATTTTATATGAATTAATTTTTGGATTTTCAATGACTTGTGTATAAGAGGTCCTTTCCTCCATATTGATATGATCATTTGTCATACCAGTTGTCTTAATTTAAGTCTATTTTTAAGAAAGTTTGTGGCTGATAGCACATTTCTTTCATCTGCAAACTTTCAACTGTCCAGTTTAAGTGTCCAAATTAATGACATCATTACTGTCTTAATGCTTTGTGTCTTCAACTAGGGTTTGACAAGGAATTAGGCATGGTACAAAAAAACAAAAAAAAACAAAACTAGTGAACACTTCAGCATACAAACATTCCATGGAGAAAGATACATGAATAAGCCATGATTATGATGCAGAGGAAACCCACCCACAGAGACTAAGTGACTGCCGGAGGTTCACAATCAGTGGTTCTCACAATTTTTCAAGAAGAATTTGAGACAAGTCATACATAGTAGCAGGCAGGAGTTAATTTGGAAAGGGAGAATTAGAGATCAGAATATAGTACAGGCAGTGAGTGGTGGAGAGCCATCTCTGCACAAAATAGTGGATCCGACAGGACCAAGGGTTATTGAAAGAATTGGAATTTCTTTGTCCTTCTGTTCTCTTCTCCCCCCTTAAGTGGTTAATTATTCTTTGGGGTGTGATCTTCCTATGTGAGGGTCATGATGACCTTGTTTCAAGAGGTAGTTGAGGATGGTCTAGAAAAGCAGACAGAATGGCACAAACCAGTACTCCAGATAATAGAAGTTTAGACTTGTGGACATGGAAAAATACCATATGCTTAAAAAATATTAAAAAATTATAAAAATATCAATTATTGACAGTTGTTCTAGAGATTATCATTAAGTATGGCTGGGGAATGTTGTTCCTTATCAGATCCCATTTTCCTGAAGCTTCTCTGTTGTGACAAGTTTTCTCAGGATTTTAAGCAATAGTTCCCTTAAAGGGTTATAATTGTCTAGGGTTTGGACATTTTAACCCCCATTTCTAGATGATCGCCTGCAGGGTGGTGGTACATGACTGTAATCACAGTGGTTCAGGAGGCTGAGACAATAGGATCACAAGTTCCAGAAAAACCCCAGCAACTTAGGGAGGCCCTAAGCAACTTAGGAAGGCATTGTCTCAAAATAAAAAAAAAATAAATAAATAAAGATGGCTGAGTTTGGCGCTTCGTGGTTAAGTGTCCCTGGGTTAAACCCCTGGGGGAAAAAGAGGACTTCTTGTGGTTTCAGTTTGTAACTCATGGATTTTCTTGATGCATATGTCTCATGTCTTTTCTGTCCATTAAACCCCTTCATCATTCTTTCCCCTCCACCCCTGCTCATGGCTGACTGTCCTACCTAGCAAGCAATAATACTCTATCACTAGACATCATTCCTCAGTCTGATGGTACAGAATGATTAATATTTAGATGAGTACTTAAGTGAGAGGAAACCTTAATGAAAATATGGTTTTTATTTTTTGTTTTGATTTTTGTCTAATTGACATAATAATATTATAAATAAGCACTTTTCTGTTAAAATACTCTAATGTGGGGACGACTCATAATGAATTAGAAATATTTAGAAGGAAGGATTGAGAAACACCATCATTAACAACATCACTAACTAAATTAAAATTAAATTCTTTGGCAAAAAAATTAACAGAAATAAGGGGAAAAAAAACCTGTACGAAGAATACTATGAAGTACTCTGGAAGAACACACATTGAGGCTTGTGTTCATGGGAACAAATACCATGTTCTTACAAAAGATAAAAATCAAAAAGATGTCAATTTTTTTATTTTTTAATTTTTTTTATTTTTTTATTTTTTTGCCGTGCTGGGTATTGAACCCAGGGCTTTGTGCTTGAGAAGTAAGTACTCTACCAACTGAGCTATCTCCCTAGCCCCAAATGTCAATTTTTAATTGAACTTTTTCTTTCATATTATTGCAAAACACTACTTAGACAAAACAAGAAACTTTACTTTCTATTTAGGCACTGCTTTCTTCATTTCTCTTGTATTCTCAATTAGTTGATCTAAAGAAAATCCTAGAAGCAGAAGGACAAGCAAGGCAGATGGATCTTTTCTTGTAAAGGTACGTTTCTCTCTAACGCATAAATAGGTCACAAAATGCAATTTTGAGGGGTTTGTTTTACTAGAGTCATATAATTTTACTGAAATTAACTTGGAGGAGTAAAACAGCAAGACTAGATAAGAAAATAAATCAGTAAAGCTTTGAAAGAGTGAGGCAGGAATACTGGGTTAAGTTTAAGATGGTAAATATTGAAAGAATTGTACTGCATGCCCCATGCTTAAGGTCAAAGTTAGGAGGACCTTCCCAACTTCCTCTACTGCTCAAGAAAAACAACAGGAGAACACACAACAAGTACAAGGAGATACATCACAACCACTTGCCAGAAAGTAGCCAAGACTCTCATTTAAATGCATTTGCATGCTAAAAGATAAACAAGAACAATAGCGGTAGTAACAAAATTTTAGGTACATCTTTGACCTTGTTCAAATTGGTATCAGCTCTTGATCTTGTTTTTTGCTTGTGGGGTAGTCACTTCTCCTTGATAATCTGCCTATAGGTTATCCACCTTGCTATGGGAATCAATATAATAAATATTTATTAAATATAATACCTATAATAAATAATTCTCACTAAACTTCCCTCTGTCAATGATGTTTTATTTTTATTCTACATGCACAAAAGGGTCAACTGAGTGATACCAATACCAAATATAAACCATTTTGTAAACTTTCTAAAATTAATGTCACTATCTCAAAGAAGTCACATTAAAGAAACCATAAAGGTAATCACACACAAGCAAATATATGGAAATGTGAAACAGCATCACAATATTTCAAGATGGGGGAGAGAAGATGAAGAAAAAGATGATGAAATTAATAAGGAAGATACTAACAATTGTAAAAGAATTGGATTTGATTGAAAATGAAAGATTTTGGATAGTTCAAAAATATAAAATATTCATAAAATATTCTTATTTTCACAGTTAACTGAAACATGGCAATTAGAACTGCAATGCAATATAAATAATGTTGACAGTAACCGCCACCTGAGAGTTGGTGTTGGGGGCTGGGGGTGAGGTTACTAAAAGAGCAGACTTAATGGTCTGCTAAATGGAGTTTCATTGATAAAGAGAAACAATGGTGCAGCAAGAAATGAAGTTATTCTTGGTTTAAACAAAATCAGGAAGCAGGTAGCCTAGAAATCTTTCTTCGATGTACAAGGACTTTAGGGTTCTATGCAGGCAAGAGCAGAAGCTGGAGCCAAGGGGTATGCACGTGTATGTACTGGGTCAGGCTCTGGGGCTGACCAGGCAAGAGGGGCAGGTGGCACCTCCTGTTCTCCCTGTTCTGCTGGTATTCTCCTCGAACCTGGGCTTGAGGAAAGGGAGAGGTGCTGTTTTCACTCCCAGAGTTAGATGAAACTGGAAAATACAAAGTCAACAGGCCAGGTTGAGAGAAAAATATGCTTCTTTTTAATCATTGAATTTTAAAGTAGCTCCTACCCTTTCATTCAGAATCTTGGATTTGAAGAAATTTTTCAGTATTCTGAAATGAAATGAAGAGAAAATGCAAATGAGTGGTAAGGATGTTCTGTTATAGCACTCATTCATTGCTCTTGATGGTGTGAATGACTGCCAAACATCATGGGCAAACATACATATTAGACCCAGAAATTCTGCATCTAAGAATGATTCCTCCAGAAATGTGTGCATATGTCTTTCTAAAGAAATAGAAATTAGAACATTAATGGAAGCACTATCCAGAAAAATTATCAGAAATGTTTTAGGAGGAAAAAACTAAAACTAAAATATCTTACCAAGAGTAGAGTGAGTAAATAAATTGTAGCATATAAACATAATGGAATTCTACACTACAATAAAAATAAATGATTTTAATCACACACCGCACAATCAACAATCTCACAAACAGTATTAAGGAAGAGAATAATGCACAAAATGCTACATGCTGTATGATTCCATAAGGCTGGACGTTAGAATAGTGTCACCCTGGCAGAGAGGAATAGATATTACAAGGGTACAGGACAAGAGAATCACCTAAATTTGAGGGATCACAGCATGTTAAAATGTACTGAGCTGCAAACATTTGTGCAATTATCTGTATGTACATGATAAATCAATAAAGATTAAAATTAGTTGCAAAGTACAAAACTCTCTGATGGAAAAATAACCAAAGTAATGAATGCACGTAACACAGAAAGTAATACATAGTTCAAAAAATTGAAGAAAGTTTCAATCTCTTTGAAAATGAAAAAAAAATGGAATTAAGCTGCAATGCTATTTTTCAAAATAAAAATTATTAAAAATATGAAGGTATATACAATGATGGTAATTGTGTGGGAGAAAGATAACAGGCAATTAACATAATGTTTCTGATGAAGAGTTGACAATATGCATTAAGATTTATTGGGCACAAATGAAATATTTGCCCACAGAAATAAATCGGGAAGTATGTTATTGTTTTTAATTTAATCTCAAACTATTTCATGAGTTTGTGATATTTTTCTAAGCTTCTATTAGAATACAACAGTGGTCATTTGTTTAGGTACAAAACTTTTATTGTTATTTTTGGAACAGAACAAACACTCCTTTTGCAGTTAATATACATTGTACTAATGGATGGCATATCCGTGTAATAGAATACCAGAGACAATTTATGGCAAGGCATATATGAAAATGATAAATGAATGCTGAGATAAAAAGAGGTTCTTGGCATGAGAGAGATAATGATGAAAAAAATTCTACAGTTTAATTTATTTGGGGTTAATGATATAAGTTGACAGATAAATATTAAGTAGATCAATACAGAGGCAGATAAATGGACAAATTGTTACATATGGCATAATTACAGATACTAAATGGCTGTGCTCTACTCAAGTGAAAATCATAATGAATGTAATTGGAAGAAAAATTTAGTCCAAGACTACAGTCTTCCTTACCCATTCCTTGAGAAAGACATATTCTTTTTAATTTCAATTTTTATAGAACTTTATAGTTACATCAGTAGTTGTGTTCATTCCAACAAACTATTCATGCATGGAATATATTTCACTTCATGAAGCCCTCTTTCCCCTCCCTTATTCTACATTATTGATCTCCATTCATCTTTATCATATCCTAACCTTCTTTCATCCTTTAATTTATTCTAGCCTCTGCATATGAGAGAAATGTTCAACCTTTGACTTTCTGAGTTTGGCTTATTTCATTTAGCATGAAGTTCTTCATTTCCACCCATTTACCAGCAGATGCCATAATTTCATTTTTCTTTGTTGTTGAGTAGAATCCCATGTATAAATATACCACAATTCTTAATCCATTCATTTATTAATGGTCACTGAGGTTGATTCCATAACTTAGCTATTGAGTGTTGAATTGCTGTTATATGCTGATTTTAGGTATTTTGGAAAAGTACCTAAGAGTGGGATAGCTTGGTCATATGTTGGTTGTATTCCTAGTTTTGTGAGGAATCTCCACACTGCTTTCTAACCTGCAGTCCCACCAACAATGTACAAGTGTAGCTTTTTCCCCACATCCTTGACAGCATGTATTGTTTGTCTTCTTGATCATTGCCATTCTGACTGGAGTAAGAGGAAATCTTAGTATAGTTTCATTTGGCATTTCCCTTATTCTAAAGATGTTAAGCATTTTCAAGTATTTTTGGTCACTTGTATTCCTTCGAACTGTTTAGTTATTTTGCCATTTATTTATTTATTTATTTATTTATTTATTTATTTTTTTGCTTTTGCTTTCTTCTATTTTTATTAGATAGTTACAAGGGTCAAGACAAACCATGTCCATAGCAACACAGCATTTTCTGAACTGAGATGATCATGGATCCTATACTGTTTCCTGAGCTATGCACTGTGAGCTTTATGTGGCATTTTGTTAGCCCAGAATTACTTCCATTTGCTTGAGGTTCCCAGCAGTGCCTTTGTAATTCACCCTGCTTCCACTCTGGGAAGTGGCTACTTTTTCACAGACAATGGGGACCTGGGGCTCCTCCCAAGCTCCGGAGAGCAACCCCTCTGCAGTGAGGTTTTGCACCAGATCTTTGGCAGAAGCTGCTGCGGTGAAGCACAAGCCTCAGGTCCCAAGGAATTTGTTCACATTTAACTTTTCATTCATGGAAGCAGCATTGACGAAAGGCTTTACTTTTTCCTAACTTGCCAAAGGCAGCAAATTGTATTTTGAAATATCATCTGTTCCTTTATTTACCCTTCTCATTGTGACAAACTGAGGACTCTGTGTAGCAGACATTGCATGCAGAGTGGGAAGCCCACGTGAATAGAACCTGCCCATCCTCAAGACGCCTAGGTCCCATCTGGGAGACAGCACAAGTGACAATACCGCACCATAAGTGACCTGAGCATCCCTGGCAAACAACTCCTTCTGAGTGGTGTCTAGGTGGTGGGCAGAAGGCTACTTTTGAACAGGATCTTAAGGATGAGTGGCTTTGTACCTCTGGAAGAAGGGAAAAAGACGTCCACTGACCCAGAACAGAAGCCTGTTGGCAGACAGATCCACGACTGGACCAGGCTAGGCTGGGGACTGGGATAACTGCTCTGCTGTGCCCTGGAGAGTGAGGCAGACTGAAAACCCAATAAAATGTATTTTATTGATTGAGTAATTTGGGTTTTTTGGTGTTAAGTTCTTGAGTTCTTTTTCTTCATACTCTAAAAAGTGTATTATTTTTCCAATTTATTTCTAATTCTAATTTATTTCTATTCTTTCATATAATACAGCAAAAATGTCTGAATAAGGATGCTGTTACATTTAACAAAATTTTCAAAACTCCAGATAACCTGAAAGTAAAATCTGTGTTCATCATGTTGTGATTTTTACGAAGGATATCACTTTCTACATCATTATTTTGCCATTACTTTTTAATAAAATAACAAGAAAATGCAGATCATAAAGTCATATATTCTAAAATCCTTAAAATGTGAAAGAATAATAATCTATGTAAAAATACATACTTAACTGTCTTAAAATTAGACATATTGTACTCATTTATTTCAATACATAATCCACAAAATATATTGTTCTTAATTTGTAATTACCAATTTCTATTATGCCAGTGGCTTTGAAAGCTGTATTATTATTTCTGCAGCAACATAATAAAATTATAGAAGTACACAACCACAGATACTGAGTAATTGAGAATTAACAAAATTTTCCTGTTATTAGTTTGTGTAAATAATTTGATTCTAAATTATTGGTGTTGGCATTTTATTTTAAAATTTAAATTTCTAAGATTGGGTGTGTACCTCAGTGGAATGGCAAATACCCAACATGCATGAAGACTTGGGTGTGATCCCAAGCAGTACAAAAATAAATAAATAAGAGTATTTCTTGTTTATCCTGGTTTTTCTTGTTTACCAGGATAAACAAGAAAACGATAATTTACTTGCAAATCAATGCAGTTGTAATGATTTTTAGTCTGTCAGAATACAGCTAAAAATGTTGACACTTAATTGTATGTGGTAAAACAGTATTTTTCTTATAATCCTACAGCATGAGATCTTTAGTAATGAAAATAAAATCAAATAAGAAAATTCTATACCTCTACTACAAAATTTATTTTTTAAAGATTATTTGATAAATATTGTTTCAAGAATCACAAAATCAGAATCCATGCCTCCCATATACTGATGAGAGGGACATAAAATCCTACAACTATTTCAGAAAAGTAGATCAATTTCCCTACTAAGCATTTACCTAGGAAAATAAATGAAGAAACCTTACATTTACTTTTAAAACACTACCTTCATTGATAATAGTCAAAAGCTGAAAGTCATTCAACTGTCCATTAACAGCAGGTTTTTCAGCCTTGGCTGTATTGAAATGGGTGTGGGCTCATCCTTTGTCAGGGTGTGTACAGCTTGCACCCACTAGTTGGCAATAGCAGAAACTTTCGCATTTTCAATGAATCCTGATAGCCAAAAACATTTCCACACATCCAATATCACCTGGCACCTAAAATTTCTCCCAAATGAGAAACACTTGGCAAGAGGTATATTAATAAATAATGATAATAATAATAAAATCATATGCCTATTAAATGGAATAATATTCAATAATAAAAATGCATCATTTTAAATATGCAAAAGTTTTCTTGGATCTTGAAAATGTGGTTAAGGAAAAAAGAAAAAAACAGACTTTCTATTCTGTGATTCTGTTTATTACAGAAAATGCAAAGTGTTGTATACTAGTAACAAAACCAGACTAGTGCTGGGTTGGTTATGCTTTGGACCTCAAAAAGCAGGATGATGAGGTCACTTTCTGGAGTGATAATTTTATAGGAATATACATATATTAAAATTTTAAAAATTTGCATCTCTGAAATATGTGATTTAGTGCACATTACTTATAACTTAAAAATAAACTAAAATTCAATGACAAATTAAAGCTTTACCTCATTTTAGGAGATTACGCAGGTTTGAATCTCACTTTAGCCTAAGGTAACTTTGAGAAAATAAAGTGCTTATATTACCAGTCCTTCAAAGGCTCTTGGAACCAATGTTACCACCTCAATTAGTTTCCTTGGGTTGCTATAACAAGGTACCACAAGTGGGATCCCTTGGAACAATTCTAATTTATTGTCCACAGTTCTGGAGCCTAGACTCATGTAAATTGTTCCATGGATTTATTACAGGGCATTTTGTTAATATTCTTTACTCGAAATATTGTGGTCTCCAATAAGTTATGTTTTATATGGATCTAAGTAAACATATGAAGTTCAAACTTTCTTCTATTCCAGATATATTTCATTGCATAGACATACATGAATTTTAAACAGGTGGTTTCTAATACCTGAATTTTATACATGAATATGAATTTATATGTTATACATTATAGCATATATTATATATTTATGTATATTCACATTATGCTAAAGTTCAGATAGTGGGTCAAGCTAAATCTGTCCTTCCTCCCTCTCTCCCTCCCTCCTTCTCTTCTGGCATTCCTTTCTTCCTCCCTCCTTCCTTCCACTCATGTTTGCACACATTTCTCTTACCTTCTGACACTGCCATTAACTCTTGTTGTTCCTTGGTTTGCAGGTTTGTACATCCATTCTTCGAACCTCAGCTCTTGCCCCATGTCCTTGTTGTGACTGACTGCACATGGCTTTCTCTTCCACATATTTTGGCTCCTCCAATTCTATTATAAGTCACTGACTTGCTTTAAATTCCACCCCAATGACCTCCTCTTCACTGGTTCACATTTGCAGAGTTCTTATGGGGTCATTTTCACAGAAATTGAGGGTTAGGACTTTAACATATAAACATTGGAGAAGGAAGAATTGAAACCAAAACATCATCTCTTTGTTTCACTGGTTCATGAATTAATACATCTTTGACTTGCAAGCCTTTCTACAGTTCAATCAGTCTTTGTTAAAGTATAATTTGTTGTGAGGTTTGTTCCACCCAGACAACCAAGCGGTATCCCCAGCCTCAGGGGATTAAATCATATGCCTCACAGTGCAATTCACTGATGTACATTCACAAGAACACCTCTTATTTGTTCCCCATAAAAAAGAGAAATTGATGCCAATACCATGCCATTTTTGTTACTATTGCTTTGTAGTATAGTTGAAGTTCTGGTATCACTAAACCCCCTGCTTCACTCTTCCTGCTAAGGATTGCTTTAGCTATTCTGGGTTTCTTATTCTTCCAGATGAATTTCATGATTGCTTGATCTATTTCTGTGAGGTACATCATTGGGATTTTAATGGGAATTGTATTGAATTTATATAGCACTTTTGGTAGTATGGCCATTTTGACAATATTAATTCTGCCTCTCGGAGAACATGGGAGATCTTTCCATCTTCTAAGGTTTTCTTTAATTTCAATCTTTAGTGTTCTGTAGTTCTCATTGTAGAGGTCTTTCACCTCTTTTGTTAGATCGATTCCCAAGTATTTTTTTTTTTTTCAGGCTATTGTGAATGGAGTAGTTTTCCTAACTTCTCTTTCTGAGGATTCATCACTTATGAATAAAAATGCATTAGATTTATGAGCATTGATCTTATATCCTGCTACTTTACTGAATTCACTTATGAGTTCTAAATGTTTTCTGGTGGAATTATCCAGTTCCTCTATATATATACTCATGTTATCAGCAAATAGGGATAGTGTGAATTCTTCTTTTCCTATTCATATCCCTTTAAGTTCTTTGGTTTGTCTAATTGCTCTGGCTAGAATTTCAAGGACAATGTTGAATAGAAGTGGTAAAAGAGGGCATCCCTGCCTTGTTCAGTTTTTAAGGAGAATGCGTTCAGTTTTTCACCATTTAGAATGATACTGGCCATGGGCTTAGCATAAATGGCCTTTACAATGTTAAAGAATGTCCCCACTATCCCTACTTTTTCTAGTGTTTTGAGCATGAGGGGATGCTGTATTTTATCAAATGCTTTTTCTGCATCTATCAAAATAATCATGTGATTCTTGACTTTAAGTCTATTGATATGGTGAATTACACTTACTGATTTCCAGATGTTGAACCAACCTTGCATCCCTGGGATAAAACCCACTTGATCGTGGTGCACTATCTTTTTAATATATTTTTGTATGCGATTTGCTAAAATTTTGTTAAGAATTTTTGCGTGGATGTTCATTAAGGATATTGGTCTGAAATTTTCTTTCCTTGGTGTGTCACTCTCTGGTTTATGTATCAGGGTGATATTGACTTCATAGAATGAGTTTGGAAGGGTTCCCTCCTCTTGTATTTCATGGAATACTTTGAGGAATATTGGAATGATCTCCTCTTTAAAGATTTTGTAGAATTCAGCTAAGAAACCATCTGGTCCAGGACTTTTATTTTTTGGTAGGCTTTTGATGACTTCTTCTATTTTTTACTTGAAATTGTTCTATTTAAATTGTGTATGTCCTCCTGGTTCAGTTTAGATAATTCATATGTCTCTAGAAACCTGTTGATGTCTTCGAGATTTTCTAGTTAGTTGGAGTATGGATTTTCACAATAGCTTTTAATTATGTTTGGTATTTCAGTCGTGTCTGTGGTGATAATTCCTTGTTCATACCGAATTTTAGTAATTTGAGTTTTCTCTCTCCTTTTCTTTGTTAGTGTGGCTAAGGGTTTATCGATTTTGTTTATTTTTTCAAAGAACCAGCTATTGATTTTGACAATTTTTTTGATTGTTTTTTTTTTTTTTTTTTTTTTTTTTTCAATTTCATTGATTTTAGCTCTGATTTTAACTATTTCCTGTCCTCTGGTCTGGTATAGGCACCTAAAAAGACAGGTAGATCAATGGTACAGAATAGAGGACATGGACACAAACCCTAATAAATACAGTTTTCTCATACTAGACAAAGGTGCCAAAAACATGCAATGGAGAAAAGACAGCCTCTTCAACAAATGGCGCTGGGAAAACTGGAAATCCATATGCAGCAGAATGAAACCAAACCTCTATCTCTCACCCTGCACAAAACTCAACTCAAAATGGATCAAGGACCTTGGAATCAGACCAGAGACCCTGCATCTTACAGAAGAAAAAGTAGGTCCAAATCTTCAACATGTCGGCTTAGGATCAGAGTTTCTTAACATGACTCCCATAGCACAAGAAATAAAAGCAAGAATCAATAAATGGGATGG
Organism: Sciurus vulgaris; assembly: GCF_902686455.1. Lineage (NCBI taxonomy): Eukaryota > Metazoa > Chordata > Mammalia > Rodentia > Sciuridae > Sciurus > Sciurus vulgaris. The sequence continues at coordinate 154,140,296 of NC_136466.1, forward strand.
ATTCAAATTTAAAAGCTTTCTCTCAGCAAAAGATACTATCAGCAATGTGAAAAGAGAGCCTACAGAGTGGGAGAAATTCTTTGCCACTCATACTTCAGATACAGCACTAATTTCCAGAATCTATGAAGATCTCAAAAAATTCTACACCAAGAATACAAATAACCAAATCAACAAATGGGCTAAGGAAATGAACAGACACTTCACAGAAGAGGATCTACAAGCAATCAACAGATATATGAAAAAGTATTCAACATCTCTAGTAATTAGAGAATTGCAAATCAAAACTACCCTAAGATTCCATCTCAACCCAATTAGAATGGCGATTATCAAGAATACAAGCAACAATAGGTATTGGTGAGGATGTGGGGAAAAAGGTACACTCATATATTGCTGGCGCGGTTGCAAATTAGTGTAGCCACTCTGGAAAGCAGTATGGAGATTCCTTAGAAAACTTGGAATGGAACCACCATATGACCCAGCTCTCCCACTCCTCGGTTTAGACCCAAAGGACTTAAAAGTAGCATACTACAGAGATACAGCCACGTCAATGTTCATAACTGTTCAATGTGCTATAGCCAGATTGTGACCAAACTAGACGCCCCTCAATTGATAAATGGATAAAGAAACTGTGGTATATACATACAATGGAATATTAGCCATAAAGAATAATAAAATTATGGCATTTGCAGGCAAATGGATGAAATTGGAGAATATCATGCTAAGTGAGATAAGTCAAACTCAAAAAACCAAAGGATGAATGATCTTACTGATAAGAAGATGATGATACATAATGAGGGTGTGAGGCAGGCAAGAATGGAGGAAAGATGGACCATATAAAGGGAAATGAGGGATGGGAGGGATGGGGGGGAGAAAAAATAAATAACAGAATGAATCAAACACCATTACCCTATGTAAACGTATGATTATTCAAATAGTATGCCGCTACATCATGTACAGAGAAACAAGTTGTACCCCATTTGTTCATAAAAAAAATTAAAAAAAAGGGAAATTGAAACTCCCTCTCTCACACTTGTCCTCTATTTCTCCATTTTCTGTTTTTTTTTTTTTTTTTTCTCCTTGCTGTTGTTGTCATTTCTTCCTTTTTGTTAATTTTGGCTTCTTTTCCTAATTCGCTGAGAATTGTTACCATACAACATGCTGAATTTCGTCAGGTTATTATTTTTTTGTATCTGTGGATTGGAATAGATGATCAAGTGGAGTTCCTGGATTAAGGACTGCTGTAAAAATAAAGTTTTGAAGCTAAAACTATTCTTAATAATTCAATTTGACAAAATGAACTTCCTTCTCTTAGCAGTGGCTACAAAAATAAAGTGAAAAGAAATCTAATTCATTTATACTTCATAAATTGCAGCTTATTTTGAAAGCTCAAGGAAGCCACTGAAAAGTTTTAATTAAGAAGGAAACAGGGAAAAAATTTGTTTCTTGGACTGGAATTCAAGACCGTAGGGATCAGTGATCTTCCAGTTTTAACAGTATTATGTGGAAATCTTATTAAAATTCAGGTTCAGTAAAACCGGGTTGGGGGTCTACCGTTCCAAATTTCCAGTGAATTAAATTAACACAGAAGAGGGTAAAGAAATTCCTGGAAACTTTACTACGTGAATATTCACAAACACAGACAGCTCCTATATTGTTTAAAATATTTCCCTTGTCAAAATGAAGCTAGTGAATTTCATTCATGATATTTTGTTTAGAATCATATTTTATCTATTTTTAGAATAATAGTGGACTCTTGACTTTGTGTAACTCTAGATGGCAAACAGCTAGAAACTTCTGAGTAGCAATTGTTCGTCATTTAATAACATTTTCCCAAGATATCTAAGGCACCTGAGAACAAAACAGCTGCCCTTCAGTTATTTCCAATTTATTCGACTTTCCAGCAACTCATCTGCCCACACAATGACAGATGGACTTACATTTTCATCACTTTCCAAGAACTAAGTCAATTATTTTCAGTCATTTTCCTTCAGCTTCTCTATCTCTTAAAGGACCTAAGAATGCTCCCCGAGGGAACTCCTCTTTAGTTAAATTCACTTCTCCCATCATCCAAAGTCATCAGTGGAAAGAGAGCAATAATTTTTCCTTACATTAGGGCAAGTTTCCTTCTTTCCTCTCACAGTATACTAAAACACTACTATAGATCTGATTTGTTAGTTTAGTTTTAGACATTTAAGGACTCAGAAGGTCCATGCCTATTTGATACATAGTTATTACTGAAATACCCTGTCAAATGTTGTGATCTACTTAAGACATCAACATAGAGATATTGAATGCTGTGTGCAAACAAGGATTTATGTAGGAAGGTAGAACTTAGTTGTGCTCTCCTGTCTGCCAGTGCAAATTCCTAACTAGTCCCAGAAGTCATTTAGGGATGTGTGAGAGCAGGATTATGAAGTGAGAGTGCTCCCCACAGAACATCATCCACCAGGTGCTTATTTTTCATCATTTGGATTCGGTGAGGCTCCAAACACTAAATAACATTTAGATCCAATTCCTTTTTATGTCTGAGTCAAGAAGAACTGCGTGATTCAATTCTATGGAAATTTACAGAAATCCTATAAAATAGGCTTACATTGAAGTTTCATGATGTCAAATGGTAGTTATTATGATTTTCTCAAAGATAGATTCTTAGAAAAAATTTTGATACTATTTCTAATTAATTTATTGGATGAATGGACTCATCAGCATTTCAATTGAGGTATCTTTCAAATATTTGATGAATTAAATAGAAGTAACAACCCAATTTGATAGTCATTTGGATTTAAACACTAATATATTTTGGTTTCATATGGGTTTGTATTTTGAGTAACTTACTTGAAGTCCCGGTCAAGGTTTACTTTTTTATTTTTATTACAGAGTCTCAAAATATTTGATAGGCTAGCTTTGAATTTGTGAGCTCAGTTGATCCTTCTGCTTTAGCCTCTGAGTAAATGGAACTACAGGCCATAGCCACAATGACAGGCTAAGATTAACTTCCTGATTCTTGATCCATTTCATATTTGAGAATTTTATTAGAGATTACCTTACAATGACAAAAAGAAAAACTAAAATATAAGTTATTAGGGCTCGCCAGAAATAACAAGTTAAATTCTTCTTTGGATACTATAAAATGCCTATTCAGTATATCTGGAAATTAATCACTAATAAGATGTGTGTGCATATGTGTGTGGGTGCATTCTTTAAATTATAGTCTTATTATTTAGCAATGAATATCAATACATCTATAAATTATAGATGTAAACAGATTCATATATGCTTGCTTTAATATAGGCTTAGAAAAATTATTTAATAAATAATTCCTTACTAAAACTAAACATAAATTTGTCCAATTTTTGAATATTGCTTTTCTGTCCCTTCTGAAAATAAATCCATGATGACAAGTCCCCTGTTTCATAGATCACTTTTAGATTCTAACACTTAATGTCTCATAAAGTGGAACTCAGTGGACATGGTATTCCTGTAATTTGGAGTCTGATGCAGGAGGATCACAATTTTGAGGTCAACCTATGAAATATATCAAGATCCTATCTCAACCAAAAAAACAAAATGCATTTTTCTTATCTAGTATGCAGGAGGCTCTAGGTTTTATTCCCAGAATCATAGTTTTAAAAAAAATCTCAAAAACAGTATGACTGAATTATGAAATAATTTATTTCATGATCTTAACCATGCAAAATATTTGGTAATGTTTAAAAAGAGTGATAACTATGGAAAACTATTAACTCATGCATTATGAAAGTTGATAATCTTCCTTTGCTTTCTCCTTTATATTATTTTCTTTCTTTTATGCTTCCTACATGTCCTGCCCCACTGTGGGAACTTTGGTAATCCCAAGCCTGATCTTACTTCCTTTGAGAACCAGCGGGGCTTCAGGTTTGTACTGATGCTCTTCATCTGAGAAAAGCCTTTGATAAACCTTATTGTCTTATAAACTGTTTTCTGACAACCTGCATAGTAACTTTTACACTTTCATTCATCATTTCTACTCTCTACAGTCATATTTTCTTCTACTTATTTTGCTTTTCATTCTCTCCCTCTCTCCCTTACTGCCTTTGTAGCTCTCACTCTCCTTTTTTAATCTTGACTTTCTTCCCATATATTTGGCATTTTTTCTTAACGTTTCTCTTTTGTTTCAAAATTATGTACATTTTTTCTACTAGTAGACAACTTTCATAATCTTATAAAAATGTTGACACAAAATTTAAAGCTTATGAGCATTATGTTTATCTTTTCTTCGACCCACAATGTTGCTAGTGTGCTTGTTGTGTTCATTGTTGAACAAAACGGAAGATGGTTTATATGAGAGACTGAGCATTCCTAATCTGAAAATTCAAAAATGAAATCCTACATAGCAAAAACCATGTCTTTGAGTGTCAAGATGACAAACAATTGAAAAATTACACACCTGGCCTCCTGTGATGGGATGCTGTCAAAACACAGGCGCACTTTAAATTTTGTGTAAAATTACCTTCAGGTTATATTTGTAAGGAGGCTATGAAGCATAAGTAATTTCAGTTTTACACTAGGGTCCCAACTCCAAGATATTTCATAATATATGCAAATGTTGCAAAAAATTCTAAATCCAAAACACTTTTTAAGTATTTCATATTAAGTTATACCCTACCTAAATGCATTGTCACATCATTTTTTCTTTTATTATTGTGAAATTTCCATTTAATTAATTAATCTTTATCCTATACTATATAGCACTTAAGAAGTGATTTTTCATGCAAGCAATTCTTTAGTCGATTGCCTGAAAATGTATCTTCACCTATTTTTTTAATTATACATTTCTCTGACATAAAATTCAAGGTTTGCCTTCATAATTTTTGACCCTTCAAATTCATTTCATAATTTTCTGCTTTACAATCTTTCTGTGTGTAATTCAGGTGATAAATAGTTGGCATATTTTCTTTTTTGTCTATTATTTATTTTTATGATAGATATTTCTTCAGAATCTATTATGCCTTTTTTAACATTTGTGATCTTCTTAACTACTCTATTAGAATATTTAACTTTTTCTTATTCATATCAGAATATCTGTTTGCAACAGTTTACTAAGAAAATTTGATGAGGATATAAATTTTTAGCATCGTCTGCAATAAAGTGGAAAATACATGTACTTTCATTCCAGACAACTTGACTGCCATTTATAGAAATGTTTTGTACACATAGACTTGATTCACTAAACCTAGGCATGGGGTTAGACAAATTTGTGTATGTAAAAGTCAAGGACAGATAAAGAAACATTCCATCTTTGCTACTTAAAAAAGGAAAAGTAAAATATCCAATTATTTTAGAAGCCTCAACTACTCATCTTACTGAACGTTAGTGATCTTAATCTCTTATTCCTAGTCTGCACTAATTCAAAATCAGGAGAAAATAATAGAAAAATACACAGTACATTAACTTCAAGAATTATAATTAAAACATTTTCTTACAAGTCTACAGGTTTAGAACTTTCAGGACATCTTTGTAATCAATATCTACAAAATATTAATGACATCATACGTACAATTGGAATACAAAAGTGCAAAGACAGTATTAATATTTCCTTAATCATAGCTTAAAATGTGTTAGTTATGGTTTTTTTCTATAACTTTTAGTATTAAAATTATTACTCATTATAATGCTGGCTTTAACATAACTAAAGGATTTTAAACACCTTCTAGAAAACCCACAGAAGAAAATGCAAATGGAAGTTGTATCTTGCAAGCACATTTCTGATAAAAAAGTTGATCTGATGAAAGGCAAATGTAAACCATTACAATATTTAAGTCTTTGAAAAAACTTCCTTTTCAAAGATACTTTTATTGATGTATAGGGCATTTTATTGTGATGTACCATTTTTGAAACACTTTTTATTTTTTAACAATCAAGTAGAATTAATTGAATTAATTAATGTTTCTAACCTATAAGTACAAATTATTTCCCCTTGGAAACACATAATTGAAAATCACACATTTTTATATAACTTTGACTTGTGAGGCCTACTTTAAACTCAGAGAAGAAAAGAAGGGGATGTAAAATTGTTTTCCATTGTGACACATTTGTCTATTAATTTCTCAAAAGTCTTTTCACAATACTTATACATTTATGATTCAATTAATACATATTTATGGAAGGACTTTTAGATGCTGAGGAAAAAATAAGCTAAAACTCCTGACAAATATTTTATCTTTGGAATGTTTGGTAATACATTAATGCATTTCTACACTAGACAAGATTTTAAATGCTAAACAATGTGATTTTTGTGGCCCAGGGGAATTTTGAATGCCCCTGGGTGCTTGGGAAGAACAATCTGATATAAAATTGTGCATTTTGAATGAAAAACCAGAGTGAGCAACATTTCACAACTTTGTTAATGTCCATTTTTGTCAGAAAAATGACCAGTTCTTTCTGAAGAAATATTTCAGTCATAGAATGTTTAAAAGAAAAAAAGAATAAATGATTGGCTAACTTTTCTAGAATGTTGGTCTTTTCAAAATTTTAGTTTACTTAAGAATTAGTTTTAATTCTTAATGATCATTTAGGTACTAATAGACTTATTGCCAGAGTCTGCTTAAATTAAAGGGAACAACAATCCAAAGGACAATTTTTTTTTTTTTTTTTTTTATATTTGAAAGTATAAAATCATGATGCAGTTTTGCTTTCTGTCTCCTAAGTTTCCAATTTCTGTTTGTCATGACTTTCCTTCTTGGTCCTTTCCTTTTGTTCTGCTCCTTTTCTTTCTTTTTTTTTTTTTTTTTTTTTTTTTTTTTTTTTTTGGTCTTGCTTTGCTTTGAGTTTCTTTTCTTTTTGTTCTTTCTTCAAACACATTCCAAATCCAGATGAGTTGACCTGAACTGATTTTTTTGTGGCCTAATCAATAACATGTAGAGCAAATGCCTAGAGATCCTCATTTCTTACAAATATTTCTAAGAGAAAAGTACCTATTAACCCAAACCATCATTATAATTTATATATATATTTCCATGATCCTCACGTTTGTGCAGTTACATCGTGCATTACTAATACTTTACATAGTTAAGGGGGACCAGTGCTCACATACTTAAGCTAGAGAAAGAATCCAGCTGACTCTTCACTTTCCTGTGTGCTGTGTCTAAACGATTCCAAGTGTATTGATTTTACCTTCAAAGCACTGTACAGCATGACTGCTTTTCTCCGTCTCTGCTACTGTTGCCTTCCCGGATGACAGTCAGACAATGCCTATTTTCCTGGAAATGGAATGACGACATCACTACTGAAATGAGAAAACCTGGGGACAGGTAGGAAGGGATGTCTGAGGAAAATCAATAAGCAAATTATTCTTGCAAATTTCCCTCATCCCTTATTAGTAATTCTCCCTCCAGCAATTCTTGCTATGGATGAAATTTGGTCACATCTTTTCATTTTGTTTGCCATTCAGTGGATCTTTGTCTCTCTTAGAATAGAACCAAATTCTTCATATCCATCTACTAGACCCTGTATAGTCTTATCTACTTGTGCCTTAGCTTTCTAGAATCATCCATGTGTTATGGTGGGGCAAAAATTCTTCATTTCATAAGTGTGTCAAGCTTTATCCTGTTTCAGAAGTTGTTCACAAGTTCCCCAAAATTCTTTCTTTGCCTTTTGTTTGCTCACTTCTCAAATTGGGATTTTGCTTAAATGGCCCTGCCTCAGACTCCTTCCCCCTCTCTCTAACAGTCTTCTCCACTCATTTTCTCTACTTATTTTCTTTTCTACTTATTTTCTGAGTGTTTTTCTTTCTTACTGTTGTTGTCATTTGTTTTTCTGTGAACTACTTTGTAAAATTGGAAATAATTTTATGAATGTGTATATTTTCTCACTTAAGTTCAGAAAGGTGGTGCCATTTCTCTCTCCCCACAATTGTATGTCTGATGCCAACTCAGCATCTGATAGAAAGAAAGTATTTAATAAATATTTGTGAATGAGCAAATGAACACATTTTATGAATTATCTGCTACATTTTGACTGACAGCCTTTATTGTAATCTACTCCAGAACTGTACCCCTCTGTAAATTTGAATTATACCTCTCATTATTCCTGCTGCTATTGTTTTCCTGTTAGAAAGGATCTTCATAAATTATTCACCATATAATTTTAGAGTCTTAGCTCTCAGAATTTTATATAAAACCTGATTGTATATATGAAAAGATAAATTCTAACTTTGTGAAACTTCATGGTAATGTGAGAAATATTTTTATGGGTTTCAACACAAGGAATAATAGTTCACTTGTTCTGTTTGGGAAAATGAAGATTTTTATCTGTTTTCAATTTTAAGGTTTCCTGCAACTAATATTTTCTCTAGATGTCCAATCCATGATTAGTTTTGTAATGTTTTTTGTTATTTTGCTCTGTCTCATCTGTGCTCAACCATGTTTTCTCCAATTTTCAGGAGGTTAGTCATTTGTGTAGACATCATCATATTGTTTATTTTTTTAAAATCTAGACCTCATTAATCAATATGCATCTTAGTATATTGCAGATTTCCTTTTCTAAGACTTACCTTACTCTTACTATATTTTTACTTATGCAGCATAAAAATTTAGTATTAAATCAAATGTATTCCTAAAAGTGCTTAAGAGAAAGATATTTAGATATCTACACATTAAGTTTATAGGCAATATTACCAATGGATGAGATAGAGTTTATTTTACCTCTGGACAGAGTCAGCTCCATGATTCTATCCTGAAACATCTGAAAGGCTTGTACTCATTGTCCAAGATAAAGGAAGATTAAAAGTACACCACTAAAAGTTTGAAATTTCCATGGTGGCATCCGTGACACTTTGCTTATTGATGGGATACATCTGTATAACCAGTAAGGCAGTTTGCAAAAAAGATTCACGTGGAAATTTTTTGAACATTTGTCCTAAGAATCTTTTCAAAAATCTGGTTATTCCTACTGTGAAATGAAATGTGTCCTACAGGTGGGGAGTGTGAGAAGAAAAAGATAGCCTTAGAAAAAAGTATCTGCAAGTCTGAATGGCTGTCTATTAGGTTCTTGGGTATTTCCTCACACCTGCTTTCTCTTATTCTTTTACACACTCTTTTATTAAAAGCCCAATATGAGTATGCTTTGTGAGGTCTGGTGAGTTCTTTCAATATCCAATGCTGTGAAAACATTAATAGTAATTTAAAGAATCAAGATAATTCGTAGTAATTCTATAGTATTCTGGTAACATTTTTAATTATCATTCTATAATATTATCTAATAGCTAGCCATATCTAAATTTTCCAGGTTATTTAAATTTTTACTTTAGAGAATTTTGAAAAGAATCATAAGCTCTTAATCAATTCCATACTTCACATTGGCTGCTAGGCCAAATTCTTTTGTCCCTTTATAACAATCTCACCACCACTTAAACTGATATTGACTTTTTGAGACACCAAATCAATTGTTATTGTGTACACTATTCTACATCTTGAATTTGTTCAATTGCTTCCTGTTGGTGTCAAGTAACCTTAATTCCTATATTCTTGAACAGTGGGTATTATATTTTGTCTTGACTACTTGAGGCAAAACATTTTTGCAGGAACTTTTCTTGAGTGATGTATTCCTAACCACATCAGATGTCTCATGTCAACTTGTCTCATTATTATTGATGCCAAATTACATGCTTGGTATAAATGTTGCCAATTTAACAATATTCTTTTGCAATTTATACATAATCTGAAGAAACATGCTTTGACAACTAGTGTATATTTACTATATTTTATTCACTAGATATGCTACCTAATTATGTCACCAGAATTAAAATTAAAATAGCTGATGCAGCAGGGCTACATATTTAGTCAAAACTCTTTCACTTGATATACTCAAACCAAGATATAGTTTTGACCGAGATATTATATGGAAGATAATGGAGATATCTAATACTCAATTATGATTTCTAGGAGACAGAGTAGGTCAGTGGTCCTAGGACCTAAAGCTGGGGACAAGACATTACCATGACTAAGAGTCTATTTCTCCTCTTCTCTGTTTGTGGCAACATCAATTTCTCCTATTGAAGATGAGTTAATTTTCCCTTTAAGACATAGGACACTCAAACTGTAACCTGCAAGACTGAGGAGATGAGAGAGGTGCTTCTTTTATTTCTCAGTCTTCCATTAAAACCATAAAGAATGATAGAATGAATCTGATTAATCCACCGTGGTGCTTAATGGGGCACAAAAGTGTGTTCAGCCTTGGTAGAGACAGGTAGAAGTGGAGCTGGTCAGACTAGGAATCGTGGGTCTGTGGTCCATGTCAGAGACTGTGTAAAATTGTAAGCTAGAAATTTACCTCAGTTAAGTCTACCAGATTTCTAAGAATTATATATTACCTGACTCTAAATTTACAAAAGAAAAGAAAGTTTGATCATGGAAGCAATGCTTTCTTGAGAGAATCTGAACACAATTATCCCTTTTAAATTATTAAAGAAATTTTTAGGTATAAACCAAGGAGTTTGATAGCTGGGTCAAATGGTGGGTCCATCCCAAGTTTTTTGAGGAATCTCCATACTGCTTTCCAGAGTGGCTGCGCCAATTTGCAATCCACCAGCCATGTATGAGTGTGCCTTTTTCCCCACATCCACGCCAACACTTATTATAGCTTGTGTTCTTGATAATAGCCATTCTAATTGGAGTTAGATGAAATCTCAGGGTGGTTTTAATATGCATTTCTGTAATTACTAGAGATGATGAGCACTTTTTCATATATTTGTGAATCACCTGTATATCTTCTGTGAAGTGTCTGCCAAGTTTCTTAGCCCATTTATTGATTGGGTTTTTTGTATATTGGGTGTAAATTTCTATAAGTTCTTCACAAATTTTGGAGATTAGTACTCTGTCTGAAGTTTGTGTGGAAAAAATTTTCTCCCACTCTGTAGGCTCTCTTTTCACATTATTGATTATTTTCTGTGCTGAGCAAAAAACTTTTTAGTTTGAATCCATTCTATTTATTGATTCTTTCTTTTCTTTCTTGCACTCTGGGGGTTTTGTTAAAAAAGTCTGGTCCTAAGCCAACATGATGAAGATAACCAAAGGACTTAAAATCAGCATACCACAGTGATGCAACCACATCAATGTTCATAGCAGCTCAGTTCACAATAGATAGATGGTGGAATCAACCTAGATGCCCTTCAACTGATGAATGGATAAAGAAACTGTGGTATATATACACAATGGTATATAACTCAGCCATAAAGAAGAACAAAATTATGGCTTTTGCTGGTAAATGGATGAAGTTAGAGAATATCATGCTAAGTGAAATAAGTCAAACCCCAAAAACCAAAGGCCAAATGTTTTCTCTGATAAGTGGATGATGATACATAATGGGGGTGGGCAAGAGAAAAATGAGGAACTTTGGATGATTTAGAGGAAAATGGAGTTGGGGGGGAAGGAAAGATAGTAGACGGAGACAGACAGTATTACCCCATGTACATCTATGATTACATGAATGATGTGAATCTACATTGTGTACAACCATAGAAATGAAAAGTTGTACTCCATTTGTGTACAATGAATCAAAATGCAGCCTGTAAAATTAATAATTAGGAAAGAAAAATTATTAAAGAATTTTCCCCCAATAATTGACTAAAGATTCATGAACAACTTCCAAGTCTACTAGTTTGATAATAAGTGGAATAAATACCCATTAAGTTAAAAAAAGTTGTTATTTTAGTATTAGAAATAGCTACTCTTAGAGAGTTTTTGGGTGTCTCATCGACATTAAAAATCAATTTTTAGATATGATTTTATAGACTTAGTAATTCCTATTCCTACCTCATTAATCTGTTGCATAAGCTATTTATATAGTGACTGAATCAGTTATATGCAAAAGAATATTTATGCATTTGCTCAATGACCATTGACAAGAAAAAAATCCAAAATATTTCTGAAATTACTTACCAAAATAAATTGTTTACTAAAAGTAATATGGAAATGAATTGAAGATTAAAAATATGATATATAATTCTTTTAAAAGTTTGATGTCAAAAATTATGAAACCACGTCACATATTTCATTATGAGAGCATTTGATAGAGCTAATGAGCTACTCTCAACCTCATAATTTACATTGAAAATACAGATTACAAAATTTTTAATAAGGATTTAATGAGAAAACATATTAAAGGTAGAGCTAAAATACTCACTGCAAAACACATAAACACACTATGTTATTTTCCCCTCTGCCTCTTTCTCATCTTAAATATCACATTTTATGAGACATTCATTGACTAAGAATTTATCACAAGTTTTATGAATTAACATGAAGGTGTAAAAGACTTATTCAGAAAGAATACAGAAGTAGGTAATCATATAGTAGAAAATAAAAATGTTAACAGAATGTTTAAATATACTATACATCTGCCGCCATGATATAATTTAACCTTTCGTCTTAATGCAACAGAATAATACTTGAATTTACTTTAAGTCTTTTTTGGTTATCTGACATCTTATTGGAATCTTCATGTGCCCTCCAGAGATCTTAGATATCGAGTATGGTAGTACCAGATTCTCTTTGAAAATCCCTGGGCATCTCAGTCATGAAAATGATGGAAAGGAACTAATAGCACTCCTAACAGGAGGATCAGCAATACTAGGTAGCGCACAGTCTCACATGATAGCAGCATTCCCTTTTAGATACTATGCACATGATAATCACCTGTAATTGTTTAGTTAAAAAAATTATTTTATATAATTCTTTGAATAATTTAATATAAAAATTTCAAGACTGCAACCACTGTGTAAATTAATAACAAGAAATGTACACTTTCATTATAGAACTCTCCGAAAGTCTTAGAACACTTAAAAAATTTGTGATGCTAATGGCAATATTTCTATAGTTATTCCTATTTCACCAGTAGAACATACTATAGCAACCTGCATCGTCATATCCCTACTGTTATACCTAGGATTGGTGGGACATCTAAATAAACAACTATTTATTCTTTATTTTAGATCACTATTAAAAAATCAAAAGTGTTAATCAATTTGAATTGAATATTTAAAATTCAGTATTTCAGCATAACCACAAATGTATAGTTACCAATATCTGTCCCATTTTCTTCCCCAATGAAATGATAAAACTGAGAATGGAGACCATTTAATGAAGTTATCTCTCTATATAATAAGTAAAATAGTAAATATGCAATTGTTATAAACTTAATTTTTCAAAATATTTTTCTTTAGTTTTAGATGGACACAATACTTTTATTTTATTTATTTTTATGTGGTGCTGAGAATTGAACCAGTGCCTCACACATGCTAGGCAAGTGCTCTACTACTAAGACACAACCCCAGCCCTTAATTTTTAAAATTAGAGGCATAATTTAAAAGTAATATACTCTCATCAGAATGTTATAAACTGTTTTATAATTTTAAGAACAGGGAGAGATATACTAGACAATTTATTTCCTGTTTTGGGATTAAAGATGTGAAAAGCCAATGATCTTGCATTAAGAGAGGAAGAAAACATAACTTTTCCTTGGGGTAAAGTGTCTTGGGAAGCTCCTCGGTCTTAGTAGGGTTTGTTGCCCTACTAACCAGCATTCCAGCTTTGTGGCCACTTAAAGTAGATAACACTTGCTTCTTGACCAAAATTTGGTCAGGCTTCCTGGTCCTTTTTTTTTTTTTTTTTTAGCAAAAATGATGCTAAGCCAATTTTTGAAAACATCCTTACCTTTGGTGTTAGGTTACCTTGTTTTGCCTTCAGCAAGTATTCAGTTCAACAGAAATTCCTGGCTCTTAATAATCAAATCTTGTTTCATCCACTTACCCCAACTTATTGACTATAAATCCCTATTTTCTTTGCCATGTTAGGAGTTGAGTTCAGTCTCTACTCCTTATTTCAGAATTCTCTCTTACATTGCATGGGTCCTAAATAAGGTTTTAAAGTTGTTAACAGGCATCAGGTATAAATATTACTCTTTAACAAAATTGTCTGGGGAAAAGAGGAATGGCAACAAAATTTCAAAACACACACACACACACAAATCCTATTCAAACCATTGTAAACCGTTTAAACCTGACAATAACTTTTCTATGAGACTTATCACTTGGATGTATAAACGCTGAAGGTGGGGTTAGCATGTGAGTAAAAAAAATGTTCAGTTTGGGGTGGTATCAAGAATTCTTCTGAAAAGGCATGTGGGGAAAAGAGAAACACTCTACCCTCCATTAGTTACATGTGTTCTTCCGCTGGATCAGGGGACTGAATTTATAAATTTTCACTTAAAGAAAGCAATTTACAGCTTCCCTTTGGCATATCTGAGTTGCCAGCATCACTATTCTTGTACTTTGGGGACATTACTAAGTAGAAGGAAGGTCTCTGAACCTCGGCACTGGGGTACTGTGCCAGGCAATCTGACAATGAAGACTACTGAGTAACATACAACATGAGCACGCCAGAAAAGGGAGATTTTATCACGCCACCTAGAATGGTGCGTAATTGAAAACTTTTTAATTGTTTATGAAATTTTTCATTTACTATTTTTGGATCACTATTGAGTAAATGAAATCATACAAAATGAAACTACATAAAAGGAAATTACTCTGTACATTTTGGAGATTTGATCAGCAGTCTCTAAAACTGATTCCTATCTCTTAATATTCAATCCTTTATGGAATGCCCTCTATAGAGTCCTTGCTAAATCTATTGATTCATTTCTATCATACAGAATATGATAGAAGTCAGGTGACGAATAACACTTCTGAGATGAGGTTGTTCAAAGACTGTGGCTTCCATCTTGGGAGCCCTCTCTTATTCTCTCATTCTAAGGGAAGCCAACTGCCATTCTGTCAGTTGTTCCTTGAGGAAGCACAGATAGCAAAGAAACAGGTCACCAGTCAACATTTAGTGGGGACCTAGACTTCCAACAGTCACCTAAGTGACCTTGGAAATTCATCCTCCATGGGTTCTGCCTTTGATGACTTCCTGAATACAGTCCTTAGGGGTGATCCTGAGCTTCAAGACATAGGTAATCCTTTCTAGAACTCCTGGTCAAAAGAAAGTGATACAATGAATATTTATCATTTTGATATAGTAAGGTTAGGGGTAATAATTTAAGCAATGAGAAATAACAAATAAAAGAGAAGATCCTGAGAAAGTATGATTTATCCAAAGGGGAAATAACAGTTTCATGGATTGTAAATGTCATCATATATAACTTTGGGTCATGGAGATTTAGAGGTGGGTACAGAAAAAAACAATACATAAACTTCTTACTACATATAACTAATCAACTCATTTTCTAAGATTACAGATAGCTTTATGTGCTGAAGGGAAAGGTGTTTTGACACTTGATTGAAGACAAAACAGCTTCTACAAAACATGAGGGTCAAGTAAGATGAAATTTCCACCTCTGGAATCATAAATGCAGGATATTGGGAGGATAGGGAGTCTCTTAAAAAACTGAACATAGGAAACAATCAAGTTCATGATAGAGAAGCATTTCCAGGTTGAAGAGGGAGCACATGGACCCTTTCTGATTGATGATTGACTGACTTGGAGGGATATAGGTGCTATTTTTAGAGTGAGCACCTTAAAAATGCTTTGTACCTTTTCCCCCAGATTTCCTGCAGCATACTTATGACAAAAGTACAGTTTTGCTTGTTTTAGAAAGCATATCAAGAAAACTTTAATGGTATCATTAAATTGGTAGAGAAAATAATCAATGCTATAAACCCAGGTTTTCAGCATATTTTTAATACTTTCAAAGTGATTCTAGAAGAATCTTGGAAAATTGGATATATGTATTCATTTTATGTGCTTTTATTGTGACTTTATAATAAATGAGATTTTTTTTTGGTAAATATTGGAAGTTAATATTCTGTTGTTTGGAAAAGCAATTTTGAACATTCCAGTAGCAAGCCCATCTAAAACTGCATAACACCACAGAATATAGTAAAATTGTAATTTAATGAACTTGGGAGACAAACTATGCTTTGTGCCAAGCTTATCAAGGAAGATACAATTTCAATACCAATGAAATAAACTCCCACAAATTGATTTTCTTTGTGTGCACTCATCAGTGTAAATACAATTAAATTATAAAGCCTGCACTTGTTCAGGAAAGATATTTTCTGTTCATATTCATGCTCTGTGGGTGTTTCGCTTTCTGATACTTTGTTATGTGAAATTCTTGCAAAGTGAAAAGAAAATCAGCAACTGTAAGTCCATGGGTATTTATCCTAGAGAATATAATCCTGTGCATTTACATTTCCTTTATTTTGTACTTATTTATTTATCTATTTAGTTATTTAAGTGCAGGGAATTGAACACTGAGAGAGTCTACCATGGAACTGTATACCAACCCAATTTTTCTACTATTTTTTTTTTTTTTTAATTTTGAGACATTTCTTACTTATTTACCCACAAACTTACATTCCTTCTACATCAGCCTCCTGACTCACTGGAGTTACAGGCTAGTGCCACCATACCAAAACCATTTACTTTAAATTAAGAATATTATTAGTTTCCACATCATTGTAGCATCATTAATATTTTTGAAATAATTCACAATAAGACCATAAGACCCAGCTATCCCATTCCTCAGTATTTATTCAAAAGAACTAAAGTCAGCATATCATAGTGATACAGTCGCAGCAACATTTATATCAGTGCAATTCACAATAACCAAGTCATGAAAGCAGGTAAGGGGAGTCCTCCAACTTATAAATGGACTAAGAAAATATGGTATATATACACAATGAAATTTTACTCAGCCATAAAGAAGGATAAAATTATGGCATTTACCAATACATGGATGGGAATGGAGTACATGATTCTAAGTGATATAAGCCAGACTTAGAAAATCAAGGGTCAAATGCTTTCTCTTATACAGAGAAACTAGAGTGAGGTATTGGGGGGAAAGGAAGGGGTTTCATAAGGATAGAAGCAAGATCAGTGAAGTAGAAGGAGATTGAGAAGTGTTGGAAAGGAAAGGAAATGTGGAATGAATTTGACAAAATTATGTTCTGTGCACATATAAGTATATATATGAATTCCACAGTGAATTCCACCTTAAAGTTTATCTACAAAGCACCTACTAAAATAAATAGACAAATAAAAAGATGAAACACCAGTAGAGAAAGAAGAATACAGGGAAGGAAGAAAGGAAGAAAAGAGGAGGTTCTGGGGGTTGAGATGGAGCAAATTAAATTTCATACATGTATGATTATGGCAAAATGAACCTGACTATTATGTATAACAATAATGTATCAATAAATTTTTTAATTTAGATGTACAGTGATATTATATTTTTATACCCATAAACATTGACACTGAACACTTTTGAAAAGCATATTTACTTTTCACATAATTTTATAATGTGTTCCAAATATTTTGTCTAAATATTTTCTTTATTGTGTGCTATTTACTTAATTTTAAAAAGTATTTTAAAGAATTTTATTGATTATATATTT
The DNA here is from genome assembly GCF_902686455.1 of Sciurus vulgaris. NCBI lineage: Eukaryota > Metazoa > Chordata > Mammalia > Rodentia > Sciuridae > Sciurus > Sciurus vulgaris. Next base: position 154,157,727 of record NC_136466.1, read on the forward strand.
TGGATAGGCATTATTTTCAGTCAGTGGTTTGCCTCAGTTATGGCTATGCTCAGTTATAGTGTCACTGCAGACTAATTTCGTCTTAAACAACTTCACTGGTTTCTTTTCTATCACAGTTGCCAGCAATCCATTGGAGAGCACTGCTCTTCTTATATGGACATAATCCTTAGTGACAAAAGGAAGCCAGCCCTCACCCTTACTTGTAGAGCAAGAAGTATGAAAGCATGGACATTCTGGATAGCAGACCCCCACAGGATTGCCATTCCATGGAAATGGAAATGGACAGGGAAAGGAGTGATTCGCAGGGGAAACTTCTGACTCCTTGGTGGCTGCTGAGTGACTTTGGCCAAATTTTTTGTGTTTTACATTGTAATTTTTGTTTCAGAAATTTTCCTTATGTTTTCTTCTGAAATTTTGTAATGTTAAATTTTGTATTTGAGTTCCAATTTTCTCTCTGTATTTTCTACTGTTAAGTCTGCTAAAACAAACTGACAATAGGCTGATTAATATGAGAAAACCACATTCACATTTATTTATTATAGAGTCATACAAAATATAACTCTCAAGGACCATGTGGATGAGGCTTAAACACTCTTCATAGGTGAGATGGAAGTGGAGGATATAGGCAATGTATCTGCGTGTGTGTTTATGTGTCCTTTCATTATAATGTTGCTTTCCATTGTCACCTGGCTTGCCCACAGTTTCAAGACATGAATTGCCTCTGTTCCTAATATTTATGCTTCTGCATCTATTCAACTGTATAAAATATTTAACACACAATCGTGTTTATATTTCTTTACATTTTCATTGATTGTTTATACAGACTTTGTATCATTTGAGTTTCTCTAAGCTTCTTGGATATGTGATTCCATTTCCTTCATTACTGTAGGAAAATTTTCAGTTATTTATGTTATCAAATATTTATACTTCCCTTTTCTTTCTGTCTTTGAGCATCTCAATTATTTATATGTTAGATATTCACAACTGTCCCACAACTCTTAGATGCCTTTGTCAACCATTTATCTCTTTCTGTTTTTTATTTGTTTGACTATGTCCAATTTCTTTTGTTTAATCTTCTATCTCGCTGTTCCCTTGTGGCTGCAGCAAGTATTCTAATGGAGTCACTTTGTGATAGATGCAATTGATGATCCATAGTAATATTAGCCTGTGCAAGTACACTGAAATTCAACAAATTTGAAATATAAATTTATCTCTCCATCCCATAAAACTTGTAAAAATTAAGTCATCAGAAATAATACTGTCACTACAGGCATTTTAGTATTTTGTAGTGAATATGTTGTTTTAACTACACATTTTTATTTTGATCTCTTTTGAAAATAGTTTTTACCCTCAAATATCTGCTGAAGGAAGAATAAAATGAAACTGGTTTTTACTCCTTTCTTTAATAGTCGCGTAGTCAACTTAATTGACAAAATAATTTAGCAAGGACATCACTGTACACTTGAAATGTGTTAGTTTTATAATGTATAAAATATGTAGACTTTATGAGTGAATTTAGTTCTAGAAAGAAATAAAATATAAAACTATTTCACCTTTTAATATGAAATTTCCCATTTCTTCAAAAACTAATTTTTAGAATATATTAAATTTTGAATCTATAATCAGTAACACATATTTAATAAGCAACAACACAAATAAAAACAATACAGCTTTCAAAGAGATAATTTACTCAGAAGGATTTTATAGTTTTAATATAAAACCTATTATAAAATTTTACAAAATATAATAATATCAAGGAAGTTAATAAATGCTTTTCGAACTTTTAGAATGTGTATTCTAATTTTAAAATGCAAATTGCTTTACTGATCTTATAAAAATCAAATCCAAACATAATTCTTTAAGTTTGTCACTAGAGTTTGTTTCATTCTACCATTTTGAAGCTTTTATCTAAGTAAGTCATTTAAATAAATCACTGTTATATTGTATTTCATAGATAAATAAATGAAAATACACAGTCCTTTTTTTTCTTCTTTAGTTCCATTTATGAAAATACAGAGATAGAGTTATATAAATTAGTATCATTGTCACTAGCATAAACTGGATTCTTTTAATGTGAAAATATGAATTTTTGTGTAACAATATATCGGTACTTTATAATCCATTTGCTTTTGTATGTTTATATGTATCCTGTCGAGAAGGAAAACACATATTTTCAATCAACATATATAGCACAAAAATTCTCACTTACAACTCAAATAAATAAGTATAATTTTATATTTTAGTGATAACATTTATTGAATATTTTATTGATTAAATTATTAATTGGGTCAGACATTTTACTGTCGTCTCATAGAAATAGTCATCTGGGAAATGTTCATTCATGATTGACTAATAAAATTGTAAGAAGGATCAAAGACACTGGATTCTACGAGACTGAGAAGCTGAGTAGGAAGAAAACACTACCTGTGAGTCAGTATTCTGTTCTCCCACAAACACTGCTATATAGACAAACCAGCCACAAGTCAGGCCCTAGGTAATTTACCAGGCAGTCAGTGGCTAAGCGTGTGAAAGAAGAATTGGCCATTCTATAATGAAACCAAAATAGTTAACAACCATTCCTCAGCAATTTTTTTTTCTTTTCTTTTCAAATTGTATTTTTCTCCTTTAACACATTATTTACAAACTGGGAAGAAGTCAACTTCATATCTGTGGAGATTAGAGCTTATCAGGTTTAGGGTGATCTTCCCAGAAACCCACAACTACTTAACTGTTTCATCTGTCAGACTGGGAAGTCTCAGAAGTCCCTAGCAAATAGACGGCCCCTTATTTCATTTCTTTTCCTTCCTTCCTTCCTCCCTCCCTCCCTCCCTTCCTCCTTCCTTCCTTCCTTCCTTCCTTCCTTCCTTCCTTCCTTCCTTCCTTCCTTCCTTCCTTCCTTCCTTCCTTCCTTCCTTCCTTCCTTCCTTCTTTCCTTCCTTCCTTCTTTCCTTCCTTCCTTCCTTCTTTCCTCTCTCTCTCTTTTTCTTCCTTCCTTCCTTTCTTTCTTTCTTTTTTGTTCAGTAATTCCATCTAAGCATATCAGCTGTAGCAATTTTTCAATCAACTCTTGGTAGTGTAAAGATTAGCATTCCATGTTAATTTGTAATGTGATATTGATAAATGAATGTTTTTCAGCCAGTGAAATTTAGAACATGCAATGGATAGCACATGAATTGAATTGCAAGTTTTTTGATTGAAAATATAAGCTGTTTTTTTTCATTTTGAATTCTTGATTATTTATAAAAGCACTCTATATAAATCCTTCAGATGCATTTTAATCAGTATTTTCAAAACAATTCTTCTGGGCTGGGGTTGTAGCTCAATGGCAATGTGCTTGCTTTGCACATGTAAGGAATTGGGTTTGATCCTCAGCACCACATAAAAATAAATAAGTAAAATAAAGGCATTGTGTCCATTTACAACTAAAAATATTTTTAAAAATTCTTCCTGATATACTATTTATTTATGAAAAGTAAGCAGAACAATCTATCTAAACAATATGTAAAGACCAATTGGTGTGATAACTTTTCTGATCCATTGTAAACGACGTCCCAGTCAACACTAACCTCAACCAAAAAAAAAAAAGCTGACAAGATATAAGCATAACAAGTTTTCCTAATCAGAGTTTCACAGAACATGGAATTTCTTGGAAATGAAGACTGAAGGCCAAGAGAAAACTGTTTTTATTCTTAGGTTTGATGAAGAATGAACATCCAGTTAGAAATGTGATTGAACAGAAATGGTAGGATCTAAAGCTAATTCAGACTGAGGAGCAGGCCAACAAGGTCCATCTGTTCAGAAACTTCTTGAATTCTCTGTGCACCACTCCTCCCTCTTGCATATAGGCAGGACCTTTGGGAGAGAGACACTTAACTTGGTGTCTGAGAAGACAGGCCAGAGAATTTCTGTATGGCTTGCATTTTCATAGACAATACTTTCATTTTCTGTGGATGGCTTTCTAGGTTCTATGCCTGTCTTGGGGAAGAGGAATTCTGTTTTAATGACAGGGGAGGAAAAGGTAAGAGAAAGGAGGACAGAAGTCTGAGAGAGACTTGCTTCTGAGACTCTTTTTGACATTCTCCAATTTTCTTTAGTTTGAAGTACTCAGCCTTCCAAAGCATTGTACCTTGAGGTATAATTTTCTGAGTCTCAATGTCAGACACATGGACTCTTGGCAGACCAGAGACTACTCATTGTGCAAAAGTGGAGTTTACAATCTCCAAACACTGTGCAATGGAAAACCTACCATATTTAATAAATCACTAATTAAGTCATTCAACTGATTCAATTTATTTAAGAAATAAAGACAAACACACACAGGTTCATGTGAACAACCTACATTGTTGTCCTCATATCTACCATTCTGTAACTGTCATTGGGTGGTGGTAACTTTCATTTAAGTGCCACATATTTAGGTGCCATGAATGTGATGTAGTTTGAGCTCTTTTCTCATATTAATGTTATACTTTCTTAACTTTACATGCTTAGCAAATGTGTAGTCAAAGCAGAGAATGATCTAATCAAGAAATATAAGAATATCGATCCTTGTAAATAGTATACTTTAGCCGGGCATGGTGGCACATGCCTGTAATCCCAGCGACTTGGGAAGCTGAGATAGGAGGATCATGAGTTCAAAGCAATGGTGAGGCACTAAGCAACTCAGTGAGACCCTGTCTCTAAATAAATACAAAATAGGGCTGGGGATGTGGCTCAGTGGTTGAGTGCCCCTGAGTTCAATCTCTGGTTCCCCTGCCGCAAAAAAAGATAGTATCCTTTATAGACTAACCTGTTATTTAAGAGCAAAGTGTGACATCAAGAAACCTGAGATAATCTCTTAAAGTTTTGTCTTTTTCTTCCATTTTATTTACAGATTAAATATTATCCTTTGCTTGTTTCTGTTGCTTGGGGAAAATGCTTTTATTGAAATAGACTGTGTATTATGAAACTTGTCATAGTCTTTAAAAGTAAATATAAAACTTGTCTTCAGTTTAATACAGAAAATATAAAATCCCTTGTTTAGTCTATTTCTATCTTATTGTCATTATGAAAATGTGACTAAGTTATTTTGAGTAGGCCAACATTAAGCAGAGTACAAAAGCAAACCAAAATCCATTTTTTGCAAATCATATATATCATTTTAGTAATGGGGAAGTAGATGTCTTTGATGAGGAAGTTGAAAACAGCATTCCACAACCAAGGAATCAGCTCTACCTCAGTACTTGTGGGGAAACTGTGTTATTATTAACTTACACAACTACATAATTTCAGAGCTTAAAATATTAGAAGTGCTTCAAAATTGATCCTTTGTAAATGGGCAAGGATGAAGTTGCTTTTTTCTAACTTCCCTCTTCCTTTTAACCTTCTGTCCTCCATAGCCAGTTTTTTGATTCTTTTTTTTTCCCTTCCCCATCTCTACAAAGCAACCCTCTTTCCTTGTGCCCTCTCTGGACAAAATCCTTCTATTTTCACTTACTCTTTTGCAGAAAAGTTTGTTGTTGAACTTTAAATCAGTTGGTCTTAAATATGTACTGAAGATTTTCATTGCTGAAAACTATTTCCACATCAATAATTCTTGAAGAATTAAATCAGATGCAACCTCTGCATCAGCACAATATTTCAAGGTGGTAAGGGAGTACTGGTGCTGGATTCGTCCTCACTTAATAACTTTATTAATGATGTGGATGAGTGAACAAATATTATGAAAAGAAAATTCTTTGGTATTAAATATGTAGATCTTGCAGAAACAAATAGACTGGAAGGTCATGCCTGCAAGATGACCTAGAGAGGTCGAAAAAGTTAATAGCGGTCCAATATTATTTTAAATAAAGCAGGTCACTTAACTTATAAAAGTAATCAGAAAAGAAAATCTCAGCAATGATAGTTACACCAAGTGCTAAAGGAATGGGAAAGATCATATGTTGCATTGTTACACAGAACATTAAAATATTCAGTTTTTCATGAACGTTTCCAAAACACTGTCCTTTAGTTCATAAATAATCCAAACTAAGCCAGTAGCCATCGTTCATTTGTTCCTTGCTGAAAGAATAAATAATTTATGTAGAAAATCATATATAAGCCTACACAAATAACATGTATAATCTTTTCATTGCAAAGATATTTATAACATTCCAATGACTTAAGATATTATGAACTCTGCATGGTCATTAATTTTTATCAATAATTGACAGTCAAGATTTAGTTTGCTATAAATTATCATCTAATACTGAAAAACAAAAACCATTTCCTTTAAACTTCATTTGTCAAAACCTGTATTTATAGGTTCTACATTAAAATTCATTCTCATTCTTTAGCATTTATTTTGAAATATTTTCTGATAGAATCATATTATTTTATCATCTATAACTTTTGGAAAAATTTAATCTACTACATTTCAGTTTTATAATATAATTCCTTTAATGATCCAATGTAAAAATATTTCTATTATCTTGCTATATTTAAAAATCCCATCTGCATCTATATATATGTATATATATATATTGATATAGTTATGCATATACACATACTATCTATGGAAGAGAGTGAACTTTAAGAATAAGCAAATTCCAGTCCTTTTTCTTTCACATACCATGACACTTCTATTTTAATGTTTAATCAAGTTAGTAACTTTTAATTGTCTTCCATTAGATTTTACTTAAGAAAAGAAATGCATCATTTATAATATCATAAAATAGGCAAAACACGAAATGTAATGTCTCAGAAAGTAAACATAAAATTTTATTTTCTATTTAGGGACAGTTAATAAAATCTGTTTCCAATAGTGTTTTCCTTATAATCTAGATTGAATGAAATCTGCAAACATTTTAACAAGGTTAATACAGGATTCTTCAGTGTTTTACAATTAGCTATTTATCTGATTCTGTGTTTCTTTTATTCTCAGCCCCTGTAAAAATATGGAAACATTTAAAAAATGATGACACATTCCTAAATTTTCCTGCCTTGCCAAATGAATCCAAAAATAATCCTCATTCTTTCCTCAGAACCACTAACAATAAAGCACTACAGAATTCACTATTTTTGATTTTCTTGTTACAATTATATGTCAGCTATGATTAGAATTTGAAAAATTTCTAATTACAATCTTTATTTTAATAATTTCATTTAAAATTCATCGATAAAGCATATTTTCAAAGTAGTACCAAATAAACTCTCCTTATTCATTTATGAAAAACCTCCTCTCATTCTGTGATTGACTTCTCAGCAGATTTTTCATCATTATTTTGATTAAAATTAAGCTTTTATCTTCCTGTACATTAAAGATATCGAGTTATTAACCCCCTTTTAATGCATTATTTTAATGTTTTCTTCTTTTTTAATCATAGACACAGAGGAAGAAAAGTAACATGCAGCATTTTCTTCCAACTGGGTAAAATATTCCATTCACCTTGGGTCTAATAATTCTCTGGGCATGATATATATATATATATGAGATATATATATATATGATATATATATATATATGATCAACTTCATGATTACTCATCAGAATACTTCAATTTTATCACTCTCACAGAAAAACATCTATGTCATGTTTCATTCCTCCTGTGGCATTTGGCTTGACAAAGTTCCTGCAGAAAATTCCTACTTGTGTCACTACCCTCTCCTCTGTTATCAAATAACCCCTTTGATGGTTTTGACACAATTTCATCCAATTTTCTATTGACTGAATGTCTATGTTCCTTCAGCATTCTCATGATGAGATTAGTACTTAGTTGTATGAGAAATATAAACAAGAATTAAGACTGAGCCTTGGTAGATTGTATACAGTGTCCAAACTGCCACAATGCTGTAATACATTTTCTGTTGCTCCTCACTTTTCACAATGTAAGAAGAAAAAAAAAGAATCGCTTATCAATTATCAAATTAACTTTTGCCTTGATCCTGGAATTCCAGACTCAATTAATATTAGTAAAAAATTTCTCTTTTTATAACCCGCTCCGTCTATTTTTTTGTTATGGTAGCTTGAACTAATTAATAAACAATTTTCCCTAAAACTAAAAAGTGTCATATTGTTGCAATGAGATCTCTTTTAATCTTATACTCAGAGTAACCATGGTAAGACCTGGCGGGGTATTTCCCCTAACAATAGGTACTGTTAATATCTACACAGTCCGACTTGAATGGAAAAGTTGCAAACAGTATTTATCTTTGGGGAACTGGAACAATTATTAAAGGTAATAAGAGTATGGCTTTTGTATCTACCCGACGATACCATGATTCCAACCATCTTCAAGTCTCATTTTAAAATCTCTTTGTTCGGCATACATCAGCACTCAACTTCCTTTGTATCAGCCTATCTGTATCTTTGTGATTCTAGGCACCACTGACTCTCCTTGTTCATATCTATAGATAAGACTAACCAGGATAATAGTTTTTAATTTTTTTTCTGCTGTTTTACAAATTAAATTTGGAATTCTTGGTCAATAGAGTTAAATGTGGTTTTTTTTCCCCTATAAAGATACTGATTGTTAGACACTTAATATATTTTCATCAATTTGTAATCATTTGCTTCCCAGTTTGTTTATTTACAGTGCTAGGAATTGAACCTAGGACCTCACATATGCTAGGCAAGTGATCTGCCACTGAGTTACATCCCCAGACCTTATCAGGGATTTAAAGGAATTAAGTCATAATGCTTTTGCATTCTAAGGAAAGAAATTGAGAGAATAATAAATGAGTAATCATAGGGGATAATGTATGTAGAATTAATTGTGTAAAGTCTGAAAGATTTTACCAATTGATTTTAAAGGATTTAAATCATAAAACTTTTGTATTCTAAGGGAAGAAATGCAGAGAAAAAAAAGTGAGTCTTTGTACTGGATAGTGTGTGGAGACTGAATTACATGAAATCTAAAAGACTGAATATCATGGCATTGCTTTTTCAAAGCAATTAAACAGGGTTTTTAATGATATTACTTAGATCTTACAGACAAAATGCATAACAATTCAGTTAATTCTTATAAAATGACTTTGAAATCCCCAAACTCAAATACAATCTTATGGAATAATTATTTGTAAAAGAACATGAATATGTTTCATCCTTGCTTATGAACAATAATAAAGGAGAGAAAATAAAAGAACAAGGCTTTATTGTAGGTTAAAAACTCTGAAATCTATATAGATCATTTTTATTATTTCTAGGAATTTTTCCCTAGGGCTGTTTTAGTAGCAAAATCAAAGAAGCACAGGCTCCTGTAAACACAGTTTAATTGTCTCTTCCTCCCCCTCTTCTTTATGTCTTGATTCTTATTCTTTTCTAAAGAGAACCAGTCCTCACAGACAGTACAAGTCTATGGAGTTGTCCTGATTCTGAATCAGAAGATCTGATGATGATGATAATCTTCCTTAACTATAAGGTAAAAACTGTCTATGAAGCTGGACTATATATTGGGGTGTCTGTAGAAAACTATGCCTCTGTCACATCTAGGAAATGTAGCAAAGATCTTTTTTTCAGCTGGAGTCCTGTACTTGGCCCTTATCCATGAGCTGTTGGAGGCATTGTTCCTGTGGGAACCACTTCACAGCAAAGGATCCTTTCTTTTTCCTCTCATTTTTGAAGCTGTCAATGCACTTCTTCTCAGATGGTTAATGACAAGAGTACAACCCTCAAGTGTGCAATTCTATGTTTCTCACCAATATCACCCAGATTTTCCATTAAATGTGTATTTTTTTACTTTTTCCTTCTAGGAAAATTAATTTCTAATGAGAGGTAATTATTAAACTATAAATGATTTTAATTTTATACCATAAATAAAATGACAATCCCAATGCAGCAAACATGTTTAGTCTACACTGTACAATCTGCATGATGACTACTGAACCTCACATTCCTGTATATATTTCTCATCCACCAAAACACTAATTTCCAAACTCTTAGTTTCTGTCAGAAAGCGGTGGCTGGAGATTTTATATAACACATATTAGAAAAAACACACATCTGGACACACTTTAGAGAACATAGGTATTATGGTCAGGATATAAGACATCTCTCTAAAACTCCTGTGTTAATGCAGGAATGTTCAGAGGTGGAGCAATTGGACTGTGAGAGTTGCAACAAATTAGTCCATCCTAGTTGGAATGGGCTGAGTAGTGTCACCGCCTTGGACCAGAGCAATGGAGTTTGCCATCTCCTAACTAAGATCTGCAAACCAACAATTAAATTTTTCCTCCTTTGAGCTGTCCTTATCAGTTATTTCTATTACAGTGATGAAAAGCTGATTAAAAAATAGACTTGTAGGCTGGGTTGTGACTCAGTGGTAGAGCACTTGCCAAGCAAGTGTGAGGCACTGGGTTCCATTTTAGGCACCACATATAAATAAATGAATAAAAGAATGGTCTCTCAATACCTAAAAACTATTTAAAAAAAATAGGACTTGTTGAAAACCTACCTGATAATATGAGCTAACATGTTATTGGTAAGTGCTAACATTCTCTATTATTATTAAACTATAGATTTAATCCAGATCTTATTCATAGATTAGCAAAGATTCATCCAGATCTTATACAAATAGTTGGCTTTGCCTTGAAAATTAGTAACACATAAATGATCCTGGGATAGGAATAAAGGATGATATTGTACAATGAATCCCTCATTTTAGGCCTTAAATATTCTTCTTCAGTATGGATTTTTAGTAAGAAAATAAAAGAGAGGTCATATAGAGAAAGTGCCAATGTTTGCTCATTCAGATGAAGCAGTACTCTAAGCATCAATGCGCAAGAGAATGGGATGTATTTTTACACTTAGACATCCATGCAAGTGGATTTCTTATCTTTTGTTTATTACAGAGAAATTAAATATTTTAATCAAGCTAATGCAATTTAAAGTTTTTTGTTATAGGGACTTGCAGGTGTCTCACATCGCTTTACATCAGGGGGCACCATGTTCATATGACTTATTCCCTGTTGCAGGTACAAGAATATACTCCCACCAACAAATGATATATAACATGTAGAACAGTGTGAAAAGATGAAGATAGTTGCTAGATAGTTATGGGAATGTTAATCTATACCTCTATTATGATGTGTGTGTTATATTCCAATTTAAAAAAAAAACTAGCAAAAATGAGCAAGTTAAGGTTACAGGGTTATAATTCACATTATTCATGAAGAAATCATGGAATAATGGTAAACACTGTAATCTATATTGGACTAGTGAACTCTAGCCATCAGACAACCTGTGTGACAAGTAACACTGATAAGAGGGACAAACAGAAAAGGGAAAAAATGGATTCAATACTGACTCTAGCAACAGATGGATAAAAATAATACATTAAAATTTTAAAATGCAAGATCATACATTATTCATTATACATTCTTATAACCATTATACATTAAGTTACACATTTATAAATATTATTGGTTTCACAATTTCTTTTGAATGGTTGAAATATTTTATGCATTTTTTGCTCATACAAACATATAATATTTTATAAAATAATATCTACATAGAGAAAATGAGTCTGCAAGCAGAGTGAGCTCCTGTTAGGAGATGGATTATAGAAGGAGACTTATGTTGGTATAAGGGCCTATTAATATGTCTTTTCCATATTCATATAAGCCACAACTTAAGTCTTTATTTCTTGAACATAAATGTAATCCCCACTACCAACATTCATTTTGAAGGCCATTGATTCAGGAAACCTGTAAGTGCATAGCACATTTTAGTAGATAAGTTCAAGTATGTTAATAACAAGAGAAAATGGGTTTTGAGTACCTTTGTGTAATATAAGGTTTGTAAAGTCTTCCTGTTGCACAGATTTAGATTTTGGGAAGCTGAGACATAGCTTGCTAGTTCCTCTTCAAATTCCTCTTCTTCTGAGATACAAACCTTGACTACATTTCCAAATGACAGAATCTAATTCATGTGCACCATTTTCAGGAAGAACATTTCTCAATGTTCTTCTTGTTCTTACATTTGCCATTTGATAATGGAGAACCCACAGAAAATTTGCAACTACAGAAAAGAAAGCCAGTTTCCTCAGTTACCACATTGAAAAAGTTATCCACTGACCATAAAGGCCCTAAATGTATGTTGTTAATTAGGAATAAGTGTTAGCCTTTTAGCCACTTAAGTAAGGATTATTTGTTAAACCAGGTAGTATTATCCAAACTGTTACAAGAGTCTGCTAAATAACAATCCATTTCTCAAATTCAGATTGAACTGAGATATAGGCATGGGAATTAAACCTATTTTAAGAAGTGCAGTATAGCATTAACAGCTGATCTCATGAGCTTCCATAGACAGAGGATTAATGACCCTATTCTAGCTTCTAAGCTCTGTTCCAGTTCTAAGCACACAGATAAGCTTCCAGCGAGATCTTCTATCCTGCACTGGCTGAGGATGATTGATGTGGCTTGCTATTATGCCTGAAGTGCTGATATTTACTGTGCCCTGCAGGCATACTGCATATTATATAATTATGATAACTTAAGTGCACCAGGCCTGGGTGAGCAAGTCTCTGGCATCTGTCATAACAAGCCTAAAACAAGAGCAGCTCTAGCTGTATTGCAGAGCCTAGGGTGCAGGTGTGATTTAACCCTTGTTTTCTCAGAGGTTCTGATCTACAATGGTGGTCTCCCCTGTCAAGGACACTGCTGTCCATCATCTTGAAACATGTTTTATAGAATATCATTTATCACTTTGCCATGAACTTGACCCTGATTCTTTTCGTATATAAATTGTAGGTAAGTAAGCTTTGACTTGGCGCCACGTGGTGTCAATACCTGGTCTTTCCATGAGTTTCAGATTACTATTGACATTTGAAGGAAAAGAAGGTACTCACAGGCAAAGAGATGGTAATGTCTTGCATTAGAAGCAAATGGAATTAAAGTTCTTTTGTAAATAATTTACAGAATTATTTATTTATTTATTTATTTTTTTTTGACGCATTTCTAAAGTGCTGTGATAATGAAGACTGGTGAATTTAAAATTTCTGGTGTTTCCTAAAGCAAATTTGTTAATGTTATTTATAGTCCAAGCAAAATAATTCTTTAGAAAACTGATAACAATAAGGTGGATAATGAAAAGTGGTGAAGTGGTTGCTGTTGTGTCAGATCTTGACACATGGAAAGAGAGTCATTTGCTTTTAGAACACATGACTTTATTTTCTACTTCTCAATTTAAATTTCTCTTATCCAGGTGTCAGTTTGTTTTTATATAATATGCTTTACTGTTCTCATAATTTGGTTGAACTTTCTACTTAAAGAGAAGCTGGTTAGCACTGGGTGCAAGTATTCTTGAAATTGCAATTTGCCTACTTTTCCCCCTTAGAATGGGAAGATTAAGTTTAACACACACACACACACACACACACACACACACACACACAACTTTAAACAAAACAAAGAGCAACAACAACAAACTAGTAGGAATAACTCTGGGATAAAAACTCTAAATGGCACTGCATATAGATTTTCCATATACTATGCAGATTTTTATGCATTAGTCAATCCATTAACAATCACCTTAGAATAAAAGCAAACACAATAGAAACTAAATGAAATAGTCACAGAGAACATCAAAAAAAGTAATTTAAGCTACCATAAAATATGTTCAGTCTATTTTTAGTTGAGTTCTCTTTAGAATTGACTTCAGTTTATATATGCATTTGTATATAGGAGTGGGGTGTAGTATTAATTATTCCAAACACAAAACACTCACTCCTTTAATTTTTTATGTTAACATGCAAAATTGTTATTTTCATTACTGATACTGCATTCAATTTACAACACAATTAGAGATCATTACCTCTCTGCTTTATAATCAGCAAATTTTCACAGGCCTCAGATGTATCTGCGACTGTAATAAATTCCTATTTCTTTTACACTTTAACTTACCAAAATGTCAAAAGAATTTTTAATAACATTTCTCTTTGTTTTAGTTTCCACAGACTACCTGATGGTGGACAATTTTTCATCTGCATTGTCTTTTTCCTCTCATCTTCCTATCTTTTTAGAAAATTAAATAAAAACACTGTTAAGAATCTGAAAATTCAGTTTTATGCCTTTTTGCATTAAAAAAAAACTTATTTGTGCAAGCTAAATCACTCTGAAAGACAAAAGGAACTGATGTTTCATTATTTCTTTTGCATTTATAGAGCACATGAGTAGAGAATAGCTGTGTCCTAAGGTATGATGCTTATTTGCTTTAATGATTAGGAGTGTTCAGCATATGGTGAGACTTCTGCGCCACAGAGGCAAGGGCCCAGAGACAGACACCAGGCCCAGCCCAGTGCTGGTGCATGAGACTTCTGTGCCCAGGAGTCCTGACCCAGAGAAACAGGCCCAGACCAACTCAGACCCAGCCCCAGTCCCAACCCACGGTCTAGGGTTTGTGCTGTGGTTGACCATCTGCCAATATGTGGAGGTGCCTCTGCCCACTAGCAGGGATTGTATCCCACCTGGAGTCCACCATCCCTTGAGGGGCAGCACCCTTCTTGGGTCACTGCATTATCAAGTTCCTCCCAGGCATCCAGCTACTGAAGACTAGGAGATTTGAACAGTACTGTGTAGTTTTATTAGATTTTTTATTAGTATTAATAGTATGATTATTCTTATTATACCTACTATTATTCTTACTTTACTTTTATTAATATTTTTCTTATCCTCTTTATTTTCCTCTTATCTATCTGTCTCCTTAGAGACTCTTTCTCCTTTCCACATGCAAAAAATCAATTTCTTTTAATCCTCTTTCACTACTCCTAATGACATAGTACCTCTATATACGTACTTTTTATCTCATTAACGTTATATCCTACACTCCTCCCCATCCTCTTTGTCCATCATTAGAAATTGTGGTTCTTATTGCAAGGTCCTTATTGTGGTCCTATAGGCTAAGCTATAGATAATAATTGAACTCATAATCTCTGTTTATTAAGACAGTATGGTTAATATCTTAAAAGGGATTATTTGAGTTAAGGATGCATATTGTTTGTATGGCGTGCTGCTAATATTGATCTTTCACTTCAAGGTGAAGTATTGGAAACCTCACTATAAGTGAGTGCTGCTAATATTGATCTTTCACTTCAAGGTGAAGTATTGGAAACCTCACTATAAGTGAGGGACACTATAAGTCTATGAGGATAAACTGCAGTACCTCAGATTTGCACTCCTAGAGTGGAAAATACATGTGCAATGTGAGAAAACAAGGAAAGAAAGTGTCCCAAACAAAACTAGATGCTACATCAATAAAATCCAATGACAGCATGGCAGTAGAAATGTCAGAACAGAAATTCAGAATGTACATAATTAAAATGATCAGAGAAGCAAGCAATAAGAGAGCAAATGCAGGCATTGAATGAACACACCAGTCAACAGTTAAAAGAGCAAATACAGGAAGCAAAAGATTTCAATAAAGAGATAGAGATTCTGAAAAAAAAAAAAAAGAAATCCTTGAAATGAAGGAAACAATACACCAAATTAAAAACTCAATAGAAAGCATAACAAATAGGCTATATCACTTAGAAGACAGAACCTCAGACATTGAAGACAAAATATTTAATCTTGAGAACAAAGTTGACCAAACAAGATGGTAAGAAATCATGAACAGAACGTCCAAGAATTACGGGATATCATGAAAAGACCAACTTAAGAATTATTGGGATTGAAGAAGGCACAGAGATACAAACCAAAGGAATGAACAATTTATTCAATGAAATAATATCAGAAAATTTCCCAAATCTGAAGAATGAAATGGAAAATCAAATAAAAGAGGCTAACAGGACACCAAAATTACAACAGATCCACACCAAGTCACATTATAATGAAAATACCTAACACGCAAAATAAAGATTAAATTTTACAGACTGTGAGAGAAAAAAATCAAATTACATTCAGAGGGAAACCAATATGGATATCAGATTTCTCAACCCAGGCCCTAAAATCTAGAAGGGCCTGGAACAACATATTTCAAGCTCTGAAAAAAAATGGATGCCAACCAAGAATCTTATACCCAGCAAAAGTTACCTTCATATTTAAAGATGAAATAAAATCCTTCCATAATAAACAAAAGCTAAAAGAAATTACAACTAGAAAGCCAACACTATAGAACATTCTCAGCAAAATATCCCATGAGAAAGAAATGAAAAAAAACAATGTAATCAGTATAGGGATGGACTGCCCTAAAGGAATAGCCAAATAAAAGAGAAACTAATTCAAGTTAAAAACCAAAAATAAGCCAAAATGACCAGGAATACAAATATCTCAATAATAACCATGAATGTTAATGTCCTGAACTCATCAATCAAAAGACAAAGACTGGCAGATTGGATTAAATAGAAAGACCCAACAATTTGCCGCCTTCAACAGACTCATCTTATAGAAAAAGATATCCAGAGACTAAAGGTAAAAGGATGGGAAAAAACGTACCATGCACAAGGACTCAGTAAAAAAGCAGGGGTATCCATCCTCATATCAGATACAGCAGAGTTCAAGCCAAAATTAGTTAGAAGAGATAGAGAAGGACATTTCATACTGCTTAAGGGAAGCATAAATTAACAAGACATAACAACCATAAATATTTATGCCCCAAACAGTGGCTTATCCATGTACGTCAAACAAATCCTTCTCAATTCCAGGAACCAAATAAACCAAAACACAATAATACTAGGTGAATTTAACATACCTCTCTCTCACCTTCTGACAGATCTTCCAAATAATAATTGAACAAGAAAACCATAGATAACAATAATACAATCAATAATCTAGACTCAACAGACACACATAGAATATTCCATCCATCAATGATGAGTGAATACACTTTCTTCTCAGCAACACATGGATCCTTGTCTAAATAGAACATATATTACACCACAAAGGTACTGTTAGCAAATACAAAGAGATAGAGATACTACCTTGCATTCTATCACATCAAAATGGAATAAAATTAGAAATCAATGACAAAATAAAACAGAAACTACTCCAACACCTGGAGATTAAATAATACACTATTGAATGATGTATGGATAACAGAGGACATCAGGGGTGAAATAAAAAAAATTCTTACAGGTAAACAAGAATAAGGATACAACATATCAAAATCTCTGGGACACTATGAAAGCAGTTCTTAGAGGAAAATTTATTTCATGGAGCACATTCAATAAAAGAAGAAAAAATCAACAAATAAACGACCTAACACTACGGCTCAAAGCCCTAGAAAAAGAAGAACAGAGCAACACCAAAAGTAGTAGAAGACAGGAAATAGTTAAAATCAGAGCTGAAATCAATAAAATTGAAACAAAAGAAACAATTTAAAAAATTGACAAAATAAATAGTTGGTTCTTTGAAAAAATAAACAAAATTGTTAAACCCTTAGCCACACTAACAAAGAGAAGAGAGAAAACCCAAATTACTAAAATTCGGAATGAACAAGGAAATATCACAATAGACATGACTGAAATATAAAACATAATTAGAAGCTATTTTGAAAATCTATACTCCAACAAAATAGAAGATCTCAAAGACATCAACAGGTTTCTAGAGACATATGGTCCACCCAAACTGAATCAGGAGAACATATACAATTTAAATAGATCACTTTCAAGCAATGAAATAGAAGTCATCAAAAGCCTACCAACAAAGGAAAGTCTGGGACCAGATGTATTCTCAGCTAAGTTCCATAAGACCTTCAAAGAAGAGCTCATTCCAATATTCCTCAAAGTATTCCATGAAATAGAAGAGGAGGGAACCTTCTGAACACATTCTATGAAGCTAATGTCACCCTGATACTAAAACCAGACAAAGACACATCGAGGAAAGAAAATTGCACTTCAATGTCCCTAATGAAGATAGATGCAAAAATTGTTAACAAAATTTTAGCAAACCACATACTAAAACATATTAAAATGATAGTGCACCATGACCAAGTGGGCTTCATCCCAGGGATGCAAGATTGGTTCAACATCTGGAAATCAGTAAATGTAATTCACCACATTAACAGACTTAAATTTAAGAATCACATGATTATTTAAATACATGCAGAAAAAGCATTTGATAAAATACAGAACCCCTTCATGCTCAATACAGAAAAAAATAGGGATAGAAGGAACATTTTTCAACATTGTAAAGGGGCTATTTATGCTAAGCCAGCAGCCAACATAATTCTAAATGGAGAAAAACTGAAAGCATTACCCCTAAAAAGTGGAACAAGACAGAGATGCTCTACCTCACCACTTCTATTCAACATAATTCTTGAAATCCTAGTCAGAGCAATTACACAGACTAAGGAAATTAAAGGGATATAAATAGGAAAAGCAAAACTGAAATTATCACTATTTGCCAATGGCATTATTCTATATTTAGAGGAGCCAAAAAATTACACCAGAAAACCTGTAGAACTCATAAATGAATTTAGTAAAGTAGTAGAATATAAAATCAATGCTCATAAATCTAATGCATTTTTATTCATAAGTGATGAATCCTCTGAAAGAGAAGTTAGGAAAACTACCCTATTTGCAATAGCCTCAAAAAAAAAAAAAATACTTGGGAATCAATCTAACAAAAAAGGTAAAAGACCTCTACAATGAGAACTACACAACACTAAAAGTGAAATTAAAGAAAACCTTAGAAGATGGAAAGATCTCCCATGTTTTGGATAGGCAGAATTAATATTGTCAAAATGTCCATACTACACAAATTACTATACAAATTCAATGCAATTTCAATTAAAATCCCATTGATGTACCTCACAGAAATAGAGAGAGCATTCAGGAAATTCATTTGGAAGAACAATAGAATCAGAATAGCTAAAGCAATCCTTAGTAGCAAGAGCGAAGCAGGAGATATCACAATACCAGAACTTCAACTATACTACAGAGCAATAGTAACAAAAATGGCATGGTATTGACACCAAAATAGACAGGTAGATCAATGGTACTGAATAGAGGACAAAGAGAAAAATCCACATAAATACAGTTTTCTCATACTAGACAAATATGCCAAAAACATACAAGGGAGAAAATACAGCCTCTTCAACAAATGATGCTGGGAAAACTGGAAATCCATACGCAGCGAAATGAAGTAAACCCTTATCTCTCACCCTGCACAAAAATAAACTCAAAATGTATCAAGGACCTCAGTATTAGATTAGAGACCCTACACCTAACAGAAGAAAAAGTAGGTCCAGATCTTCATCATGTCAGCTTAGGACCAGACTTCCTAAGCATGACTCCCAAAGCACAAGGAATAAAAGCAGGAATCAATAACTTGGACAGATTCAATCTAAAAAGCTTTCTCTCAGCAAAGAAAACTATCAATGATGTGTAGAGAGAGCCTACAGAGTGGGAGAAAATATTTTCCATGCACACTTCAGATACTAATCTCCAGAATCTATAAAGAATCTATAAAGAAGTCAAAATACTTTACACCAAGAATACAAATAACCCAATCAATAAATGGGCTAAGGAAATGAGACGACATTTTACAGAAAAAGATCTACAAGCAATCAACAGATACATGAAAAATGTTCAACATCTCTAGTAATTAGAGAAATGCAAATCAAAACTACCCTAAAATTCCCTCTCACACCAATTAGAATGGTTTTGTCAAAAATAAAAGCAACAATAGGTGTTGGAGAGGATGTGGGAAAAAAGGTAAACTCATGCATTGCTAGTGGGGTTGCAAATTAATGCAGCCACTCTGGAAAGCAGTGTGGAGAGTCCTTAGAAAACTTGGAATGGAACCACCATTTGACCCAGTTATCCCACTCCTTGGCCTATACCCAAAGGACTTTAAATCAGCATTCTACAGTGACACAGCCACATCAATGTTCACAGCTGTTCAATTCACAATAGCTAGGTTGTGGAACCAACTTAGATGCCCTTCAATTGATGAATGGATAAAGAAACTGTGGTATATATACACAATGGAATATTACTCAGCCATAAAGAAGAATAAAATTATGGCATTTGCACATAAATGAATGGAATTGGAGAATATCATGATAAGTGAGATAAGGCAATCCCAGAAAATCAAAGGCCCAATATTCTCTCAGATAAGCAGATGATGATACATAACAGGGTGTGGGAGGGAGGCAAGAATGAAGGAAGGATGGATTATATAGAGAAAAAAGAAGGGTGGGGTGGGGTGGGGGGAAGAAAATAACAGCATGAGACAAAAATCATTACCCTATATACATGTATGATTACACAAATGGTGTGACTCTACTTCGTATACAGAGAAACAACAATTGTATCAACCCCAGTTGTGTACAATGAATCAAAATAAATCAATTAAAATAAAAAAGAGTGCTCAATGAGCTAAGAAGAGCAGTGAACACACACACACACACACACACACACAAGAATGTCTTATTGGTTAGTTTACTAAAACTCAACTTCCTTTAACCTAAAAGTTTGTAGATATAAAATTGCATGTTTGTGTTTGGTAGCAATGTCTTAAGTGTGGTGCTATAATGGTAATGAAAGATAGCATTCTTCTCTTTGAATTTGTTTGTATATTGGTAGGACTGCTCATGGAAGAGCATAAAGATAAATTTGTAAGCAGCCTGGAACATAAATATTTTAAACTTTCTGAGTTTAGGGACCTGTGTTCTTGAATAAGTTGGTTCTCCTTAACTAGTTGATCTTTAGAAACCCAAAGAACATTATTGTTGCCTGGGGCAGAGCAGTTAAGTGAAGTATAGGTACTATATTATGAAGTATGGGTATTATTATTAAAGTATGAGCTTTAAGGTGTCCCATAAAGACACCATGCAAAACCTTTCAGAGTTCAGTTGATCAGATTATAAGAGGTTTAACTTAATAGGTGGATTAATTCACCAATAAGAGTTAACTGGGTGGTAACTGTAGGCACTGAGGGTGTGGCTGGAGGAAGTAGGTCTCTGGAGCTTCCTTTGGTGTTCATGTTTTGTACTTTGTAAGCAGAACTCTATTTGTTGGTTCCATGTCCTGAGCTGCTTTTCTCTGCCATGTCCTTCCACCATGATGCTCTGCCTCATCTGGGGTCCAGAGCTTTGTAGTCAGGATCACAGACTGAACCTCTGAAGCTCTGAGCCAAAATATATTTTTCTATTGCTACATTGTTCTTTTCATGTCTTTTGGTCTCAGCAACATTAAAGCTGACTAAAACAATAGACAACTTTTGTTCCATGCAAAGGAAAACCTCTCAGACCGTTCTGACTTTCTTCCTCCTCCCCAATCCATAACACAGCCACCGTAACCATTCACAAACATATATTTCATCATGTAACCTCCAACAGGCTCCTGTAGATTCTTAGTTTTAATACAAAATCTGCTAATCCCTGAGAGAACCAGAAAATCTGAGAAATATTGTAGGTAGTCAGATATATTTAACAGAAATGAGGTAGCATAAAGGACGTAAAGGTGGGTAGAAAGGAGAGAGAAGGAATAGGAAAAGTCACTACTGCTACAGGTCAATAACTCCCAAATTCCTGACAAATCTACACATTTTAGAGTTACTGTAATTCCACTCATTTCTGAAAATCACTTTATTGCTTTATTGGTAGATTGATTGAAGTTTATGGGCACTGTTTTCCTACATATTGTATTATCTGATTAGTTGAAAAAATCGAGACATATTTTAAGAAATTTATAGACCCATTCCAAAAGTTGTAGATAGAAGTGACAATGTCATCTTGAGGAACTGGAGAGAATAAAATGAACCACAAATGAATGTCCTGTGACCTGTGATGGAAGAACTGAGTTGGCCAGGCAAACGTCCTTCCCACACATCTTCCCATGTCCACCTCTCACAAGGTTCTCACTAAAGGAAAAGCCCAAACCCAGGAAGGGACATCTGTTTCTTGAGATTCCCCCATTCTGCTCACAGAATGCACATCTTCACCTTTTACCTTCAAATAAAAATGCTCTTTTTGCTAAAACCTGATGCACTTTTACATTTGTTTCTGTGACATGTTAAGAAGGATCTGATTAGAGGTCTTCTCAACCTCTGGGAAGGGCTCCTCGTTCCCCTTTATGATGAAAGTACCAGTTTTCGATAATCAAATTTGAATTATCGCCTTTCTAGTTATTGATATTTTACTTTCCTTTTCAAAAGCATCTTTCACCAACGCTTTTTTTTTTTTTTAAGAGAAATCACACTTCTCAACAGTCTTTAACTTTTCTTTGGTACTTAGTCCTTGGGTATTGAAATCTCCAAGATAAAAAACAAAAAGGCAATTGAAAACACTCATTTTCATTTTTAAAAAGGAAGTGACTCTTATGACTCTGTAACAAAACCTTTTGCTAATGACTACTTTTTTAGGTCATTACATTTATTTCTTTCAAAAATTTGAAGGAGTATCTAATTGAGTTGTCAGGGGCACCTGGGTATAAATGAGCTTTTAAAGTATATCACTGTGATTTTTGTTATAATTCTCCAAATGATTCAAAGGAATGAGTTACACTGTTATAATAAAATCCTTCAACTCCCAATTACTTATTTCTGAGAACAAGATTTCTTGGTGCCTTGATCTATGAAAAATACAGGAATGTCCTGTGCCCTACCACATTCTTGCAATAATCAAGATTCTTCTGCTGGGACATCACCTCAAAGGGAAAACAATATTGGGATGAATTTTCAAAACGCGGTTTCTTAAGTAGTTACATTTAAAATGTATAATATGTTTATGTTTTGCTTCAGTATTTAGCACATAATTTAAAAACTGTGTTCAAGACGGACTGTAGCTCAATGACAGAGCACTTGCCTACCACGTGTGAGGCACTGGGTTTGATCCTCAGCACCACATAAAAATAAATGAATAAATAAAATAAAGGCATGCTGTCCATCTACAACTACAAAAAATAAATAAAAATAAAAACTCAATTCAAAGAGAAAAATAGCCTATACTGAAAATCTATATTACAGAATTTAGTCCATCTAATCTATAAATGACTTTTTTGTAGTCCTTGTAATAATTGAACTCAGGTGCACTCTAGTACTCTACTACTGAACTACATTCTCAGAACTTTTATTATTATTATTATTATTATTATTATTATTATTGTTTTGAAACAGGGTCCTGCTAAATAGTGAAGGCTGGCCTCAAACTTGCAATCTTCCTGTCTGAGCCGCCTGAATCTTTTGGTTTGCAGTGCACTTCACCCTACAAATAAATTACATATGTTTTACTGGTAACCTCTATGCAGAGAAAGTAGAAATGAAATTTAAATCATAAACACAAGGTATACACACACATATATATATATATATTTGTGCATGTAAACATATATATATATATATATCATGTATGTTTAATGTTAAATGAAAATTAGCAATGATACCTAGATTCCTTTGAAAATATTTCAAGGTACTGTAACAAAATTACTTTAAATTTTCATCATTTTAAAGATGTTGAGAATTATATCCATTTGCAACTATTTAAACTCACTATGAAAAACATTAGCTACCACGAGAACATATGTGAGAACTGGGGATGTAGTTTAGTGGTAGAGGACTTGCCTCCCATGCATGAGGCCCTGAGGTCAATCCCCAGCACTGGAAAAAAAAAAAATCATGTGACAGGCTTATACATATTTTAAAGTGTCTTACTAATGGAGGAGACTGGTCCTCATTGCTAATGGAAGACACTCTTCACCCTGTCCTTTTCTGAGCCTACTTCCTCAAGAGAATCTGCATTGTGCATCCTGCCTATGTCCCTATGACATGCCTGTGACACTTATTAAAAGCTAACTGACCCTACTTCCTGAGTTACATAAAACCCAGTGACATCAGGAAAGACAACACTTGCATTTTGTTGTCTCTGTGAGAGTTTTGCTTTGCCACCTTTCTAGATATTTTACTTTTTTCTTGGATGACAACAAATAGCTAGAATTGATAGCTACTCGGAATACCATATGAATTTAGAATGAATGAAGAATGAATTCATAGCAAATGAAATTGTCAAATTCTTTTATATGACTACAAGTCATCACTTATTCTGAGAACGTGCACATAATATATGTGCTTGCCTATATAAAAAGTGAGGATTCTTTCTGTCTATGCAACCTGTTTAGTGGATTGCCTGTAACACATATTAAATTTATTTAAATAATTACTCAATGAAATTATTTTCTTTCTTTTAAGTTTGACGGGGCTTTCTGGATTGGTAGGGGAAATTATTTTGAATTTTTCCTTCAATACATAGAGAATGTGGAGAGACTTTTGAATAGGTATAAAATGGAGTACTGGTGAATTTAGAAGAGACATAGAGAAAAGATTGTCCTATTATAGCTAAAGACTTTGATTTATTTCAACATTTCAAGATAACATCCTGAAAGTGAGAGTTTGGGAAAGGTAATTTTTAAGCTTTCCAATCTCAGTCTCTGAATGTCTAAAACATTGAAATATGTTGTGAAGAATGACAGAGTAGTCTCTACTGCTAAAGCCTAAGGTGAAGAACTGCTCTGATCTCCCCAAATCTAGATATGCCTCCTGAGAAGCAAATTAATATATATTAGATAGAAAATGAGGGAGGATTTTCATCCAAAGTAGGAACTGATGAATTGTAAGAAACTTGGATAATTTCTTAAAGTGACACTCTAAGAGTGAATATGGAATTTGTCTAGAAAATACTATTAATAAATGGCAGACATTGGTATGATTATAACTTCTGTAAGAGTTAAAAAACACATCATTGAGGTGAAAGGCTGCCACTTGATGTCTAAATACTTCATAATAAGATTCACACAAACCCAATAATAGTGAAGGTCAGATTGCTGAATGCCAAAAAATTGTTTGGTGAAAGTACTCCTTTGCTTACACACAGATTAAATCAAGCTATGTAGGGAAGATGCAGATCAGTAACCATGTAAACACTGTCCTAGCCTGCCTCTCAAGGGACATCGGGATGAAAAGCAGTGTTTTAACAATGAGTACACACTAGAGAGCGGATATGGCAATATAATTGATTGAGTCAATAACCACGGCTGTTTTCTCCAGCTGCTGAAAATGAGAGGTGATATTTACCAAAGAATGAGAAGTGGTGTTTTCTCCTCCTTCCAAAAATGGTGGTCAGGGATTTGTGTCTTGGACTTGGGAGCCTGATTTGCATTAGGAAGAGAAAACCAAAAGACCTTTCCAAACACAACAGTGTAGTTTTAGAGCTAGAACTGGGGCGGGAGGGGTAGGCTTAAAGAGCTCAAGGAGCAGAGGGGCTACTTTGAAGGATGGGAAATGGCTGGTCACAGAGGTGTGATTCTGTTTTCACTGCTTACTTGATGAAGGCAGCGAGACCTCTGATAGGGTTGGCTGTGGAAGCTTGCCAGCAGAAAATTAAATGGTAACATCTTGAGCACTACAAAATAGTCTGGTGACTATAGCAATAAGAGACTATATTCCTTGAATTCTGAATTTGCTTTTGAAAGGCCCATGAAGGTGGTGTACTTATGGTGGTAATCCCAGGAAAGATAGCAATAGATTACAAAAAAAAAAAAAAAAAGAAGAAGATTGTTGGTCTATTTTCCTAAAATGCAAATCTTTGGGGTTTTTATAATATTGAAAGAAAAAGGGAGACTTTAAAATATAGATCTAATTCCCTTAAAAACTATTTCAGGTATGGGCAGAGACAAATTCAATTTTATTTATAAGAATAAGTAAATGTACACCTTTTTTTTTTTTTTCCACTTGAGCATTGTGAAGAAAATGCTTAACTCTTAACATTGGCATTTTCAACTTTTTCATACACTGGGGATAATGACAATCTTCCTCAGAGCTGATGGCTATATCTTGTCTTAGTGCATTTCATGTTGCTATATCATAATGCCACAAACCGTACAACTTATAATGAACAGAAATTGGTTTCACAGTAGTGAAGGCTAGAAGGAAGTCAAAGATCAAAGGGCTGCATCTGGAGAGGGCCTTCTAGCTTCACTGTAACAAGTAGAAGGTTTCCCATAGGGTGAGGCAGAGGGAAAGGGAGTGAGTGACATAGAACCCACTGCTATGAAACAGTAATACTCCACTGATGAGGGCAGAGACCTTATGACCTCGCCACCTCTCAAACGTCTAACCTCTTAACACTGGTTCTTTGGAGACTTGAATTTCCAAGGTCAATTCTGGGGTACACATTCAAATCATAGCACATGTGAATTTCAAGAATCTTTCTGAAGCCTGTCGAATGATGGGGACCACCAAATGGAGACACAGGCAAGAGAAACACAAGTGTGATCATTGCAGATAGAGCCTTACAGCTATTGTTTCCTGAGAGGCCCCCACCACCCTCTGAAACACCTCCCTTGCTTTCACAGGAGGCTCTTTTATTTTGAAATGGCTTCTTTCTTGCCCTTTTCCCAGAAACCTTCTAAAAGCTGTCAGGGCTGATATTGCCAACTTTATATTTTCTTAGTAGAAATATATCCATTTATGTGATTTGAAGTGTCTTTTTACACCAACTAAGAAGTATTTTCTGTAGTTCTGTATTTCTAACAATTATCTCAATGAGAATATTTGAATGCAGCCTAGTATTCCTGTGTTTTTTCTTATTTAATATAGTTCTATGAAAGAGAAATGGTCGTTTTTCAGAATGTGAAAAAATTGGATATTGATTTATGCCACTATTGTGTTTACATTAGATTGTGGAGAAAGCAACGTAGCACACTACAGAGAGCGTGGACTTGGAAATAAGCAGTACCAGGATTTGGAACCCGATTATATCACTTCCTTTTAACCATTTTTCCCAGGATTATTTAGATTATTGCGATGTAAATGAAACCTAGATATTTCTAAAGGAGATATTAAATACAAGGAATATGAATATTAGATAAAATTATATGTATATATATATATATATGCATATTCTGGCAATAGGTCATCTGAGGGGTGGAGTTTCAATCCCTAGCACATACATACGAAAGTCTGAAAAAATTGATAACTTTATAATAATAATAAAAAATAAATTCTCCCAAATGATAAGATATATCACTATGGAAAATAGCTTAGAAAATTCCCAAAGTTCTCAGTCTTGTATCTTTCTTTGTCTCTTTTAAATAACTTGAATCTCTTCAGATTTTTTAAACAATATTTCGGTATTCTCTATCACAGAAATTTGTGTGTTGTTAACCTCATGAAATATATTTTTGTGAGAATTCCATGAAAACATAGATTGGATTTCTAATTGTATTTTATGGTGCAGGTCTCCTTTATACTTGGAGTCAGATTTACAAAACTTTGGGGGCTGTTGCGTTTCTTTGTTTGTTGAATTTGTGTAGATTAAACAGGCAGTAAAATGATACAACAGAAAAGCTACTGCTTTATTACACTAAACTTATTTTAGTTGTAACCTTTAAAATGCGAAAACCATTTTATTTCCCCCCTCGTCTTGAATATATCCTTCTTTTTTTTTTTTTTTTGTGTGTGTGTGTGTGTGTGTGTGTGTGCCCGTGCCTTACATATACTGGACAAATGCTCTGACCATGAGCTACACCCTAGCTAGCCCTCTGCCCTGCCATTTTTAATATTCATTCCTTTTGAGTCCATAGCTTACAAGAATAGCTGTTAGTCTAGAACATCGACATCCTTATTGATTCATGTTAGTAATTTATCCTCTTTGGGGGGACAGGCAATTTTCAAATTGTAGGGAGAGTGCATTTGAATTGTGTACTCCTTATTTCTCTTGAACCTGATGACCCTTCTTAGTGTGAAACAGTCAATGTTTTTGCAGATGCTACTTAAGGTTCACTCCAAACTGAGATAGAACTGATGTATTATTCTTAAGATGTGGTCCCAAATGTTGAATTTTGGTCAACATTAAAATTCAAGTTATGAATATTCCAGATTACATAGTTCTAATAGAGTAAGTGACATTTTAGATACATAGATACATAGAGCACAATCTTATAAACACATGCTATCAATTAGTCAATGTTCTTGTCATTACATTATACTAATTATGTTTCAGGAGTCATCATGGTAAACACTGTTATCATTTACATATTCCTTCTTAAAACACACACAACACACATAGGCGCGCGCGCGCACACACACACACACAGACACAGAATAATAGGATTTCTATGGTAAAAAGAACTCCCTGAAAATAAATTTGTGCTCAAATGAGTACAATCAATTTTATTGTATTCTCAACAAGTTTTGTGTTTGATTCGATAATTTTTAACTAGTTGATGAATACTTGCTCTTCTATTAATGAAGAGAATAGCCAGGATAGAGATCTTTTGAAATTTTTGTGTTTCTTAGCAACAACCATAAAATCAGTGTCAACTATGAAAATATTTGTATTGTTTGTAAATGTTGTAAAACTTGGGGCTATTTAATAAGCATCTATATAATTACTAAAATTTGTTTAAATTTAGCAAGTATTCTACTTGGTTAATATTCCTCTTATAGTCTAACCTATTATTTAAAATTAAAATTTAAATAAAAATCTATATAGTTTTATTTCATATATATAGCTGTTTAAAACACGTATAATCACGTAGTTCCCTGGGATTTGAAGCATGCATTTTTAAAATCTTCTGTTTATGCAATTAACCTTATAGATTCCTTTGGTTGTCCATATGGGTTGAATATTATGAATTCTTGTAAAGAAATATTTGTAGAATAAGCAAGACTTCAAGGCCTTTTAAATGAACTTAGAGAAAAGAATGGTAATAAAATGTAGTTATCTCTTTTGAAGTGTGAAATCAATTTTTATTTTGTAAAATTAATTAAATTTAGAATCAATTCTGTGCCACAACCAGGAAATGAACTCTATTTTCCCAAGGGAACATATTCCTTGTTGCATTGCAAATACATCAAATATTCAAACCAGCTTCAATATTATTTATTTGATGTTTTAACATGTCCTCCGAAACTAGTTTCTGGTTAAAGATAAAATGGCATAAGAGAAAAGACAGTGCCTGCCTTATTAAATTGAGATAGTTTAAAATAATGTGATTTTATGTTTAACTTTTAAATTCCCAATTAATTGAAGTTCTGTAGGGTCATATCACATATGGAAGCTTGCTTCTAAATTGAACTAGTAAAAAAACAATCCATTTAATAAAAGGCATGTTTTAGTCAGCTTTTTGACTGCTATGATTAAAAGACACAATCAGAACAATTGCAGAAGAGGAAAAGTTTATTTAAGGGCTCATGCTTCCAGAGGTCTTAGTCCATGGAAGGCTGAGGGAAGCAGCTCACATGATGATCAGAGGCAGAGAGGTCTCCTCTTGCCAGATACAAATATATACCTCAAAACCACGCCCCCAATTCCTACTGCCTCCATTCACAGCCTACCACTTCAATTACCACTCAGTCAATCCCTATCAGAGAATTAATTCACTGATTGGTTAAGATTCATAACTCAATCATTTCTTCTCTGAACCTTCTTGTATTGTCACACACGTGAGCTTTCTGAAGACACCTCACATTCAAATCAAAACAAATCGTTCTTAAAATCTCTGTGAGGTATGCAGTTATAGGAAACTGATACACTGTTCTTAGGAAGTTTTTATTTTATTCCTATACTAGAATTGTTTTTGTTTCAATTTTAGATAATAATTAATTAAGAGTTGTCTTGATTTTAGAATCATAATCCACTAATTGTGCTTTAAGGATAGCATTAACTCAGATGGTAAGAGATATTGAACAAAAGTCAGATTGGATTTTAGACCAACAGAGAGAACCTCAGTTGCCTATTTCATCCAGTTTATTTATTCTTGGGAAAAGACAAAATTATCATGACATTTAAATTATTTATTCCTTCCTCTCCTCCCTTCATCCATTCATTAATTCTCTCTTATTTTCTTATTTTGTTTTGAGTGACTTATATTTCATCTTTGCTAAGTTAAATATACGTATATACTATGAGGCTCCATTACATAATGAATCATATCATTCTATTTACAAAACTCATAATTTTATATATATATGTATATATTTCTTAAAGATATTGAACATATTATCAATCAATACTAGGAGGATATTTAACACAATTTGGTTTAATCTAAGTACAAGTTTTTATAAATATTTAAAACATTTGTATTATTTTATTTGACTCATCTTTATGTATAAAGATAGATAAGATGAAAAAATTACACTTAGTCCAATTGAGCTCACAATTGAAGTTTTATTTCTAAATAAAATGCATTATATAAGTTTTGTTCAAAGAGGTTTCTGTGGAGAAACATTTTACAGTGAATCTGCATAGTGTGTACAGATTGTTTTACACTCTTTGGTACCTGCTATGTGATGCAAAATTCCTTCTTTACTCATCACTGCTATTTCTTTTGGGGAAATAATTCTCATTACTTCTATGATTTTTCTTTGTAACTTGAAAGAACATCATGGTGACGTTTAGAAGAGTCAATAATTGTTTTTGATAATAAAAGGGATTTTACTTTTATTCAGATGTTGAGCAAATAAGTCTAGGAGTGTAGGAGATAAATTCTGAAGATGACCACAGTCAATCCCTTCCCATTATATATTTACTTTTAATTTTATCCATTAAAAAAATTAAGTCTGTTTGACCTCTTAAATCCAGGCTAGACTTGTAACTTGCTTTATTCAACAGAACACTATGATAAGGATGTAGTACACACTTCAGCTCTGTCAATTTAAGACTAAGAGGCTTAGCAGAGTCTACATTATCTCTGGGGAAATCCATTCATTGTGTAGGAAATCTCACATTCCCAACACTGGCATGTTTTAGGAAGCCCTATCAGTATGTAACCAAGGCTTAGAGAATCACTCATTTATTATCTTATAGTTGCATAGTTCAGAAGTCCTGTGGGATGTATCAATCATCACGTTTGCTAGCAAGATTGCTTACTTCTCCGGAGGCTTGGAAGAAGAGCATTCAAGTTGTTGGAAGCATCAATTTCCTCTGCATAATATCTTTACGGTCCTTACGTGTTAAATCCGGCAAACTAGCAGAATTATTTTCATATTTCGGATCTCTAGCATCATCATCTGTCTTTCTTCTCTTACTTCTGCTTCTACTTTCTCTTTTGCTTTTAAGATCAAATGGGATTACAAAAATAGAAGGAAGATCAGTAAAGGAAGGGATCCGAGCGGCGGGGGAAATGAAAGACATGGGAGTACTGGGGAATAAAATCTATGCTATGTTCATGTACAGATATACTGCAATGAATCCTACATGTGTGTATGTGTATGCACACACACATATATGTGTACATGTATTCACATACATATAAAATCATGATACACTAGTTAAAATATCAATAAAAATAATATCAGGGCAAACAGTTTCATCAAGGGAGGAAGGAAGAGAAAATGTAATGGGGAGGGAGATGATCAATTATGCCATGTGCACATGTGAAAATGCATCATGAGTCTTGCTATTAAGCATAATCATAGTACACGATACAGAATTCACAAAGGAACTCATGTGATTTTATTAGGGCTCTTTGAATTGTTCAAAATAATCTTCCTACTGTAATGACATTTGCACAATCCTCTCTGCATGTGGTGCTAGATGCTCCGGGGTGTAACAGTAGTGGGTGAATGTCAAGGGAGCTGTATATCTGTCTGTGGCAGTCACAGAGCCCTGGGCTCTTCTAGCACTGTGGTGATTTCCTGAGGACTACTTTACCCCTGCTGGACTGACCTAGCTCTGTGATTCGGTTTTCCCCGTAAGCCACCCTGTCTGCCACTATCACTACCAACAGTGGGAACACAGTGAGTGGGCTTTCCATGTTTGTTTCTTCCTGTTCTCTTATCCCTGTACTTATTTGAGGCCATCATGATGTCATCATAAAGGCATCATTGCTACCACCCACTGTTGTAGCATATATTGACAACAGTGGGCTTTGCAGGGGAATCCCAGGATCCACTGAAATTATCTCCTGTGTAGTTGAAAAGCAATCAAATATGCACTATCTCAGAGCCTGCATTAGATATTTATCAATAATCCAGATATTATTATGTATTGGAATAAGAATTTAATGCCATTTATTGGGGCAAAATATCAAGTTTTTCCTCTTACAATTTGCAAAATAAGTTTTGGTTAAATTATAATAAAATTGTGGTAAGTATCATGATTTCTAAAACTTTATGTATTAGCTAGATTGTCATCTTTATGTATTAGCTAGATTGTTTCTTAAGTAATATACTTGGTCAAAACTGTGACTTAGCAGATGTAAAGTGGAAGATGACTCACACATCAACACTGACCAAATAAAAAAAAATTATATAGAACAACTCTTAAAAAAACAGTGTTTTGTATGTCATCTTTCATATCAGAATCGTGGACTACCTAGTTGTCAATTCGTTTTACATTATGGCACCGCAAATTTGATAATTTGTTTGCAAGTATGCCTTCATTATTGTGAAAGAGTCTTTAAAATTAGAAATTAAACATTTAACATTTGAACTTGAAACCTCTAATCAGTGTATTCATTTTTCTTAACTAAATACCAGCAACTCACAAGGCATTTAATCATTCAACAAATATTTCAGAAAGCAAACATTGTTCATGGCTCTTCATTAGGCATTAACATTTCCTGGATCAAACCTATGGGCTTCACCTTCAATTAACCTAAACTGTAATGGGCAAACACCCTTACAACGTGTCTGTGAACTATAAAGACATGATTGTTGTTATGGGGCGCAACTTAAGAACAGACTGATCACCACTGAGAAGTTCAAATTTGAGAGTCTTTATTAAGCTGACCAACTGACTGTCTCACACAATGTCCCAAAAAATGATTACTGGGAGTACAGCCCCAATCACAGGGTTGTAGGGGTTCTTATACCAAAAATCACATTAATCATAAGTGTCTGTTGCTGTGATTCAAAATTACACATTAACATCATGAGATCATCGACAGAGGGGGAAGTGGGTCAAAATGACCCTTACCTAGGTACAAATTAAAGAATGGTTACTAACATTCACACCATCACTGTTCACATGGTTCATTGTTTAGGAGCAATAGTAATCAAAAGAGAGCAATTTTCACTACATAGGAGTTGCCATTGTATATTATTAAACATGTCACACCAAGTAATTGGTGACGGACACAGAGGTGGGGTGTTCCCATGGGAGAAACTTATTTCCTACATAACATGGAGTCTCAGAGCAAAATGGAGTCTGTTTAGTCATTTCCCTTAGAGTCTGTCCTATAACATTCTCATGGAGCCAGATCTGTCAGCCCATCACAATTGTCACAGAAATAAACAATTGATTTTTTTTTTTTTTAATGCAAGAAGGCACAGTGATATCCCTAATTGTGGGTTAGATACTGGTTTCTCCTGATTTAAAACTTTTCAATGTCTTCTAAGATCTATTTAAAAAAACTTGTTGATGCATGATACATTTAGCAAACATTGCAAGATTATTATGTCCTGAAAAGCATTCTTAAAAAAGAAATAAGATTAATAAATGATTTTGGATCTCCAGAAGAATATGGTTTGTTGGGCATACAATAGAGAAATAAACAAATATTTGAATAAGAAAATAAGAAAATAAACACACTTTCAAAAATTTAATCATATTTAATATTGTTAATGCATTAAATGCGTATACATGTAGTAATAAAATTACTTATATGTATTTTATGTATATACGTAATAAATTGTTAAGTGTTTCAAAGGTAATAAAATGTTGGTAGGTAAGATTGTTGTTGGGGAAATGAGCCCTCAGTGTGAATAGTCTGGATGAGAAAACTGAGAAGATTTCTCTGAGAAAGTGTCTTTTCAGCTAATGTGTGATCCCAACATTCAAGCTTCTAGAACAGTGTTCCATGCACATAGTTCCATGTAAACAATGCAATTCTTTGGCAGCGAATAAACCTGCAATATGTCAACAGTCTATGAACATCAGGTTTGCCTAGGATGGCAGTGAGTGACCACGAACAGGAAGTCAGAAATTTTGTACATATGTTTATGTAATTTTTCACCTGATATGAAAGTTTCATGCAAGCAAAAATTTAGTTTTCTTCATTTACTGTTTTCTACAGTTACAACATAGTAGAGGCATTTGTATTATAAAAAGTGAATAAACATTTTTATTGGATTCTGAACGGATTTTTATTTGCAGGAATTTGCAAAGTTATTTAAAATATAGAGAATGTTAGTGTCGATTTATGGCTTTGGATAGTTTTGGGCTTCTGTTTCCTAACAGACAAAATTCAATCTCATTAAACTCCTGCTGAAAGGAAAAAAAAAAAAAAAAAAAAAAACTAATAGGAAAAATGATAAAAATCAGCAAGTTACTAAAGTCATGAAGGTATTATATGTACTTATTGCAATAATAAATAACATTGTGGATTAGAAAAAAGGTAACATAATAATGAGATAAATTTTCATGAAAGGTGAAAGCTAATCACCATTTATTCATTGAAATAGCTTCTTAGTTCATATGGTTATATTTAGTAATGGATAATAAGTACATTTTTGAATGATCACACAGCTCTAATAAAAGAAAACTATAAATTACTGAGCCCAAAATATTTCTAAATTTTACAATATTTCAAAAAGTGTTATATATTTATTTTAGAAATGTTTGTTAGATAAACACCAGTAGCACGGGGGGATATGATTTTCTTGCATGACAAACTATTCTAAGATCGCTATTTGGGGAATTAAACACTTTTTTATTGCTATCAAATAAAACTTCTTTAGACAAACAATCATTAAAATTATGTCATGCATTGTGATTTCCATTTTTGAATTTTAAAAATTATACAGATCAGTTATTGAAGTAAATGTTTTAAAAGTACTTTCAAAATTTAGTAATATCTTATATTAGCATTGGAAATTAATTCTTCTGAATGAGTATTTTATTTTAATCCTATCTTTTGATTCTTTCTACTTCTGCTATTATATTTTAATTATAATCTTAACTCTGCCAAAGTAAATGTACAGGAGCACATATTGAGAGGATTTTAGCTTATTTCATTCATCCTTTTTTAAAGCACCAATTGTTTCTTACTTTTGGTTTCAACAATAAAATGAAACCATAATATAACAGAATATCTTTTCTTATTATATTTTGCTTTCAGAATACCTCCTGATTCTATAGTAAATGTCAAATGTTATATTATATTTGTCCAGTTGTTTAGGGTCATTCATACAAAGAATATAAGAAAACTAATGATATTTGCTGACATTCAATAGATATAATCTAATGTATTTTCAGAAATGGCCCAAAGACCAAGATGCTCATATTGGATGTTAGATTTCATAAAATAAAATCTTAGCTATGAGTCTTTCTGAATACTAGTGTTAAGATGTAGGTAATGATGAAGGTACTTGTCAAAAAGATATTTATAAAATGTTCAATTTGTATCAAATTATTTCCTAAAATCATAAAATGATTCAATTTGCTTAACAATTTGCATATAAAAGGTATATATAAACATAATTTTAAAATGAAATTGATGATAAAATAAATGTTGTAACTGAAAAGAATATGAAAATATGATAAATGAGGAACCCAAAATAAATAGTAGCTATTGTTTTCTATACTTTTGAAAGAGCAATAAGGAAAAAAAAAAAAAAAAAAGATGTCTCTTATACACACGGAAGTCCCAAACAGAATAGCTTTATTTGAATTTTATGAAAATTTGAGGCACTTGCATTCAACCAATAATAAAACCTTCGTTGCTATTGGTATTTTCAAACTGTATTCAGCATCTAAATACCTTTAAGCTTTAATGTTTCTTTTATATTAAGATAGTTTGCAAAACTTAAGATTTTAAAGTAAAATTTAAGCCTTTGATCATCATTTATAGTTATTTTTATTAAGTTGACATAATACTAGCACACATTGTATTTGTTAAAAACAGGTTACTCATTGCTTTAAAATATTTTGTCCTATAGATCTCAGAGCACTGCTTTGAAGTAGGAAGGGTCAACATGAATCAAATAACTTTAGGATGAAAATCTAGAAAGAGAAGTCAAATACTAGTCAAAAATACTTTCTGTATTCTTCAGTGTTCCATTCTTGATTAGATATAGAGAGCAAGTCACATGGACACCACTTCTGGATTCCCAGAAATGCATGTATATCTGAACATCTGCAGAAACGTTTAGAGGACCAGATTCTCATCTCAGAGTAGCAGAATTTGATAGAATGGTAGAAACTCTGGAAATATAACAAATGTCATAGAAAGAAATCATTTCTTATAGGACAAATAATGATTCAAATTGTGCAATTTTCTGAGCAAAGGACTGATTTTGCTACATATTTTTCATCTGAGGCTTTGTTAAATCAAGGGACTCTTCTCTATGCCATCCTCCCCATGTTCCAGAAGTTAATCTTACCCTCATTCACAAATTCAATACTTAATCTGCTGAAACAGGAAGACTAATACTAATGACTATGAAGGGTTGATTTCCCTTTTAACCAGGAGAATATTTATACTGGAGTAGTACCTCAAATCCGGACTCTTGATGAATTTGGGTATGAGCACGAAATGTCATCCATTGTCCCAAAATCACCTGACTTATGTAGAATGTATGTGCTTAAGGATATGTGATTTAAATGTGGAGAGGAAAAGACTATTACTATCAAGAATTCATATGAAGACAGTAGACTTTGAATTTCATTTCCAACTCTGCCATAATCTTGGTTTTTCAACTCTGGGAAAATATCTAACTGCTCCAAACCAGTACTTTCATCTTTATCTTTAAATTTATTAAATTCTTTCTAAAGAGCTATTTAATCTTTTAGAAGTGTTTGTATGTAAAATTTAACAATTGGATTATAAAGGGAAATTCATTTACCCCAAATAAAGAAAAATCTATGTGATTTTTTAACTGCTTTGAGTAAAGTGTAACATCTGAACTATCTGGTTAGAGTGTTCGGGTTTGACAGTGTGTTACTGTGGATCAGTTTACTCTCTGCTTTTCTTATCCTTTACTTGCAGTGACTGTCATGTTCTTTCAGAGTTAGTATCAAGGAAGTGTTAGTAGCAAAAAAAAAAAAAAAAAAAAGTATTAACTTCAAGTCTTCAGTTGCAGTCCTTGGGAGTATACAGGTAAAGGGGTTAGTAAGAGTCAAGTTTTTCAGGTCTTTTGCATAGGTTCTTGCCTTATAATCATCAATAACATAATAAAAGTTTTTCTTCTCCTTCGGCATTCATTTTTAATGGTTCCCCCAAAGTCAAACAACGGCAAGACAATTCCCCTCAAACATGAAAACAGCTTCCAAAAATCTAGGTTAGATCCAGCAGGGAGAATGTGTTTTTCAAACAGTGGGTATAACAATTTAGTAAGAAACTCATGCCAGCTAATTCAACCTTTCATCTGAAGATTGACTACTATACGGGCTTTTTTCCAGCACCTGTGGCAGATGGTCAGTGGAGGAGAAACCTGTCCCCAGTCAGCATCTCTTCATTTTTTAAATCCCCATGTACAAGGCACAGATGGCAGTGGGAGTGACGCTCAGAGCAGCAAGGGCTCTGAAATCAGACCTCAGTTGACCAGAGACCTGCTATTAAAAATACGCCTGCCTTATTTGTAAAAGAGCCCAAAATCCGAGCCCCTACCATGGGATAGTCAAAACACCGAGTAAGAGAAGAGCATAAAGTCTAAAAGTGTACACTGAAGGGTTAAAAGGAGTTATAGGCACAATTATCTCATTAATACACAATACCAATATATTGTAATAGTTTCATATTTAAATCTCTTTTCAAACATATAGAAAATGCACCACACATAAGAGAAAAAAACATGCTAATTCTTTAGTATCTTCCTCCCTTTCTTTGTATCTGGTTCAAGAATTTTTGCAGGTGAAAGGGAAATCAAAGATTTCCCACACAACCACCTCCAAACTCCTTTATTATGAATTGGAGACCACACAGAATGGAATAAGTTTGCAAGCATGTTTATTCAGTTTGCCAACAATTGTCAGAACTGGCCGCTGACATTTAAAATCTAGGAAACGTCCACCTGAAAATGCATTTCTGGTAAACTAAATCCCATTTGGCATTGATCTGCTTGCTGGCTTGCCGAGACCTCAGTGGAGGTGCATTCCTTCTGCAGTTTGCCACGATAACAGACCCTTTCCTCCTGTCCTACACCTGGACCGCATCACTCACGAATGTCACCTGCCAGGACTCTAGGTGAGCTTGTCTCAAACCTTCACATGCATCAGATCACCTGGAGTGGGTTTTGAACCAGATTGCTCTGCCAGATCCTGTTTTGCATGTGCACATTGCATCTGGGGTCTCAGATACTAGAATTTCTAGAAAGGTCTTAGCTTGTGCTGATGATGCTGGTCTCCAGTCCCCACTTTGAAAACTAATCCTCTAGAACAGAGAAGCAACAAAACCCATATCTATAGCATATTTTTGACCCCATGTCATGGTTTGTGGGGCATATGAGAAGAAACAGTCCCTGAAGCAATTGACATCTATTAGTAAATTCTTTAGTGTGCCAGGGCTTGTTGAAACAAAATTCCAGAGACAAGGCGGGTCAGTCAACATGAAATTAATTCTTTTTGCAGTTTCAAAGGTTGCATATTGAGGATCAAGGGGCAGAAGGTGTAGGGCCTCTCCTGAGACCTCTCTCTTTGAGCTTGTAGATAGCCCCTTCTCCTTGCTGCTTTCTCCACAGTCATCCCATGCACCTGCTTCCTCTGTGCCTCTTCTCCTTATAGGACACCAGTCATATTGGGGTTATGGCCCACTCAGATCACCTCAGGTTACCTTTATCACTTCATTAAAAAGCTAATCTCTACCGGTTGTCTGCAGTCTGAGGTTCTAGGGTGAGATTTTGTCATATGAATTTTCGAGATATATACATAAGCCCGTAAGAATGAGGTCAAACAAATCACAGGGAGTGGAAGCTTAAAATAAAATGGTAACAACTGATTTTATATACAAATTTTAGTCTTGGTTAGCCGTGCCCTTCGAGGAACTGGAAATCTTATGTGCACATTTATCCAATGTTCAGTGAAGGAAGGGAAGAGGTGTGGGGGTAGGAAGGATAACAGAGTGAAACAAAACATTATTACTTCATGTACATATATGACTGCATGACCAGTGTGGTCCTACAATATGTACAATCAGAAAAAATGAGAGATTACACTCCCTTTACAAATGATCTTTCAAATGTAAAAAATGCATTCTCCTATCATGTACAACACATTAGAACAAATTAAAAAATTTTTTAAAATAAACAATCACAAGCAAGAGTTAGCATTGCTGAATGCTGTGGTTAGTTCTCCTCTCAGGCAATCCTTTCTCTCTTTCATAAAAGTCTGGAACTTCTCATTACCACATGGTGTATTAGTGGGTTTTAAAGGGATATTTATTCCAAATTTTATTAAGATAGATAAATAATAAGTAAAAATTTGTATAAACTCCACCTTCTGTGTGTTCTCTACGTTTAATTTTGTGTGAATATTTTTAGAAACTTTGAGAACTTCCTCATGCATCTTTATCTTTACCCTACACTTTTCTCTTCTCCCCTGCCTTCCTTCTCTCTTTCCCTCTCTCTTTCTACTAATATATTTCCTAAATTAGATGATGGTATTTTGTTATTTATTTTTTCCTAATCCCAAATAAGTATAGCATAGTTATTTATGCAATATAGCAAATGGAGTAAGATTGTGCACTCTAGGGCCGCAGAACTTTTAACAGAATTCTTGCAACCTCTGTTAAAATTTGTGTGATCTTGGGGATAAAATGGTCCCACCTAATATAGATGTTGTCAAAGTCAAACATGTTGTTGGAAGTAAAGTCCTTAGAACCATGCCTGTTATATAGTCAGCACAATAAATATATAAGTATTAATGTAATTATTTTATTAATACACATTACAGTACATTTAGTAGCTGATTATTGTTTTGTAATATCAATGTGCAATAATTTAATTGTATATTGATGAATACTTTTATTTCTTATTAAAAGTGAAAGTCAACATGATTGGTCCTTTATGACTTATAAAGATGTTTGGACAATTATTCTATGATTTTCTTTGATAAGTCTTAGAGGAAGTAGATGTATCTTTTTGGTACTACTTGGGATTGAACCCAGGGCCTCCCACAATCTACGTAAGTCTTCTACCTCTGAGTTATGCCTGACTGGCTTTTTTTTTTTTTTTTTTTTTTTCCTGTCTCTCTCTCTCTCTCTCTCTCTTTTTTTTTTTTTTTTTTTTTTTTTTTTTGGTACTGGGAATTGAATTCAGAGGCACTTGACCACTGAGCCACCATACCCAGCACTATTTTGTATTTTATTTAGAGACAGAGTCTCCCTGATTTGCTTAGTGCTTTGTTTTGCTGAGGCTGGCCTTGAACACATGATCCTCTTGCCTCAGCCTCTTAAGCCACTGGGATTACAGATGTGTACCACTGCACCAGCCTACCACCAGCACTTTTAAAAAAATTTATTCTGGTATGGGTTGTTGTTACATTATCCAGGGTGAGAATTGAATTTTGCAGTCCTCCTCACCTTAGCCCTCATGATCAGCAAGGATTATAGGAAGGCACAAAAAACGAGTTGTGTACTGCAATTGCACTCACTACACTGTATAAAAACAGATTGCAATCTCAACTAACTAACTAACTAAACAAATAAAGCGATCTGTATATTTAGAAGTGTGTTAATCATCTTTTTGTCAATGCCACCGAAATACATGATAAGAACAATGAAAAGGAGGAGGGAAAGTTTATTCTGGTTCACACTTCACAGATGTAGTCCATGAATGGCCAAATCCATTGCTCTGGACCCAAAGTAAGGCAAAGCATCTTGGTGGAAAGGCATGATGGAGGAATGTTGCTGGACTCATGGCAGCTAGGAGGCAAAAAGAAAGACCTGAAAGAGGACACAGGAAGAACAACCATTACAGGGCACCTGCCAGTCACCCACCTGTTCCATCCA
Organism: Sciurus vulgaris; assembly: GCF_902686455.1. Lineage (NCBI taxonomy): Eukaryota > Metazoa > Chordata > Mammalia > Rodentia > Sciuridae > Sciurus > Sciurus vulgaris. Next base: position 154,198,505 of record NC_136466.1, read on the forward strand.
TGCCCCACCTGCTACAAACCAGGATGGACTAAATTATGTTATAGTTCTAACAATCCACTCATTTCACCTCTGAATATTATATCATTAACATAAGAACTTTTGGGGGGCATCATATATTCAAACCAAGAAGGCATAGTTGAGTATTTTTTAATTAAAGGAATTATTGAATTTGTTATTATTTTTTAAATTTTTGTATTTGTTCTAATTATTTGTACATGCCAGCAGAATGCATTTATGCTTTGATAGATCATACATAAATGGGCTATAATTTCTCATTTTTTTCTGATTGTACATGTTGTACGATCATATCCATCATGAAGTCATACATGTATGTGAGGTATTAACGTTTGTTTCATTCTACTAAACTTTCTATCCCCATGTCCCTTCCCCTGCCTTCACTTCTCTCTAACTAAAATAAAGTACCTCTATTCTTCCCTATCTACCCCCACTTTTTGTGAATTAGCATCCACATATTAGAGAAAACTTTCAGCCTTTGGTTTTTTGGGTTTGGCTTATTTCATTTAGCATGATATTCTCCAACTCCATTCATTTACCAGCGAATGCCATAATATCATTTTTTCTTTAAAGCTGAGTAATATTTCATTATATATATACATATACATATCACATTTTGTTTATCCATTCATAGGTTGAAGGGCACCTAGGTTGGTTCCATAGTTTAGCTTAGTTTAGCTATTATGAGGTAAGCTGTTATAAACATTGCTGTGACTGCATCACCACAATATGCTAATTGTAAGTCCTTTGGGTATAGGCCAAGGAGTGGGATAACTGGGTAAAATGGTGGTTCCATTTCAAGTTTTCTGATGAATCTCCATACTGCTTTCCATAATGGTTGCTGCATTTTGTATTCCCACCAGCAATGTGCGAGTATATCTTTATCCCCACATCTTCACTAACATTTATTGTTGCTTGTATTCTTTATAATTGCCATTCTGATTGGAATGAGATGAAATCTGAGTTTTAATTACATTTCTCTAATTGCTAGATATGTTGAACATTTCCTCATGTACTTGTTGATTGATTGTATGTCTTCTTCTGTGAAATGTCTGTTCAGTTCCTTAGTCTATTTATTGATGGTGTTATTTATTTATTTATTTTTTTGATGTAAAGTTTTTAAGTTCTTAATATATCCTAGAGAGTAGTGCTTTATCTGAGGTGTGTGTGGTAAAGAATTTCTCCCATTTCGCATACTCTCTCTTCACATTACTGATTGTTTCTTTGGCTGAGAAGAAGCTTTTTAGTTTGAATTCATCCCATTTGTTGATTATTGATTTAACTTCTTGTACTTCAGGGGTCTTGTTAAGGAAGTCAGATCCTAGACTGACATGAAATAGTTGAATATTTTAAAGGGCATTTTGTTTTAGTTTTTCATTTAGTTTCACCGTATATGATAAATATAAGAACTAATTCCAAAGATCATTTAAGAAATACTGTTAGCTCCCACAGAGAAACATGCATATACATTTTTACAAAGGCATTTTATAGAGTAACTACTATAGCAGATAGTCCATAGGATAATAGTTTTAGGTATCTTAAAAGGGAAATGTGAGGGCTGGGGTCATAGCTCAGTGATAGAGCACTTGCCTAGCATGTGTGAGGCACTGGGCTTGATTTTTAGCACAGCATATAAATAAATAAATGAAATAAATATCCATCAACACTTAAAAATATACTTAAAAAAGGAAACTTGATGTGGTCTGGATTTAAAAAGACAGAACAAAAATAGTGAAGAGTACAAACACACACACCACACACACACACACACACACACACACATATAATTGTTAAAATAAAGAGGCATTTAACTATATTACTATATTTAAATATCCATTTCACTTATAAGAAAACACATTGACTAATAATGTTACTGTAGCTTATTAAGATCTACACATTTATAAATGAATGATGATCCCAAAACATAAGCAAGTAACAATTCATAAGAAAAACATCTGTAATTTTAAAAATATGAGAAAAAGTTCTATGTATTTAGGAGGAAAAAGAGGTATAACTCATCTATAGAACTAGGAAGTACATTAAATTTATTACAATAAGTGCTGGTGAGTAGAGTAGTACCACACTTTGTATAAAGCATGAATTATCAGAAACAATTAAACAAAAACAATTTGGAAAACTATGCCCAAACAGTTAAACAGTATGTGTACAATCCATTTTGTAAAAATGTATTTTAAAAAATATTCTGATATCTCAAGATATATATATGTATATATATATGGATATATTACATATATAAAATTATATGGGAGAAGGATATTATATTTTAAAATCAACCTCTGATAAAATGGTTTCAAAATTATAAAAATTCATGCAAAGTAATTGTATTGAAATAATAAAGGGTACCTGGAAGATGTAAATGTAAACTTAAAATTTTTTAGGTTATAGTAAAAAGAAAATATATGTTTAAGTAAAAATTTGAATAAAACACAAAAGTGTTAGCAATGGCTGAATTCCATTAAAGGCTCTTCATAATACTCTCTGCCTTTTTGAAGTTCCAATTATTGCAGAACAATAAACATCAAAGTTTATAGGTAACAGAAGACTTTCCTTTACCATTACACAGTAAGCAGTGTTCTATATTAGTAAGCCCCTAGCAGTTTTTCTGTTTGCTTGTTTTCTCTCTTTGTGAAATAGTAACAATTGATAAAGAATTGTTGGATCAGACAAAGGGCAGTGAAGGGAAGCAAGCTGGGCTGGGAATAGGAAAAACAATGGAATGAATCAGGCGTAAGTTTCCTATGTTCATATATGAAAACATGACCTGTGAAACTCATCACGTATAACAACAAAAATGGGGTCCTTATTAACATAATCTACACTCCACGTAGGTATAATATATTAAAATACACTCTGCTGTCACATATATCTAAAAAGAGCAAATAAAAAGAGGAAGAAAAGAATTGCTAGGCTTATGCTGCACTGAGATGATATAAAGTATCATTCATTTGTATTATCTTTTTTTTTTTTTTGTTTAACTTTCTATGTATACTTAACATTAAGCTTTTAAAACTGAGATAAAAGGAGGTTAAGATTTTTTTCCACATCCATCCATGGGGTTAAATATGGTAGGGTTTGTAGGGTAGGTAAAATAGAATAGATACAGTGATAAAAACACACACATATAAGATACACACACACACACACACACACACACACACACACATAAGAGATATATATATATATATATATATTTTTTTTTTTTTTTTACTTTGGATATATATATCCAAAGTAAAACAGTTCTGCAAATATATGGCAAGTGTTAGAATTGCGCTTTTCTATATATTTTATTTCTAGCAAATCTGCGAGGTAGTTATTATCTTGCCACATGGGAAGGAACTGAATTTCCACAGGTTAAATGGCTTTCTTAATTTATAGAGCTATTAAGCTTTAGGCCTGGAATCCAAATATCTTTCTGACATGCAAACTATAATATGAGTATTGAAGATTATGTTCTGAAGCAACTGAGTTGGTAACTAAAGGAGCAGCATGTAGCTATAAATATGTTAAATTCTTAAATGATGGCACTGGCGATGGGGAAGAACAGAAATGTAAATTGTATGAGACACACTGAAGTGATATTCAACCACAAGCCAAATTATTTTTTCCCAGAAATCTCAATTTCAGCAAATGGAACTGTCATCTTATATTTATTCAATCCAAATAGAATATTAAACAAACACATAAACCAAAAAAATTCTAAAAGTCTGTCCTCATTCTTTTTATTTTCTAACTCATAAATTCTAACAGAAAATCTTAATATTCTATTTCCAAACTACAGACTAATCTTATTATATGAGTCACGAATGTCCTTGACAAAGAGTTGAATAGCTAAATTTTGGAGAGAGGGAATTTATATTCCCTTACATTAGGCTAAATAAAGGATATAATCATGCAGTAAATGTATCCAAAGATCCCAATCACTTTTGCCTAAAATACACTAAGTCACCTGAAAATATCCCTATGCCCATTACTTGATAATATATATTTAATGGCTTCCTTTATTTTTGCAGGAGAAATCATCATGTGCATTGTAGACCTTGATGTGTGCACCCTAAGCTTAGACTTTGAAACTTAACCTCTGTCAGTATATTTCAACATGGTTGACAGGTTTCTAATGTTGGAGCCTTCCTGTGACTCTTGCTTGCTTGCTGAATTCACTGACTTTTACACATTTTTAGAAGATACTTTTACATTTTATGACTGTAGGGAAGGTCATGGCTGTAAGAACAAGGCATTGAATGATCACAAATCTGAGACTGATTCCAAGTGTAGCATGGTGGCACTCTGTGTTCAGACTCTGCCTGGACATGTGCATAACCAGATGTTCTCATTTGCTTCTTAGTCAGCTTGGTCTTTAGAGCGAATTACCATGGAGTGAATGACTTATCAAAAATGTATTAAGTACAAGATCACCATGCCAAGATAGGCTGGTTCTGATGACAGCCTTCTTCATGCTTTGAAGATGAGTGCTTACATCCAGTGTCCCCATAGGGCCACATGATTCATGGAGACAGAGAGAGCCCACCTCTTTTCCTCTTCTTTTAAGGGCAGCAATATTATTGGTTTAGGGTTGCATTTTGATCACTTTTATTACTCTTAATTACCTTACTCCACAAACAGTGCCACTGAGTTTTGGAGTTTCAATGTAGGAATTTGGAAAAAAATCTAGATATTCAGTTCATAACAACCTTCAAATGCAAATTCGTAATAGCATGTTTTCAACGTGGATTGGACTTTTTGAATTGCCATTATTTTGAATTTTTATTTGTAAAAATTCAGAAGGTCAGAGATCAGATCACCTGGGATGCCAATATATCTAGAATTTTTCCATGTTTCCCATCTTCACACTGATATCTGTAGATCTTAAAAATTTCCATTGACTTCTCATTGAATACAAAATGATAGTGTAAGTCTTGAATACTCAACATGATCTAATTTCTCCTGTTTACTTCTCTACCCCACTATGATCGCCCATACTCAACTTCCATCCTATTTACACATTTAGCTACTAGAAGATTCTGTCTTTGACGATGCCTGTTATTTCTGACTTCCTTAATCACACACTGAACATCTCTTCATTCAGTTCTTAGAATGCCTCTCTCTTATGACGTTTTCACTAGGTTATGTACCTTTTTTCTCCCAAATTAAAATGAGTGGATCTATAACACCTGGTTATTAATTTTTACTCTAGAAAGTCTAGGATATACTAGATATTCAACAAATAGTTGAATGAATATAAAATAAAGTATTTAGCAAGTAGATTCTATATTACTGATAATTCATTTGATGCAGTGAATAAGTAAGTAGCTTAACAAATATTAGCATCTAAATGAATGTAGTCCTAATAGAGATTGATGAGGAAACTTGAGAGATTAAAATATAATATTTTTTACTGGAAATTTTGAAGAGATAGGTTTAGATGGGTGAAGGGTGGTAGAAGTGTTTTAAAACATGTGCAAGACAGAATTTATCTTAATCAAGATTTTTTTGGTAACATTCTCTACTAATTATGTACACTTATTATTATGTCCCAGGTATAGAATAAGCCATCTGATAATTAATTATACTGTCTCAGAATGATATTGCTTTTAATTGGTTTTAATTATACTCTCTCATAATGATTATTGGTTCTTGCAAAGATAAGGAAACTGGAGTTCATAGGAATAAAATCACTGCACCAGTTCAAGATCTGGAATAGGTAGTAGAACTTCTTGAGTGCACATTCTTCTGAAAAAATAGAGTCTTCAACTCTATGCTGCTCTGGCATGAGAAAAGGCATAGAGTGAGATAATAAGGTTAATGTGGGAGCATTACTTTCAAATATTAAAATAATAGCAAGAGCACTTTAGAATTTTGAAAGTTCTGCTGTATTATCTCCTGCGATCCTCATAACAGTTCTGTTAGAAAAATAGGAATCATGGTTATGGTAAATATCTAATCCAGAGTCCAACTGTTTTACTCCAGTAAACTCTAACCATTACCACTGCTGATTGCAAAAGGTACATATTTTAAATGAACTCAGTCTCTTTTGGGATTTAGAGGTCTGCCATTCTCTGTTTATTTGAAATGTACAATTATAAATATGGAAGTATTTCTTTTGACAGAAAGAGTGATAATAGAGAGTACATGTCAGAACCACGTTGGCAACAGGAGTATATTTATATCTATCTACTCTAAGATAAATAATCCCACAAGAATTTTTGAAAGCTGGGCATAGTGGCACATGCCTGTAATCCCAGGGACTCAGTAGGCTGAGGCAAAAGAATCACAGGTTCCAAATCAGCCTCAACCACTTAAAAAGGCTATAAGCAGCCTATGAGACCTTGTCTCAAAGTAAAAAAATACAAAGATCTGGGGAAGTAGCTCAGTGGTCACATGACTCTGGGTTCAATCTCTGGTACCAACTAAAATTTGTTATGAGATATGAAAATCTCAGAATTTTAAAAAATGAACTATTCACTAAATCTAATCTTTATAAGTAATGATGTAGTTTGCAATAGACTTTTATTCTTGATCTATGCTCACATTTTTAGTTTCCATATCCTACTTAATATATGGGATTCTATTTAAAATAAAAGATGTCATAAGATTTTAAGATTAACCAAAGGAAAAAATACACACACACACACACACACACACACGCATGCACACATGCACATGCACGTGCGCGAACACATGCACATGTAATCTTTCTCAATTGTAAGTTTTGTACCGTTCTGATATCTAATTTTATCATTCATTTGCCCATTGACATGTAATTGAAAATGGAATGCTAACAGAAAATAGAACAGGTATTGAAATTTTTATTATTGGATGTGTGAGATGAATAAGATTAAACTTTTGCATGAATTAAAAAAATGATTGTTGAACTCAATTTAGGTTAAAAATGTGAATATACTGGGAATATAAGGTCAAGTAAAATGCAATCCGTATCCTCAAGGACCTTGTCATTTCACTGAAACAAAATTCCATTGACACGTACCAGGTCTCAGTAAAGGAGTCTATTCAGGGTATGGTTGGTGTAAAATGTAGGACAGAATTGCAGTGGAGAAAGATATTCAAGATAGAAAAACTGACTATAAAAATGTAAAGACCTATGAGTATAAACCGAGGAGTGGGATAACTGGGTCAAAAGGTGGGTCCATTCCAAGTTTCCTGAGAAATATCAAAACTACTTTCCACAGTGGCTGCACCAATTTGCAACTCCACCAGCAACGTACAAGTGTGACTTTTCCCCCACATCCACACCAACATCTATCATTGCTTGTGTTCTTGATAATAACCATTCTAATTAGAGTAAGATGGAATCTTGGAGTTGTTTTAACTTGCATTTCTCTAATTACTAGAGATGTTGAAATCTTTTTCATATATTTTTAATTGCCTGTATATCTTCTTCTGTAAGGTGTCTGTACAGTTTCTCGGCCCATTTATTGATTGGGTTCTTTGTATTTTGGGTGTAAATTTTAAAATTAGAATACTACTGTAACTCAGCCACATCAATGTTTATAGCAGCTTAACTCACAATAGCTAATCTCTGGAACCAACCCCAAGATGCTCTTCAACAGATGAATGGATAAAGAAAATGTTGTATAAATACACAATGGAATATCATTCAGCTTTAAAGAAAAAATTAAATTCTGGCATTTGCAGGTAAATGGATGAAATTGGAGAGTATCATGCTAAGTGAAAATAAACCAATCCCAAAAAATCCAAGGACGAATATTTTCCTTAATAAGTGGATGATGATACACAATGGGGTGGGGAGGTGAGGGGTGAGAGAAAAATGGAGGAAACTTTAGATTACCTAGAGGGAAACAAGAGGGAGGAGGGGTTGGGGGTATGGGAGATGGTGGAATGAGACAGAAATTTTTACCCTATGTACATGTACGATTGCCCAAATGGTATGAATCTACATTGTGCACAACCATAGAAATGAAAAGATGTACCCCATTTGTGAAACAATGCATCAAAATGCAGCCTGAAATAATAAAAAATGAAGAAAAGTAAAGAGGTATTAATATAATGGCCTACGTCTTAGAACTATGTATCAATGTTTTGTTTTTATTGTGTATAGAATTGATTACAATGGGGGTCTATATATGATAAACGTAGAAAAAAAGGAGTTGAGGTGGCAGAGGAGCAGGAAATCTTCAGAGAACTTTCTGCAGACAATAGAGGCAGAACTTGGTCACACCTGCAGAAGTTGAAGCAGAGACAGAGACAAAAACAAATCTCAACAGTCAAGCAAGATAGGTGGTGTGAAATCAGTTTTCAAATAGCACTAGGGTGGAGAATTCGATTTGGGGGAGAAACTTTCTTGCCTTGAAAAATGCAATCACTTTGCTACAGGGATAGGGCCCTTCTATGAAACTGAAGCAGCATGGAGACCCTTTCACCTTCAATCCTGATTCTTGTGGTGATCAAGTCAGAAAGATTCAGGCAAATCACTTGGAGTTACAAATAATGTCTATTAGGTGGGATGAGAAATGGGGAAAGGGGATACTCTCAAGGGAGAGAGTGGGCCCTATCAGAGCAAAGAGGGACAGCATGCCTCTGTTGCACTCATTTTACGGGGGAATGCCAGAGAGGTTTCTAGTGAGTCCCAGCCAGGTCCACCTCTTGACTTTTGAGTGACAGTGTGATAACATTAGATTTTTCAAGTCCCCACTGTCATGATCACTCCAGGTCAGGTGATCCATGCTGAGAAGTTCAACTTGGAACTTTTTTTATAGATTTTATGTTTAGGTGTGTTATCCTTATCTCCCTGAGTTCCAGAACCTGTCCTATGTTGAGGTTACAAAAGTCCTCCCCTTCTCAGTAAATGTTACTCTTATTGACATTATTTCAGGCCTGCATTTTTCCTGCAGATAACAGGAGGGTTTGCTGAGGAATGTGAATAATCATATTCACTTAAACCAGGCAGGGCTACAGATAAGTTGCTTCTTAGGAAAGAAAACATGTGGGAGTCAGCACAGTGGGCTCATTTTATAGAATTATTCCCTTAACCTTATGCCCCATCCCCGATTTTTGTCTGTCTGTCCCTTATAAGAAGGAAGTTCAGAGTGAAATGCTACAATTCATGGAAAGAATCATGTTTCCATTAATCACTAGCTCCATCCATTGTTGACCCTGAAGAGTTACTAATAAAATACTCCTTTGCTTCACACTCCACCAGTTCAAAACTAATAGGCGAAAGAAGAAGTTATTTCAAACTCTGTTTCAATCGGCACAACAGGAGGGGGGGGGGAGTCTAAAATCACTTTACAACTTCCAACCCTAATATTAGTCAGAATCATCTCCGAGACCCAAGATGAGGAGGCATATACTATTTATTTGGAATATTTTTCTCAAGAGGAAATAAAAATGGATTTTAATCGACTTCATATAGTTGTTTCCCTGTCTAAATATATGAGTTAGATAAATCATAGACCCTTCCCACAAGGCTAGGGGCATAATCAGAGAAAATTCCAGGAAGATAGAGAGCATTGTCTAAATTTCCTATGCAATCACTTTAGTTTTTGATATCTCTTTCATCCGAAAGGAACCGAATATTCAACCATATGTTAATCCTTCAGATTTTTTATTATCTCACTGAATTAAGGTTATGAAGGGAGGTAAGGTTTCCTTGACTCAGAGTCTCAATTCAAGAATTAAAGTGCAATTTCTTTGATTCTCCTTGGAGTAATGCAGAATTGTTCCAGAGTGTTGTCATCACTCCAAGTTTTCATATTTGAAAATCCATAAATCCAAAGAATTGGCATGGTTCTTCTTTATGCGTACTGTATTTAAAATATGTTATATAAATCTTTCCCAGAAACCCATATGTGAGATGTGTTGTAATGTCTCATGTTCATTCTACTAATTTTAAGTAGTAACAGAGCCTGGGGTTACTACAGTTGAATGAGATCCAACAGATTATCTGCTAGAGCTTCAGGAGGAAACCATAATTACTGAGCTCAGTGGTGCTCTTGGTACATTTGTAGAGAGTAAATGAAAGCTTTAAACAATTCTTTTGGAAAAGAAGCTAAGGGTTGAAATAATGTTTATCAATACATTTTTCCTCTCTACCTCATTTAACTTCTTGATATGGAGATTCAAGTTTTCCTCTTAACTAAATGTAATACATTGATTTATGAACAGAGTCAAATGCTAAATTCTTTGAATACTTGTCATGAAAATGCAAAGCATAATGCAGTTCCACTTAGTTTATGATGAATTATTCCAAAGTAAATGCAAAAACTGAAATATTATCAAAATCAATTTAACCAACTAAACAAATAGAATCTCTTGCCAAGTAATATTGCCTATAACATAATTGAATTATTTGATATTTTTTCCTTTTATAAGTGAAGTAATTTATTTTTCCTCAGGCAGTCACTTGAAACAAACATCAAATTAAAAATACTTCATTGTAATAAATCAAAATAAAGATGTTATCTGAAATTCTGTAAATTCTACATAAGTATTAGAAGAACCCCATGCTCATTAAAGTAAAATGAAACACACTTATGTTATTAACACTGTAATATATTATGACTGATCATAACTCAACAAAGGTACCTATCTCCCACCTTCAAGTATAAATATAAAAAAAATACTATTTGATTTAAACACTGAACAAAGCTTCTGCACAGTGTGGTTAATTTAATTGGTATGTTTTAAACAGGATGTTGCAAATGTTCAGAATACCATGTGGTTAGGTCATTATCACAGGTCTGTGATTCTTTATTATCTATATGAAGGCCAAATGAATCAGTAGTCAAATGGGGGCAATTATCACATTTACAGAAGAACATGACTGGATGGAGTTTTCGGCAAGCCTCATTTGCCCTTACAAAGTCAGCAGTAGAGCATTTCAATACAAATGAGAATTGAATCCTGCAGTATGAGCCAAATGCCGTCAGTCTGGGGGATGGAGACAATATGGTACAGAGTCACATATTTTCAAGGTTATTTTGGCAATTTTCTGGATATAGAAAATATGGAACTTGTAATCAGAATAAAAATAATTTTATTCTTAACAGCTCACATTTTGGAACAGAAACTCTTGGTGCTGTAGAGTTCACAACTATCCATCATTTTGTTAATTCACAGAAGGAAGAAGTCTTACAAGGGCTGCCAAGTGTAAACTGTCTTCTGTGTTACCTAGCTACAAAAATATATAAATACAGAGAAGATTTTTCCTTCTGGAGCCGCTGTAAATATATAGATCACATGTCCCAAATGTCCAGCTGAATAAACTCTCTGTGACAATTGGCATATGTGAATGCAGTAAGAAATCAAAGAGAAATACAGGCATTTTCTTCTAATAACTATGCATTGCTATTAATCAAGTGTAAAGACTTCTAGTAGCACTGTCTTGTAGCAGTTATAGAAATTAGAGATATAATTGATTCCTTGATGCCTTAGATGTCCAAAACCTTCTCATGAGTCAGTATATTTAATGTCTAAACATTGGCAGTGATAATCTTTTCTGTGATATGTCCTACCAATGCTTTGAATTGAAAAGCAAATAAAAGACCTAGGAATGGCCACAAGATTCATGTTTTAAAACAAATGTTCCTTTTCCCCTGCAACAGATCAACTTTTCTAAGCAACCACAGTACCAGATGCTGGTTTTAATCTTATGCCTTGAAGACACAAATCAAATCCACATATTAGTTTTTCATAATGGATTTTGCATTACTCCCTCAAGGTCAAATCATTTAGAAAGGACAGAGCTGGGATTAGAGTCCTGTGTTCCAAACCTTTCCTTAAATTTACAGAAGTTTGACATAACATCTTTCAAGTGCTTCACATATGCCAAGGAAGTATAGATTATTACATATTTTATTAATTCACCTAATCTCACTACAATAATATTAAAAATACATTAACCTTATCTATGGAGAAAACGGGAGTGATTTAGTCACTTTCCAAGTCTGTAAAATATATGACTGTACAACCAGAATAAGTTGTTTTTTACAATATCAAATATATGCATATTTTACAGTCTTGCCTCCTAGCAATTATTCCTTGCTTACTTCACCACAATTCTGCCTACTCTCTTGAACTTTGCCGATACTGAATGCTTTGGTTAAAATAGGTAGGCAGAGGTTTTCTTTACCATAACTCATGCAAAGGTAAGAGTCCATTACTTTATTCAAAGTACTAGTAATACAATTAAAACTCTATAAAGCACTGTGGAAAGAGAAATAAGACATTGTGTTGTGGTCTTGATTAGCTCACATGGTTATAGGAGAAAGGGACACTAAAGTAATTATAATTCAAATCTATGTATATTCATTGCAACTAGAAACAATTGAAACATTCCATGGAAGTACTGACAGGGAGCAATTATAGCAAAACGTTAAAGACAGGAAATAGTTAAAATCAGAGCTGAAATCAATAAAATTGAAACAAAAGAAACAATTTTAAAAATTGACAAAATAAATAGTTGGTTCTTTGAAAAAATAAACAAAATTGTTAAACCCTTAGCCACACTAACAGAGAAGAGAGAAAACCCAAATTACTAAAATTCGGGAATGAACAAGGAAATATCACAATAGACATGACTGAAATATAAAACATAATTAGAAGCTATTTTGAAAATCTATACTCCAACAAAATAGAAGATCTCAAAGACATCAACAGGTTTCTAGAGACATATGGTCCACCCAAACTGAATCAGGAGAACATATACAATTTAAATAGATCACTTTCAAGCAATGAAATAGAAGTCATCAAAAGCCTACCAACAAAGGAAAGTCTGGGACCAGATGTATTCTCAGCTAAGTTCCATAAGACCTTCAAAGAAGAGCTCATTCCAATATTCCTCAAAGTATTCCATGAAATAGAAGAGGAGGGAACCTTCTGAACACATTCTATGAAGCTAATGTCACCCTGATACTAAAACCAGACAAAGACACATCGAGGAAAGAAAATTGCACTTCAATGTCCCTAATGAAGATAGATGCAAAAATTGTTAACAAAATTTTAGCAAACCACATACTAAAACATATTAAAATGATAGTGCACCATGACCAAGTGGGCTTCATCCCAGGGATGCAAGATTGGTTCAACATCTGGAAATCAGTAAATGTAATTCACCACATTAACAGACTTAAAAAAAGAATCACATGATTATTTAAATACATGCAGAAAAAGCATTTGATAAAATACAGAACCCCTTCATGCTCAATACAGAAAAAAATAGGGATAGAAGGAACATTTTTCAACATTGAAAGGGGCTATTTATGCTAAGCCAGCAGCCAACATAATTCTAAATGGAGAAAAACTGAAAGCATTACCCCTAAAAAGTGGAACAAGACAGAGATGCTCTACCTCACCACTTCTATTCAACATAATTCTTGAAATCCTAGTCAGAGCAATTACACAGACTAAGGAAATTAAAGGGATATAAATAGGAAAAGCAAAACTGAAATTATCACTATTTGCCAATGGCATTATTCTATATTTAGAGGAGCCAAAAAATTACACCAGAAAACCTGTAGAACTCATAAATGAATTTAGTAAAGTAGTAGAATATAAAATCAATGCTCATAAATCTAATGCATTTTTATTCATAAGTGATGAATCCTCTGAAAGAGAAGTTAGGAAAACTACCCTATTTGCAATAGCCTCAAAAAAAAAAAAAATACTTGGGAATCAATCTAACAAAAAGGTAAAAGACCTCTACAATGAGAACTACACAACACTAAAAGTGAAATTAAAGAAAACCTTAGAAGATGGAAAGATCTCCCATGTTTTGGATAGGCAGAATTAATATTGTCAAAATGTCCATACTACACAAATTACTATACAAATTCAATGCAATTTCAATTAAAATCCCATTGATGTACCTCACAGAAATAGAGAGAGCATTCAGGAAATTCATTTGGAAGAACAATAGAATCAGAATAGCTAAAGCAATCCTTAGTAGCAAGAGCGAAGCAGGAGATATCACAATACCAGAACTTCAACTATACTACAGAGCAATAGTAACAAAAATGGCATGGTATTGACACCAAAATAGACAGGTAGATCAATGGTACTGAATAGAGGACAAAGAGAAAAATCCACATAAATACAGTTTTCTCATACTAGACAAATATGCCAAAAACATACAAGGGAGAAAATACAGCCTCTTCAACAAATGATGCTGGGAAAACTGGAAATCCATATGCAGCGAAATGAAGTAAACCCTTATCTCTCACCCTGCACAAAAATAAACTCAAAATGTATCAAGGACCTCAGTATTAGATTAGAGACCCTACACCTAACAGAAGAAAAAGTAGGTCCAGATCTTCATCATGTCAGCTTAGGACCAGACTTCCTAAGCATGACTCCCAAAGCACAAGGAATAAAAGCAGGAATCAATAACTTGGACAGATTCAATCTAAAAAGCTTTCTCTCAGCAAAGAAAACTATCAATGATGTGTAGAGAGAGCCTACAGAGTGGGAGAAAATATTTTCCATGCACACTTCAGATACTAATCTCCAGAATCTATAAAGAATCTATAAAGAAGTCAAAATACTTTACACCAAGAATACAAATAACCCAATCAATAAATGGGCTAAGGAAATGAGACGACATTTTACAGAAAAGATCTACAAGCAATCAACAGATACATGAAAAATGTTCAACATCTCTAGTAATTAGAGAAATGCAAATCAAAACTACCCTAAAATTCCCTCTCACACCAATTAGAATGGTTTTGTCAAAAATAAAAGCAACAATAGGTGTTGGAGAGGATGTGGGAAAAAAGGTAAACTCATGCATTGCTAGTGGGGTTGCAAATTAATGCAGCCACTCTGGAAAGCAGTGTGGAGAGTCCTTAGAAAACTTGGAATGGAACCACCATTTGACCCAGTTATCCCACTCCTTGGCCTATACCCAAAGGACTTTAAATCAGCATTCTACAGTGACACAGCCACATCAATGTTCACAGCTGTTCAATTCACAATAGCTAGGTTGTGGAACCAACTTAGATGCCCTTCAATTGATGAATGGATAAAGAAACTGTGGTATATATACACAATGGAATATTACTCAGCCATAAGAAGAATAAAATTATGGCATTTGCACAATGAATGGAATTGGAGAATATCATGATAAGTGAGATAAGGCAATCCCAGAAAATCAAAGGCCCAATATTCTCTCAGATAAGCAGATGATGATACATAACAGGGTGTGGGAGGGAGGCAAGAATGAAGGAAGGATGGATTATATAGAGAAAAAGAAGGGTGGGTGGGGTGGGGTGGGGGGAAGAAAATAACAGCATGAGACAAAAATCATTACCCTATATACATGTATGATTACACAAATGGTGTGACTCTACTTCGTATACAGAGAAACAACAATTGTATCAACCCCAGTTGTGTACAATGAATCAAAATAAATCAATTAAAATAAAAAAGAGTGCTCAATGAGCTAAGAAGAGCAGTGAACACACACACACCACACACACACAAGAATGTCTTATTGGTTAGTTTACTAAAACTCAACTTCCTTTAACCTAAAAGTTTGTAGATATAAAATTGCATGTTTGTGTTTGGTAGCAATGTCTTAAGTGTGGTGCTATAATGGTAATGAAAGATAGCATTCTTCTCTTTGAATTTGTTTGTATATTGGTAGGACTGCTCATGGAAGAGCATAAAGATAAATTTGTAAGCAGCCTGGAACATAAATATTTTAAACTTTCTGAGTTTAGGGACCTGTGTTCTTGAATAAGTTGGTTCTCCTTAACTAGTTGATCTTTAGAAACCCAAAGAACATTATTGTTGCCTGGGGCAGAGCAGTTAAGTGAAGTATAGGTACTATATTATGAAGTATGGAGTATTATTATTAAAGTATGAGCTTTAAGGTGTCCCATAAAGACACCATGCAAAACCTTTCAGAGTTCAGTTGATCAGATTATAAGAGGTTTAACTTAATAGGTGGATTAATTCACCAATAAGAGTTAACTGGGTGGTAACTGTAGGCACTGAGGGTGTGGCTGGAGGAAGTAGGTCTCTGGAGCTTCCTTTGGTGTTCATGTTTTGTACTTTGTAAGCAGAACTCTATTTGTTGGTTCCATGTCCTGAGCTGCTTTTCTCTGCCATGTCCTTCCACCATGATGCTCTGCCTCATCTGGGTCCAGAGCTTTGTAGTCAGGATCACAGACTGAACCTCTGAAGCTCTGAGCCAAAATATATTTTTCTATTGCTACATTGTTCTTTTCATGTCTTTTGGTCTCAGCAACATTAAAGCTGACTAAAACAATAGACAACTTTTGTTCCATGCAAAGGAAAACCTCTCAGACCGTTCTGACTTTCTTCCTCCTCCCCAATCCATAACACAGCCACCGTAACCATTCACAAACATATATTTCATCATGTAACCTCCAACAGGCTCCTGTAGATTCTTAGTTTTAATACAAAATCTGCTAATCCCTGAGAGAACCAGAAAATCTGAGAAATATTGTAGGTAGTCAGATATATTTAACAGAAATGAGGTAGCATAAAGGACGTAAAGGTGGGTAGAAAGGAGAGAGAAGGAATAGGAAAAGTCACTACTGCTACAGGTCAATAACTCCCAAATTCCTGACAAATCTACACATTTTAGAGTTACTGTAATTCCACTCATTTCTGAAAATCACTTTATTGCTTTATTGGTAGATTGATTGAAGTTTATGGGCACTGTTTTCCTACATATTGTATTATCTGATTAGTTGAAAAAATCGAGACATATTTTAAGAAATTTATAGACCCATTCCAAAAGTTGTAGATAGAAGTGACAATGTCATCTTGAGGAACTGGAGAGAATAAAATGAACCACAAATGAATGTCCTGTGACCTGTGATGGAAGAACTGAGTTGGCCAGGCAAACGTCCTTCCCACACATCTTCCCATGTCCACCTCTCACAAGGTTCTCACTAAAGGAAAAGCCCAAACCCAGGAAGGGACATCTGTTTCTTGAGATTCCCCCATTCTGCTCACAGAATGCACATCTTCACCTTTTACCTTCAAATAAAAATGCTCTTTTGCTAAAACCTGATGCACTTTTACATTTGTTTCTGTGACATGTTAAGAAGGATCTGATTAGAGGTCTTCTCAACCTCTGGGAAGGGCTCCTCGTTCCCCTTTATGATGAAAGTACCAGTTTTCGATAATCAAATTTGAATTATCGCCTTTCTAGTTATTGATATTTTATTTTTTCAAAAGCATCTTTCACCAACGCTTTTTTTTTTTTTTTTAAGAGAAATCACACTTCTCAACAGTCTTTAACTTTTCTTTGGTACTTAGTCCTTGGGTATTGAAATCTCCAAGATAAAAAACAAAAAGGCAATTGAAAACACTCATTTTCATTTTTAAAAAGGAAGTGACTCTTATGACTCTGTAACAAAACCTTTTGCTAATGACTACTTTTTTAGGTCATTACATTTATTTCTTTCAAAAATTTGAAGGAGTATCTAATTGAGTTGTCAGGGGCACCTGGGTATAAATGAGTTTTTAAAGTATATCACTGTGATTTTTGTTATAATTCTCCAAATGATTCAAAGGAATGAGTTACACTGTTATAATAAAATCCTTCAACTCCCAATTACTTATTTCTGAGAACAAGATTTCTTGGTGCCTTGATCTATGAAAAATACAGGAATGTCCTGTGCCCTACCACATTCTTGCAATAATCAAGATTCTTCTGCTGGGACATCACCTCAAAGGGAAAACAATATTGGGATGAATTTTCAAAACGCGGTTTCTTAAGTAGTTATATTTAAAATGTATAATATGTTTATGTTTTGCTTCAGTATTTAGCACATAATTTAAAAACTGTGTTCAAGACGGACTGTAGCTCAATGACAGAGCACTTGCCTACCACGTGTGAGGCACTGGGTTTGATCCTCAGCACCACATAAAAATAAATGAATAAATAAAATAAAGGCATGCTGTCCATCTACAACTACAAAAAATAAATAAAAATAAAAACTCAATTCAAAGAGAAAAATAGCCTATACTGAAAATCTATATTACAGAATTTAGTCCATCTAATCTATAAATGACTTTTTTGTAGTCCTTGTAATAATTGAACTCAGGTGCACTCTAGTACTCTACTACTGAACTACATTCTCAGAACTTATTATATTATTATTATATTATTATTATTATTATTATTATTGTTTTGAAACAGGGTCCTGCTAAATAGTGAAGGCTGGCCTCAAACTTGCAATCTTCCTGTCTGAGCCGCCTGAATCTTTTGGTTTGCAGTGCACTTCACCCTACAAATAAATTACATATGTTTTACTGGTAACCTCTATGCAGAGAAAGTAGAAATGAAATTTAAATCATAAACACAAGGTATACACACACATATATAATATATATTTGTGCATGTAAACATATATATATATATCATGTATGTTTAATGTTAAATGAAAATTAGCAATGATACCTAGATTCCTTTGAAAATATTTCAAGGTACTGTAACAAAATTACTTTAAATTTTCATCATTTTAAAGATGTTGAGAATTATATCCATTTGCAACTATTTAAACTCACTATGAAAAACATTAGCTACCACGAGAACATATGTGAGAACTGGGGATGTAGTTTAGTGGTAGAGGACTTGCCTCCCATGCATGAGGCCCTGAGGTCAATCCCCAGCACTGGAAAAAAAAAAATCATGTGACAGGCTTATACATATTTTAAAGTGTCTTACTAATGGAGGAGACTGGTCCTCATTGCTAATGGAAGACACTCTTCACCCTGTCCTTTTCTGAGCCTACTTCCTCAAGAGAATCTGCATTGTGCATCCTGCCTATGTCCCTATGACATGCCTGTGACACTTATTAAAAGCTAACTGACCCTACTTCCTGAGTTACATAAAACCCAGTGACATCAGGAAAGACAACACTTGCATTTTGTTGTCTCTGTGAGAGTTTTGCTTTGCCACCTTTCTAGATATTTTACTTTTTTCTTGGATGACAACAAATAGCTAGAATTGATAGCTACTCGGAATACCATATGAATTTAGAATGAATGAAGAATGAATTCATAGCAAATGAAATTGTCAAATTCTTTTATATGACTACAAGTCATCACTTATTCTGAGAACGTGCACATAATATATGTGCTTGCCTATATAAAAGTGAGGATTCTTTCTGTCTATGCAACCTGTTTAGTGGATTGCCTGTAACACATATTAAATTTATTTAAATAATTACTCAATGAAATTATTTTCTTTCTTTTAAGTTTGACGGGGCTTTCTGGATTGGTAGGGGAAATTATTTTGAATTTTTCCTTCAATACATAGAGAATGTGGAGAGACTTTTGAATAGGTATAAAATGGAGTACTGGTGAATTTAGAAGAGACATAGAGAAAAGATTGTCCTATTATAGCTAAAGACTTTGATTTATTTCAACATTTCAAGATAACATCCTGAAAGTGAGAGTTTGGGAAAGGTAATTTTTAAGCTTTCCAATCTCAGTCTCTGAATGTCTAAAACATTGAAATATGTTGTGAAGAATGACAGAGTAGTCTCTACTGCTAAAGCCTAAGGTGAAGAACTGCTCTGATCTCCCCAAATCTAGATATGCCTCCTGAGAAGCAAATTAATATATATTAGATAGAAAATGAGGGAGGATTTTCATCCAAAGTAGGAACTGATGAATTGTAAGAAACTTGGATAATTTCTTAAAGTGACACTCTAAGAGTGAATATGGAATTTGTCTAGAAAATACTATTAATAAATGGCAGACATTGGTATGATTATAACTTCTGTAAGAGTTAAAAAACACATCATTGAGGTGAAAGGCTGCCACTTGATGTCTAAATACTTCATAATAAGATTCACACAAACCCAATAATAGTGAAGGTCAGATTGCTGAATGCCAAAAAATTGTTTGGTGAAAGTACTCCTTTGCTTACACACAGATTAAATCAAGCTATGTAGGGAAGATGCAGATCAGTAACCATGTAAACACTGTCCTAGCCTGCCTCTCAAGGGACATCGAGATGAAAAGCAGTGTTTTAACAATGAGTACACACTAGAGAGCGGATATGGCAATATAATTGATTGAGTCAATAACCACGGCTGTTTTCTCCAGCTGCTGAAAATGAGAGGTGATATTTACCAAAGAATGAGAAGTGGTGTTTTCTCCTCCTTCCAAAAATGGTGGTCAGGGATTTGTGTCTTGGACTTGGGAGCCTGATTTGCATTAGGAAGAGAAAACCAAAAGACCTTTCCAAACACAACAGTGTAGTTTTAGAGCTAGAACTGGGGCAGGAGGGGTAGGCTTAAAGAGCTCAAGGAGCAGAGGGGCTACTTTGAAGGATGGGAAATGGCTGGTCACAGAGGTGTGATTCTGTTTTCACTGCTTACTTGATGAAGGCAGCGAGACCTCTGATAGGGTTGGCTGTGGAAGCTTGCCAACAGAAAATTAAATGGTAACATCTTGAGCACTACAAAATAGTCTGGTGACTATAGCAATAAGAGACTATATTCCTTGAATTCTGAATTTGCTTTTGAAAGGCCCATGAAGGTGGTGTACTTATGGTGGCAATCCCAGGAAAGATAGCAATAGATTACAAAAAAAAAAAAAAAAAAAAAAAAAGAAGATTGTTGCTCTATTTTCCTAAAATGCAAATCTTTGGGGTTTTATAATATTGAAAGAAAAAGGGAGACTTTAAAATATAGATCTAATTCCCTTAAAAACTATTTCAGGTATGGGCAGAGACAAATTCAATTTTATTTATAAGAATAAGTAAATGTACACCTTTTTTTTTTTTCCACTTGAGCATTGTGAAGAAAATGCTTAACTCTTAACATTGGCATTTTCAACTTTTTCATACACTGGGGATAATGACAATCTTCCTCAGAGCTGATGGCTATATCTTGTCTTAGTGCATTTCATGTTGCTATATCATAATGCCACAAACCGTACAACTTATAATGAACAGAAATTGGTTTCACAGTAGTGAAGGCTAGAAGGAAGTCAAAGATCAAAGGGCTGCATCTGGAGAGGGCCTTCTAGCTTCACTGTAACAAGTAGAAGGTTTCCCATAGGGTGAGGCAGAGGGAAAGGGAGTGAGTGACATAGAACCCACTGCTATGAAACAGTAATACTCCACTGATGAGGGCAGAGACCTTATGACCTCGCCACCTCTCAAACGTCTAACCTCTTAACACTGGTTCTTTGGAGACTTGAATTTCCAAGGTCAATTCTGGGGTACACATTCAAATCATAGCACATGTGAATTTCAAGAATCTTTCTGAAGCCTGTCGAATGATGGGGACCACCAAATGGAGACACAGGCAAGAGAAACACAAGTGTGATCATTGCAGATAGAGCCTTACAGCTATTGTTTCCTGAGAGGCCCCCACCACCCTCTGAAACACCTCCCTTGCTTTCACAGGAGGCTCTTTTATTTTGAAATGGCTTCTTTCTTGCCCTTTTCCCAGAAACCTTCTAAAAGCTGTCAGGGCTGATATTGCCAACTTTATATTTTCTTAGTAGAAATATATCCATTTATGTGATTTGAAGTGTCTTTTTACACCAACTAAGAAGTATTTTCTGTAGTTCTGTATTTCTAACAATTATCTCAATGAGAATATTTGAATGCAGCCTAGTATTCCTGTGTTTTTTCTTATTTAATATAGTTCTATGAAAGAGAAATGGTCGTTTTTCAGAATGTGAAAAAATTGGATATTGATTTATGCCACTATTGTGTTTACATTAGATTGTGGAGAAAGCAACGTAGCACACTACAGAGAGCGTGGACTTGGAAATAAGCAGTACCAGGATTTGGAACCCGATTATATCACTTCCTTTTAACCATTTTTCCCAGGATTATTTAGATTATTGCGATGTAAATGAAACCTAGATATTTCTAAAGGAGATATTAAATACAAGGAATATGAATATTAGATAAAATTATATGTATATATATATATATATGCATATTCTGGCAATAGGTCATCTGAGGGGTGGAGTTTCAATCCCTAGCACATACATACGAAAGTCTGAAAAAATTGATAACTTTATAATAATAATAAAAATAAATTCTCCCAAATGATAAGATATATCACTATGGAAAATAGCTTAGAAAATTCCCAAAGTTCTCAGTCTTGTATCTTTCTTTGTCTCTTTTAAATAACTTGAATCTCTTCAGATTTTTTAAACAATATTTCGGTATTCTCTATCACAGAAATTTGTGTGTTGTTAACCTCATGAAATATTTTTGTGAGAATTCCATGAAAACATAGATTGGATTTCTAATTGTATTTTATGGTGCAGGTCTCCTTTATACTTGGAGTCAGATTTACAAAACTTTGGGGGCTGTTGCGTTTCTTTGTTTGTTGAATTTGTGTAGATTAAACAGGCAGTAAAATGATACAACAGAAAAGCTACTGCTTTATTACACTAAACTTATTTTAGTTGTAACCTTTAAAATGCGAAAACCATTTTATTTCCCCCCTCGTCTTGAATATATCCTTCTTTTGTGTGTGTGTGTGTGTGTGTGTGTGTGTGTGTGTGCCCGTGCCTTACATATACTGGACAAATGCTCTGACCATGAGCTACACCCTAGCTAGCCCTCTGCCCTGCCATTTTTAATATTCATTCCTTTTGAGTCCATAGCTTACAAGAATAGCTGTTAGTCTAGAACATCGACATCCTTATTGATTCATGTTAGTAATTTATCCTCTTTGGGGGACAGGCAATTTTCAAATTGTAGGGAGAGTGCATTTGAATTGTGTACTCCTTATTTCTCTTGAACCTGATGACCCTTCTTAGTGTGAAACAGTCAATGTTTTTGCAGATGCTACTTAAGGTTCACTCCAAACTGAGATAGAACTGATGTATTATTCTTAAGATGTGGTCCCAAATGTTGAATTTTGGTCAACATTAAAATTCAAGTTATGAATATTCCAGATTACATAGTTCTAATAGAGTAAGTGACATTTTAGATACATAGATACATAGAGCACAATCTTATAAACACATGCTATCAATTAGTCAATGTTCTTGTCATTACATTATACTAATTATGTTTCAGGAGTCATCATGGTAAACACTGTTATCATTTACATATTCCTTCTTAAAACACACACAACACACATAGGCGCGCGCGCGCACACACACACACACAGACACAGAATAATAGGATTTCTATGGTAAAAAGAACTCCCTGAAAATAAATTTGTGCTCAAATGAGTACAATCAATTTTATTGTATTCTCAACAAGTTTTGTGTTTGATTCGATAATTTTTAACTAGTTGATGAATACTTGCTCTTCTATTAATGAAGAGAATAGCCAGGATAGAGATCTTTTGAAATTTTTGTGTTTCTTAGCAACAACCATAAAATCAGTGTCAACTATGAAAATATTTGTATTGTTTGTAAATGTTGTAAAACTTGGGGCTATTTAATAAGCATCTATATAATTACTAAAATTTGTTTAAATTTAGCAAGTATTCTACTTGGTAATATTCCTCTTATAGTCTAACCTATTATTTAAAATTAAAATTTAAATAAAAATCTATATAGTTTTATTTCATATATATAGCTGTTTAAAACACGTATAATCACGTAGTTCCCTGGGATTTGAAGCATGCATTTTTAAAATCTTCTGTTTATGCAATTAACCTTATAGATTCCTTTGGTTGTCCATATGGGTTGAATATTATGAATTCTTGTAAAGAAATATTTGTAGAATAAGCAAGACTTCAAGGCCTTTTAAATGAACTTAGAGAAAAGAATGGTAATAAAATGTAGTTATCTCTTTTGAAGTGTGAAATCAATTTTTATTTTGTAAAATTAATTAAATTTAGAATCAATTCTGTGCCACAACCAGGAAATGAACTCTATTTTCCCAAGGGAACATATTCCTTGTTGCATTGCAAATACATCAAATATTCAAACCAGCTTCAATATATTTATTTGATGTTTTAACATGTCCTCCGAAACTAGTTTCTGGTTAAAGATAAAATGGCATAAGAGAAAAGACAGTGCCTGCCTTATTAAATTGAGATAGTTTAAAATAATGTGATTTTATGTTTAACTTTTAAATTCCCAATTAATTGAAGTTCTGTAGGGTCATATCACATATGGAAGCTTGCTTCTAAATTGAACTAGTAAAAAAACAATCTATTTAAAAAAGGCATGTTTTAGTCAGCTTTTTGACTGCTATGATTAAAAGACACAATCAGAACAATTGCAGAAGAGGAAAAGTTTATTTAAGGGCTCATGCTTCCAGAGGTCTTAGTCCATGGAAGGCTGAGGGAAGCAGCTCACATGATGATCAGAGGCAGAGAGGTCTCCTCTTGCCAGATACAAATATAACCTCAAAACCACGCCCCCAATTCCTACTGCCTCCATTCACAGCCTACCACTTCAATTACCACTCAGTCAATCCCTATCAGAGAATTAATTCACTGATTGGTTAAGATTCATAACTCAATCATTTCTTCTCTGAACCTTCTTGTATTGTCACACACGTGAGCTTTCTGAAGACACCTCACATTCAAATCAAAACAAATCGTTCTTAAAATCTCTGTGAGGTATGCAGTTATAGGAAACTGATACACTGTTCTTAGGAAGTTTTTATTTTATTCCTATACTAGAATTGTTTTTGTTTCAATTTTAGATAATAATTAATTAAGAGTTGTCTTGATTTTAGAATCATAATCCACTAATTGTGCTTTAAGGATAGCATTAACTCAGATGGTAAGAGATATTGAACAAAAGTCAGATTGGATTTTCGACCAACAGAGAGAACCTCAGTTGCCTATTTCATCCAGTTTATTTATTCTGGGAAAAGACAAAATATCATGACATTTAAATTATTTATTCCTTCCTCTCCTCCCTTCATCCATTCATTAATTCTCTCTTATTTTCTTATTTTGTTTTGAGTGACTATATTTCATCTTTGCTAAGTTAAAATATACGTATATACTATGAGGCTCCATTACATAATGAATCATATCATTCTATTTACAAAACTCATAATTTTATATATATATGTATATATTTCTTAAAGATATTGAACATATTATCAATCAATACTAGGAGGATATTTAACACAATTTGGTTAATCTAAGTACAGTTTTTATAAATATTTAAAACATTTGTATTATTTTATTTGACTCATCTTTATGTATAAAGATAGATAAGATGAAAAAATTACACTTAGTCCAATTGAGCTCACAATTGAAGTTTTATTTCTAAATAAAATGCATTATATAAGTTTTGTTCAAAGAGGTTTCTGTGGAGAAACATTTTACAGTGAATCTGCATAGTGTGTACAGATTGTTTTACACTCTTTGGTACCTGCTATGTGATGCAAAATTCCTTCTTTACTCATCACTGCTATTTCTTTTGGGGAAATAAATTCTCATTACTTCTATGATTTTTCTTTGTAACTTGAAAGAACATCATGGTGACGTTTAGAAGAGTCAATAATTGTTTTTGATAATAAAAGGGATTTTTACTTTTATTCAGATGTTGAGCAACATAAGTCTAGGAGTGTAGGAGATAAATTCTGAAGATGACCACAGTCAATCCCTTCCCATTATATATTTACTTTTAATTTTATTCCATTAAAAAATTAAGTCTGTTTGACCTCTTAAATCCAGGCTAGACTTGTAACTTGCTTTATTCAACAGAACACTATGATAAGGATGTAGTACCACACTTCAGCTCTGTCAATTTAAGACTAAGAGGCTTAGCAGAGTCTACATTATCTCTGGGGAAATCCATTCATTGTGTAGGAAATCTCACCATTCCCAACACTGGCATGTTTTAGGAAGCCCTATCAGTATGTAACCAAGGCTCTAGAGAATCACTCATTTATTATCTTATAGTTGCATAGTTCAGAAGTCCTGTGGGATGTATCAATCATCACGTTTGCTAGCAAGATTGCTTACTTCTCCGGAGGCTTGGAAGAAGAGCATTCAAGTTGTTGGAAGCATCAATTTCCTCTGCATAATATCTTTACGGTCCTTACGTGTTAAATCCGGCAAACTAGCAAGAATTATTTTCATATTTTCGGATCTCTAGCATCATCATCTGTCTTTCTTCTCTTACTTCTGCTTCTACTTTCTCTTTTGCTTTTAAGATCAAATGGGATTACAAAAAATAGAAGGAAGATCAGTAAAGGAAGGGATCCGAGCGGCGGGGGAAATGAAAGACATGGAGTACTGGGGAATAAAATCTATGCTATGTTCATGTACAGATATACTGCAATGAATCCTACATGTGTGTATGTGTATGCACACACACATATATGTGTACATGTATTCACATACATATAAAATCA
The DNA here is from genome assembly GCF_902686455.1 of Sciurus vulgaris. NCBI lineage: Eukaryota > Metazoa > Chordata > Mammalia > Rodentia > Sciuridae > Sciurus > Sciurus vulgaris. The sequence goes on from NC_136466.1 coordinate 154,224,819, forward strand.
TGATACACTAGTTAAAATATCAATAAAAATAATATCAGGGCAAACAGTTTCATCAGGGAGGAAGGAAGAGAAAATGTAATGGGGAGGGAGATGATCAATTATGCCATGTGCACATGTGAAAAATGCATCATGAGTCTTGCTATTAAGCATAATCATAGTACACGATACAGAATTCACAAAGGAACTCATGTGATTTTATTAGGGCTCTTTGAATTGTTCAAAATAATCTCCTACTGTAATGACATTTGCACAATCCTCTCTGCATGTGGTGCTAGATGCTCCGGGGTGTAACAGTAGTGGGTGTATGTCAAGGGAGCTGTATATCTGTCTGTGGCAGTCACAGAGCCCTGGCTCTTCTAGCACTGTGGTGATTTCCTAGAGGACTACTTTACCCTGCTGGACTGACCTAGCTCTGTGATTCGGTTTTCCCCGTAAGCCACCCTGTCTGCCACTATCACTACCAACAGTGGGAACACAGTGAGTGGGCTTTCCATGTTTGTTTCTTCCTGTTCTCTTATCCCTGTACTTATTTTGAGGCCATCATGATGTCATCATAAAGGCATCATTGCTACCACCCACTGGTTGTAGCATATATTGACAACAGTGGGCTTTGCAGGGGAATCCCAGGATCCACTGAAATTATCTCCTGTGTAGTTGAAAAGCAATCAAATATGCACTATCTCAGAGCCTGCATTAGATATTTATCAATAATCCAGATATTATTATGTATTGGAATAAGAATTTAATGCCATTTATTGGGGCAAAATATCAAGTTTTTCCTCTTACAATTTGCAAAATAAGTTTTGGTTAAATTATAATAAAATTGTGGTAAGTATCATGATTTCTAAAACTTTATGTATTAGCTAGATTGTCATCTTTATGTATTAGCTAGATTGTTTCTTAAGTAATATACTTGGTCAAAACTGTGACTTAGCAGATGTAAAGTGGAAGATGACTCACACATCAACACTGACCAAATAAAAAAAATTATATAGAACAACTCTTAAAAAAACAGTGTTTTGTATGTCATCTTTCAGTATCAGAATCGGGACTACCTAGTTGTCAATTCGTTTACATTATGGCACGCAAATTTGATAATTTGTTTGCAAGTATGCCTTCATTATTGTGAAAGAGTCTTTAAAATTAGAAATTAAACATTTAACATTTGAACTTGAAACCTCTAATCAGTGTATTCATTTTCTTAACTAAATACCAGCAACTCACAAGGCATTAATCATTCAACAAATATTTCAGAAAGCAAACATTGTTCATGGCTCTTCATTAGGCATTAACATTTCCTGGATCAAACCTATGGGCTTCACCTTCAATTAACCTAAACTGTAATGGGCAAACACCCTACAACGTGTCTGTGAACTATAAAGACATGATTGTTGTTATGGGGCGCAACTTAAGAACAGGACTTGATCACCACTGAGAAGTTCAAATTTGAGAGTCTTTATTAAGCTGACCAACTGACTGTCTCACACAATTCCCAAAAAATGATTACTGGGAGTACAGCCCCAATCACAGGGTTGTAGGGGTTCTTATACCAAAAATCACATTAATCATAAGTGTCTGTTGCGTGATTCAAATTACACATTAACATCATGAGATCATCGACAGAGGGGGAAGGTGGGTCAAAATGACCTTACCTAGGTACAAATTAAAGAATGGTTACTAACATTCACACCATCACTGTTCACATGGTTCATTGTTTAGGAGCAATAGTAATCAAAAGAGAGAATTTTCACTACATAGGAGTTGCCATTGTATATTATTAAACATGTCACACCAAGTAATTGGTGACGGACACAGAGGTGGGGTGTTCCCATGGGAGAACTTATTTCCTACATAACATGGAGTCTCAGAGCAAATGGAGTCGTTTAGTCATTTCCCTTAGAGTCTGTCCTATAACATTCTCATGGAGCCAGATCTGTCAGCCCATCACAATTGTCACAGAAATAAACAATTGATTTTTTTTTTTTTTTAATGCAAGAAGGCACAGTGATATCCCTAATTGTGGGTTAGATACTGGTTTCTCCTGATTTAAAACTTTTCAATGTCTTCTAAGATCTATTTAAAAAAACTTGTTGATGAATGATTTACATTTAGCAAACATTGCAAGATTATTATGTCCTGAAACGCATTCTTAAAAAGAAATAAGATTAATAAATGATTTTGGATCTCCAGAAGAATATGGTTTTGTTGGGCCTACAATAGAGAAATAAACAAATATTTGAATAAGAAAATAAGAAAATAAACACACTTTCAAAAATTTAATCATATTTAATATTGTTAATGCATTAAATGCGTATACATGTAGTAATAAAATTACTTATATGTATTTTATGTATATACGTAATAAATTGTGAAGTGTTTCAAAGGTAATAAAATGTTGGTAGGTAAGATTGTTGTTGGGGAAATGAGCCCCTCAGTGTGAATAGTCCTGGATGAGAAAACTGAGACGATTTCTCTGAGAAAGTGTCTTTTCAGCTAATGTGTGATCCCAACATTCAAGCGTTCAGAACAGTGTTTCCATGCACATAGTTCCATGTAAACAATGCAATTCTTGGCAGCGAATATAACCTGCAATATGTCAACAGTCTATGAACATCAGGTTTGCCTAGGATGGCAGTGAGTGACCACGAAACAGGAAGTCAGAAATTTTGTACATATGTTTATGTAATTTTTCCACCTGATATGAACTGTTTCATGCAAGCAAAAATTTAGTTTTCTTCATTTACTGTTTTCTACAGTTACAACATAGTAGAGGCATTTGTATTATAAAAAGTGAATAAACATTTTTATTGGATTCTGAACGGATTTTTATTTGCAGGAATTTGCAAGTTATTTAAAATATAGAGAATGTTAGTGTCGATTTATGGCTTTGGATAGTTTTTGGGCTTCTGTTTCCTAACAGACAAAATTCAATCTCATTAACTCCTGCTGAAAGGAAAAAAAAAAAAAAAAAAAAAACTAATAGGAAAAATGATAAAATCAGCAAGTTACTAAAGTCATGAAGGTATTATATGTACTTATTGCAATAATAAATAACATTGTGGATTAGAAAAAAGGTAACATAATAATGAGATAAATTTCATGAAAGGTGAAAGCTAATCACCATTTATTCATTGAAATAGCTTCTTAGTTCATATGGTTATATTTAGTAATGGATAATAAGTACATTTTTGAATGATCACACAGCTCTAATAAAAGAAAACTATAAATTACTGAGCCCAAATATTTCTAAATTTTACAATATTTCAAAAAGTGTTATATATTTATTTTAGAAATGTTTGTTAGATAAACACCAGTAGCACGGGGGGATATGATTTTCTTGCATGACAAACTATTCTAAGATCGCTCTATTTGGGGAATTAAACACTTTTTTTATTGCTATCAAATAAACTTCTTTAGACAAACAATCATTAAAATTATGTCATGCATTGTGATTTCCATTTTGAATTTTAAAATTATACAGATCAGTTATTGAAGTAAATGTTTTAAAAGTACTTTCAAATTTAGTAATATCTTATATTAGCATTGGAAATTAATTCTTCTGAATGAGTATTTTATTTAATCCTATCTTTTGATTCTTTTCTACTTCTGCTATTATATTTTAATTATAATCTTAACTCTGCCAAAGTAAATGTACAGGAGCACATATTGAGAGGATTTTAGCTTATTTCATTCATCCTTTTTTAAAGCACCAATTGTTTCTTACTTTTGGTTTCAACAATAAAATGAAACCATAATATAACAGAATATCTTTTCTTATTATATTTTGCTTTCAGAATACCTCCTGATTCTATAGTAAATGTCAAATGTTATATTATATTTGTCCAGTTGTTTAGGGTCATTCAATACAAAGAATATAAGAAAACTAATGATATTGCTGACATTCAATAGATATAATCTAATGTATTTTCAGAAATGGCCCAAAGACCAAGATGCTCATATTGGATGGTTAGATTTCATAAAATAAAATCTTAGCTATGAGTCTTTCTGAATACTAGTGTTAAGATGTAGGTAATGATGAAGGTACTTGTCAAAAAGATATTTATAAAATGTCAATTTGTATCAAATTATTTCCTAAAATCATAAAATGATTCAATTTGCTTAACAATTTGCATATAAAGGTATATATAAACATAATTTTAAAATGAAATTGATGATAAAATAAATGTTGTAACTGAAAAGAATATGAAAATATGATAAATGAGGAACCCAAAATAAATAGTAGCTATTGTTTTCTATACTTTGAAAGAGCAATAAGGAAAAAAAAAAAAAAAAAGATGTCTCTTATACACACGGAAGTCCCAAACAGAATAGCTTTATTTGAATTTATGAAAATTTGAGGCACTTGCATTCAACCAATAATAAAACCTTCGTTGCTATTGGTATTTTCAAACTGTATTCAGCATCTAAATACCTTTAAGCTTTAATGTTTCTTTTATATTAAGATAGTTGCAAAACTTAAGATTTTAAAGTAAAATTTAAGCCTTTGATCATCATTTATAGTTATTTTTATTAAGTTGACATAATACTAGCACACATTGTATTTGTTAAAACAGGTTACTCATTGCTTTAAAATATTTTGTCCTATAGATCTCAGAGCACTGCTTTGAAGTAGGAAGGGTCAACATGAATCAAATAACTTTAGGATGAAATCTAGAAAGAGAAGTCAAATACTAGTCAAAAATACTTTCTGTATTCTTCAGTGTTCCATTCTTGATTAGATATAGAGAGCAAGTCACATGGACACCACTTCTGGATTCCCAGAAATGCATGTATATCTGAACATCTGCAGAAACGTTTTAGAGGACCAGATTCTCATCTCAGAGTAGCAGAATTTGATAGAATGGTAGAAACTCTGGAAATATAACAAATGTCATAGAAAGAAATCATTTCTTATAGGACAAATAATGATTCAAATTGTGCAATTTTCTGAGCAAAGGACTGATTTTGCTACATATTTTTCATCTGAGGCTTTGTTAAATCAAGGGACTCTTCTCTATGCCATCCTCCCCATGTTCCAGAAGTTAATCTTACCCTCATTCACAAATTCAATACTTAATCTGCTGAAACAGGAAGACTAATACTAATGACTATGAAGGGTTGATTTCCCTTTTAACCAGGAGAATATTTATACTGGAGTAGTACCTCAAATCCGGACTCTTGATGAATTTGGGTATGAGCACGAAATGTCATCCATTGTCCAAAATCACCTGACTTATGTAGAATGTATGTGCTTAAGGATATGTGATTTAAATGTGGAGAAAAAGACTATTACTATCAAGAATTCAATGAAGACAGTAGACTTTGAATTTCATTCCAACTCTGCCATAATCTTGGTTTTCAACTCTGGGAAAATATCTAACTGCTCCAAACCAGTACTTTCATCTTTATCTTTAAATTTATTAAATTTCTTTCTAAAGAGCTATTTTAATCTTTTAGAAGTGTTTGTATGTAAAATTTAACAATTGGATTATAAAGGGAAATTCATTTACCCCAAATAAAGAAAAATCTATGTGATTTTTTAACTGCTTGAGTAAAGTGTAACATCTGACTATCTGGTTAGAGTGTTCGGGTTTGACAGTGTGTTACTGTGGATCAGTTTACTCTCTGCTTTTCTTATCCTTTACTTGCAGTGACTGTCATGTTCTTTCAGAGTTAGTATCAAGGAAGTGTTAGTAGCAAAAAAAAAAAAAAAAAAAGTATTAACTTCAAGTCTTCAGTTGCAGTCCTTGGGAGTATACAGGTAAAGGGGTTAGTAAGAGTCAAGTTTTTCAGGTCTTTTGCATAGGTTCTTGCCTTATAATCATCAATAACATAATAAAAGTTTTCTTCTCCTTCGGCATTCATTTTTAATGGTTCCCCCAAAGTCAAACAACGGCAAGACAATCCCCTCAAACATGAAAACAGCTTCCAAAAATCTAGGTTAGATCCAGCAGGAGAATGTGTTTTTCAAACAGTGGGTATAACAATTTAGTAAGAAACTCATGCCAGCTAATTCAACCTTTCATCTGAAGATTGACTACTATACGGGCTTTTTCCAGCACCTGTGGCAGATGGTCAGTGGAGGAGAAACTGTCCCAGTCAGCATCTCTTCATTTTTAAATCCCCATGTACAAGGCACAGATGGCAGTGGGAGTGACGCTCAGAGCAGCAAGGGCTCTGAAATCAGACCTCAGTTGACCAGAGACCTGCTATTAAAAATACGCCTGCCTTATTTGTAAAAGAGCCAAATCCGAGCCCTACCATGGGATAGTCAAAAACACCGAGTAAAGAAGAGCATAAAGTCTAAAATGTACACTGAAGGTAAAAGGAGTTATAGGCACAATTATCTCATTAATACACAATACCAATATATTGTAATAGTTTCATATTTAAATCTCTTTTCAAACATATAGAAAATGCACCACACATAAGAGAAAAAAACATGCTAATTCTTTAGTATCTCCTCCCTTTCTTTGTATCTGGTTTCAAGAATTTTTGCAGGTGAAAGGGAAATCAAAGATTTCCCACACAACCCACCTCCAAACTCCTTTATTATGAATTGGAGACCACACAGAATGGAATAAGTTTGCAAGCATGTTTTATTCAGTTTGCCAACAATTGTCAGAACTGGCCGCTGACATTTAAAATCTAGGAAACGTCCACCTGAAAATGCATTTCTGGTAACTAAATCCCATTTGGCATTGATCTGCTTGCTGGCTTGCCGAGACCTCAGTGGAGGTGCATTCCTTCTGCAGTTTGCCACGATAACAGACCCTTCCTCCTGTCCTACACCTGGACCGCATCACTCACGAATGTCACCTGCCAGGACTCTAGGTGAGCTTGTCTCAAACCTTCACATGCATCAGATCACCTGGAGTGGGTTTTGAACCAGATTGCTCTGCCAGATCCTGTTTTGCATGTGCACATTGCATCTGGGGTCTCAGATACTAGAATTTCTAGAAAGGTCTTAGCTTGTGCTGATGATGCTGGTCTCCAGTCCCCACTTTGAAAACTAATCCTCTAGAACAGAGAGCAACAAACCCATATCTATAGCATATTTTTGACCCCATGTCATGGTTTGTGGGGCATATGAGAAGAAACAGTCCCTGAAGCAACTTGACATCTATTAGTAAATTCTTTAGTGTGCCAGGGCTGTTGAAACAAAATTCCAGAGACAAGGCGGGTCAGTCAACAGAAATTAATTCTTTTTGCAGTTTCAAAGGTTGCATATTGAGGATCAAGGGGCAGAAGGTGTAGGGCTCTCCTGAGACCTCTCTCTTTGAGCTGTAGATAGCCCCTCTCCTTGCTGCTTCTCCACAGTCATCCCATGCACCTGCTTCCTCTGTGCCTCTTCTCCTTATTAGGACACCAGTCATATTGGGTTATGGCCCACTCAGATCACCTCAGGTTACCTTTATCACTTCATTAAAAAGCTAATCTCTACCGGTTGTCTGCAGTCTGAGGTTCTAGGGTGAGATTTTGTCATATGAATTTTCGAGATATATACATAAGCCCGTAAGAATGAGGTCAAACAAATCACAGGGAGTGGAAGCTTAAAATAAAATGGTAACAACTGATTTTATATACAAATTTTAGTCTTGGTTAGCCGTGCCCTTCGAGGAACTGGAAATCTTATGTGCACATTTATCCAATGTTCAGTGAAGGAAGGGAAGAGGTGTGGGGGTAGGAAGGATAACAGAGTGAAACAAACATTATTACTTCATGTACATATATGACTGCATGACCAGTGTGGTCCTACAATATGTACAATCAGAAAAATGAGAGATTACACTCCCTTTACAAATGATCTTTCAAAATGTAAAAATGCATTCTCCTATCATGTACAACACATTAGAACAAATTAAAAAATTTTTTAAAATAAACAATCACAAGCAAGAGTTAGCATTGCTGAATGCTGTGGTTAGTTCTCCTCTCAGGCAATCCTTTCTCTCTTTCATAAAGTCTGGAACTTCTCATTACCACATGGTGTATTAGTGGGTTTTAAAGGGATATTTATTCCAAATTTTATTAGATAGATAAATAATAAGTAAAAATTTGTATAAACTCCACCTTCTGTGTGTTCTCTACGTTTAATTTTGTGTGAATATTTTTTAGAAACTTTGAGAACTTCCTCATGCATCTTTATCTTTACCCTACACTTTTCTCTTCTCCCCTGCCTTCCTTCTCTCTTTCCCTCTCTCTTTCTACTAATATATTTCCTAAATTAGATGATGGTATTTTGTTATTTATTTTTTCCTAATCCCAAATAAGTATAGCATAGTTATTTATGCAATATAGCAAATGGAGTAAGATTGTGCACTCTAGGGCCGCAGAACTTTTAACAGAATTCTTGCACCTCTGTTAAAATTTGTGTGATCTTGGGGATAAAATGGTCCCACCTAATATAGATGTTGTCAAAGTCAAACATGTTGTTGGAAGTAAAGTCCTTAGAACCATGCCTGTTATATAGTCAGCACAATAAATATATAAGTATTAATGTAATTATTTTATTAATACACATTACAGTACATTTAGTAGCTGATTATTGTTTTGTAATATCAATGTGCAATAATTTAATTGTATATTGATGAATACTTTTATTTCTTATTAAAAGTGAAAGTCAACATGATTGGTCCTTTATGACTTATAAAGATGTTTGGACAATTATTCTATGATTTTCTTTGATAAGTCTTAGAGGAAGTAGATGTATCTTTTTGGTACTACTTGGGATTGAACCCAGGGCCTCCCACAATCTACGTAAGTCTTCTACCTCTGAGTTATGCCTGACTGGCTTTTTTTTTTTTTTTTTTTTTTTTTCCTGTCTCTCTCTCTCTCTCTCTCTCTTTTTTTTTTTTTTTTTTTTTTTTTTTGGTACTGGGAATTGAATTCAGAGGCACTTGACCACTGAGCCACATACCCAGCACTATTTTGTATTTTATTTAGAGACAGAGTCTCCCTGATTTGCTTAGTGCTTTGTTTTGCTGAGGCTGGCCTTGAACACATGATCCTCTTGCCTCAGCCTCTTAAGCCACTGGGATTACAGATGTGTACCACTGCACCAGCCTACCACCAGCACTTTTAAAAAAATTTATTCTGGTATGGGTTGTTGTTACATTATCCAGGTGAGAATTGAATTTGCAGTCCTCCTCACCTTAGCCCTCATGATCAGCAAGGATTATAGGAAGGCACAAAAACGAGTTTGTGTACTGCAATTGCACTCACTACACTGTATAAAAACAGATTGCAATCTCAACTAACTAACTAACTAAACAAATAAAGCGATCTGTATATTTAGAAGTGTGTTAATCATCTTTTTGTCAATGCCACCGAAATACATGATAAGAACAATGAAAAGGAGGAGGGAAAGTTTATTCTGGTTCACACTTTCACAGATGTAGTCCATGAATGGCCAAATCCATTGCTCTGGACCCAAAGTAAGGCAAAGCATCTTGGTGGAAAGGCATGATGGAGGAATGTTGCTGGACTCATGGCAGCTAGGAGGCAAAAAGAAAGACCTGAAAGAGGACACAGGAAGAACAACCATTACAGGGCACCTGCCAGTCACCCACCTGTTCCATCCATGCCCCACCTGCTACAAACCAGGATGGACTAAATTATGTTATAGTTCTAACAATCCACTCATTTCACCTCTGAATATTATATCATTAACATAAGAACTTTTGGGGGGCATCATATATTCAAACCAAGAAGGCATAGTTGAGTATTTTTTAATTAAAGGAATTATTGAATTTGTTATTATTTTTTAAATTTTTGTATTTGTTCTAATTATTTGTACATGCCAGCAGAATGCATTTATGCTTTGATAGATCATACATAAATGGGCTATAATTTCTCATTTTTTTCTGATTGTACATGTTGTACGATCATATCCATCATGAAGTCATACATGTATGTGAGGTATTAACGTTTGTTTCATTCTACTAAACTTTCTATCCCCATGTCCCTTCCCCTGCCTTCACTTCTCTCTAACTAAAATAAAGTACCTCTATTCTTCCCTATCTACCCCCCACTTTTTGTGAATTAGCATCCACATATTAGAGAAAACTTTCAGCCTTTGGTTTTTTGGGTTTGGCTTATTTCATTTAGCATGATATTCTCCAACTCCATTCATTTACCAGCGAATGCCATAATATCATTTTTTCTTTAAAGCTGAGTAATATTTCATTATATATATACATATACATATCACATTTTGTTTATCCATTCATAGGTTGAAGGGCACCTAGGTTGGTTCCATAGTTTAGCTTAGTTTAGCTATTATGAGGTAAGCTGTTATAAACATTGCTGTGACTGCATCACCACAATATGCTAATTGTAAGTCCTTTGGGTATAGGCCAAGGAGTGGGATAACTGGGTAAAATGGTGGTTCCATTTCAAGTTTTCTGATGAATCTCCATACTGCTTTCCATAATGGTTGCTGCATTTTGTATTCCCACCAGCAATGTGCGAGTATATCTTTATCCCCACATCTTCACTAACATTTATTGTTGCTTGTATTCTTTATAATTGCCATTCTGATTGGAATGAGATGAAATCTGAGTTTTAATTACATTTCTCTAATTGCTAGATATGTTGAACATTTCCTCATGTACTTGTTGATTGATTGTATGTCTTCTTCTGTGAAATGTCTGTTCAGTTCCTTAGTCTATTTATTGATGGTGTTATTTATTTATTTATTTTTTTTGATGTAAAGTTTTTAAGTTCTTAATATATCCTAGAGAGTAGTGCTTTATCTGAGGTGTGTGTGGTAAAGAATTTCTCCCATTTCGCATACTCTCTCTTCACATTACTGATTGTTTCTTTGGCTGAGAAGAAGCTTTTTAGTTTGAATTCATCCCATTTGTTGATTATTGATTTAACTTCTTGTACTTCAGGGGTCTTGTTAAGGAAGTCAGATCCTAGACTGACATGAAATAGTTGAATATTTTAAAGGGCATTTTGTTTTAGTTTTTCATTTAGTTTCACCGTATATGATAAATATAAGAACTAATTCCAAAGATCATTTAAGAAATACTGTTAGCTCCCACAGAGAAACATGCATATACATTTTTACAAAGGCATTTTATAGAGTAACTACTATAGCAGATAGTCCATAGGATAATAGTTTTAGGTATCTTAAAAGGGAAATGTGAGGGCTGGGGTCATAGCTCAGTGATAGAGCACTTGCCTAGCATGTGTGAGGCACTGGGCTTGATTTTTAGCACAGCATATAAATAAATAAATGAAATAAATATCCATCAACACTTAAAAATATACTTAAAAAAGGAAACTTGATGTGGTCTGGATTTAAAAAGACAGAACAAAAATAGTGAAGAGTACAAACACACACACCACACACACACACACACACACACACACATATAATTGTTAAAATAAAGAGGCATTTAACTATATTACTATATTTAAATATCCATTTCACTTATAAGAAAACACATTGACTAATAATGTTACTGTAGCTTATTAAGATCTACACATTTATAAAATGAATGATGATCCCAAAACATAAGCAAGTAACAATTCATAAGAAAAACATCTGTAATTTTAAAAATATGAGAAAAAGTTCTATGTATTTAGGAGGAAAAAGAGGTATAACTCATCTATAGAACTAGGAAGTACATTAAATTTATTACAATAAGTGCTGGTGAGTAGAGTAGTACCACACTTTGTATAAAGCATGAATTATCAGAAACAATTAAACAAAAACAATTTGGAAAACTATGCCCAAACAGTTAACAGTATGTGTACATCCATTTTGTAAAAATGTATTTTAAAAATATTCTGATATCTCAAGATATATATATGTATATATATATGGATATATTACATATATAAAATTATATGGGAGAAGGATATTATATTTTAAAATCAACCTCTGATAAAATGGTTTCAAAATTATAAAAATTCATGCAAAGTAATTGTATTGAAATAATAAAGGGTACCTGGAAGATGTAAATGTAAACTTAAAATTTTTTAGGTTATAGTAAAAAGAAAATATATGTTTAAGTAAAAATTTGAATAAAACACAAAAGTGTTAGCAATGGCTGAATTCCATTAAAGGCTCTTCATAATACTCTCTGCCTTTTTGAAGTTCCAATTATTGCAGAACAATAAACATCAAAGTTTATAGGTAACAGAAGACTTTCCTTTACCATTACACAGTAAGCAGTGTTCTATATTAGTAAGCCCCTAGCAGTTTTCTGTTTGCTTGTTTTCTCTCTTTGTGAAATAGTAACAATTGATAAAGAATTGTTGGATCAGACAAAGGGCAGTGAAGGGAAGCAAGCTGGGCTGGGAATAGGAAAAACAATGGAATGAATCAGGCGTAAGTTTCCTATGTTCATATATGAAAACATGACCTGTGAAACTCATCACGTATAACAACAAAAATGGGGTCCTTATTAACATAATCTACACTCCACGTAGGTATAATATATTAAAATACACTCTGCTGTCACATATATCTAAAAAGAGCAAATAAAAAGAGGAAGAAAAGAATTGCTAGGCTTATGCTGCACTGAGATGATATAAAGTATCATTCATTTGTATTATCTTTTTTTTTTTTTGTTTAACTTTCTATGTATACTTAACATTAAGCTTTTAAAACTGAGATAAAAGGAGGTTAAGATTTTTTTCCACATCCATCCATGGGGTTAAATATGGTAGGGTTTGTAGGGTAGGTAAAATAGAATAGATACAGTGATAAAACACACACATATAAGATACACACACACACACACACACACACACACACACACATAAGAGATATATATATATATATATATATTTTTTTTTTTTTTTTACTTTGGATATATATATCCAAAGTAAAACAGTTCTGCAAATATATGGCAAGTGTTAGAATTGCGCTTTTCTATATATTTTATTTCTAGCAAATCTGCGAGGTAGTTATTATCTTGCCACATGGGAAGGAACTGAATTTCCACAGGTTAAATGGCTTTCTTAATTTATAGAGCTATTAAGCTTTAGGCCTGGAATCCAAATATCTTTCTGACATGCAAACTATAATATGAGTATTGAAGATTATGTTCTGAAGCAACTGAGTTGGTAACTAAAGGAGCAGCATGTAGCTATAAAATATGTTAAATTCTTAAATGATGGCACTGGCGATGGGGAAGAACAGAAATGTAAATTGTATGAGACACACTGAAGTGATATTCAACCACAAGCCAAATTATTTTTTCCCAGAAATCTCAATTTCAGCAAATGGAACTGTCATCTTATATTTATTCAATCCAAATAGAATATTAAACAAACACATAAACCAAAAAAATTCTAAAAGTCTGTCCTCATTCTTTTTATTTTCTAACTCATAAATTCTAACAGAAAATCTTAATATTCTATTTCCAAACTACAGACTAATCTTATTATATGAGTCACGAATGTCCTTGACAAAGAGTTGAATAGCTAAATTTTGGAGAGAGGGAATTTATATTCCCTTACATTAGGCTAAATAAAGGATATAATCATGCAGTAAATGTATCCAAAGATCCCAATCACTTTTGCCTAAAATACACTAAGTCACCTGAAAATATCCCTATGCCCATTACTTGATAATATATATTTAATGGCTTCCTTTATTTTTGCAGGAGAAATCATCATGTGCATTGTAGACCTTGATGTGTGCACCCTAAGCTTAGACTTTGAAACTTAACCTCTGTCAGTATATTTCAACATGGTTGACAGGTTTCTAATGTTGGAGCCTTCCTGTGACTCTTGCTTGCTTGCTGAATTCACTGACTTTTACACATTTTTAGAAGATACTTTTACATTTTATGACTGTAGGGAAGGTCATGGCTGTAAGAACAAGGCATTGAATGATCACAAATCTGAGACTGATTCCAAGTGTAGCATGGTGGCACTCTGTGTTCAGACTCTGCCTGGACATGTGCATAACCAGATGTTCTCATTTGCTTCTTAGTCAGCTTGGTCTTTAGAGCGAATTACCATGGAGTGAATGACTTATCAAAAATGTATTAAGTACAAGATCACCATGCCAAGATAGGCTGGTTCTGATGACAGCCTTCTTCATGCTTTGAAGATGAGTGCTTACATCCAGTGTCCCCATAGGGCCACATGATTCATGGAGACAGAGAGAGCCCACCTCTTTTCCTCTTCTTTTAAGGGCAGCAATATTATTGGTTTAGGGTTGCATTTTGATCACTTTTATTACTCTTAATTACCTTACTCCACAAACAGTGCCACTGAGTTTTGGAGTTTCAATGTAGGAATTTGGAAAAAAATCTAGATATTCAGTTCATAACAACCTTCAAATGCAAATTCGTAATAGCATGTTTTCAACGTGGATTGGACTTTTTGAATTGCCATTATTTTGAATTTTATTTGTAAAAATTCAGAAGGTCAGAGATCAGATCACCTGGGATGCCAATATATCTAGAATTTTTCCATGTTTCCCATCTTCACACTGATATCTGTAGATCTTAAAAATTTCCATTGACTTCTCATTGAATACAAAATGATAGTGTAAGTCTTGAATACTCAACATGATCTAATTTCTCCTGTTTACTTCTCTACCCCACTATGATCGCCCATACTCAACTTCCATCCTATTTACACATTTAGCTACTAGAAGATTCTGTCTTTGACGATGCCTGTTATTTCTGACTTCCTTAATCACACACTGAACATCTCTTCATTCAGTTCTTAGAATGCCTCTCTCTTATGACGTTTTCACTAGGTTATGTACCTTTTTTCTCCCAAATTAAAATGAGTGGATCTATAACACCTGGTTTATTAATTTTTACTCTAGAAAGTCTAGGATATACTAGATATTCAACAAATAGTTGAATGAATATAAAATAAAGTATTTAGCAAGTAGATTCTATATTACTTGATAATTCATTTGATGCAGTGAATAAGTAAGTAGCTTAACAAATATTAGCATCTAAATGAATGTAGTCCTAATAGAGATTGATGAGGAAACTTGAGAGATTAAAATATAATATTTTTTACTGGAAATTTTGAAGAGATAGGTTTAGATGGGTGAAGGGTGGTAGAAGTGTTTTTAAAACATGTGCAAGACAGAATTTATCTTAATCAAGATTTTTTTGGTAACATTCTCTACTAATTATGTACACTTATTATTATGTCCCAGGTATAGAATTAAGCCATCTGATAATTAATTATACTGTCTCAGAATGATATTGCTTTTAATTGGTTTTAATTATACTCTCTCATAATGATTATTGGTTCTTGCAAAGATAAGGAAACTGGAGTTCATAGGAATAAAATCACTGCACCAGTTCAAGATCTGGAATAGGTAGTAGAACTTCTTGAGTGCACATTCTTCTGAAAAAATAGAGTCTTCAACTCTATGCTGCTCTGGCATGAGAAAAGGCATAGAGTGAGATAATAAGGTTAATGTGGGAGCATTACTTTCAAATATTAAAATAATAGCAAGAGCACTTTAGAATTTTGAAAGTTCTGCTGTATTATCTCCTGCGATCCTCATAACAGTTCTGTTAGAAAAATAGGAATCATGGTTATGGTAAATATCTAATCCAGAGTCCAACTGTTTTACTCCAGTAACTCTAACCATTACCACTGCTGATTGCAAAAGGTTACATATTTTAAATGAACTCAGTCTCTTTTGGGATTTAGAGGTCTGCCATTCTCTGTTTATTTGAAATGTACAATTATAAATATGGAAGTATTCTTTTGACAGAAAGAGTGATAATAGAGAGTACATGTCAGAACCACGTTGGCAACAGGAGTATATTTATATCTATCTACTCTAAGATAAATAATCCCACAAGAATTTTTGAAGCTGGGCATAGTGGCACATGCCTGTAATCCCAGGGACTCAGTAGGCTGAGGCAAAAAGATCACAGGTTCCAAATCAGCCTCAACCACTTAAAAAGGCTATAAGCAGCCTATGAGACCTTGTCTCAAAGTAAAAAAATACAAAGATCTGGGGAAGTAGCTCAGTGGTCACATGACTCTGGGTTCAATCTCTGGTACCAAATAAAATTTGTTATGAGATATGAAAAATCTCAGAATTTTAAAAAATGAACTATTCACTAAATCTAATCTTTATAAGTAATGATGTAGTTTTGCAATAGACTTTTATTCTTGATCTATGCTCACATTTTTAGTTTCCATATCCTACTTAATATATGGGATTCTATTTAAAAATAAAAGATGTCATAAGATTTTAAGATTAACCAAAGGAAAAAATACACACACACACACACACACACACACGCATGCACACATGCACATGCACGTGCGCGAACACATGCACATGTAATCTTTCTCAATTGTAAGTTTTGTACCGTTCTGATATCTAATTTTATCATTCATTTGCCCATTGACATGTAATTGAAAATGGAATGCTAACAGAAAATAGAACAGGTATTGAAATTTTTATTATTGGATGTGTGAGATGAATAAGATTAAACTTTTGCATGAATTAAAAAAATGATTGTTGAACTCAATTTAGGTTAAAAATGTGAATATACTGGGAATATAAGGTCAAGTAAAATGCAATCCGTATCCTCAAGGACCTTGTCATTTCACTGAAACAAAATTCCATTGACACGTACCAGGTCTCAGTAAAGGAGTCTATTCAGGGTATGGTTGGTGTAAAATGTAGGACAGAATTGCAGTGGAGAAAGATATTCAAGATAGAAAAACTGACTATAAAAATGTAAAGACCTATGAGTATAAACCGAGGAGTGGGATAACTGGGTCAAAAGGTGGGTCCATTCCAAGTTTCCTGAGAAATATCAAAACTACTTTCCACAGTGGCTGCACCAATTTGCAACTCCACCAGCAACGTACAAGTGTGACTTTTCCCCCACATCCACACCAACATCTATCATTGCTTGTGTTCTTGATAATAACCATTCTAATTAGAGTAAGATGGAATCTTGGAGTTGTTTTAACTTGCATTTCTCTAATTACTAGAGATGTTGAAATCTTTTTCATATATTTTTAATTGCCTGTATATCTTCTTCTGTAAGGTGTCTGTACAGTTTCTCGGCCCATTTATTGATTGGGTTCTTTGTATTTTGGGTGTAAATTTTTAAAATTAGAATACTACTGTAACTCAGCCACATCAATGTTTATAGCAGCTTAACTCACAATAGCTAATCTCTGGAACCAACCCCAAGATGCTCTTCAACAGATGAATGGATAAAGAAAATGTTGTATAAATACACAATGGAATATCATTCAGCTTTAAAGAAAAATTAAATTCTGGCATTTGCAGGTAAATGGATGAAATTGGAGAGTATCATGCTAAGTGAAATAAACCAATCCCAAAAAATCAAAGGACGAATATTTTCCTTAATAAGTGGATGATGATACACAATGGGGGTGGGGAGGTGAGGGGTGAGAGAAAAATGGAGAAACTTTAGATTACCTAGAGGGAAACAAGAGGGAGGAGGGGTTGGGGGTATGGGAGATGGTGGAATGAGACAGAAATTTTTACCCTATGTACATGTACGATTGCCCAAATGGTATGAATCTACATTGTGCACAACCATAGAAATGAAAAGATGTACCCCATTTGTGAACAATGCATCAAAATGCAGCCTGAAATAATAAAAAAATGAAGAAAAGTAAAGAGGTATTAATATAATGGCCTACGTCTTAGAACTATGTATTCAATGTTTTGTTTTTATTGTGTATAGAATTGATTACAATGGGGTCTATATATGATAAACGTAGAAAAAAAGGAGTTGAGGTGGCAGAGGAGCAGGAAATCTTCAGAGAACTTTCTGCAGACAATAGAGGCAGAACTTGGTCACATGCAGAAGTTGAAGCAGAGACAGAGACAAAAAACAAATCTCAACAGTCAAGCAAGATAGGTGGGTGAAATCAGTTTTCAAATAGCACTAGGGTGGAGAATTCGATTTGGGGGAGAAACTTTCTTGCCTTGAAAATGCAATCACTTTGCTACAGGGGATAGGGCCTTCTATGAAACTGAAGCAGCATGGAGACCTTTCACCTTCAATCCTGATTCTTGTGGTGATCAAGTCAGAAAGATTTCAGGCAAATCACTTGGAGTTACAAATAATGTCTATTAGGTGGGATGAGAAATGGGGAAAGGGGATACTCTCAAGGGAGAGAGTGGGCCCTATCAGAGCAAAGAGGGACAGCATGCCTCTGTTGCACTCATTTTACGGGGGAATGCCAGAGAGGTTTCTAGTGAGTCCCAGCCAGGTCCACCTCTTGACTTTTGAGTGACAGTGTGATAACATTAGATTTTCAAGTCCCCACTGTCATGATCACTCCAGGTCAGGTTGATCCATGCTGAGAAGTTCAACTTGGAACTTTTTTTATAGATTTTATGTTTAGGTGTGTTATCCTTATCTCCCTGAGTTCCAGAACCTGTCCTATGTTGAGGTTACAAAAGTCCTCCCCTTCTCAGTAAATGTTACTCTTATTGACATTATTTCAGGCCTGCATTTTTCCTGCAGATAACAGGAGGTGTGCTGAGGAATGTGAATAATCATATTCACTTAAACCAGGCAGGGCTACAGATAAGTTGCTTCTTAGGAAAGAAAACATGTGGGAGTCAGCACAGTGGGCTCATTTTATAGAATTATTCCCTTAACCTTATGCCCCATCCCCGATTTTTGTCTGTCTGTCCCTTATAAGAAGGAAGTTCAGAGTGAAATGCTACAATTCCATGGAAAGAATCATGTTTCCATTAATCACTAGCTCCATCCATTGTTGACCCTGAAGAGTTACTAATAAAATACTCCTTTTCTTCACCCAAGTTCAAAACTAATAGGCGAAAGAAGAAAGTTATTTCAAACTCTGTTTCAATCAGGCACAACAGGAGGGGGGGGGGAGTCTAAAATCACTTTACAACTTCCAACCCTAATATTAGTCAGAATCATCTCCTGAGACCCAAGATGAGGAGGCATATACTATTTATTTGGAATATTTTTCTCAAGAGGAAATAAAAATGGATTTTAATCGACTTCATATAGTTGTTTCCTGTCTAAATATATGAGTTAGATAAATCATAGACCCTTCCCACAAGCTAGGGGCATAATCAGAGAAAATTCCCAGGAAGATAGAGAGCATGTCTAAATTCCTATGCAATCACTTTAGTTTTTGATATCTCTTTCATCCGAAAGGAACCGAATATTCAACCATATGTTAATCCTTCAGATTTTTTATTATCTCACTGAATTAAGGTTATGAAGGGAGGTAAGGTTTCCTTGACTCAGAGTCTCAATTCAAGAATTAAAAGTGCAATTTCTTTGATTCTCTTGGATTAATGCAGAATTGTTCTCAGAGTGTTGTCATCACTCCAAGTTTTCATATTTGAAAAATCCATAAATCCAAAGAATTGCATGTTCTTCTTTATGCGTACTGTATTTAAAATATGTTAATATAATCTTTCCCAGAAACCCATATGTGAGATGTGTTGTAATGTCTCATGTTCATTCTACTAATTTTAAAGTAGTAACAGAGCCTGGGGTTACTACAGTTGAATGAGATCCAACAGATTATCTGCTAGAGCTTCAGGAGGAAACCATAATTACTGAGCTCAGTGGTGCTCTTGGTACATTTGTAGAGAGTAAATGAAACTTTAACATTCTTTTGGAAAAGAAGCTAAGGGTTGAAATAATGTTTATCAAATAATTTTTTCCTCTCTACCTCATTTAACTTCTTATGATGGAGATTCAAGTTTCCTCTTAACTAAATGTAATACAATTGATTTATGAACAGAGTCAAATGCTAAATTCTTTGAATACTTGTCATGAAAATGCAAAGCATTAATGCAGTTCCACTTTAGTTTATGATGAATTATTCCAAAGTAAATGAAAACTGAAATATTATCAAAATCAATTTAACCAACTAAACAAATAGAATCTCTTGCCAAGTAATATTGCCTATACATAATTGAATTATTTGATCTTTTTTTCCTTTTATAAGTGAAGTATTTATTTTTCCTCAGGCAGTCACTTGAAACAAACATCAAATATAAAATATACTTCATTGTAATAAATCAAAATAAAGATGTATATCTGAAATTCTGTAAATTCTACATAAGTAATTAGAAGAAACCCCATGCTCATTAAAGTAAAATGAAACACACTTATGTTATTAACACTGTAATATATTATGACTGATCATAACTCAACAAAGGTACCTATCTCCCACCTTCAAGTATAAATATAAAAAAAAATACTATTTGATTTAAACACTGAACAAAGCTTCTGCACAGTGTGGTTAATTTAATTGGTATGTTTTAAACAGGATGTTGCAAATGTTCAGAATACCATGTGGTTAGGTCATTATCACAGGTCTGTGATTCTTTATTATCTATATGAAGGCCAAATGAATCAGTAGTCAAATGGGGGCAATTATCACATTTACAGAAGAACATGACTGGATGGAGTTTTCGGCAAGCCTCATTTGCCCTTACAAAGTCAGCAGTAGAGCATTTCAATACAAATGAGAATTGAATCCTGCAGTATGAGCCAAATGCCGTCAGTCTGGGGGATGGAGACAATATGGTACAGAGTCACATATTTTCAAGGTTTATTTTGGCAATTTTCTGGATATAGAAAATATGGAACTTGTAATCAGAATAAAAATAATTTTATTCTTAACAGCTCACATTTTGGAACAGAAACTCTTGGTGCTGTAGAGTTCACAACTATCCATCATTTTGTTAATTCACAGAAGGAAGAAGTCTTACAAGGGCTGCCAAGTGTAAACTGTCTTCTGTGTTACCTAGCTACACAAAATATATAAATACAGAGAAGATTTTTCCTTCTGGAGCCGCTGTAAATATATAGATCACATGTCCCAAATGTCCAGCTGAATAAACTCTCTGTGACAATTGGCATATGTGAATGCAGTAAGAAATCAAAGAGAAATACAGGCATTTTCTTCTAATAACTATGCATTGCTATTAATCAAGTGTAAAGACTTCTAGTAGCACTGTCTTGTAGCAGTTATAGAAATTAGAGATATAATTGATTCCTTGATGCCTTAGATGTCCAAAACCTTCTCATGAGTCAGTATATTTAATGTCTAAACATTGGCAGTGATAATCTTTTCTGTGATATGTCCTACCAATGCTTTGAATTGAAAAGCAAATAAAAGACCTAGGAATGGCCACAAGATTCATGTTTTAAAACAAATGTTCCTTTTCCCCTGCAACAGATCAACTTTTCTAAGCAACCACAGTACCAGATGCTGGTTTTAATCTTATGCCATGTGAAGACACAAATCAAATCCACATATTAGTTTTTCATAATGGATTTTGCATTACTCCCTCAAGGTCAAATCATTTAGAAAGGACAGAGCTGGGATTAGAGTCCTGTGTTCCAAACCTTTCCTTAAATTTACAGAAGTTTGACATAACATCTTTCAAGTGCTTCACATATGCCAAGGAAGTATAGATTATTACATATTTTATTAATTCACCTAATCTCACTACAATAATATTAAAAATACATTAACCTTATCTATGGAGAAAACGGGAGTGATTATAGTCACTTTCCAAGTCTGTAAAATATATGACTGTACAACCAGAATAAGTTGTTTTTTACAATATCAAATATATGCATATTTTACAGTCTTGCCTCCTAGCAATTATTCCTTGCTTACTTCACCACAATTCTGCCTACTCTCTTGAACTTTGCCGATACTGAATGCTTTGGTTAAAATAGGTAGGCAGAGGTTTTCTTTACCATAACTCATGCAAAGGTAAGAGTCCATTACTTTATTCAAAGTACTAGTAATACAATTAAAACTCTATAAAGCACTGTGGAAAGAGAAATAAGACATTGTGTTGTGGTCTTGATTAGCTCACATGGTTATAGGAGAAAGGGACACTAAAGTAATTATAATTCAAATCTATATATATTCATTGCAACTAGAAACAATTGAAACATTCCATGGAAGTACTGACAGGGAGCAATTATAGCAAAACGTTATTTGAGATGACACTGAGGAATAAGAAACTATACAGAACAGACAAGGGAAACAGGGACATTGGGAAAGTAACCAGGTTATGAATATAAAATTTGAAGTAATTTGGTATAAGCGTGGTAAACAGTACATGAAAAGAAGGCAAGACTAGTGTCAATAAAGAAAGATAAAATTGTTCTAATACTTGATAAAGTTTATCATTGTTACCATTTAATTAGCCACTTATTTTTCCAATCATCTGTTGGGCATGTATTTCCTGAACTCTTTCTTGCCATTGTAGATGAAACAATATGACAAATCTTGGCGTGGTCATGAATGCTATGAGGATTTAGCAAGGTGAGCAAGAGGAAGACTTCGTGTGTACAGAGTACAGTGTAATGTCTAATTCTGAGCATCTTGGAGGGGACCCAGGAACATGTTGCTATTGACTAAGGACTCTCCATTTTTAAATTGATTTGCTATTTTTATAGTAGTTTTACCTAAGAATTCAGCTGATAGTACAGAATGCCATGTATCTCCTCTCTGCCACTCTTCCTCTTTACCTAAATAGTTACTTCCTTACCAATATTGCATTAATATGATACATTTAACTGTAATTGATGAACAACAGTGATACATCATAGTTAAGGAAAATTCAAAGTTTTCAGTAGGGTACAGGATTTTTATTCTAACCTCTATAACCTGTATCCACAGAATTTTGCAGAAGTTTCACAGAACCCCCCAAAATCTGCTGTGCTTCATCTATTTATTCCTCTCCTCCTCCTCTTTGACCCCTAGCAAACAGATATTTCTATATCTCTACACATTTTATTTTTCCAGAATTTTATAAAGTTTAAACTATAATATGTAACCCTGGAAGAGTGACTTCTTTTACTTAGCAATGTGCATTTATGATAACACTATCCTTTTTTATTTTGATTATGAAATATATTTATTTTCCATCTTATTATCTGAATGTATCACAAATTATTTAACCACTCATCTGTTCGAGGTCAGTTGACTTCTTTCAGTTTGGGCAATTATGAATAAAGCCGTGGTAAAAATTCAAGTACAGGTTTGTGTGTTGACATAGAGCATGATAGTTGCAACACATAATCTTACTTTTGTGAGAAACTTCCAAGCTCTTTTCCAAACAGCTGCAGCATTTTGCATTTCCAGTAGCAGCGAATGACAATTCCTATTATTGTCCATGTTCATTAGCATTTTTACTGTCAGTTAGGGGATTTTAGTCATAATAATATACATGCAGTAATAGCTCATTTTTGTTTTAACTTGTGGCTATTGACATATGATGAGGATTCTCTATTAATATGTTTATTAGTGGTTTCTATGCAGTCTTTGCTAAGATGCCCATTTTAGAGTTGAATTGCTTTCTTTATAAGTTATGTGCTATTTTTATATATGGATAATAGTCTCTTATCAGATACATGTTTTGCCCAGTTTGTGGTATATTTTTCTTTCCACCAACAGTATCATTTTGCAGAGAAGGAAAAAAGGAATTTTTCTAAGCTCCATACCGTTTCCTTTTCCTTTCATGGTTATTCCTTTTGATATTGCCTAAAAGTTCATCACTGAACCCTAGGTATGTTAGGGTTTTTTCCTGTCTATGCTACCCTTTAGAAGTCTCATGGATTTGCAGGTCATATTTGGGTTTGTACCCACCGTGTGCTAATCATTGTGGACAATGTAATAACTGTGTCTAGACTGCTTTCTCATCTAGATAGGCAGTTCTTCCAGCACATGCTTCTTTTTTTTTTTTTTTTTTTTAACAATTATTCTAGCTCCATCAAACTGACTTGGTTCCTTTGTCTTGATTATATATACATTTGTGTGAATTTATTTCTGGACATTCAATTCTGTTTACTGATCAGCTTATTTTTTTGCAAATAGCATCCTATCTTGAATATTGTAGATTTAAAATAAGCCTTTCAGATTCTTTGGTATCTTCTACATAAACAATTATGGTGTTTGTGAACAATTGTTGTTGTTGTTGTTGTTTTCATCCATCCGCTCTGTGTGCTTTTAAATTTCTTTTCCCTTCTACATTACATTTCCTTGGTCTTTCAGCTTAATGTTGACAGGAATAATAAGAGGAAAGGGAAAGCTTACTTTTTTTTTTTAACCACTGAGAATGATATTGATATTAGGTATAAATTTCTGATGATATTCTTTTTTTAAATTTTTTTTTTAAATTTTTACAGACTACATTTTGACTCATTGTACACAAATGGGGTACATGATTTCATTTCCTTGGTTGTGCATGATGTAGATTCACACCATTGGTGTAATCATACATGTACATAGGATAATGATGTCTGTCCATTGCACCATTTTTCATACCCCCCTCTCATTTCCCTCTACATAATCTTAAAGTGCCTCCATTCTTGTCTCACCCCCACCACCCCCTGTCTTTATCAAGTTGGGGAAATGCTCTTTTAATCTTCTAATCTCAGGGCACTGAGAGTTTTTATTATGATGGATATTGGTTTTTCTTAAATATATTTTCTGTATCTATTGATAATAATAAATGCTTTTTCTTATTTGTCCTGTTGATATGATAGATTACATCAATTAAATTTTGCATTCGAATGAGTTTTAAATAGCTGTAATAAATCCTACTTGATTGTGGTAGACAGCCCTTTTCAAAATTTTTGGAATTAGTTTGCTAAGGTGCTCTTCTGAATTTTTTCATCTATTTTTATTAAGGATTCTGGGTCATAATTTTTGTTTGTTATTGATTTTAGAGTAACAGTAGATTCATAGGGTGACTTAAGAAGTGCCTCTTGTTGCTATTTTCTGAAAGATATTTTTGGAGATTAACATAATCCATTAAATAAATATAGTATTCACCAATGAAATCATTTGGAATTGGTGATTTTATATTGGAAAGTCATTTCAATATCTTTAGTAACACATATAGGAATATGCAAATTGATTCTTATAGTGAATTAATTTTTAAAGAATCTTAAATAAACATTGATCAATTATGCCAATCAAAAGCTTGAATTATGTGTGGAATGTTATATAACTGCCTTAATATAGAGAGACTCTCAACAATTATAAATAAATGATACAGAAAGAGGAACATTTATGAAGGTATAAGACATAATATATTATTAACTAATGTTGGAGTACATATTTTAAATTTTGTTATAAATAAAGTTTTCTTCTCCATTAAAAAATGTCTTGCAGAATTTTGTGTCGATGACTTTGCAGCTTTTTATTCTTTAAGAGAAAAAGTTCAATGATTTTTATACAAGATTCAGATCCTGTAGTTGATTTTGAGACTGTTTTTGAGAATCACACATACTGAAAATTATGTCTTCTTTATCATTAGAACCTTTTTTTTCACTGAGATTTTTTCAGTTATAGTAATAATTTTTACCTTTGTTCCTCCTTTTACTAATTGTTATTATAGCTATCTGATGTTAATTTTTAATTTTACCATGTGCTGTATTTTCCACCTTTTTTATTTTAAATCTCTCCATATGGGTATTTTCAGTGAGTGTCCTGTAAGCAGCATATTCTTCCTCGTGCCTTTTTTTTTTTTCATGCATTTTCAATCTCCCTATCATGTTATTTATTTTGTTTTTGCAATGCTGGGGATTGAATTCAAGACCTTACATGTGCTAGGCAAATGCTCTACCACTAAACCACAACCAGAGTCCATCAATGCTGTTTTTAGCTGACTAATTTAGTCCATTTGATCAATATCCTTACTGACAAATTTGTGTGTTGTTATCTGTTTCCTTTCCTCTCTTCCTTCCCTCTCTTCCTCCCTTCCTTTTCTCTCTCTCTCTTTTTCTTCCTCTTTTCTATTCCACATTTGTTTTGCTGCTTTTCTGCTTGTAGTTTAAATACTTTTTTTTTTTCTGACCAATGTCATTATCCTGCAGCAATTTGGATTACAACCTCCCTCTATGTTCTTGTTGATTAACTACTTTTTTTCTTTCTTTTTTTAAATTTCATATCAGCATGCATCATTATTATTACCAAGCAGCATGTATCATTAATACCAAGCAAATTTTCTTCTCCCTTTAGTGTTTCTCTTTCTCATTCTTTAATTGATTGCTGTGACAGTGATGTTTAACTCTGCAACATCCTTCAGTGTGCCTAGCATAGTGCCCTGGATGTAGACAGTATTTAGGCATCACTGAAATGCATTATTTTTAGAATATGAAAATTCCAGTTCTATGAGGATCACAATACCATAAAATTTTACACCTCCTAATCTGATCCCATAAGTATCTCTGCTTTATTCCAAAAACTATTCCATTGTGACTTCTAGCATCAGTTTGTCATTATCATGAGTAGTCTTTTTGACTTATATCATTTTTGATGTTTTGTTCATTTTCCTTTTGAGACAGATATTCAGAGGTTACTGAGGATGTTGCTTCTCTTGAAGAAATTTGAGAAATTAGAAGTTTTTCCACTTTAGTTTCTCTTACCATAAACCTGGAGGACAGCTTTTCAGTTCTCATTGATACTTCTAGTGGAATATCTACCCCTCATCCCTAAAATCTAACCTACATTTCTGTTTCCTATGACATAATATAGTAAAAAATTTCTAATTCTTTAAAGATTTTAGCATCTGGATCATTGGCATTTTGTTAATAATTTTACAAAATAACACTTTTTGGCTTTTCTTATTTTGTGGTGAAAATTGTTTATATGCTTTAAATTATAAGTAGGGGTAAAATTTATATTATATATTCCTAGAATCATGTTACAAGTCAATGTAGTATCATATCTTCATAATAAAAGTTAACAGATTTTTTTAATGATTTGGTTAAATTATTTGTATTTCTACACAAAGTATATAAATTCCAATTTTTGTTCATGCTTAGGAATCTTGTTGATTTCTATACAGGTATCATTCCAATCACCTGGCCATTTATTTTATGAACTTTCTCTCCTTTAATAATTGTATGCTTTATTTTAATCTATCATGTTTGATAAAACCATAGACCTTCAAATTATTAAAAGCTACAACCTGTTAGTATCTTAAGATTCATACTTCAAAAGACACCATTTTAAATTTTCTACTTCATTTCTTTTTGAAACACACAACTCAAAAACTATTGAATTCTTCTGGTATCGGGAATCCATCAAACCTATGATCTTTCCTCTTCCTTCATTGCCCACAATGCTCCCATTTCTCTTTTTGGCACAGATCTGATTATATGCTCCAATAGTATAATCACTTCCTACACATGTTTCCTCTCTCCTTATGTTGTGCACTACTGAAGGACATCCAAACCTGGTTATTTTCAACTTTCACCTATTCTGTTTCTAGGCAGCTTCATGATTGATCACAATGATGATTGTGATGATGATTGCTCTCATTCTAAGTTCATAATCACCCAATTTGAGCTTTGTTCAGAAACCCTCCATGTTTCTTTGGTTCAGTCACCACAGGAAGGATTATGTAAGGATCTAAGGAACCAAATTGCTCTTTATATCATTTGCATTTTGCAAACTGTTGCAACACAACACATAGCTTTTATGACATAACACTTCTGTAAAATTAGTTGCTTAAAACAATGAATATATCTCAGTTCAACATTCTTTGGGTTGAATAAGAAATACTTTAGGCTTGGGTTCTCTCAATTCCCTTTACCCAGACTTTCCTATACGTCACGCCCTAGGTTGGATAGATGATCAAAGATGGCCTCACTCACATTCCCAGTCATCAGAAAGCTGAATAAAGCTGGGATACTGTATTTATCTTCCTCATAGCCTCATATCCTTCAGCAGCCTAACTAGGATTGATGCATTATGACCTGAGGGTTCAGTGATAATCCTTGATATTCTAGTTCTTTTCAAGTTTCAGCTTGTTTTGTGTTTACATATTTCCAAAAAAGTCATATGTCTACATATACTCAAGAAGTGGGAAAATAAACTCATCTCTTAATGGGAAAATAATAAACACCACTTTAAAAGGGCAATGATTCAGAGGCAAGGTTTATTTACTTTTTAGTTTTCAGGTAATCTACATCGGTTCTTCATTTCATCCTGCACCATTTTTGAATGCATAACTCAAATATGGAAAATTTCAAAAATATTTATAATATATATTTTTTCATGTGTTTATGTATTTAAAAATTACTCAAGAATTTTCATACTTTCCTTATAAATTTTTTCCACCTTATTTCTTGGATTTATCTCAAAATATATGACATTTTAATGCTCTTTAAAAATATAGTGGAGAGGCTGGTGTTGTGGCTCAATGGTAGAGTGCTTGCCTAGCATGTGTGAGGCCCTGGCTTTGATCCTCAGCCCCACATACAAATGAAATAAAGGTACAGTGTCCACCTACAACTAAAAAAAATTTTTAAAAATTAAAAATACAGTGGAAAAATTAAATGCCAACCCAGATATCTATATATAAGAATATATTTTCAATGGGTATAGAGATCTAGGTTGAAAATTAATATTTTTATTGTATTTTTTGAAATATTTAAAATGTTAGAAGTAATATCTTTAAAAAGTCTATAAGTAAGGCAAGATCTTAGACAATATACTATGACCACAGAACAGACTTCAGCACTGGATGGTTGAATGAAGCCCTCCCACGTGACCAGAGCTATTTCTTATACTTCATGTCATTTGACAGTAAATGATCATCTCTCTTCAAATACAGAAACTAGAATTTCATCAAAGAACAGGGCACCACATCCAATCAATTGACAAATAAAAGTGACCATCACAATAAGATGACTAGGTAAAAGAAATCCTATACTCTATTAATAGTAGACTTCATTTTCAAAGGCATATCCTATTGATCGTGTTGAATTTCAGCTACAGTGTGACATATTTTAATAAATCTTGAAGTAAATTTTAAGTTATTTATATGCTCCATTTTAGAACAGCAATATGTTGTATAAGATATTCACTGTATTTTCTTAAACATAAAGATTTTATCTAGTATCAACACATATACATTTTGAACTAAATTTTAAAATCTTAGATATGCATCCGTGGCAGCTTTAGAACTAGCAAACACTGAAATCCCCAAGTACTAAAGAGTGATGATTATCGAGCTTGATACATAATAAATTTTTTTGAAATCAATTATGCCCTTAGTGCAGAAAAGATAATCTAGGTATTAAGCCATTCAATAATGTTTATTCAAATGAAACCATAGCGCAATTTAAAATTCATATGTGATTTATCTCCATTTTGGAAATCTCAGGCCAAAAATTACAATATCCTATAAAGTGTCTGAGGGATAAATGAGATACAGGAGTTAACTTGTTATGAAAAATGTAACAGACTATACAAGTGTTTATTGTTATGTCTTCTTAGTCTGCATATGTATTTTTTATAAATTAAATATGTGGATAATATGAATAATTACATTAACATGTCATTGTTTATACTGGTACCCAATTTCCTCGTGTCATTTGGAAATTCAACAATTTGAGGTTGCAGTTGCAGCTCAGTGGTAGAGGGCTTATAGAGCATGTGTGAGGCACTGGCTTCAATCCTCAGCACAACATAAAAAAATAAATAAAATAAAGGTTTAAAACATGCAATAATGTTCACAAAAAAGATTCAACAATTTTTCTCTCCTTGATGAAAGCTAAAATGGTGGCATGATCCATGCAGTATCTCTCAACGTGAATAGCTATTACCCCAATAAAAACAAGCAGCTGTGAATTATTTGTGGCTAATGTTGGGTATTGACACTTGAGTTGTCAGTGAGCCAGTTTCTGAGATCATCCAAGCCTGAGAATGTGTGATTTATTTCATGTACATATAACAAACAAACACAAAATTCACACATACCATACACTATCATTATGTCTCAGTATTGAAGTTATTGGAAGAAATTGACATTCATTTGAAAATATTTCTTAAAGTAAGGAAAAGTAGGTTTCTGGATGCATATAAAGTTCCTAATTTTCTAATATTGTTTTTTATAAATTGATATAATGAAAAAAGTTACCAAGCATATAATTCTTTTTTAACTCCCGTCTCAGTAATACTTTGATTTTACTACATTTTCCTTTCTTATAAATACATAATGAATAAAATGCAATACTCAAATCCATGAATTCTGGATCTAAATAAGTCAACATGTAACATTTTGTATCTTAAGTAGGCAAACTGTGATTATAAGGAAATGTCATATTCCTTCTATATTTTGGTCTCATTGTAAAGTGTAGTAGTTAATATTCCTTATCTCATGGACATATATTTTTTGGACTATTTAAACCTTGAGATTTTTGACATATTTTTGAAGAATCAATAAGTACAAAGTACATAGCGAATTCAAGTGATAAATACTAGCTAATAGTCACCAAAGTTAGCTCAACTATTATGCACTTGATATTATTTTTATGATTAAAATATTTTATTGTGCTTCAAAAAATATTTATCTATGTTATAACTGTAAGTAATTTGTGCATTTTGTGCAGTGTGGAACAGTATTTGTGTTCACTTTTCTGATACATTAAACCAAATCCTCTGTGTTGTTTTTAAGGCAGAGGTCTGGAGGGTGAGGTCTGGAGGATGATCCATGGATGCTGTTATGATTTCATATTCTGTAACCTTAATGAGGTTATTTAACATGTAAGAACCTCGTTTTCTCATTTGCTAAACTGGTATGTTTATGTTTTGATAGATAAGAACATGTCCATCTGTTTTAAAATAACAATATGAAAAAAAATTGATATAAAAATACAACATAAGGTGAGGCAAAGAAAAAAGTAAACTAGTAGAGATAGGGTATGGAATTACTCTTTGGAAGAAGAACGAAGACACTTCTCTCTAACCTCAATTTAGAAAAACGTGCATTCATGCTGTACAATTGGAAAAGCTGTAATCCAATAGTTTCTGTTATCTAGGGAAAGAGACACCTCATGCATGTCAGAAAACAATTGCTGAATTAGAATATACAGGTTGCTAGCACATCCTAGTGAAATGTTTTATGCGTGCTCCAAGTCCTACCAAATGTATTTAATGAGGGCTACATGAGATAGTAATATTTAATCACATATTTGGCTAAGTTTTGCCTTACTGACAGTTTTACATACTAGTGGTAGGTTTTTGTTACTGTTGTTTATTCCAGAGGATTACCATCCAAAATCTTGAGTGAAATTTCAGTTTTCACATTTTGAGTTCACTTGCACAACAATTTAGTAGCCAGATGACATTAAAGAAACGTCATAGTCTTTGTATATTTTAGTTCCCTTTGGGGAAAATGGAATGATATTTTCAACTTCAGGTATATTTTTGAGTACTTTTGTATACAAGATTTAAAAATTAGGAAATATTTTTGTTATGATTAAAGCAGGTTTTCAAAACAAAATATTTTCTATTGTATGCATATTAGCTATCATGGCAGATTGATTCTTTCAGTGACTGTAAGCATTTTTTAAAATGATGCCTTACATTCCTCCTCTGTGTAGATATTCCAGGGTCTCAAATGCAAACATTTGTCTCCAGTTGAATGTGAGAAACAGAATTTCCTTCTCAAAGGAAGAGTGCTGGGCAATGTGTTTAAAATTTAAGTCAATACCATGTAGCAATAGCCCTACATCTAATTATCCTCTAGATATCATAATAATTTTTTATTTTGACAGGAGTTCTCAACAGAACATATTTTATTTTCCAATTTTACAAGTAGTTGCAATTTTTTGTAACATCGTTTCTTGAGTTATAATCTCAAGGGCAATATCCGTAGCACCTAATATCTAAGCATGGGAGTGTAGTTGTATATCTTTCCTGGTAAATATAAGTAGAAATAAAATAAATAGAAAAATAACCATATTCATACCTTATACATAGGTGTATGTGACACATATTCATACAATTTCTATACATGCGTACATATAGTATATATTGAAACATGTTATTTATAAAATGCTTATTTGCATGTTCATATGTAGATGGTCCCCAATGTACAATGGCTCAAATAACAATTTCCTCCTCTGTGATGGTGGATTCAAAACATGCTTCAAATTTTGCATTTTCTTCTTATCCTGGACTACAGCAATGGATGGTGTGATACTCTCGTCATGTTGGGTAGGGGCCACTAGCCGCATCTCGCAATCAACCAGGTGTTCAAAGGTGTACAACAAAAACTCTGCAATATACCTTGTGACTAAGCTATTATGTCCGTTACGTTATGTGTCTTAAATGAGTTTTCCACTTTGAGTGGAAATTTCAGCTTTCAATTATGAGTCTAAACTCATTCAAACTGTATGAAGTAAAATCTGAGAATTGAATTTTGGTGCTATAAACATTGATGTAACAGTGAAATTCTTTGGCTGTATATACCAAGGAGAAGAATAAATGGATTAAATGGTCTTCCATTCCTAGTTTTTTGAGGAACTTCCATACTGCTTTCCAGAGTAGTTGTACCAATTTATAGTCCTATCAACAATGTATGAGTATACCTTTTGCTCACATCCTTACCAACATTTATTGTTATTTGCATTTTTGATATTTGCCATTCTGACTCTAGTGGAATGAAATCTCAATGTAGTTTGAATTTGTATTTTCTCTAATTTTTAGAGATGTTAAACACTTTTTTCATATATTTGTTTACCATTTGTGTTTCTTTTTCTTTTATCCGATTAGTTCCTTTGCCCATCAACGGATGAATGGATAATGAAAATGTGGTGTATATAAACAATGGAGTATTACTCAGCGATATACAAGAATGACTTTATGACATTAACCAGTAGATGAATGGAACTGGAGACAGTCATGCTAAATGAATAAGCCAGTCCCAAAAAGTCAAAAGTTAAATGTTTTCTCTGATATGTGGAAGGTAATCCAAAATAAGGTGGGGAATTTAAAAAAGAAGTAGAAGAAAGATCAGTGGAGTAGACAAAGGGGAATGAAGGGAAGTGAGGAGGGATGGTACAAGGATAGACATAGGAATGAATCTGACCTAACTTTCCTATTCACGTATATGACCACAGTGACTCTCACCATCATGTACATTCGCAAGATACTAATTTTAAAAAAAATTAATGATAAATAAACAGTAGAAAGAGCAGTAGTATAGAGGAAAGGGTCCATGGGTGGGAGGAGATGTGGAGAAGGGGAAGTACTGGGGACTGAAGTAGAACAAATTATATTCCATGTTTTAGTAATTATGTAAAAATAATTGCATGTATAACTAAAGAATTGAAAGGAGAAAGAAAAAATTCAAATTATGTTTGAATATTTAATTACCTTCTTCACAAGCTTTGAAGAAATACACAGAAAGTGAGCAAAGACATAATGACTTAAACAACATAATTATCAAATTTAATCTACTTTAAATTTACATAGTTCTGTGCCCTACAGTGGAATAATACATGTGCTTATGAAGTTAACCAAGATTGACAGTGTCTGGGATGTAAGTCTCAATATTTTTAAAACATTTCAGTCCTATATGTAGTATCATTTTACCAAACCAAATGGAATTGAAACTCAATGAAAGGAACACATTTGAACAATTCCTAAATATTCTGTAGTTAACAACGCACTTCTAAATAGATATTGATTTAAAGAAATAACATTACGAACCTTTCAAAAATATTCTGGGCTGAGTGAAAGTTTGTGATTTCAACAGTTATTATTATTAAGGAATAAATATTGAAATGGAATAAACATTATTGTTACAAGTTATAAGAGAAAGTACTGATTAAACTCAGTCTAAGTAGAAAAAAGGGAAATTAAGACCAAAAATTAATGATGACAATAAAAACCGATCTTAAAAAATTATTAAAATTGATATTAGTATCTAGGCTTATCTAGATAATACTGGACATTCTATAAATATTGATCTATTATGAAAGATTTTGTGCTTCCGAATTGACAAGTGACAAACCAGTAGACATATTTCTTCAAAGACAAATAACTAAAGTCCACATAAGATGAAATACATGTTAGTAGTGATGCACTAATTGAAGAAATTGAAACTGTAAGGAATCATCTACCCACAACAGCTTAATGTGCAGTTGGGTGCTTTGGTACAATCTTTTCAACAGTAAAGAATAAAAAATACCAATCCAACAGAAATTCTTTCTGAAAATAGAAGAGGAAGTTCCACTAACAACTTCTGAGGTCAGAATTCCCTTGATTGCAAAGACAGTCTTTTGAAAAATAGCTGCAAATAATACTTCTCTTTAAAGCAGAGGAACGGTTAATTCATAAAATATTTTTTTAATTCAAATTGAAAATTTTAACAGTATTTAGAAAAATATCAAAATATGAGAATTTAGGGTCAAAAATTAGTGTAAAGAGATTAAACTATAAACTAATATATAAGGTAAAAAAAAATCTTCTAAACAAGGTCTGTGTATTATTTATCTATTCCAGTCTGATAAAGCACTTCAAAATTTGGTGACTGAAAATGTGCACTAAATCTTTTGTTTTCTTTTTTTATTTTTTTATTTTTATTTTTTATTTTATTTTATTTTTCTGGTGTCAGGATTTCAATGTGACCTCTGTTTTGTTTCTAGATCAGGATTTCCTCTGAGATTTCTCAAAGTATTCAAAAGTTTCGGAATTGACCAGGGCTGTAGTCATCTGAAGACTTGATGGGACCTAGTGGATTCAATTCCAGTGTAGTTCACTCAGTGATTGGCAGGTTGGTCCTGGTGGTCCTCAGGAAGCTCAAGGTTCACTCATGCTATTCTCCAGTAGCCTCAGCAACATCCTCATGGACTGGCAACCGCCTTCCTCCTGAAGTGATGTGAAAGACAAGAAAACCTCCTAACTGTCCTTTTCTTTACTCAATTCAGACACCAAAAGCATCTTTTTAGTAACATTAATTTTATTTATAAACTCTGAAAATGCAGCATGCATTCAATGGGAGAGAATTTAGGTCCATCTCTAAAAGGAAGAGTGACTGATAATTTGTATGCTCCACATCGTTTACATTAGAAACTTTAAAACACTTCAAGATAAATTAAAGAAACTCAAATAAGTGGGAGATACAACATACATGTTGACTAGATTTGTTATTAGTTTAACAAATTAATCTATAAGTAAGTCAAAATGAAAATCCAACAGGCTTGAAGCATATGTGTATATTCTTGTAGAATTTTACAATCTGATACTAAAATTTATACCTAATATAAATACTTACTGAGGAAATACAGACTTGCAGAAAATACAGATAAAAATACGAAATAAAGCCATTATTTCATTAGTGTACCAATAAACACATAAATAAATTGGATAAATATTCCAAAAAGAAACCAACATGTACAAGGAGTAACTGTTAGAGAAAAAGTTAATCTCAATGTTTATCTTGCACAATAAATAAATTCTTGAATGGATACACAAATATAAGAAGTAAAGCTACAAAAGTCCTAGAGGAAGGAAGTTGTTTGTGAATTTGGAAAGATCTCATAGGATATAAAAATCACAAACTATAAGAGAATAAAAACAGCCTTGTTGAAATTTAAAACTTCTGTTTTAATGTCAAAATTTGAGAAAGCAAGGAATAGAATTTGTAAAATGATTGACATATGCATACCTTACAAGGGATTAGTATCAGAAATAAATTTAAATAAATACAACTATCCTATCATAACTTAATAAGGGAAAAACTAACATAATTAAAATCACACAGACTTCCAACTACTTCTGGACTATGCACTAGACTGAAATCTACCCAAAAAGGCAAGTTCAATGACAGGATATGAGCACTGATCCACCTGTATCAGAGAATGGAAGGAAGATGGAGCTCACATTCAAGGTAATGAGAATGCAATAGGAAGTTTCTAGTGCTAAAGGCTGAGGGGCAGGAAGTAAGTATTGCCCTGTGTATTATAGACACATAGTAAGTCTGCATCTGTTTCTCTCAGCAGAATTTCACCACATCTGACAAAGCTTCAAAACAGAGGAAATCTCCATCAGTGATGAAGACCCAGTAACAGTAGAAAGACCTTATTTAGGGATCCATTTCCTCTAATGAGAAAAAAAAAAAAAAATTGAAAATAAAGCAAAGTCTTGACATGAGTGGAGGTTGCAAACCCCTGTGTCACCTAAAATGCAGGTGAAGACTTACTGGAGGAGGCATAAGGAGATGCAATAATAAATAAACTATTCCTGGGATAGGGGAATGGAGTTTTTCTTGGCACAGAACATCACAGATCACCTGTTGCTCTTGGTGCCACCACTTTTATAGTGACAGATACTTAATAAACATGTGTTGTATGACTTAAACATAGTTTTTAAAATTTGCATGGAAATTTCAGTACTTTATAAGCTCTATTTTCCTACAAACTGGTGGATATTTTTCTCCAGACATAAATCATATTTTAGATATTTTATTTATTATGATATTACAGACAACGTAGAATAGGAAATTAAATTCGATTAAAGAAAATGTTAATTTTTGGAGTAAATTTACTAAAACAGCATCTTAGAATGACATTCAATGACATTCAATAGGATATCAGTATTGATGATCTTAATTAATTTTGCTACCAATTTAATTAATTTTCTTATTTTGACAGTCCCAATTGGTCTTTCAGTCATAATAATAAAATATTCATAATATTTAAAACATACTAGAAATATTTTAGAAGAAATTTATATTATATAGCACTCATTCAAATGTAAATATCAGTATACACAGATGTCCTCAGATATTACAACTCTTGATTACACTAAATTGTTTTCTCAGCTTGTGATACTATTCTATAGTTAAATAGTCTAAAGTGGAACAACACCAAAATATAATTTAAGAACGAAGATCAGATCTTAGCTCAGGAAAAAATTGACAAAGATTTAGAATAATTTTGAGATTATTGAGAAATAATGTTGATAATATTGAACATCTTTAATTGTTTTAGTGAATTATTATTTTTGTAATTACAAATGTTCTTTCTCTCAGGATATGCCAAAGTAGATAGTTAAATTCTTAAATATAATAATATTTGAAATAATATTTGAAATATTTTGAATCCATATGGTGAGCATATGAATGAAATATGAATGAAACTGATGTTTGAAAACATGTGTAATTAACTGGGCATGGTGGCATACTTCTGTAATCCCAGCAGCTCAGGAGGCTAAGGCAAGTGGATCACAAGGTCAAAGTCAGCCAGCCTCAGCAATTTAGTGAGGCCCTAAGCAATTTAGCAAGACCTTTTCTCAAAATAAAAAGTAAAAAAAAAGGCTGGGGATGTGGTTCAGTTGTTAAGTGTCCCCTGGTTCAATCTCTGTTCCCCAAAATAGAAGTGTAATTGAAATAGACTGGATGAAAATTTTTCCTGACAAGGGTTTTTTAATCCATGATTCATTGTTTTTGCTCTTCAATAGTTTCTGAGAATTAACCAATACATTTTCCTACCTCTGGCAAATGTTCAGAGACTGAGTAAAACTAAAACACCTTACTAAAACTAAAACATCTTACTAAAACTAAAATACCTTACTGTTTAGGATTGGTCACCTGCTTATCAAAGTTAAGGCAAAGTCCTTTACCTCACAGTGCCTACCAGCCCAAAGTATCCATGCTGTAAGAACAGCCAAGTCCATAAATGAGAATATAAAACCTATAAATATACTCCTGAAATTCTCTCATTTAAAAATAATACATAGATTCTGACAAGTTGGTTTCCTGTCTCAGTGAGAGAATTTTTTTTCTTCTCATTTGAGAAGAAAAAATTTTGGTATCAGGAAATATTTTAAATTTATTTTTATAGCTGTTACGTATGGTTTATGAACTGTATATGTTATTGTATTTTTCTTTTGGCATGTTGAAATATTTTGTGGCAAATTACTATACATTTTCAGAACAATGTGAAAATTCTTGTGCCGAACTAGAGAATATGTACATGCTCACTCTATTAATTTTCAACCTTTTACATAAATTTTCAATATAAAAAGTTAGAGAGATTTTCCTATCCAAAAGCTCTGTAGAAACACACATTGGGCTTTCTGCTTTTTAACTGTGAATACATTCTTGTAGATGCCTCAGCTGAGATTTCTGCAGCTGACTGCAAATCTTGCTGTTTGATATTTCAGCTTGAAAGTCTAAAGTATATATCTGTTGTATCCCAACAAGGAGCTTTCTTCACAATTTACTTACATTCTGATACTCATAAATCTGAAGATAGACACTTAAAATTACATTTTATATCAACTGTTTTCTATTATTCCCTGAACAGATCCTTTGGGGAAAAAAATACCCATGTATTTGTAAGTAACATATATGTACATGAACACATAATATATTTACAATTAAACAAACCTCCTTCTAGTATTTTGAATGAGAGAAGGATCATATAATAAAGATAGATATTATTGCTCTAATGAAGAAATTGTAGTTTAGAAGCTTGAAAATGACAGAGCTCTCTGCTGAAGAACTTCATGAAACTCATGAATCACTGCCTCTGTGCTTCCATAGTTCTATTAAAATTTAAAAAGGAGAAAAGGGAAAAAATAGTTTCCATCCCAAATTGCAAAAAGGGATTAAACTTCATCACATTGACATCGGGACTTTCAATCAGGAGAATGGATGATGTATTCAGGACTGAGAGCTCACTTCCTTATATTTAATTTAATATTTCTGTTCTTGTCATCTCAAATCCCAAAGACAGCAGGAATCTGGTATTGAAAGTGCTTAATGTGGACAAGATGATGACACCAAGGTTAAAATAGAAGCATACATGTGAGGGACATGTATGATTAAATGTTTCCTGATACTGAATTTTGTTGGATTTTTAATGCTAAATAACTAATTATGACTGTGATTTATAATTTTTACAAATCACATCCTTTTAATGCACTTATCATGAATTTATACTTTTTACATAGAATTGTTTATAAGCACACTTATGTACATGGGTATATTCATAAATTCATGTTTGTGTATGTGTATGTATACCTACATAAGTGAATGTTCGTGTGGGTTTCATATACTATTTATATGTAGTATATCTACTTTGTATATGTGTGTGTATATATATATTCATACATATGCAATGTGTATATACTTATGCATGTGTGTCTGTATAATAATTATTTCATCATGTCTTAACACAAGAAAACAGAAGTCATTTCAAGCATGTAAAACACAAGTAATTTAAAACAGGACTTTTGTTTTTACAAAGGTAGTTTTGAGCTAAGAAGTCATCAGGAGGGAATTCAGAGAAAATCAACAGAGCTAGGGGCGTAGCTCAGCGGTTAAGTACTTGCTTGCTTAGCAAGTGATAGGCCCTGGGTTCAATCCCCAGCACCCCAACAAGAGCAATTGAGATTAGCCACAATACAAAGCCACCCCTACAGGCATTAAAGTAAATGGCAGAGTTACTGCTGCAATTTCGAAAATCAAATCAAATCGGAGAGAAAATTAGCAAAGTCTGCTTATTCATAAACTTGAATTCAGAAGTGTTTGACAGGACATTATGTTTCATTGAATAAAATGAGGAAACACTGAGACAATACAGTGTCCTTTTAGGATGGGGTATGCGGAGGTAGGCACTATTCCCTAATTAGCCTGCATGTATATCTGACAGCCATTACATCTGCTACCCATTTGGATGGCGGGAAAGGTACAAAATAGGTAGAAGAAGGGTTTTACTGCTTTTTACAATTATTTTAAGGTATCTTTTAAACTTTGCATTGGTAGTATTGACAGGAAATAACAACTCTGTTTTAAAAGAGATAGGAAAATTATTTATTTATTCTGAGCCAAATATGACTAACTACAGTCCCAAAATAACAGATTCAAGTTATTCTCCGAGTGCAATGTTCTGCCTTAAAAAGTGATTCTATACATTTTTATAGTGATAGGATAAAATGATCTTAAGTCAATATGTTAAATACAATGGTTGGGTCATTTGATAGGTGAGCTACAAAAAAACAGAAATCTCTCTCCTGTAGATTTCAGACACTATCTTACATCATTCTTAGCTTTAGGGTTGGTGATTAGAGGTCTGTTAAACTCAGCAGTACGTTGCAAGACTTTTACCTTTGAGGATATTAGGTCAAATACAGAGGCTAAATGTAAATGGCTATTAAAGGGACTAAGGCAGCTCAAAATAATTTTGGCTGTTGATCTGCAATATTCCATCTCTCCGTAATCTGATGTTCTACTCAACTAAGATCAGTCTGCAGGATCTTTAATGTAGGTATGGATTCTTCAGAGAACTTTAACTCCACAGAAACAAC
The DNA here is from genome assembly GCF_902686455.1 of Sciurus vulgaris. NCBI lineage: Eukaryota > Metazoa > Chordata > Mammalia > Rodentia > Sciuridae > Sciurus > Sciurus vulgaris. The sequence continues at coordinate 154,264,920 of NC_136466.1, forward strand.
AGAATCTGGGTATTGGCAAAAGCCAGTAATGACTTCCTGCCTTTGTGCAAAAATGGTCATCAACCTGAGATTCCTTAAGAAGCAGTTTCTTTCTAAAGTCCCTGGACCTGGCACACCTATATTGTGGAAGCTGGAACCAGAGCAGAAACTCAATAGCAGTCAGTTTAGAGAATGTGTGTGAGGGGGATAGTGAGTGTGGTGTTGAGGATGTAAAATTTAAGCAAAGTTGTATTTTAGTTAATGCACTGAAAACAGGTTTTTATTCATTAATTCCTGACATTCAGGGAAATGACTGAGAGTCATTCTGATTTGCACAGACGCAGCTTAAAGGAAGGAAAAATTATGTGGGAGGAAAGGAGTCAGGGAAGTGAAAATTACAAAAGATTGGTCTCTGCAAATGCAATTAGGCAAGTAATGTCTGGTAGCTAGTAATTATCAAAGTTAGGATTCCCTTTTCCCACAGAGACTGGGAGACAGAGGTTCTTTTCTTCTTGATGATTACATTTCAAAGGAATGGCTTTCAGGTCCTTGAGAAAAACACTTTGAGTTGTAGAAGGTACTCATACATCTCTAAGATGAAAAAGAAGGATTTACAATTGAAAGCCCTTTTTAGTAAATGCTGGAAGAAAGTGAGGTCAGGAGCCTATGTCAGGATTAGCTGGAACAAATGGTAGTTTCTTTTGACAGCCCTGAACTTTACTAGACAGAAATTGAAAAGGGTTCTTCCAGGAACACAGCCCCAGGCTATGAGAAGACAAGTTTAATTTGATTAAGTCTATTAAGGGCATTGGTTTGGATCTGGTCATGTCCACCACTGTGTGATCTCAGCTTCTCTGCATGTGCAGCTACGTTGTGAATAAAGCAACTTCCATGTGTGTGAAGCTTAAGTTAACCTGCTCTCTCATGATGATAGCAGTGATGAGACCCCACAAGGGTGAAAGAGGCATTTAAAAACATGAGGATGATAATGCTGTTTGAACGATGGCAGTGAGAGAAGGCGAACACATTACCATAAAGACAAATCACACACCCTCCATTAGGAAAAAGGCCGCATAATCAATGGCTCTTCATGAAGTGCTTCAACACTGGTGTTCACCACTGCCAACTGGTCAGACCCAAGCTGGGGCAGTAGCTAGATCACACTCTTGAGAGAAGGTCTGTGTTTTGGGCTATGGATGTACACAAAAATGATCCCATTAAGTGAGGACCACCAATAGCTGTTGAAAACACTGACAAGAAATCACAAAATATGATGACAAAATAAGAAATCACAAAATATGATAAATCAGTGAGATTCTAGCTGTGGATGCCTTAGGTGAGCATTCTCATGGAGTACGAGTGTGCTCAGACCATTCACACTGTGTGAACTACTGCCCCTGCGAAGAACTCAAAACTCCTGTTACCAGTCTTCTGAGCTTCCATTTTAAAAGCCTTTAGCAGCAGAACATGGTATTATTAACCACACCCAATATAGAAAGATACATTTATATATCTTGAGCTGGTACTTACCACATATAGAACAACCAGATGTATCACTTGAAATTTAAAGATTTGAAAATATATTAAATTATCACTTTCTCATTAGTTATTTTTTTTAAATATAGTTAATTTTTACAATCCCATTGCTTGTGCTGATGGTTTTCTGCTTCTTGTTATTTTAAGTGAATTAATTAAAATATTTACGATAAATTAAATTTCCTTTGTTAAAATATAGAGAAGTTCCATCAGAAAGATTTAAGCCAAGTTATTTGAGCCCTGTAATTTTCTACCAGTAATTAACTGTAAACTCATTCAATTTGTTTGAATTATTCTTTCTTAGTACTTCTGTGTGTTCACTGTCTATTCTTGCCTTTCCACTTCTGTTATCATTCTTTTTTTATTTTAATTAAAAATCATAAATTTACATATGGCAATGTTGTTTGATTCATTCTGTTATTTTTTCCCCTTCTCCCCCAACCCTCCCACCCCTCTTTTCCCTCTATACAGTCCTTCCTTCCTCCATTCTGACCACCCTCCTTATCCCTAACCCTAAACCTAACCCTAACCTTAACACTAACCCTGCTACCCCCCCTTATATGTCCTCATCCGCTTATCAGCGAGATCATTCGTCCTTTCGTTTTTTGAGATTGGCTTATCTCACTTAGCATGATATCCTCCAATTTCATCCATTTGCCTGCAAATGCCATAATTTTATAGTTCTTCATGGTGGAGTAATATTCCATTGTATATATATGCCGCAGCTTCTTTATCCATTCATCAACTGAAGGGCATCTAGGTTGGTTCCACAATCTGGCTATAGTGAACTGAGGAGCTGTGAACATTGATGTGGCTGTATCTCCATAGTATGCTGATTTTAAGTCCTTTGGGTATAGGCCAAGGAGTGGGATAGCTGGGTCAAATGGTGGTTCCATTCCAAGTTTTCTAAGGAATCTCCACACTGCTTACCAGAGTGGCTGCACTAATTTGCAACCCCACCAGCAATGTATGAGCGTACCTTTTTCTCCACATCCTCGCCAACACCTATTGTTGCTTGTGTTCTTGATAATCGCCATTCTAATTGGGGTGAGATGCAATCTTAGGGTAGTTTTGATTTGCATTTGTCTTATTACTAGAGATGTTGAACATTTTTTCATATATCTGTTGATTGCTTGTACATCTTCTGTGAAGTGTCTGTTCATTTCCTTAGCCCATTTGTTGACTGAATTATTTGTATTCTTAGTGTAGAGTTTTTTGAGTTCTTTATAGATTCTGGAAATTAGCGCTCTATCTGAAGTATGATTGGCAAAGATATTCTCCCACTCTGTAGGCTCTCTCTTCACATTACTGATAGTTTCCTTTGCTGAGAGAAAGCTTTTTAGTTTGAATCCATCCCAGTGGTTGATTCTAGCTTTTATTTCTTGTGCTATGGGAGTCCTGTTAAGGAAGTCTGATACTAATCCAACAAGTTGAAGGTTTGGAACTACTTTTTTCTATAAGATGCAGGGTCTCTGGTCTGATTCCGAGGTCCTTGATCCATTTTGAGTTGAGTTTTGTGCAGGGTGAGAGATATGGGTTTAGTTTCAATCTGTTGCATATGGATTTCCAATTCTCCCAGCACCATTTGTTGAAGAGGCTATCTTTTCTCCATTGCATATTTTTGGCACCTTTGTCTAGTATGAGAAAATTGTATTTATTTGGGTTTGTGTCCATGTCCTCTGTTCTGTACCATTGATCTACCTGTCTATTTTGGTACCAATACCATGCCATTTTTGTTACTATTGCTTTGTAATAGAGTTGAAGATCTGGTATTGCGATACCCCCTGCTTCACTCTTTCTACTGAGGAATTGCTTTAGCTATTTTGGGTTTCTTATTCTTCCAGATGAATTTCATAATTGCTTGCTCTATTTCTGTATGGTACACCATTGGGATTTTAATTGGAATTGCATTGAATCTGTATAGCACTTTTGGTAGTATGGCCATTTTGACAATATTAATTCTGCCTATCCAAGAACATGGGAGATCTTTCCATCTTCTAAGGTGTTCTTTCATTTCTTTCTTTAGTGTTCTGTAGTTCTCATTGTAGAGGTCTTTCACCTCTTTTGTTACATCGATTCCCAAGTATTTTGTTTTTTTCGATGCTATTGTGAATGGGGTAGTTTTCCTAATTTCTCTTTCTGAAGATTCATCACTTACGTATAAAAATGCATTAGATTTATGAACATTGATCTTGTAACCTGCTACTTTACTGAATTCATTTATGAGTTCTAAAAGTTTTCTGGTGGAATTTCCAGGTTCCTCTAAATATATAGTCATGTCATCAGTGAACAGGGATAGTTTGAGATCTTCTTTTCCAATTCGTATCCCTTTAATTTCTTTGGTTTGTCTAATTGCTCTGGCTAGAGTCTCAAGAACGATACTGAATAGAAGTGATGAAAGAGGGCATCCCTGCCTTGTTCCAGTTTTTAGGGGGAATGCTTTCAGTTTTTCACCATTTAGAATGATATTGGCCATGGGCTTAGCGTAGATGGCCTTTATGATGTTAAGGAATGTTCCCAAAACCCCAATTTTCTCTAGTGTTTTGAGCATGAAGGGATGCTGTATTTTATCAAATGCTTTTTCTGCATCTATTGAAATAATCATGTGATTCTTGACTTTAAGTCTATTGATATGACGAATTACGTTTATTGATTTCTGGATATTGAACCAACCTTGCATCCCTGGGATGAAACCCACTTGATCATGGTGCACTATCTTTTTAATATGTTTTTGTATGCGATTTGCTAAAATTTTGTTCAGAATTTTTGGGTCGATGTTCATTAAGGATATTGGTCTGAAATTTTCTTTCCTTGATGAGTCTCTGTCTGGTTTAGGTATCAGTGTGATATTGGCTTCATAGAATGAGTTTGGGAGGGTTCCCTCCTCTTCTATTTTATGGAATACTTTGAGAAGTATTGGAATGAGCTCTTCTTTAAAGGTTTTGTAGAACTCGGCTGAGAACCCATCTGGTCCCGGACTTTTCTTTGTTGATAGGCTTTTGATGACCTCTTCTATTTCATTGCTTGAAATTGATTTATTTAAGTTGTGTATGTCCTCCTCGTTCAGCTTAAGTAATTCATATGTCTCTAGAAACTTGCTGATGTCTTCGAGGATTTCTGTTTTGATGGAGTATAGATTTTCAAAATAGCTTCTAATTATGTTTTGTATTTCACTCGTGTCTGTTGTGATATTTCCTTGTTCGTTCCGAATTTTAGTAATTTGAGTTTTCTCCCTCTTTCTCTTTGTTAGTGAGGCTAAGGGTCTATCAATTTTGTTTATTTTTTCAAAGAACCAACAATTTATTTTGTTAATTTTTCTGATTGTTTCTTTTGTTTCAATTTCGTTGATTTGGGCTCTGATTTTAACTATTTCCTGTCTTCTACTACTTTTGGTGTTGGTCTGCTGTTCTTTTTCTAAGGCTTTGAGCTGTAGTGTTAAGTCATTTATTTGTTGATTTCTACTTCTTTGGTTGAATGCACCCCATGAAATAAATCTTCCTCTAAGCACTGCTTTCATAGTGTCCAGGAGATTTTGATATAATGTGTCTTTGTTCTCGTTTACTTCTAAGAATTTTTAAATTTCCCTCCTGATGTCTTCTGTTATCCATTCATCATATAATAGTGTATTATTTAATCTCCAGGTATTGGAGAAATTTCTGTTTTTTATTCTGTCATTTATGTCTAATTTCAATCCATTATCATCTGATAGAGTACAAGGTAGTATCTCTATCTTCTTGTATTTGCTAACAGTAGCTTTGTGTCATAAGACATGGTCTATTTTAGAGAAGGATCCATGTGCTGCTGAGAAGAAGGTGTATTCATTCTTTGTTGGATGGTATATTCTATATAAGTTGATGAAGTTTAAATTGTTGATTGTGTTATTGAGATCTGTGGTTTCTTTATTCAATTTTTGTTTGGACGATCAATCCAGTGGTGAGAGAGGTGTGTTAAAATCGCCTAGTATTATTGTGTTGTGGTCTATTTGATTTCTGGAATTGAGAAGGATTTGTTTGATGTACATGGATGAGCCAATGTTCGGGGCATAGATGTTTATGATTGTTATGTCTTGGTGATTTATGCTTCCCTTAAGCAGTATGTAATGTCCTTCTTTATCCCTTCTGACTAGTGTTGGCTTGAAGTCCACATTATCTGAAATGAGAATGGATACTCCAGCTTTTTTGCTGTGTCCGTGTGCATGGTATGTTTTTTCCCATCCTTTCACCTTTAGTCTATGAGTATCTCTTTCTATGAGATGAGTCTCTTGCAGGCAACAAATTGTTGGATTTTTCTTTTCAATCCATTCTGCCAGTCTATGTCTTTTGATTGATGAGTTCAGGCCATTAACATTCATGGTTTTTATTGTGATATGATTTGTATTCCCAGTCATTTGACTCATTTTTGTTTTTTGACATGATTTGGTTTTCCCTTTATTTGGCTATTCCTTTAGGCTAGTTCCTCCCGTTGCTGATTTGCGTCGTTGTTTTTCATCTCTTCCTCATGGAATATTTTGCTGAGAATGTTCTGCACTGCTGGCTTTCTTTTTGTAATTCCTTTAGCTTTTGTTTATCATGGAGGATCTTATTTCATCGTCAAATCTGAAAGTAAGTTTTGCTGGGTATAAGATTCTTGGTTGGCATCCATTTTCTTTTAGAGCTTGGTAAATGTTGTTCCAGGCCCTTCTAGTTTTTAGGGTCTGGATTGAAAAATCTGCTGATAATCTTATTGGTGCCCCCCTGAATGTAATTTGATTCTTTTCTCTCACGGCCTTTATAATTCTGTCTTTATTTTGTATGTTAGGTATTTTCATTATAACATGTCTTGGTGTAGGTCTGTTGTAATTTTGTATATTTGGAGTCCTATAAGCCTCTTGAACTTGGTTTTCCATTTCATTCTTCAGATTTGGGAAATTTTCTGATATTATTTCATTGAATAGATTGTTCATTCCTTTGGTTTGTTTCTCTAAGCCTTCCTCAATCCCAATAATTCTTAAATTTGGCCTTTTCATGATATCCCATAATTCTTGTAGATTCTGTTTATGATTTCTTACCATCTTTTCTGTTTGGTCAACTTTGTTTTCAAGATTAAATATTTTTTCTTCAATATCTGAAGTTCTGTCTTCCAGGTGTTCTTTCCTATTGGTTATGCTTTCTATAGAGTTTTTAACTTGGTATATTGTTTCCTTCATTTCAAGAATTTTTGTTTGTTTTTTTTCAATATCTCTAACTCTTTATTGAAACGGTCTCTTGCTTCCCGTATTTTTTCCTTTAACTGTTGATTGGTGCGATCATTTAATGCCTGCATTTGCTCTTTCATCTCCTTGTTTGCTTCCCTGATTGTTTCAATTATGTACATTCTGAACTCCCTTTCTGACATCTCTTCTGCTGTGCTGTCATTGGGTTTTATTGATATAGTATCTAGGTTTGTTTGGGACATTTTCTTCCATTGTTTTCTCATATTGGTCAGATGTCAGTGGGACTTTGTGATATTGCAGAATTCTTCTATTGGCTTATAGTGTCCCTGTAGATTTCCAGTGTATCACCTTCCTGCCTTCAGTAGCCTGTAATCTTGGAGTAACTTGATAATGCAGTGCTTCCAAGGAAAGCTGCCCCTAGTCCTCTACTGGTTCCAGGACTTGGAGCTGGCTCCTTGTGGAAAGGCTCTCACTGGGGGTTCTGCTCCGAGAAGCTAGCCTGGAAAGGCACTTCCAGCCAGAGGGGGCAGGGCTGCAGGCTGTTTGGGGAAGTCCCTGGCTGCCCTGTCCTAGTCCCTGAAGCAACCTGTGTGCAGGAACTCGCCACCCTGGTTCAGGTACTTGAAGCTTGGTTCTGTACAGAAAGGCTTTCACTGGGGGGCCTGCTCCGAGATGCTAGAGAATCTGGCCCTGTGGGAGGAGCCCACCGCTGGAGTGGGCAGGGCCGCCTGGGGAGGACTCTTCCTGCTCTGCCTTACTCTAATAAGCCAACTGAATCCGGGCAGCAGCACTTCACCGCTTCACCGGGTGGAGGAGACTCACCCCGAGGCTCTATTTTAGTGCGAATCTCTCAATGCCTCCCCTTCTTGAATCCTGGGTTCTGGAGAGACTGGAGATGCAGTCACCCTCTAGTCCGCCATCTTGGATCGTCCCCTGTTATCATTCTTCACTTAGGGATCTCTCTGTTCAACTTTTAACAGAGAAACTTTCTTCAATCTTTTGGACTCATTGGTCCTTTATACCAGTGACTCTCTGCCTAGTGTAATTTTTTTCCCCTTCTAAGGAAATGTTTGATAATATTTGGGAATTTTTTCTTGTCATTCATGTTGGGGATGCTACTGAGATCAAGTTGGGAGAGATCAGGGATTCTGTTAAATCCTATGTTTCCCAGGACAGTTTATAATAACAATGAAATTTCTGGCTCAAAATGTCAGTAAGATTCTGTTCTACACTGAGATATGACTGGGATTAATATTCTCATGTGATCATTAAAATTATACTTCCTGAATTACAAGTAATTGAGTTTAAAGAAATTTAAAATCAGTTTTCACTTTATCCCTATCCAGGATTACTCCTATAGGAGCCATTCTTGATATCTCACCATAGAACTCTATTTAATAACTGTTGATATATATTTTCTCTGATTAAAATATGTTTTCTTTACTTGACACTCGATTGTCTAGAAGGCATGTCAATAATGCAGAGATCTAATTAACTAACTGACTCACATAAAAATTATTTATTGTAATAGAGATTAGTAAGTCTAAGAATTAATTATTTATTTAAGGGTACTGAGGCTACATTAACATCAAGTGCTGAGTCAAATCCAAATTATATGCATTATTTGAAATTATAAAGCTGTTTTGGATATTTGAAGGTCATGTACATGAGCCTTCAAAAATTGGAGAGTGCTTTATATATATATCATACATGGTTGAAAGGACTGTGCATTTCTTCTATAGATGTCTAAGGTTTGAAGGATAGTGGAGACTGTTTTATATTCAACTGCTTATTCATATCTGTGATTATTCTCTGCTTCATTACATTTCTTTTGAAACAGGCAACAAGTGCAAAATCTGTCACAACCCAGTCCCCATTCTAACATTACTCCTACCTGATTTCAGCATAAATGTCATGCACAATGTAATATGAATTTGTTTTTACAGAGTTAAATGCAGACTTTTGTAAATTGAAAGAAAATGTGTCTCCCTTCCTTTTTTCTTTGCAAAACCACCCATCCTCTCTCTTTTTTTAATGATTTGAGCATGATGCAATCTATACAGCTCAGCTCACATATGCATGATAGCACACAGAGAAATCATAAGAAAATTGTGGACATCTTCGAAAACTGTTGTATCAAAACTTACTACCCAGCAGTCCAGTGTTAATTTAGAAAGCTTCCACATGGTGACTAAGGCAGCAACTTACCTGGCAGATCTTTTCCTCTGACTCAAAAGTGTTGGTCCCACAATGTGAATTCAATAATGGACTGTAATGAATTCTTCCTAAACAACCATTGTGTAACTGTTTGCACATCTTTATGAGAAATTTGTCTTTAAGGGGGAAATTGGAATTCAATATTGAAGACATTTGAAAGGAGAAAGCCAATAAAGTGATAAAGATGAGATGGATGGTAAGGCAAAAGCAGTGACCCTAAGTGCTAGTAAGTTGAACTTGTGTGTTGTTGTTTAACAGCTTATTGAGAAGGGCTTTTAAAAGGTTATTATTCTATTCCACTGAAAGTACCGAGAAATCATTTTTTTAAATTGGAAGTGTTTAACTCTAGAATTTTTCTTGTATGCCTGTGTCTTTCAGTTCTCAACATTGGAATTATACACTGTGAAGTTTTTGCTCTAGCTCAGCAGTTCTGTGACTGCTAAATCGTCTATTTGAAAAATGTTGGAGACCTCCTCAGGCCTGTTTTAGTGGGTCTCCCATAAGGCACAAGTACAGTGTAGCCAGGAAGGCATCCTGTACCATCTTTGTATGGTGTAAAAAGCCAAGACAGCAAGTCTGAGAAAAATTTATTGTCTGATAAAAAGGAGAGAAAAGCAGGAATTCTCAAATGCTAGCCAAAATTTTTCTATGACTATAGGGCATTTATAAATAAAGTGCAAGTTTGATCAAATTATATAAGAATGGAAGTTGCAAAATAAAAGATCACAGATGTTCACAGAAGATTGATTTATATCTTCAACCTAGAGACAAATATGGGATTTCATATTTTTCAGAGACATCAATTATTTGGATACTAAATTAAATAAACTGAATTTTGAAGGAAACAAATATTTCATGTCTTTTAATACATTAGGATTCACAGGATGGATTCTTAACTTTCCCTAAGTCATGCAGTTAACAAATATCTGAGTTTGGGATATGTGGAAATGACATAAGGAGAGAGAAATGAACAATTTAACGTAAGACTAAAAAAAGAAAAAAAAGAGAGAGAGAGAAAAGAATTTGTGAAAACGAGCATACAGTTCAAAAAATTAAAGAGCCCTTACAAAAATCTCATGATTGGTTTTATGGTTTAATTATCTTATTTTATGGAATTTATGTTTATAAGTGAATTTTTACATAGTGATTAAATTTTAGATGGAGATCTAACCTCTACATATAGCGTCATAGCTGACTTTTTCAGCCTTCCACAGGTTGGACTATTTACTCCTGCTCGACATACAACCTCCTTCATTCTCACCCACTGCCTGGATCATGCATGTGAGGGTGCCTGTTCAGTCATCTGAAAAGCCTTGTGGAGCAAATGAAATTTGATATTCTATAGTTATCTCCTGTAGGCACTTTTCATTCTCATTCTGCACACCTCACTATGTGAAATTGAGAACATTACATGCCTATGAACAGTGTTCCCCTCAAATCATTTGCTAAACCAGAAAAGAGGGCAGGAAGTACACTTTTATGGGCCTTCTTCAGCCATTCTGTCTGTTCGCAACACTAACCAGAGCATCTACACACCCGATTCTTACTCTTATACCCAATCTCCTTGAACTGCGGTCATATTACCATCAATTCTCGCTGAAATGACTACAAACCACCTTTTGATACATTCCTGATAGAGTAGTAACCAGAGGTAAATAAACCAATCCTGTCTCTCTTCAAAGGCAGTTTTTATGATTATTTTCTTCAAAAAATAGCTTTCATTGTTCAGTTTGGTTTTAAACAGTAATATTTGATTCATTAAAATTATAATTTAAAAACTCATTATTTCTTATGATTTTTACATTACCCTTTCATATGTCTCATTTCCAGTCCAAAATGATAAGTCATATTTGATCGTCTAATGTCTATTGCTCTTAAGAGTGTTAATTGCTTAAACAGCTTTAAATATTTTAAATCACACTTTTGCATTTATTGTATCTCATCTCTTTTTATGTACATTGGTATTGGTTTAGAAAACAAATCTTTCAGGTAAATTTATTAATTATTATTCCTAAAAGCTATAATTGTAAACTTGATTTTCCATAGTATAATATGTACATAATTTAAAATTCACAATTGTGTTTAAAAATTTAGTGACTGACAATATGCACAAATTATTCATTTTAAATTAGAAATCAAATAGCGATCAATTATTCTAATTTTGTACATTCTTATATATTACAAATGCAAGTGACTTCTGCTGAACCCCAGTAATGGAGTCCTATAAAAATTGGATATAATATGTGAAAACCATAACCAAAATTCAACTGTGCTTATTTTAGCTGCATAAATATCTAATGTATGTATATTGATGCAAAATCCCACTGGTGCCCATTGGGAAATGTAAACACAATTCAAAAAGTGCCTATGTAAAAGTAGCAAACTTTCACATTAGCATTTACAAAGCTTAAAACGGTATTTACTGTTCTGTAAATATTTCATGTGGTTGTTAGAAACAGGTGCTGTGTAATTGGTAGGATTTATGTTATTTACATGCACTCCCCCAAACCTTACATTTTCAATATGGTCTTGTAAATAGCCTAAAATGGAAAGTAAATTTGTTCAAAGAGTTGTACACAAAAAATCAAAATAATTAGACTAGGTGACATGGTAGAGTGTTGATCACTAACCAAGTGAGTGAAGACAAATTTTGTAGCCAGGTGGAAAGGGAGGAGGGGAAATCATTGAAGCAGTCATACACATATCTGTGAAACATAGTGAAGGGGATTGGGCAATTTCAGACTAGTTGTCAGACACAGAATTACAAATAGATAAGAGTTATAATTAAAAATTAACTACTGTAATTAATCACCTTAACAGAAACAGTAATAGAGGCAAAAAAAGCACTTGACAAATTTTAGTGCCCATTCCTGTAAGGACCTTGGCCAAATTCACATAAGCAGTCCATAGGTTTAGCACTAAGTGTAAAAATCTTTACTTCTGAGTGATAATAGTTCTAAAAACATCATTCTAATATTCTTGAAATAATAATAATATGATTATAATAATTATAATGATGCTTTTAAAAAGAAGTATACTAGAGTTCTAGGACACTAGAGTATACTAGAAGTATGCTAGAGTTTGAATAATGATTGTTAATTCTGCTCAACAATAATCTGTAAAAGGTTTCTAAAATTATATAGGTCGTTCTTCCCTCTAGACAAAATGAATTGGGATATCTTAGGAAGAGTTATTTTATGGTATCCCTCAATTTATTCAATTGATGTTTTCTCATGATTAATGTAATGAATTTGTAAAATTTTATGTTGACATCAAATTTGAATAAAGGTTTAATTCTCATACCAGAAACAAGCTTTGTCACCCTTGACATAGATTCTCAGTTTCTTAATGTGGTTTATCCAGATGTCCTTCTTACACACACACAAACATGAGCACATATGCCAACTCATGCACACACAACCTACTTGCCTCACTGGCTACCCTTCCATGAATGAGCTACCGAGATACATCCAAGTGACCACCTTTCTATGATAGTGTGACTCCAAAAAAATGCATGCTTCTGTGCTCTAAACCTACAAATTAGACCTCCTACTGGGAAACTCATCCAGGTGATACTGTAATCCACAAGAAAAACTTTAGTTCAGAGGTCCCTCACTCTCTCTATTTTGCTCATCACCCACTAGTCAAGTACATGTGCTATGGATGACTCCCCATTTGCTGTTGGCCCCAGATGATGCTACCCTCTTCTCTATGGGGTCTGTGAGTAATAAACTGGTTTTGTTATTTCATGTGACTTATTGAGTTCTCTCCTCTTCATTTCACCTGATTAAAACATCTCGATCTAACATTTCTTCTGGTTAAGGCTCAATTAGAGTTTGGCAGTCAAGGCAGGATTAAACTGGACAAAGGTCCTACAAGGCCACAGGTTTTCTTCCAGAATAAAAAAGGTTTCCTGTGAAAAGGACACCGAGTCACAAGTGGGAAACAGGCATTAGGATGTCCATCAGGTTAGAAAGTATCCCTTGGAAGGCCTTCTGTAAATGTCCATGGCTATGTCACTGGGAGCCCGGTCCAGGCAGGGTTAGAGTTTACAGCCACTCTCCAACAACAAAACTCAGAACCAAAATCAAGAGAAATTACAATTATAGTTAGGTTGTTAATATTTGGCCAGAATATCAAAGAAGAGTCACTAAAATCTCCTTCCATCACATCAAATATCAAACAATATGGTTTGTTCTGATACCATAAAGATAGTTTTAATTACTGGGAAAGGGTAGTGCCTGCTAGGATTCCCCACTATGAAGGTATCCATTTTATTTTCTAGTAAGTATTTTGTGGAGAGGTATATTTTGACCCTGCCAAAGTTTCATATTTCATAGAACTCTCAATATGTGTGTGTGTATCTCTATAGATACTTGATTCCTATTTTATACCATAGGTTATAATCTGCTATTCCTATTTTGATGCTCAAATTGTCTTACATCTGGTCAATTGCAAGTTTCTAACAGCTTTGCTTGATTTTGTATTTACTTGTTTTTAAAGTGTTTTATTTATTAATTTTAGTTTTGGTGTTTACCTTATTAATATCTCTGGGAAAACAAAAACACTTCTAGCTCAACACTTTGTACTCACTTTTCTTCATTTGTGGAATCAACTCTATCTAAGTATGTGTCAACCGATATCTCCAGTTCTAATTCAAGAACTCAGAGTTCCTTCTGTTCATTCTGGTTTTCTCCCTTTCCTTTTCTGTGATTCACTTGACTAATACAAAAACCTTGCTATCTTTATCTTTCATATACTGACTTCTTTGATCAATCTCACTTTATTTACCCAATTTCCCTTTGAAGCTTACCTGTGATACCCCCTCACAAACACCGTGATCAACATACTCATGTTCCAACACTCCATCATCCACTGCTGTCCTCTCCACTGCAGGGACACCCCCCTCACTAAACAGCCTTGGACAGCCCTGTGCACGGGGTCCACAATACCAACAGTGCACTCTTCCCTCAGCTTGGCCTCTATATCCACAAGAAACTGCTGGAGTTCCTCCTCTTTTCCCCACATGCTGACAACCATCTACTCTTCTAAGACACGTAGGGGTTTTTAGCCTGAAGTGATTCGTACAGGAAGGAAATGGAAAGATAAAGAGAAATTGATAAAAGGAAAAAACTTTTTCAGTCTTCCAAAGAATTCTGAGTTTTTAGATACACAGCTAGTGGTAACGGTCAGCACTTATCAATGTGCTACTAGGACACATGGAAAAATTAGCAATTCATTTTGATTTAATTGTACATGGTCTTACAGCTTTACTTTCAGCATAATGATTTATTTTATTGATCACTATTCATTTGATTAATATGTTATTTATGCCAAGTTATTTATGCCAATCAGAACCATTGGCATTCAAGGTGGAGGCTAAAATTTTCATCTGTTAATGGAAGTATAACCTTATGTTAATACCAGAATAAGAAGAAAAATATAATTTAGTAATGATCTGATGGGGATAAATAGATCATACAAAAACAATCACATGTTTACATATAGATAGTTGAAATAATAAAGGACATATCCTACAGAACTTATAGGACTTAGAGGACCAAGGCATTTGAGCATAGGATGGGAAGAGAGGCAGGGAGAAAGGAATAGGAAGAGACAAACAGGAAAACCCAAAGGCAGAAAAAGAGAGAGACTCACCCACTGAAACTTTTTATCTTAATGCAGTTTAATAATGCCTGTTCATAAATACATGTTAGAATAAGAAATTCAGAAACACAACATATTTAAAACATCTTTAGATATAACATATATTTCATGTCTTATTTTTCTTTATTTTATTGCCCAAATTAATAGTGAAGTCATGTTACATTTTCATACTTAAAAGCATTAGTGATTTTACCTCTTTATTTTTCTGGTGAATTGAGCTGACACAGAATTAGATTTTATTATTCAAATGTTCTCAACTTGTTACCACTTTTTCTTTGTCAGACTAGCCAGAGGGATGCATTGGTTCAGTCTCATTTTTGTTTGTTTTCAAAGCTTATTTTGATATAAATAGTATAAATATCACATATTAAATAAGCACATCATTTAAATTTGAAGGAATTTTAAAGTTTTTTATATGCCTGAGACAGGTGGGATTTTCTTTGACTGATATATATAATGTTAATTTTTTTCTAGCATATAGCCTCTTTATCTACATTCTAAAAATTGTCTTCCTCTATAACTAAAATTGTAATCCAAATTTTCAACAAAAAAGAATAGAGATTTGTTAGACTAATTTTTAAATTGACATAATACTGATGGAATTATTTGACTTCTTTGAATTAAAATTTTCATAGTTTTAAAATGATAATATTTTAAAGCAAAGTGTATTCTGTATGTTATGACTAAAGAGAATACAAGGAAAATAATCAAATGACAATAGATCTTCTTTTAAGAGAAATCGTAATTTATTAAAATAAACACAGATAAGAGTCTTATAAAGTGTATACTAGCCTTTGGCATAACATTCTGTAGGAAGAATGTATAACAACTTTGGGCATTAATTTAATTTTCTTCTATAAGAAAGAAAATATTTGAAATGAGGCATTTCCTTCATCTCCCCAATTTTTATTTCATTTCTAAATCATGAATTTATTTCTCTTCTTTCATGTCTTTTCATTTATTCAATACTCTTCTCTCTATAACATAGAAGGGTACTTTATTTTATTCTCTTTTTCTTTAGAATCAGGCTCTACTTTTCTAAATTCTGTTTATTAAGATACTTTTGTCTATTGTTGCATTTCCTTTGTAGTGAAAATTATGAAAACTGGATGCATCACCCTAGTGTTTAGTGTATTAATTATTGCTCCAATCATTCTGTGTAATGAACCAGCTCCTAAATTCTCCCACTTGAAGCGATCATCATTTATTTTCATTCACACATTTACATATCCATTGGTGTATTAGTTCATTTCAGGTTGCGAATAACAAAACACCACAGACTGGGTACATTTAAATAAAAATAGGTTTATTTTGACTTAACCTTCTGGAAGTACAAGGTCAAGGGTCACATCTGGTGATGACTTTCTCACTCCAGAGTCCTGAGTCAGCACAGAACACAAAACAAGAGAGTGCATGTGCCTGTGTCTTCTGGTCTCTTCCTTTTTCTTCTAGCCACCAGGATTCAATCATGGCTTCTCCAACTAAATGACCTCATTTAATGCTAATCACTTCCCGAAGGTCCACCTCAAAATGTCTTAAGTGCATTAAATTTCTCCTCTCTTAATACCTCACAATGGGATCAATTTAAACCCATAAAGGCTTGAGGGACACACTCAATTCATAACCAAAGCACAGGAGCTGGTGTTTGGTTGGTCTGAGTCAGACTGGCTGTGGTTGCCTCCAAGCTGCAGATCAGATCTGGTCACGTCCCCTAGGTCTGTCATCCACTTTGGACTTGTACGCCAAGGGGACAGGTGCTTTTCACTGCTACAGCAAAAGCAGACAAAAGTAGACATGAAGGAAGGAAAGACCCACCACACAATTCTATGCCTTTTCTCTGATAAATGTCAATATCTCCACTTTCCACAGCAAGATATGCAGGGCTTACTTCCAGTGATAAGTCTACTACACCTTTACTAGAAGGAACTGTGACATCTCATGCTGAAAGGCATGAGTATAGGGAAGGGGGTAGAAAAAGTGGAATTGAAAATTTCACCCACATTTTGGTGGGTGGAATTATCAATCCCAATTTATTTTGTTATGAATCCCATTTTATTTTAACCTATTCAAAATGCAGTCAATTTCTCCCTTATTTGTTGTTTTCCTTCCCAGTCTACTCTCTTAGCTACTGGTTGCCACAGCCCTTTCTAGTTCTAGATCAGTGATCCTGCAGTGCAAATAATGTGTTTTTTTAAATTGACTCTAGAAATAACACACTATTGCCTTGAGTGTTGATCACACTAAAGAGACAATAGATGAATTCACCTCTCTTCCTATGGATAGCATAATGCAAAAGCAAATAGTTTTTGTAGTGTTACTTCTTCTGACATATTTGATACACACTTAATTATGAAAGGATAATTACAGATGTGGGTATGAGATCAAGCAAAGGTTAACATTACGGTTCCGTAGAAACTGGGCACTCAATTTTTTTACTAGAAAGCAAAAAAAAAAAAGGCCATTATATTTGCTGAAAATAACTAAATATTCATCTCAGATGTGTTTTGGAGGGGAAAAAAATTTCTAACCATTAAGAGTATAATTTTCTCTGTCAGGAACTCTAGCTATTATCAACTTTTGAAAAGTACTGAAAACTTTTATATTTGGACACTTGTCATTGAACACATTTTTTGTTTCAATCAAAGATTGGGAGTTATAATAGTTTCTTACTGATAACTAGGGTAAAGGACAAAACACATAGGGACATTTTTCTCATTTAATGAAGAATATAAAGAAAATGGATTTAATCTTACATTCTGCATACAAAGAGAGTTAATATCTTTTTTTTTTCCCTGAACAAAAATGCTTCAGAAGTCTTTTCCTGTACTTAAAACTAAAAGATTCAATGTAATAAATATTAGAAGATTTTTATAGTGGTAAGCAGGATAACCAATCTATCCTGCTGTCTCTGAAAGAAATGGAAGAATGAATTTAGTATAGTAATTAGCATAAATATTTTAATGAATGCCATTTGCTACTGTACCAAAATTTCTCTCCAGCTTCACAGTGCATTAGACTAGTGTGTGTTAATCTGTCAGCTGCTCTTACAACAGTGTCTGCTCAATAGGTTATAGACGCAAAAGGCTCATAAAGATTTATGTTCTTCTAAAAATGCTTAAATTGGAAGTTGAATAAACTTTCACTTGTGTACAATTTTTCAAAAGTCATAAAATTTTTAACAAAAATATTAATGCATTTATGTTAAAATTGTTAAAATGGAGAGTAAAATTAAATTAGTTTTTGAGTGAAATAAATTTCAGATAAATTAAATACCTGATTATTAGAAGGCAAAAAAGAACATAAAATAATCATACATTCATTGATAACATTCTTAACAAACTGGAAACTCTAAGTTTATTTGCTGAAGTGATTTTTCAAAAAAATAACATTTTTATTACAGTTTTAGATTGATAAAAATAACTGCAAAACTCCATCTACTCTTCCCTATTCTTAATATCTTACACAAGTTTGGTTGCATTTTTACAAGTTGTCAACCAATATGGATACATAATAAATAACGGTGCATTATCTGAGGTTTATTACTTTTTACCTAATTAACCTTTTATTTTTTTTCAAGATCTCACCTAATGTACCACACTGCATTTACTTATCTTATCTGTTTAGTCTCCTCTTATCTGTGAGAGTTCCTAAACCTTTTCTTGTTTTCGTTTGTGCTGAGAGAAATACTGATTGGACATATGGATTTTTCTGATATTTTTGTAATGGGTAGACTGGGGTCACATGTTTTGGGGAGGAAAGTGGTTTCAGCACAATCTATCAGAAGCGCACAGTCAGTGCACCATACCTGGGTGTTGGTCTGCATCACCTGGCTGGCACAGTATTTGCCAGAACTCCCCACAGTGGAAGTTACTTACCCTTTTCTTCCATACTGTGTTCTTTGGAATTCAGTACTTTATGCATAACTCACACTAAAGAAGTGGGGATTATGCTTCACTTCCTTGTGGGGATCTATATAATATATTAGGATTATTATGCACTGAATATTTGTCTATTACTGTTTTAATTACTTTATCCATTTTTTCTTTTTGTTTTATTAAAATCTTTTTTATTTTTACAGACTGCATTTTGATTCATTGTACACAAACGGGGTACAACTTTTCATTTCTGTGGTTGTATACAATGTAGATTCACACCATTCATGTAATCATACATATACATAGGGTAATACTGTCTGTTTCATTCTACTTTCTTTCTGTTCTCCACCTCCACCCACTCCATTTTCCTCTACACCCTTCAAAGTTCCTTCAATCTTCTCTCCCTGCCATCCCCCCTCATTATATGTTGCCATGCACTTATCACAGAAAACATTCAGCCTTTGCTTTTTGGGATTGGCCTATTTCACTTAGCATTATATTTTCCAAATTCATCCATTTACCAGCAAATGCCATAATTTTATTCTTCTTTATGACTGAGTAATATTCCATTGTGTATATATACTACAGTTTCTTTATCCATTTGCCAATTGAAGGGCATCTCGGTTTGTTCCACAATCTAGCTATTGTGAATTGAGCTGCTATGAACATTGATGTGGCTGAATCACTGTAGAATGCTGATTTTTAAGTCCTTTGGATATAAACTGAGGAGTGGGATAGTTGGGTCAAATGGTGGGTTCATTCCAAGTTTTCTGAGGAATCCCCATACTGCTTTCCAGAGTGGCTGCACCAATTTGCAACTCTACCAGCAATGTATGAGTGCTTTTTTCCTTATATCCTCGCCAACATTTATTATTGCTTTTGTTCTTGATAATAACCATTCTAACTGGAGTTAGATTAAATCTTAGGGTGGTTTTAATTTGCATTTCTCTAATGACTAGGGATGATGAGCACTTTTTCATATATTTGTTGATTACCTGTATATCTTCTTCTGTGAAGTGTCTGCCTATTTCCTTATCCCATTTATTATTGGGTTCTTCGTATTTTGGGTATAAAAATTTTAAGTTCTTTATAAACTTTGGAGATAAGTGCTCTGTCTGAAGTGTGTGTGGAAGATTTTTCTCCCACTCTGTAGGCTCTCTTTTCACATTATAGATTGTTTCTTATGCTGAGAAAAAACTTTTTACTTTTAATCTATCCCATTTATTGATTCTTGCTTTTATTTCTTACGCTATGGGGGTCTTGTTAAGGAAGTCTGGTCCTAAGCCAACGTGATAGAGATTCGGGCCTACTTTTTCTTCTATTTGGTGAAGGGTCTAGAGCTTAATTCCTAGATCCTTGATCCATTTTGAGTTGAGTTTTGTACAGGGTGAGAGATAAAGGTTTAATTCCATTTCACTGCATATGGATTTCCAGTTTTGCCAGCACCATTTGTTGAAGAGGCTATCTTTTCTCCATTGTAAGTTTTGGGCACCTTTGTCTAATATGAGATAACTGTACTTATGTGGGTATGTCTTCATGTCTTCTATTCTGTACCATTGATCTACCTGTCTCTTTTGGTGCCAATACCATGCATTTTTTGTTACTATTGCTCTATAGTAGTTTAAGGTCTGCTATAGTGATACCTCCTGCTTCACTCTTCCTGCCCAGGATTACTTTGGCTATTCTGGGTCTTTTGTTCTTCCAGATGAATCTCATGATTGCTTTTTCTGTTTCTATGAGAAATGTCATAGGGATTTTAATTGGAATTGCATTAAATCTGTATAGCACCTTTGGTAGTATAGCCATTTTGATATTCTTAATTCTACCTATCCAAGAACATGGGAGATCTTGCCATCTTCTAAGGTCTTTTTCAATTTCTTTCTTTAACATTCTGTAGTTTTCATTGTAAAGGTCTTTCACTTCTTTGGCTGGATTGATTCCCAAGTATTTTATTAATTTTTTTTTTGAGGCTATTTGAAAGGATTTGTTTTCCTCATTTCCCTTTCAGATGTTTCATCACTTATGTATAAAAATGCTTTAGATTTATAAGTGTTGATTTTATATGCTATTTTATATGCTATTTTGCTGAATTCATTTATGAAGTCTAGAAGTTTTCTGGTGGAGTTTTTTGGATCCTCTAAATGTAGAATCATGTCATCAGTAAAGAGTGACAGCTTGAGTTCTTCTTTTCCTATCCCTTTAATTACCAAAGAAACCCTTAGTAAATGCAAAAAAATACACATGAATTTTAAATCTGACGTGAAAAATAGAAATGTTCCAATAGCATGTTTGTAAGTAGAATGATTAGAAACGTTTCAGAAGAATAAACCCAATAGTCACTGTGATATATAAAGACACTCAAATGCCTATATAGCTCGTGAGTTCAAAAAGAAAGGAACGGTTCTTGCCAAAGCAGAAAAGAATACCACAATAAATCAAAAGTTATTTTTCTTTAGAATGAGAAGAAAAATTTATCCATATACATTGCTGATGGAAATCAATCCAAACACAAATTTTAAAATAGAAAAATCGATACACCATTCTGCTGAAAATGGCTTTGGAAATTCATCTCATAAAAAAGTAAATATTTCAGGAAACATATGCACCAATAGGTACCACATCATTCTACACTTTGGAAAGGAAGTAAAACAATTGTACATCCATCTGTAGGAGAATAATTTAATATCATACGTTCATTTACAAATCGATTTATCTGATCATTTACTTGGAAGATTATTCATAGGAAGTGAGAAAAACAACATACACCAAAATTCTATAATGGGGTCTTAATTTTTAAAGCAACCTATGACATACACATGTAGATGAGTATCACATAAATCTTAAATAAAACATACATATGGCATCCTTATTAATTATATTTTAATAGTGAAGTAAAGGGTGATGAGGGGTATGGATCATTTCAGGCATAGAAAAAGTATAGGGAAATAAGTAAAAAATACACAAAAGAACATTTAGAAATGATCATTAATGCACATATGCAAAATTGTGTCAGTGATATATATACAAAAAATAAATGAAATAGTATAGAAAAGATATTCTAGATTTCCATTATAGAGTAAGATATTGAATTGATGCATGGGTTGACCATGTGAAAAAGATGGTAAATAGCAGATGGTTGTGTACATGCCTGTGCCTGTACGTATCTCCACACTGTCTTTGACAGTACGTAGTACCATTATTAATTTATTGATATGACATGATAAGACATCTATACAAATTATTTTAGTAAAAACTATGCAAGAATATGTAAATTATAAATGTATACGTGAATAAATATCAATTTAATCTGGTAGATGAACAGTGATCATACTAGAGCAAAATAGTAGCTGGGAAGTAATTAGGTAAAATTTTTATATGACTTTTCTCCAAAGGTAGGATAGTTTAGAGCAATTAATTCCACAGATGACTTTATTTTAAAACACCACTTCAGGCTTAATTGATCTCTGAAATGTATTCATAGAACACATTTCAATCACAGTGATAGATTACTTTGCCTGTGTCAGTATGAATATATATTTATATTAGACAAAAATTTATGTACCTATATAGTATAAAATATTCTGTTCTTTTCAGTTTTTAAAATACTCACTGATTTGAATTGAATGTGTTTTTGTCCCATTAAATGTTATTAATCTTTATAGTCTCTGGGATTGATGTCATTCTAATCAGTTATTCAAAATTAATCCATTTATTTCTTTAATAAAAATGGCTTATCTTGGGTAAATAGCATGTAATATCTGGAAAACCAAATATATTACAACACAGATTCTCTGAAAATAAAAATATGCTTGGTCAAATATATGCAGTCCACTTTAATGGCCCTTTATGTAAAAGGCAACTGAGAATATTAGTCTTGGTAATTGAAGTCACCAAAAAATGCACCCTACATTTTGATGTGACAGTGAATACAGATATGGAAAATGTCTGTTATACTTTGTTATGTTGAAAATTTTCCAAATGTTCAAGAAATATTAGTTGAAAAACCTGATGCTATACATATTTATGTAGCAAATTTTCCAAAATATCAAAGTTGGAAGCATACTGTATAATGAAAAATTTAGAATATTATTATTTTGGGGAAAGTTGTTAGAATTTTGAATGTTTTCAACACCTGGCACATAACAGGTGCTGTAACTGGTTGAGGATGGGGTATCTCTGAGTATGCATACCATTTCAGGACATTAAAATTCAATGTAAATAAAATTGTTTCTGGTCAAACAAAATATGTCTCTAGTATGAAATGTCCTATAGTCTCCTCAGGTGTGAATTTCTACCCAGAAACACAACAATATACTCATATGAGAAATATAGTTTGCCTTCCATTTTTTGGAAGACAAAAGTACAAACAATAAGATATGGCTTCCCATCTCAAAGAGCAAGCATAAAAGACATGATATAGTGCAAGAGATAATTTTTTAAAATTTATTATTTTTTTATCTCTACAGACTGCATTTTGATTCATTGAAGAAGGAAACCAAAATATCTGATTTCTTCCACTGTCCCAATTTACTGTCATGAGGGATTTTCCATTAAGAAATGGGGGGATGGGAAAGTCTGGTGGGGTCTGTGAATTGAGGAGATATAAAATACTTGGGAGACTGAGTAGCTTAGAGTTCACAGAAGAAAAATTGGAGTTATTGAAGGAAGGAAATCTAAAAATCTATAGAAGGTCCACCTTCCCTATTCAGATGAGTAATGGTCAGAGTATATTTGAGAAAATAATCATGCAGAGTATTTGTGGTTATAGGAATGGAACTCACAGGGTTCAGCAATAGTGCCTGCTCCCATTTGTGTTAGGTTTCTGTCACTAGGACAAAATGCCTGAGAAAATCAACTTAGAGGGAGAGAGATTTATTTCAACTCATAGTTGCAAAGATTTCAATCCATGTTCTCTGGCTCCATTGCTTTGGGTTTGAGGTGAGGCAGAACATTATGGCGGAAGGTGGAGGAAGCTGCTCACCTCATGGCAGCTAAGGAGGAGAGGAGCCAGAAGCAACAGACTGTCCCCAGGAATGTGTCCCCAAGGACTCACTCCTTCAACTAGGATCCAAGTCCTACACTTTCCACTACCACCTCCCAGTAATGCCATCAAATTATTAATCCACAGAGGAGGTCAGACCCTTCATGATCCAAATACTTCCCCAAAGCCCCACCTCTGCACATCGCTGCCTCGGGGACCAAACCTTCAACACATGCACCTGTGGGAGACATTTCAGACCCACTCCAAGATGCTTATGAGTCACAAGGCCCTGGGAACAGAGAGGACAGAAACTTGGAGAAATGATTTATTTCCACTTAACAAGTCTTAAAAGCCAGACCTAAAAGAATCAACCTGTTTCAATAGCCTTAAGTATGCATAAAGTAAAAGTCATAATATTTATAGAAATATGTACACAAACACACACACACACACACACACACACACACACACAAAAAACACCATTAGCTGTCATAAAGGAAAAATTCAGTTTTGATGACTAATTCAAAAATTTCCAACTATGCTAGATGTTATAAAATACGGCAAATATAAAAATTGAGAGTAGCCAGGTGAGGTGGAACACACCTATTATCCCAGCAGTTGGGAGGCTGAGGCAGGAGTATTGCAAGTTCAAGACCAGCCTCAGCAACTTACGGAGGCCCTCAGACATTTGGGAAGAACTTGCGTCAAAATAAAAATTAAAAAGGGTTGGGGATGTGGCTCAGTCTTTAAGCATACCTGAGCTCAATAGCTAGTACTCCCCCTTCCCACTCCAAAAATTAAAACTCACACATATTTTAGTGTTAGCAGACAATGAAATTAAACTTACCTTTGGTATATTCAATGATTTAAGTAGATCTAAAGGATACTTTTAAAACCAAATAGAAATGAGATAACTAAAATAAGACGGAACAAAAAGTGCATTTAGTGGCATTAATGGCATATTAGACATCAATAAGAGAAGGCTGCTAATGTAAAGACTTAGAAATGGAAAGGATCTAAAATTAGACAAAGAAAAGAAAACTGAAGGATCATCAGGAGGCCAGTGAACATAGAATGTCTGCTCTCTCTGGCCTGACCAAAGATAACTTATGGCTCTCCTCGGCTGTGGTCAAGGAGGACACTTGCTCTCCATACACCAGACTTGGGACACAGCCAGTGCATTGCAGTCTCAGACGAGATATGAAGTTAAGGTTAAGGCCCACAAATGCCACCTGCTCAGGATAAAGCTGGCCATGATTTTAAGTAAATCTGAGATCCTCATAGTCCTCACTTAAGTCCCTTACCAGGTATTTCTTTGGGGTTGAATTCAGCTAATAAAAGTTACAAGCTAAATTAATAAAATTCAACTCCTTCTTGGTTGTTCCTGCTTTGCAAATTTGTATTTACCGAGGACTTTTATTATTTTGTTTTCAAATATACCATATAAATTTGTCATAACATTGATTAATCTTACTCATACAATTTGACAACTTTAAATTTCCTTCCCTAATATTCTTATCTGAAGTTTCTCGTTTGAATTAAAGTTGTCATTTCTTAATTTTCCAATATAGTTTCTCCTTGGGTCACCATATTTCTTTCAACTGGCAGCTGTAATTTAACCTGTCTTTATTTTTTGCCATTACTGCACTCTGGGTCTCTGTGTCTTCTACCTCAATCCATCTTTTATATTGATTTCAGATTGGTTTAAAGAGCATCTTTCATCACTTACATCCCCAGCTCAAAATCTGTCAGCCACTCCTCATTTTTAATAAGAAAAGGAGAAAAGTTTTGCTCTTCCAAAACTGAGCTTCTAAAATATGGCCCCAAACTTCATTCACTCAATTGTAATTAATACTTGCCTATTATATGTCAAGGAGGAGGTAGCATCTGATCCGCAAAAACATAATCCTTCCTTCCTGTCCTTTTATTTAGGGATGGAGCAAAACATCAGTCAAATGGACATAAACAGAAGAAATTTCAGAGGTGCCAGGGATTACTATGCAAAACAACCCATTCTAAGGGAACATGAACTCAGGAGTAAACAATATCTGACTAAAAATAAGAAGAATATAGCTTTCCAGAAGAAAGTGCATGTTCAAAGGGCCTGTGGTAAAGAGGTCGGGCATAGTAGTGAAATCAAAGAAAAACTGCTAGCACAGCTGGAGAGAAACGAACAATGTGGTAGATGAATTGGTGAACAAAATCCTGAAGAACTTTCATGGCTGTGTTACAGACATGACTCTGATGATGACCCTTGGAAAGGCCATGATCACACTTGGATTTGTACAAAATTCTTTATTAGCTCTGAGGAAAGAGGTTTAGCAGAGGTCAAAAGGGCTTCAATAAAGTAGCTGGGGCAAGATTCCAAGGAGAAGATGATTTTTGATTAAAGCTGTGATGATATAAACATGACAGGATGAAGGCAAACTATATTGTGAAGGTAGAAGAGACAAGTTACTACTGGGCTTGGGTGGCTTTGTTTTCAAAATTATTTTTAGTCGTAGATGGACATTATACCTTTATTTTATTTATTTATATGTGGTGCTGAGGATTGAACTCAGAGCCTCACACTTGCTAGGCATGTGCTCTACCACTGAGCCACAACCCCAGTCCCAACACTGTGTCCTTTAAAATCGTATCTCTTTGATACATTCCATATTGATTCAGTATTATTTATAGTCAGCTAAATTAAATTAATATAGACCTTAAAATAATATTGAGAAAATACAGTCTTTAGAATAGACTTCAGTAAAACATTGTATTGCATGTTAATCTTTTACTTGTTCACCATTCTGCTCCAAAGTGTTTCTCTACCAAATGTATTATCCATATTATCAATACGTTCCTGTCTAGCGTCATTCATTACTTCCAAAACTGACCATGTTCCCTAATACATATGTAAGCTTTCTTTATCGTTTGCTATTTCTACAGCTTTGTTTTTCCAAGTAGATGCTAATTGCTATGTGTTTTGTGGCGGTCCCTGGACATGCCTATCTTTTCTTTTCAATCAAGCATCCTAACAAGGCAACATTCGCGAAATAGTTATCAATTTGTAGGCAATCTCCCTTGAATTTCCAAAGAACTGTATGTAAGGACTATTCTTTCATATCCATTCTGTACCTTCTAAATTCTTATTATATTACATATAATTTCTGGTCATTATTTTTTAATTTTTTAAAAATTTCTGGACATTATTTTTATTTGGTTGCAAGTCTACTTCTCAAACGTGTAATGCACTTTTTATATATGGTTGCTGCCTTTATGTTTCTGAAAGAGGTGCTTGGTAAATGACATATGTTCAGTAAATTTTTCATTTTTTATGTGTTTGATGAAAAGAAAGAGAGTGAAAGGAAAGAACAAAGGAAAAAAGGAGGGAAGAGAAGAAAGAAGGAAAGAAGGCAGGCAGGGAGGGAGAGGAAGGAGATTACACTGCTTCATGAAGTAATATTTTCAAATGCAATATCTAAGTCAGATTAACAATATTCTCCTTCTGCTTCACCTTCTAGTGGACAAATACTGCTTTCCTTTAGAAGTTTTATACAAATAAACTTGTATGCATATATTTTCAACGAGTATTATTTCGCTTTTGGTTGCAATTCAGAAAGGTTAAAATCTCGAGTATCGTATATTAGTTGATATTTTTGTAAGTTTTCTAAAAATTGTAAAAGCAGGATTGAAGTCATTGGATGTGATCCAATTCCATACTGACTTCACATATACAGAAATCAAAGCAAAATTGTCATCCATTATTCATAACTCTGTTTCTATTTATTAACTCTGTGGAAGAGAAAATAGGTTTTTATGATAAGCCAAAGAAATCCATCTAATTACAGATAGCAGCACTAGCTTGCTGGTTTACTAAGTTAGCACTCATTGGAAATGCAGTGCTAGTACCATTTTTATGTTTAAAAGTCTTTGTGTTAATTATAGTTAAATTGTTTTGGATATCATAAATGGATTGTTGAAACCATTCTTTAATGTTTATTTTACAGATTGAATAATGTATTAGAAAAATATGAAATTCTGCACATTTTCAATTTTGTATATTCAATAAATATTTTTGCTGTTGTGGTTATGATTATTTTGTGCTTTAGGGGAAACAATGGAATTTGACTCAAGTCTAATTTTTATTATCTTAAGCATGGATATAAAGGAAAACATGCTAAAGAACTTTGTAACTGCTGTTCATTCCCAAGATACCCACTCTGTGTACCTCTAAGACATTTTCAAAATCAGGGCTTTAAAATGATCACTTTTGTTTATGTTGTCCCATAACCTGTAGAATTGATGAGAAAATCAAACTCTGTACCCAGTGGTTAAGGATTAGGAAAAGAGGTGTAAAACATTTCAAACATTAATGGTTTTGTTGATTTTTATTTTACATTTGACCTATCATATAGTCAGATTTATAACTTCCTGTTTTTTCAGTGATGACCACTTACAAAATGTTCATCTTGAAATTATAAATTCTATAGACTGAAAGAAACATTGAATAATTCAGTAGACTTAAGCCCTTCTTCTCTATTCGTGAATTGCTTCTGAAGCATTTCATGAATGCTCTGAGCCTTGAGCTATGCTTTAGATTCAGTCCCATCACAATCTTCTAAAACCTCTTAAAATGTGGACAGACATACTTGTTACAAAGTTGTGATTTTACCATTGTTAGTGCTAATTATGGCCATGGTCATAATGGGCATTTATGTTCATTAATAGTCATTTCATTTTAATGTATTTGGAATTGTTTTTTTATCTACTTTTCAAATTTAGCTTGTATTCACAACTACAAATATAAAGGTGCTTGATTTTGTTAAATAGACTTGCTAAATATTAAACAGTAAGTACATTTTTAAAAACTCATGTATTTTTAAATGTTCTTTTGTCTCTCTTGCAATCTCTTTTCTGTGTGAACTGTGCATATGTAATTGTAAGAGGACAATGATGTCTAGCAGGCACTTTGACTATATTTCATCACATTTTTCTGAAACGTAGATTGGAATATTGAATACCAGGGAGAAAAACGGTTGAAAGAATAAAGGCAGTAATATAAAGATGGATAAATTGCAAAGGAATTTTAATTCCATTAGTTCCATTATGAATTTATATTGTGTCCATTCCTCAAATTGCTAAAACTAGACAAACAACATATTAGAAATATTAATTTGATGCAGAGAATTAACATAAGAAAAAATCACTAACCCTAGTCCCATATGATTTCCAAATAGAGTAAAGCGCTATTAGCTGGCCCTGATTTCTCCAAGAAAACTTTTACCCATTAGGAAAATGTGGTTAAAAGGTCAAAAAGTGTTTAGGGGTCTCCTGTGAACACAGAAAGTATACAAGAGCCTGTAAAGAATTTGGGTCGCTATGGTACCTGTGAACAGGCAGAATCACTGAGAGTTTGAACACAGTGAAGTGATACTCTCAATGTACCAGGAGAAAATTAAATGTTATGCTAGAACTCTACTACTAACAACACTACATTTCCATGAATCTAATTTAAACACAGATATTTAGCAGACATACCAAGAAACACATATAAAGAATCATGAGGTCATGAGGATAAATAAAGAAAAGGAAATGAGAATACCCTTGTATCTTTTACTAAAGTAAATGATAAATTAGTAAAAAGTTTGAATAAGTCTTAAGCAAATGGAAATTGAAATTAAATAATTAAATAAAAAATATTCTAAAACAGAAGAATAAATTATATAGAAAAAGATAAGCAATCACAAAAAAAACCAAAAGAACTTAACATTTTAAGTCACATATTAGTACTAATGTTAAATGTAGAAGAACCATGTTTCCTGGTTAAAAAGTATTTTATTTGAGCTTTTAAAACACAAAATGAAAGGCAGTGGGATAATATATTTAAAATGTTGAAATAATACTATATTCAGCAAAACTGCCCTCCAAAAATTGCAAGAAATTAAGACAGTCCTGGAAAAACAAAAGCTGAAGGAATTTATTGTTATAAGACTTGCCCTTAAAAAATATTAAAATATTACCTCCAGTTAAAAAGATGGAAGCACAAGAAAATATAAAGTTTTCCAGAAAAAAGTAAACATATAAACAATGAAGCAATTTTCCTTTATTACTTATATTTTAATTATTTTATTTAGGATTTAAAAAGCCAAAGCAGAAAATTTTACAAATCCATATGTGTAATTTGCAAAACCAATAATCTCAAGTGAGGGAGGTCACAGTTCTAAAGGAGAAGAGTTACAGTATTCAATAGAAACTAAGTTCCTGACAATACTAAATGAACTATTAAAAATTTAGGATATTTTCTGTAATTCCCATGAAAACCACAATGAAATTATGTATTGAATATACACAAAATGATATAAAAGGAAAAGATATAAGTACAACAGAATCATCAAAACAGAAAGAAGAATGGTTAAGGAGGAAATCAGGAACAAAATTGCTATAAAGTTTATAGAAAACAATAAAATGGACCTAAAGAGTTTTTTTGCCTGTTGTCATTACTTTAAATATAAATGAATTAAAATCCCCTAAAAAACACAAGATTTGCAGAATGTATAAACAAAGTGATTAAAAACCATATCCAACTATAAGATCAGTATGGAAGACTAAAGACACAAATACGTTAAAATATAAAAGAGCAATTACATGCAAATCATAACCAAAGAGCATGATGATGGCTACACTAAGTCTCAATAAAATAAACATTAACTAAAAAACTATCGGAAGTGTCAAAACCATAAAAATATATAGAAAAATTATGAACATATATGCAAAATCAACTGAGTTCAATACACATGAAGCAAACATTGATCATAATGAATGAAGAGAGCAATGTACAGCTTTACAATCATAAGAGACTTTACTATCTTATTTTTAATAACTAATGGAGCAATCAGACAAAAAAGCAATAAAGAAACAAGAGTATTTGAATAACCCTGTAGACTAAATGAATGTAAAAGACACACAGAATGTTTCACCCTAAAATAGAAGAGTACCTTTCTTTCAATTGCTCATAGAAATTCTCTAAAATATACAGCATTTTAGGTGATAAATCATACAACCAATTTCTTCTAGTAACAGTGGAATGAAAGTAGAAATCAGTAGCACAAAAAAGGTTATGAAATTCATAAATATTTTACAATTAACAACATTTTTTAAACAATATTTTTCAGTTGCTGATGCATCTTTATTTATTTTTATGTGTGCTATCGAACCCAGTGCCTCACACATGCTAGGCAAGCGCTCCACCACTAAGCCATAATCTCAGCCCCTAAATAACATATTTTTAATCAATAGGTCAACGAAATCACAAAAGTAATTATAAAATATCTGAAGACAGAAGAAGATAAAAAAAAACTTATGGGATTGAAGAATAGTAATTTCAATTGAAAAATTATGATTTGGTACATAAGAAATAAAGACATAAGAAGAAAGACTTTAAATTAACAAGTTAATCATGCATACTGAGAAATCTATAAATGATGAAGATAATCAAACCAAAACTATATGTTCATTAACATTCCCATCAAAATCCCAATGCCATTTTTGGTAGAACTCCTTATAAAAATAGTCCCAACTGAAATTCATATGGAATTTCAGTAATTATGAAAAAGTCAAAACAGTCCTGGAAAAGAAAAACTAAGTTAAGAAACTACATCTATTCCTTTCAAAACTAACTACAAAGATATACTAATCAAAAAACAAACAAACACTATGCAATAGAATAGATAATCCACAAAAAGTTTTGCACATGGGGTCATATTACTTTTTGTGTGTGGCTCTGGGATTCAGATTTAGGATCATGCCCATGTTAAGCAAGCACTTTACCACTAAGTTACATCCAATAGTAGTGCTATTTCTGATGTGTCCTAAGATCATTCAAAGGGGGAATGAAAGTATTTTCACTAAATGATACTGAGAAATCTGAATTTCCAAAATAAAAGAAGCAGGTTGGACTCTTTCCTATACTATGTAATAAATATTATTACTACAAAATGAACTAAACAGCTACATGCAAGAATTAAATGAAGACATAAATGTAAAGCTTTAAAACTCAAATACATCACAGAGAAAAGGCTTTGTGATGTGTTTAGGATACCTCACTGAGTATACACAACAAAAGACAACAGATAAACCACACATCAGAACATCAACATTAACTTCCGTGCACCAAAGAATATACTATCAACAGAATGGAAAAGCAATTCACAGTTTGGGAAAATATCTTAAAATTATATGTGTAATAAGGGGTTAATATTCAGAATATTAAAAAAATTCCTACAATTTAGCAACAATAAAAAATCATGATTACAACAAGAGAAAATGCCTTGATTAGACTATTCTCCAAAGAAGATATACAAATGTCATTAAAGCACAAGCATATAATGTTCAACATTACTAATCATTAAAGAAACACAAATAAAAATCATACCTACTATAAAAAAATAAAATAGAAATAAGAAGTATTGACCAAAATGTAGAGAAATTAAACAATCCTTGCACACTGTGGGTAGAAATTTTAACTCTTTGATATACTATGGAAAATAGAAAAGTGATTCTTCAATAATTAAAAATAGAATTGCTACCTAATCCAGAAATTTTACTTTTTGTAAACTCCCCAAAGGATAAAACAAAAACAAACAAACAAAAAAATGTAAAAAAAAAAGACTGGGTCTTGAAGGGATATCTGTACACTTGTATTTATAAAATCATTTTTTATGGTAGCCAAAAAGAGGAAATGATTGAAGTATTTATTGATGAATGAATAAAGAAAATGTGGTGTATACATACAATGGAGTCTTATTCAACCTTACAAAAGGAAGGGGTTCTAATATATGAATAAAAGAAAGAGGTAAGGGATAAGATAAACACTTCCAGAGTACACCCCCTAGTGACCTACTCCCATAATTACTGTCCACATAATTCTCAGTGTATTAATCCATCAAATTTGAATTAATGCATCTACACAACTATAAATAAATTAATCCATCAAATGGACTAACGATCTAATGCAATTCCTTAATTAAATGGCTTAATTCACTGATAAGGTCAGAGCTCTCATAATTCCATTATTGTATAAAAACCCTACCTCTGAAACTTGTTTCACTATGGATCACGCTTTGAACACATGAGTTTGTGGGGATATTCCAGATCCAAATTGTAACAATGATACATATTATTCTGTTTATTATTTTCCCTGTTATTCCTCTCTCAGCTCTTTTCTCCAGTGTAATCTTTTTTTTTAAGTGGACACAACACTCTCATTTTTATTTATTTATTTTTATGTTGTGCTAAGGATGGAACCCAGTGCCTTACACATGCTTGGTAAGTGCTCCACCACTGAACCACAACTCCAGCCCCCCCGAGTATAATCTGTATAGGGAAAACAAATTGTCAATTAAATATACAAGAATAGTGAATGTATCCATAACTAATAATTCCTCCAGTTTCTAAACCTACTCTTGATTTTTCAGTTATGCAAATAAAAACATAGATGTCCATGAATGTTGAATAATTTAAATTAATTAATTTGCCTTCTATCAACAAGAATTTTATTAAATGACGTCATTGTGAGAGCATACAATATACACACAAAGGAAGCAACACTTATTTTAAACTATTCTAGCTGGTTGAATAAAAACTCCTAAAAAGTCAGTGTCTCAGTAACTGACTTGACACTGTTACTAGGTGTATTATTCAGGGTTCTCTAGAAGAACAGAATCAACAGGAAGTATGATTATAAAAAGGGGATTTAGTAAATTGACTTACATGACCAGAAGCTGGCTAGTTCAAAATGGCAGTCTGCAGGCTGGAGAGCTGGAAGAACCAGTAACTGCACAGTCCAAGAGGCTGAAGCCCCATAATGAGAGGGATCAACAGTGTTAACCTAGTGTGAGACTGAAGGTTTCTGGAAACTTCCTGGAGAATTATTGGCAGAGTCCACTTTGGAAGAGGGAAGAAGGGAAAGTCTCTTATCCTCAGGCGATCACAGTAGCAATCAAGAACCCATTCAAGAAGAATGGAGCTTGCATCTGCTGCTACTTCCTTGTTCTTCCAATTTTTCTTCCATCCAAGCCACCATCCATCCCATTGTACAAAGCTGCCCATGCTTAGGGAGTCTCCAGTTTGCTATCTCACATGCCAATCATTCTTAGACACACCCTCATTGACACACCCAGAAAACTCTTAATCATCAGTATCTTTTAATCCAATCAAATCATTTGATAACTTGATCATTCAAATTAACCATTACACTATGATAACCAGATTCAGAAAAGTACTTTTATATGTACTTTAATTTTAAGTGACAATTTGTTTATATTTTGCTTTATCTTGTGCTTATGTATATACATATAAGTACAACTGTGAAGTTACCATGATATAGATGATGAATCTAAAATATGAGAGGACTTGATTTTTATTTCAAAATTCGTACACTTTGCTCAAAAATAATTTTATGATTATAATGACTATCAGGGTGCTAATTTTAATGAAGTTAGAATCATTTAACATGTACATGTAAGAATTT
Source organism: Sciurus vulgaris (assembly GCF_902686455.1). Classification (NCBI taxonomy): domain Eukaryota; kingdom Metazoa; phylum Chordata; class Mammalia; order Rodentia; family Sciuridae; genus Sciurus; species Sciurus vulgaris. The sequence continues at coordinate 154,298,879 of NC_136466.1, forward strand.
AACAAGCTTTTTACTGACATTATGAGTTATTTCTATGATAGAATCAAGGTTTTCAGCTACTAAAATTGTAGGATCTTTCTGAGTTGTCATTTTTGTAGTAAATTAAAAGGATTTGCATTGCCAGTATTTCTGACATGCTTCCAAAAAAACAAAGCAAATAAACAGTAGACCTGCAGGTGTTCAATCATATGCAGAAACTGAAAACAACCAATGAGGTAATTAAAAGTGGAAAAAAATACAGAAAACTAAAATGAAAGGTATAATGATCTAAGTCAATACAGCCAACACCATCAATATTCATACCATAAAATATATGAGCATTAAATATTTTCTCATAATGTAATCATATATCAGTAAAGGTTGATTTTCTGTCTTGATAAAAGTCAATTAGGAAATACAAAATCCTTCTTGAAATTATCAAAGAACAATTAAAAACAGTAAAATGAACGTGAGAAGTTCATTGAATAAAATGACAAACTGTATATTTGATGTGTTTTTAAGACTCTGCATTCATACTAGAGGCTTGGGAGAATCAAGGTCATGACTAATGACTGTAATGGGACCAGTGAGCAGTTTACCAGAACTAATTACCTTTAGAAATTGTTGTGAGCAAAAATTGGAATTTGATTACCCTCATTTTCCCTTTCCCATTTCTTTGTTGCTATGACCTCTGTGACCCTTGAGCACGCTTTTGAAATTCAGGAAGACAGTTTGGATTTACATAGCGTTCAAAGAGGATGAACCTGAGTCTATCTTTTCAGCTATATCTGAAATAGTTATTTCATTAAATTTATTCAGAATATTTCTTTTATGAAAAATTTATGATGAAATGAATAGGAAACATGTAGTTCCGGCTTACGTGAAATTGAATGCGTTATTTCACTTAATTTGGAAGTCTATATGAAAATTTTTGGAAACAATATTATTGAGATACATGCTCATTTGAATAAAATAAATTACTTCACATTTCAATTTTACCTTTTTCAACAATTTCTGCCAGTTACAAATTCTACTTCACTTGCAAGACAACGTTAAAGGACTGTTTCTTATAGGCTTCTGATATGAGTTGTCTCCTCTTATTTTCTCCCCTTTTCTTAAAAATTTAACTAGATCACATTTATTGAATAATCAATTATAGATTCGCCTTTTCAAAAGCCTACTTTTTATCTTTTTCTTATGTTACAACTTCTCTTGGCTAGCCAGATAACAAGTAAAATATCAAAATCATTTAGATATTTTTCTTAATGACTCAATGGGGTAGAGGATATTGCTATTTTCATTAAAAAATGGAATCCTCTATTTCTTTCAATGTAATGTCTGACTGCATTACAACTTTATTTGCCATTGGTTTTCTTCTATAAATTTTACATCTATAATTTTCCTTCAGTCCTTGCCACTCACTCTTCTTTGTTCTATGAAAAACTTTTTTTAAAATTTTATTTGTTTAAATATATTATATATCAAGACACAATAGAAGTCATTTCTTCCAACAAGGTATGTGTGAAATCCTAAGTTAATCTGTTACTACATTACTGCTTAGCTAGTTCCTCTTGCATGTACTTATCTCAGCAATTGACATGTTATATGTTCATGTGGTTTTCAAGTACGTTATCATATTTGATGTGCTTCATGGGGCCAATAGATTCTGGAATTTAGTGATGTTGGAGTACCTAAACTGAATTAGACAACAGATGTAATGTGAGTCTACATCGTCTGTCATCATTCCCAACTTAAGAATAAATAAATTTAAAGTCAAAATATTCATTTCATTCTTCTCTTTGCCCTCAAATTCCATTTTTTTCAGACACATATTTATTTTTAATCTCATTCAATCAATTCTTTGGTTTTTTGGTTGTTTTGTTTTTGAGGTGGGGTCTCATTATGCTGCTTAGGAAGTTCTCAAACTCTTAGACTCAGATGATTCTCTTGCCTCAGCCTGTCACAGAGTTGGGAGCACAACTGTTCCATCAATTTCTCTCTCAGTAAAATCATTACTTGATATTTCATCCTGTAAGATAGTTTCTGCTGATTTGAATATCATTCATTTCTCTCACTTCTGGGAATTCCTAGTGCCTTATGTACCTAAAAGACTGAACATCTCACACTTTTCTTTCCCCTTTCCTACAATAAAATATTTATTGAATCAAAATGTTATTCATAAGTCCCTGAAAATAAGTTATAATAAGTGGAGGACTTTGATATTCCTGTTGATAATATATTTTGAATAAAATAAAGAAGAAGTATGTACATTAGACTCAAATGCTTATGTAGACATTTCCCTTATAATTTGATTTGGGAAATATTTCCTCTAACTAATAATTTTATGGAAATTTTTTATTATTCATTTTTGATTGGTATATAACATTATGGGAATCTGCGATATTTTGATTCATTTATCCATTAGGTAGTGATTATCTCTGGTTAATTAGAATATACATCACCTTAAACTTTTATCATTTCTTTATGGCCATTAGATTCAAAATCCTCTTCTTTATTTTTAGATTTATAATGTATTATTATTTACATTCAACTTTATGCACCATAGAATACTGGAACTTATTCCTCCTATCAAATAATAACTTTGTATCTATTGATTGCACCCCACTCCCTGTCCTGCTCTTCCCTTTTCTTTGGAAACCACAGCTCTGCTCTCCACCTCTGGGACATAAAATACCAACAATTCCATGTTTATTGCTTTAATAGTCACAATATCCAGGATGTGGAAGACTGTTTATGACATAAGTTTTTGAAATTTGGATTAATCCTCAGAGCTTGAAAAAAATAAATAAATAAACTAAACCAAACTAAAAGGATACACACATTCACTTGGAGATAAAGTGTTTTTGAAGAAGAAGTAGCTTGAATTAACTTTAAATTGCTTCATTTCCTAGGGCTAGAATAAGTTCCCGTACTAGATTTTTAATTGGTTCCTACAGCTCATTTTTCTCAAACAGGATCATCAAACTCCCTTTGAAATGGAAGTTTAAGCCCACATTAGCCCACGGCAGAACAATACAAAACAAAACAAAAGTTCATGTTCACATTTTTCATTAATCTAACTCTTTTTATTTCTTGTGTAATCCCTGGCAATGAAAAATCAACATTGTTCTATTTGTTTTCTTAAGTGGTGACATAAACGTGAGTAAATTCCTCTTAATATAAGGCAATTTGTACCTCTCAGATGTAAGGTTAAAATATTATGGAAATGCAGTCCAAACGTGTCCATTTTAGACATGTTTAACAATGGCTTTTTGGACCATATGCCTGCTTGCTCTTAAAACTCCTTGAAAAAACCCACTTCACTGGACCTCAGTGAAGAAAGAGGATGGCTTCCAGGTCCCTCAGTGTCTTTCTTGCTTCCCACCTTCTGGCTGAACATTGAATCCTGGATGAATCTTTTCTTTCTTTTGAACTTGTGAGGTCTACTGACCTCTTTTCTCTGGGATCTGTGAGTAATAAACTGCTTGTGATATTTCATGTGATTTATTAACTTCATTTCTTTGTGTCTCACTCGACACCTATGCCCTGAACTTAACTTCTTCCTAGTCATGGCTGTAATAGAGAGTGGTTACCTTGGCAGGCATAAACTGGACAGCCAGAGCCACTAGGTCATCTCCCAGTATCATCAAGATTTCTGTGAGAGTGCCACCTGATCGTGGACTGGACAGTTAAGCATTACACTCCAAGAATAAACAGGTATCCTGTGGGGGCACTGTGTAAACACCCATCCATGACCACATCTTCTGGAGCCCCTCGAAGCAAGGCTAGGGATGATAGCCATTCTACAAAGAAAGACTTCAAGGCAAAATTAAAGGAAAAACTACAACACTTCATCTTCAGAGAACTAAACAGCACTGCCACACTGAGCTTGGGAGTTGTTTTAAACACAAATCATCAATAAACACACAAAAAAAACGTAAAGAGCATAACAATGAATAGTTTAAAAAGGAAACTTTGCAAAAAAAAAAAAGCTAAAATAATAATAATAATAAAACAGGGTTTAACCTTCTTCAACCTCATCTGGAAAGATGCAAGTCAGGTAACTCAAAATTCTCACTGCTCTGAGCGCACCCTTTGGTTTGAGATTTATAGAGGGACTTGGAAAATTTAGCAATACTCTCACGACTAGGAGGAATGAGTGCCTCTGTGTCTGCCTTTGTCTCTGTTCCCATATCTGTCTCTATCTTACTCTCTTTATACATACATGTGTGTATACAAATATAAACATTATACACGTGCAATGTTGTGAGTGCACACACATAGCATATGCATATGTTTATATAAAACATAGTGTTTGTAGACATGTGCATGTATGTACATATATAAATATTTATACATATATGCATGTAAATATAGGTGTGTAAACATTTGTAAATGTATATATACATGCATTTTGAAGGGTTAAATAAAATATATAAAATAATTATTTCATTGTTTATTAATGGTTCTAATAAATGTGCAGTAGTCTGGTAAGCTTGTTATGATCTTTAAAATATTTCTTCTCTTAATTTCTATGTTCTTTCAATAAATTGACTTCCTCTACAACTCTAAATATCATGTAGGTTTAGGGCAGTATTTGTTTGAATAAGAAAAAAAACTTCAACTAAATTAACCTTCCTATGTTCTTAGAAGTTTAACAAGAGAGAACTTATCAAAGAACTAGTTCTCTAAATTAAGACTTGGAGTTATGATGTGCTGAATACTGACCCTTCCACCCAAAGAAGCCTGCTCCTTAACTACCAGAACATGTGAATAGTTTAGGTTACATGGAAAAGAGAAATTCAGCTTGCAGACACAATTATTCACATATCAGATGATCTTTAAGTTGGGATATATCAGGGATTACCTCTTTGGAACCAATAAAATAAAAACATTTCTCAAAACCGAACCTTTGTAATAGAGGTAGGTGGTATAATCAGAAAATCAGGTTTGATGATAGAAGCACTTTCAGAATAGTACAACACCAGAGGGCTAACCCCTTCAATGCTGGTTTTGCTGTTGCAGGAAGAGGGTAGCCTGCTAAGAGACATGGACAGCCCTGAGATCTGTAGAAGATGGGGAAAGTAGGGAAAGGGCTCTTTCCTAAAATCCTCAAAAGAATGCAGCCATGCTGATTATAGCCCTGTGGAATTTGTGATTTCTGTCCTCTGGAACTATAATATATTTCTGTCATGTTAAGCACTTGAATTTGCAGTAATTAATCACATAAGCAATAGAAAACTACCACATCTTTCCATCCGCTGTTCTCTCCATAAACAATACATGCACACACGTAAACACACACACACACATTATCCATATATAGTATACAAAACATGCAAATTATGTCTATGTTGGGCAGATAGATTAATTAACTGCATTTTGTACTGCATATTAGAATTTTTTAAAAATTTCTGATTAAGTATGATTATTTCTAAATTCCAAATATTAACCCTATTGATATTAAACACTGACTTTTTTCAAATCTATACTCGTAGAACTTTGTTTTAGGTTAAAACTATTTGATTTAGTTCTATGAAAACAGGAACAATCATGAACATCTCACAGTTTATAGAGATTCACATTTCAGCTTTTTCAAATTTATTGCCAGAGTAGCATTGGGAGAACCTGAGGTGCCCTACTACCACCATTTTAAACAAGTCAATGAAAATCCTGTGAGGTTGGGAGGTGAATGTTATGTCACTTAAACAACTAAGCTCATATTGCTTCTTAGGAAGGGAGCTGAAAGAAGCACACGAAGCCACAGTCCAAAGCTAATCACCAGAAAAGTTCCGTAGTATTTTAAAAATGCACACACTTATATAGGGCCAGGAAGAGGCTGATTGGTTGGGGCATGAAACGAGGTGAGAGTTGATTGGGAGAGCCTTGTTGCTGGGGGGCGGGGCAATGGTTTATTGGGTGAGCCTTGTTGGGGGGGAGGCGAGGCGATGGTTGGGTGAGCCTTGTTGCTAGGGGTCTGGGTGGGGTGTCAAGCACGATTGGGTGCGAGTTTGCACAGAGGGAAGAAGTTATGAGGAGTAAAATGAGGAAGAGAAGCTCGGCCAGCGCCATGTTGGCACCTAAGCGGGGGTGACCTTATAGGAACTGTGTGTTGTTGAATTTTTTAATAGGTCATTTGGAACAAATGAGAGCTTGAAGGTGCAATAAAAGACAGGGAATTTAAACAGTATAGGCAGAACAGCAATATTGAATTAGAAAATATGAATTATAGTGGAGATTGTTAGGCAATAAAGGCACAGTTATGGTTCATTGCTAGCTCCCAGAAACGCTCCACAGATCCAGGTCTCACACAAGGAACCTTTATTTTACGTCTTCCCGGGGAAGGGGAAGAAAGAAAAGAAGAAACATGGCGCAAGGTTTCTCTCAGACATAGGAATTTCTGGACTGAGAGGAACCAATCGCGGAGGAGAATTCTTACAGACTGACTGATGGACCAATGACATATTAGGACGTAATGTGGGAGGCAGGAAGATTACAGCAACATAAGCCAGAAATTCCTTTAATGTGAGAGGTGGGTGAATGCAGATTGACAGGTGGTGGGGAGACCGGATTCCTTACAGAGATATACTAAGCAAGCCCTTTAACTATTTTGGTAGTGATATCTCACTCCTATTATTCAAATGATAATAAGAGTGTTTGGTTTGCTTTAATCAGTTGATGGGGATTGTTGTCTAGAAGGGAAGATAGCTGGCTGATTACATTAGTCTCTCTTTCAGGAGTTACCTCTTTAAACCTCCACTGTATACTTGCCACTGACTAGTAAGGGTAAAGAATTCTTACTAATATAACAAAATTTTGGAAGACTGTCATTTCTAAGGAAGGAAGGAATTTTTACACTTTCCAACTTGAATGCTCTCTCCCCAATACCAGGTCTCTTCCACTGGTTTACTATTTCCAAATATTGCAATGAATTGAATCAAACAGGTGCAAAGTGAATTTCTTTTAAAAAAATGTTTTTATGTGTAGTTGGACACAATATCTTTTATTTTTATTTATTTTTATGTGGTGCTGAGGATCTAACCCAGTGCCTCACATGTGCAAGACAAGTGCTCTACCACTGAGTCACAACCCCAGTCCCCCAAAGTGAATTTTATTGCAAATATTTTTGTAATTTTTTTTTCATTTTGCTACTTATCCTGCCATTCTTTTCATATTTTGTGTTTATGCTTCACAAACATATGCAATTTAAGTATTTTTAGAATTAGGTGTTATGTGAAACAGGAGAATTCTGTGTGTAATCCTATAGACTAATCTGACATGTTTTATCATGAAGAACACCTTGAACCCTGAAGTCACTACCTCCATCAACAAGGGACCTCCCCCACAGAAGTTCATCTTTACGGTGAAAGCTAATTTTAAATGGGTTTTACATGTGCTGATAATCCAAGTCATTGAAACTATTTTGGAAAGGGATGGTAAGGAAAAACTTGTAAATTTGGTAATGACTCCAAGAAAATTTAAGTCACTAAACTCTGAAAAATATTGGAAGCTTGAACAGAATTAAGCTTTTGTTTGTAAAATTATATTCAGTATAAATTGCTTAAGAAGTAAGTCATTTAGTAGCAAAATTGAAGTATATGCTGGCTGGTTTTGTGCCTGGTGAGCTTCTCACATCCCTTTGATAGTGTCCTGTTTCTTCACCCTCACATTGGGAAGGGCAAGTGACATGTCACCACATGATGAAATACAAAGGGCAAAAGAAGCTAAAGACACCCTGAGTCCTTGTATCAGCACACCAGTTTCTCTGATGACGGCAGAACCCTCAAGAACTAACCACTCCTAAACCCCTGCCACTGAACACTATTGTACTAGGGAATTGAGCTTCAATAGAAATACATAAACCAGAACACCCAATTCTTTTGTCAAACATGTCAACTGGCAGCATTTGAAACCTATTTTAAATGATGACGAACTTTGAAAATTTAATTCTTTGTTTCAAGGAGCTGGGCATAAATTAGTAAAGAAAGTTTGTAAGCAAAAATGACCTGATGGAAACAGGATCAGATCTGCGTATTTCAGCAATGCCTTTTCTTAAGGGGCCGAGTCAAATCAGTCAAGCAGTGGAGGGGTGCATTTTCCTTGAAGAAAACAGCGGGGTGCTGCAACACAGATCAGTTATATTGGTCCACATGGGAGGAGACAGCTTGATTTGGTGGGATTTCGGCAGGCAGATGAATTTTGGCTGAGTCATAGCAGGAGAAATTTCGGCTGTGGCAGGGAGAGAGGCCTTGAGCAACCCAAGGAACGATTATAGATAAGGGAAATTTTACGGTGTTTAGGGTCCATCGTCCTTCCTAGGAATGTGATTTTCCATATCCTCCAAAGTTAATTTCATATTTATGATTGTAAACCAAGGTCTCTGTTGGAGATACTATGTGGGCATAGTTCAAAGTGATTATTAGACATGAATGTTTATGAAGAAAATATCAGAGAACCTCACTTCCAGGAAAGAAAACTCCTTTTCCATGTAGAAATTCAGAGGTTACCAAAAAATGAGTTTTCTATGGGATTTCACACTGAAAGATGAAATGCATGAGAACATGTAAGAAAAAAATGAGTTACATTTTGTGAGTGCATTGGAAAGAAATATCGTCTGCAGAAACTAGCTAACTTAGCAGATATTTGCCATCACATGTGAAAACTTTGGAGAGACTCTGGAGAAAAATTTTATTTCAAATAATGAGATTTTCAGATTTTAAGGGAAAAAGAATATATGAAAAATCGTATTATAAAAGAAGTCCAGAAAATTTCTTCTTGTTGCTTATATTAGTAGATAAAAATCCCCAAATATTATGCCATATTTTATACAGATTGATGTGTACAATTATATTGCACTTTCCCTTCCTTTTACTGCAAATATGTTACTGGCCAGAAATTCCTTTGTCTATATCTACTGCTGAACCTCAAAACTTGACTTTACCAAAAGATGAAAAAATTTACAAGGTGAATAATTAAATTAGTTGTTTCTAGTTCCTTACTTCTTAATGCCAATACTTTCTTAAGAATGAGTTGTTTTCCTATTTTCTAATGCACTTCATGATTTTTAATAGGAGTAGAGAATCTGGAATCTGTTATATTCCTCCCTAAACATGCCAATATTTTTAGTTTTATTATATTAGGCAATTGATTTGATGAATTATTGAAATAAAAACTTCTTTTTTTCTTCTGTAGTAGTTGGCAGCTCAATTTTTAAATAGTTTTTCAATCTTAGCTGGTCTTCGTGGAGTTGGCTCCAGGTTCATCTTGTTCAAGTGCCAACTATATATGTGGGCAGAATTCATACACAAAATAGTGGTTCTTGTTTCCTGGCGCTTTCCTTTCTAGGATTTTCCCCTTTTACAGCCAAGTGGCTATGATTGCCCTGAATTCTACCTTCTGATTTTATGAAAAAATGAGACTGGGTTTTCTATGGAAAAAAAATTTTTTTTTTCCTACCGAAATTTTAACCTTACTGTTAGATATAACTAAACTAGTCTCAGGCCAAGAATGACTGAAATGAGAAAAATCACTCTTTATCCTGTGCTTTCCCCATTTACTTGTGGAACTCCCATGTTCACACTCTAGTGCTCTTAGGTGGTTTATTTAATGCATTTATTTTTTCCTGAAAGAAGTATATTTTTTAATATCAGAAATTGAACCCAGGGGTGCTTAACCACTGAGCCACATCCCAAGACAATTTATTTTTTTTATTTCTTATTTTGAGACAGGATCTTGCTAAGTTACTTAGGGTCTCAGTAAGTTGCTGAGTCTGATCTCAAATTTGCAATCCTCTAGCTTCAGCCTCCTGAGATGTGGGAATAACAGGTGTGCACCACCAAGCTCTGCTGAAAATGTTTCTTTTTTCAAGCAGAAATCACTGAAATGTAGTGAAAAGAAAATAACATTATTTTACATTTATTAGACCTTAAAACATATTTCAGTAAACACTTTATAGTAGAAATCAGTTATAAGATACTTAACCATGGATAGATACAGTAAAGTATCAGACAGGACTTTTTTTCTTTTTCTTTTTTTATTGAAAGAGTAGTGGACGGGTAGAAGCTGAAGTTTCCTCTTTATGCAGTTATGACTTGAATAGAATAGATAACTCTGTGGGAATGGAGTCAAACATGAAAATAAGATTATAAAACAGGCAAATGTTGGGGACAATATTGTCTACATCAAAGAGAATTAAAAATTATTAATGTATTTTTGTATGTGCAAGTACCGATCATTCTTATAGGTAGTGTATTACATATAGATAGATAGATAGATAGATAGATAGATAGATAGATAGATAGATATAGATATAGTTGTAGATATATCCTCCATTATCCCCAGGGGTTTTGTTTTTTAGAATCCCTGTCTGATATGAACATCTTCAGATGCTCAAACCTCTTATATAAGCAGAACATTTTGCATGTAACCCAAATATGAACATCTGCCCTTATAATTAAGACATCTCAAGTAATTTTAATACACAGTACAATCTAAATGCATGTAAATAGTTGATATACTGTAGTTTTATGGGAAAATGACAAAAAATAAAAGTCTGTACATGTTTGGTATAGATGCAGTATGTTTTCAAATATTTTTGCTCCGTGACTAGTTGAATCCATGAGTACAGGACCCAAGAATATGGTAAGGTACTATTATGATCATTACTGTAGCAATTCCTTGACCAATTATCCAGGAGTGTTTCCAGGATAAAAAATAGTCAATTTTTAATGATTTTAAAATAACTAAAATAAGTAAAGAGTCAAAGAGTATCATTCAGAAGGGTCTGTGTGATAGTAATATTTTGTTTTTTTTTATTATACAGAACTTAATAGCTACTTGAAAAAATAAACAGAAAACAATTTGATAGTAGAAGCCCCATTTTGGTAGATACTGTGAAATAAGCCAATCCCCAAAAACAAAGCCCGAATGTTTTCCCTGATAAGTGAATGATGATATATAATGGGGGTGGGGGAGTGAGGGGTGAGAGAAGAATGGAGGAACTTTCGATTACATAGAAGGAAATGAGAGGGGGCGCTATGAAAGGTGGTAGAAGGACATCCTTATCCTATGTACATGTATGATTACATGAATGGTATGAATCTACATCGTGCACAACCATAGAAGTGAAATGATGTACCCCATTTGTGTACAATGAATCAAAATGAGTCTGTAAAACATAAAAAATAAATACATAATTTTTAAAAATGGGCAATGTTAATTGATGTATTCCAGTTTCTTCATGAAATTCTTAGATGTAATATTTTTACCTTTTCAAAATATTTAATGTGTCTTTACTAGCATACCGTGATGATAATACTGGATTGTCAATCCATAGGACATCTATGTGATAGCAGTGCAACCAGAATTTTTCAGAGATAATGATGCACACTCATGAGATGGAATTTAATTGAACTAAGATTGGGTTATATTTTCTTTATCACTTTAAGAGAGTGATGATAATAAAAGAGAGAGAGAGGTGGCCGTTCACTACAACACTAATACTATTGACTTTAATTGAATTGAAAATGTTTTGAAAATTGAATGAATTTTGAACACCAACATCATAGCAGCATTTCTTAGGTTCCTTTCGAAATGAATAGAAAACATTATAAAAATTTCTACCTTGAGATGACTTCTGTGTTCATGGATTGATACTTCAAATGGAGTACAGAATATTGCACTCTGAGTGCAAGAACTTGATTTTCTAAACCTTTCAATACTGATTGCAATGTGTGAACAGCCATGTGAGCTATATTTTCTGGAAAATTACAGACTGCTTTTTGTTTTACATGAGCAATGATTTAGGTAGAAAATTCACATTGCAAGAAATAAATATTCAGGCATGAGGAAATTTGGAAGCCATTAATATTAGATGTACAATAACATATTATATGGAAGAGTTAAAATGAATAGTGTATTGTTTTTCTGACACTTCTTTGGCTAATATATGAAGAAGCATTGATTTGACTTTGACCTGAACAATAATGCAATTGTAACCTTTGCAAAAATGAATTAAAGCATATTCTAACCTTTTCATCATTTGACTTTTTCTTTATCTGAACAACATTATTCAAAAAGGAAAAGAATGATTTTGCTGTGGGCTCTTTCTTAGAGTTATATTTCGATTTGTCATTGGAAAGGACCTAAAAAGGAGGATGTAGAGACTACCCCATCACCACTTGCAGTTTCTCAGATGCAACACTTTGTATAGACTAAGGAACCAAGAGAACAACCCCTTTGGTTTTGGTTTTGAGGAATAGCTTGCCAATATGCTTTCCAGTAAGATGCATAGTAAATGCTTTTGGAATGCAACAAAATGTACATTTTATTTGTAAAATGGAAGGAAGATCTTATTTTAAAAGGAACATTTGCAACTTGAGGATTTAATTAAAAAATATCAAGTGAACAAAAATTATGAGGATTGTGAACATTAAGCTAGATGAAATTTACAAACCTTTAGTATGAAAAATTAATTTATGTGACCCTTGATTTGTTGAAAATCCTAATGCTTACTGAAATGAGCCAAATGACATTTTTTTCTTATGAAGGTCTTCTTGATATACAGCACTTGAAACTTATCCCATTGTTCATGATCATTAATGCTTAATTTCAAAGATACTTTAATATGTACTTTACAAGCAGTCTAGATTTCAACTCAGGTTTGCATGCTTGATTGATTTTGTGAATTGAAAGAAAGACATTGCTTCATCAAATTCATGCAACTGATGAAATCTAAATAGCTCCAAGGTGAACTCTCAAGTCTATATTTGCACTTCTTTAAAGAAAAAAAGATTTAACTTCTGCTCATTTCTAAGAATAATTGACGGTTTAATATGGCAATTTATATTTAAGCCAAATCATGCATATTTGCCTTTTTTTCAAGCAATTCAACATAAAAATATATGTATTAAAGACCTACAGGGAATCAAATTCTACTTTATTTTCCTAATGTACATTAAGGAGTTAATACTGTATGGGTCTTGGGGAGAGACATGAGGATAAACATATTTCACCCATGATAAATTACATGAAAGCACAAGAGGCTTATGGGAGGAAAGAGAGGACATGGAAAGAGTTTAGAATTATAGGTAGGGCTTGGACTGGGTTGTGATTTTCTTAAGGCTGACAGAAATAGAATTTTTTTTTGATGATATTGGACAAAAAAGAGGAAGAACTGAGGAACTTAATCATGAAGACACTCGGAGAAAATTGATCTGGAAACAGCCTGGGTACAATCCTCAGAGTGGAACTTGCAAGACAGTTTAGGAGAAAATTCTTAGGCCATGCAGTTGGGAAAGGAGAAGGGTGAACAGGGAGGAAAATTAAAGATGGCTAAGAGCTAAGTAGGCTGATTCAGTGGGGATGTAAGTCGTTATAAAGAATTTGGCTCATAGTCCAGGTAAAATGGAGAGTTACTTCAAAGATTTTAGCAAGGATTGAAAGTATTCAGGCTTTTAAATGAGAATTCTTGCTACCATGTGGAAAAATCATAAAAGATGAATAAGGGTCAATTCAGGACAAAGAATTACAAGGATCTTGCTGTAATTCAGACACAAAAAGAGGGAAAATTTAGTAACCAAATATTTATATCGACTGTGAGTCTAAATCCTGAAACTTCTTTAAATAAGAAACTTATTTATTTTCATACTGATCACATTCAATACACAAATATTCTTACAAGGTTAATATTTTAAGTTGCAATGTTGCAAAACCACATTGGGTTCCCTTCTGTGGGAAATTGGTTTTGATAAGATGATCTTGATGTTGTAACTGCATGTCAGTGTGAATTATTTGGTGTGAAAATTATACTGAATAATTTGAAATATGCTACACTAGTAAACTGTAAAAGTAAAGAGAAAAAACTTAGCAGAGCTTAACTCATAAGCCTAATATTTCAAATGTTATTCCCGTTGTTCTTCTAAAATATGTTTCTTAAAACTGGGCCCACAGAGGTGAACAACAAGTATAATGATTATGTGTGGGTCAAAGGTGGTCACGGATTTAGTTCATCATCATGAACTTGAATGAAAACAAAACCCTCTTGAGAAAAATCCCTTTTCATGTCACTCTTGCATACAACATTTAATAAGGTATTATGTTCCAGATGCTTTTAAAAAGATTTAGTATGTATCTAACTAACCAGTCTTCCTATTCCATCTTGTCATTTCTAATCTACACTACTATAGTTTTGAAACTTATTATTCAGCATCTTAACTATCACAAATTTATGTATGTAGCAAAATGTTATGAGTGCAACATTTTCACCAGAAATTTTATTCCAGTAACTTAGGAAAATTGCAGGCATATTGTGAAACTTTCTCCTCAAATGTTTTATATGTACATATATATATATAATATATATGCAGTAATATAAGGATATAATATATATACTACACATGTAATATAAGGATATAATATACATATGTAATATTATATATACTTATATATATAGTATGCATAATAAATATACTACATATGAATATAAGGAAAAATAATAGGTTGTCATTCAAATTCTTGCTAACATTTTCTAGAAACTTGTAAAAACATTTTAGTTAATACATAACATATAACTTTATAAAATATAAATAAATATATTTTAGTTAATACATAACATATAATGTTATAAAATATAAATAAATATACATGAGGTTGTGTTAATAGTTACTTATTGATAATTAGTTCAAGAGTAATAATTAACCATAGCATTGGAACTCAGGCACACAATTTTGAGGAATGAAAACAAAACATAAATATTAAAAATACCTAGGATAAGCTGCTTTTCAGTTCTACCTCTAGCAAATAATAATAGTTTTCCTCAATGATTCCCTTCACCTGTCAGCAAACACCCTTTCTCTTTCACTACCTTACAAAAACCAAAAGACAAAAACCGTGATCATATTTACCTAATTTCTTTTCAATATGAGATAAACACTAATATGGGATCAGAGATGTGAGTTATCCAATCTTGTGAGTGGTAAGGCATTCTTACTATGAAAGAGGAAAACAATGCTGAATGTTAGGAAAGGAAAAGAATTCCTCTGTGAAATTTTGTCAGCATTCATAGTTGGTGTGCTTCCCCTTGAAAAGTTTTGCTAAGGTGTGCCTTCAATTACTAAACTCCACAGTTCAGAGGGAGGAGGGATTATGAAGAGATGAGCACATTTCTAACTAGAACCCAAGAAGATGAGGCAAAGGAGCTGGAGGTTGGTACCATAATGACCTAGCCATTAATAGACAGTTATTAAATTTCTATCCTTATGATATGAACATTTTACTAAATGACATTCTATAAACTAGTGAAATAAATGATTTACCAAATATATAGTAAAAAGGAAGTAGAACTAAGACATTTTCATGGGTTCAATCTATTTGCCAGACTCCCACTGCCTATAAATGAGTCCCATGATACCTTATCAACTTCATCATAATAATTTTTAAAACTCAGCACTTATGAGTTTCCTACAAGTCTGTACTCTCCTGTCTCCAACCAGGAGTTTCAGAGAGCAGAGAGAACAAAGTATCACACTACTAAACTGCAACTACTCCTTCTGTAATATCTACAATAATTAAGCTCTAGTTCATAAAATTGAAACAAATTACTCTGAAGTAATTTTTCAAAGACACATAAATAATTTTGAAGTTATTGGATCTGAAAAGTTAATTACCTGAGCACAACTCAGCCAGGTTTTCTTCTGTTAAAATGCTTTATACTACAAGTCAGACTATTCACTTATGTCAAACAAATGACTGCCCCCTTAGTCACACAATTAAATTTTATTTGTATTGATTCTTCTGATTGTATTAATAAGAAATAATAATTTATAAGGTAACCTAAATGTATATTGCAAGTCATTCTATTTTGGGGAGATATTTTTGGAGTTATAGAAAAATGAAGGAAGTAATTATTCTTGTAATTCTTTAAATTCTGACTACCTTTATTCCAAAGACAGTGAGTTTTCAAGACCACACTGGGAAGTAGTATAAATATAATACCCTGTGGTTTTCAAACTCGCTATAATCCGCCCTCTAGCAAACACTACTGTTTCAGATCCAATCTTAATGAGCTGCAATCCACTGGGTTTTAGTGGTGGTAGTCTTTCAGTTCACAAATGAATTTACATTAAGACATAGAAACTGACAGGTCAGTTCTATTTCTGAGAAAGTTTTTGCATTTTAGCATGAACACTATGTTAATGAAAAGAAATGAAACATTAATATTGAAACTGCAGTAAATTTTGACAAGATATTTAAAGGTCTCAACTTTTTCAAGGTGTAGAACATCAAAATATATAACTTCACTCCTGAGTACTGATGGGAAATAAGTATGAGAGGTAATGTATATATTTATACACAAACACACACATACATAAAGTGTGGATATATATATATGTATATATACATACATATATATACACACACACATATAAACTATGAGTACACACACACACACATATATATATATATATATATTTTTTTTTTTTTTTTTTTTTTGTAGCAGGGATTGAACTCAGGGGCACTTAACCATGAAGCCACATCCCTAGCCCTTTTTTCTGTATTTCATTTAGAGACAGAGTCTCACCTTGTTCCTTATCTCCTTGCTTTTATTGAAGCTGACTTTCAAGTTGCAATCTTCCTGTCTCAGCCTCCTGAGCCACTGGGATTACAGGCAAGAGGCACTGTGCCCGGCCATCTATACTTTTTATATCTATCTTTTCGTATGCAATTTCATGCAGATAATGATTGTTTTATTACTTAATGAATATTTGTGTCAGGACAACAGATAACAACCACTTAAAACCAAAGACTTGTCCACTATTTTATAAATCCAAAAATGAATAAAGAGTTAGGTTTTCCAAGCGAGAAACAGATGATAGCTCAAAGAAAGTCTGGTCAAAAACTGGTTGACTTAGTCCTGGCAGAAAACAAGAAATTGAGGACGGTGAGACCCGTGGAATGCCCTCACCAGGTCCTGGTGGTGCTGATGAATTGGGGCAGAGTCTATGAATTCAACAATGAGAATGACCTAGATTCGTAAATAGGACCCAGAAGTGACAGGGCTTTGGGGGATTTGTTCTTCCTGATACATGGTAAGAAACAAACCCTGCATCCTGCTGGAGTGATAGTGTGAACCCAGATAACAGCAGTTTAAATTGTACTACTATCATTTTTAGTAACTGAATTATCGCCTCTTCACTCCTATCTTCCCAGTTGTCCCCCTTTATAACTACATCACATGCTTTGTCCTTTTCTGTCCCTTACATCTGCTAAAGAAAAGCAGTAATACCTAATCTTGGTGAGACAAATTTTATTCAAAGCCATAGCAGTAGACAAAGGAGCTGCTGCAATAGGATTCTACAAGGAGAGAGATTAAGTTCAATAGCAGGTGCACATGGAAATGTATCACCAAAGAGCATCTTGGGTCAGTGGGTGGAAATTATACTGAGCTAATATTAGGGATAAAGATGATCCTGGGACAACAACCTCACAAGATTCTTTCCGATGATTTGTCAGGGTAATTGGACATCACTTGGAGGGTGATGGAGGATGAGACACCTGATCAGATATTGAAGGTGATTAAATCTCAAAGGCAAGGAGTTCTTGTTAACTGATTTAGTAGGGTTCTTTCTAAAACTGGATTATTCAAGGAATGCACAGATGGGACTAGTATAAATTCCAGGAGCCAGTCTAAAACTAGGTGAAGCAAAGAATCATTGTCACTTCTTACCCCATTTTTTTCTCTTTCTTTTCTTCTAATTATGAATCCATGAGCCATAATAACAACTGTTGTGGTTTGGATGTGAGGGGTCCCCCAAAAGCTTATGTGTGAGACAATGCCAGAAGGTTTAGAGGATAAATGATTGGGTTTTAGAGTCTTAATCAGTGAATGAAGAACCTGATAGGGTTTAACTGAGTGGTAACTGAGGGCAGAGAGTGTGTGGTTGTAGCAAGTGGGTCATTGGGGCACTCCAAAGAGTGGAGTCTCTCTCTGCCCCTTTCCTCTGTCACACTCTTCCACCATGATGTTCTGCCTCACCTAGGGCCCTGAGGGTTGAAGTCAGCTCTCTACGGACTGAGACCTCTGAAACTGTGAGCCCCTAAATAAACTTTTCCTCCTCTAATTGTTTTTGTTTGCTCTTGTAGTCACAGCGGAAAAAAAAGTTGAATAAAAAATAACTTTCACATACATGCTCTTATGTCTTCCATATAACTTGGCAGGAAATCTTCAACTTTGTTTAATCTACTATGTCTTTTAACTGTTCTAATTCCTGTAGGTAGGTGAAAAAAGTTGCCCCATAATCTTTCTTTAAGTTCATAAATATATATTCATTGTGTTCTGAAATTCCCCTTTCAATTAATTTCCTTATGTACATTGTCCATTTCAACTTAATGTTCATTGGTGGTCCTCCTAGTCCTCCTGCTGAGCAAACAGTGGAGTGTTTCAAGGATCAATTCTTGGATGTGAATTCCTCATGCCACAGAGTTCCCCATGCAACTAAGTAGTAACTCATTACTTACACTTGCTCCACTCAAAATCTTTGATGTCACCACTGTCACATTTGGGGCTGTCAGCTGGTGCCAGTGATCTGCTTCTCCAGAAATGACTTGTCCCCTTCAGTCTGATTCTCTTCAAACATATTTCTTGGTCACTTTCTGATGTTAGGGATTTTTCTCTGGAATCATTCTTACAAGATGGATCAGGCTGACAGCAGGCTGGAGCAGTCAAGAATTATGTGACTACTGTGAGACCATCTCAGGGTCTGGGAAACTCTTTCTTATATTGGTATTCTTCCTGGGATAGTCACCAGGGATTTCTTTCATAAAAGGAGCTTAAGTTACCTTGTAAGGATAAGTTTTGGTTTTTTAATGTTTCATGAAATTTTCTTCTGCGTTGAAGTTGCTTTTGTTTCTAGGGCAACCAGTGTTTTTAGACCCTGTTGTCATAGAGACCAGGTAATTCCCAGGGACTGGGTTGGAAATTATCAGACAGGGTTGCATTAAACTGCCACATGCTTGTGTGTGCCTTATGACCATCTTAATATTAGAGCTAGGAAAAGTCTGTTATGGAATACTATAAACACCTGCATCGAAATCCAATCCACATCTGCCTGGTTGTATCTTGCAAATATAATCAGCATCTAACCACTTTAAAAAAAAAAAAAAAAAAAACATTCAATCATCACACTAAACTCATCTTCCAGCTGGTTCTCTGAAGGACCTCCTAACTAAGTTCCCACTTCCTCATCTACTATCCAGATCACCCTCTATACAGTAGTCCCTCTTCATCCACAATTTTGCTTCCTATGGTTTTATTTACCTAGAGCCAACCAAGGTGTCAGATAACACATGTCACAAGTTCAATAGTAGGCTGATGCTGACACTACATCTCCATGCCTACCCCACTCACCTCATTTAATTCCCTCACACAGGCACTGAAAATCATCATCACAAGAAGAATCAGCACAATATGTAAAGATATTTTGAGAAAGGGAGAGACATTCAGATGACATTATGCTATAAGATCACAATTGCTTTATTGTATTATTATTGCTGGTAATCTCTTAATTTTTGTGGTAAATTAAAATTTATCATAGTTATGTATGTTTAGGGAAAAAAAAACAGTACACATAAGGCTCAATACTCTTCATGGTTTCTGACATCCACTGGAGACTTGGAAATTATCCTTTTCAGATAAGAGGTGACTACTGTATGCATCTCGATAGTCTTTTAAAAATGATCTTCTTCATTGCTTTCCTATTTTTCTCAAAGTAAAATTCAAATTCCTAATCTGAAATTTCATTAAGTATGCCAGATTAATGGAATATTCTTCCACCAGCCAACTGTACATCTTCCTTAATGTCTCTGCCTAAACATATCTGTGCCAGAGAAACCAATATTGACCACATTTAATAAAAATGTACCGACCTACACCATTCGTTCTACCCCTCTAGGTATATTTGTATTTATTTCTACATAATATTGTGATTATAGGTTCTATATCACTAACAAAATTGAATTGCTCATTTTGTCTTTTCCCTTGAAAATGTAAAGACTCATCACGTGCTTTTATTAACATTAAAATTAACTGAAGTTTCATTCTTTTAAAGCTCATCCTCTTCCGTAGCTGTGGTGACCAGAATCCTACAGAGTCCTCCCCTATTGAATGTGGACAGCACCTGTGACTTACTTTGAGATGCTAGAATATGAGAACATGGAGGGATTTTTTAAGACATTACCTAAGTTTACGAATCAAATTAATGTTGTGTGAATCAAGAAGGCTACCCCCCTGTGCACCTGACCTAATCAAGTTGAAGCTCCTAAAATAGGAAGAGGGTCCCTCTTTAAGGTGACAAAACTCCTAGGCTCACTTAAGAAGTGGAAGTGGTCACAGTGAAGAAGCCCAAATAGCAAAGAATTATAAGTGATCTGTAGAAATGAAGAACAGTCTTTACCGTCAGAGTAGGAGCAGTTAGGACCTTCAGTCTTCAGCCACCGGAATAAAATGCACCCCGGATCTGAGCTTTAGAGGTGTACCATTGCCCAGTACAAGCACTCGGTGAGAATACAGCCCAGATGAAACCTTGGCCAAAGGCTTTCTGTCTCCCCAGAATAAGATTCCAAACCGTGCCCAGGCTTTGAACAATAGAAACTGTGACATCAAATATGTGTGTATTTAAGCTACTAAGATTAAAGAAATTTGTAACATTTGATGTGCACAGGATTAATACTAAATTCTTAGTTGTTTTTACTGTAGTTTTCTTTCATATAATCCCTTGGTTACATTTACAGTCCATAATATTTTTATTTACTCTATGGTATGCTTGATTTCACATTTTAAGACATATGATACTTGATTGTAGAATTAGTCGCTGGATGAATTATTAATTAATCACAGTAATGAAATATTCAGGAAAGTAAGACACAGAAAGGAAAGACAGGCACAGCAATCTACTTATGTTCAATTAGAAGAATTAAAACCAGCAGATAATAATGATGGTTATTTATCTATTTGTAGTAAAATATGTTTCAATATGATAAAACACTGAAACCTTACAACTATCTTGAATGGGAGATGATTATGTATATTTGATGATTATGTAGATGTTCTAATATTCAAATTAGCAGAATGTCAGTCACACAATTAGGAAGCACTATAGTTATTTCTTTGAACTTTAGATCACAAACACCATTTGCTACATCACTTTATCTGTAATCATGGGACTAATTACCTCAGGTTATGTAAGGAACACTAACTAAAAATCCACTGGGCTGACATAAGAGTTCCTGTGGTAGTAGAATTTGTTCCACTTATTAGCATCAAAGCAAGAGACTTGCTGTTATCAAGGCAAGATGCTAACGTGACTTTAAGTTAATGTGCACTTGCTACTTGTATTGAAAAGAGTTTCCTCTAGTCCAAATGTTGCCTTTTATTAATGTAATTAGTGCTTCCGACTGCATTTATTATGTTTAATATTATAGAAACACTAATTAAGCTCCAAGAAGTTATCTCATCTCCATTTTACTAATTGAAGGAATTAAAGCAGAAAAAAATTAAGATTAGCAAGCTAGCTCAGGGCCATAAAATATTAGATAGCTCAGTAAAGATTCCTTTCTCAAAAGGAAACCATGACATTCTCCCATTGTGAATACTTTTCCAGTTACAACTGTTACAGCCTTGTACAGAGACTTTCCTAATGGCTACTAATAAGGCCAATATCCTGACAAGCTTTACATCTCTTCTCACATCTGGCCCCCCAGGTCTGCGTCAGACCCTTAGAACAACTGCCCCAAACCTTTGTTTCTAGCAAGGGGCTGTGAGTCAACATCTCCTTGAGGGAAAATAACAAAGCCTTAGTCGTCTCCTGAATGTCCGGGGGCTTCAGGAATTCTTCTAGAGAACACTGATGACTTGCAGCGTTTACAGGGGAGGGAATTTTTTTTTAACCTACATTTAATATATAATACCACATTGATTGGATGTCTTTATGAGTCCTTTTATGGCTTTCAAAGAACTTTCTGCTCACTTCTTGTGTCCTATCTCTTTGAACCAACTTTCACACTAATATCTCTACCAAATTCCTTGTCAAGCCTATTTTCTAGGCATGACCTTAGTTCTGTATCCTAACCAACGAATCCCTGTTACATCCTTCATAACTTCAGCAACCATATAGCTGACCCGAGCAGTCATTTTTTTCAGGCATGCCTCAAAAATTATTACTCCTCTCATGTAAACTTCACACCTTCCTTGGAGGTGAAATCTTAAGAATTTAGTCTTCTTTGAAATCTCATTTGTTCTACCTAATATTATACAAGCTGGGCTTCTCAACTATAGTATAAAAACCTAATCTATTATTCACTCACGATACTTCTAACTCATTGTTATTAATAATGAGTTCATTCTATCAAAATCATCAGTTTTAGGTTTAGATCCACTAAAGGAGACACATAGGTAAGTTCTTGGATATATGTAAATTATTTGGGAGGTGATTCCAGGAAGAAAAAGTGAACACGTGTGGAAAGGGTATGAAAGAAAGGAAAGGAAATAGAGCATACAATTATGAGCTGTATATTACAAGTACAAATGAAGCACAATCTTACCAGGAACCCTGCGAAGACCTGTGTAAAGCAAACTTCACAATTTTCCAGAGATGTGGATATTGCTGAGGTTTTTTTTTCAATGACTCCATGTTCTAAGTTTTTAAAATTTGAATCTGGGGATTAAATTCTTTCCACTGTCAGAAAATGCTATATATAAGCTGAACAAATTTTCAAGTACCAGAAAAAATCTTGAGGCAGATAAACTTAGAACCCATGTCACTAGAGGTGGCAAGCTATCAGCATGGATATGAATTGTTCATGGAAGATATAATTAGAAGTGCAATGAGGGATGTATGGCAGAACCTCAGCAGCACTTACTTTTCATCTTTTATTTGCTGTAGGTTGCATGGATCAGGCTTCTCAACACTGACTTGATTCCCACATTAGGTCCCCTGATTCTTCACCCTCCTATTGTGCATCTCTGGAAAACCGTAGACCTTGGATAAATTCATGAATCTAATTTGTGAATCTACACCTAAATAGCTGACTATTGCCAGGGAATCTCTGATATAACTCAGACAATTCTTTGATATAAGAGTATATGGATCCAGTCTGAAAGCATCCATACTCAGGCGATCTGCCATACCTCCAACTACTCAGGAAATATAGTGCTTGCAGATTTAAATTTTGATATACACCTAAGTCCTGGAAGTCATACCTTCTTGGTGTGGATCTCATTTTTGAAATCATTATCTTTAATCATCATTATCTTTCCTTGCTACTACTAGGTATACATACCTAGCATTCCCCATCTTAAGTACCAAATAAAATAGACAAAATCACTTGACGACACATAGATTCTGAAATCTCATTTCCTTGCTACATTTTCCAAAAAAAAAAAAAAAAAAAAAAACAAAAAAACCTCTTAATAAAATTACGCTTATATACTGACTCCTCATTCCTTTAACTGTCTCTATTACTACAATGTTAGCCCATAAACACTGAAGTAACTACCTGTTCATGAATAATTGACATTTTGGCAACATTTGTAATCAGTACTTGGGTTAACCTTTACTTCATGGTAGCATTTGAAAGAGTCGAGCAACTCATTTTTTAATAATCTTTTTTCTAGTTTCTTTCTAAATTTTTTAGAGATGTCATTAAACAAAGGGGGACATAGGGTAAGTCCTGAGGTTCCTTCGCTTCTTTATCTACACCTTCTCCACAGAATAAAATGACCCAGTGTTCTCATAACATATCTTCTGATACCTCACAATTCTGCCTCCAACTTCATCCCCACTTCTAGTTTCAGGTTTTTAAAAGTTCTTGAGATTTTTCCACTTTAATATATTAAAAAGCATTTCCATCATTTTTTAAACTGGACACTTTCAGCCTCCTTTATGACCAAGCCTCCTCCATTGCACTTATTCTGTTTATGTGTGGGTATGCATACATGTGCACGTGTGTGTGTATGTGTGCACATGCACATGTGTTTGGAAATAATACATATTCTAGAAATAAATGTAGAACATTATCAGGTAAACAGAGATAAGGAAAGATTTATATTAGTATTAGTAAGATTAGTATTAGTAAGAGGTATGTATGGCTAAGGCTTTGCTTTTCTTCATCTAGGTTCCTGATAAGTGAGATTTAGGTCAAGCCATATTGGAGTAACCAGAATAGTCTGCATGGTTTGGGAAATATATTCATAAAGTCAATATTAAAATTTGAAAAAGCACTGAGCCATTTTCCATATTTGTATCAGGTGCTTGGGGAGCACCCTGATCTTTGATGTTCTTGTCAACATGAGGATCTGTGTCCAGTCATCGGCAGAGCTTTAGTTTAATGATTTCATGAGAGCAATTTCTATTTGCTACCGATGTGACACATAGCCAAGGTACCTTTATGGTCACCTTCTGGAATGGCAAAATGCTTCCAATAAATGTAGAATTTATGAGGAAATAATGCCCAGGATGGCATATGGCTCATTCCAGTGCTTTTGGCAATCTCTCAAATGGACATTCCTTCATGCTCTGTTCAAGCCAAGGTCAAAATGAAAAGTAGACAACTAACAGGATAATTCTGCTACCTCTAAAGAGATGGACCATAACCATGGCAGTCTGTGAGGACTCAAACTAGGACACAATCCCACTCAAGCAAAACTTGGTATCATGTTGAGCAAGCCAAGGAATATTTCAAAAATTTTGGTGTTTTGTATAATAATTTGTAGTAGAAAAGATAACTTTATATTAAAAATATAATTTTTAGGACAAGAAGTGCTTTCAATATCTTTGAGTGTAATGACACTGAATTACTTTCTGGGTTGAAATATATAATTGCTTTTGAACAGAAGTAGCTTCAAGGTTTTTTACTTAGACTTTTGTCTGCATGCCATCTAACAAACAGAGATTACAAAATCAAGAGAGATGGTATGACTCTGTCCTATTCAATGTTAAAATATGATTTTTGGAATGCAAATTAAATTTATCAAAACATGAATCATGACATGCAGATAACATGGTAGAAGATGCAGTTGAGTTTTTGTTTTTTTGTTTTTTGGTGATGCTGGGGATTGAACCCAGGGCCTTGTGCATGCAAGGCAAGCACTCTACTGAGTGAGCTATCTCCCCAACCCTGCAATTGAGTTTTGAGAATAGATTTACATTATTTGCTGTCTTACAATTTTCTGGAAAGCATGTGCTATTATCAAACAACATATACTGACTAGTAAGAAAACTGAACAAAGTGAAACAAAAGGTAACAATGAAGGAAAACAATGAGAAATATGGATTATATTGAAAAAATTGCAAAATAAGTTTCCTATAACAATTTTTATGAGCCAACTGATAACGAAAAACCAAGCACTGACATTCTGTGCTATTTAATTCTTGAATAATCAACAAAGACCATGAGCAGTAAAGAATATTGTATTTTAAAATTTGCTCTCCTTATTTCC
Organism: Sciurus vulgaris; assembly: GCF_902686455.1. Classification (NCBI taxonomy): domain Eukaryota; kingdom Metazoa; phylum Chordata; class Mammalia; order Rodentia; family Sciuridae; genus Sciurus; species Sciurus vulgaris. The sequence continues at coordinate 154,324,350 of NC_136466.1, forward strand.
TTCTTGTTACTGATTGTAATGTAGCATTTAATGTTATAAAGGAAAGTTTAATGTATGACTCATTGACTTATTTTTTAGTACGGAGGATTTAAACCAGGGGCACTCTACCACTAAGTCACACCCCAAGTCTTTTAATTTAATTTACTTTAGTTTTTTTTTGAGACAGGGTCACATAAACTGGTGAGGTTGGTCTCAAACTTGTGATACTTTTGCCACAGTCTCTGAATCGACAGGATTAGAGGTGTGTGCCACCAAGCACAGCTTCAAAACGCTGTCTTAATTGTTTGAATATTAAAATTTGACATGTTATTTAAAGTTCTTCTGAAATTTTTCTAGAGCCTACAAAAACAGAATGCATTGTATCTATCTGGAAACTCTGTACAGACACATAGTACTAAAATTACAAGATGGTGTCTGGGGATGTTGCCTAGCAGCAGAGTGCTTGCCTAGCATGCATAAGGCCCAGGGTTAAATCCCCAGCACCACAAAGAGAATTAATTAATTAATTAAGTTAGTTAGTTAATTAATTAATTAAATTACAAGCTGATATCTCACAAGAAGCAGATGATCATATTTGAAATGCTGGTTACACCTTTGAACTCATTTTGCTGTCTTGACCTATTTAATTTTCCAGCATTCGTAGATGCTTCGGTTTATAAAACAGAAAATTTCACTTAAATTTCTTATTATTCTCAAATATTTTGATTTGATTTTATAATTTCAAATATTTATAATTTAATAGTTTAAAGTATTTTGTCCTAAATGTTAAAAAATACAGCATATTTTATTTAAAATATCTTTATAATCCATCTTAAAGAAAAACACGTCTGAATTTTATAAGTAAAGACAAGCATACATTCTACATTATTATCCTTAATTATTTAAATTAGGTTTATAAAAGTAGACATCTATTTAGAAATATTATCATTATGGATTTGGTCCAAATTTTTGCTATCTAGTATATTTTCCACATCTGAAAACAAGGCATTCTATAAGTATTTTATGCAATCAACTGGTCTGATTTTCTATTTCTTTCCTCAATTCCTTATAACTTATATTGAACTGTGGATTATTTTGATATGCACCAAAGTATTTTCTAAAATTATTTGCAACTATTTTGAGAAGACTAGTGAGTGATGCACTATTAGTCAACATTTATTCTTTTTAAAAATTAGATGCAGAAAGAAACTAAAACTATGAAGAGACACTAGTTTGACACATGATATCAAAGAGTAAATACAATATCTAATTTTTAATACTTCTTTAAATACCTTCACATATAATATAAATATGATGAAGTCTGGGACACAGCCTATAGTTTCTCATAGTGAGAGAGAAAATTCTGAGTCTACCACTGTCTAACTTAAAGCAATGGGACATAATGAAAAACAACATTTCATTTAAGGTTATCTGAATACTCTACACTTTAAGCTTTAAAATCAGAAAATATTCATATTCTTGTAATGGAAAAGGATATTATTTTAACTTTCTGATACATATATTAATAAATACGTACTTACCATCCTTAAAAATGGGAAAATTTATAGAAAAATTATTTTGGTGAACTCATCTGTAGAAACAGCATATCTTAGTTGTACACAAGTATTTAGAAGAAACACAACTTTTGAAGTAAATACTGATGTCTTTAGATTTCATGTTTTCCATTTATTTTATACTTGTGCTTTGTGTTTCTAAGTTCATAATATGTATAACAGTATTTTTTACCAATGAAAAGCTCTTGTTGTCAGATCCCAACAGTCTCAGAAGTTCCTTATGTAATGTATGGCACACGGATCCTGGTTGGCTCAATTCATTTTGATATATTCTTTGGGAAATACCATTTAGAATACAGTGATGTCTGTCTTTTGATTTGTTAGAAAAAAATTTAAAATCAATTTTTAAATCTCTATTAGCTATGCATACAATTTTCTGGAGTAGAATCTCCTAATCTCAATTTCTCTCTTTCTTTCTCTTTCTCTCACACACACAGACATATAAACAATGGAGCTTTTGTAAGTTAATTTAATAAAATGGAAATGCATCTAAATCATAGAAAATTTAGAATACTTCTCCCTATAGAATTGCTCGTTAGTGTTAAATGGAAAAATTTTGGAGATGTATTATAAAAGGAGTAAAACCAATGCTTTTGTTTTCAGTTTACATGGCTAACGTGTATTAATCATTAGGCAGTTACATGATAAATCCGATCAGTGGTATTGCTGAGAATCAAATGGGTGTAGCACAGTGGCCACAGATAATCATCTACAGCAAGTATAGTTAGTTTGGGGGTTTAATTCTTAAATAATTCTCTTGTTATGAAAATTCCCTTCTACAGACCCTCACATATGTAATTGCTATTTGCATAAGGAAACTGCATATTTTTCTAAATTTTTATTTTTATAGGCTGCGTTTGTACACAAATGGGGTACAACTTTTTATTTCTATGGTTGTACACAATGTAGAGTCACATCATTCATGTAATTGTACATATACATAGGGTAATACTGTCTGTCTCAGTCGACTATGTTTTCTACCCCCACCCCCACCGGCCCCATTTTCTTCTACACCATCCAAAGTTCTTCCATTCTTCTCATGTCCCCTCTACCACTGCCCCCCCCCATTATGTATAATCATCCACTTATCAGAGAAAATATTTGGTCTTTGGTTTTTTGAGCTTGGCTTATTTCACTTAGAACGATATTCTCCAACTCCATCCATTTATCAGCAAATGCTATAAATTTATTCTGCTTTATGGTTGAGTAATATTCCATTGTATATGTATACCACAGTTTCTTTATCCATTCATAAATTGAAGGGCATATCGATTTGTTCTACAATCTATCTATTGTGAATTGAGCAACTATGAACATTGATGTGGCTGCATCACTGTATCATGCTGATTTAAAATCCTTTGGGTATAAACCGAGGAGCGGGTAGCTGGGTCAAATGGTGGGTCCATTCCAAGTTTTCTGAGGAATCTCCATACTGCTTTCCAGAGTGTCTGAACCAATTTACAGAGTTTTTATTTGTATAAAATTCATGTCTGTGCTGATTCAGAAAATGTGCAGTCCAGAGAGGTTCAGATGTGAGCATCTCATTACAGAGCATTCAGTGCCAAGCAAAGAAATGGTGTTTTAAAATCATTGATTATAGGCATAAATTATGGCCTGGAAGTTTACTACTAGGGGTTGAAGAAATAAATTAACCCCTCCAGAGAACCAGAATTGTAAGTGGAATAGGATATTTGTCCAGATGATGGCAGAAAAAAGTGTGTTTGACCTTAGTGGGAATATGTCTTTAGCCAGTGTGTACAAGGGAAAATTTAATAACGTGACTGGGAAAATGTGAATCAAGTCCTGTGGCAGAAAGCAGCTTCAGAAAAGAAGATATTTAACACTTGTCCTGTGTTAACTGGTGTTGCCTTGAAATTCATTAAGCAAGACATGAATAAAGCAATGGAACATTAATTTTTGTAGTGGAATACAAAGTAGTTTGAAGCTGAATATAATAAAAATAGTAATGACATCTGGAAAAGACAGTTGCATTGAACATATGTGTTTACTTCCAGTCCCCCCTAAGACTCACTAAAATAACAATAAAGGTATAAAATAAAAAAGAATATACCTATAAAGATTTAGAAAAACAAACCACAAAACAGCAACAATAAGAGGAAATCTGTTAAAGAAATGGATAAAGGGTAGTTATGGATTTAGAATATTAGTGGAAGTTGGATGCTCTTGGAATAATCCAGGAGGCATTTTAAACTATCTAAATGAACTTCAGAAAGGCTTATAAACTGGGGCAGACATTGTTACAATTGGGGTGAAACGGTCAGAAAACCTGCATTATTTAGGGGTCTACTTAGCAGGAGGACAAAAATTTCTGTAAATGTGGACAGAAAGATAATTACCTCTACAAAGTCAGGGAGAAAATTGGACCTTGTATCTTAGAATGTATAAAATGCAAAAAAAATAAAAATAAAAAAAATAAAAATGGTCCACCTATGTGGCTGCAGTACCTTACACTAATAGGCATAGTCCATAGTCAGAAATATCTACCAAGCAAATATGAGAGCAGCACCTATCCCAGGGCAGGTTCCTCTCCAGGCTTTGAGATAATCATGGAGGGTTATGGGGTCCATCCAGTCAGAAGGCATGGATATTCCTCCATAGGAAGCCTACATTGCAGGAGTAAGTAAAAAAGGAGGAAATGAATAAAGGTACAAAAAGAAAAAAAAAGGAAGAAAGAAAAATTGTAAATTTGCATCACCCCAGTAACACAATCTAATAAAATGAAAAATTACACTTCTCTAATCTGTGAATCTTATTTGCATACAGTTAATGAGTGTTGAACCAAAAGGCATAAGACATTCAAAAAATAAAACAGAATAAAATAGTCACTTGAAAAGCAAAAGCATTAAAGAGAAACAAATAGTAAAATCAAACCAAGACTGTAAGGACAATCTGTGAAACAAGAGAACACATTTAAACACATCTTGTGCTATGTACTCTCTGAGATGCTTCCCAGTGATTCCTGCTCCCAAGTCAGGACAATGTGTAAATCTTTTCCCTTGAATAAGTTGAAATGACAAAACAGAGTAGGTAATATGGAGGATATGACACTTTGGGGGTTAAGTCACTGTCATGATTTTATTGGAGTTTATAGTGTGTGCTCAATATACAAGCTTTCATGAAGCAATCTAGCTTGTTAGTACAGTCTCTGTGGGAAAGAACTGATGGGAGTAGTTACAGGAAGCCGTTCTTATTTAGCAAAATCAGCTAGGTTAAGCCATGAAGCAGAGGCCTAGCTTCCAGGAACTGCCGGGAAGCATGTGGTGCTGTGTGGGAGTGGTTCCTTGTCTCCTTCTGGAATTTTCCCCCTAAGAGAATGGCTTCACTAACTCCACCTTATCCTGTCCATCACAGAAGAAGCTCCTCCCAGTCCTTGCCCCTTTTACCTGTATATTATAAATGAAGACTGGGCGACTCCATGTTGTTGTAAGAGGCCAGAGCAGGTATGGCCAGACCCATCACACCCACTCTCATATGAAAAGAATATTGACTCTGTGTGTTTATTGAGCAGATAATTTTTTTGAGTAATAGATAGAAAAACCGCCAACATCCTCTTCTGGCAGTTAACTTTTCCTCTTCCACTCGGGCTATGGCAGAGAGGACCCCCATGAGTCCTTTCTTGACAACCACCAGTCATGTACACTGGATGAATATGCATCATGAGTATTATGATCAATTAATAAATACTTAAAGAAACAAAATAATCATTGAGAAATTAGACATCTTTTTTCAGATTTATGACCAATATCAGCTAATAACAAGTGTGCTTACATTTCTCATCTCAAAAAATAAAAAAAAAAACCTTTTCTTATTGGAACTTTGGACATTCTGAAAGACTGGAGGTGCTAACATGAAAACAGGAGAGAAAAACTACCACAGAGAATTTTCCAGTTTGGGGGCATCAAGTATTAAATGACTCCAGCAAAACATAAAACAACATTTTCTCATGTAGCTTGGTTTGTGAGTATTTGATTTGGGGTTAATATGATTTATGAAAATCAGGTAGTTCATCATATCTTATATTTTGGGTGTCACTGAAAACAATCATACCTTTTGAAAAACATATCATCAGAACATATCAGAACATTATAAATGTTCTGCATATTTGTCTTTTTAAATTCCATTCATCTTTCAATGCCTATATCAAATGACACGTTAGCTGAAGTTCCATTGCTAATCCTTAGTAAAAACATGGCACCAGTGGACCTATTCCTAATTAGCCTCCTAATATCCTTTCTTTATACCTTTTTTTAAATAAACAGTTTTGTGTGGTGCTTGGCATATTGCCATGTTCTGCTAGTTTCTCATAAAAAAGTCCTCCAGTGATAATAGCTAAGCTAATAAATGCTTTTCAATATGTTATTAAATGTCCAGGAAAATAATCTGTCATTCACTTAACGCATTGATTTCCATGGCACCATAGACTTTGGAGCTGATGTTGGTTAGTTGGTTACAACACTACAAACGCTGCCAGTCTATTATGAAATGAAACCAGTTAAGGTATTTGAAATCACAAACTATCTTGTGTTCTCCAAAATATTATTGAGAATTTTCTATTCACAGGTAAAGGGTTGTCTGAGTATATCATAAAGCCTCCCATGATTCTTCTTGTTGTGCAAATAACAACATATATAATACCTCATCATGCCACTGTTAACTCACTTCAATCCCTGTATGATTCCTTCAGTACCTGCTTTTGTAATGTTTCAACCCATTGTTCATCTGGAGTAGTCAAAAAGTAAAAGAAATGCATCCAGAACCACCAACCACCAGTGTTGTATATCTCTTCACATCCAAGTATCCGTCTAACAATTTTTCATCTAGGTTCATAGCACCTGAGTGCAGTAGCTGACCTTCTGACCATATCAAGAAGCTCAGTAAGGTTCAAAGGTAGGAAATTCAAATCTCTATTAGCACCAATTGGATGAGCAGAAGTAAAAAATAAAAAAAATCAATATCAAAAGGCTATTATTGAGATGTAATTAAAGACACTGGTTAATGCCTTTTCTCAGGATCACATATATAGGGACTTAAAGAATTCTTGTAAATTGAAATTTATTTAATTATTCTTTCCATAAGAAATCAAGCCTATGAGCTTTTCCAGCAGCAACTATGTCTTGGCATCAAATGTGAGAGTTAGCAAGATGTATTATTCCTCTGCTTTGAGATGGCATTGTGAAAAAAAGGCAAGGGTATTTTTCTACCATAATCTCTCATTTGTTACCTTCATCTTCAACTGCCACAATTTCTTCCTTTTTTTTTTTCTTTACATTTACTACCTATCTTCACTTGGAATCAATGACCCAAAAGGGAACCTCTGCATCAATAGTGTAGCCCACCCAGTTCAGCAGAAGGAGGGGAATTGCTACATCCTCCTAAGTTGTCTTCTCTAAACAGCAAGAAGAGGAAAGAAGTTGGGGCTGTTTCTTTGGTCACAAGTTACCACTCTTTATTCTTCATTAGTCAATAAGATGAAGTTACTCTCCAACTTATTTTACTTTAGAAAATTCACAAATTCAGAGAAACAGAAAAGTTTCTTTGAATACTAATGTCTTCCTGTTAGGTCACTAAAGGTGAAGTCCTGAACCGATTCGATTTCCAGAAAATGGACTAACGTGCATCTAGGGAAAAAAATCAACATTTAGAAGGTCACATCCCCTTACATTCTTTCATTCCAAGAACTAACCACTCAAAACATTTTCCACATTATCCTCTTTTCTACCCTTGCATATAAATAAATAATAAATCCATTTATTTGAGCCAACCAGCACTTTTCTTTCATGTAATTTTTTCATTTGTATTAATAGGTACTTAATTTTCCATCCCAGTTGTCAAATCAAATGTCTTTTAGACCATGAAAGATAATATGCATTCATTTGGTGTATTTTTAAGAACATTTTTGGATCATTGGCCAGATGAAAATGCATTCCTTGCTCTGATTATATATACCTGGGGAGAAAAAGCTTCCTCCATTGGCTAAAAAGGTACATCAACATTGGTATTCCAGCCACTTTCTGAGAAAGTAACTATTGATTGTTGGCATGACTACACATTATTAATTCTTCCTTGAATTTCCACATGGAATCTTACAGCTAACATACAAAGATACCTTAAGAATGAAATTCTATAAGGCAGGGTTGGTAAACCACTAAATCAACTCATTATTTTTTTTCTGAATGTTCTTGACCCATTAAAATCATAGAATATTAAAATACTTTGGTATTTTGGTCCTTCCTCCAAAGGGTAGTGACAATCTCAGATGTTTAGTTCTGTAAATGACCACTGTGGATCACCTGCTGACCTTGTAAAGGAGATCTGAGTAGGTTACTGGCATTGACCCAAGCATCTCTACATGCGGAAGTGCTATTTATTATGGCCAAAAAGTCCTCACAATTTCAAAGATTTTCTAATTACTTTTTTGTATCAGCCTCTATATTGTCTTTATTTCCATGACATTTACTTATCTTGAATTCTTGAACTTGTATTTTTTTCATCAGTAGGGTGAAAGACTGTGTAATTGCAAAATGCTAACTTCCCTTAATTTATAATGCTCAGTATTCACTTAGGTTGCATAGGAAAGGAAAAAAGCAATTTTAACTCTACCTTTCTATATTCTTATTTGGTATCCCATAGCTTAATATAGACTAACAAAAGTAAAACCAGGGGAATTTCACTAATATGTATATTTCATATATAAAAGGTTGACATCCACGGTATGAGTAATTCTCAAAGAGGTACTTTGGAATTGTTGCTTGTAGCCTCCTGTAACATCTTCAAGAAATAGAAGAGACAAGAGAAACAGACAGAACCTTGAGTCACCAGCAGCAGCAATCTGGGAGAAGGCAAATATATGGCAAATAAAGGCTCCTTAGTGAAGTTGGTTATGCAGATTTTCCTGGTGGCATTCCAAGCTGATAATAACTTAAAAGTTGTCTTCAGTGATCAACTTTTATTCTGTTTTGGTTGAGAGGAGAGGAGAGACACCATTGTAAGTTTATATCCTGTTTGTTAGCAAATAGGGGGAGGGCAGAGATGTTTTCCTGAATCTTCCTTTTCTCAATTGCCTTCAACTCGAAATAATGCTTAGGTCTAAGTGACATGTTTTGCAATTGCATAGTCTACTACCCTTCAGCCCTTTGTTTTGCTTTAGCAAGGAGATAATCTTATTTTTCAGGCCATTCATCATCAAAAGCTATCAGTGTTTCTAGGGGTTTTATCATTTTCCCCAGAAACAGGGTGACAAACTATTCATGAATAAAATATATTTTTTTCCAAAGCTATCATCAGTGATTTGTTCTTGTGTACAATTTCCACCTCATGAGTGAGTTCTGCTGAGATGCTTATCACACATCAAAATGAATACCCCTAACATTACCAGTGACATAATACATACTTTAGGTTTAAAAATTATGATATCTCAGGATTTGCCAAATGAAAAGCCACTATGTACAATTGCAGTGTCATGTAGATTGTTCCAAATTCCAGCATTTGTGACTCACAAAAGAGACTCAAGATTGTACATATCCAGGTCAGAGCAGTGGTGTACATCTGTGATACCCAAGGCTTGGGAGGCTGAAGCAGGATGAGCATAAGGTCAGAGTCAACCTCAGAACCTTAGCAAGGCTCTAAGTTATTTCCTGAGACCCTGTCTCTAAACAAATATATAAAAAGGGTTGGGGATGTGGCTCAGTGGTTGAGCGACCCTGGGTTCAATCCCTAAAAAAAAAAGATGTGCACAACCATAACCATAAACATGATCTTCCCAAAGTACTGTTCATATTAATATTAATTTTATAGACTCAAAAAGTACAAAGTGGGGCACACTCATCCAAAGACAGTTTATTCTACATACACTTTTTCATTTCATTTTTGGAATGGGGTGAAAGAAAGAACTACCATAAATATTGGAAATTACAGATATCCAGATGAGAATACTTAAGAAACATTGCAAGAAATTCTGTTTCTATTGTTAGTTTTGTTTATTACTTCATATAATAAAATTCTCATTACTCCACCAATATTCCAATGATTTATTATGATGGTAAATTTAACCAAATTAATTATCCTAGGCTTCTATATGTATTATTGCATATCTCCAGAACCCTCAGCTTCTTACTGTGAAACACAAATTATGATAAATTCATTTCAATGAATCACCTTATTCTTATGCTGGAAAACTCAGTTATTCAGTTGTATTTAAAGCTGGGAATATAAATTCTATCTTAATCTAACACTATTATTTTTTAAATATTTCTTTTCTTGTGTTTTGTTGTTGGAAATAAATCCAGAGCCTTGCAAATCAGAAGCAGGTGCTTTCCCACTGAAGGACATTCTCTTGCCACCAAAGGTTCTGCTGTAGGTTATTTATTTGGGATGCTGGGTATTGAACCTAGGGTGTTGAGCATGCTACGCATACACCATATCAATGGGATACACGTTTAGCCTTAAGTTATGTTAGAAGTGGGATTTGAACCCACAGGATCATTAGGAGACTAAATACCTTGAGTGTGAAAGTAAAAGCTTGAATATTACATCCTAAGTCAATCTATTTATCTGAATCAACTTGTATTAGCATTTGCTAGGATTATTTCTAAATGGATTCAATTTTCAGAAGATCTCTTACCATAGTTGGTCTTGTGGAGACTGTGGTTCGAACTGTTTTATTAAAAACACTTAGTCTTCATAAAAGAGTCAATGTTTTCACATTTTGGAAAAGACTGCTGATTTTATGATATACAATTAAATAAAAATTTCCTTTTTTCCTTTTCCTTTTTATATGATGAATTCATGAGAAGAACGAGTTAATTATAAAAGTTTCCATGTAACATGAACTATTAAAACAAAGCAAAATATACAACTGCTTGATATTTGACCAAACATTAGACATCCATTCATACATTACACACAGTCTCATTAAGCAATCAGATATAAACTTGTTGCTAGTTTTTTCTTTTTCTTTCTAGCTTTCCAATTTAAATTATCCCCTTGATTCTAATTATGATTGTACAAGGACATCACTGCACTCCAAAGTTTACTTTCATTCACCTAATATTTTCCTTTTATCCTTGGACATATCATAGTAAGTTGTGAGCACATAAAAATATTCACAATCATAAATTTGAATGTTTCAAAACTTTATAGACTATTTGGTATTATAATCCAGAGATTTATCAGAGAACAAATATCCCAAACAAAAAATGTTAAAGACGTAAGCAACTATGTCACATACTGAGAGGGATTTTTTTTGAAATGTGCCAAGTGTTATCAGTGAGGAAGGAAACATGTACACTTTATGTTTCAAAGTATGAGAAACTATTGCCAAAACATGTTATTTCACTTTTAGGATACACCATTTCGTTATTGCATAATCTCATTGCCATCTAGAAATTTTTACTAAATAATTCATTCCTTAAAGTTCTGAATATCACAAACATGCAGCAGTCTTATGATGCCCTTGAATTTCAATGGATCAAGAAAACATGCTAACTAAATGAGTTATTGTAGTGTAAAATGGTATGGATTAACTTTATATACCTGTCAAGAAACCTTCAGACCATTTTAGAAATCACTTTTAAAATGTTCTTTCTTTCAGGCTTGAAGGTTATTCACAAAGAGCCAAATTGCATTAAATTGATTGAATTTATCTACTTTATGACAGTACTTTACAGAATAATTAAAGGCTTCTTTCTAAAAATCATTACCAACAATGCTAGCCTTAGATAATTTCAGTCCAATTAGGAGGAAGAAAAATTTCTGATCACATATTTTAGTGAATAAAATTTAACATAATTCAATTTAACCACCCCAATAGATTGTTGCATTTTTCTTATTTTTATCACTGTAATTTTTTAAACTTACTGTCACTTAGGATGCATTTCCCTGTATGTAGATGTTCACATCTATATCGAAAGCTGTGACTAGAATTTTAAATTTTACACATTCTTTTATTTATATGCTCCACAGACAGAGAAGATTAGGAAGTTACCATCTATATAAGTATTTAGAAATTTACATTATATATTCCCTTTATAAATAAATGGTTATTTGAGAGATATAGTAGGAAAACAATATAGACAAAATTACTTGAAATTGTGAAATTACATTATAAAAATAATATTTAGATACATGTATGCAGAAATTTGGAATTCAGATATCTATCTCTATGTACATGGATAATACATGGTACGTCCTTAGGACAACCTTACCATAGGGAGGAGTAAACAGAGGCAACTCCTTAAAGAGCCAGACACTAGAACTGCCCTCAGGTGGAACAGGATGTGAAAGTATTCCTATGTTAGAAACATCAATGGAAAGATTGACCCAATCAGGTCCATTCGTGGGAATGAGGAGAAACCACAGTGGTTAACATATTCACATCTCAAGAAGACAAATAAGGACCTCAGCACTTCAAGGCAAATCAGTTCCCAAAAGAACGCTTTGTCGTTCAAAGGGGAGAGATATATTCTTACAAATGATACTTAGAAAACTGGGTACACATATTCCAAGGTATTCAAAACTTAACTCAAAATGCATCAAAACTAAATGTGAAACCTAAAACCATAAAAACCTTAGAAGAAAACACAGTAAATATTTCAATTTGAATTATCAGCAATTTCTTGGATATGAAACCCAAAGCCTAGGCAGAAATAATAAAAAAGAAGAAGAAGACAAACTGGACTACATGAAAACTGGAAAAAATATGTGCGTTAAGAGACACTATACGTGGGCATGGTGGCACATACCTGTAACCCCAGCCACTCATGAGGCTGAGGCAGGAGCAGTGCAAGCTCGAGTCCAGGGTCAGAAAATGAGGGAGACCCTGTCTCAAAATAAGCAAAAAGGACTGGGGATAAAGCTACTGAAGGAAGAAAACGAAAAGAGCAACAACAACAAAAAGCCATTCTAAACACAGTATGACCACGGCCACAGAAGAGAGAACATTTGCAAGTCATGCTTCCCTTAGCGGATGGAGAAAATGAATAAAGAATTCCTGTTGGGAGCAACAAATGAATCATTGCTTTGAACTCCATAGCCTTGGACAGTGAGACTGCCCTTTTGGGTTTCTCCCAGTACAACTGAGACTCGCCCACTTGCAGGTGGTGGCTGTTAACGGGGCAGATTCCAAGTCTGGCGTGTGCGGGGGCATCTGGAATTCCACCCAGTGCTTGACAAAGATCCTCTGGAGGATGTTTTCAAAGGCTCATCCTAAAGGGAATTGCCAAATGTTTTGCTCTGGAGCATGGTATTTTTTCTGCTGTGTTTTTCTGATAATATATTACTCATTTCATTCTGAACGGATTGCTTAAGGGGATGAGGGGAATACAACAAAAATTCCAGAAAATATTAACTACAATCTGAAAAACAATGGGTCTTTACCACTAACAAAGTCAAAAATAATTTTGCAACCGTGCAATGAGTCCCTGAAAGCCTCTGGAGAAAACAGATATAGATCTGCCTTTGTCTCCAACAGGCTGGTTAAATCCCAACGATGGTTTTGTTTATGTGTGGTGGTGAGGTAAGAGAATAAGGTTTCAAAACATTCCTTCCTTCCTACAAAGAATAGGTCACCCCTATAATAAACATTGGTGCACAATAACCATTGAGACTGCTGCCCTCCTGTAGCCCTTAACTCAGCAATTTAGATATTAACCAGATGGACCTAGAAGAGAGGATCACATGAGACTACTTGTCTATCGCTTTAACTGCAAGAATAATAAGAATAGTCTTAGGTCACATAGAGTTTAGATATTAAGGAAATAAACATTGTATTAGTGTTGGGGGCTGTGCCATGTTGGCAGCGCCAGGATGGCGCCTGATCACATCGGCAGCGAGGAGGTTAATTGACATAAGCACACTCAGGTGATTTTCTCGTCCATGCACACAATGTATGCGCATGTGTTCTCGAGCACTACTTGCCTGCTGGGAGCGTCTCGCCTAATCTTTGCATAAGAGGCGTGGCCCTGCTCTCCGCCTCCTGGAGGTGATATAAGCGTAGGAGGAGCGAGACAGACACACAGCAGCCATTAGCAGAAAAGCAGTAGCAGAAGACACGGGGCGCGGCAGTAGCCAGAGAAGAAGACACGCCACACCAGCCATTAGCAGAGAAGCAGCTAGACACACGCGCGGCAGCAGCGAGTAGGGGCAGCGACTGAAAGCAGAGCGCAGAACTGAGAATTGAGACGCATCACTAGGGCACCTTAGGTCGACGCACCCTTAGTTCACAGGATGCAGGACTTTAAGGCGTAGCAAGTCTCTCTTCTTCTAAGCTCTAAGCAAAGCCTGTCCTTCTCTCAACGTCTCTCTTAAGCAAAGTCTCTCTCTCTGATAAGCAAAGATATGCTTAAAACAATTGTGATTAGGTAAGGATGATCTGTAAGTTTACTGTTTTCTCATAATCTTTCGGTTCCTTGTTAAGAACAATTCCTGCCTATGCTTTGGAAAACTTCTTTAATTTCATTAACCACAAGACTGTCATTATAGCCTGAAGAAAAATGTATATAAACCCAGCCTTCCCCAGAATAAAGTGGAATTGATTGCACCAGAACTAGAGTCTGTGTCTTCCATTCTCCATCCATCGCCGATGCTGTCTCCCCGTGCCCCGTTTACCTGTGTGGAACCCATGGACTGCTGCTAGGGCTGGACCCCAGCAGGCATGGGATTTCTGGGTTCCACAGCTTTGAATTCAGATGCCTGCTGCCCAGGGGTGAAAGACATACCTGTGTTCCCAAACAGCCTTGAGGTGCCAGCTACCTGGAGGAGGAAGAATTATTGAGCAATTGAAAACTCTCCAATCAGGTCTGTTCCCCACAGCCTCTCAATCCTTGTTTATCTTGAAAAAGTTTTTCTCACAATAAATCCCCCTTTGATGTGTTTCACTATAAATAAAGCATGCGTGGGCCTTTTTTCTTTTGTTGGGGATTGGACCCATCAGGTCTCATCCACCCACCAGTTCCTTGCTGCGAAAATATTTTTCTGTCTTTTGTTTTTTATTTCTTATTAATTATTTCAGACTTTTAATTTCCCAGCTGGCTCACACCTCTGTGAGATTATCTGATCCCTTGTTGCGCAGGACACAGACACAGATTTCTAAAATTAAAATAATTTTTAAAAATTGACAAAAGATGTGAATAATTTTTCCCTCAAAGATTTATAATATGTCTATAAAATGTTAACAGATGTTGAACATCACTAAATTTTCAAGAAATACACATCAAAACTACAATGAGACAGACACCATGGAACACGCTTGTAATCCCAGCAGCTCAGGAGGTCAGGAATCTGAGACAGGAGTCCTGATAACTGAGGTCAGCCTCAGCAACTTACAGAGGCCTTAAGCAACTTAGTGAGACCCTGTCTCTCATTGAAAACTTAAGAGGATAGGGGATGTAGCTCAGTGGTAAAGAGTCCATGGGTTAGTTAGTACCACAACTACCACCACCAACAACAAAAAAACTACAATTAGATAATAGCTCACACCCTCACACCCCTTAGAATGGTTGCCTTCAGAGCTTAACTTATTTTAAAGAAATCAACATTGATAATTGTCTTAGTAGAACTCAAGTATATAAAGACTTACTTTGGGATATTATGCTTCTTTTGTTTGATTTGCTACTGTTTTGAAAAACTCATTTCCTTCTTATAAAGACTGCATGATTTTAAATTGTCAATATCCCTTTGTCCCTTGAAAAAAATAAAATACTTGGGAATCAATCTCACAAAAGAGGTGAAAGACCTCTACAATGAGAACTACAGAACACTAAAGAAAGAAATTAAAGAAAACCTTAGAAGATGGAAAGATCTCCCATGTTCTTGGATAGGAAGAATTAATATTGTCAAAATGGCCATACTACCAAAAGTGCTATACAGATTCAATGCAATTCCAATTAAAATCCCAATGACATACCTTACAGAAATAGAGCAAGCAATTATGAAATTCATCTGGAAGAATAAGAAACCAAGAATAGCTAAAGTAATCCTTAGCAGAAAGAGCGAAGCAGGGAGTATCGCAATACCAGACCTTCAAATCTACTAGAAAGCAATAGTAACAAAAACGGCATGGTATTGGTACCAAAATAGAAAGGTAGATCAATGGTACAGAATAGAGGACATGGACACAAACCCAAATAAATACAATTTTCTCATATTAGACAAAGGTGTCAAAAATATGCAATGGAGAAAAGATAGCCTCTTCAACAAATGGTGCTGGGAGAATTGGAAATCCATATGCAACAGAACGAAACTAAACCCATATCTCTCACCATGCACGAAACTAAACTCAAAATGGATCAAGGACCTTGAAATAAAACCAGAGACCCTGCAGATTATAGAAGAAAAAGTAGGTCCAGATCTTCAACATGTCGGCTTAGGACCGGACTTCCTCAATAGGACTCCCATAGGACAAGAAATAAAAGCAAGAATCAAAAACTGGGATAGATTCAAACTAAATAGCTTTCTCTCAGCAAAGGAAACTATCAGCAATGCGAAGAAAGAGCCTACAGAGTGGGAGAAAATCTTTGCCAATCATACTTCAGATAGAGCACTAATCTCCAGAATCTATAAAGAACTCAAAAAACCAAGAATGCAAATAATCCAATCAACAAATGGGATAAGGAAATGAACAGACACTTCACAGAAGATGTACAAGCAATCAACAAACATATGAAAAAATGTTCAACATACCTAGTAGTAAGAGAAATGCAAATCAATACCACCCTAAGATTCTATCTCACCCCAATTAGAATGACGATTATCAAGAACACAAGCAACAACAGGTGTTGGCAAGGATGTGGGGAAAAAGGTATACTCATACATTGCTGGTGGGGCTGCAAATTAGTGCAGCCACTTTGGAAAGCAGTGTGGCGATTCCTCAGAAAGCTTGGAATGGAACCACCATTTGACCCAGCTATCCCACTCCTTGGCCTATACCCAAAGGACTTAAAATCAGCATACTACAGAGATACAGCCACATCAATGTTCATAGCTGCTCAATTCACATTAGCCAGATTGTGGAACCAACCTAGATGCCCTTCAGTTGATGAATGGATAAAGAAACTGTGGTATATATATACAATGGAATATTACTCTGCTGTAAAGAATGATAAAATTATGGCATTTGCAGGCAAATGGATGAAACTGGAGAATATCATGCTAAGTGAGATAAGCCAATCTCAAGAAACCAAAAGACAAATGATCTCTCTGATAAGTGGATGATGACACATAATGGGGGGAAGTAGGGGTTAGTGTTAGGATTAGAGTTAGGGTTAGGGAGGGGGGCAAGAATGGAGGAAGGAAGAACTGTACAGAGGGAAAAGAGGGGTGGGAGGGGTGGGGGGAAGGGAAAAAATAACAGAACGAATCAAACAACATTACCCTATGTAAATTTATGATTACACAAATGGTATGCCTTACTCCATCCTCAAACAGAGAAACAACATGTATCCCATTTGTTTACAATAAAATTTTTTTAAAAATCCCTTTGTCACACCTATTATTTGCTTAACTTTTATATCAGTATTTATTATGGCTGATGAAAATGCATCCAACCTGTAGGAGGCTCATATCTTAATTGTAAAAGTGTTCAAGATGTATAAGGGGGAGAACTGTTTGCAGATCATGGATCAGTTGCTGAAAAATTGATCAGGCAATTTAAAAAGTTCCTTTACTAAAAATCTTATGTTGGAAAATGATATTTCTTAAACATAGAAAGTGACTTCTGTTCATCTTAAGTGCTACTTAATTATTTAATATATTTTCTCGTTTTGTTTTACAAAAATATAATACACTGATATCAAGGAAGCTAAAATTTAATTAAGACCACAAGAAGAAATGTATTAATTATAGTAATAAGTGATAAGATTAAATATATAAAGAAAAAAATAAATTTGGTATTAGTAACTGCTATATTTAAAGTATTTTATGTCCCAAATTTTCTGCTATGTGCTATATGTGAATTAATTTAGTACATCATTCCACCAGAATTGTGGGTGGATACTTCAGTTCGTACAAGCTTTTTCCCTGGGAGGGAAAAAAATCTCAACCCAGCAAAGAAATGTATTATCTCATAGAGCTCAGACACCAAATGTCAGGAACCTCCAGCATTGTTCAATTAAGTCGCTAAGGATGCTACCAGGAACCCATTTTTTTCCTGCTCTCTCCTGCCCTCCTGGGTGAAGCAGCTTTTTCTCAAACTTTCTCCTTTCCAGAGAGTGCTCCATGCTCTGTGTATACATGAGGGCATGCAGGTGAAATGAGAATGACTCTTTTTGTGTATTATCTATTTTAATGAGGGAAATTTCTTCCAAATCCTTCCAGCATATTTTTTTCAGGTATGAATATGAACACAAATAAAAATAGAGATGTTAATCTTTTGGAGCAGGACCAAAGTCCCATAATCCAACAAAAAAAATGAGATAATGAGATTTCCATAATTGACCAAAAAGAATTAAACACATAAGCAAATTGACTATCTAATAGGAGACTTTAAGTGTGAGTAGACAACTACTTAGGGTGACTACAGCTATTACTTTTACTTTGTATGTAATCAAAATAAGGTTTAAAGAACTAGGTCTTACACTAGAGAAACTCAAAGCTGTGGAAGATAAATTGAGTGTAATTCTGAAGGTTTGGGGGAGACATTTATTATGTAGTTAAAATAATACAAGGAAACGTAATGGGTTGCTGGGAAACAAAAGAAAAATAATATTTAAGAAGGTGACATTAGCATCACAATGAGTATTATTCACTTACTTAATGGTCTAGGTATTTAAGAAGAGTATCTAGATAATCTTTTCAATTACTTTTACTTTATGTTCCTTAATTTTTCTACTTAAGGTAGAACACTCTGAAGCATGATTGAATGTTGACTTATTGAGCTAACACACAGGATGAGATTAATGGATTGGAAAAAAACAAGTAACTATAAGAGAAATATTTTTCAAAAGTTAATAGCCAAAATAATCCTGAGCAGAAAAAGTGAAGTAAGAGGTATCACATTACCAGACCTAAACCTATACTACAGATCAATAGTAACAAAAATGGCATGGTATTGGCACCAAAATACACAGACAGACCAATGGTACAGAATAGAAGACAGAAATGAAACCACAAAAATACAGTTACCTCATTCTAGAAAAAGGAGCCAAAAACATACAATGGAGAAAAGATAGTGTCTTCAATAAATGGTGCTGGGAAAACTGAAAATACATATGCAGTAAAATGAAATTAAACCTCTATCTCTCACCCTGCACGAAACTCAACTCAAAATGGATCAAGAACTTAGGAATTAGACCAGAGACCCGGCACCAAATGGAAGACAAAGTAGACCTGAATCTTCATCATGTTGTCTTAGGATCAGATTTCCTTAACAAGACTCCCAAAGCACAAGCAATCAAAGCAAGAATCAGTCAATGGGACGGACTCAAAATAAAAATTTTTTTTCTCAGCAAAGGATGCAATCAATAACGTGAAAATAAAGTCTAAAGAGTGGGAGAAAATCTTTTCCACGCACACTTCAGATAGTGCACTAATTTCCGAAATTTATAAAGAACTTACAAACTTTATGCCAAAAAAGCAAAGAACCCAATCAATAAATGGAACAAGGAACTGGACATTTTACAGAAGAAGATACACAGGGAATTAATAAATAAATGAAAAAATTTTCAACATCTCTATTAATTAGATGAGTGAAAATTAAAACAACTCTAAGATTTCATCTTATTTTCACGTTATTGATTGCATCCTTTGCTGAGAAAAAAATTTTTATTTTGAGTCCGTCCCATTGACTGATTCTTGCTTTGATTGCTTGTGCTTTGGGAGTCTTGTTAAGGAAGTCTGATCCTAAGACAACATGATGAAGATTCAGGTCTACTTTGTCTTCCATTTGGTGCCGGGTCTCTGGTCTAATTCCCAAGTTCTTGATCCATTTTGAGTTGAGTTTCGTGCAGGGTGAGAGATAGAGGTTTAATTTCATTTTACTGCATATGTATTTTCAGTTTTCCCAGCACCATTTATTGAAGACACTATCTTTTCTCCATTGTATGTATGTATGTATGTAATAGAATGACTATTATCAAGAACATAAACAATAATAAATATTGGCATGGAAGTGGGGAAAAAGGCACACTTTTACATTGTGGTGGAGTTGCAAATTGGTGGAGTCACTCTGGAAAGCAGTGTGGAGATTTCTCAGAAAATTTAGAATGGACCCACTTTTGACCCAGTTATCCCATTCTTTGGTTTAAACCCAAGGACTTAAAATTAGCACACTACAGTAACGCAGCCACATCAATGTTTATCACAGCTCAATTCACAATAGCTAGATTGTGGAACCAGCCCAGATGCCCTTCAACAGATAAATGGATAAAGAAACTATGATATATATACACAATGGAATATTACTCAGCCTTAAATAAGAATATTTTTATGGCATTTACAGATAGATGGATGGGACTGGAGAATATCATGCTAAGTGAAATAAACCAATCCCCAAAACCCAAAGACCTAATGTTTTCCCTTATAAGAGGATGATGATATATAATGGGGGTGGGGGGATGAGGGGTGAGAGAAGAATGGAGGAACTTTAGATTATGTAGAGGGAAGTGAGAGGGAGGAGGGGGAAGGGATATGAAAGATGGCGGAATGAGACAGACATCATTACCCTATGTACATGTATGATTACACAAATGGTATGAATCTACATCTTGCACAACCATAGAAACGAAAAGATGTACCCCATTTGCATACAATGAATCAAAATGCAGTCTGTAAAATAAAAAAAAAACTTATCTTTGATGAAAGAAAATACCTTAAAATGAATAAGAAAATACTTGTGTGCTCAATAATACTTGAAATGCTATTCAAAGGTAATGATGCAGACTGTTGATTCCTCTAATCAATGAACCAAACTAATAAGTCATTATTTTAAAGGAAGAGTAGGAATATTTGAGTGGACAATTTGAAAGTTAATGAAACTGTGCAATTATAAAAAAAGTGGGCAATTGTAATAATTAAATTAAACATTTTTCTGGGATATTAAAAATGAAGAATTAAACCTTGATATTAGATATCCAATATTTTCAAGATAGGATCTTACTCTGACTATAATTACAAGCTGTTATTTTCCTTAAGATTTGTACCACACACATTTATCACGTGATATGACTTTTGAAAAAGTCCTTTAGCCTTTAATGTTGACTTATTGAAGCCATATCCAACATAAAGTGGTTGTATTCTGGGACACCTGTGAATTTTCAAATGCATGTATAATTATAATAACTATTTTTTCATCTTAAAAATTACTGAAAAGTTCAGGAAGCTGAGGCAGGAGGATCATGAGTTCAAAGCCAGCCTCAGCAACTCAGTGAGATTCTGTCTATAAAGTACAAAATAGGGCTGTGGATATGGTTCAGTGATCTAGTGCTGCTGAGTTCAATTCCTGGTATCCTCTGCAAAAAATTACTGAAAAGCATTTAGCATAAGCATATCCTGTATCAGGGTTTTCCTACTTTATTGCTATTGACACTATGGATCAGAAAATTTCATTGTCATTACTATAGTAAGATGTTCTCTTCATTTTGGGAAATCTAGGATTATTCTTGGCCTAATTTGCTTGATTCTGTAGGACTTTTTTACTCCCATATGTGTAAAATAAAAACAAAATGTAAACAAAGCTCTAGACATTGCCCTCTGGGAAGCACAATTGGTTCAATTCAGAATCAGTGCTGTAGTTTATATGGTTAAGCACATTTAGCAGACTCAATGCCATTGTGTCAGGGACTGCTTTTATGTTTCCGGTAACAAGTACCCAAACCTTACCATATAAGATTAGCTTCTACAGACTAAGGAGAAAATAATAGTGATGGCATTAATGAACATATTATGGTAGCTGCCAAATTAAGGCTATGTGTCTTGCTGTACTGAAAGGCATTAAAACGCTCATAACCATTAACAGATAGGCATTTAAATCACAGATGTGTTAGTTTTTGTTTCTAATACCCTGAAGATCACTCAGGTCCAACCCTCCTCCCTAGCATTTTAGCTCACATTGTTAACTACCCACCATTCAGTTTTTCGTCATTTTGTTCACCCCTTTATCATTCACAGACTTGTTCTCTATCAGAAGTATCCCTTTTCTACCTGCCTGTAATAATTTAATATGTTTTTGGGGAAAATGTTACTAGAAATCATTATGAACTTACTAAAAATTGGGAACACAAGTATGCATAGCGAAAATGATAACAAATATTTAGTGTTTGAACTCCATCTAAATTTCAGTCTGTTAAATGATGCTATGAGATTATATTTTCCTTTCAAATATAAAAAGTTTATATTAAGATGCCAAAGTGCTATTGTTTTTTAATCAGGTATTCATCTCAATAAAAGTGAGCAGAACTATTTTTTTTTAATTTTAGATACTTAGTGGAACCAAATCTATTCTAAAATAACCACTTGTTCTGAAAATGCTAAGGTACATGATTATTAAATAAACCCAACTATCACATAATAATTTGATTGATTATATTCAAGGATAAGTTTGTCCTGTCCTTGGATTACACTGAAATATTTTCCAAAGAAAAGAAAACCATTGCATATACTTCATAAGATTATAAATAGGGAAGATGAAAATATGGAAAACAATATGGAAATTTTCAAAAAAATAAATACAGAACTACCGTGTGACCAAAGGACTTCTCTGTTAGGTGCATATGCAAATGAAATGAAATAATTTGGTTGAGGTGATATACATAGTCCCATATTTATTGTAGTACTAGTCACAGTAGAAGTGAAAACAAACTAGGTATTCCTAAACTGATGAACAAATTGAAAATATGTGGTGTACATACACAAAGGAATGTTATTCAGCCATAAAAAAGTGAAATTGTGTCATTTACAACATGGTTGAAACTGAATGTTATTATGTTAAATATATGTCTGAAAACTGACAGACACATAATGACAGATATTGCATAATCTCACTCATATGTGGAATCTAAACATGTGAATCTCATAGAACTAGAAAGAAACTGGAAGGGGTAAGGAGTTGGAGATAGGGAATTTGATCCATAGGTACAAAATTACAGATAGGAAGAATAAATTCTGTTATCCCATTGCTTAGTGGAGTGACTACAGTCAATCATTATGTATTGTATATTTCAAAAGAGCAAGAGTGTTTTGAATGATTTCACCACTAAGAACATATAAATATATGAGGTGACATATATGCTAATTTTCCTGAATTGATAATTATATGATGCATACATGCATCAAAAATTAACATTGTCCTCTGTAAATATATAAATTATTTTATGACAATTGAAAATATGTTAGAAAAGAAACATCTCCCATATATGGATAAAATAAAAATATTTTAATATTTGTGAATTATAATTATAAAATGAAAAAGTGACCAATATTTTAATACTATTAGGAATGCTTTTTATTTCTATTCCATTTTCTTTGTGACTTGGAGACAGGAAACAGGGCTATCAGTCCTCAGACTGCTTAGCCTAACTTAAACATAAATGCACTGTAGATAAACATTGAAAAAAATAGCTGGGCATGGTGCTGCACACCTGTAACTCCAGCTACTGGGGAGGCTGAGACAGGAGGATCACAAGTTCTAGGCCAGCCTGGACAACTTAGCAAGATAATCTCAAAGTAAAGTAAAAATATGTGGAGATGTAGCTCAGCTGTAGGGTGCTTCACTAGCATGTGTGAGCTTCTTGTTACAATCCCTAATACTATGTATATTTACAGTTCTACCTATGTACAAATATTTATGGATAATATTTTCTAAATTCAAATATAGTGAAAATATTTTCAGGGTCATTTCTTTATTAAAAAATCCAAGTTATAATGGTAATGACTGAGCTGAGCAAGTCAGTTTCAAACACTTGATTTGGTATTCCAAGGCTATCACAACAAAAATCTAATCTTCTTCAATGCACCAATATGCATAGCTATTTCTTAGCCCATGTAGCTTTCTATGACATAATATCAAAGGCTAAGTGGCTTACAAACAGAAACTTGATTCTCACAGATCTAGAAGCTGAGAAGTCCGGTGTCAAGGTGCTGTCAGATTTAGTACATGATGAGGCCTGTTTCTTTGTTCATGAATACCATCTTCTCACTCTAATGTCACATGGTGGAACTAGACAATAAGCTGTCTAAGGTTTCTTTTATTAGTGCACTAATCCCTATTCATGAAGACTACCCTGAACCCACTCACCTCTCAAAGGCCCCACCTTATATGGCCACCACCTTTGGGGTAGGATTTGAACATGGGAATTTTGAAAGAATACAAAAACTCAGATCATAACAATGTATATATATTGCTTTAAATGTTGAAAAACTATCAAATAGTTAATTATTCATACCACATAAATATATACGACCTTAAAACGATTATCCTCACCAAAAAGTATAGACAGCCTATAACTGCAAACTTTCACAATCTTTCAAATTATTTTAAAAAAGAATTTGGGATTGCTTGTGATTTCTAAAATGTACTTTATCTAGCTTCATATAATATTAACAGTTTTTATTCTGAACTACTTTAAACATCATATATCTAAGATATACACTTAGGGGAGAGAGAGAAAGTGAAAGATAGACAGAGAGAAGGAGGGATTTATTAGGAAAATTGGCTAAGGTAATTATGGAGGTGTGAAGTCCCCAAAATAAAATAAAAATGACTGGAGATATAGGTTGTTGGGTTATCCCTAGCACTGCAAATAAATCCATAAATGATAAAAAAACACAGACATACAGACCTACTAGTGCAAAACTTTTCAAGAATTATACACTCTGGCAGCTGGAGAACCAGGGGACATGGTGCAAAGACCAAAATCCTCAGCATCTAGGAAGTAGGGGTGAAATGCTCAGTTCAGGGATGGAATCTAAGGGAACTGAGGGTCTGCTGGTGCACATGAGCTGGAAACCTGCAGTAGTGATGTGCAAGGGAAGAAGAGAAAGCCCTTCTCAGCATGTGAAGAGGGAGAAGGGATTTGCCCTCCCTTGCCCTTTTTGTGTTTTTCATACGAGCCCCCAGCTCATTATATGGTGCCCACCCACATCATGCTCAGATCTTCTCCATTCAGTCCACCAACTCCAACACTAACCTCCTAAACACCCTCCTAGTCACACTTTGGCAATCCTATCATCCTAATCAAGGACCACCAGGGTTTCCCTTTCAGGACAAGGACAGGCCCAGTGACACTGAGAATAATTAAACTAGTCAAGGCTCTCTGGGTATTCTTATTTCCATCAAGTTAACACTCCAGGTGATCATCAGAATAAATAATAAAGTTTATTATTCAACTTAAATTACAAAGTACATTTAAGTTGGAGCAAATTTTTCTTTCCTCCTATCAAAATCCTGAATATACAATTACAGAGAGAAAAAAGAAGCAAGTGTCTTTAATATTACTTGAGCACATCTGTCTAAGGCTACCATTAAGAAGTCATAAATTTGCAGGAAAATAAGAAAACATGAATTCTGAATAATATTGATTTAAGTTAAAGTAAACATTATCCATGTAGTCTTCAAATTATTTTTTCTTTTAAGAGTCCATCTTCTGGATAGTTAATTCCCAAGTTTAAGAAGTAGTCACATTCAACAGTGTCAGTTATTCAAGATATCTTTGTTTTATTTTAGAAACCATCTTAAGTAACAAGATGTTGTCATCATAATTAATAAAAATTGCAGGGAGTGGGATACACTGTAATTTCCATGGCATACTATTTATAAAGCAAAATAATATGACTAATTATTACCTTCATCTGTTGGTATGTGTATGCTTGTGAGAAGGCTGCTAAAAAATTTGTTTTGGCTTGTTCTATTTAGGTCTTTAAAATATTTTCCAATTTTGAATCTGTGAATAGACAAGTATTTTCAATTTCTTCACTACCCTGAATTAAAAATTCATTAGTCTATATAAAGAATGAATATATGTTGCTTTAGCAGCAAACAAAAGTATTTTCCTTCTAGAAACCATTTTTCTCTAGCAAGATAGTCATGCATGCTTTAAATTGAACTAAAATAATGTAAAAATAATTTCAAATAGAATTGCTCTTACACTATAGGTGGGCTTTCAGGTAAAGGTGCTTATTTTCCCATTCATCTGTCATCCCTGAATCAGGACTCTGGTGTCACTTTCATCCATGGCTTTACCTTCTTCCAGAGCCTTAATGTTTGACCATAAAAAGGTTTAGAAAGAAAACACAAGGCATGTTTTGAAATGTTCAACCTGGAAATAAAAACAGTGTCAGTTGCACACATTTTATTTAAGAAAACTTGTCTTCAAGGCCACACTCAATGTCAAGTGGCTGGCAAGTGGAATTGAATTATGTACTAAAAAATGAGAGAAAGGAATTTAGTGGCTTAGTGGCTTCTTCTATAACCTCCAAATACATTTTCAAGGACTTAGCCATAAGACAGGCAAAAGAAAGCACTTTTAGTTGCAAATACCTCGCAGAGAAATTTCTGAAATTTTATTTCTGAACAGTTTTATTTTCCAGAATTAGGTTCAATTTAATATGGTGTCATCATATCGCTATTGCAAAAAGTCCTAAAACACTTTATTGAATCTTGTTTTCTACATTGATGATGTTTCTTGTGAGCCACAATTCTAGAGAGATAGTGTGGGTTTCCATAGGGACCATTCCTCTCCAAGTTTAGAACTCTGGTGCACATTCACATTCAACCACTATTCTGGTACTGTCAATGGACTTGGATGACTGGTGTTATAAAGACTCCAAAGCTTAACCATGCATTGATATTTTAGAAAAACCTACAGACTACAATTTTTTTTAATTTTTAATTTGTTCTAATTTGTTGTACATGACACAATAGATTTATACATTTTGATACATCATACATAGATGGAGTGTAATTTCTTATTTTTCTGATTATACATATTGTACAATAATTTTAAATTTCAAATTAGGACACACCTTTCTTTACTGTGAGTGAATTTCTAAGATCTGCAGAGACGTTAGTGCAAATGGACATCATTTTGTACTTTCTAATTCTTAGATGGATTCTAATTGTGTATACATTCAAAATAGATGTCCTCAGAGTCCTGATTGTGAAATATCTTCCTTACCCCATAGGAATATCTCCAACTATGCAAAAGTATCTATTCTGGCCATTGGAAACACTTGTTAAAGCGAAGGCTATTCGGAGCAGTAGCCATTTCCAGGCACATGTCTGTTGTACTTTTTGCAGTTATAAAAATATTAATAATTCCCTCAACACAAAAAAGACACCAGGTCATGAAAAAAGCAAGTTGTAAAAGGAATATTATCTAAAAGACAACATGCATTTTCCCCATGTACAAAAATGTTAATGACTTCTCTTTCAATAAACAAATAAATATTACTTTTCTTTATTGCTAGGCGCCCATTATTCCTGAATAAATCAAGCTCTCTCACTCTTACCTGTAATTAGGTGCCTTAGGTGCCCAGGTTATATCACCCTATACTTTCCATTATATTATTACTGATTTGGGAATTTTTATGTGGATCTTATTTTCATTCTCTGAGCTCCAAGAAGAAGCAGGCTGAGTACAGTATATTTGTCAAACATTTTCAGTGCTCACTGGAATGCCTGACAAGATAGAGACATGCAATTGATAGTTCTAGATTAGGTGAATTATTTCCCCATTAGTGATTTAAGAAAATCAGTGATATGTTTAGGGTTTTGTCATTTCATTGTTCCACTTTGTCAATGTGTAAGAAGTAGAAATTAAACATTTCTGAACATAGTTTTGTTTTTATGGCAAGAAAATAACAAATGATAAGATAGAATAATTTTTTTCTTTATCAGAAAGAGATCTTAAAACATTGAACAATAAAATGAGAAGCAAGCTTAATTCAGTAATAGTGCCTTAAATAATCTTGGAAAATAACACTGTGTATTTTATATTATCACATTAGTTCACAATTAGTTTGAGCTATAAGTAAAGCAGTCAAATGTAGTTTTCACTTAACACAAAGCAAAAACTGCAATCTTTTAAATGTGTTTTAGACTTGACAGTATTTTTAATTTTTTTTTTTTGCATTTTGCTATTAGGCAAAGAATGATTAAGGTCATTTTTTTATTGTTGTTGCTAGCAAAGACTGAAAAAACACCACAAATTAATTGGGAGGTAAATTAAGGGTCTGGAAGTAAAAAATGTAGAATCAAATATTAACTTCACATAAAACTTCTGCACCATGATTGATTACACTGGTTTATAGTAATCATGACTTCTCAAAAGCAAGTCAGATTTTTATTGATTACCAAACAAAAAATGTAGTTGATTAGCATTTCTTTCTTGATTTTGCCTCTCAGTTTCTATCACACATAAAAAACAGCACAGGAGAAGTTTAGAAGGAAAGGAAGAAAAGGAGAGAGAAAGATGAAAGAGAAGAGAGCCAGAGAAAGAGAAAGAAAAATGTTACACGATTTCTAAAAAGCTGTAAAAGTGTTTTGTCTTTGTGACTTGATAAGTAGATGGTAAGTCAGTATTAGACTTGCTAAAATAATTATTAGAGAAAACAATTGTGATGTATAAAATGTCTGCAGCAAAGGTAGATACAATCTTCAGACCATTATGCTAGTCTAACCTGTACGAAAGCAAGAAGGAAGAAAAAAATGGTACAAAAAATTCCCAGTCTGCAGAAAAGTTCTGAGGGTGTTTCTGGCTAGGTGTCTGGGCATCTATTTGCAAGCTAATGCATCACTTGAGAGGGGCAACATTCCATATGTATGACAGTGCCTTAATGTTCCAGCTGTACTCGGGCATTACCTCTAAGCAACCCAGGAGCATCATGAAATTGGAGAATCCAGAGAAGCAGCAGCAATAAATACCAAAGAGTTCTGTTCCCTGTAGCATAAATTATGACAAACGTGGTTTATCTCCCTCAGAATTTGTAGATATACTTCTTCAAGTGGTTTTGAGAATATACTCCACTGTGATGATTCCCTTGGGACTGAATTCCTACTGGGAATCGTAACAGAAGAACTATGTGGTAGGATGAACTGCAACCTGGTTTAAGCACCTGGACTCAGCCCATAACTGGGATTTTTCCTTTCTCATATCCACTGAACACTATTCTTTTTAACTCTGTCTGCAACATAAATTATCACAGTTTCAGCTCTTAGTGAATTACTGGGGAAGCAATTCAAACCTTTATTTCTGAAATTTCTGAACTTTGGGCAGTGTCTTTCTCAGACCAGCATAACTCACAAGACTAAATTAAAAAAGTGAAGAAGAAACAAGAAGTGTCCAACTAGTGTATTTCTGAGACCATATCAATTACTCTGGAAATTATACCAAATTTTAAACACTCAGATTGGGTTACCACTAAACTTAATATATGAGAGTCTATGTATATTTTCCATTAAGAGACCAAGATTGACAAATAAAAAGGAAATATAATAGAAAAATAACTGCTTAATTATTCAGAATTTTAATGTGGTCTCTAATCTTTGATATAACCCCAATCGTGGAATGCAATTTTTATGCTATATTCTGAATAAGTGAGTGAATAGCTTCAGAAGTTTAATGTGTCCTTTCCCACCATAATAGCTCTTAAACTGCAAAGAAAGGATGTTACTTGGGGATCACTCCAACATATAAATTCCAAGTATGCACTTGAGGCCTTGGGATTGAACACCTGGACTTTACAGATTCAGTGTACACAGGTGAGTGAGACTTCTTAAGTCAAGGTTCCACTGATTTCTGAGCCCCATACACCATGAAAGCACTCTGGGTTTCTAGGAATCAGTGTCCACTCAGGAACAGTTTCCAACAGGTACCAACATGTCTGCATATTCCCCAAACAAATGGACATTAGGTAAATAACCATGGGTCCCTTGGAAGAAGAATGGGAAAAATTTACACTTATTGCCACGAAAAAACCCTTCTTCCCAGAAATTGCATTACGTCACCAGTAAATAAATGGGGTGCAGATCTGAAAATTCACACAGTTCTGGGAACTGAGCAAAGCGTCTTCTTCATCTTCCTGTTCTTCCATTCTTGACATTTTCTTGGGCAGATGTTAAACAGTACCCGAATAAACTACCAGAATATTTTTGTCCCTAGAAATAACATGCGGTTAATTATCTCCGCATTACCTATATGTCTTGCACCATAGCTGTTTCTGAGTTATATTTGTTACACATCATGCCCTCAAGAATTTCGATGCTTAATTATCCCCACCTCATATTAATTATTTTGAAGCTCCTCATGCACAATAATTTCAGTTTTTTTTTTTTTTTTTCTGCCTTCCCCAATACCAACTTCAGGCATACAGATAAGAATCACACCTGAATTTTCATCAATGGGTTCCTGATGTTTCATCAATGGGGAGGATGTGTATTCTGAGACATCTGGAGCATTATCCTCTGTTTGACCTTATGGACTCAGGTTATTTCTTCAGTTACCTCTTCCCTCAGCTTCTATTATGCCATTCAATTCAGCCCTGTCCATGCTGCTCAGCAGGAGACATTAATTTTTGCATTTTCTAGAGTAGTGAGTGAGTTTCATTCCCTAGGATCACTGCCTGAATATCAAAGTAAACCCCCATATCCTTTGAAGAAGTATTAATTGCTAAGATTTACATGCTGGTCTGCTGGTCTATTTGTTAAATATCCTCAAAATGCCATCCCTGGGTTGTCTTACCAATAACTCAGCCAAATTTTGTTACCACCAGCCAAATTTTAGTAGGTCATTCACTGTACAATTTTTTTTTTTTTTTTTTTTTTTTTTTTTGTCTTATCAGCTTATCAGGCACAGCATATCCTTAAGTGGAATACATTAAAATGAAGTGCTACTTAACAGTCTTTGACCCAAGAGAAAACAAATGGAGCTTTTTAGTCAGGGGACGTGGTTATCTGTTACCCTGGTGGAAGAGGCCACAACAGCATCTGCTGTGTGGATAAAGTGGTGGTTTCACCAGGGAGAAGTGGTGAATCATCTCTAAAAACTCTAAGGAGTCGGGGGTCCAACAGAGACAATTTCTCTAGGAGCCTCTATCTAGATATTTAGTTAGATGTCGCATACAACACATCAGCATTCCAGATTTTATTAATAATGTCCTTATTTTCTCATTGTACTTCTGACAAACATCAATACTTCTAATGAAAAACCAGTCGATTCTTTATAACTTGAAGGTATGATCACTCATAAAAGAATAAGATAGTGGGATGAGACACACATCATTACCCTATGTACATTTTTGATTACATGAATGGTATGAATCTACATCATGTACAACCATAGAAATGAAAAATTGTACCCCATTAGTGTACAATGAATCAAAATACATTCTATAAAAATAAAATTGAAGAAAAAGAATATATTTTAAAATGAGAAATAGAAGAATTGGACAGGAAGTGTCCTGGACTATAGTTTATCCACCAGATCCATAGTGAAACTCTAAGCTGTGCTTTTGGTGGAGTCAGAATGCCTTCACATTTCTGTACCTAGCATGCTCAGACTTTGTTTAGAAGCAGATGGGTGAGCATGTCCTTAACATGATATGGTGACACATCCAGAAATGTGACCCTATAACCAGAGATCTGAGTGGAGCATGTTCATTGCTAACCCATATTTGAAATGCTAATAGGTACATTTCAAGAGGATTAAAAAAATCTACTGTAGTTTGGATCTGAAGTGTTTCCCAAAGTCCCTTATTAAAGTGCACTTTCCATGCTTGAAGCTATTGGCAGAAGGTGGAAAATATAATAGGTGGGGTCTAGTGGGGAGTCTTCATATCATCAGGGCATATAGTTGAAGGGGAACCTCAGTCACTTATTCTTCCTCTTTTTTTTCCACAGCTATGAAATGAGCAGTTTTGCTCTGTTGCATGCTTCCTCTATGAGATGCTGCCTTGCCACAGGTGCAAAACAATGGGGGACATTAGATGATCGACTGAAATCTCCAAAACCAAGAGGAAAAATAACCTTTTTGTATTTGCAAGTTAATTATTTTAGATATTTATTAAAGTAGAGTAAATCAAACTTACCAGAAATTGATACCAGAAGTGGGGTCCTTGCAGTGACTATTCCAATGTGGAAATGCCATTGGAACTCTTTTATGGGAGGAGTTCAGGAAACTTTGCCATAGAAAACTAGAAAAATGCTAGAAAGCTATAGTTGGAGCTCAGTGGGCAATTCTAATGGATACTTAGAAGACCAGAATGCTGATATAAATGTCAACAACAAAGATGATGCTGATGGAATTGAGGCCTCTATTGATGGTTGGATTAGAGGCCATCTTTATTACACACTGGTAAAACATTTGGATGTATTTTCTTCATACCCTAAGACTTTTGGGGAGCTGGGTTTAATGCTGCTGGTCTACTGTATCTAGTGAAATAAATTTCAATGTAGTAAACCGCTTTC
The DNA here is from genome assembly GCF_902686455.1 of Sciurus vulgaris. NCBI lineage: Eukaryota > Metazoa > Chordata > Mammalia > Rodentia > Sciuridae > Sciurus > Sciurus vulgaris. The sequence goes on from NC_136466.1 coordinate 154,356,312, forward strand.
ACAGTAGTACGGTTATTACTGTTTCTTGCCTAATTCACAGTGAAAATTAGAAAAGGAAAAAAATAATTTAAAAAAGGAACGCAATAGAAATATTTGAAAATGTCACCAATGGACCAGAAAAGGAGTGTGCCTAAGGTTTTGGCCAAGGACTATACAGTTTATAAACCAAGTGGGACAGAAAGGAAAATATCTTGAGGGCATCTCAGGAATCAGCAAGGCCACAGCCATCACTGACTCAGATGTAGAAATGCAAATTTGCTTCAAAGACTTTCTGGTGCATCTGTTCAATCAGTTACCATCTGTGAAATAGTTTCTTCATGTGTATCCAGCAAGGCACTTAGAGGCTGCTTCAGCCATATTTCCAACAGACCAAGCAACAGCTCATACAATGGCAGGCCTAGGCATTGTCCACATCATGCTAGTTTTATAGGAATGTAGAATACAAGAGCATGGAGTAATGGATGCTTCTGGCAATTTTTTAAAGAAAATACTCAGAGGCCACGAAGTGTGTTGCAGAGTCAGAGTCCCTGCAAGGAGACCTTGGAATCTGACGTGCAGAGCTTTGAGCATGAAGCCAGGAAGCAGAAGAGAAACCAAGAACAAAGAGGTGGCAGCAGTGAGGAATGTCAACTAAGGGAAGCTCCAGGCAGCATGCATAGCAATTCCATGAAACAAATCATGTGTACAACCAGCAAAACCACAGGAATGAATTGTCCAAGCCCTTGGGAGCTTTAAACTTACTAATATATCTAGTTGAATAAAACCTTGAGAAAACATCAGACAAATCACCATGATTTGTTTCTAAAATGCACATCTCGTTCTTGACTTTCAAGAAAATGTCCTTTGGATTTTTAAATATTTTGTAGAATCTACTTCTGAAAGGTCTAGTTCTGAACCTGAATATCTCACTTTGATTCAAAGTTAAGGTTATTAATTTTCTTTTGAAGAATGAGTCTATCTTGAAATAAATATCTTAAACCTAATTGATTGATGAAATGACTCCTTTCCAGTATCATTTTGATTCTAAAGAAATAAATCACTTAATGCAAAATTATAAAAGTATGTTTTGCAAAAAAGAATATTTTGACTCAATATTAAAAATTTAACTGGATTTGTTAGTTTGCTTCCCCAAATATCAAAAGTCTCCTCAAAATCTATAAGACTACTTAGCAAAATAAGTAATTTTTTGCCTGTGATAGAAACAGCAGTTAGAAAATTTCCTGTGCATCAGGCAATGAGCTCTGTATTCTTTCCATTATTATCATTTTTTCTTCATAACAATCCTTTAAGATATTTGATATGATCCAATTTTTAAAATGAAATAAGAAAGAAAATAAACCAAATGTTGAGAGTGATTTGCTAAACATCTCATTATCAGAAAGTGGCAACTCATCAATCTGAAACAGGACTTTCTAGCTTGACATTATTTTCTCACCAAATCATATGGGTTTCCTTTTAACTACTGTAAAGTACTTTTCTATTTTAATTCAAGTCTCTATATTCATTCAGTCAACAAATACAAGTTCAACTTTGTGAAAACACTGAATTTTGATATGTAAAATGACAATTTTGTATGGTTATTATATTTATTATTTATTTCTTCTATGCAAGAGATACAAAACTCTGATTTATTTTCTGTATAAAAATTATTCCAAAACTTACTCAGTTAAGACAGCATTTAGTGCCCCATGTTTTCTGAGAGTCATAAATCCCAGGACAATTTAATTAGATCCTCTGCTTTGGTGTCTCTCGCATGCTACAATCAATATTTCAACTAAGGTTTTTGTCTCTTCTGAAGACTTGACCAGGAAAAAACCCACTTCTAAACTCACTTAATTCAGGATTCATTTCCTCAAGTGATTTTGAACAAAGGGTCCCGTTCTTTACTGGGGGTTAGCCAGGGTCTGCCCTCTGTTCCTTATTACATGAGTCTCTCAGTGTGTTTCATCTGAGAAAGTACCCAAGAAGGGCCAGAGAGCATGGGAGAGTGTGCTAGGAGTCTTGAATTTAAAACACACACACACACACACACACACACATATATATATACACATATATTTATATATATAAACTTGTCTCAGAGGTTATCTCACATTTTCCGTTGTCCAACCATTAGAAGAAAATCTCCAGCCAACACTCAAGGAAACATGATTCCATTAGGGTATGAAAACAAAGAGGGAGAGATCAATGGGGGCCATCTTTTTTTTCTTTCTCATGTTTTCTTTTTTCTCTCTCTTTTTATTGGTGCATTATGTTTGTACATAATGGTGGAAGTAGGAGCTATCTTTGAAGATTGCTCGCCACAAGCACGGAACAAGACAAAACATCTTCTGTAATTAAATGGCATTCTTGTGCTGACTGAAAGCCTTCCCCCCCCCCCCGCCCCCACACACACACTGGATGTTCAGAGATGCGATTTAAGATACAAGGATCAAAGCAAAGTATTGTTCCACTTTATATGGGACATTGAAGGAAATGGGAGACAGGGAATAAGACAGAAGTCAAGGAAAACATCCCATCAGAAAGAATAGCAAGTGACAATGTCTTCAGATGAATACATGCTTGATGTTTGAGGATAAAGAAGAACCTGAGGTGGAGACAAGCTGAGTGAGGGAGAATGAGAGGAAAGGCCAGGCCATGTAATGTAGTCTCTAGGGTGTAAACGATGGTGAATGCTCTTCTGAGAGCATTCTTCTTAGGGTTGCTGAGGAGGAAGGGCACAAGCTAATCAACCTTAATCACAAAGGAACATTCTGATTTCTCTGTAGACAATAAAGTAATGGTAAAATTGGTAAAACTACAGAGACAACAGAGTAAACTATCTCCTAAATTTAGGCATACATAGTATGGTGGCTTCAGTCAAAGAGTTTACACTGGCCATAGTGAGAAAATGAGAGTTCAAAAGCAGAAACTAAATTGAGCAAGAGTTCCTCCCAGCTATGTGCTGTAAAGCAAGAGAGAGGAGGAACTCACCACAGATACCAAACATGTTAGTCTGAAGTTTAGAAAGGATGATTTTCTGCTTTTTGAGAGGGAAAGCCTGTGGGAGAGATCTAGTTGGATAAAGTTAATAACATTTAAAATAATTACTACATATAAAGGTACATATGTTAAGGAGATACTGAAAAATGAATTAGAATTCCAAGTGAAAGAGAGTGTGAGAATGCCAGTGGTGAATGATAGCAACAGAGTTTGTGTTAAATAAGTAAGTGAAATCAGCCAGAGGAGCAGCAAATTCATAGACAAGGATTGGTCTCAAACTAAGAGTGGAAATTTCTCAAGTATTTGAAGTTTGTGATGATGAAAATAATTCGATAATGGGTTTCATAAAGTAGTGCATAGTGGAGGAAAGCAGCAGGGTGTTATGTCAAGTGAAGAAAGTAATTGGTCAAGACTGGAAAACTAAAAATGTCTGTTGGATCTGGTTAAGTGAAAGCCATCAGTCCCTTTGAGAAGAACTTGATCTGAAAGGGTGGGAATAAAACTGCTCTTAGAGTGAGTCAAATAGAAAGCTAGATAAGAAATGGAGATGTGGTTATATCAATCTTTTGGGTTTTTTTGGCCTTATTACAAAGTTGCATGGAAATAGCTCAGTAAAAGGTATGGATTCAAGGTGATGAATTTGTTATTCAGAATTCAGGATTTTATTGCAAGAAAAATGCACTGTTTAACTTTGAACTATTTAACTATTTAAAGTGTAAACTTAATACAAATAATTTGATTTAAAAGTACCTATCATCCTCTAACAGAAGTCATGTCTCTCCAAGACATCAGTCCATGCCAGGAGTTCTTTCTCCAGAGTTGAAGGACATTTTGCACTCCAGTAACTCTTTTTATTTTCCTTGACTCTTCAGCCCTAGGCATGGTAACTCCTACTGGGTCCTGCAGTATCACTTTTGTATTCCCATACTTCTGCCCTCACTTCTGTAAGTTATCTATCAAAGGTTGTTCACATGACATGTCAGAGGTAACTTTTTCCCAGACTTCCATGTTTGATACAGGAAATCCTCATTTCTCCACGGGAACTACTGCCTTCAAGGCAGCTGGTGTTCAAGGGTGAGGAAGCCATCACCGCTGATTATTCACCACCTGACAGCAATGTGCCTAGCTCCAGTGTGGGAAAACTGGGTCCAACCATGATTGTCACCTCCTCCTTGTTTCTTGACACTCATTAAAAATAATAATATATATGAAACACTACTGCCAAAAAGTTCCAATTAGTCTATGACTCTGCTTTCCAGACAGCAAGTAAAAGAACACAAAGACATGCAGCACTGCCTGCAATTTTCACCTGATCCAGCTAATTGACAGAACTTACCTGCCACTCAAATTTCAAATCATAGGGGGTCTGAGAAACAAGATTTTAGTATTCCAGTGTCTTCAGTTCTGGAAGTTATGCTAGAAGAAAGGATTGATTGACTCCAAGTGCCATCTCGGTCACTTCACTTATTCACCATGGTATCTCATGCTGTTTCTTTGATAATGATGCCGGGGAGAGGGATGAAAGGAAGGAGCCACAGAGGGAAGGGGCAATTACAGAAGTCCTTGAGAAGGGAGGGGACCCACGAAAAATAAATATCCCTTACATGACCTTACATAGGTAAGAGCACCTAAAGTGAAAATTTAATGGCTGGGTGGTTTGTTTGTTTTTTTAACCTTGGTTTCCTCAAGGTCCAATAACATCAGGACCATATGAATTGCTGAAAAGTGTCTTCTAGATTAATGAGTCCTTGGATATATCCAGAAATATGCTTTTTAGCCATATGATATTTTGCCTTAAATTTCATTTAATAGTAAATTTGTTCTCTTATTTCCTTTCAGTCATCTTTATAGACTGACTTTATCCAGCTCTCTCTCTCTCTATTAACCATGTTTGCTTACTCATTTAAGCACTGAAGTATTTCTCTCACATAAAATAAATAGGTGGATCATGTTACTGTGTTTATTAATTTTTTGTTTGTTTTCACTCATATTTGTTGATTAATTATAGAGCCTGAGATTCCTCTCTCCTTTCATTTACTTTTGATGAGTTGAGAACTTTCATAATTATTTTGTTCAATACTACATTGGGGCATATATCCGACATTTTATTCAATGATTTTTATTCACTGCCTTCTTAAAACATTGCTACTTTTTTGTTTTGTGTCTTTTACGAGATGCATTTATGTTTTATGTGAAGCCTTGAAACAGAAAGAAAAAAAAAAAAAAAAGGTACCCTAGATATAAGTATTTAAATTTGTACTGTAACAGTTAATTAAGTACACAAAATGGGTAAGTAGTTCAATAATATCTCAGACAATGAGACTTTTCACATTCCCATGTGCTGTCCTTGGGTTTATACCTTAGTCTAAAAAGTTTTGCTAATTCGTTCCATTGTTCCAATATGACTCTTACCACTCTCTTGGTGTTTTTTGCATTTCATGCGAAGGAATAAAATTAATCAGGCAGAGGTTAGTAATTAGTAAAGATTTCCTGAATTATCTTCAACTTTCATCTCCGTGACTAGATATATTTTTCTAGTCGACATTTAACCAGATAGGCCAGGTAAATAGTTTTAGTCATGTATATTCTATAACAAGGCTGTGTAAACAAGAAAGCAGAATGATTCGAATTTAAAACATCACTCAGTTTCATCATTGTCCATTTATATGTGTGTAAAGTGTTTATAAATATAAATATTAGTTTTCTTTTAATACATCTTTGTGGACAAAGTTTTCTTCAATTATTTACTTTTTTAAAATACTGCATTTTATTTTTCTTGCATTTCTTTTGTTATTGAATTATTTTCTCAACTTTTTCTCAAAAGTTTGTGCAACTTTCAATATCTTTTTATTAGTCTCACATTTAAGCAATAATTCAACTTACTATAAAATTGAAATTGTTCTCCTATATTACTTTGAAAAATGTATTACAGTGTTATTTTCTTCCATTTAGTACTATTGATTAATCTTATTTTAATATTAGTCTATTTATTTAGGACAACCTTATATTTTTTAGAGTATAAAAAAGTTGGCTTATTAGTATTTTTCTTATTCTTATTGTTTTTCACTATAGTGCAGATCAGGGATGATTTTATTCTTAATACCTGGAAATGGCATTAGTTCTGTCATTTTGAGATTTAGTATCCACTGTTGGTGATTTCCTCAATTATTTCCTCTGACATATATATTTTGATATGCCTATTGAAACTTTTTTTAAATAGATATTAACAATTCTAGGTATGAACTTCATACCACATAAGTGTTCTTCTATCTCATCTCTTGTTTTCTTCCCAATGCCTTCTGGAGATACTCTTCAATCTGTTACTCTGCTTATTCCATTATTCCTTGTATTATTTTGATATATCACTTATTACCTGTCCACTTCATCATTATTTTGTGATTTCACATCTAATAATATTTCTTGCTGTATACTTGGGATTTTATGATTCTATTTTCTCCTTATCCTAACGTCTGTGATAATATATAGAAATTGATTTTTAATTTTTTCTGAGTATACTATTCCACTTTATTTTATATAGGTTCTTTAGGTAGCAGTTTGAGAATCTTGATATTTTTAACTTTTGGACTTACATTTCTTTGGGAGTATATGTTCCCTCCATGATTACTACAGAGAACCTAGGGCTCAGGTCCCAGAGAGTGTAACTCCTGATGTGGTTATTAGCCTATATGTAAAAATTCAGACTTGACAATTAGGCTTCAACAATTCTTTCATAACTATGAATATCAGAAACATCTCTTCCTGTCCCAGCTTAAGGATCTGTTCTTTTCAAAAGTTTTTGTGAGCTGCAGTATTGAGAAGGTAAGTATGAAATGTCTATGAGCTGATTAGTGGGTCTGCCACTCTTATTAGCTCCCAGGAATGCCAAGCTTTACCAGTCACTAGAAATTACCCTTCTACTCTTAGAGAGCTTTCTAACTTATTCTAATTGTCACAAAATAAAATTGTGATTCATTTTAATTTTTGAGTCAAAAAACACCATCTAGATACTACTGTATCTCTTTTTTTTTTTTTTTTTTTTCCCTTAAATTTTGATAGAAATAAGTTTCTGGGGCCATCTGAGAGTTTAATATATGAAATGTCTTTATTTTTCATTTTAAGATTAAAACAATTTTGTCACAAAAGTTTATTAAATGTTTAGGACTAATACTTACATGTTAGCAATTTATGCTCTCAATTGTTGGGTGACTTATTAGAAGTTTGATATATCATAAGCCTTGTGCTAAATGCTGGAAATCAAAAGCACATTACCCAGGCTCCAGAGAGAGACACAGAAAACAAGTATACACCTAGTACAATGCAATATATTTAGATTACATTCATAGAGAATGGGTCTTAAATTAGGCAAAGGAAAGCGTATAGTTAGAGCATATTTCCAGGAAGGAAGATTTAATTATAGATAAATATTTTTAAAAAGTCAGAAAGTAAGGCCTTCTTCAGAATTTAAGAGACATAACAGAATGTGGCACCATAAAAACATTAATTTATTTCATCTGGTGGAAGCATTTGAAGTTTTAGTTGTGTAGGGTTTAGAAATTGATTGCATTAATGGAAGGAGACTTTTACAGTGAATTCAGAATAATCAAATATAATCTAGAGAATAAAGTTTCCTATAGGAAAGCACGTAAAAACTGAAGTTTCTGTGATTTAGAAAATATGTTGACATAACTTTCAAAGTTTATTGGGCATCCAAGTGGTTGATCCCTGGCTCAGTCAGGTAGTTGTAGTAGAAATGATCACTACTAAACCAGTTCACATCCAGGAGGAGGGAAAAGGAACTTTATATTGAAATATAAAGTTCACATAAGACATCAAGAGTAGTTAAAAAAAAAAGATTGTATTTAGATTAAAAATGATGAGTTAATTTTGGACTTATTGAAATTGTTGTGTACATGACATATCCAAATTGAAATGTATTTAGGCAATTGGATGTGGTTCTAAAACCGGGAAAAAACTAGAAGGAATTGAACAGAAGCACAGCTGTGCATTTTATCAGGCTATAGAAAGTATGGAAACAAAAATAGTGGAATGAAATTGGCCAGAAATAACACAAAAGCAGAAAAGATACAGGGGTTTACAAATGAGACCTGAATAACAATAACATTTATGATGGATATGGAGTCAGTGGCCTGAGAACGACATAACTGTGTTCATTCAGTACGTAAATCTTATTAAAACAGAAAACTGAAATTCATCCAAGTGTACTGAGAAGAGACAGAGGAAGAATGTGATTTATATCTTCAAGTTTTAGAAAAGATCTGAAATATCTTATCTCAAGAATTAATAAAGGAGAAAATAAATATGTAAACATTCTGCATAAGTTGAACATTTATAAATTATAGCACGCATTATAGCAGAGGCTTGCAAAAAGAATATGTTTATTTAAAAAAAAATGGTCTACTGAAATGTCCAAGAAAAAAGAGGACAAAATTTATACACCATTTTTAATATTACAAGGAGTTTAGGTAGAACAAAAAAAGCAATAAAATGAGAAGGGAAGAATACTAATATGTGAATTGAAAATAAATTTGAAATGTAACAGATTTATTTCAAGTTCAGGTTTACAATTCCTGGACACTCAAACTAATCACAAAAGTTCTCATCCAACTAAAAATTCTAAAATGTGTATTTTATTAATAAATTGCATACACATTTAGAAATTTTGATGAAAACATTTTCACAATAACAAATATCTTAATGTCAAAAATATCTTTAGCATAAACAGAAATAATATTCCTCTGTACAACTTGTCTCCAAAATTTTTCACAAAGGTATTTAAATACTAGGGCTTCTGATCTTTTTAAATCTTTCTCTTATCAGAATTTAAGCTTGATTACCTTTACCATTATGTGTATCTCTATTGCTGACATGGTAGATGGAATTGAGCTTGTCACGTACAGGATTTTATTAAGCTGTTCAAGGCTCTCCTTACAATGTTCTGATGACTTGGCTTCTGCACTGTCAGCTGGATGTATTATAATCTATCATTTTTGATCAGCAAAGTTTCTAGGTTCATTTTCATTTTAATATTGTGAAGTCTACATTTCCAGATGCTGCCATATACTAATTTCAGATTTATTTCCTTAGCAAGATTATGTATATCCCTGTACTGACTGAATGCAAGTCATTCAACTCTTTGAGGTATTTTAACTTGAAAACACATTCATAACCAAAATGAATCTTGACAGACAAGGGAATTCAGCTTTATTACTTAAATAACTCCACATTATGAAATTAACACTGATGTATTTAAATTTTTGTTTTGTGAAATGAAATTATTTTTATTTAATAGCAATTACTTTTTATCAATATCACTATAAAACAAATGTAGGCATTTTTCCCTTATCTGGTGTCACTAGGTAATACATTTTCTTTGTCATAAATGATCACTATAGCAAGCTAAGTTTATTTATGTATTTGTTCAAGATTATTTTAATGATGCAATGTTGAAGTCTAAAGGACAATAGTTTTATACTTAAAAGTAGTGATAATATGACAATATTTTATGATTCAAATAATCTTACAAATACCAGTGATGATTGGGATGGAATACAAGTTAGGTCACTGTATTTATATTGACTCTGTATGAATTTGTACAGGTCTTTCACATGACACCCTTTCTTTTAAACTGTCAATTATTCTCTAATGTGCTATGAATCTATGCAGGGAATACATTGTAATCCATTCCATGAACTTATTAAAATACATATTTATTAAAATATTACTGACTACTCCCTAATAAACATAAATTCATTATAAATATATACCAAATACTCAAAAGTGTTCAACAAGCAGGACATGTAAGTGCACATTTATTCCCAGAGAATCAGGAGGATGAGACAGAAGGATTCCCAGGTATAGCCAGTCACAGAAATTTAGCAAAATGCTCAACAACTTATTCACTCTATCAAAATAAACTAAACAAAAAGAACTGGGGCTGTAGCTTGGTGGTGCGTTCCCTCTGTGTTCAGTCTCCAGTCCAAAAAAAGAAAGAAAGAAAATGATGTTCAACAATCTCCAAATATAAAATTAGTTATTAGAGACTCAAAATTAATGAAAATTTATTCACCTTGATATTATATGCTAGGATCCTATGAAGAATTATTTTCAACTTTAGAGTTTTCTAATAATTAAAATTTTTGAAACTAGAACATAATATTGCATAACAATTAAAAAAAACTAGTGTTACATTGACAATTGAAGCAGTAAAAATATCTGATGTTGGTCTTTGTTCTAGCTGTAACATTACAGTGAGCTGGTCTTTGTAACATTAAGTGAGATAATTTCCAGTGGTAGTCATATGTGCATAGTTTGTTAGAGAAAATACAGTATACATTCAAATTGCCCAGTTGTTTGTGGATTACCACATGGAAGAAATGTGCTTGTGATCGCCATCTAGTGGCAAATGCAAAAACCAAAACCAAAGACACAAATCAGGAAAATGCAGAGTCCCAAAGTTAGAGGCATTAGGTGGTATGAGCTTCTTCTTATCCAGACATCTAGCTACAATCAAGGAGTTCTGCAGAGAAGAGATATGAATCAAGATTTTAGAGTAAATTTAAAAAGTAATGATCTCTATGGTTCAAGCCACTTTCAAGTCACTGTTCATCTGAGAGTACTATTGCAGATGGTACTCAACACATATCTAATGCCAGCCCCCCGACCTCTCACCCTGGTCACCCTTTTATCTGAATAGTGAGCTGATGACAGAGTAGCTCTCATCTCTGGACTAAAGAAATTGTTTAGGTTAAAATGATTTTTTTTTTTTAAACTAAGCTTGATCTATTTATTGTCATTACTGTGTAACCAACTAAACAAGAACTGAGATAAATATTGTGAATTGGCTATGGTATCACTGTGGATAGAGTATTCATTCTTCCTGTTTTAGTCAGCTCTTTTCTGTTCATATTAGCAAACACTTGACAAGAACAATTTTAGAGGAGGATTGTTTACTTGGGACTCAGTTGATAGACGGCAACTCCATTACTTTGAGCCAAAGGTGAAGTAAAACATGGTAAGGTAGGGTTTGTCAGAGGAAAGAATTATGGACATAATGATCAGGAAAAGGAGAGAAACAGCTCTCTCACCAGGTTCAAAATATATACCCCAAAGGCAAGCCTCCAGTGACCCACCTCCACCCACACCCTACCTGCCTACAGTTACTGTTCAATTAATCCTTATCAGGGGATTAATGTACTGATTAGGTTAAAACTCTCATAACCAAATTATTTCACCTCTCAACTCTCTTGCATTGTCTTACGCATGAGCTTTTGGAGGGCACTTTACATCTAAACCATAACATTGGGATCAATGTCTATCTGTATTCCTGTTCGCCAAGACCATTATTTGAAGTTCTAGTACTTGTTTATCTATCAACAAACTATGCCACAGAATTTTTCAGAACAAATGAGATATTTTATAACAAAGCAGTGATAATAGTCTACTGTTTATGTAATTCACTTTCTACATACACTAGTCTGGGAACACTTGTTCAGACATAGGAGGACTCGAGTGGAAGTGCCTTGAAGAGAATAGCTTTGTGCTTTCTAAAATGAGCTAAATGTATTGAGCTAGCATTTGGTATATTCCATAATGTCTCCCATAGTTACTAAAACAGACAGGTCTCCACTCCAAAAATAAAAGAATGACTAGCTTAGCTCCCTTTAAAACTCAATTTATTCTTCTATAGGATTTAGATCTTCATTCTTAATTAACTTTGTAACAGCAGGGTTACCTGTATGGACTCACAGCAGAGAGGGAACACTTCATAGGAGACAGAGTAAATGATTAATTAATTCAGAACATGTGCAAGACATGGCTAGTTTGGACTCTTCAAGGTAGTAGACAAGCAGGTAAAGATAAAAGAATAGTTTAATGGCCATGGTAACCAGTCCTTATTAGCATGAAAAACTACGGTATTACCAAACAATGAGGGCAAAAAAAATTAGTCTGAAATGCTTGCAAACATCTACTTTGCTGTATATGGTAGAGTGGATGGCTTTCCCTCAATCCTTTCCAGTAGAGTCTATCCCAGCATTTCACCAACTTTTTTTACTATTCTTGTCCTCAGTGCCTTGTTTTGGCACTTATCAAAAGGAAGTAAACATTTAATATTTGCTCCAGAATGGCAAAAAGATTCTGATAAATACTTTCCCTATGATTTATTTAATTAAGTTAAAAATTAAGATAGATAATATCTGTACATTTTTCAATTTTTTTAAGCCTCTCATCTAAAATGTCACTTAACTTTTCTAGAATATATTTTATAACATCTACTTTGCTACTTTGTTCTGTTTTCTTTCAGACTGGGATAAGTAGAAACTAAGAGCAATATTTTTTCATTCAACCATTGCTTTCCACTGGTAATTTAAATATGTTTACATTCTTTCTATCTATCATCTATTTTGTATCAGGATTGAACCCAGGGCACTTAACCAGTGAGCAACATTCCCAGCCCTTTTAAGCTGAGGCTTAGTGCTTCCCTAAGTTGTTGGGTCTGACTTTGAACTCACAATCTCCCTGTCTCAGCCTCTAGAGATGCTGGGAATACAGGATATGTTAACATTTTAAATTTTAAGTACATATGACTGCTGTACATACTGTTGTAGCAATTTTTAAAATCTGACTCTTAATTGAAAATATTTAGCACACAGCATGTGTTAAATCAAAGTACTGTGCTTTGTATGGGATGGGAAATTATTTGATTTATATGGTTTACTTAAATAATTGTTTTCTAATTTTGCAATGATAGAGTAAAACTATTCCTTGATTGAAGTTTTATTTTCCTTCCCCAAGAAATGTAGACACATCATTCCTTTTAAATAATATATTAAAATAGCATTAATTCCTATTTGAAAATGTACTGCAATGGACTTTAGTATTTCAATGAGAAAATAAAGACTTCAGTATGAACAGTCAAAGAAAAAACAAAGTAAAGACTAAAGAAATATTTGCTATTCATTCATCTGGTAAGAGATTAATATCTAGGAAATATAAGGAAATCAAACAACTCAATAGTATTAGCAAAAACTGACTAACGAATGGGCAAGAAATCTGAATAGATATTTCAGAAAAGAAGACATATGAATAACCAAAGAGTATATGGTAAATGTTCAATATCAATAATCAATAATCATTATCAATCATCAGAGAAGCAAAAATTAACACCAAAGTGAGATACCACCTCACACTAGTTAATATGGCTATTATCAAAATACATACATAACAAGTCTTGGCAAGGATGTGAATAAAAGGGACCCTTTGCACAATGTTGGTACAAATGAAAATTAATCCAACTATTATAGAAAATCATAGGAGTTCTCAAATATTTAAAAATAGAATTGCCATATGATACAGAAATTTCACAACTGGATATGTATGCAAAGGAAATAAAATCAACACGTAGAAATATTTGCATTCCCACATTCACTGACGCATTGTTTGCAATACCTAAGATGTGGAATCGACCTAATGTTTCATCAACAGGTGAATGTATAAAACAATGATATTTTTACTATTCGGCTTAAAGAAAGAAGTAAGTCCTGTCATTTTTGGCAGGTAGATGTAGATGAACCTGGAAGATTAAGGTAAAGTGCAGTAAGTTCATGTAGAAAGATAATTCACCACATCACTTCCATGTGGTATCAAGAGAAAAATGATCTCTGAAAAGTAAACCATAACAAATAGTGATAGTTTGAGTTCTTCTTTTCTTATTTTTATCCCTTTAATTCCGTTTTTCTCTCTAATTGCCCAGTCTGAAATTTCGAGGACTATATTAAATAAAAGTGGTGAAAGATGGCATCCTTTTCTTGTTCCAGTTCTTGGAGTGAATGCTTTCAATTTCTCTCCATTTAGAATGATGTTGGCCTTAGGTCTAGCATATGTAGTTTTTATAATGTTGAGGTGTGTTTCTCCTATCCCTAGTTTTTCTAGTGTTTTGAGCATGAATGGGTGTTCTATTTTGCGAAAAATTTCACCAGAAGACTTCTAGAACCAATAAATGAATTCAGCAAGGTAGCAGAATATAAAATTAACACCCATAAATCAAATGTGTCCCTAAATGTCCTTGAAATCCACTGAAAGACAAGTTATTATCAAGAACACAAGCAACAATGAATGTTGGTGAGGATGTGGGCCAAAACTTACACTCACACATTGCTAGTGGGACTGAAAATTGTTGCAACCACTATGGAAAGTAGTATGAAGATTCCTCAGAAAACTTGGAATAGAACCACCATTTGACCCAGTTATCCTACTCCTCAGTTTATACCCAAAAGCCGCATACTGCAGTAACGCAGCCACATCAATGTTTATAGCAGTTCAATTCACAATAAAGTATGGAAACAACCTAGGTGTCCTTCAACAGATGAATGGATAATGACAATGTGATATATACCACAAAATATTACTCAGCCTTAAAGAAGAATGAAATGATGCCATTTTCTGGTAAATGGATGGATGTGGAGATATCATGATAAGTGAAATAAACCAATCCCAAGGATCCAAAGGCCTAATGTTTTCTCTGATATGTGGATGCTAATTCACAATGGTGTGGGGGTGGCTAGGGAAGAATAGAGGCACTTTGGATTTTACAGAAGGGAGTGAAGGGAGACGAGTGGGAAGGACAACGGAATGAATCCTACATTGTTACCCAATATGCATTAAGATCACACAGACCTGGGTAACTCTACATCATGTACAACCAGAAGAATGAGAAATTATACTCCATTTATGTGTGATTTTTCAAAATGCAGTCTATTACCGGCGGCCTGTAGGGAGAAGAGGAGTGTTGGAAGACATTGACCAAAGGACACAAAATTCCGGTTACATAAAAGAAATGTTCATGAGGTCCATTATACCTTATGGGAACTATAGTTAAGAGTGTATTGTGTTTTTGAAACTTATCAAGAGAGTAGATTTATAGTATTTGCACCATCAAAAAAAAAAATAATGGGTGCAGGGGAGAAAAAACATGATATGAGGGAATGCATATGTTAATTAGCTTTATTTAATCATTCCACAGTGTACACATATTTCAAAATTTTATGTTGTATGTGACAAACATACACTTTTTGTCAGTTTACACATTTATTGACTATCTTAAAAGTAGGCCATTTCTGTAGGAAATTTGCTAAGAAACATGAGATATAGCATATAAATGAAAATACATATGGACATTTTTTTTCAGATATTTTAAATTTATCTTAAAACCTGTAATTGTTAATGTGATTACACGTGTCATTATTTGTCCATGGGAGTCTGAAATGATATAAAATTCAGCACATTCATACAGAACAAACCTAAGTAGATAAACGTAGGTATGTATCATCTGTCTACCTTGCATTTCACAAAATTAAACAAGTGAGATTGAATTTATGTTTATAGTAATGCCTTCAGCAATAATTTTGTTCTTAAAGATAATGCAAGTTTTACAGAAATAATAAAATTTAACTTCATGTTGGTTAATACCTTATACCAGTTTTATGGTATATTAGTTAGCTTTTCAGCAATGTGACCAAACTATGTGACAAGAATAACTTAAAGGAGTAATGGCTAAGTAATAACTTAAAGGAGTTACTTTGGTTTTTGGTTTCAGAGGTTAGGTCTATGGTCAGCTGGCTATAAGACAGAATCTTCATGGAGCAAGGGAATATGGGAGAAAAGAGAGAGAGAAAGAGAGAGAGAGAGAGAGAAAAAGAGAGAGAGAGAGAGAGAGAGAGAGGAAGGGGAGGCCGAAGAGAAGCTAAGCCCCTCCATGATACATCCCCAGAGACAGACTTCCTTCAACTAGTTTCCAACTTCCAGTAGTCCATTCAGCTATCAATTATTAATACACTAGTGAGTTCAGTGTCCCTATAATCCAGTCAAAAGTTCCATCTCTGAAATTTGCTGCAGTTTGGATCTTGCTTCCAACAAGATGGAGACATTCAGGATCCAAACCACAAAATATGGTATTGTTTATATACTTTAAGTTAGGAATTTTCTTCATTATTCTTTTTATGCTCCTTTACATTTCCTACAGGAACAAATCATAAGCCTAACGATATGTATACAACAATTATGAATAATGTTGTGAATCTGTCCAGTGAAAAGTTCTTCAATAAAATATGCAAAAATCTGCATAAAAATGTTTAATTTGTGTATGGTAAAATAGACACAAATACAACAATTTATAATTTTGAAGTAAACCATTTATATGTTTTATATCTTATGTGTAGAAACATCGATTTTGTTCTTCTTTTCATTATTAAATAAAGAAAATACAAAATAAGAAACATGTGTGAACTGAGAAAACATTGTGAAACCCAAACTTAGTAGGAAATGTATACATAAGGGACTTTTATAGTGCCGAGTAATAAATTGTTAGAATAAAATATTATTAACTCAAGGTTGTACATAGCAATTAAATGCCATGAAACTCTTTCTGATGCTTTCCTTGTGCTAAAAAAAGCATTTGCTATTTCTTTTCTCAGTCTGAGTTTTGTCCTGATTTTTAATTAACACAAAACCAAGAATCTTCCTTTAAACCATTCTATTCTCAGGAGTATGCTCTTCCAATTTCTAATGAAAAGCAAACACTAGGGTTACTAAGCCTGGAACTAGATTTAATTGGGACTTATTTAATTTTTCTTTTCCTTTTTTTTTTTTTTTTTTTTTTGCCGTGCTGGGTATCAAACCCAGGGCCTTGTGCTTGCAAGGCAAGCACTCTACCCACTGAGCTATCTCCCCAGCCCTTAATTTTTCTTTTCACAAACTCCTGGATCAATATATGATTTCACCTCTCCTGTGGAGGTATTTTTTTTATATATGCTACGTTAACAGAATACTATATTTATTCTACCAATCCTTTCTTATTTTTTCAATTGCATTCAAAATAAGCGAGAGAACTAAAAAATGATTTCATGTTAAAACAATTTGAACAGATGAACCCACAAATAGATTAACTCAAACCAGCATTAACACTGTTAGTGAGTGTCAGCTGATTCTGTGGTAAGGAGAGAAGAGTCCTTTATCTTCTAAATAGATAACAGCAAATTGGGGATGAAATTCAATATAGAGCCATGGCCTTGTATGCTGGAGGCCCTATGTTTATTCCTCAGCACCTCAAACAAACAAGCAAGCACACATGACATCTGAGTGCATATTTTTGTGTATATGTGTGTGCATTGTGTGTTTATACTGAGCCTTGCTATGTTGCCCCGAATGGTCTCAAACTCATAACACAAGTAATGTTACCTCTTCAATCTCCAGAGTCTCTGGGACTTCAGCCATAGGACTACATCCAAAACATTTTTTCTTAAATTTCTTAAGCATGTTGTTTTCTTATAATTGTTATGTAAATGCATATTTGGAAAAGTAATACTTTCTAAAACAAAACATAAATACCGACTCTACATGGATGGATGGATGGATAGACAGAAAGAAACAAAGGTCTTTGGTTGTTAATTTTAGTTAATTTTATGTCAGCCTGATTAGATCATGTGCCGGGGTCCAGCCCCAACAGGAGTCCATGGGTTCCACACTGGTAAATGGGGTGCGGGGAGACAGCATCGGCGATGGATGGAGAATGAAAGACACAGACTCTAGTTCTGGTGCAATCAATCCCACTTTATTCTGGAGAAGGCTGGGTTTATATACATTTTTCTTCAGGCTTTGATGACAGGCTTGTGATTAATAAAATCAAAGAAATTTCCAAAGCATAGGCAGAAATTGTTTTTACCGAAAGATTATGCGAAAACAGTAACTTTACAAATTATCCTTACTTAATCACAATTATTTTAAGAATATCTAACTATGTCGATGAGCTAATACAATGTTTATTTCCTTAATATCTAAACTTTATGTGACCTAAGACTGTTCTTATTATTTTTGCGGTAAAGCAATAGACAAATAATGTCATGTGATCATCTCTACTAGGTCCTTCTGGTTAATATCTAAATTGCTGAGTTAAGGGTTACAGGAGGGCAGCGGTCCCAATGGTTATTATGTACCAACGTTTATTATAGGGGTGACCTATTCTTTGTAGGAAGGAAGGAATGTTGTGAAACCTTATTCTTTTACCTTACCACCACACAAACAAAACCATCATCTGGATAAAACCATCCTGTAGGAGACAGGGGGAGATCCATATCTACCTTCTCTAAGGGCTTGCCTTTAGGGGGGTAGCAGGACTTGCCATTGATAAAATAAGCTAGTCCATATCTAGTAGCTACTGTGGGAGGTGCTTTGTGCTTAGAACTTGGGGAAACATTGTTATATATAAATTTCTGTGCCCCAACAGGTTCTGGCTGTGCCAGTAAATGCAGTGTTTGATTTTTAACATAATAAAGACATTCTCCTGTAGTGAGGTTAACATCACAGGGTTTCAACATGTGTTTTGTCTCCATGATGTTTTTCTGGAAATTTGTAGAATTATTCCCATCACCTCTAGCAAGATCCTCAGACTGAAGTGAGTAATATATTATTAGGAAAACTCCACAGAATAACATCCAAGCTAGGGAGGCATACATCTGGCTACAATCCTTTTAGGATGAGTCTCTACAATCATCCTTGAGTGGAACTCTGTGAAGCACTGCAAGGAGAGCCAGGTGCCCCCGCAATCATGGGATACTCCAATATGTGATTAAATATTTTTTTGCTTCTCTGTGAGGGTGTTCCTGAAAGACATTATTATTTGAATATGTAGACTAAGTATTTTAGTCATCTTTTTCACTGCTGTGACTAAAAGACCTGACCAGAATGTAGAGGAGGAACAGTTTATCTGGGGGCTCATGGTTTTAGAGGTCTTAGTCTATAGGTATCAGGCTCCATTCCTTTGGGCTAGAAGAACATCATGGTAGAGGAGTGTGGTGGAAGGAGGTAGCTCACATGATGATCAGGAAACAGAGAAAGAGACTCCACTTTGCAGATATAAAAGTTATACCCCAAAAGTATGTCCCCAATGACACAACTTCTCCAGCTACACCCTACCCACTTTCGGTTACCACTTGATGAATTCTGTCAGGGGATAAATTCACTGATTCCTTTAAGTGTCTCATAACCCAATCAATTTTCCTCTAAACCTTCCTGCATTTACTCACACTGACCTTTGGGGGACATCTCACATCCAAAACAAAGACTTCCCTCATTAGGTGGGTGGATCCCAACCA
The DNA here is from genome assembly GCF_902686455.1 of Sciurus vulgaris. Classification (NCBI taxonomy): domain Eukaryota; kingdom Metazoa; phylum Chordata; class Mammalia; order Rodentia; family Sciuridae; genus Sciurus; species Sciurus vulgaris. The sequence goes on from NC_136466.1 coordinate 154,375,460, forward strand.
ATTCTTTCTGGGTAGCAAGTGTAGAAGTGAGGATTCACATTCTGACTGCCTGAGTGGAGTACTGACCCTCTGCCCTCCGGGCTTCCTGTTCTCAAGCCTTTCTCTAGGTTTGCAGTCTCCACCATGGGCTGGTGGAGGTGTTCCAAGGACACCAGTGGCCTTTATGTGTCTCCAGCTTGCAGACTAGCAAATCATGAGACATTTTGGCCTCCAGAGTTGTGTGATCCAATACATTTTAACAAATAATTGTGAGCAGCATGTGCAGATAATTACAGATTTCCAAGAAGTAATTTATTCTAAAGATTATAAACTCTCCATGTTCTTATATGTAAGAAATTTAGTACACATTTTTCTACTGCAGACATCTAGAGAGAGTCAAACAGTAAGATGATTATCTTGTTTCTTATAACTAATCTAAACTGTAATAGTGTGTGGAAGAACAACATCTTTCACTGCATTTTAAAAAACATGATATGAAAATGTCTAACCAAGCAGAAATAATGAAGGAATACACCCATAAATCTACCCCCCAGATTCCGGAATTAGCATAGGAAATTTGGTTTAACACATTTTTTGACTCATGTTATTCATTCATCTCTCAATCCATCTTATGTTTCTGATGCATTTTAAATTAAATTGTAGATGCAAGCCCACTTTATACTTAAACAATTCAATATGCTTGTTGATAGCAAGAATGCAATATGTGTTTATGTATTTTCTTAAGGAAACTTTATATTAAATGACATACGTAGACCCTAAGTACACCATCCATGAATTTTTCAGTAATATTGTGGAATTGAAACTTTATTAAGATAACATTACTGTCTCTTCAGAAAGTTCCCTTAATAACTTTGACAGGAACTATTTTGACTTTACTTCCTCAAAGGCAAACAATCTTCTAAATTTTTTCATCATAAACTATTTTCCCACCCAAAAAGTCATAAAGAGTAAAGTATACAATACATTTGTTGTGCTTTTTAAATGAATATGAGAATAAAAAATGTTTTACTAAAATAAAATAGATATTATTTGAAATGTTGTTTTAGTGTATGTGCATACATATGCATATCAATGCCAGAACAAGGCCTTCTAATTATATTTATTTTATCATTATAAGGGCATACAGCATTTTGATGTTAACTTATTTAAAAGACTTATTTAAATTTAACTTATTTGAATTTAAATAATTTAATTATTTAAATTGTCAATTACCGAATTTTTAATAATTAAGAAAATTTAACTCTTGACAAAATAGTTTTTAATATCAGTATAAGGAAAACAACACATGTAGAGAACATTCCTCAAGCTATCTGACAGCAGTCACTGACAACATGGTCTAAGTAAGCCAAACAGTTTGAACAGAGAAACTGAGGTAATGGTAAAGACTCGCCATGGAATGAAGCCATTTGTAGCTGTTGCGGCTGAGTTTGAGCTGAGGGGAGGCCTCGTTCTGACATGCATCCCAGAAAGCTGTGATGTGAGCTCGCCTCATGCTGTGTGCTGGAGCTTGCCATTCCCCCAGTCCTTTGTCTCAGACCTGTTGCTGGGCAGAATTGCTTAGGCATGCTTGGTTTGTTTGCACTACCTGGACCCTCGACATGTAGTTCACCTATAGGCTGACTCTGTTATACTTTAACAAGCATGTTAACCTTATTGGATAATGTGTCTATATATGTCCTGTGCAACCCTTAATAAAATTAGATCCATGCCTTCAGAGCTCGATCTCCGATGCTCAGTAAGCACACTGGGTAAGGCTAGGTAGGCTAGGCATCGTTCATCCTCACCCTCGGCAAACCGGTCTCTGAACATCTACATACTCACTACCTTTTATTATGTTATTTTCTATAATTGTATGATGCCAGTTAACAGGGTAAGTATATACTTAATTTTATAGTAATTGCATCATTCATATTACCTGTCTCCTAATGTGTCTAACACATGCTGACTATTTATGTGCATCAGATAAGAAAGATAATGGAATCTGCAAGAGTATGCAATTCGATATTGATTAAACATTCCTTTAATCGAGCATTCTTTTAGGAAGCTCAATGCTTCCCTATCTCATGTCTCCTATAAGATATGAATTTTTAGAAATGTTTAATCCAGAGTAGGAAATATCTACAGATTTAAAGTGAACTGAAATTTGTTAATAGAACATTTGTTTCTTATATAGTATGAATGTTTTTCGATTTCTAATATTTTTTGCCTTTTTAAGACATTTAATACTTTTACCTAGGTAACAAGATAAAAATTAACATAACCCTCACAGCTCATACAAATAATGACCATCTCCAATTACACAATTATTTTCTTTCAATCTACCAGTTGTCTTTAATCTCTGATATTTCTTTTTGCAAAATAAGTATTTCTTTTAAATTTAAAAAAGTCAAGATTCTCAGTTCTCTGATGGATCAAGTCTTTGGTGTTCTAGCCAAGACAGCATCACCAAACCTAAAATAATCTAGTTTGCCTCTGATCTTAAGTTCTCAGACTTTTATAGTTATTAATTTTTCACTAAGGTCAGCCATGCATTTTGAATTAATTTTGTGAAGGAATAAATTCCTTTTCTGTCTTCACTTGTCTGCATGCTGTTGTCCAGTTATCTTAGCAGAAGTTTTCTCCATTGTGTTAACACTGCTCATTTGTCGAATACTATTTCATTATATTTGGGTGGGTCTTTTTATGTTCTTATGTTATTTTCTATGGATCTATTAGTCTATTCTTTCACCAATACCACATTGTCTTGACTACTAGAATTTTATAGGCAGTTTTAAGATTGGATAGGATTAGTTTGACAATTTTGCTATATTCTTCAACCTTGTATTGGATATTCTGAGCCTTTTGCCTTTTTATTTAATATTTAGAATTAGTCTGTCAGTATCTACAAATAGCTTGCTGGTGTTTTGATTGAGAACGGACCAAATCTGTAGATCAATTCAGGAAGAACTAATATCTCGACAGCATTGAGGTTTCCTATTCATGAGCATGACATGCATTTCTCCATTTATTTTGGTCTTATTTTATTTCTGTTTTTAAATATGTTTTTTACAGACTGCATTTTGATTCATTGTACACAAATGAGGCACATCATTTTGATTCTATGGTTGTATACCATGTAGATTTATACCATTTGTGTAATCATACATGTACATGGGGTAAAGATGTCTGTCTCATTTCACCATTTTTCATAATCCTGCTCATTTCCCTCTATGTAATTTAAAGTTCCTCCATTCTTCTCTCATCCCCCACCCCATTATATATCATCATCCACTTATCAGGGAAAACATTGGGGATTTGGATTTTTGGAATTGGCTTATTTAACTTAGCATGATATTCTCCAGTTCCATCAATTTATCTCAAATGCCATAATACTATTCTTCTTTATGACTGAATAATATTCCATTGTGTATATATACCATAGTTTCTTTATACATTCATCTTTTGAAGGGCATCTAAAAAGGAACTGGACAGATACTTTACAGAAGAAGATATATAGGCAATTAATAAATATATGAAAAAGTGTTCAACATCTAAAGTAATTAGAGAAATGCAAATTAAAACTACTCTAAGATTTTATTTCACTCCAATTAGAATGGCTATTATCAAGAACACAAACAATAATAGATGTTGGCATTGATGTGGGGAAAAAGGCACACTTTTACATTGTTGGTGGAGTTGCAAATTGGTGCAGCCACTCTGGAAAGCAGTATGGAGAATCCTCAGAAAACTTGGAATGGACCCACCTTTTGACCCAGCTATCCCACTCCTCAATTTATACCCAAAAGACTTAAAATCAGCATATTACAATAATGCAGCCACTTCTGTGTTTATAGCAACTCAATTCACAATAGCTAGATTGTGGAACCAACCTAGATGCCCTTCAACAGATGAATGGATAAAGAAACTGGTATACATACCCAATGGAATATTATTTTATTTCTTTGACCAGCATTTTGTAGTTTTTTTCATATAGATCTTATGCATATTTTATTAAATTTATATGTGTTTTTCTTTTGTAATACAGTATGTTTTGATTTCAAATTTTACTTGTTCATTGCTAGTGTACAGGAAAGAAATTTACTTTGTATACTGCAGCCTTACTATAATTAGTTTCAGGAGTTCTTTTGTTGATTACTTTCGAATTTCTAAGGACATGACATGTCATATATGAAAAAGGACAATTTTATTTCTTATTTCTTGATCAGTTTGTCTTTCATTCTATTTTTTTGTCTTGTTATTTTAGCTTGGACTGTGAGTACAATATGGATATAAATATCAGGAGCTGGGCATGGAGGTGCAGGCCTGTAATCCCAGCTACTCAGCAGGCCCAGGATGGAAGATCACAGTTTGGAGGCCATCCTGGACACTGTAGTGACACCCTGGCTCAAAATAAAATAAAAAATAAAAGTGATGAAGATATAGCTCAGTAGTAGAGTATTTGCCTTATACGTGCTAGGCCCTAGGTTTAAACCCCAGGACCATGAGGTAAAATCACTTATTTTTATAAGTGGTCAGAATGGATTTCCCCTTACCTTTTACCTTTTATCCTGATTGTAAAAGTCTTTTGTCAGAAAGATTCTCATTTCCACTTTTAAGTGTGAGGTTTATTGTAGGTTTTATGTAGATTTCTACTATCGAATTGAGGACAAATCTCTTTATTACTTACTCCTTGGAATTTATGATTAATTAGTGTGAATAGTTATTATGAATTTATTATCTATTCATGTGATCGTGAATATTTTTTCCAGAGACTGTTACTATGATAGATTACATTAATAGAATTTCAGATTTTGAACAAGATTTGAATACTTCATTGTGGTGTATCATTGTTTTTGTACATTGTCATATTTTACTAATACTTTGTTGAGAAATTTGCATCTTTGTTCATGAAAACTATTGTTCTGTAGATCCTTTCATTCCCTTTCTCTCTCTATATTTTTCTTGTAATGCTTTTTCCTGGGTTTATCTTTAGGGTGATGCTGATCTTATATAATAAGCTAGGAAATGTTATAGCAGCATTTGTCTCTCAAAAGAAACTATAAAAAATTGGTATAATTTCTTTCAAAATATTTGGTAGAATTCACTGATGAAGTCAACTGAACTGTTGTTTCTTCTTTTTTGGAATTAAGGCTGAAAATTATTGATTCAATTTTTAAATAGATATAGGCTTTTTCAGATTCTTTTTCAAGTTTTGGCAGAGTGTCTTTCAAAGAATTGATCCATTTCATCTAGCCTATGAAATTTGTGGTCATAGAGGTGCTTATAATACTATCCTCTTAATGGCCTTTGTGTTTGTAGTTACATCCCCTCTTCTGTTCTCGTACTTGCCTTTCATGTTTTTTTTTCTTATGTAGCCTAAGGCCAGAGTCTTATCAACCTTATTGATCTTTTAAAATAACCACCTTTGGATGCATTGATTTTGTATTTCAGTTTCCTGTTCTAAACTTTTTTATTTTTTCTCTAATTTTCAATTTTCATCTTTTCTCCTCACTTTGGATTTAATTTCTACTTATTTTTTCTACTTTCCTAAAGAGAAACTTAGTACATTGATTTTAGTTCTTCTCTTTTAATACTTCCATTCAGTGAGATATATTTTCCTCTAGCCACTGTTTCTGCTGTGTGCTAAAATTTCTAATGCTATGCTTTTTATTTTCACTCTGTTCCTATGCATTTCAATGTATCTTTAGAATTTTTTTTTATTAATGTAATATTTGTACATATGTTGTTTAAACTCCATGCAATTAGGGAATTTCCTTATTATTTTTCTGTTACTGTCTGTTAGTTTAATCCCATTGCCTTCCATAGAAATCACTGAGTAATTTATTCATTTGCATTTTTAAGATCTATTTTGTGGCTCTAAATATGGCCCTAGTGAATTTTCCATGAGTTTGATGGGGATGTGTATTCTGCTGTTGTTAGTTGAAGTAGCTTGTAGATGTCAGTTATGTAAAATAGTTTTTTTTTTTATTTTAAGTTAAAAAAGGCTTGATTATATTCATGTAGTTAAAAGTTAAAGATATTAAAAAAAAAAGTTTAGCTGATTACAAGAGGTTAAGGACCTCCTCCTGTAATCCAGTCAGAATAAATGGAAATCCTATGTGGGACAGAGAAATTTGGAGAAGTTTATGGTTTCGAAATTTTTCTGTTCCCCCACAGGCAAAATGGGATTACAGTAGTAATCCCAGCTACTGAGGCAAGATGATTGCAAGATCAAGGCCATCCTGGCCTAGTTAGCAAGATCCTCTCTCAAAATAAAATTGAAAAAAGAATGGGGAGGTAGCTCAGTGGTAGAGCCCTATCCTAGCATGCACAAAGCCCTGGGTTCAATCCTCAGCACTGCTACACACACCAAAGTGCCAGAAAATGGAATGCAAATATGCCTCAAGGCATGTAGCCTCATCCATTGGAGGTGATAAGTATTACACAAACACAGACGCAAAAAAATTGAAGGACAATATGCAAATAATTGATGTGTTAAGTGTATACCTGATAGACTCAATTTTCTCCAGGAGTTAGAAAATAGTCTAAAAGGAAAGAGTAACAGAGTAAAATAATTAGGGAGGAGGTGTATAGGAGACTCAACTGACATGAAATTGTAACAGTATTAACTGAAATGTTAGACTTAACATGTAGTTGCGAATTTCAGAAAAAGAAACTGTGAAAATGATTATTAAACACATTGATATAGAAGACAAAACCATCACAAAGTGCTATATTCATAATATCAAACAATAAAGTAATTCTAGAACTAAACAGTTGAGTAAATATAAAAAACACTTGGAATAAAAATGGGTAAAATAACTTATTTTCCCTGCATATCATGTAATTTTAAGTTTACTCAGAATCCTAAGACAAGATCATGTCTTGCTAATTTATAGTTTTGCTCTATCAATATCTAAATTTAGTTTTAATATAAATTTAAAAATTTTATAGAAATTAACTTAATGCCATTCATTGAACAAGATTGATATCTTTGTCAATGTATTTGCAATATCAACTATGCCATTCAAGTTGGAGTTCATGTCTGAATCTTTATGAGAGGCCTCTCTTGTACTCCATTGGATTCACCAAAATCACATGGTCTTTATGTAATGTACAAAAAACAAGTCATCATATCTAGAAAGATATATTCTACCTTACTCTTTAGAACTCTCTTGGGTACTGTTTTGTTAATTTTATATTCAAGCTATTGTTTTCCTTGAAAATATTTTGAGATATTAGTGTAAATTACATATAATCTTTGAAAATTAGTATTTTAAATATTGTGTCTGAATGGTTGGACTATATGTTTTATATAATTATTGTCTTTTTCTAAAAGCCTATATTTTCTTTAAAAATGTGCACATCTTAATATTTATTACAATATCATATATTTTATTTCAATCATAAAGAGTATTATAAAACACATATTATAGCAATAATATTTTTACTGGTGCATAGCAATAAAATTAATATCTATATTTGGGTTTTCAAAATTATATTTCCTTCTGTAATATTTTAGAAGGAATAATGAACATTTAATTTTTATCTGGAAGAATATCTTTCTATAGGCTTCACTGGTAAGCTTTGCAGAAGTTTCAACCACAGCCTCACCAGTCTCTGTAAGTTCCAGTAGTCACTAATTTTTGCTCATCCCTAAATGTAAAACAAAGAAACTTCCTAGATACACAACATCTTGAAAAGAAAAAATATGAGGAAGAAAATAAGCAAGGATATCAATTTTTATTAAAGACCTAGGAATGAGCTTAAATTTTATGTCCAGTTGTGAAAAAATATAAAGTAAAAGAGAGCAGAAAAATAAAGCCTTTGAACATTCAAGAAAGAATTCCACCCTTAATAAATATGATCTAATTGAGGAAGAGGATCTGCTCCTTTAGGTAGACATTGACTCTCTTCTAGGTTAAAAATTTAATGGAGGTAACAAGAAAGGCAATAGGCACAGAGACAGAGATGTTGCTGAGTCATGCAAATGCTATTATTTACTTGTTTATTATGTTTTATTGGCCAATTACGGTCATACATATTTATGTATTTGAAGTGAGTTTATGATACACGTACAAAAACATACAGGGTATTGAACAATTGAATAAATTGAAACAGATTTATTTCAATTCAGTTTTTTTATAAAAGTGTACTCTGATGTTTTTTCATAGTCTCCATCAATTTAGCAGTGAGAATGTAACTAACATCAAATTTGATCAGGTGAACAATTCAATGCCATAAAAAGTACAAATAGGAAAATATGCATTGTTTTCAAGGGTATTACTCTATTTTGCATATCTTTGGGAATTAACATATACAATTGTTTAGAGTAAATATAACAAAAGTTTGATCAAAACATTCATATAGATGTAAATTATTCCATTGGATTTCCATGTTTCTGCCATATTCATGCTTAATCCATTATAAAATATATTTGACAGTTTCCATCTCAACCTGTGCAGATTTCAAACTTCCACTTGAATACATCTTGCCAAAATATCCCAACTGAGGTATTTATCCTACCAAATGAATGACAGCGAACCAAACCTGAGTCTTACAACATTAAAATCCAACCTGCTTACGTATTTCAAAATGTCACTGTAATAAACAAATTGAAAATGTCCTGATCTAAATCTATTTTATTTTAGATGAGAAATTTGCTTTACAAATGTATGATTGTTAACATGTTCATTAAATATGATTGTAAAATGAACATTTGAGAGGAAAATGCTAACCAGTAAATGTGACAGTAAATGGGGAAATTTTTGATAGATTGAGAAGATGTATTCAAAATTAATGACAATATTTAAACAGAACTAAATTATAATACCTGTCTATCTGCACTCAAAGAATCAAAAAAACTGAAAAAAAAAATAGAATTTTAAGTAGACTAAAATATAAAAGCATTTAAAAAGAGGTGATAATTTAAAGTGTCTTAACCAATTCTTGGAAGGGCTTTGCACAACCATCTGGGTGTATTACTGAACTTTCAGAAGCATCGATGTAAATTTTTACAGTGTGTATGCTTGAATTCCTTGATTCCAATTGTGGATTTTGATTTTTCATCTCCCTAATGGTGGTAGAGGCAGCAAACACCTGGAAAGTCTGTTGTTCAATGTTTCAGAAGTATTATTTATATCAAAGTCAATAAATGGCATATCCTGCCTTTTAAGGATGGAAACTTATCCCCATTAAAATTCGTTTTTAATCCCTGACTACTAGTACCTCAGAAAGTGATTGTATTGGAGAGACAGTCTTTAAAAATGTAATTAAGTCAAAATGAGGTCATGAGACTGGGAATGCTCCAATCTGACCTGTGTCCTTATCAGAAGAGAGAGTAGGTCATACGCTTTCACTCAGGGATGCCCGTGTAAAGAAGCCACCTGGTTTGTGGTGTTTCGTCTTGGAAGCCCTGTCTTTTTCAGACTGTGAATGCTAAATCTTATACTTAACTCTGTCTGGTAAATATATATAATTTATTTTATTTGGACAGAATGCTAGCAGATACATTATTTAATAAGAGAATTGCAGCAGAGCATGAAGATTGGGGCATTAGCGGTTCATAATCGTGCACAGCTGTAATCCCATTGACTCGGGAGGCTAAGGCAGGAGGACGGGAAGTTCAAGGCCAATCTCAAATTAGTAGAGGTTCTAAACAACTTAGTGAGACTGTTTAAAATAAATAAATAAATAAAAGAGCTGGAGGTGTAGCTTAGGGCTGAAGCTCCCCTGTGTTCAATCCCCAAGCCAAAAAGAAAAAGAAAAAGAAAAATCATTGAGAGTTTAGACTTGCTTTTGCACACATTGATGTTATACAATGTGATAATTTGATAGGCGTACACATGTGTATTAATAAAATCAATGCTTTGGATCTTGAAGGAAAAGATGTTTTTATTCCTCTTCAAAACTGGGTTATATTCGTGCATGACAGTGGCAAAGCACTTTGTCAAACTATCATTAACATAACCTAAAAGAAGCGCCTACAAGAGATAAGACTGACAGGGAGAGTGGTCACTGATTCACAGGAATTCTTTGAGGAATTAAAATGATGTGGGGGAAATGGTGGTGTCTTAAAATACAGATCTAAAGAATGGAAAACCGAAAATCTCAGGATTTAATCTATCAAATGAAGTGCTGACAGATGCATAGATCCTTCAGGGTTGGCCTGCAGGTACAAAGTTGGTCCACCCAAAATTGAAATGTCAACTCTGCCTTTGCTGAACTCCAGTGATGATGGATGCGTAGCCTCACAGTTCTTTGGGTAAAACTTACACTATTGACTAGGAAACATTGGAGTTTTGAAATCAAGAATGGGGATGTTTCAGCAAGAGTGAGGAAAAGATAAAGAGGTTTTTCTATGTAGTTATTCCCTATTTTCAAAGTAATTTTAAACCACAAAATATCACTGAATCTCCCTTGCTAGTAAAGGTAACTCCTTCTCTTGTGTCTAATGAGATCAGCAGAAATGCGATGATGACAAACAGTGAGAAAAGATCCTGTAAGAGACTACAGTTCTACTTAGGTGCCATTTATGTCACTTCTCAATGTCTGCTGACCTGTGTATGGATTCCATGTCAGCACGCTGCTCTCGTGAAATATAAAAACGGGTCTGGTCATATACGGCCTAAGAAACTACAATGGTTGCAGTTAACATCAGCTGAATCCCAGGAAACATGAACAGAGGTAGGCTCTGAGGGTCTTATACGAAGAAGAAAGCAACCGCCTAATATTATATATTATTGTCAGGCTAAAAATATTAATTTTGATACACCTGTCAATTATGGATTTAATGAACTAGCTCAAGCAAATTAATTATATCTGTTTGGCCTTTTTGTGGTGCTTTATACTAAATGAGTTTGAGAAAGTAAATTGCTCGAACTATCTTCATACAATATAAAGAATATACATAACTATAGACACATTGGACTGACCTTGTATTTTGTCAATGATGTAACTATTTGCCCTCAGGGGAAACAGGGTGCTCCTTAAAAAACTGAAGAATATAAAATGCTTATTGATTAAAGATAAATATATTTATGACTAACAGTCATGTCAATTCTGGGCAAATGTATGAACATTTATTTTAAACAACAAGGACATGGATTCTAAAATTTATATAAAAATAGAAAAGAGTCAAAAAATCTCCAAAGGAAGACTGAAAGTGTTGGTGGATATGTCATATCAAATATTAAAACTTATTATAAAACTATAGTAAAAGAGTTTGAAACTATTATAATTATAGACAATACAGTAACAGATCCCAGTAAAGAATGGAGGAACAAACTCTCACATATGTGGTCACTTGATTTATGACAAATTTGCAAAGAGCTAAAATGAGGAAAAAACTAACTAACAAAATATTAAATATTGCTGGGTATAGTGGCACAGGAGTTGGGAGGCTGAGGCAGGAGGATAACAAGTTCAAAATCAACCTCAGCAATTTAGTGTGGCAATGAGGAACTGCACCAGATCCTGTCACCATAAATAAGTAAATAAATGGCAATTTTATAGTCACAAAACCACTACTACAATTAGTATACCAAAGATGCCAGATTCTCTAGATCCTCCAAAGAATTCTCTTTAGTCTCTCTGTGGTTTAACCTCACCCCTATTCCTGCCCCACTCAATCTCTGAGATTTCTTCACTACAGTTTTTTTTATCACCTCGAATTTCATATAAATGTAATCATGTAATTTATAGGTAGTATCTTATGTTGAACTATTTTGCATACCATAATGTGTAAGATTTTTATCCAATATTTTGTTTGTTTTCCAGTTACCCTTCTATAGTAAATATATACTACAATTTGGCACTTACTAGATAGTAGCTATTTGAATACTTCCAGATTTAGGTTGTCCTTAAAAATACTGCTATGGACATTGCTATGGTAAAACTCTTCTGCAGACACACAATTTTTTTTTCTCTTGAATAACTTTCATGATGTAGGTTTATATCATATTTTGGAGAAAGAATTGACATGAGTTTATGCTTAATTTGATCCAGGAGATTATGACATGGAATAAAGTCAAATAGAAGTCATAATTTTTCTGTCTTGAAAGAATCAATGAATATGATATTGACTTTTTCTAAGCTGGAAGAAAGTAATTTAAAAGAATACAATAGTAATTTATTGTTTGAAATCTTGAATTTGAGATTCTCTCATATGGCCAAGTGGAGATATTAAAAATTGGATGAATAAAGATTCCTCAGTTAATAAAAGTGTTGTTGGTTAGAAATTCAATATATGAAAAGAGGGCATAAGCAAATAGAATCAATGGGTTTAAAAAAAAACAGGGGCAAACAAAATATAGTCTGAAAGTAAAACCACATATTTTTATAAATTAAATGTTAGGAGAACAGAGTCATATCCACTAGTTTATAGATTATCTAGTAGCTTAATACAACTCAGAATTGAATAGATAGGACAAAGATTGGATAGTGTAGAAAATCTAAAAACTTATTCCCTGGTTCTTTACATTAAAAAACAAAAAGATTACTGGTTCTAGGGTAGGAGGTATAAGAAAATAAGATGGGATACCCTAGTGCAGTATGCATATTCTTTTCTTTTAACAAAATAGTAGAGAATAGGAATCCATACAAAAGATCCAGAGAGGCATAAAATACTAGCAGAGTATATTGTTACAGGGACTAAGGAAATAGTTTTAAGAAATATGAGGAGGTCAGTTGTGCTGAATGAGGCAACATCAAGCTTGAAAAGTTTGGCTATTTGAAAGTCATTGATAACTTTATGAGAACACTTGTGGTAAAAGGGATAGGAAAATTCCAAATTTGAGCTGTGTTGTAGTATGCTTTTAGTAAGATCTGTAGCCAGTGATACTGAATGAAAGTGTGAAGAAAGAGATTGTAGTAGGCTATTTACAACTCCCTCTGTTACATCAATTGGAAGAAAGATGACTGAATTAAGGTTCTGGATCTTGTGATGTGTTCTCTATTTTTCTATAGTCTAAACTGAGGGAAATAATTATTATAAACCGTGAATAACATACTTTAAAACATGCTGTAAATGAGAAGTTAATATCACTAAACCAAATATAAAACTTGGTAGGTAAATTATTGTTAAGCTGACACTGGAATTATAGCAAAGCAACAAATTAGAAAATGAAATACAAATGTGATATTATACACCTTATTATTATTTTGAGAATACATAAATGTGATTGGTGTGTGGTATGCAGGGCTCATCTTTTATTGCCTGTGTTTTGTTCTTTGGCCTACATGAATCTTCCCCAATTTTATTTTTCACACTGTGTGGTAAAAAACCCATCCAAGTGCTAACTAGACCCATACCAGATTAGCTTCCAAGATCAGGCACATTTGGGGTGGTGTGGTGTATTTTACACAATGGAATACGTTCAGCCTTAAGAAAGAATGAAACTATGTCATTGAAAGGAACATGGACAAAAATGGAGGTCATTATGACAAAATATCCTAAACACAGAAAGACAAATATCACATGTTCTCAATCTTTGGTGGAAACTAAGAAAAGAATCATGTAGAAGAACAGAGTGGAATGACAGTAAACTGGAAAGGGCAGGACAAATGGAGACAGAAAGAAAGTAAATAAGGGGCACCAAAACAGGAAAGGAATTACGTCTAGTTCTTCTCAAAATGACTAGAAAGGAAGAGTATAAAACAATCAGAGTATATAAATGATTAATGATGAAAGAGATGGATATGCTTATTACTCTGATTTGATTATTACACATTATATGAATGCATTGACATATAATAATATACCCCATTAAGATGTAGAATCATTATGTGTTAATATAAAAATTAAAAGAAAAGCATATTCCCCAAGCCTACTTCACAGTGAACACTAAGCAGTGTTCAATTTCACAAAGAGAATGCATCCAGTTTTACATAATAAACACTAGGCAAAGGCCACTAATCCCCACCAATCTTCTATACTTTAGTCATGACTGACCTGTGAAAATCCATATGGTTCCTATGGAATGGGAGAAGATCTTTGCCTCCCACTCCTCAGATAGGGTATTAATATCCAGAATATACAAAACTCAAACAACTTAACACCAGAAAACAAATAACCCAATCAATAAATGCCAAGAGAACTAAATTGATGCTTCTCAAAAGAAGAAATACAAATTGTCAAAAGATAAATGAAAAAGGTTCAATGCCCTTAGCAACTAATGAAATGCAAATCAGAACTACATTGTTATCACATGTCTTTCAAGTGAGAATGGCAATTGTCAAGAATACAATAATAATAAATTTTGGCAAGGATGTGGGGAAAAGGTACACTCACACATTTTTGGTGGGAGTGTTAGTTAGTGCAACTACTCTGGAAAGCAGATGGATATTCCCTCAAAAAAATCATGAATGGAACCAACTTATGACCTAGTTACTCAACCCTCAAAATATATCCAAAGCAAATAAGATCAGCATCCTACTGTGCACAACCACATCAATGATTATAGCAGCAAAATTCACAACACTCAAGCTACAGAGCTAACTTAGGTGCCCTTCAACAGATGAATGGAAAAGCAAAATGTATTATATACACAAAGAAGTATTAGCCATAAAGAAGAATGGAGTTATGACATTTGTTGGTAAATGGATGATCTGGAGACTATCATGTTAAGTGAAATAAGCCAATCTAAAAAGTCAAAGGTTGAATGTTTTCTCTGATATATAGAAGCTCATACAAAGTAGGGCAGGTGAACTGGGGCTAAGAGAGAGAAAGGAAAAAAAAGAAGGAGAGGGAATTTCATCAAAATAGAGGAAAATGGATAGAGTAGAGGAAGGTGATGAGGGGAGGAAGAAAGAATGAGATAGGGGGAAAACAGTGGTCTGAATCTGGACAGACTTTCCTGTACACATATACAAATATATCACAGTGAATCTCAACATCAAGTATATCCATAAGAAACTGATTAAAAAATACAAGTAAATTGCAGAAAAGCCAATAGAGTAGAGAGAAGATACTAGAGGGAGGAAGAAGGGGAGGGGAGAAAGTGCTGGGAACTGAATTAGAGCAAATTTTATTCATTGCTTTTGTGGTCAGGTCAAAATGTATCCTAATATTATTCATAACTAAAATGAATCAATAAAAATGGGATGTGTAAAAAACTCATTGTAGACTGATTCCAAAGTAGATATTAGATTCATATTCTTGGATACTTGTAGGAATCATTATATATATTCTTAATTAATTTCTAAATTTCATAGAAAATTATGTTAGATTCTATAGAAAGTTCATTTCTTTTTCAACATTGCTCTTTTATCTCCTTTATTATCAGAAATCCTGCAGTATATTTTTTTGTGTGTTGTTCCTTCTCAGAATAACTTTCCTTAAGGAAAAAATAATAACTATATGGCTCATGGAGACTGTTAATTATTTTGAGTAGAATAAATTCATGGGATTTACATGCCAGACATGGTGAAACTGTTCAGAAGTCCCACCATCTAGAGAAGCAGGCATACTCATATAAAATGAGTTAATGCTAAGTCTTTATATCTTTTAAAGAAATAAAACTAAAATTTAGTTTCATATTGAGTAATATGATCTGCATCATTATTCTCCCACTCAGGGTATCTGAAATTACAAGCATTTTCAGATGATATTTTGAAACTATTTCTTACTTTGGTTACTATCAAAATTAAATTGTTTCATTACAGAGATGACAAGATATATATCTTCTTAGAGAAATAAACCAAATGTGAATTAGACATTCTAAAGGCAGATATTGCTTATTATGTTTAATTTATGTGGTTGAAATAGAGGACTCAGCCCAATGGTTAAATTTGAAGAATAGCTTTGTCTGAGAACTGAGAGATATTCTATAGATGATTTGCATTAAACCAATATCATTGCAGAATCAGGTTTTTAGGTAGTAAACACAAATCCATGGGGAGCTAATGGATTTCAGATGACATAGATAGATCCAGATAAATTCATAACTTGATATCCTGGTAGCCTAAAGAGCACATGTGACAAGGAAAATAAATCTATATTTGTGTAAAAAATTTAAAAAATATCAAACTTCCCTTGTGAGATTTTCTGTGTTCAGTTATCACATGTTAATACCAAAGCTCTCTCCATATTCACTCTAGAGTAATTACATCCAGTAAAGTTCATTCACCTAGGAAAGGTTATGAGCAACCTGTTATTCATAGTCTCGAAGGTTATAAATGAAACACTGCAGAAATGTAGGTACAAAACACTACTCCCAACTTCTTGATCCATGGAGCCTTGATAACTGCATAACTCTTGACTTCTTGCAGACTAACCACCAAAGAAGTGTCTACTGGATTGGAAAACCCTCATGTTGAACCTGAATCAATGAAAGTGGCAATGTAAAATAATCCACTAAAACAGTTCATCATGAGTCTCATATGATAGCCATCCTGGGTCTCTAAAAGAGATTTTAATGGGTAATAGACTCTCTTTTCCTTGCCAATGATATGGGACTCAGTTATGCTCACTCCTTCAGATAGTTTTGTTCATTTTTCTTGGTGTAATTTTTATCCTAATCCTGCTCTGTTATTACCTCAAAGAGTTGTTGTTATAGATACTTTATGTCCAACTCACTTGAGTCCTAGAAGGGGGAGAATTTGTTTCTTATTTAGGTTCTGAGGGATCAAAAAGTTTAGTTGTGCATTCTGCTTCTAGAACGGAATCCTATGTTTGATATCTCCAGGCCTTATAATTGGCTTAAGATTTTACCTAGAAGGCTTTATGGGGCAGCAGGAAGCTGGCCTCCTGACTCGAACTTTGTATACAGGCACTGCACTGTAGGTCTCTGGTAAATTTGCAGCTCAGGACTCACACACATTCCAGACATCCCCATACATATATCTGCAGTTCTACTCCATGGGTCCACATTCAACTGCTTCCTTAGTTAGAATTTTGTCTTGGGTCCTTTCTCTAATCTGATCCAGTAACTTTTCAATGAATAAGATATCATGAAAGAGAAAATTGTAGATCAACCGTTATCATGAACATATACCACTAAAATCTTAACAGGGTATTAACAAACTTAATCTGCTAACCTGTCAAAAGAAATTCTGTAATATGTGTGAAAGGATTTTAACATCTAAAAATCACTCCCTTTAATCCATGTCAACATGTCAAAAAGAAAAATCATATGGTGATATTAACTGATGCAGAAAAATCTTTTGAAAAATTCAACACCTGTTCATGATTAAATACTCTCGGTAAAATTAGGAATGGAGGGGAGATGCCACAGTTTCACAAAACACATCTACATAAATCTGCAGCTGAGATCATATTTAATGGTGATAAATTGGATGATTTTCTTCTAAAATTCCTAACAAATATGCTAGAATAATTGTACATACCCATGCAAAAAAAATTAGCCTATAAAGGGACTTTATATTTTACCAATGTAAAATACAAAATGAAAAGCTATAAACTGCTAAGAGAAAACATGGGAGAAAAATCTATGTGACTTGGGCTTTTTTTAATAAGATTTTGATTACAACATCAAAATCATACTTTAAAAAAGTAAAAAGTTAAAGTTCTAATTTATTAAATTTTAAAACTACAGTTCTGTGACAGTCTTATTAAAATGAATTGTCAAATCACTGATCAGGAAACAAAAATGTTTTCTAGACATAGGCTAGGAGAAAAACATACCTCACAAGGATATGGGCCCCAAATATACAAATAATTCCTCAAATCCACATCAAGAAATGAATATCTCAACTAAATATTAAAGAAAAAAATCTGAAAAAAAATCTCACCAAAGAAGACATGCAGATGCAAATTTGCTTTTGGAAATATGCTTAACATCAGTTGTAATATACAAATTAAAATAAGATATATCACTAAACCCTATTAGAATCTATAAAATCTGTAAATTGACTAGAAATTCAGAGGAAGAATAATTCTCATTAACCATTAGCTTAAATACAAATTGACACAGCTACCTTGGACATTTTATCAGTTAAATATGATTTCACCAAATTATCTAGCAATGGTACTCCTAGCTATATAGCAATTGATTTGAAAACTGTATTCAGAGATGCACAAACTTCATGAAAATTATTGCAGAAGTTTTGTTTATAATTGCTAAAAACCAAAAGCAATCAGGTTGTTCTTCAATAGGTAAATAATTAAATTAACTGCCATTGTACCATAAAATGGAATCATATTATTTATTCAAAGCAATACGTTATCAAGCTATGAAAAGGCATGAATCCATGTTAAGTACATGAACAAAGAGAAAGAAACAATTGGGGAAAAAAAAACCCTTTATTCCACTTATATTAAATTTTGGAAAGGGTAAAACAAAATAGACAATAAATAATATTGCTATTTGCCAAAGATTGACAGTGTATAGGAATAAGTTATGCACTTATTATAATTAGAACCATGATACTTTTCTGTATATTATATCAAAGGTGAAAACATAATTTGATCATTTTTAAATGCATCAATCTCCACAGCACAAAGAATAATCCTTAATATAACATGAATTTAAATAATTTAGGAGGACATGGGATCACAGGATGGGATGTGGCAAAAGGATTTAACTGTATTACAAATTTATGAAACAAAATGTGGTTAGAGAAAAAGTGACCAAGTAACAGGAACTAAATGGAGTCTATACAACCAAGCCTAAAGAATCTACACATAAGCACTGCTAACTAATGAAGTTGTTCTCTATGAAGGTACAGCTTACCTAGTATTGAGCATATGTTCAGAAATTGAACAATTAAGTAAATGGTAGATAGTTGGAGCCAGTTTTCCTGATATTAAAAGAGGAAATTTCGAAGGAGCAAGAAGAGAATGACTTAATTAATAATGAATTAGAGTTGGATACAATAATACAAATTCAGGTTTATCAAAACATATATGTATATATCTCTCCAGATCTTCATACATCTGTACATGTGGATATGAGTTCATACATGTATTAATGTATATACTTCCTTGCTCTGTCATTTGTGAAAGCCTCAGATGGTGACTCCCAAAATTCAGTGAGCACACTGAGCATCAGATCTTGGTTTCTAAAACCATTGTGCAATAAAATAAATCTATCAGGGCAATTTGAGATATGGTAAATCCTAGAACTGGAAATGTGATCTTAGAACAACTTGTAGTGCCAAGTAAAGAAACACTTGGTTAGGTAACAAAAATCCAAACAACCAAAAAGAAAATGTTGCCAATTGTTAAAGAGACACAGGAAAGAGCTCCCAGTAATCAACACTAAAATGTTTGAGCATTTTGTCTAGTAATATTGCTAGTAATTTGAACAACATATTACTGTGAATAAGATAGTATAAATGAGACTGTGTGTGTATGGCATAAAATACAGATGACTGCCTGTTCTCATACCATAGTCTGCTTTGTTCTATTGATTAGTCCAGATGTGAGACTGGAACATTATAAAAGTGATTGTATAAGGTATCAAATTGACATATGAAAGGGTGAATACAGGTGTTGTATAAGAGCTAATGATCAGTGACTAGTTTATCTTAAAACACCAAAAGTATAATTATGAGGAAAATTTATTTTATATTGATGATAATATATCTTGAAATACACCTCTGAATGATTAATAATACCCCAGTGCTATTGCTATTTGAAGGTGAATGAATTTTACTTGACTTTCTCTTTCTCCAGAAATACCTTTCACTTTTGAAGACTCAGTCAACACTGGACACAGTGTAGTCAAATGTCCTTTGGTTCTTGAAAACTGGATTTGACATGGACTAGTAATGGAGAAGATTTGTCTGAAAGCTCATCTCGGATATAATGAAGACCTAAAAATTTAGATAAGGACATTAGAGGGAGCTATTTTCAAGAGAACTGAATATGCTAAGATAAAAGAGATTTTTTAAAAAATATGAAAAAAAAATTAGAGGGACCCAGAGTGTAGCTCAGTGGTAATGCAGAGACCTAGCCCTAGAGCCCTGGGATTGATTACCAGCACAGAAAGAAATCCAAAAAAGTAAAGGGCAGTGATTAAGTGAGCTGGGGGGTCATAGTACAAAGAAGTATGAGTGGGAGCATTACAGTCAGTTAAAATGTGGTACGCAATCCCTGGTATGCATGACAAACAACACTATTTACCATGACCACACGTTAAAACATTGATGACATTGGAATATGTGTCTTGATTTTAAAAAATTCTACTGTACTAATGCTGCAATATGTGTGTCATATTTTTTTCTTCTTAAAACTGAGTCAGTTTAAATCAGAGTGATGCCTAAATACATGGGCATATTTTCACTCCCAATAGGTCCAAAGACACCATGACAAAGAGGAACACTTTGACTATAAATCTTCAGCTTTTTCAAAATTTAAGCAAGATCAGGAACCATTATTGAACAATGGTTTTAGAAATCACAGTGGTAGAGAACTTGCTTAGAGTGAGGTCCTAAGTTTGATCTCCAGCATGACAAATAAATAAATAATAAATATAATCATAATCTATAGGGAAGAGTAAAGTGCAAGCTTAAATGCATGTCAATCATAAGCATATATCTGCTTGATTTTATAAATTAAACTTTTCAGTGTGACCAGCATCTATGTCAAGAATTATAATATTTCATGATACCAGAGGTCCTTTCATACTTTCTACTCATTATCTTCTTCCAATGCAACTCCTTTTCTGACTATGAATAAAATTGTTTTCCCATTGCACAAACTTTATGAAAGGGGTTAATACAAAATACAGTCTTTTGTGATTATCTTGTTTAGCTTATACTTCCTTTTACCACATTGAGGCATACTGTTATATGGAGCCACAATATTTAATTCCTGTAGGTATATAAGGATATGCCTACATGAATTGTCAAATGTTTCCCATTTAGAGAGGCATTATTTAAAATTTTCATTTTAGGTTTTCTCAGGAAGTGAGTATTATCTTTTTCTCTTACTTTAAGAACTAGAAAATAAAAGGTTCTATTGCTGAAGATTTTTTTCTGAAAAGTCGATTTATTTGCTCCTTTCCTTTTTAAATTAGGCTGCTCCTCCCTTATCTAGGTTGTCTCAATTTCAATTGCCTACCTCATGGTGATACAAAGCCTAATTTACCCATTCTGCAATACAGTTGCACAAGCTTAAACATATTGGCATTTGGTCACACATTTTGCTTACCCATCTGTTTTCAGCTCTTAGTTAATTTTGTTGTTGTTCTTGCTGTTAATTCACTTTTGGGGAACTCTTGTAATCTTTCAGTTTGGAAAACATTTAAAAATAAACGCAATGATCCTTTCTGTGACATCTACTTATTTTGAAATACTCTTCAGTCTATCTAGATAACCATGTTCTAAGAGCAAGAAACATTTTCAATGTTTTGTACTAGGTTGTCTTGCTTTTAACATAAGAAGAATTGTATGAAAGGAATTTTCAGGCATAGGTCATTTTAAATATATTATAACATGTTTATATATATGCTTATTATTTATTTATTTTTAAATTTTTTACAGACTACATTTTGATTGATCATACACAAATGGGGTACATCTTTCGTTTCCATTGTTGTACACGATGTAGAGTCATACCAAATGTATTATACATTTAACTGTATTTTATAATAAATAATCACTTTTCTATTATTACAATACCCTAATTATGACTTTAAAATTTTGACACGAAATTTTCTGTTTTTGTCATTGTATAATAATCATAGCATATAAATAATAATGAATTTTTCTTACTATAGAAATATTAATCTTATGAAGTCTGGCTATATATTATGTATAATGTATAAGCACATTCGCTTATTCCCATTTAAAAGTAAAGTCAAGAATAAAACAACACCATTTAGTTAAATTTAAAAAAAATACTTAATGTTCTTCAAGCACAACTTTGTTTTTCTACATGAAATGTAAGCTGTAATGTGTTTTATTTTTCACAAAATATTTTCAGTAATTTAGATATAAAAAGTAGATAAAATGACCCAAATTATGCATAATAAAATTAAAATATTCACTGCTTTCAAATTTTATGCTTCTATTTCTTCAATATTTATGGGTGTTCCATTATGATGAAAACATTTTTAGTGGATCATTAACTCCATTTGAAAATGACATTTTATAGGCTAAACATTATTGGATTCACATGTCACAGCTTTTTTATCAGTTTTATATGAATAGAATTGCTGGTGACAGGAATAATTGGCTGTCACCATTTGACCCCTGGGAGTAAACAATCAAAATCTTTATTTTTACAATTTTTTTTAGGTTTGGTAGAAAAAGTACCTTTATTTTGTTTATTTGTTTTTATTTGGTGCTAAAGATCAAACCCTGTGCCTCACACATGCTAGGCAAGTGCTCTTCCACTAAGCTACAACCCCAGCTCCAATAATCAAAATATCAATATAAATAAAATAGCTTTATTTCTGATAAAATGACATCAATTTTTCATCTTCAGCTTACTGATACATAAAATCTATAAAGATTTGCGGAGGTGATTCAACTATGTGTACATTGTTTGCATGAAACCAGTAATTAAATTACATTCTGTCCTTCAAATCTTTGTAACAAATTATTTCTAAAACAGCCATAGAATTAAAAGGCATAAATGGAAATAATTTGCTCAAACTATAAATAATTCTTGAAGGAAATATTTTATCAAGTGTATTGCTTCCATATGACTAGCAATTCTATTCATACATTTTCCATATCCTTTCATTTAAAAAAAAATTCAGATGTTTCAAATTCAAGTGGTCATCAGTTTTATCTTCGAAATAACACTATGGTCAAAATTTACCACTTATACTAATTATTAATTAGAATTAACTGTTGAAGTGCTAATTTTTAAATTGGAATGATCCATCTTATTAATACATTTAGATATTTACATTAAAAAAAGCTATATCAGTAACAATATTATGTCATTTCATTCTAATATTTGCAGTGAGGATAGCCACACAGAAGCAGTAAAGAATATGGAGAGAGTAATAATTAGGATAGATGGCACACGTATGTGCATATTGTCACAAAGAATTGAATATAACATTGGCAAAGATTATCTTTGCTAAAATTGGAAGCAGTTACTTTTAGACAACAATTCATTTTAAGATATCAGATATGTTCAAAATATTTACCAACAAACATCATAGAGGTACCTCCTTAGTTCATTTTCTGTTGCTATAGCAAAATACCTGTGACTGAATAATTTTAAAGAAAAGACATTTATAGTTATAGGCCACTTAAAAATGGAGACAAATTCTGAGAAATGCATAATTCCGGTGCAAGTATCTCAGAGTGTAGTTACACAAACCTTGATGGTATAACCCACTATGCCTAGGCTGTACGGAAAAGACCACATCCCCTAGGTTGCAAAACCACACAGTATTTTGCTGTACTAATCATGGAGGCAATTGTAACACAATTGTAAGTATGTATTGTTAAGTATTTATGAAACAACATATTTCATGTAGCAAACTTTCACTATAAATAGTACAAAAGATGCAATAATAATGCTATATTTGTATAGGGCAATTTTGGAATGGAGTTTGCAGGCCTGGACATTGCTCTAGGTAACAGTGAGTGATAGTCAGTGAGTGGAAAGGTCCAGGGCACAACTGCGCACCACTGTGGACCTTATAAACACTGTACACTTTGATAACGCTTACTTTATAAAACAATGTTTCTTTCTTCAATAATTAAATACTTGAGTTTAATTTTCTAACATTATAAACCTAAGTTTTCAAGTGTGGGACTTTTTAAGAAATACCTGTTTAAATCACAAGTGTATTGAACCATCATATGAAATATTTTCTTTGTATTCTTATTCTAAAAAAAATTCTACATTAAATTTATTGAGTTTTTTTTCTTTTTACACACTTTTGTTGCAAGTTGAGATACCAAACATATATTAGCTATGATCCACAGTCTTGGGATCATCACTGTCGCTGACTCACCTCCACATCTTGTCTCACAGGAAGGTTGAAAGGTCTTCAGGGTCAATGACATGTGCATGCTGTCATCTACAAGGAACTCAATGTCTTTTCCTGGAACATTCTTTGAGGACCTGCCTGAGGCTTTTCTAGACTTTTTTTTTTTTTTTTTAAATAAGTACAAGGAGTAAAACTTAAAATAATGAGACAATAGCATGGTCAATACATAAGCAACAGAGTTGTTTATTTCCATTACTAAATATTATGTACTATACAAATTTGCATATGCTATGCTTTAATGTAACTGGCCCTGCAGGGTACACCTTGCTCACACTAGCATCACCACCAACACTTGAGCAATGCTTTCTGCTACAACATTACAACAGTTGTTACATCACTAGACATTAGGAATTTTTCAGCTCCATTATAATTTTAGGAAACCACCCTCATAGATAGATCCATCCTTGACTACAATGTGATTATGCAGTGCATGCCTGCATTTCGATGCACAGTTGTGAATGATAAATCCAGAGACCTACAAGTGGCATCTGTCTTGTGCTGCTTCAACACATGGTGGATAGTGGAAGGCAAACAGACATGTGCAGGAGAGACAGGATGTGAGCAGCTGCTTCACTTCGTAACAACCCACTCTCACAATAATGAATCCTATCATGCCAGAGTGAAAGCTCATTTCCAGAAGAAATGAACTCAACCTTTTAAGGACACCATCACCTTTCACCATCACTACATTGAGAATGAAATTTCAAAACAAAAGTCTTCTTGGAAACAAACCACACCCAAACAACAGCATTTTACTCCTGTCCCCTACCAACACACACACACACACACACACACGTGGACATCAGGTTCCATCTCATGTAAAATATATAGTCATACTATCCAGTAGTTCCAAATGTATTAATTTATTGCATGATCAACTCAAAAGTGCAAATTCCAAAGTCTCATTGAAAAGTCAAGACAAATTCCTTCCTTCTATGAGTCTATGAAATAAAATATTAAAAGAAAAACAGTATCTGCTTCCAACATACATTTGTGGGAAAGGCATCAGCACATATTCCCATTCCAAAAAGGAAATGGAATATTTTGTTGAGAACATTCTGTAGTGCAGGCTTTCTATTTGTAAACTATTTTAACTTTTGTTTATCATGGAAAGATTTTATTTCATCTTCAAATCTGAAGGTTAGATTTGCTGGGTATCAGATTCTTGATTGGCAACCATGTTCTTTCAGAGCTTGAAATATGTTATTTCAGGCCCTTCTATCTTTTAGAGTCTGGGTTGAGAAGTCTGCTGCTATCCATATTGGTTTCCCCCTATTTGTAATATGATGCCTTTCTCTCATGGCCTTCAAAATCCTATCTTTATTTTGAATGTTAGGCATTTTCATTATAACGTGCCTTGGTGTGGATCTGTTGTGATTTTGTGCATTTGGTGTTCTGTAAGCCTCTTGTATTTGATATTCCATTTCATTCTTCAGGTTTGGGAAGTTTTCTGATATTATTTCATTGAATAGGTTGTTCATTCCTTTAATTTGTATCTCTGTGCCTTCCTCAATCCCAATAATTCTTAAATTTGGTCTTTTCATGAGGTCCCATAGTTCTTGGAGATTCTGTTCATGATTTCTTACCATCTTCTCAGTTTGGGCAACTTTATTTTCAAGATTAAATATTTTGTCTTCATTGTCTGTGGTTCTTTCTGTCTTCCAAGTGGTCTAGTCTTTTGGTGATGCTTTCCATTGCGTTTTTTATTTGGTTTATTGTTTCCTTCATTTCAAGGATTTCCATTTGGCTTTTTTTGAGAATCTCTATCTCTTTGTTGAAATGATCTTTTGCTTCCTGCAGTTGCTCTGTCAGCTTATTGGTATTATCATTCATTGCCTGCATTTGCTCTCTTATCTCAGCCTTTGCTTCACGAATCATCTTAATCATGTATAATTTGAAGTCCTCTTTTTACATTTCTTCTACCATACTGTCATTGGATTCTATTACTATAGAATCTAGATTTGTTTGGATCATTTTCTTCCCTTGTTTTTTCATGTTGTTCACGTATCTTCCCCTCTCACAGTGCAGATCTGGGATATTGTAGATTTCCCCCTATAGGCTTATAGTAGCCCTATAGGTTTCCAAAACCTTTTCTTTAAGTGGATATCAATATTAGCAGTGCCCAATTCAGACACTATGCAATCCTAGACCAAATAGCCCCTATGAGGATAATAACAATAGTGTCATAATAAACAGAATGAGTTCAAATATTATCTTCAGTAAAACAAACAGATTTGCAATAAGGTCTGCAGTTTCTAATGGAGGACAAAGAGGATAGAGAGGGATGTAGAATGTGGCTGTTTAATGGGATAAGAAAAGAATATACAGAAGTTCTAGATAATAGAATGTGTGAGAGTGTAATAAAAAGAAATTGGATGTTAGCATGCAAAAAAGAGAGAAAGAGACTCTGAGGGAACAGGTAAATAAAAGGAAAAGAGAGCCAAAAAAAGTAAAGAAATAAAAACTTAAATTTGTTCAATAAGGAGAAGAAAGAAAATCTACAGTATAACAGTCATATAGTAATGAAACCTCCTAGTCTTCGGTAGCCTGATGCATGAGAGGTATGTGACAATGAGCTTCAAGTCTCTAGCAGGCATCTCAGGATGGGATTTGTCCCACCTAAAGATCTGAGGTATGGCTTCCAGGATTATCCAAGATGGCGTCTCTGGCTTTCAAATGTGTTGGCAAATGGGGAGCTGCAGCACAGGGTATGGACATGGTCAGTTGCAGGTCCTGGAGGTGGGGTGCAGTTGGTCAGGCAGGGATCCTGGAGGTCAGATGCGTTTGGTGTAGTTGTGGGACACTGGAGGTGGGGTGCAATCAGTCGGTCTGGGGTCCCAGTGATAGGGCGCAGTAGGTTGGTCTGGGGGTCCTGGCAGCAGGGAGCAGTCAGTCGATGTGAGGGCCCTGGAGGCAGGGAGTGATCGGTTGGGCTGAGGGATCCTGGAGACAGGGCTGTCAGTCTGGCCAGGGGTCCTATGGGGCCTGGCTGTTGTCTCAAAGTGGTGGCAGCCATGTGCAAACAAACCTGCAGATACTGTGACAGAGAACTTCCAGGTAACAGCAGGCAACTGGCGCTCCACAGGTGGTCTGCAGTCAGTCTGCTGGAAGGTGTTGGAAGATCGGGAGGTGAACCTCGGGTGGCAGGTGATGGGTAGGTGAAAGGCAGGCAATGGACAGGCAAGAGGCAGGCAAATGGACGATGATAGGCACCTGACAGTGAGCAATCAAGAAATAGATATCCTCTGTTTGAAACTGGAGCTATGGAATGACAAGGAATGCAGCCTCCCTCTAGTCCGCCATCTTGGATCTCTCCCCCAAAAGGAAATGTATTCAGAGGAAAGGGGTGACAGATCCCAAGCAAACCTGAAACCCAGGAAGGCAGACATTATGCATTAAAACTAGAGGATAATGTTCCACTCCCTGTGCTTCCTCCTGATCACACTGGGAATCTTTAATCCCTAGAAAATCAGGAAACCCTACCCTCTGACTTTGCGATTCCCTGTACAGTAGTTCTCTTGGGTTGAAGTTGCACATTTTCTGTGACTCTGCCATACCATTCTGGAGTCCCAAGGCAATCTCCCTCCCATGATGGGCAGTCCAGTGGAGACAGTCTGTGATAGCTCAACCCCTACAGCAAATTCTTACCTGGACTCCCAGGAAGTTTACTACACAGGCTTTGAAGTCATTCTCCGGGTCCTCTTGCATTCTGCAGGCCTGAAGCATTAGCACAGTGTGAACAGGGATGCTGCCAAGACTTACCCTTTTCACTCTACAGAACTGCAGCATGAGCCTCACCTGGGTCTGCTTGAGCTATTGCTGGGGTGGCTGCCAGGAAGCAGTGGACACAGACCTCTGGCAGCCCTGAGAAGAAAGTCCTTTCTGCAGTTCTGAGCCTATGATACTGAGGGGCAGTTTTCAATATCTCTGAAAGCCATTGGGGTCATTCCCTTATGGTCCTGAAGAATAGGACAAGTTCTCTTCTGTTTGTGCTAATTTATTTAGCATGTGGTTATTTGATTGAACACTATTATCACTATTTACCTGATTGGGTTTTTATGTGCTACTTCATTTTTA
This sequence comes from Sciurus vulgaris, assembly GCF_902686455.1. Classification (NCBI taxonomy): domain Eukaryota; kingdom Metazoa; phylum Chordata; class Mammalia; order Rodentia; family Sciuridae; genus Sciurus; species Sciurus vulgaris. Next base: position 154,403,440 of record NC_136466.1, read on the forward strand.
ATTATAAATTTCACCTTTAAATAATTGTTTTGTTCCCTCATCTATGTGTGCACACTTTAAAGTAGACATGCAGTAGGCTCACTGCTGGACTGCCTAGATATTTCTTCTCTAGATACTCCAGTTCATCCTTCTGAAATTTACCTCTGCGAAACCCCAAGGCATACCCACACCCAGTTATCTTTCTTATAAGACTAGGATGTCCTCTACCCCAGGTTTCCATGAACATTCTTCATTTCTGAGAGATCTTTGAAACTGTCTTTACTACCTACATTTCTACTAGTGTTCTGGTCAGAGCTACTTAAATCATTCTTAAGTGATTTCAGATTTTCCCTAATTGTCTTCTGAGCCCTCATCAGAATGGCTGCTTCTGCTCTATTTGTGGCATTCTAGGCTTTTGCTAACTTGTTCCTCCAAACTCTTATAACCTGTAGCTGCAGGCATCTTTACGGCAACAACGTCACTCCTAGGTACTAAATTTCTGTCTTTAAAAAAATGTCTTCTTGTTGTTGCTATAGTAATATATACGAGACCAGTGATTTATAAGGAGAAATGTTTTATTTTGGCTGTTTTTTGACACTGGGAAGTTGAAGATAGAATAGGGATATGTCTGTGACATTCTGTTTCACTTATGGTAGAAAGTGGAAGGTCAAGAAGATGAGTGTGAAGAGATGAAACAGAATGGGCTGTTTGATGTGAAAACAACTCTCTTGCAGGTAACTATGCAAAACCAAGAGAGTAAGAACTCACTCCTGTGAAAAGGGCATTGACCTCTCCTCCAAACCTCATCAACTCTGAATGGCCCCATAACCTTTCCGTTCCACTACACTGAGAATCTGATGCAGTATGAGTTTTCATGGGGACAAATCACATCCAAATCATAGTAGGTAGTGAGTAATCAAAATAATTATTCACATACTTATCTTGTAAAACTTGCAATGAAAAACTGGTTTATGTACACCCTTATGTTCCAGTAACTTGTCAGCCCCCCTTTACGAGTAATATAAAGTGAAATTAGGTAACTAAAGAAAATTATATGCATTTACATGTTGTATATAATACATAAATATATAATCCATACATCAAAGTTTATCATGTATGTAATTTAAATTATGTTTAATTTCTCAGATTTCATCAAATATAAATTTGTTTATAAATTTGTAGATACAACTTATGACTTACCCTTATACCTGATTAGGTGAATACATAATCACTGGGAGCAATCAAAACTTTCAAGTTTATAATACAAATATATAACTAATGTGGTCTTACTGTAAAATAAATTTTGGAACTAGAGTTTTATGAATCCCCATAACATTGCATTGATGAAGAAATCACAGAAGAGACAGAAACAGAAATAAAGTGAAATGTTTATTATTTGGACCAGATTTAATAGTATAATTTTGATTTTTTTCAACAAAACTTTAAAGTATTTTTTAAGTGTAATTTTCTCTTTTGTTGTTCAAATCAGTCTTCTTTGCAATATTGGCTATACAAATAATAGGACTGATAAAAATTTCCATTCTCTATAAAGATAACATTTCCAATTCCAAGTGTGTGGAAAGAGTGGCACTCCTTACAGAGCACCAGATTTCTAAGCAAGGATAAATAATTTCTAGTTAATGCAAAATTACACATTCAATCTCTTGGGGTCCTCATACTGTAACATTTTAAAAAGTGTATTTATATATAAATTTAACATTTAATAATCTTGTTTTCCTCTGTACAAACATTACAAATCATTAAACATGCATAACTCAGAAGAACAAAATTTAAACATTACTGATGTTATGAGAGATTTGGAAAAACATGCATTATCTAGACTTTGAACATATAGATTATATTAAAACAGTGTTTTCTTTATGCATTGACAATTGCTAAGCACAATTCCAGCATTAGTTTATGTTTGCTGAAGAAGCAGAAAGAGAACTTACTCTCCAAATTTTCTCAGAAATTAATTTACAACAGATTAACAGGAGAAAAAGGGTTATTTAAAATGCCCATGGGAAATCACAGGAGAGTGATCACCAAATACATGGTGAGGTTCAGCTGCTTACATCTCTTTCCTCATAAGGGAGAGGAAAATGGGGTGTTGTGAGCACTTATGAGTACATGACTTCTTGGGGTGATAGATGGGCCCAGGGGATAGGCAAGTGTCCACAAACAGTCCGCCTTTGGCAGAATTAATGAGCCAAGGAGACAGACGAGTCTTATGCCAGTCTCTTCAGACATGTTGCATTCTTCAGTCTTCCTTTCTACACCATGAGTTTAGTTAATGAAACCTCTGGGAGTGGACCTGAGTCATTTGTGTTCGACATTAGATCCAGTCTTTAACCAGAAAAAGGATATATCAGTGTAAAGCCCCCTACAGCATCCGCTGGTCTCCAGTGGCCTTTCATGTGAGTAATCAGCACAGAGGCAGCCTCACAGAGGTAAAATTTTCTGCAGTCTTCAATGCCCTGTGAAAACACATGTTGTTATGATAAATGTCAGGGAACATTCAGTTTGTATAATTGAATTGCTACCTGGCTATCCTTTATGATATCCACTGTTCTTTATCCAAAATAATCAGGTCCAGATGTGTTTCAGAAACTAGATTTTATCTTAATTTTAAAAATTAAATTCAGTGCACTCTTCGTGTATTGCAGAAAGCTCAAATGAGGTCCTGATCATCATTAGCATCAAACACATACATATTTACATTAAGTAAGATTTTATAAAAGACTATTAATTATATTTGAACTTATTTTAAGCATATTATAGAATATTGGATTTATTTTAAAAGGGGTCCAATCATATCAAAATTAGTGCAGGATATACTATTGCTAAGAGAAGTGTTTACTTAATCCTAGACGAAGTTAGGTGTTTGTACACATGTTACACATGTTAATACCTCTGGTTGTTTGAGTGTGTTTGAGAAAAAGGTGAATCATTATTGCCATCAACATTGTCATCAAGATCATGCACAGTTGGATATGTAATGATGGAAAAGAATCAAAGTCCTAATTACAGAAGCAATCCCAGATAGATGTTTTATGTAATGACCTACTCTGGTGTCATCCCTCTTATTTAACATAAATTTCTAACTAAGCAGCGTCAAGATTAAAATAAAGTCACATGAGCAGATTTTTATCATGTTAAAAATGTTTCTTGTCAAACAGTTCACAATACCATGCTTGCCAACACTGCTATCCTCACACATTTCTATATTTAACTCCATTTCAGCAATTTCACTATCAAGAAATATACAAGCCACGCTACATAGTCACTGTGTGTCATTTCATAGATGCCAGTTCTCACCAAGTTATCTTGTTCTTTCAGCGATAAATGGAGACATATGTAGAAGAGATTGAAATGATGTTCTCATTAGTGACAAGAAATCCTTTAAAGTATTCATTTGGTGATTCTTTTTCAAACATCACCAAGTGTCAGTCTGTACCAAGCATTTATTAATGATGGCTTACCACACTGTTCATTACCAACTGAGTAAATGGCATTTTAATACCTTTTACGAGGTCTTGAGCCTGAGAAATCTGTTAAATGTAACAAGGACACAGTTAACTAACTGTACCAGGCATATAGAAAAGCAATCAATCACTCAAAATGATTACATATGTTATTCATGGAGCACAAAGTCCTTGATCTCATTGGTGTATCACAGATTTACATTAGAGGAAGTGAAAGTTGAGAAGATCGAAGTTCTTAAGATTAGAAGATTACATGTGGGGCACTTTTCCAAGAAAAATAACATTTTGTATTTATACTCCCACCCCTATTTTAGATATCATTTGTTTGTGCAACTGAAGCAAAGTGATTATTTAATTCTCAGAAATATTTGGTTTGTTACCTGTGCTTTTATGTTTTCGTTAAAAGAAATACCTATCTGAATAACATATATCTTTCAAAGACCTCACAGATTGACGGTATTTGAATGTGAACTACAGTATTTTGTTTTATATGCCTTAAATATTTGCATACCAAGAATAATTATATTGTGTTTAGTGTCATTAAATATTTGCTGATCTTTTCATACCAATTATTGGATTTTTATATTTTATATTTTGAAGGAAGGATATAGTTAGTACAGAATGTTTTCACTAGAATACTATACGTTGTATATTAAGAGAACTAAGATTTTTGTAAGGTATTTTAATGATAAATTTCCATTGTAATTTTCAGTTGCTACACAATTGGAAATTTTCCTTTTTTTACACTATATTTTTTTCATACAATTCTATATTAGGCCTCTTGAACATTCATACTCATTTTCAGAGTTTGAATGATTACAGTTTATCCCATCTTAAATTATAATAAAACTATATCATTTAGCATATGTCTACTTTATTCATTAAATATTTACTCAAGCAAAAGAAGGTCAAGATACTCATTGTCCATTTTATTCAGTGTTATATTCTATTTAGTCTCTATTTTTTTATGGGTACTTGGTTATTACTGTCACTCTAGTAAACTTAAGCGAAACTTCAGCAACTGAGCTCCAATTCTCAAGGTTGTAATTGGTAAGTCTGATATTATGTTATGAAGTATGACATCTCAGAGATGCACAACTGCACGGTGAAAGTTTTCCCCTTAATTATTAATTTCATGATTCTAATTCCTTCACTAATAAATAAAGATAAAACTTTTACAAGTAAAATGGTAGTTTGTGATTATACTCATTCCTATCCTCTTATTCAATCCCAAAAAATAACTGTGAAAAAGGACAGATAGATATTCCTATCATGTTTTTATAGAGGAAAAAAATCATGATGGTTGAAGAAGTACACAAAGCAGAATGAGTTATTTTGCTTTTCAGTTTTTAATATGATGCTCTATGCAGAAGTTTCTGGATTGGCCTATAGAATTCAATATATAATTAAAATAAAAATGGATTACAACTTACAAATCATTGTGGAAGAGTCAACAAATAATTCATTGTTCTGCCTTTCACATTAACAAAGAATGCGTTAAATACCATCTTCCCTGGGAAAAGACTACTTCCTACCATTTGTGTAACATCTTGACATCTTCATCAAAAATTCATTGATTTTTGGTCTAAATAGATAATGATTATTTGACCATGTTATAGACAAGCTTGAGAGTGATGAAAGTGTTATTCTTCTCATAAATTACTTACAGAGTTTCAACAAACTAATGCAAAATAATTGAGTAAATGACAATTATAAACAATGAAGCTGAATCCTAGAGTGAGAAAAAAATATAAATGACGGCACTGTGGAACATGCATGTAATCCCAGAGACTTGGGAGCCTGAGTCAGGAGTATCATAAATTCAAGGTCAGCCTCAGCATTTTAGTGAGGCCCTAAGCAACTTAGAAATCCTGTCTAAAAATCTAAAAATAAATAAATAAATAAAAAAGAACTGGATGTGGCTCAGTAGTTAAGCATCGCTGCGTTAAATCCCTGGTAATGTAAGTAAATAAATAAAGTAAAATAAAATACAATAAATGGACAATCTGTCTCTTTAAATCCTCACATATTACCGAGAAAGTTAGACACATATATGATTAGAAATGAATATATTAATATTTATTGGAAGATAAAACAACTGTGCAAAACCAAAGAACCATTAAATTGCATGAATTTTCAAACCAAGAGTTCTATCTCTCCACTACAACTATGCCATTTTGTTTTCAAACAATATTTTCAGAATAACTTAAGTATACAAAATCTACTCACATCATATTCTCTGACTTGTGTATACACTAGAGTATTATGCATTTATGAAAATCATGTTATGGGTCAACAATTTAAGGCATAAAAATGCCTTTAATGCCATGTATTAGAATTAGATACAATTTACACAGAATGCTTGATCGAAATTTTATTTAATTAATTACATGTACATATTACACCCTCTTGGAAATATCACTTGGAAATGAAAGCATCAAACTCATGTTATTAAATTGTTGCCGAATAATGAAAATATGAATAACATTGTTTCTTAATTTGCATTTTTCAGTTTTTTGATAATGACTTAGTAAAGACTATTTAAAGAAAAATAAGTAAATTCATGAGAGTTTATCTAAAGAGTTGTGTCCCAATTTTATTTTATTTTTTATTTATTTTACTTTTATTAGAGCATTATAGTCATGCATTGTAGTTGGGTTCATTTTGACAAAATCATACATGCCTGGAATTTCCATTTCAGTACTTGTTCCTTCTCCCTTTCCCTTCCCACTTCCCCCTGCTGAGCTCCTTCCTCTACTGATCATACTTTCATTCATTTACTCATTTGTATTCGTTCTTTCTGCATGTACATATAAATACCCTGTGGTATATTCCCCACCCCTGCCCTGTCCCTACCTCCTTCTTATCCCCTTTTCAATTTCTCTGATCTTCCCTATATAGTTATAATAGCCAATCCCACCCTTTTCCTTTACTTTGCTCTAGGTTCTCTTTAGGAGAGAAAGCATTCAACTCTTGTTTGTCTGAGTCTGCGTTATTTCATTAAGCATGATATTCTCATTTCCATCCACTTACAGGCAATACCATAATTTCTTTCTTCTTTATGGCTGAGTAAAACTCCATTGTGTGTGTGTGTGTGTGTGTGTACATTTTCTTGATCCATTTCTCTATTGATAAGCACCTATGTTTATTCTATAATTTGGCTATTTTGAATTGCAGTGCTATGAACATTGAAGTGGCTGTACTTCTATAGCATGCTTATTGTAATTCTTCTGTATAAATACCAAGGAGTGGAATAGCTGATTATTTTATATGATGGATCATGTGTTGATTCCATTCCTACTTTCATGAGGAATCTCCATACTGCTTTCCAATATGCTCATACTAATTTGCAGGACAAGCAATGTATGAGTGTCCCTTTCCCCCCATATTTTTGCCAAGAATTATTAGTATTTCTATTCTTGATATTTCCCATTCTAGACAGAGTGAGACAAAATCTTCTTGTAGCTTTGGTTTGTATTTCCCTGTTTGCTAGAGATGGTGAACGATATTTTGGTGTCAGGATTTTGAGTCCTTTATAAATTCTGGAGGATAATGCCCTTTCAGAGGTAATCTGCCAGAGTTCTCTTGTTCTGCAGGCTCTGTCATCTCACTCATTTCATTTGCCGTGTGTAGGTTTTTAATTTGATGGCATCCCATTTGTTGATTCTTGTTTTGTTTCCTGAGCTTTAGGAATCTTGTTAAGGAAATCAGTTCCTGTATTAATATGATGGAGTTTTGGGTCTATATTTTCTTCTAGTAATTGCCAAATCTCATCTGATTCCTAGGACTCTGATCCACTTTAATTTGACTTTTGGGCACAGTGACAGATAGGAATCTCGTCTCATTCTTCTACATACGAATATCCAGTTTTCCCAGCACCATTCACCATTTATTAAAAAAAAAAAAGAAAAGAAAAAAAAAGAAACAAACAAAAAATAAGAACAGGCTATCTTTTCCCCAGCATATATATTTGGCACAATTGTCAAGTATCAGATGATCCAAATGTGTGGGTTTGTCTCTGAGTCTTCTGTTTTAATGCCCTCCTCCATTGTCTGACTGATGTCATCTCACTTACCCTAATCATTTCAGTAGGTTCCTATGCTTTCTTCCTTGTTGGTACATTTAGCCAATAGGAGACAATGACAGAAGATAACAGGAAGAGAGAAGTGAGAGGTCAGGGTAGAAATTTCTGTTGTTTCTACTACAGTTCTTGGTACCCTGGTCTCCTAACCTTACCCACAGAAGCTGGTGGTGGGAATTACTCTGGTTTCCCATAACCCCATAACTTGAACCCCATTCCTTGGGGTTTTTCTCATTGCTACTCACAGTTCTAAAAACAACTCTTTTGTTCAATTATCTTCAAACTGTCTATTCCATTGGTCTTCAAGTCAATTTTGATAACAATACCAAGCTCTTTTAGTGACTATAGCTCTGTAGTATAATTTGGGATCAGATTCTGTGGGACCACAGCATTGCTCTATTTGCTCAGGATTTCTTTTGTTATACTAGGCTTCTTACTCTTCCAAATGAACTTAAACACAGTTTTTTATAATTCTGTAAAGAATGTCAATGGTATTTTGATGTGAATTACATTGAGTCTATATGTTGCTTTTGTTTGGCTATTTTTACAATATTGATTAATCTAATAGTGAGATTACAGTTTCTTTTTTTTTTTTTTTTTTTTTGTTGTTGTTACATTGAACCCAATGGTGCTTCAGCACTGTGTCACATCCCAGCACCCCCTATCACTATGATTTTGAGACAGGGTCTCACTAATTTACTTAGGGCTTCACTAAGTTACTGAGGCTGACTTTGAACTTACAATTCTCCTACCTTAGCCTTTTGAGCCAGTAGGTTCACAAGCATGCACCATCATACTCAGCAGAATATAGCTTCTTAAGTGAAGAGAAAATAGGGTAGGAAGGCAAGAGAAAGCTCTAAATATTTAAAACTCAGGAGAGGTGGAAGACAGACAACAGATGATCTCCATAAAGAATGAGAGGTAAAATAATAGTTAAAAGCAATTAAATTAAAAAAGAGAGAAAGAGGGAACTGAAAAATCTAATTTTTAGTGGGAGGACACAGTGAAGAAGGGACAATAACAGCAAAAAAAAAAAAGTTACAAACAGATAAAAAAATTTGAGATTGAAACAACTCAAATTCACCTGTAATTGTACCCCATGTAAGTCAAACCTGGACTAAATAATAAACAGATGAAGAAGGAAGCAATTAAAATGAAAGTAAAATTATGTATATATATGTATATACATATATATGGGTTTATAAATATATATATAGATATATATTTATAAATGGGTTTATAAATATATATAAAGAAATATATAAAGAAATATATATATGCTATATATACACATATATAAATAAATAAATATATATATATTTCTTAACCTAACATACAGTGAAAACACACACAATCTCACAGAACGGAAAAAAGTAAAACATAATAGAATATAATGAAATGAAAATTTTAAAAAATAATTAATATTGCAAATTTTTAAAAAGGGTAAAAAAATTCATAGGAGATTCTTAAAAAAAAAGGATCAAAAATCTTCGTGGGAAATAAAGGGCTTGTTGATGCTGAAGTGGTCAAACCTATTGGCAAGAATAGATTCTTATTCTTTGTATTTGTCTTTGGGCTCTCCAACCACTGGTTCAAGGGCATGAGGATATTAAGTCCAATGTCTTTGTGTTCCTCTCTTAGCTACCAGACATTGTGAGTAGGAGCCAAAATTGGTTGTAAGTAACTCTAATCTTCCTGTCTTCCAGTATAGTATGAAATAGACTGGTGAATTCTGTCAGATTTACAAATTGTGTACTCTGATAGCACAGGTGGTGGAAAGTTTGAATTAGAAGTTTTAGTATCAGAATGAGACAAACATCATTACCCTATGTACATGTATGATTACACAAATGGTATGACTCTACTTCATGTACAACCAGAGAAACAAGTTGTACCCCATTTGTTTACAAAGAATCAAAATAAATAAATTATTTAAAAAAATAAAAAGAAGTTTTAGTAGTTGGGATTTAGTCTTGGCTGAACTTTAGAACTTTGTTGGAAGGCATCTGAGATTTCATCCATACCCCTCTTGCAAGGGAGTTGCTGATCTCTGCTGAACATCTGGTAAGTACCAGTTTTAGGGTGTAGGCTCTAAAACTCCATGGGGTTCACATTCATTGCTGTGGATGTGAATTATCACATATCAGCCCTGGGGAGCTGATACTTCTGTCTGGTTCTTCTTCCCAATATCCCATACGGGGTGTCAGAAATAATGATGTCCAGAACCTGCATACCCTACGCATAATTTTCTTTGTGACTATTTCAGTCATGCTGGTGCAGGCACCCTATGGGGTGACTGTTGGGTTGGTTGGCAACTTTCTCAATGAAGTTGAGATCTCCTCTCTGCTTGCTTCATGTAATGCTCGTCAATACTTCTCTTACTGGAGCCCTGGTTCCCACTGGACCATCTGCCTATGAGCCATGCAATTGGTTCTGGGTCCATTAAGATCAGCCTTACTTCTTATTCCACAGGTTCCCCCAGCCCATCTCTATATATGTGTGTTTATTTATTTTCCTGTGCTTTCCTCTCCCTCTGCCTCACTCCCATCTCTCCTCAGCAGCCACACATCTGGTGGCACTACTAGCACCAGTCCAGATGGTGCATCTCTATGATTTCTTATGTTTGAAGACTTCCTGCGTGTCCTTGGCCTCTTTTTCTATCTAGTATTGATTTCCAGTGAGCACACTTAGCAATCCTCCTCAATGAGGAGCAGTCTTTTTACATTTTCCATCTTGAGCTAAGAAAGTGCCGGAAAGGGTATCCTTCCCCTAATCGACCACCTTCAGGGATGAGATTTTGAGGAGAGAGTGTCTTTTTCAGAGGACTGAGTTCTCACTCTCATGGATTTCCATTAGTTACCTTGCAAGAAGCTGCTATCACATGACACAGTCCAGTCTATTTCATCATACACTCACCTGCCTGACCCTCTACATTATGTCATAAGTTGAAACAGAATGTGATAGACATCCCTGTTCTGTCTTTGCACTTCCCCATGTCCAGAACTATGAACTGAAGTTTTGGGTCCCAATTTTATTTTTCATGCTACACAAATTTTAATGGGAGAATAAAATGAGTTCAGTACAGAAGGTTCATCTTAAAATAGCACAAGCAAAGAAGAAAAGACTTTTAGTTTTCTATTAGAAGTAAGTGGTGATTGAAAAAGCATTGGGAATAATGTAATTGACCTCCAATTTACTATATCAATATAAATGTAATTCCTGTGGGGATATGTATTTGTTTATGGGCATGTAAAATATCACTTTCAATAAATGCATTCTCATATTATTTTCAGGTATATTGTCTCATCCTATATGCCCATAGGTTTACACTAGGAAAAAATTAAAATAAAATCACTGAGCTGTTAATAATGTAAAGTGAGTGCCTTTCAGGACTGCATGTCCAATGATTTTAACTTAAAAATGAAAGCGGCATCTCAGAAGCATTTATTTATAAACTGGAATAGATGAATGCAATTAAAAGAAATTGGTTGGCATGGGTTAATTAACTTTTTTTCATACATTGCTGGATGAATTTCTGCTTCAAAAACAGGTTATAATTTAAGTCAATATTCTTCTGTTTAGAAATATCAATATGAAAACTAAATTTTGAATAGACATTATTTACTCCTGTCATTTTCAGACTGTTGGATCACTTTTCACAAATCATTAATATAGTTCTTCATTACGCTCTTCAAACTCTTAATTTAAATAATCTTATTTCTGTCTGGTAGACATTGAGTCATGAATATGGAATGACTTCACCTGACTTCACTTGAAATTCACTTAATTTTCAACTCTGTTAGCTGTGAGGTGCATGGAAAATAATTTTGCTCAAAATTGCACTGTAAGGTGCTTCTATTCTGAGAGAAGTTCACTACTCAATATTTTAAATGACTTGTGACTTATTTCATAGCTCTACACAAGAACAATAACCACCAAACTCTCTTATATCTTTGTGTCTGTATGGTTGATTATTAATTTCATGATTATTTGTGCCATCACACATTGGTCATGTTCCTGTGTCTTGATTTAAATCAGGTGGAGTTCAAGACAGTAGATCTGTCTTCCTCTCCCTCTCTAAAGTCTAAAACATGCATAGCTAGTTTGGGTCTTTTCATTTTAGTATTGTGATAATACAGACATAATGTGAACAAGCTCCCTATTTTAATAATATATGCTATTGTTGACAGATTCTGTCTAGATATTTAGATACTATATTAAAGTATTGATAGCTATATTAGCTGGCATGTGGCTTTCTTATGTTCTATTTGACTAAGCAATTCTGATATAAGGAATTTATCCTATAGCAATGTCTATATATATGTACAATGATAAATATATAAACAAATAACCAATTTAATTTTATTTATAATAGTGAAATGTGAATATTATCAGTAATTGGACAATGGTTAATTAGATTGTTTTACAGCCATGTAGCAGTTATTTTAAACTAGGAGCTAGAAACACAGATATTAGTTAATGCATTCAAAATATCTTCTTTATTGAATAAAGGTAACTTTCCAAAATACATTCATAGTCCTATTTATAGTGTACATACAAAAGAAAGGAAATTTATAGATTAGTATATGGGTGTATATGAATGTCTTTTTTTTTCAAATTACATAGAATCTAAACTTTCCTTTCTTAATCTCTACAGCAAGAATTTGTCTCCCTGTTTATGTTCCATATTATATTCTTAAGTTACTTGTGTGATATTTTCACAGAAAAGTTATTTGTAATATTTTAATAAATTGTAGGCATTTTACCAAATGAGTATTGGAAATTTGTGCTATCAAATAAAGATATCTCTTGTGTTTCATTGGTGTTTAACTTTTAGTAAAAATCTCTCCAAATGCAAAATTGGCCTCCTAGTCCTCTTGCTAATTTTATCATCAATATTTAAATGTGCTTAAGTATTTCCCAATTTAAAATACTGTCATTTTCAATTTTCTATATGCCACACAACAATTTTTTCTCTTATTTCTGAATATTTTTAACTGCTCTTTTCAGATAGAGCCTGTCCCCAGTAAAGCTTTCCAGGGTCTTGACTTTTCTCCTTTCTTACTGACCTTCAGTCATGATTTCTTTGCTGATGGTTCTTCTGTATCTCCCACGTCTTCCATTTTCCTTGATTAGAAATATTTTATACAATTTCTTAGTACATATTATATCAGGAACTTAATAAAAATAATTGCAGCTGGGTGTAGGGGGACATGGCTGTCATCCTAGTTATCTGAAAGACAGATGCAGGAAAACAGTAAATTTAAGGCCCAGCCTGGACAATTTAGTAAGATCATATATGAAAATAAATAAAAAGGGCTGGGAATGTGTCTCAGCATTCTGAATTAAATTCCCAGTACCAAAAAATAAACTGTAAATGTAATTTAATATAATGAAACATTCTACCTAAAAGATCATAGAATAAACAAATCATCAGAAAACATACCATAATCACATTTGGGACGGTTAATTTTAGATGTCTTGCCGGGATCAAGGAATATCTGAGGAAACAGTAACACTCTTTTGGGGTGTGCTTTAAAAATGTTTCTAGAGGAGATTGGTTTGTGAGTCTGAGTGGACTAAATTTGTAAGGTATATATTATGTATGTATGTATGAGTGTGTGTACACATGCATGCACATATATATGGATATATATTATATATATATATATATAGAGAGAGAGAGAGAGAGAGAGAGAGAGAGACAGAGAGAGAGAGAGGAGTCGTCTCGTATGTATTATTTTATTTTGGACTACTTATTCGCCTGGAGACGCATAGTACTACACAATCCCAAAAAACTGGAAATAATTCTCTCTCATCATCACACCTAGTCTATAATGAAGCACCTTGATCCTGTCAAGTCTCCTTCTTAATTACTCTCAAATATATTCAATTCTGTATCTGTCAAGAGATCATTTCAGGTAACCACAATTTTTTTTAATAGAATCACAAGAAACTATCATCTAAATATCCACCTCTGTCTCTCAGTTGGTCTCAAAGTCTTTTTTATATTTTAGCTTAACACAAGGCTCTATTTCATTCATTTTCCAAATTGAAGCTCAAAGCATAACTTTGATAAAGCCCATCCCCTACTTCTGTCTGATTCTATGAGTTCTTCCTGACTCAGAGATATGTCAGCTTGTAGCCTTGTATCCCCATGGGTTGCCGCCATTTATCTCTTCAATCTCAGACAAATGTCTGGTCAACCAATTCCCTATATTTTATCCCAGTGAGTCAGTACTGAATTAAGCCTTTAAAACTATTTCCTCCACCAATATATTAGTTCCTCATATTTTAGTTTCTAATTTTAAATTAGAGACTGTTAATTAATCCAATGTCCATTGAAAATCCTTTCTATAATAAGCTAGTTCAGTATAACTCCTGTGTCCTTAACACCTTGTGTTCCTTCCTATTTAAATACTTAGAGTATCACAAATGCAATTTACTCTTATAGTTTTTCTATTACAAGATGCCAACCAGAAAGCATAGAGTCTTCTTCATTATTTTTGAGTATTCTTCATTCAATATATATTTTCACTGCCTAGCACAATACCCATTATCAAGTAGGAGTTCATTAAAAACTACATCTGCAAAAGTATGGGTATGTGAAATAATGCATTAAAATACTGATTTGTTTTCCATGGACATGAATTTAAATTTTATATTACTCATAATGTGCACTTACCATGATTATGTTCTAAGAGATATCATATCTAAAGTTGTTCTAATATGAACATGTAAAAAATAAAAAATAAAAAAATAAAATAAATTTTAAAAAATCTCTTAACTGGTTTAGTATAGCAGAAGTAATTTGTGAGGTGTCACTTAAATATTTAATTGCATCTATTATAATTATTAAACCGGTTAAAGTAGTACTCATTGACATTGTTAGGTCAGTGTCTATTTCCCTTGAATCTGGAATGGCTATGGACTGTTTTGACTAATAGAATATAAGTGGCACAATGCTTTTTTCTAGATCTACTGTCCACAAACTCAAGAGGAAAGACTTAAAGCCATTGGCATATGATCCATTTCCAATACTGGGAAGACAACACAAAAGTTGAAATCATATAAGGTACTTGTTAAGAAGAGTTGTTACATATAAAATATTCTTAGATCTTTTATAGGAGGAGTGTTCACTCCTGGGTAAGGGTTATGTACAGTAAATAAATGCAGTGTGTCTTATTTCAGGAAACTCAGATTCATAGACATCAACATTCCCTGAGTATGAACTGGAGAGCTTCAGTATTTAACTTTTCTTCTACAAATAAGCACCCAAAATGAAGCAAATTTATTATTCTAATAGTACAGCTTATGCTGGATGTGGGAATAAAGAACCTGGCAAACACTTCCTCATGCCCCTGACCTGTCTGCCTCTGCTCTGTTTTTGTCTCTACATTGCCTGAATTATTAGTAAAGAAAATAATCTCAAGCCAAATTAACACCAAAAATTGTGAGTATGATTTGACAATAATTCTTTGTGTTAGGTCAGTGTATTATTCTGGGTTCTCCAGAGAAATGGAACCCAGACATACATGTATACATGCACACACAAACACACCACACAAAGATGTACTACAGAAAATAAACTGACAAACTATGGAATCTGTGAAGTCGGAGATTAACAACTAGCAAGCAGGGACCAAGAAAACAAATCTCAGGGGACAGTTCCAGTTCCAGTGTGAAAATCTGAGAACCAGGAAAGCCTGTGGTGTAACTTTAAATCTTAGTTTGAACTCCAAGGTATGAAAAAACTGAAGAATGAGCTGAAAGACAGTAAGGCAGAGAAAAGTTATTCACGCATTTATTTATTTATGTACTTGCTTATTTGCAGTCCTGGGGATTGATGCTGGGATGCTTTACTGAGTTGCATGTCCAGCACTTTCTGCTTTTTATGTTGAGTCAGGGTCTCATTAAATTGCCAAGGCTAGTTTCAAACTTGCAGTCATTCTGACTCAGCATTCCAAGTAGCTGGAATTATGGTATGTGCCACCATGCAAGGCCCCTCCTTTCTTATGAGGTTTGAAGATGACAGAAGAAATATTTTTTCTTAAGCAGTTATTAATTCATATAGGCCTTCAATGCACTGGACGAGGTCCATTCACTTTGAGGAAGCGACATGTGTTGGGCAGACTGTATCATTCAAATGTTAATTTTATCCAGAAATACCCTCATTGACACAGTTGGACAGAATACTGTACCATATATGTAGGCACATATTACCATGGTCATGTTGACACATAAAATTAACCATCACAATCACTAACCCACAAAAATGTAGGAAATTTTTCAAGAAGGTTATAATTTTAAGTGACTAAATTTTGGAATTATATGTTGCATATTAAACCAAATGATGACAAGAATAGTTTTCATTTCAATTGGGAAATGCATAAATAAAAAGCTGTAACTACTAATTTAATTTTGCAGGAGACCTAATTGTATGTAAATATAAAATCTCATAACAAATAAAAATAATTTAATATCATAGCTGCAAATGTTTGAGTAGTTTTTGAAGAACCGAAAACCCAGGTATGTGTTCTGCTAAGAATATTCCCTGATCTAATGAAGTTGTCTGTATTTATTAATTATTGATGGTAGCACTAAAAATGGGGCAAATTAAGGTGTTAGGCAGGTTTCATGCTACTAGTGCTTTCAAAGGAGAGAAAAAAATGTAACATTTCAACCGAACTCTGCCAGCTGTGCTCAGTAGATTAGTGCTCTAGCAATAATCTTAATGCAGCACACACTATAAGGTACTTTACGAATCTCCTGCTGAAAGTAATGCTGAACTTCCATGCATACTTGGAGTGCTGCACAAGTGACAACATCTAATTTCAGAACAAAGAACAGCAGATTACAGAATCCCCGCTATTATTTTCTGTTCAAATTAATACCTAGCACATAAAACGTTTATATTAAGAAGTCTAATTTTAATAGCAAATTATTATCTTTGTCCACAATCCAATATCTCGTGGAAATTACTGCGGAGAGAGAAAAAGTTATTTGAGGAATATTTTCTTCTACTTTATCAAGAGTATAGGAAATCTGACATACTCTTGTTTCTTATGTTCAAATAAATTGATTTGCATCAGCCAAATAAAAGCACATGTAGGGTCTAATGCAGTGCCTGCTCTTGAGCTCTGTTTAGGATGAGTTCTTCATTGCACCAGCTGATGGATGCTTTGTCAGCCTTAATTGAAGGATATGTGAGGATTCAAAGCATTCCCTTTTCTGAGAAATAGTCTATGTCCAAAGACTGGTTAAAGTTAGTATAAAGCCACGGTCCTTTACCTCCATTGGGATATCTCCACAACATCACTCAAGTGTTCCAATATTTTAGAAGACTGAATTATCTGTGATAACCTCATTGAGGCGTACCTTATTTCTCTGTTAACTTGATGTTTATTTTTCTAAAGAACCCTAAAGAACCGCAGGCAATTTTATTTACCTGGTGTTCAGCTTCTCAGGAAACCCTCACGACAGCAGCATTATATGTATGTGGGTTTTGAACTCAGAGCCTTGTGTATGCACAGCACCCACTTTACCACTGAATTACAATCAGAGGCCAGCAGCAATTATTTTAATTTCAAAGGGAATAGGTCTTATATAGGGTAATAACATGGGTCCAAATATTTGTTGTTGTTGTTTTTTTCACAGTATCTGGCTAATTTTTTTTTTATTGTAAACAAATGGGATACATGCTGTTTCTCCATTTGTACATGGCGTAAAGGCATACCATTTGTGTAATCATAAATTTACATAGGGTAATATTGTTTGATTCATTCTGTTATTTTTTCCCTTCCCCCCACCCCTCCCACCCCTCTTCCTTTTTTCCCTCTATACAGTCCTTCCTTCCTCCATTCTTGCCCCCCTCCCTAATCCTAACTCTAAACCTAACACTAAACCCTCCCTCCCCCATTATGTGTCATCATCTGCTTATTAGCGATATCATTTGTCCTTTGGTTTTTTGAGATTGGCTTAACTCACTTAGCATGATATTCTCCAATTTCATCCATTTGTGTGCAAATGCCATAATTTTATCATTCTTTATGGCTGAGTAATATTCCATTGTATATATAAACCACAGTTTCTTTATCCATTCATCAATTGAAGGACATCTAGGTTGGTTCCACAATCTGGCTATTGTAAATTGAGCAGCTATGAACATTGATGTGGCTGAGTCTCTGTAGTATGCTGATTTTAAGTCCTTTGGGTATAGGCCAAGAAGTGGGATAGCTGGTTCAAATGGTGGGTCCATTCCAAGTTTTCTAAGGAATCTCCACACTGCTTTCCAGAGTGGCTGCACTAATTTGCAGCCCCACCAGTAATGTATAAGGGTACCTTTCTCCCCACATCCTCGCCAACACCTGTTGTTGCTTGTGTTCTTGATAATCGCCATTCTAATTGGGGTGAGATGGAATCTTAGGGTGGTTTTGATTTACATTTCTCTTATTACTAGAGATGTTGAACATTTTTCCATATGTTTGTTGATTGCTTGTAGATCTTCTTCTGTGAAGTGTCTATTCATTTCCTTAGCCCATTTGTCGATTGGATTATTTGTATTCTTGGTGTAAAGTTTTTTGAGTTCTTTATAGATTCTGGAGATTAGTGCTCTATCTGAAGTATGATTGGCAAAGATTTTCTCCCACTCTGTAGGCTCTTTCTTTGCATTGCTGATAGTTTCCTTTGCTGAGAGAAAGCTATTTAGTTTGAATCTATCCCAGTTAGTGATTCTTTCTTTTATTTCTTGAGCTATGGGAGTCCTGTTGAGGAAATCTGGTCCTAAGATGACATGTTGAAGATCTGGACCTACTTTTTCTTCTATAATCTGCAGGGTCTCTGGTCTGATTCCATGGTCCTTAATCCATTTTGAGTTTAGTTTCATGTATGGTGAGAGATATGGGTTTAGTTTCATTCTGTTGCATATGGATTTCCAATTTTCCCAGCACCATTTGTTGAAGAGGCTATCTTTTCTCCATTGCATATTTTTGGCCCCTTTGTCTAGTATGAGAAAATTGTATTTATTTGGGTTTGTGTCCGTGTCCTCTATTCTATACCATTGATCTACCTTTCTATTTTGGTACCAATACCATGCCGTTTTTGTTACTATTGCTTTGTAGTAGAGCTGAAGGTCTGGTATTGCAATACCCCCTGTTTCCCTCTTCCTGCTAAAGATTGCTTTAGCTATTCTGGGTTTCTTATTCTTCCAGATGAATTTCATGATTGTTTGCTCTATTTTTGTAAGGTACATCTTTGGGATTTTAATTGGAATTGCATTGAATCTGTATAGCACTCTAGGTAGTATGGCCATTTTGACAATATTAATTCTGCCTATCCAAGAACATGGGAGATCTTTCCATCTTCTAAGGTTTTCTTCGATTTCTTTCTTTAGTGTTCTGTAGTTCTCATTGTAGAGGTCTTTCACCTCTTTTGTGAGATTGTTTCCCAAGTATTTTATTTTTTTCGAGGCTATTGTGAATGGGGTAGTTTTCCTAATTATTCTTTCCAAAGATTCATCACTTATGTATAAAAATGCATTAGATTTATGTGCATTGATCTTATATCCCGCTACTTTACTGATGTGTCACTTGACATAGAGAATGATCTTTGGAGTATATAAAATATAAGATGATACTAAAAATCAATCAATCCCCAAAATAAAATATGTGTGAAACATCAAGTAATTTTGATAGTGAAGTGGAATCTGAAATAATTCTTAAACTGTATTTATCTTATGAAAACATATCTACTTATTGAGGAAAACATATCTACTTTAAGTGTATATCTACTTATATACACTTGAATCCAAACTTTATCAGTCAACGTGAAACAAAAAATAATATTTCATGCTCTTTATATATCGAATAGCATTTTGTTTAAAATAAACAAATAAAAGGAGCAAAAGAACAGATCAATAGAACCTATTTTAAAAGAGTATAGTGATGATTGAGTTGATACACATAAAGCAAAGAATGTGAATTCATGCTCGCAACAGAAGCTACTGCTGTTGCTATGGAAATCATTGTTATAGCATGCTTTATATAAACTGATGCATTATATATATATATGAAATATATCATATGTATATACATACATGAGAAATCTCAAGAAAGATAGATTTTGGAGGAAATCTACATTTAAGAATTTATACTTCACTATTTTATTTCTTGTGTGAGATTCTGAAATATGAAGAAAGCCAAGAGTTTCTTTAGAAAATTATTTCTAAATCTCTGTAAATCATACAAATAAACCACTTAGGTGACAGAGTTCTACTTCATATTTGTAAAAGGCTTAAAAAAATAGATGTAGCTAGATATCATGTGGGAGTTTCTAATACTTCTAATAAAATAACTACCTAGTATCTAACACGATTCTGAAGAAAACAAGTGCATACAAAACTCACCCATGTTTCAACATCTGATGCTTTTTTCTGTTTCAGCAATACACATTTTAGTGTCCTTATTAGTGCACATTAATTTAAGTGATGCCCAATTCCGGCTGAATTGGGAGCAAATATCTCATTTCATTTTAACAGAGTTGGAGAGCATCTATTTATACATCTACATATATTCTCCAAACGTTCCTATCTCACTTTCTTCCCAGGACACTATAACACATGAACTATATGAGTATTTCCTAAGTTCTGCGGTTTCTCTTTGCCTCCGTCTGCTCTACACTGAACTCAACTTTCTAAATCCAGTAACATTTCTCCTGCTTATCTTTCATGGCTAATCGTATGATTATATATCTTTGCATGTGGTTCTCTTGCACACAACCAAAATGTTTAAAATTAAAACATCGAAGGTCATACAATTGCAAACATACTTTTTTTAAGCCAAAATTATAAGCACGTCTTATTCAAACTACATGAAATTAAAGTTTAAAAGAAAGAAAATATCCTGGAAGCCTGAGATAAAAGATACGTTATCAAGAGAGGCAATCAACTAGCAGTTTTAGTAGAATTTTTGATGTAATTATTAAAGACAGAAGATGTTGTTATGGTTTGGATCTAGAAATGTGTCCTTGAAAGCTCGTGTTTTGAAAGCATGATCTCCAGGGCAGTAGGGGTCAGAGGCAGGGATTTCAGGCACTGATGAGAGGTCTAACCTCATCAGTGGATTAATCCATTTGATATATTAATAATTTAAATGGACTACTGGGTGGTAATTATAATCAGATAGAGTGTGACTGGAAACAGGAGGTCACCAGAGTCATACTCTTAGGGACTGTACCTTGTTCCCAGATCCTCGGGTGCATGCACTTTCTCTCTGCTTCCTACTTTATATGAAACAGCAGCTTTGCGACACCACACCTTCCGCCATGAACTTTGTCTCACCTTAGGCCCAAAGCAATGGAGACAGCCAACCATGGAATGACCCACTGAAACTAGGAGTGAAAAATCAGCTTTTCATCCTGTTGTTCTTGTCAAGTCTTGTTTCAGTCAGCTTTTTTGCTGCTGTGACTAAAAGATCCAACCAGCACAAATTGGAGAGGAGTTAATGTTCATTTGGAGGCTTTGGTTTCAGAGGTCTCAATCCAGAGACAGCAGGCTTTATACGAAAGACCTGAAGGTGAGGCAGGACATCGTGGTGGAAAAGTGTGACAGACAGAACCAGCTCACATGGTGATCAGGAAGCACAGAGAGGCTCTACTTGCCCTACTTGCCAGATACAAATAGATACCCCAAAGCCACACCTTACCACTTCAGTTACCACTCGGTTAATCCCTATCGGGGATAAATTCACTCACAACCCAATTGCTCTTCCTTTGAATCCCCTTGCATTTTCTCGCACGTGACCTTTTGTGTGACACCTCACATCTAAACCGTAACAGTCTTTTGGTCGCAATAATGGAAAACTACTAATACCACCCATTAAGCTGAAAATCTATCTATAAGGTTCTTAAAGAACACACACACCACACAATTTAATTCTACAATTTTGTATGCAAGTACATTATATTGAAAATCAGAAGGCAAAATGGTGATTTTTTACTACAAACAAAACCTGAGAAAATGTTTTTACCATCACAAATAGCAATGCACTCTAGCTTTAGAATATGTGTAAAATATGTAATTGTAACCAAGAGATTGAAAGAAATGATTTTAAGGTATACTGAACTGTTTTTTAAAATTGTATAATGTAGTATAATACTATTTAAATGTGAATAGTATTCAATTAAGGTGGTAGAATTCATACTCCAGGATGGTCACTAAAAATAAAAAGCAGTTTAAATAATATTACCTAAAAAATTTTAATGTAGACACAAGACACAAACATAATAGGAAGGAAAAAAAGAAAAAAAAAAAAAACTAACAAAATATTAGATTTAAATGAAATGACAAAAATAATTCTATTAAATATAAATGATTCAGACATCCCAACTGAAAAATAGATTGCCACACTGAGTAACAATGCACCAATTCCTGGGTTTTTCCTGTCAAAATAAACTCAGTTACATGTAAAGATAGAGATAAATTAACATTAAGCAGAGAAAATAAGTGCCATGTATATACTTAAATAATAAACTTACAAAACAACTGTGGTAACTACATTAATATCATTACATATTAGAATATGACATAGTAATACACATATAATGATGAAAAGATTAGTTCATCAAGAAAACATAGTATTCTTGTATAAGCTCTATATCTAACAATCTTAACATTATTATAGTTGAAAACATTAATATTACATAAGTAATCAATGAAGTAAATATATAGAACATCAGAGATTTATAAGATCTAAGCAACACTACTGAAAAGCTAAAACTCTTGAGATTTATGAAAAGCTGTACCCAAAAACAAGCAGAATATACTTTTTAAAAGAACACATGGAACATTCAGGATGGCAGACAATATTCTGGGAAACAAACAACCCTAATTTCATGTAAAATAATGAAATAATTAAAGAATGTTTTCTGCCTATAGTAGATGTAAACAGAAACTTAAAAAAAAAAAAAATCATGCTATCTTGAAATACCCAAACATTTAAATGTATGACTAATTAAAACCAATTAAAATATTTTTAAATCAATGAAAAACTGGAAATTGAAAGATAAAACCAACATTATTTACAATAACTTAAATAATGTAAGTAAAATTGCTAAAACATCGAGTATACCCAAATTCCTCTAGAGTACATAGATAACAATCAGAATTTGGTTCATTCTTTCTTTCTCTTTCTTTCTTCCCTCCTTCTTTCCTTCCTTCCTTCCTCTCTCTCTCTCTCTCTCTCTCTCTCTCTCTTTCTTTCATTACACACCAGATTCTAGTATTGATAAAGAAGAGTAAAGTAATTCAGACAAAAAGAGTTAAGTGTGAAAAAGAATGGTATTGAATAATTCATATTATTTGGTTTAATGCCTTAACTTAGAATATTAACAAAAAAAATGTGTACTCACCCTAATGATAGAATCGCAGATCAATGGCATAGGATAGAGTGAAAAAATAGTACCATAAGTAAATTGATAATTATTTTGAGACAAAAACTGAGACAAAAGCAAAAAGTCAACAAAATGAGGAAATTTTTTTTCTAAGAAATGGTGCTAAAACAATCAGAATCCATATGTAAAGAAAATCTAAACAGTAATTACCACTCTAAAATATGTATTACTCAAAATGTATAAGACACATGAATGTAATTTATATTGTATTACTGTTCTAGCAAAAAAAAGTGAAAATAAATTGATTACAAATCTCATTTAGACACAGATTTTTTGGCTCTGAGACAAAAATTACAGTCTTCAAAAAAAAAAAAAAAAATGCATGGTAGGGTATGGTGGTGCATGCCTTCCATACCAGTCACTTGGGAGGCTGAGGCAGGAGGATCACAAGTTCAGGGCCAGTCTTAGCAACATAGTGAGGATCTAAACAATTCAGACTGTGCCCCAAATTAAAACTTAAAAAAGACTGTGAATGTGGCTCAGTGGTTAAGTATGCCAGAGTACAATCGCCAATAAATAATCTTTAGAAAAGAAAAATTTATATGTATTTAATCAATATGTAAACATTTTAGTTTTTAAAAATAGTATGGGATAGTATGGGACTGAAGAAGTAGCTCAGTGATAGAGTTCTTGCCTAACACACATAGGGCCCTCCAGCACTAATAGAAACAAACAAACAGAAAAACCTAGTGCAAATTAAAAAGAAAAAAAAAAAAAAAGCAGGCAAGAATTTATTTGAAAAACCCAAATCAGTTAAAAAAGTCTTCCCAGAATATGCAAATATTTAAGATACAAAACAAATTAAATAAATATCATACTGAAAAATGAGCAAAACCTTAAAACAATAATTCACAAAAAAAGATATGAATGAAAATAAACATACAGAAAGATACTCAAGATTATTGGGCATTTGAGAACTAAAATATAAAGTTATAACGGACTACTCTTTTCCTATTAAAATGGCAACAATTTTATACAAAAGTGAATTAATAGCCAATGATATAAAATACTGGCAAGGAGGCAGGGTGACTGAAATATCAAACCTTGCAGGTTAAACTGCAAAATGATAAAGAAAAGTTCTTTTGGAAAATATTTTGGCAAATTCATAAAAAAAGGCACACAATCACTTCACATAGGTTGACCCTACAGTTCTGTTTTTTAAGCCTTTACCCTGGAGAAAAAAAAAATTATCATCACATAAAAATCCCTAGGTATGATTTTAGTGGGTTTATTCATAATGACACAAAAAAATGAAAACAATAGAAATGTCTCAGTAAAATATAAAGTACTATCAATTAGAAGTAGAACATATTCAATTTCCTTTATGTCCACTTTGTATTTTTGTGTGATCCTTTATGTCCACTTTGTATTTTTGTGTGATCAAATGTTGATCTATAAATTCGGTGATTAATTATGTTATCTTTCACATTCCATAGTATACATTCAAAGCTGTTTTTCTTACCCAGATTTCTACCTACTGAATATCAGTGATGCCACAAACTTCTTCTAATTGATTTTTTTAATTCAATTTTTCTTTTGGTATTGTGGTATGGTGATTTTCAAATATATATGAGTGAGGGTGTAGTATGTCCTCACCCAGATATAGTAATTCAGGGAATGTCAGTCTTGCATCATCTGTACCCTACCCAGTCAACTTTAGGTCATTTTGCAGCAAATTTCACATATCACATCTATCTATCTGTAGATATTTTAGTGTGTCTCTAAATCATCAAAACATTTGCAAAGTGTGTAACCCTAATACCTAAAAATTAATAATAATAATTCCTGAAAGTCATCAGATATCGGTCTTCACATTTCCTGAATTATGATTGTTTTACACAATTTGTTCAAATGGCCCTTTACACTGGGTTCATTTTCTCTCACTTATCTGTAGTTTTTCTCTTCATCTGTCTTCTTGTTTCTACCTTACCACCTTTCGTTGAAGAAAATTTGTCCTTTCTTCTCACATTGAATAATCTTGCTATTGCTCATGGCATTCTCCATTCAACCACTTAAAATTTTACAATGAGGTAACTTTAAATATATTTACAATATTATATCACGACTTCATGTTTTTTGACATTTCTCATCATCTTTTCATACTATTTAAATAACTATTCTTTCCTCATCTTTTCCTTGACTGTTTTGTTCTTCCCCTAACTTTTCTTTCTTTCTTTCTTTCTTTCTTTCTTTCTTTCTTTCTTTCTTTCTTTCTTTCTTTCTTTCTTTCTTTCTTTCTTTCTTTCTTTCTTTCTTTCTTTCTTTCTTTCTTTCTTTCTTTCTTTCTTTCTTTCTTTCTTTCTGAAATTGAATGGTGGTACCAGGGTACCAGGAATTGAATTCAGGGGCACTTAAACAGCCCTATTTTGTATTATATTTAGAGACAGGGTCTCACTGAGTTGCTTAGGGTCTCACTTTTGCTTAGACTGACTTTGAACTCGAGATCCTCCTGCCTCAGGTTTCCAGTCCCTGGGACTACATGTGTGTACCACCATGCCCTGCTCTTTCTTTTCATTTTTTTTATAAATAGGAAATACGTTATTCACCCCCTTTTATTTTTGTTTTTAATCTGGTTTATTTCAATTAGCCTGATGTTTTAATTAACTTTGATTCTCCATTGAACTGGTGGCAGCTCCTCTTCCAGGTACTGTGCAAAGCCTGAGTTCATGGCTCTCCCTCTGGTTCATTCAAGAAGTCACCTTTTGCTCTAAATTTCCACATTCAATGGTGGTTGGATGTGCTTCTTGCCTTGTATTTTGGGTCCATTGATCTTTTCCTGGTTACTTTAGCCATGAGAATGACCCTTGCTGGTGTTCCTTAAGTCTACAAACCTTCACCAAATCAAGGCTACCATAATGAGACTTCTAATAAAGACAACATAGTAGGGACTTACGTTAAAGAACAGAATACAAAACCTTCCTATACTATACTTCCTATGCTTCCTGATTTTTCTCCCTTCTAATAGCCATATGCATTTTTCCTCATAATAATTTTTAGGACTCCCAGAAAAGAAATGCCTCTCCCTTTTTGCCAGGAAAAGACAAATCAAAAGCAATACACAATTAAAATGATATAAATTTAAATAATTTACTTGAAAAAGAAGAATTCCTAGCATAGCAAAACTCGATGACAGTTGTGTAGAGTTCACTGAATTACAAATTGCAGTTTTTCTTTAGGTGCTTGCAAAGTTGGAGTGTAGTATTTTTGTAGTATTTTGTGCAAAGTCGCTTTCCTATTAAACATACATAAAGACAGGTCAATTTCGCTGAAGGCACAGAAAGAAAATTTGACCACTTTCTTAAGTTAGAGATGAAAGGATCCAATTAGGTTTGATGTCAGTGTTCAGTTGGATCCTAAGGCAGTTCATTTCCTGGGATACTGCATTTACAGCTCATACTGAGTCTTGAAAAAGGGTAAGTTTCAAGACCCACCAGTATGTCAATAAATAGAATATCTAGAACACCAGTTTTCATTCAAATACATTTTAAGTTGTTTGCAACTCCAAGATGCAAGTAACAGTATTTCTTTCCCCTTGTTTCCCTCTCTTTTGTGAACATTCCTTACTCATTCTTTTACTATAATTGCATGACAAAAGAACATTAAATATGATAATTTTATTCTATGGTGTATATAATTGTATGTCAAGAGGTCATTGATTGAATTTTCTTCCCAATAAACCTATATGCATCTTTGTTGTTTAACCCTTCTAAATGGGATATAATTATGTATTTACATAAATGTATGACCTACAACCTATTTTTCTTAAAATAATTTTTCTATATACTAAAATAAGTAATGAATTTGGGGAATACAGGTAATCTGTATTATTAACAGATGAAAATTTGAATAACTATAATTTTTATATTTTCTTTCCAAGTTTTATTTATGTAATATAAATATCTTTTGCCATTCTTTTATCTTAGAAACTCAGTTAAAAAATCCATAGGGAATTGCTAAATTTTGAAGTATTATTATATGAATTTTTCGTTATTCTTGACATTTATTTGTGATTGCCCCAATAGAAAAGGTAACTTGTAAAGGAAATACATTTCTCTGATTTTTTCTTATACAGGTTGAATTCCTTTCTGTACTTTGAAATATGTATATAAACATTCTCACTTTAATCATTTTCTTTTTACCAATTTTTTTCCATTAAAATTTAAGGGGAAGAAAGAAAATAAATAGAACTATATAAAGGCACACATCATGGTTTAGTGATGCCACATTAATAGAGTGCTCAACCATTTGCCCTCTTCTTCCATTCTTTATGTCCTCTTCTGTTCACATGTTCAGTTAAGAATTCAATTTATTATTTGACTCAGTCTATTCTCCTGTGTACATGAACTCTAAATCTGGTCACCATTTCATTATACCCCTATCTAATCATCTACATATTCTGATTAAACTAGTGGAATGTGTGTATTTCAGGGATTTTTTTTTCCATTTCTTCATCAATTTTATGGACATAAAATTGTTCAAGGAACTGGGTGTGGTTGTGCATGACTGTAATTCCAGCGGCTTGGGAGGCTGAATCAGGAGGATCTCGAGTCAAAGACAGCCCTAGCAAAAGCAAGTTCTAAGCAACTCTGTGAGACCCTATTAATAAATAAAATACAAAATAGGGTCACAGAAGTGGCTCAGTGATCTAACACTCCTGAGTTCAATGCCCAGTGGAATAGAGGAGGTTGCATTTCTAGCTGATAGTTGGCGTGCAAACAAGAAAGCAGACAGGCAGCGTCTCTGCAAGTGAGTTAAGGGAATGATCACAGACAATATAAGTTCACAGGGTAGAAACTCCACTGCCTCAGATCCATACTGTTAGATGGGTAGACATAAAAAAAAAAAAAAAAAAACATGAAAAGTAAGAGAAAATAAAATTACTCCAAGCAAACATAGACCCTCCAATAACAGAATCCATCAACACCACAGTGGAATAAATGTTAGAGAAGGAGTTTAGAATGTACACAGTTAAACTGATCTGCAAAGTGAAGGATGATGTAAGAGCAAATACAGGAAGCAAAAGATCTCTTCATTAAGGAGATAGAGATTATGAACAAAATATCCAGAAATCCTTGAAATAAAGTATATTATAAACCAAATTAAAAATTCAATGGAAAACATCACCAAGAGTCTAGACCTCTTGGAAGACAGAATCTCAGGCATTGAAGACAAACTATATAATCTTGAAAATAGAGTAACCATGGACCAAAGATGTTAAGAAATCATGTACAGAACTTCCAAGAATTATAGAATAACATGAAAAGACCAAATTTAAAATTTATCAAGATAGATGAAGGTGTGAATGCACAATCTTTTCAATTAAACAAGTTCAGCAAGTTCAAAAAATTTCCCAAATCTAACTGGGGTTGTAGCTCAGAGGCAGAGTGCTTGCCTATCATGTGTGAGATATGTAGTTTGATCCTAGGCACCACATTAAAAGAAACAAAATAAAGGCATACCATTCATATTCAAGTAATAAAATGTAAAAGAAAAAAAAAGGAGAGAAAATTTCCTAAATATAAAGAATGAAATGAAAAATCAAATAAAAGAGACTTATAGGACCCCAAATATGCAAAATTACAAAAGACCCACACCAAATCACAGCATAATGAAAATACCTAGCATTCAGAATAAGGATAGAATTGTAAAGGCTGTGCAAGACAAATATCAGATTACATATTGGGGAAATCAATAGGAATCTCAGCTGATTTCTCAACCCAGACCCCCAAAGTAGGAGTTCCTAGAATGATATACCAAGCTCTGAAAGAATATGGATGTCAACCAAGAATTCTGTATCTAGCAAAATTAAGCTTCAGATTTGAAGATGAAATAAAAATCTTCCATGATAAACCAAAATTAAAAGAATTCACTACCAGAAAGTGTGCACTTCAAAACATTCTCAACAAAATATTCCATGAAGATGAAATTTTAAAAGAAAGTAAAAACCAGCTAAGGGAAGAACTACACTAACAGAATAGTCAATCAAAAGAGAAACTAATCCAAATTAAAAGCTAGAAATTAACAAAAAATCCTGGGAATACAAATCATACCTCAATAATAACCTTGAACTGTAATGGCCAAAACTCATCAACCAAAAGATACAGACTGCCAGATTGGATTAGAAAACAAGACCGAACAATATCTTGTGTCCAAGAGACTCATCTCCTAAGAAAAGCCAGACAGGAAGAAGGATGGAGAAAACATATCACTCACATGGATTGTAGAAACAAGCTGGGGTTTATATCCTCATATTGGATAAAGCAGACTTCAAGCTAAAGATAATTAGAAAAGACAAAGAAGGACATTTCATATGGCTTTAGGGAATCACACATACTCAACACATAACAATCATAAATATTTATGCCTCAAACAATTGAGTTTCTATGTACATCAAACAAACCCTTCTCAACTTCAAGAATCAAATAGCCCACAATACAATAATACTGGGTGACTTTAACACACCTTTTTCACTACTGAATAGATCCTCCAAACAAAAACTAAACAAAGAAATTAGAGAGCTAAATAATGCAAGCAATAATTTACAGACAATATTGAATATTTCATCCATCAATGAGAGAATACACTTTCTTCTCAGCAACCCATTGATACTTCTCTAAAATAGACCATATCTTATGCCATAAAGTAACTCATAGCAAGTACAAAAAAAAATAGAGATAATGCCCTGCATCTTATCAGATCATAATGAAATTAAGTTAGAAAACAATGATAAAATTAAAAATAGAAGTTACTCTAACACTGGGACACTAAATAATATGCTTTAGAATGATGAATAAGTAACAGACAAAATCAGGGAGTAAAAAAAATACAGGTAAATGAGAACACGGATACAACATATCAAAATGCCTGGGCACCATGAAGACAGTGCTAAGAGGAAAGTTCATTGCATTGTGTTCTTTCATTAAAAGAATAGAAAGTCAATGAATAAAAGACCTAACATTACATCTCAAAGCTGTAGAATAATCAACAGCAAATCAACAGCAAAAGTAGAAGACAGAAAATAATTAAAATTAGAGTTGAAATTGTAACAAAAGAAATAATTCACAAATTCACAAAACAAAGTTGGTTCTTTGGAAAAATAAATAAAATTGATAAATCCTTAGCCATGCCAATGAAGAGAGAGAGAAATTCAAATTAATAAAATTTGTGATAAAAAAATATCATGATGGATACTGCTGAAATACAGAAGATAATTAGAAACTATTTTGAATTTTTTTTTGCCAATGAAGTAGAAAATCTTGAAGACATCAACAAATTTCTAGAGACATATGGCTTACCAAATCTGAAGGCAGGAAGACATACATAATTTGAGCACATCAATCTCAAGCAATGAAATAGAAGACACCTTAGAAAGCTTAACAACTAAGAGCCAGATGAATTCTCAGCCAAGTTCTACAAGACCTTCACAGAAGAATTAACACCTCTAATTCTCAAATTATTCCATGAAATAGAAAATTCATTCTATGAAGCTAGTATGGCTCTAATACCCAAATAAAGCAAAGAAACACAATGAAAGAAAACTTCAGATCAATATCCCTGATGAACATAGATGCAAAAGTTCTCAATAAAATTCTGGCAAATGACATACAAAAACATATTAAAAAGACAGTGAACCAGGATCAAGTGGGTTTCATCCCAGGATGTAAGGTTAATTCAACACAGGGGAATCAAAAAACACGATTCATCATATCAATAGACTTAGAAACAGGAATCATGTGATCTTCTCAATAGATGTAGAGAAAGCATTTGAGAAAACTCAGCACTCTTTCATGTTTAAAACACTAGAAAAACTAGGGATAGTAGGAACCTGCTTCAACATTGTAAAATTCATATATGCTAAACTCAATGCCAACACCATTCTAAATGTAGAAGAGTTGAAAGCATTTCCTTTAACTACTAGAACAAGACAAGGATGCTCTCTTTCATCAATTTTTTTTCAACAAAAAAATGGCATGATATTGGCACCAAATGGATATGTAGACCAATTGTACAGAAAAGAAGACACAGAGGCAAACTCGATACGGTTATCTCATACTAGCCAAAAACCTTCATTGGAGAACAGATAGCCTCTTCAACAAATGTTGCTGGGAAAGCTGAAAATACATGTGTGGCAAATGAAATTGAATTCCTATCTGTCACCCTGCACAAAACTCAACTCAAAGAAAAAGTAGGCCGAAATCTCCACCATGTCAGCCTAGGAATTAATTTCCTTAGCAAGACTCCTAAATTTTAAGAAGTAAAAATTTAAAGAGTCAGTAAATGGGATGGAGTCAAACTAAAAAAATATGTTTTGTAGCAAAGGAAAAAATCAATATCGTGAAGGGAAAGTCTACAGAATGGGAAAAAATCTTTACCATATGCACCTCAGATAGAGCAATAATCTCCAGGATATAAAAAGAACTAAAAAACAAACAAACAACAACAACAAAAAAACTTAACACCAAAAAAACCCAAATAACCCAATCAATAAATTGGCTAAGGAACTGAACAGACACTTCACAGAAGAAATACAATCGATCAGCAAATATATGAAAAAATATTCAACATCTCTAGCAATTAGAGAAATGCAAATCAAAACTCCACTGAGATTCCATCTCATTCTAGTCAGAATGGCAAACATCAAGAATACAAGTAACAACAAATGTTGGCAAGGTTGTGGGGGGAAATGCGCACTCATACATTGCTGGTGGGACAGAAAATTAGTGCAACCACTATGCAAAGCAGCATGGAGATTCCTCTGAAAACTTGGAATGGAACCACCATTTGACCCAGTCATCTTACTCCTCCATTTATACCCAAAGGACTTAAAATCAGTACACTACAGTGATTCAGCCACACCAATGTTCATAGTATCTCAATTCACAATAGCTAAATTACAAAACCAAATTAGGTGCCTTTCACCAGATGAATGCATAAAGAAACTGTCATATAGATACACAATGATATATTACTCAGCCTCAAAGGATAATGAAATTATGGCATTTGCTGGATGGAATTGGAGAATATTATGCTAAGCAAAATAAGCCAATCCCGAAGAACAAAGGGCCAAATATTTTCTCTGATATGCGGATGCTATTTCACAATAATATCCGGGGTAGAGGTAAATTGGACCAGAGAGAGAGAAATAAAAGGAGGGGAGGCGGCATGAACACGGGAGTGATAGTAGAATGAATCAGACATTATTACCCTATGCGCATATATGATTACGTGACCTGTGGAACTCTACATCATGTACAATCAGCTGATAGCGAAGTTACCCTCCATTCATGTATGATGAGTCAAAATGCATTCTATTGTCATGTATAACTAATTTGAACACAAAAATATATGAAAACAACAAAAAATTGTTCAAAATATTCCTATGATGTAATTTGTTATTCATGAAATTACTCATGAAATAACTCATTTGTTATTGTATTGCATTTTCTTCTTTTGTATTATTAATTTGAATAGTTGTCAATTCTTATAAGGAACTAACTTCTGGTTCTACTGATTTTTCTATACTGGTTCTACTGATTTTTCTATACTGTTTCCCCAGTGTTGAGGTATAGATTATTGATTTTCGATCTTCTTTTCTAAATTATACACATAATGTGAAATATTTCCCTCCAAGTGCTGCTTGATTCACTTCATCTCAAACATTGTTTTTGATTTTATTTAGCAGAAAATATTTTTCGTGTCCCTTTAGAAACAATATTCAAATGATATTGTTGAATCTCCAAATAGTTCAGTATTTTCCAGTTTTTTTCCTGTTATTGATTTCTTTAACCACTATATTCTGAGAATAATGCTTTGTATTCTTCTTATTTAATTCTCCTCCTGCTTGATCAACTCTATCTTCTGAACCTTGTAGGGCTCCTGAGATGAGACCATGAAAATGTAAGAGCTTCCCATGAACCCAAGAGCGCCTTACTCTCACTTGATCCCCTCTCAGCCTCCAACAAGTGGTTACAATTATAATTTAAGTGTTTCTACTAATTCATGACTCCTTCTCTTTTGATACAAATAAGCTGTGTACTTATGGTTGGAACTATATGATTGACCTTGTTCCAGATTTATAAGGTGGCTGCTTGGATTTCGACCTATGATCTGCTGAATTGTAAAAGTTGCTCATTTTTAACTTGTTCAACTTTTTTTTTTTAACTTTCAATTTTTAGAAACCAGAGTGATTACTTTCAAACTCTTAATATATCTAGGTGGGTGCAGAAGTCTGTTAGATTTTGATAATGCTGTCATTCTTATTTTAACTTGTGTTTTTCACAAGTTTCTACCCAAAGGACTTAAAATCAGCATACTCAGTGATGCAGCCACATCAATATTTATAGCAGCTATGAAAATAAATGATATGAGCATGAGTAGCAGTACTTAAGAATCAGAGCAGAGAGACACATTGTTGCATTGCTCATAGAATTTAGTAGCCTTAAAGTCTTCAGCACCAAGAGAGGGATAAAGATATTAAAATGACAATTTAATAAAAGTAAAACAAAAATTTAAAAATTCTTATAAATAATTAATGGATGATTTGTTTCATTCTCAGAAGAATCCCATGAGGTAGGTACTGAAGTTTTCCCCATTTAATACACAGAGGAAAGAGTTTTGAAAATTAATATAGTTCATCAATATTACACAGCAAATTAATCTAAGAGCTGTTTGAAGGCTACAGAACAGGAATTCCGATTGTGTGGATGCTCCGCAACTTATAAAGACAAAGCAAAGCATTTCAATGAAACTATAAAAAGGACTGAAGATATTATAACATAATATGTATGAAATTCTATAAAACATTTCTGAGGTTTTTTTACTATGTTGCATTTTCCAGATAAAGATGAATACAATTCTAGTTCATTCTATAAAATTTTTTAACAACAGCAAAACAGGCTGCACAATATGATCCAATACTTTGAACCAAAGGGAATATTAACAACAGAGTAAGACTAGAACTTAGCATATTAGAATTGTTAGAATGCATGTGAAAAATCAGTCCTGGTAGACATACAATATTTGTTAGCATAAATATTTTTATTTTAATTCAAGAAATAGAGAAAATCATGGGAAATTTTACTGGAGATAGTTCACCTATTATAATAGCCTTTTTGCAACATCCTAAGCAATGTCCGTTTTCTTGTCTTCCAAAGCAAAACATAAATCTATTCTAAAACTTTCTCTATAGTTTGAGTAAGTTTTCAGTGTAGACCTTAAATTTGAGGCACAGTGGCTTAGTTTTTTTAGGACTAGCAATTGTGATAGTCAATCTTTCACCCAGCATCCACAACAAACTTCACATTGTCACTGCACCATATCATTGTACATCAAAGGACTTTCAGGAGCCCACAGATAATTCATTTATCATAAGGTTTTGATTATCCAAGAAGTAATCTGAAATCTATAATCCCAGTAATTAGTACTTAATTGTAGGGACAAACAACATATGTAACTGCAGTGACAAAAAAATAATTAAATGTTTTAATACAATTGTGTAAGTTGCAAACTATATAATGCTAATCACTAAGAAAAATTTTCTCTTAAAGTCATTATATTTTTCTATGCCAAATCTACAAAATAATCAGGTAATGTTCATCATTGAATATTATGTCACTTTCATAAAACTTTTACCTTTATTTTCTTCTTTATGATGAAAGTAGTAACTCTGCCCTTGGAAATATTGACTGAAGCTGACAAATGCACAACTGGGAGGCTATTTTAAAACTACAGCACAACTTCTTTACTGAATTGAAAAATTGAAATGATTATTGTCTCTGAGACCTCAACTTCAGATGATTTGCAGTATCCCATAAAGGTTATTGTATTGTTGGCTCTGTTTATAAAAAGTACTATTTGCCTCACTTTCTTTATAGTATTTATGTCTTCTTATGGTCACTCTTTTATAAAACAATTTTTATGAAAGCTATGAAAATATCCTTAACATTTTTTCAATCATAAACTTTTTAAAGGTGGCACACACACTACTGAGTCTTATAAACGAATCCTCAAAGAAATTTGCAGTTTTATCCTATTCAAAATGTTGCTAGTTGTAAGTTAAAAATACAACTTATTTAAAAAAAAACTTATTCATTTTCTTATTTAAATATGGTTAATTGTACATATACACATTGATTTTACAAATAATGCAGTGCCAAAAATGGTTTTCCAAATCAGGTGGATGTTATTTTATGTATGTTTTTTTCTTGCGTTTCTTCAAATTCGGCCTTCAATCTAATCAAAATAAGACTCTTGTAAAAAATATATATGTACAGTCTTTGTGCAATTTTCTACCTTTTACATGTTTATGTATAACATAATCCTTTGTTTTCTTTGAGTACAAAAGTAGAAAATAAGCCCTTCCTCCTGTCCATTAACTAACATTCCAGCTATAATATTTTTTAAAAAGTGCAGAAATAGAAATGTTATTCCTAACAACTCTTTGCTGTCATACAAAACAACAATAACAAGAACAGAGAAGTCATATGAATTTAAATAACCCCTTCTCAATTAGGGCTCTTTATTTTCAATGTTGGGTGAGAAAAAGAAAAAAAAAAAAAAGCTTAACTTAAAAAATAACATGAAAACCAAACAAAAACTAAAGCAATCTGAAAAGACATATGCCGAGTGTTTTCGTCTCATTTATTCTCAGTGGAGAGCATGCACAGCGCCTCTTGAGGGAAAAGAAGAACCAAGTTGCACTATGTGATTTTCTAACTATTCTCACTCATCACAGAGAAACAGGGTATATTTCATTCTATGAAAAAATTAGGTTTACAAAAAGAAATTCAGAATAATGAACACCATTTATCTTTGAATAGCAGAGAGCTTAATTGGAGATAAAATATTTGTCAGTTTCAAATGTCAGTTGTGCTTATTTGTGCTCAAATAAACATGGGGTATATGGACCTATTGTCTTCAATCGCCTAAAAGCAAAAATGTTTATGTAACCTTATCTCTGAGTTTTGGAAAGAAGATAATTAA
The DNA here is from genome assembly GCF_902686455.1 of Sciurus vulgaris. NCBI lineage: Eukaryota > Metazoa > Chordata > Mammalia > Rodentia > Sciuridae > Sciurus > Sciurus vulgaris. The sequence goes on from NC_136466.1 coordinate 154,439,413, forward strand.
AATTATTGAAGAGTTAAGTAAAAGATTTTGGAAGAATGCAGTCACCCAAATGTTTTCCTAAGATAAAATATTTGATGTGACAATCAGGGAGACAACCTTTTATCAATCCAAGAGGTGCTTTGGTTTTGCTTTTAACTTCTCTTTTTAAATTAAGTTGTTTGCTATGCAAAGCTACTGGCTATTTAAAAACAATGCTAACCTTTGTATTAAAACAAATATATAGGTTTTACATCTAAAATCAAGAAAACACAGCCTTGTCCTTCCTACAAGCAGGAAATCCAGCGGTCTTATTATGGTCCTCTATCATGACAGCTTTTGAGAAATACATCCTTTCCTGAGAAAGGATGTTTCTTAATTACTACAGATAAAATGGTAGAGAATCTGGCGTCTCAATACTGAGAAAAACTATATCAACTGAATTTTTAAAAAAAAAAAATTTTCCAAGAGAGGAGATATGTGAATATTTACAATAGTTTAAAAACAAAGGAAACTATATTAAAAATATGTTCTTCTATTTCACAAGGTGTTTGGCATAGTCTGATTTTAATGAGTTTGGTTTATATTGAATTATATAATATTACTAAAGTGTTTTTAAGAAGTTACCAGATTGCTTCCCTTGGGGTTGGATGCACATGCCCCTGAGGCCACTTCCAGAGACTCCGGGAGTGTTTTCTCTGGGTGTCGCTGCTTCCCATGCCTCTGCAGAGGCCTGGAGGTCATTATGCCAGGCGCTGCTGTCCTGGGCTGCTTGGCTGTCGCTGGGAAGTTTTCTGTCAGTGCACAGCTGCCCCCGACCCCGATGCTGGAGGTGTCCAGAGGTCTTTTCTCCAGGCACCACTGCTGATATCACATCAATGCTGTTGCAGACTTCCCAGGTCTGCTGCCCTTGAGGCTGAGTCAGATGCTGGAGGTCTTTGGGTGTGGCTGACATCTATGCTGCTCTCACCACCTCTGCTGCTAACTATGACACCATTGCTGCCACAGCGTTGCTGCTCTCGGGATGTCACCTGCAGGCCTTCTTTCTGGGTGCTGCTGCAGCTGTAGCCACAGCTGCCACCACCACCGTCACTGCTGCCTCTCTCCCCCGACCTGCTGCAAAGGCTACCAATGACTGCAGCTGCTGCTGACCCCTGCCTGTTGCCACCAACGCCCCCCACTACCGCTTCCACCAAAGCCCAGAGGTCGGCTGCCAGGGAGACTCCAAGTTTGGTTGCATGTGGCTGCATCCAGTTTGATAAGCAGACCAGAACCTGGGGTTTGGGGTGCCAACAGGTTTGCTGCCACTGCCATCTTGGGGTCCAGCCGCCACTGTCTGCGGACATTGGCCAGGACCTGGAGGTTCAGTGTTGGTGTGCCTATGGGTTTGGCTGTGTCTGATGTCTTCTTCCTGGGAGTGCTGGTTGCCACCATCTAGTTACTGTCTCTCAGGATTGCTCACCCCTGGTGGGCTCTCTCCACATTCCATTGGCATTGAGATCTTGGGATTGCAAAGTGGCTGAACCTAGGACAGCTGAGGCCCAGACTAGTGGAATAGTGACTGGGTCTGCCAGGGCCTGTCTGTACCAGGCAGTCTTGTGGGAGGTCAGAGAGAGGGCTGAGAAATTTTTTCAGATGCTGACAGAGACAGTTGTTCAATTTTCCACCAAGATTTATTTTATTATTACTTTTTTTTCTCTGGCGCCTCTGTCCACCATATTTGGAGCAGGGTATATTTTGTGTATTGGTTTTTTGGGGATTTTGATATATGCACGGAGTTTTGCAGTTCTGCTGCATATTCTTATATTTTTAATTTTTTCCTCTTTGAATGTATTCTTCCTCTCCCTTGTCATTCTTCCTGGATTCCCTTTCTACCTTTTCTCCACCTAACAATCAATCTCTGTTGGTTCTTCTACTTTTCCTGAGGATTTTTTGCTTTTCCTTTCTCTCTTTCCCCCTCATGAACATCGTGCCTGCAGTATTTGTGTTCTCTCTTTGTCCACTATTTGTGATTGTAAGTTTTTTGGCAGGTTTTCTGTTTTTATTATGGAGAGTGATTGAACTCATCATTGCTGTTTATAGTGAGAGGGCAAAGAAAGCAGGAGTCCTCACAATACCAGACCTAAAACTATAATACAGAGCTATAGTAATAAAAACAGCATGGTATTGACACCAAAGCAGACATGTAGACACATATTACAGAATAGAAGATGCAAAGACAAAATCACCTAAATATAGTTATCTCATATTAGACAAAGGTGCCCAAAACATTCACTAGGGAAAAAATAGTCTATTCAACAAACAGGGCTGGGAAAAAATGGAAAGTCACATGTAACAAAATGAAATTAAACTCCTATCTCTCACCCCACACAGACTGCAACTACTAGAAGAAAAAGTAGACCCAAATCTTCACCACGTAAGCCTAGGATCTGACTTCCTTAACAAGTTCCCTACAGTGGAAGAAATTAAATCAGAAATCAATAAATGGAATGGAAGCAAACTAAAAAGTTTCTTAGCAAAAGAAACAATCAGCAATGTAAAGAGAGAGCCTACAGTTTGGGAGAAAATCTTTACCACATGCACCTCAAATAAAGTATTAAAATCTAGGATATATTAAGAACTCAAAAAACTCAACACCAAAAATCAAATAATACAATCAATAAATGGGATAAGGAACTGGATATACCCTTCACAGAAGAAGATATACAAATCGATCAACAAATATATGAAAAAATGTTCATCATCTCTCACAATTAGAAGAATGCAAATCAAAACTACTGTAAGATTTCATCTCACTCCAATCAGAAGGACAGTTATCAAGAATACATGCAAAAATAAATTTTGGTGAGGATGTGGAAGAAAAGGTATACTTATACATTGTTGGTGGGAATGCAAACTGGTGCAACCATTATGGAAGGCAGTATTTAGATTCATCAGAAAACTTCAACTTGAAACACCAGTTGACACAGTTATCCCCCTCCTTTGTTTATACCAAAGGACTTAAAATCAACATACTATAGTTACGCAGTCACATCAATGTTTAATACAGTTTAATTCACCATAACTAAAATATGGAACCAACATAGATGCCCTTCCATAGATGAATGGATAAAGAAAATGTGATATATACCTATATAGTCTATCTATCTATCTATCTATCTATCTATCTATCTATCTATCTATCTACACAATGGAATAATAGTCAACTTTGAAGGCATTTGCCAGAATTGGAAGGAATTAGAGAATATCATCCTAAGCAAAATAAGTCAAACATAAAAAACCAAAGGCCTAATGTTTTCTCTGTTGTATGGATGCTAATTCATAGTAAGGAAATTGGGGAGATAGGGAAGAAGAAAGTTACTTCGTATTAGGTAGAGTGGAATGAGGGACAGGAAGGGTTATGAAGGTAGGAGGGATAGAGTGAAAAAGACATTACTACCTCATATATATATATATATATATATATGACTGCATGACCAATGTGATCCTACAATATGTATAATGAGAAAAATGATAAATTACCACTCTGTTAATGTATGATGTATCAATATGCATAAATGCATTCTACTGTTCTGTACAACAAATTAGAACAAATAAAAAAATTTAAAATAAAGAAGTTACCCAATTGATTTGATAAATGTGTAATGTAATATTATGTTTCTGTGGATAATTATGAAAAATGTAATTATTAGTAAAAAGTTTGCAAATATTTCTTTACTATTTTCAGGATTTTCCATTCTACTTAAAGGTCATTTAAGTTGTAGTGAATGCGATTCCTGCTTCAAACAAAAGAAATCAAATATGCATTCTGTATAATTATAATGTCAAAGTTTTATTTCAATATGTCACCAAAAGGAATTCTACAGGCCAATTATAATTATATGCTACAGTTACATATCACATGTATTATAGTTATGTTACTGATAGACACATGTTTAGTTGCAGATGCATGTAAGTTTTGATAGCTCAATTCAAGGAATTCCCTTTGACAATTCCTTTGGGGCAAGTCTAGTGGTGATGTACTTCCTCAGTTTTTTGTTTATTTAAGGAAGAATTAATCTCTTCATTTTTCAGGGATGATTTTGGTACATACAGTAATCTTTGAGGGGCAGAGATTTTTTTCTTTCAATATTTTAATATATCATCCCACTCTTCTGCTGTCCTAAGTAATCCACAAATACTTCTATCCCAATAGAAGTTCTCTAAGTGATAAGTTACTTTTTTATTGCTGCTACAAAATGCTATACTTTGAATTTTAACAATTTTATTATGATGTGTCTTGATGTCGACCTTTTCGGTTTCAATCTAAACTTTGCAGTTAATGAATTTGGACTTGTACTTCCCATCCCAGATCTCCCCATCTTCACTCTCCTTTGAAAATTCCACAAATGCATAAATTTTGTACTATAAGTCTTCACTTTTTTTTTTCTCTTTTGACTGGATAAGCTCAAATGACCTGTTCTCAGGTTGACTAATTCTTATTTTCTGATTGATTATTTCTGTTCTTGAGCCTGCCTATTGGATTGTTCAGTTTAGTTATAATGCTTTCCATTTCTTGGTGGGGCCCCCCTGAGGCTCAGCTCTGTGGTTGGACAGGGTCAGCTTGTGAAATCCTTAATCAGTAAAAACCATGGCAGGAGTTATGGTTGGGCAGGAACTACTTCCAGGAGCCACAAACATTGACCAAAGAAAGATCACACCCTTTCCTTTGTTTCTAGAGGTTCTCAGGTGATCTTGTTATGCCAATTCCCCCAGTATTCTAGATGAGGAGAGACACAAAGGGGCATTTAGGATAATAGTCCATATCACAGGAGATGATGCAAGTTCTTCTTTTGTCTGGTTTTCCCACACTGAAGACATCACAGTTTGAAGGTACCGCTCTCAAAATTTTTCTGATATGGGAAAGAAATGATATAAACAAGCTGACTTATTTTTCCTCTTTTTATCCAGTATTTCTCAGTTTTAATGTTCATTGACATGCTATATCTTTTCATTTTATTTTCAGCCTTCTCCGAAGGGTAGTATTTTCTGTAGATAATTGTGAAATTTACATTTCTGGGGTAGAACCAATGCGTCCCTGTATATATCTGACTTTGTGTTCCCGAACTCTCAAACCAGTTGTAATATTTTACTATCGCCCTTATGCCAAACCCTCTCCATCTTTAATTTAATTCAACTTCAATATTTCCTATCTCTACCTTCTTCAATCCCTTTAGGCTTTTTCCTCCACTGGATTATATGTTAGCCCTTAGGGTGTCACTGAAATGCAAGTGTCTTTCTGCTTTCTTACCCTGACTTTGTCTTTGGTCCTCATCTCAAAACTGAAAAGTGAAACTGCATTATGGGAATTGAATGATATTTCTCAGTCTTTAACACCTACCATGACAGGAAAAACAAAAAAAGTTAATATTTTTCAAAATGTCATAGAATTTATATGACATTGAGGTGCTTATTCCATGTCTAGAAATGGTTGACTATCCAATTACTAGTAAAGCCTCAGGTGTGGACTTATTTTGTACATATGAAAATAGGAGTTCATTAAATTAACATAAATAAATGATCATTTTCTTTCAAGATTACTGATCTATCATCTATCCATAAAAATAATGACCACAAAAAATGAAGGTTTTCCCGAGTCATATTTTTATTATTTTTACTTAAAATTTAGACTTAGCATATAATTTTTAATGTTTTTTCTTTCCCTTGAGCATGCAAACTTCTAATAAGAAGATAACCTTTAAAATTGTAGAATTTGGACCATGTTATAAAATACTAGTGTTATTAAGGTCAACAGTGCCTTATGACTTCCATAAAATCATTGTTTTTTTTTTTTTTTTTAGTTTCCTTCATAAAAAAAAAGACCAAAAATGTTATATTGACAACATTAGATTACCTAATATGGGTAATTTCATATATTATTTCACAATGGTGGATTTTTAAAACTGTTGTTAATTTTATCATTTAAAATTATATTTTAAGTTATTAGAATAAATCATGGTGAAAATACATGCAACTTCTTTTTTGCTGTGGTAGAAATGGTTTCCAAAGGACTTTCTAACTTAATTCCCTCTAATTTATAGTAAGTAGAAATTCTTTTTTAAAAGAGTGGTAAATCAATATAAATATATTTAAAAGATCAGAATATTAAAATATCTTGTTTTGAAATAAAATAAACCACATTCATGTAAGAATAATAAATTTGGGAAGATTAGTCTGTTTTATAGACCTTTTTCTCTAGTTGGATGGAATGTCATAGAAATATATCTCCTGTTTGATCTCTTTTTCTCTGTTAATGTAGACTCCAAGTGAGGCAAAATAAAAATCTTTTTCTTCAGGTTGAAGTGACAATTTCATCTTTTGCACATAATATTAAATAAAAAATAAATTATATACATTTGTCACATAAAATTTAAACTTGAGAATATATATGTTTATATATATACACACACACACACACACACATGCATATGTGTATTTATGTGTATCTTAAAATTTGATTTGTGATACATGAATGGTGATGGAAACATTTTTGGAATTAAAATAAAATTATGTACTAATGAAGTACATAAAGCAAACTTAAATTTATATTATTAAATTAAATGTTTGAATCTGGAAAAGGTGCATACCATGTGATTCCACCTCTGTGATCTAGACAAGATAGAATTGTGGAGCGTCAATAATCAGTGGTTTCCAGGTTTTAAGGAGAGAGAAGGTTAAATAGGCAGGACACACACACACACACACACACACACACACACACACAAAACTTTGAGGCAATAAAACTATTCTTTTGATAATAAAATGATGATTACATGTAATCAAACATTTATTGAAACTCACAGAAAGTACACTTTCAAAATAAATTACATATTCAAAGTCTTACAGATTAAGGTTCTCTTTCACAAAATTCTTTGATCAGAATTTTTTGGTAATTTAGGATTTCTTGTTCAGATTTTAGAATATTTGCATATGCACAATGAAATGCCTTAGGAAAAGGACCCAAGTTTAAGCAAGAACTTATTTGTGATTGGTGTAAATTCTGTGCACATAATTGGAAGGTAATTTGTACAATCTTTTTAGTTCACCTGTACCATGAGCTGAGGTAAGGATTTTTCCACTTGCGGGGTCATTTTGATGCTAAAAATCTTTAATATTTTGGAGCATTTCAGATTTGGAAATTTAGGATTAGCGATGTTCAACCTGTATTAATACATACATTATTGTTTAAATGGTTCATTATATGTATGTCAATAATTATTGTGTAATTAAATTGAGTTAACTATTATATTTAAAGCAAATCATTACTGATTTTCCCACTTCAGACTTATAGGAAACTAGAAAAACAAAAGTTTCAAGATTTTAATTACACATAATGAACATAGCATTCTAGAAGTACTGTGTGAGAAAAGTATGTAAGACTACCTTTCAATGGCTTGACAAACAATAAAACATGACAAATGCACTTATGTTTATAGTATATGAGAAGTGACAAGAAGAAAATTCTAGAAAGAGGTAAATTAATTGATGAGTGGAAGGAGCACAAGAGGGAAATTATTTATAGTAGAGGTGATTGGGAAGAAATTTTTCTAATGAAGTAGACATGCATGTATGCCTTGAGGGAGGGTTTCTTGAATTGTTATGACAACTCAGACGTTTCTCAGTTTCTTTCCTCTGTATGTGTGTGGATATGAGCATTTGTCACTCTTATAATCTACACACAAAAATAGCTATATATACATACAAACATCAGTCTTTAACTGTATTTCGAGGTTAATATAGTGACTTCAAGGATATGGATTCCTCCAAATTCCAGAAGATTTCTTTTTAATTGATGTAAAACATAAATACTAATAGTCTGTTTTCTGACTCTAGTCATCTTGCATTCTGATGTTTCATGCTATTACCATATTCCACAACTTTATTTGCTTCCAAAACTTCAATCATAATAAATACTCAATGATACACAATTGTTTAACATAGCACTGTGGACAATATGCTGACATTTTTATCATATTCTTAGATATGTATATATTCCACAGATTGAAATAGCTTAATTTTCCTCTACCAAAACTGCTCCTCTTCCACTGTTCTTGTTCTGAGTGAATCCAAGCTCCACCATTTATATACAGAAATCTAGGGCTGGGGATATAGTTCAGTTGTTAGAGTGCAAGCACAAGGCCCTAAGTAGACCTAATAGACATTTATAAGAAAAAAATATATATAGTGAGACATATCTCTCTTGGCAAATATACAATGTGCACTATTGATAATCACTCTTCCCTTCCTCTCATTCTCTCTCTCTCTCTTTCTCTCTCTCTCTCTCTCTCTCTTTCTCTCTCTCTCTCTCTCTCGTTCTCTCTCTCTCTCTCTCTCTCGTTCTCTCTCTCTCTCTCTCTCTCTCTCTCTCTCTCTCTCTCTCTCTCTCTCTCTCTCTCTCTCTCCCTGGCCTGTATATACCATTACACCAACATCATATTTCTCTGGGAGTCACAGATTATTCTTGGATTTTAGGAAACCATTCATAGATTCTAAAATGTATTTTCGAGTACATACTCTTTGATAGGCACAGTTTAAAAAAATTTAAAATACAAATGTGAATAAATCAGTCAAAAATCCTTTACCTACATCTGACATATCTTCATTCTATAGATTGTTATGGACAATAAGTCTAACGGAAAATTATTAAGTATGTGAGAAATTGATACATACTATAAAAACTGTGGGATAGCCAAGGTGCATAAGACTTCTGAGGCTTAATATTTTGAAGAAACTCAAGGTAGCCACAAGGAGACATGAAAATATAGGCACAGCCCCCAGTTATTCTGGTCATATTAGTCCAGTCACCATATGTGCAAAAACAACATTTTGGACGATCAGCTCAATAAGCTTTCAGATGACTCTCAACAGTCCTGTGCAAATGCATGAAAGATTCCAAAGGAAAACTACTTAGCTGAGCACCATCAGCCAGTCTGAACCATGAAAGTTAATGATAAACTAAGTTTTATTCATGATGTTTTGAGGTGATCTGTTATATCTTCATGTCATCTGCTTATAGATGACACATAAATCCATGAGCTGAAATGCAGTCTCCAAGACCGTGAATACAGAAAGAGACAAGCTGGGAGCAGATACAGAGCCCCAGCAATACATCCTTAAGTTACCAGGAGAAGACAGCAAATGAAAATAAATTAGGAAGCCATATTTCACTGAAAACAAACTGAATCAAACTGAGATCCATCAACTGTATATTATTATGCAGAAATAAAATTACTATTGTGGTTTTGTTTGGGACTCAGAAATTAACAGCCTTTAAAAGAAGGATAAAAGCCTAATTGAATATGCTTAAGAGAAAATAAAAGAGAAGGATTCAAACACACACACACAAAAACAAAGAAATTATTAAGATTGTTTTGGCGAGGCAGTACAAAGTGAATTGACTTTAATGAGGCTCTACTTATGTTTTGATTGGAGTATAATAAACAAAGAAGAGATGCTAAACTATAAAAAGACCAGCTTTTGCAATAGTTATGAGTACTTTTTTGGTACTCATACCAAATTCTGGGGACACCAGAATTAGGTGAAATCATTGTGGAAAGCAGCATTGAAGTAGAGAAGTGTCGGGAAAGAAATACTGAAACTCCTGTATCCAGCTGCCCTCTGAAGTCTCCTTTTACCCTGGGGTTACCACAGCCACGCCAAGTGAGAAGTGGGAAAGTCACACACCACCTACCTGATGCAATTAGTAGGTGCTGGCCTCCAATAGGTGGAGCAGGTGAGAAAAGGATAAAGTGCACTGACAGGGAGACACAAGAACTGTAAGAAGAAAAGAAAGAAAAGTTCCTTTAACAGAAATAAGACTAAGAATTAAAGACAACATAAAAAATCAAGAGTTGTATAGTTTCAAGACTAAGAATTAAAGACAACATAAAAGATCAAGAGTTGTACAGTTTCAGGATGAGTAATTGACTCTATATTATACACGACTTGTTTCCACAGTTCTCAGCTTTTCATGTTTATTGTACTGTTTTCCAGATGTAGTAAGATGCTATTTTAAATATTATTTCAAAATCTTTTGTTTCATTTCATATGATGAGCTTAGGCAAAATATCTAATGCCCCAAAGGAGCAGGATATTGTGATTATGCTATAATATATTATAATTAGAATGGAAGGGAAGAAGGAAATCTGCTAATATGGGCTTTCGGTTGTGGACCAGGTAGATGGTGAGGAGAGGAAACTTAAAAGCATCAATCACTGTGATCACACATGTGTTTTGAGTACATTGCCCACAAACTCTAGTCTTTATGGAAGCAGCATTGCATTTACATAGGGGATGCATATCCTTATGAGATCTTTCTGTTAACAGGTTCGAATAACATCTGTGACTATTCTTTGACAAAATTACTATTGAATGGTCTTGCTGGGCACCAACTTCAATGAATCTGCCATTAGTGAAGCTTATTTCCAAATACGACATAGCTCTAGGCAGTTAGAATGAATTCCATCCATATTGGTGATCCTCATGTCTTCAGCTCTCATGTTTAAAGTGTTTTTGATCTGTATTTTTTTTTTTTTAAAAGAGAGAGACCTAGTAGTAGTTTAAAAGTATGTGCCTGTGTGTATTTGGATGAAAGATTTTCTGAAATGGAATTAATTCATATTTTATAAACTAAAAGCTGTATCACTATTTCAGGTATGAGGGAAGCCCTGTTCCAAGAACAAAAATTTTTAAGAAGAAAAAAAATAATATTTGCTAATCTTCTATAAAAGGGAGGAATCCTGTGTGTGTGTGTGTGTGTGTGTGTGCGTGTGTGCGCATGTGTGTGTTTTAAGGAATTATAAGGTTTTGGATAAGTGAATGAACAAAGATGAGATGGATATAAAATATGTTTTTGCAAGGCTTATTTTAGAGTATATTTTAATTATGCAATGTAATTTACTCCATTTCAATCCCTGGTGTACTGACACCTTTTAAAACACTTGTCAAAAAACTCATTATGGAAACAAAATCTCTATTTTCTATGGCAGAAAAAATATGAATGAAATAAAAATTTTATTTTTTTATGTATGAAAAAGTTAGTTTTTAAAAAATAGCATATTACATTTCAATAAATTTTGTCAAACAGATTCAACATAAAGGTGAGGGGCTATATTGAAATTATGATTTTTTTAATCTTCTTGTGAATGCAAAAGATAAATACCAGAAGAAATTTTATTGTAAAAAATAGGTTAATAAAGGTCCAGCTCAGAAGTGGGGATTTTAGTGACATAGAAATGGAGTATTTCAGCTGAAAAATGTTTAGTCAAATTTCATTGTTATTTAATAGAAGTAGGTTGTTTTGTTTACATTTTTAGCTTCAAATGTATTCCACACCTGAATTGAATTGGGCAATATTAAAAATCAGAAGAAAGAGGGAAAAATTTATATATATATATATATATATATATATAAAATGGACAAAATCATATGTAATTTCTATATACTATATATTGTATATATAACATATAAATAATTTTGTTCATTATTCCATACTGCCTTTTCTCAAAACCAGTTATTTCAGGACTTTCACTAATCTTTCAACAGGAACTTAGATAAAATTTGACAAATAATATTTGTATTCATTTTATGATAGGCCAAAATTTTGGAAAAGGAGAAGAAATCTCTCCCAAAAGTAATGTAAAATGAAGACTATAAAGTACAATGAAGATTGAAATAGTCTTATGTTTGACATCAAAAGATCTATGATAAATATTTTACTACTTAATCATGCCAAAATTCTAACTATGTTTCCCATAGTCTCTATGAATAGAGCCCCTCAGTACACTGTATAGTACATTTTTCTTGTTCATGATGGTAGTAGCATCGTTACCCTGCAGGTATGTGTTGGGTGGGATTACATTTGCATTGGGAAATGTATTTCCAACACGGTCTTTCATTAGCATGTCTTTTATAACTTTCAGGTTCTTTGTTTCCCTATAGAAAAAAAGAGATGGTATCCCTAGCATTGTAATATGTGTGTGTGTATGGTGTGTGTGTTTTTGTGTGTAGCCTAATTGCTAAATAAAATTAAAGTTCTCCTTGTTCCCTTTAGACACAGAGAATGAAATATCCAGTATCAGAAAGAATTACTATTATTAAAATATATATTGCTTTAGGTTTTCTGTTGGTTTCTGAATGAAAAGTGCCTAATTTTATTGCTATTGACACTGAGAGATCTTCCTCAGTAATAAGAACTGGGACACAGACTCTTAATTCCTTTGAAGCCTAGTCATTAAGATGTATTTGTATTAACTGCAAAGATCAATTGACCTGACTAGTACTTCCTGTATATGTTAAATAGTGCTGGCAAGAACAGGAATCCTTGTCTTGTTTCTGATTTTAGAGGATAAGTTTTCGGTTTTCCATCAATGTTTTTAATTTTAGCTGTGGGCTTTTCATACGTGACCTTTATTTTGTTTACTTAATTTCCTTCTATACCTGGTTTGTTAATATTTTTTTAAAAAAGAACCAGTGTTGAATCTTGTCATATGCTTCTCCTGCATTTATTTAGAAGAATATGCATTTTTAAAGAATTCCTTCTTTCTCTTAATGTGGGGTACCAAATTTCTGATCTACAGTTGAAGCCGTTTTTGAATCCCAGGAATAAATTCCACTTGGTTGATGCTGTAAGCACATGAAAGAGAATACAGAAAGAAAGAAAAATGGAGGGAGACTGCGGGCTTTATTGAGCGCCAGAGGGGCACATCCTGGGGCTCAAATGGAGGCGGGCCACCAAGAGGGTCTGGGTTTTGTAGCAGAACCAGGCCGTGGGAGTCGTTAGTGACTTTGGCGGACCCATTTGACAGACAGGAGCAGGACCAAATCATGGGAGGAGTTTCGGTGATGGGATTATTTAGGGCGGTGCAGAAGGACAGGTAGGGGAACAGGAATGTACTGCTCTTTGGGGGGTTATTGTCCATATTCTTAAGACGTGATTTTTCTTTTTTTTAAGTGCTGTTAAATGTAGTGTTACTGCACCTACATTCATCAGGGATTCTGGCCTGAAGGTTTCTTTAATTGAGGTTTCAGGGTAATGCTGGTGTCATAAAAGGAGTTTGAAAATGTTCCTTCTTCAAGTTTGGGAGACGAGTTTGGGAAGGATGGGAGTTAATTTTCTTCAAATGTTTGATGGAATTCCCCCATGAAGCCATGGGTCCCTTGCTCTCCTTTGTTGTGAGGTATTTGATTACTGATTGGATCTCATTGTTGTTTTTTTCAAGTTTTGCACTTCTTAATAATTCAGTTTTATATTTCTGTAAGTTGGATATTTCAACAGCTTCCACTTCTTCTCAGTTATCCGTTTTGTTCATGGATCATTGTTCATAATCATCTGTGACCATCCTTTCATTTCTAAGGCATTGGTTATAATGTCTCCTTCTTTCAGTTCTGATTTTGAATCCTTACTTTTTCTTCTTCATTCACTGTTTGTCAATTTTATTTATCTTTTCTAAACCCAACTTTAAATTCTATTGCTACTTTCTACTCTTTTCTATTTAATTTACCTCAAATCTATTTTTTTTTCTTCTTTATGTTAACTTGGAACTTAATTTGCCTTATTTTTCTAGTTACTTGTAAAGTTAGGTTATTCATTTGAGATCCTCCTTCCTTTTTAACATAGGACATTTGTTGCTCTAAACTTCCCTCTAAATGTGACTTTTGTTGCATTCCAGGTTTTGGTATGTTGTGTTTTCATTTTTTTTTCTTTATTTCTTTCATATTCTCTCTCTCTCTCTCACTCTCTCTCTCTCTCTCTCTCTCTCTCTCTCTCTCTCTCTCTCTCTCTGTCTGTCTTTATTTTTTTTGTCTGAGATATTTTCTAAACTTTTTGATTTTTTTCTTTGAATCAATGATCACAATGAAAAATTTTAGAAAACTATAATCAGTATCTTCAAAAGTTCATATGCTAATATATGATATGCAAGTTGTCACAGATAAGATGAATTTCTTAAGAAACTTCATCTGGTTCATATTATATGAACAGCAAAATCAAAACAAAAAACCCTAACTCATAGTGACAAGATAGCAATGAAAAGACATAAGAAAAAAGCAAAAATAATATTTGTGGAGCGCTATATGCCATGACAGCAAAGACCTGCTGAAACAATCATGTGGTTAATGCTTATGAAATGATAGAGCTTACCAAGATCAGGGGAAGAGATTAAAGGGAAATAATGCCCTTGGAAAATCAAAGAGTCATTTCCTTCATTTGATGGAAGATGGAATTAGATAACAACCAAGGTCTTGAATCTCTGTACTTTTTACGTAAAGTGATTCCATTAGGAAATATAATGGAAATTTTAAGTCATAAAAAAATAAATTCGTATTGATTGAACACTGAATGCCAACCAGAATATCTGACAAGTAGCTATAGTGTAATTGATTGTCATAAAAACTTGACTTTCCTTATTTGCATACCAATGAAATAATAATGAGGGAATAATAGAAAAATAAAACAGAATGTGTGGCTGGATCTAAACTGAACCAATATATACACTACTATTTTTATAGGCGAGTGGTTCTTCAGCAATAACATTTCAAACATGACCTTCTGTATGTTAATTTTTACTGCTTTAATACTTCATTTTAAAATCAAAATCTTCCTTGTATATACTAGTAACTGTAAATTTGTCTCCATCTGAACATATTTTGACAAGTACAATTTGAATTTCTCTACATAATGACCTTATTTTTATAAAATATAATCTTGTATTTACTTTATTGTTGTTCTTTAAAATCCATTATTCCACATTTTAGGGTATATTCTATAATAATCTTCACCATGCTATCCTTGTCTAATAAACATGGTCTATAAGATAGAAAATTATTATAGTATTTCACTCTTCCCAAACTTGAGTTTACCTATAGTGAATTTCTGAGTACCAAGGATAGAAGAGGGGTACACACTAAGAAACAGGTAGGAAGACTCTATCATCCATTGGGTGCTGTGAACTAGAGGGTGGAGCTACTGAATTACCAGGATTTTCGATGTGTAATATCTTTCTCTGATGTTTTCCTGTCTTTTGATCCATGAATTCATTAAACAAATGAGATTGTCCTTACAAATAGTTGCATCAATGCCATCTTCTTGCAGTCTCCAAAATCCACAATCAAGGCTGTAAAGAATCCCCATGTTTTCCTTGGGTGTATATGACACTATCTTATTCTATGCTATCAAATTTTCTAGTTCACCAAAAATAACCTGGATAGTGTTCACTTCTCTTTATTTGGATATGTCAGTTTCTTAATTTGGAAGGGAGAAGGGCACACAACTTTCAATACAAAATCCACTGTAACAACAAGCATTTTCTCTTGATGCACAAATACACACCAGGATGAGGGGTGCCTTTTTCCATTAGTTTCTTTCAATGTCAACGTGCCATATTTTGTGCTGCTCAGATGAAAGTTAAGGGTAGTACCAGAAAAAGTGCAAGAAAGTCAGGATAATAGAGTGATGAAAAAAGGAAAGAGTAGAATAACTCCAATCACAGCAGGAATTGTAATCCAGAAACTCAAATTTTTAGTTTACTTTTCTCATAAAAAATGGAAACCAGCCTAGGTAGATTTTTTTTTTAAATTTTACTGTATGTATGATTAAAATTATAAGGAAATATAACATATCAATCATTTTGCCATATTTAATTCTATCTAACATGGGAATCATGGCACTATTTTAACATAAAAACATTTATGTCTCTTAAAAGAATTCCACTAAATCTATCTTCTAAAGTAATGGGGATAAAGTATATACTTGCATTTTGAATTTACTTCCTTAGGTATAGTCAGGGTGAGAAAAGTCTTCAAACTTCATTGAAAGTGTGAACAATACAACAGATTTTAATGTAATTTCAATTGTCATTCCTTTTATACTTTCCACTTAGCCTAAAGTGTATTTAATTTGCAATGTAATTGAACAGATGAGAGTGAAGTCAAGAAAATGGCCGCCAGCATTTTGTGAGATGCTCTCTTTAATAACCAGAGAAAAGAAGAGGTAAAATAGTCAAAGATGACCAAGCAGGGCAGTGTATTTCTCAAGGTGCTTCCCTAATACTCTATTTCTGGGAATGAACTACTACTATGTGTTTTTTTTTCTTACTCTCTTTTTCTCTTTTGTAGTGCTGGGGATCAAACCTGAGGACCCTCACATGGTAGGCAAGAGCTGTACCCCTGAGCTTTGTTCCCACCCCTCAAAACTAGTATCCGGAGATGAAGAAGGAGATTCTCATCACTGATGGGAGAAGCTGACACTCGTCCCAGTGATTCAGCCATGTCAATTTCCCTAATGGTAACATTGTGTCATGAATCCTTTCTGCCTTAGGACAGTGGTTCTTAATGAAGACCTTAGAATGGAGAACTATTTGTTGTTCTTATTTGTTTGATTTCACCTGATTTATTTGGTTTTAGAATAACTCAAAGCCAATTTCAATTTCTAGGGGCATTTCAACGTCGAGGAAAGGAGTCAAAACTACACTTACTCTTTTCTATGTTTATCTTTTAAAAAATGAAAGGTATTTATCAGTGTCCTATCTGCAACCTACTTTTTGATAGTACTGGCATGAATACAGCCATTGATCACTGAATGTAATTTAGACTTCCCCACCCCCACCTATCTTTTTCCTCTCTAGTTTCAATAAATAGGAGGAAACAAATGACTCTTGACTTTCTGAATATGACCTATTTCACTTACCATGATGATCTCAAGTTCCATCCATTTTCCTTCAAATGACACTTTTATTCTTCTTTATGGCCAGAGAAAACTCCATTGTGTATATGTCACATTTCCTTTATGTGTTCATCCATTGCTGGATACCGAGGCTGGTTCCTTAGATTGGCTATTGTGAATTGTGCTGCTATAAACGTGGTGAGCATGTATCACTGTAGTGTGTTGACTTTAATTCTTTAGAATAAATACTAAGGAATGGTGTATTTGGGTCATGTAGTGGCCAAAATCCAAAACTTTATGAATACTGAAAGGAGCCAAGAAGTAAAAAATTCCCTACCATGAAACTTTGTTTCATGCACAAAACTATTTAAAACACTGTACAAAATTATTTTCAGCCTATTTGTCTAAGATTTAAATGAAACATGAATAAACTGTGTTTAGACTTTGTACCCCTCTGCAATAGTTCTCACTATATATATATGCAGATATTCCAAAATCCAAAAATTCCCCAATCCAAAACACTTCTAATTCCAAGCAGTTAGGCTAAAGGATGCCCGATTGGTATTACTAAAATTACTCAGACTTTCTCCTGGGAGAAGAATTTTGCTTCCCCACTCCATTTGTTTCAGGATTGCCATGTAACTTGAGACAATTGCGAGTGGACAGAAATGTAACACTTCTGAGCAGAGAATTTAGGAACCAGACCCAATATCCTGGTTCAGCCTGGCAAATGACAGGGAGATGTTGTCTCGTCCAATGAAGGTTTTTGAGGGGAGATAACATGCATTTCAGTTGTAATAAATGTGTATTGCAGGTAGAAAATACACCATATTGGTTGTAAACCTCCCAGATTTAGAAGTTGTTATGCAATCTTAATTTTGCCAAACTTTATTGATATACCATGCAAATCCAGGAATAAGGATAATATTTTTATCCTTTTCTGAACACAGGAAATATTTGAAAGAGAAGTTGAGCATACAGATAATAGGTGAGCTCTGAAGTAAACCCACGAAAATAAAACTGATACTAGACACATTTGTTAAACCAATGAAGTCACAGTTGAATAAATTAAATATTTTTACTTAATTCTCAATTTAAATCCTAGTGGTATGGAATTTTTTGTTACTTTTTAATTCAATCAATATGTATTTGAATGCCTTTTATTTAATCCTATTTTCAATAAACTCAATTGCTTTTCCCTTGCTGAATAAGAAAGATTTTCTAATATGGTGTTCATACTTCTAGGTAATTGTAAAATGTATATTTATATATATATGCCTATAAATTTATCATTTCTGTAGATATTTAGAATATTGCCTAATACATATATAGAATATTGTATTCTAGGCAACTGTACTACATGTATATATATCTCATATATATATATATGCATATATATATGGGTTATATATAATATATGTATATATATAATTCATGCATATATATTTATTCACATATATATATTTGGAATATTTCCTTGCATTGCAACTTCATTTTTCAATATAAACATCTATTTGTTTCTAACTTTCTAACTATTCACTATTGCAATCAAGATTTTAATATATATGTTATACTTCTTCCAGTTCCTTCTGCATATAAGACATGAATAAATATTGAAACTCTGTTTTAATAAGAAATCAAATTTAGATATTAATAAAAGCTGAGGATCCAAGATGGCAGACTAGAGGGAGGCTGCGTTCCTTGTCACTCCGTAACTCCGGTTGCAAGCAGAGGATATCTGCTTCTTGGTAAGGCAGTTTTTGCTGCTTATCAATACCCTGCTGCTTATCCCATTTGTCTACTGTAATCACCTACAGTCTGCCAGAATATGGATGCCTTTTTTGAGTGTAGATTGCTCACTGTCAAGTGCCTATCATCTGCCATTTGCCTGCCTCTCGCCTGTCCATTGGGTGCCTTACACCTATCCATCACCCAACACACCAGGTTCACCTCCCAATCTACCAACAACATTCAGAAAACT
The DNA here is from genome assembly GCF_902686455.1 of Sciurus vulgaris. Lineage (NCBI taxonomy): Eukaryota > Metazoa > Chordata > Mammalia > Rodentia > Sciuridae > Sciurus > Sciurus vulgaris. The sequence continues at coordinate 154,458,069 of NC_136466.1, forward strand.
GATCGCCAACTGCCAGTGGAGCACCAACGTCTGCTGTTGCATGGAAGTTCACTGTTACAGTACCTGCAGGTTTGATTACACATGGCTGTCACCATTTTGAGACAACAGCCAGGCCCCATAGGAACCTGGGCCAGACTGACTGAACCCCATCTCCAAGAACCCTCAGGTCAACTGATCACTCCCTGCTTCTGGGACCCTCATATCGACTGACTGCTCCCTGCCGCCAGGACCCCCAGACGAACTGACTGCACCCTATCGCCAGGACCCCAGACCAACTGCACCTGGCCTTCAGGATCCCACAACCACACCAAACACACCTTACCTCCAGGACCCCTGCCTGACCAAGCGCACCCCGCCTCCAGGACCTCCAGCTGACCACTTCCACACCCTGAGCTGCAGCTTCCCATTTGCCAACACATTTGGAAGCTAGAGATGCCATCTTGGATAATCCTGGAAGCTATAACTCAGATCTTTAGGTTGGACAAATCCCATCCCAAGATGCCTGCTGGAGACTTGAAGCTCAATGTCAGGTACTTCTCATGTACCAGGCTACTGAACACTGGGAGGTTTCATTACTACATGACTGTTATACTGTAGATTTTCTTTTTTCTCCTTATTGAACAATTTTAAGTTTTTATTTCTTTACTTTTCTTGCTCTCTTTTCCTTTATTTACCTGTTCCCTCAGAGTCTCTTTCTCCCTTTTTTGCATGCTGACATCCAATTTCTTTCTTTACCCTTTCTATTACCTAGAACTTCTGTATATTCTTTTCTTATCCCATTAACAGCCACATTCTACATCCCTCTCCATCCTCTTTGTCCTCCATTAGAAACTGCAGACCTTATTGCAAATCTTTTTGTTTTACTGAAGATAATATTTGAACTCATTCTGTTTATTATGACACTATTGTTATTATCCTCATAGGGGCCATTTGGTCTAGAATTGCATAGTGTCTGAATTGGGCACTGCTAATATTGATATTCACTTAAAGAAAAGGTTTTGGAAACCTATAGGGCCACTATAAGCCTATAGGGGGAAATCTGCAATACCCCAGATCTGCACTGCTAGAGGGGAAGATACATGAACAACATGAAAAAACAAGGGAAGAAAATGATCCAAACAAATCTAGATTCTATATTAACAGAATCCAATGACAGTATGGTAGAAGAAATGTCAGGAAAGGACTTCAGATTATACATGATTAAGATGATTCGCTGAGATAAGAGAGCAAATGCAGGCAATGAATGATAATACCAATAAGCAGTTGAAAGAGCACCTGCAGGAAGCAAAAGATCATTTCACCAAAGAGATAGAGATTCTCAAAAAAAGTCAAACAGAAATCCTTGAAATGAAGGAAACAATAAACCAAATAAAAAACACAATGGAAAGCATCACCAAAAGACTAGACCACTTGGAAGATAGAAATAACCACAGACAATGTTGACAAAATATTTAATCTTGAAAATAAAGTTGTCCAAACAGAGAAAATGGTAAGAAATCATGAACAGAATCTCCAAGAAATATGGGACATCATGAAAAGACCAAATTTAAGAATTATTGGGATTGAGGAAGGCACAGAGATACAAACCAAAGGAATGAACAAACTATTCAATGAAATAATCTCAGAAAATTTCCCAAGCCTGAAGAATGAAATGGAAAATCAAATACAAGAGGCTTACAGAACATCAAATGCACAAAATCACAACAGATCCACACCAAGACCCATTATAATGAAAATGCCTAATATTCAAAATAAAGATAGGATTTTGAAGGCTGCGAGAGAAAAGCATCAGATTACATATAGGGGGAGACCGATATGGATAGCAGCCGACTTCTCAACCCAGACTGTAAAAGCTAGAAGGGCTTGGAACAATATATTTCAAGCTCTGAAAGAACATGGTTGCCAACCAAGAATCCTATACCCAGCAAAACTAACCTTTAGATTTGAAGATGAAATAAAATCCTTCCATGATTAATAAAAGTTAAAAGAATTTACAAATAGAAAGCCTGTGCTACAGAATGTTCTCAATGAAATATTCCATGAGGAGGAAATGAAAAACAACAATGTAGGTCAGCAAAGGGAAGAACTACCTTAGAGAAAAACTACTCAAAGGAGAAACCAAGCCAACTTAAAAACCAAAATTAAGCCCAAATGACTGGGAATAAGAATCATATATCAATAATAACCCTGAATGTTAATGGCCTAAACTCATCAATCGAAAGACAAAGACTGGCAGAATGGATTTAAAAGAAAGACCCAACAGTATGCTGCCTGCAAGAAACTCATTTCATAGGAAAAGACATCCAAAGACTAAAGGTGAAATGATGGGAAAAAACATACCATGCACATGGACTCATTAAAAAAGTGGGGGTTTCCATCCTTATATCAGATAAAGTGGACTTCAAACCAAAGTTAGTCAGAAAGGATAAAGAAGGACATTTCATACTGCTTAAGAGAACCATAAATCAGGAGGATATAATGGTAGTAAATATTTATGCCCCAAACAATGGTGCATCCCTGTACATCAAACAAATCCTTTTCATTTTCAAGAATCAAATAGACCACAACCCAACAATTCTGGGTGACTTTAATGCAGCGCTGTCACCACTAGATATATCTTCAAAACAAAAACCAACCAAAGAAACCATAGAACTCAGTAAAACAATCAATAACCTAGACTTAATAGACATATCTAGAATATTCCATCCATCAAGGAGTGGATTCACTTTCTTCTCAGCAGCACATGGAACCTTCTCGAAAATAGACCATATGTTATGCCACAAAGCAGCCCTTAGGAAATGCAAAAAAAAAATAGAGATACTGCCTTGTGTTCTCTCAGATCATAATGGACTGAGAGTAGAAATCAATGACAAAATAAAAAACAGAAATTACCCCAACACCTGGAGACTAAATAATATGCTATTGAATGAAACATGGATAACAGAAAACATCAGGGAAGAGATAAAAAAAAATTCTTAGAGGTCAATGAGAACGATGATACAACATATCAAAATCTCTGGGACACTATGAAACCGGTACTAAGAGGAAAATTCATTGCATGGAGCACATTCCAGAAAAGAATGAAAAGTCAACAACTAAATGACCTAACATTACAGCTCAAAGCCCTAGAAAAAGAAGAACAGAATAACAGCAAAAGTAGTAGAAGACAGGAAATAATTAAAATCAGAGCTGAAATCACAGAAATTGAAACAAAGAAACAATTCAAAAAATTGACAAAACAAAAACTTGGTTCTTTGAATGAGTAAACAAAATAGACAAACCCTTAGCCACACTAACAAAGAGAAGGAGAGAGAAAACTCAAATTATTAAAATTCGTGATGAAAAAGGAAATATCATGACAGACACCACTGAGATACATAACATAATTAGAAGCTACTTGGAAAATCTGTATTCCAACAAAATAGAAACTACCAAAGACATTGACAAATTTATAGAGACATATGCTCCTCCCAAACTGAACCAGGAGGACGTACACGATTTAAATAGATCAATATCAAGCAATGAAATAGAAGAAGCCATTAAAAACCTACCATCCAAGAAAAGCCCAGGACCAGAAGGATTCTCAGCCAAGTTCTACAAGTCCTTCAAAGAAGAACTCACTCCAATACTTCTCAAAGTATTCCAGGAATTAGTAAAGGAGGGTACCCTACCAAACTCATTCTATGAAGGTAATATCACCCTCATACCCAAACCAGGCAAAGACACATTAAGGAAAGAAAATTTTAGACCAATATCTTTGACAAATATAGATGTAAAGATCCTTAACAAAATATTAGCCAACCATATCCAAAAACATATTAAGAAAATCGTGCACCATGATCAAGTGGGGTTCATCCCTGGAATGCAAGGATGGTTTAACATCCATAAATCAATAAACGTAATCCATCATGTCAATAGACTTAAGGATAAGAATCATATGGTTATATCAATTGATGCAGAAAAAGCGTTCGACAAAATACAATACCCCTTCATGCTCAAAACACTAGAAAAAATAGGAATAATAGGAACATACCTGAACATTGTAAAGGCTATTTATGCTAAGCTCATGGCCAACATCATTCTTAATGGAGAAAAACTGAAACCATTCCCTTTAAAAACAGAAACAAGACAGGGATGTCTTCTTTCACCTCTATTCAACATGGTCCTGGAAACTCTAGCCAGAGCAATTAGGCAGACTAAAGAAATCCAAGGACGAGTAGGAAAAGAGGAACTTAAGCTGTCACTATTTGCTGATGACATGATTCTATATTTAAAGGATCCAAAAAACTCCTCCAGAAAACTTCTAGACCTCATCAATGAATTCAGCAAAATAGCAGGCTATAAAATCAACATACATACATCTAAAGCATTTTTATACACAAGTGACGAAACATCTGAAAGGGAAATGAGGAAAACAACTCCATTTGCAATAGCTGCAAAAAATAAAATAAAATACTTGGGAATCAATCTAACCAAAGAGGTAAAAGATCTCTACAATGAAAACTACAAAACATTGAAGGAAGAAATCGAGGAAGGCCTTAGAAGATGGAAAGATCTCCCATGTTCCTGGATAGGCAGAATTAATATTGTCAAAATGGCTATACTATCAAAAGTGCTATACAGATTCAATGCAATTCCAATTAAAATCCCAATGATGTACCTTACAGAAATAGAGCACGAAATCATAAATTCATCTGGAAGGATAAGAAACCCAGAATAACTAAAGCAATCCTTAACAGGAGGAATAAAACAGGGGGTATTGCAATACCAGAAGTTCAACTATACTACAAAGCATGGTATTGGCACCAAAACAGACAGGTAGATCAATGGTATAGAATAGAGGACACAGACACAAACCCAAATAAATACAATTTTCTCATACTAGACAGAGGTGCCAAAAATATGCAATGGAGACAAGATAGCCTGTTCAACAAATGGTGCTGGGAAAACTGGAAATCCATATGCAACAGAATGAAACTAAACTCAAACCCCTATCTCTCACTCTGCACAAAAATCATCTCACAATGGAACAAGGACCTTGAAATCAGACCCAGAGACCCTGCATCTTATAGAAGAAAAAATAGGTCCAAATCTTCAACTTGTCGGCTTAGGATCAGACTTCCTTAACAGGACTCCCATAGCACAAGAAATAAAAGCAAGAATCAATAACTGGGATAGATTCAAAGTAAATAGCTTTCTCTCAGCAAAGGAAACTATCAGCAATGTGAAGAGAGAACCTACAGAGTGGGAGAATATCTTTGCCACTCATACCTCAGATAGAGAACTAATTTCTATAATCTATAAAGAACTCAAAAAACTCTACATGAAGGTTACAAATAACCCAATCAACAAATGGGCTAAGGATATGAACAGACGCTTCGCAGAAGAAGATCTACAAACAATCAACAGATATATGAAAAAATGTTCACCATCTTTAGTAATAAGAGAAAGGCAAATCAAAACTACACTAAGATTCCATCTCACCCCAATTAGAATGGCTATTATCAAGAATACAAGCAATAGTAGGTGTTGGAGAGGATGTGGGGAAAAAGGTACACTCCTACATTGCTGGTGGGGCTGCAAATTAGTGCAGCCACTCTGGAAAGCAGTGTGGAGATTCCTTAGAAAACTTGGAATGGACCCACCATTTGACCCAGCTATTCCACTCCTTGGCCTATACCCAAAGGACTTGAAGTCAGCATACTACAGAGATACAGCCACATCAATGTTCATAGCTGCTCAATTCACAATAGCCAGACTGTGGAACCAATCTAGATGCCCTTCAATTGATGAATGGATAAAGAAACTGTGGTATATATATACATATATACAATGGAATATTAGCCAAAATAAAATAATAAAATAAAATAATAATAAAATAATAGAATAATAAAATTATGGCATTTGCAGGCAAATGGATGAAATTAGAGAATATCATGCTAAGTGAGATAAGCCAATCTCAAAAATTCAAAGGACAAATGATCTCACTGATAAGCAGATGATGACACATAATGGGCAGTGGGGGGGGCAAGAATGGAGGAAGGAGGGACTGTATAGAGGGGAAAGAGGGATGGGAGGGATGGGGGGGAAGGAAAAAATAACAGAATGAATCAAATATCATTACCCTATGTAAATATATGATGATGCAAATGGTATGCTGTTACTCCATATACAAACAGAAACAACATGTATCCCATTTGTTTACAATAAAATAAATAAATTAATTAAAAAAATAAAAGCTTCCATTATTGTCCTCCAAACTGGGTATAGCATTTTAAACAATCAGGTTCAGAGAAGAAGATCACTTACCATGTATTCTGGCAAACATGAGATGCTTATTTTTTTTTAACAAATATAAGTGTAAAGTGTGTCTGCTATTATTTTTTTGTGTTGGCTCCAATTGATGGTGATTTTGCATATTTCTTAATGTATTCCTTGGCACTGTGTATTAACTACATTTTTTTTTCCTACAGGAATTTGCTTTCTTCTTTTCTTGCTGCTTTCAATTTATTTTGTGAGAATCACTAGTGAAGATCGTTGATCATTCTCTGGATTTGTGGCATATTGTTACCATGGATCTTTGCAAAACTCCTTTTGTTTGTGCCTAAGGCCTTCTTGCTGCTTTGTGTGAGGTATGCTCAAGGATGTGTGTGTCCTCCTAAAATAAACAGTGTTCCTCTGAGTATTCTAATAAACAAATTGTATGAGTCTATGGATTTTCTGTTTTCATGTTTCACTGAGTATTACATTTTCAAAGACCAGTGCATGTTACTCCATATATCACTAATTTATTATTTCTCTCTCTTACATAATTCTGAGATACATATCACCATATTTTTGTCCTTGCAGGCTAGTTTTCTCTGCCAGTATTGTTCATAGTACATGTGACCAGGAATTTCTCTGGAAGAAATACTCGGGAATAAAATTCATGTTGTAAGGCAAAGAGTTTTATCTAGTGCAGTTACACTACATTCAACTGGGCTTTATTTTGCCTCTCTCTCTCTCCTTTCAGTTCTTGATTTCTCTGAAGAGGGGATTCCTACTCAACACGTTCCAGGTCTCCATCCACCCTACAATCCTTATCTAACCTAGTAAAGTGTGACATAATTATTAAATATTGGGGAAATAAGAGGGACAAAAACTGATTAATATTCCATCATATATATATGATATATATATATATATATATCACATTTTTTATCCATTCATCTGTCAAAGGCCACCTAGGTTGGTTCCATAGCTTATTTATTGTGAATTGAGTTATTATTGTTGTGACTATATCACTGTAACGTGCTGATTTTAAGTCCTTTGGATATAAACCGAGAAATGGGAAAATGGGGTGTGTGTGTATAAATATATATATATATATCTATGTTTGATGAAATGTTACTCAGTCATAAAGAAGAATGAAATTATGGCATTTGCTGGTAAATCAATGGAGCTGAAGAATATCATGCTAAGAAAATTAAGCTAATCCCAAAACAACAAAAGCCACTTATTCTCCGATATGAGGATGCTAATTCACAATTGGGGAGAGGGCTGGGGAAGGATAGTGTTACTTTAGGTTAGGTAGAAGTAAAGGGAGGGGAGATAGTAGGGGGTAGGTAGGATAGTAGAATGAATCGGACATTATCAACCCATGTACATATATAACTATATGACTGGTGGGAGTCTACATCATCTATAACCAGAAGAATGAGAAATTATGCTGTATTATATATGGAATATCAAAGTCGTGTGTAACTAATTAAGACAAATTTTAAAAATGCATAATACATGCATGTAATCAAAAACTATAACGATGAAACAAAGTTGTAAGCTGAAAAATGTAATTGCTCTGCCTCCCAACCAACCATGACAGAGACAACTATTTTAGTGCCTCGTTATTTTTCCAGAGTTAAGTTTTGTGTGTAGAAATGAATATGATGTCTATTTCCCCCTTTCATATACATAAACATAGAAAATTATTTAAAAAGCTAGTACTCTATCCATTTTATCAGCACAATTCAGTGGCATTTAATATATATAGATTTAAGATGTGCATTCATCACACCTATTTGCAGAATGTTTTTATTATTCTATGTAGAAAATTTGTATTCATTAAATAGTAACCCATCATTCCCCACACACAAAAAATGAGCTTATTCTACTCCTCCAAGAAACCTGAGCTACTAAGGGCCAAGCTGAAGAGGAGGACTTTATTGAAGGGAAGTAATTGTCCTTTTGCTGCACTGGAATTGCTGTTTCAACCTAATATTTTTTCATTTAATTATTTGATACCAGAGATTGAGAAATGTTAATTGCTAGAATTCCTTTGAATCTTCAAAATAGGCCTAAAAATATTGATAAATAGCAACAAAAAGAGTGGCTTTCAGGTCTGTCCTGGTGACACATTCCTTTAATCCCAGTGACACAGGGGGATTGCAAATTCAAAGTCAGCCTCAACATCTTACTGAGGCCCTTAACAACTCAGCGAGATACTGTCTCAAAATTAAAAAAAAAAATGAAAAGGATGGGGAATGTGACTCAGTGCTTAAATGTCCCTGTGTTCAATTACCCTGTACCAAAAAATAAAAAAAAAGGAACAAAAAAGATAAAAGAAAAGAAAAAATAAAGAAAAATAAGAATGGCTTTCGGAAAGAAACAGGATTTATACTGACAGAATTGGTGACAAGTAGAACATGGTGATTGAGCTTGGACTTGACTTTTCAACAGGAACTTTTTTTTTTCCTCAGGCAGTTTTGGAAACTTATGTTAGTGTAATCACGAGCTCATTCTCATTTTTGTTGACACACATTACTTTTATTATGGGTTTCACTGTGACTGCCATACATGCATACATCACACACTGATCATGTCCATCTTCTCCCCAGTCTCATCCTTCTGTCTCCTCCTGCCCCTCCAGCTACATCCCCTGTGCCTAATAGTCCTCCTCTGTTTTAAGGTAGTCAATTTTGTTTTAGTTTTATAAAGAAGAGGAAACATGTGACACTTGTCTTTCTGTGTCTGACTTGTTATATCTTGCATGACTTTCAGTTCTATCCTTTTTGGCTACAAATAACAGGATTTCATCTTTCTTTATGGCTGAATAAAATTCCATCATATATATATACCACATTCTTTGTATTCAGTCATCCACTGACAGGCACCTAGACTTTTCCATGTCTTGACTGCTGTGAATTGTGCCACAAGAAACATAGCTCGATGACTTCATTTTCTTTGGCTATACCCAGGAAAAGGATAGCTGGATCATTCAGTTGTTCTGTTTTCAGTTTTGGGAGGAAATTCCAGGCTGTTTTCCATAGTGGCTCTACTAATTTACATTTTTATCATCATATATAGGTGTGTTTTTCTCCACATCTTTGATAGCATTTTTTAATAATAAGCATTCAAAGTGGGGTGATATCAAATCAATTTTCCAAAGGCTAAATATGCTATTTTGTAATATATATATAGGTATGTTGGTCATTTGTTATGGTTTGGATATAAAGCTTATCCTCTTACAAATATAGGAATATTCAAAAGTGAAATGATTTGATTATGAATGCAGAATCCTAATCCATTTATCCTAGTTTGAATGGACCGACTGGGTGGTCATTGTAGGCAGGTGGGGTGTGGCTGGATAAGGTGGGTTCCTGGTGGCACTCCCTGAGAGGGTTCCTCTTCCCTCTCTCTGCCTCTGTTTTCCAGGCCCCATGATCTGAGTTGTTTTTATCCACTAGGCCCGTCCACCAAGATGTTCTGCCTCAAATCAGGCCCAAGGCAATGGAGTCAACCAACCATGGACTGAACCTCTGAAACCATGAACCAAAGTCAAATTTTCTACCTCTAAGTTGTTGTTCTCAGAAATTTTGGTCAGAGCAACAAAAAGCTAATTTGAAAACTCCTTTTGTACTTTTTATTTTGAGATATTTTATACAATTGATTTACCCTTTTTTAAACAGATTTTTTGTTTTTATTGTTTTTTTTTTGTTTGTTTTCTCGTGTATATCATGAGTATTAAACCACTACCAAATAAACAAGGTGAGGATATGCTACATTCTGTCTGTTATCTCTTAACTCTTTTGTTTCCTTAGCTGTGCAGAATCTTCTCAATTTAATGTAATCCCATTGGACCATTCCAGCTGTGCTTTCTGAACTATTGGAGTCCTATCCAGAAAATTATCAAATGTGCCAATATCTTGAGGAGTTTCCCCTGTGTTTCCTTATAGTCCTTTATATATAATTTAGAGTATATAATTTAGAGTTTTACCCTAGGGTCTTTGATAAATTTTGAGTGAATTTGTGCACAGTGTGAGAGATATAATTCTAGTTTCTATCTTCCACAGTGGATATACAATTTCCACAACACCATTTATTGGAGAAAACTGTCATTTCTCCACTGTATGTTTTTGACAAGTTTGTCAAGACTACATTGGCTAAAGATTTATAGATTTATTTCTAGGTTCTCTATCTTCTTATATTAGTCAACATGGCTATTTTTGTATTAAAAATATGCTGTTTCCCTCCTGTAATTCTGCACAAAGTTTTGAAATTAGGTATTGTGAGGACTTAGCATGCTATATTTTTCCCCCTCCTGAGGATTATTTTGCTTATTCAGGGTCTTTTGTGCTTCCACGAAAATTTTTGGATAATTTTTTCTACTTTTGCAAAAGCATCATTGGTATTCTGATGGGAATTGCATTGTATGTTGTTGATAATTCTGTTCATTTTAACAATATTCATTTGACCAATCTGTAAACATGACAAGTGTTTCCACTGTTTAATATCTACTTCAATTTCTTAAATGTTTTATAACTTGGACTGTAGCCATCTTTTAAATCCTTAGTTTGGATATTCCTAGGTTTTACTTTTTATAATGTTTTTATTTTCATTTTTTATGTTTTGTTTTGGTTTTGAGGATTTTATTCCTTTTCTTTATTCCTTTCTCAGTGATTTAGTTTTGGGTACATAGGAATGATACCAAATTTTTGCACATTAATTTTGTTTTCTGCTATCTTATGGAATTTGATTATGAGTTCTAAATTTCTTTGATGGAGTCTCACAGATTTTGTATGTGTGGAATCCTATCATCAGCAAATAGGGAAAATTTGCTACTTTTCTTCCCTATTTATATATATTTTACTTATTTCTCTTAATTCATTGCTGTGGCTAAAATTTAAAATTTCTATCACTGTATCCCCATTCTCCTTCATGGCCCAGAACCCTTGTCAGTCCTAAAAAGTCCCTCTTAATTCTTTTGCCCATGATCTCCTTTACCTTTCCCTCACTAGTGAGCATGATTCTATTCCATTCTTTGAGAAGATTGATTTGTTTGTTCCTTAAGTGAGTGAGAATATGTGATATTACCCTTTAACTCACTGATTTATTTCATTCAATTTAATGTTCTTTTTATGCATCCACAGTGCTGCAAGTGATAGAATTTCATTCTTTTTTATGGCTGAGTAGTACTTCATCTTGTAAACATACCACATTTTCTGTAGCCATTCATCTGCAGGAGGGCATGTTGACTTCAAATTTTGGCTATTATGCATAACTTTGCAATTAATATAGAGGTGCAATTATCATTTTAGTATAAAGATTTCAACTCCTTGGGAAATACACCTAGTACCAGAATTTCTGGTTCAAATGACGGTATTTTTTAGTTTTTTGAGGAATATCCATACTGTTTTCCATAATGACTCTATCAATTTACATTTCCACCAGCAGTATTTAACAATTCCCCTTTTTTTACAATCAGCATTTGTTATTTTTTGTCTTTTTGATGATGATCAGTTTAACTGGATGAAATAATACCTAGCTGTGATTTTGATTTGAATTTCTCTAATGATAAGTGAACTTCAGCAGTTTTTCATGTGTTTTTAACCTTTGCCTCATTTAAAGCACTGTCTAGTGGTCTTTTTTAATATTATATAGAATTTGATTTCAGATGTTTTATTGAAATTTTTTGTGTCGACATTCTTCAAGGATATAGGTGCTGTCAAAATGTGTATGCAGACAATTAAAACCAGATCACGTTCAATCACCATGTACAAAAGTTGGTTGAAAGTGCACTAAAGACCTAAATTTTAAACCAGAAACTGAAATTACTGCATTAAAAATAGGGGAAACATTTTAAGACTTTTATGTAGGTAATTTATTTTATATAGGATCCCCAAAACACAGAAAACAAAATTAAAAATAAACAAATGAGATTACATCAAACATAAGAGCTTCTGCCCAGTAAAGAAAAAAATCAACAGAATTAAGAGACCACGTACAAAATGGCAGAAAATACTTGCAAATTATTCATCTAAAAACAGATTGATATACAGGAAATATAAAGAACTCAAAAAGTTGTACATTGATAAAAGAAACAATGGAAATAAAAATGGATTAAAGAACAAAAAAGCTCTCAAAAGAAGACATAGCTATGGGCAAGAGGTATGTGAAAATAATCATTTTATCACTGTTCATCAGAGAAAACAAAACAATAATAAGATATAATTTTATCCTGAAGAGAATGACTATCATTTAAATGAGAGAGAGTAACAAGTACTGGTAAAAATGTGAAAAAAAGGGAATACTTACACATGGTTAGTTGGAGTGTAAATTAGTACAGCCATATGGAAAACACCATGGAAATTCCTCAAGGAACTGAAAATAGCACTAGCATGTAATCCAGCCACTGCACCACTGGATGTATTCCCAAAAGATTTGAAAGCATTATACCCAGAGGTTACTTTCTCACCTAGGAGTTGCACAGCAATATTAACAACAGGTGAAATGTCTCATCAACCTAGATGCTCTTCAGTGTGAAGTGGCTCAAGAAATATGCTATAGATACACAATGGGATATTATTCTGCCATAACATTAATGGAACCCTATTATCTGCAGCAATATGGATGTAACTAAAGGTCATTAGCTTAAGATAAATAAATCAGACACAGAAAGAAAAATGTCATATTTGTGGAAACTTGTATGTTGACCTAGTAGAAGAACGTGAGAGAATAGTGTTCACTAGAGACCTGGAAGGAGAGGAGAGAGCATGGATAGAAGGCGCCAAAGCACTTAGATACAGGAATGGTGTTTGGCTCTGTATCACCATGGAGTACGTATAGATTAAAGCAACACTGTTACATTCAAAATGACTAGAAGAGCACAAAATTCCCAATGTATGAGAACAACTAATGCATGAAAACCTGAAAATGCTTATTACCTTGATTTGATTATTAAACATTGCACACATGTTTCGAATCATTATAATATAACCCCCAATGTTGTACAAGTAGTATCATAAAAATAAATGAAAAATACAGTTTTTAAAAGAAATGATGTCTTTTATTTAGGGTCTTTTATATAGGGTCTCATGCCTCCTTTTGGATCATGTGACTGTAACATGGAGGTCTTGCTAATGTAATTATACTTCAGTTACCCCAACCCCTACCAGACATGGGATTTAAAAAAAAAGAAAAAAAGAAACATACTACCACATTGATAAATATCAATGCATATTATATACATTTTTAATTAATTAATTTTTGTTTGTTCTTTTTAGATATACATGACAGTGTATTTTGACATTATACATATGTATAATATGTATGGCAATACAACTTATTCATACATTTTAAATGGGTCTATAGTATTCCCCTTCATTGACATAGCAATTTATTTATGCTTACTTTATCAGTGAATATTTACATTCAGTGTTATCACTTTTAATAATCCTATGGAAAACATAGTTGTGAATACATTTTGATGCTTTCTGAATATTTCCTCAGGGTTTATATGTGGAAGAGCCATTATCAGGATTCCAGGAGGCATTCCGGCAGCACCTTAGAAACAAATAGCCACCTTGATACCCTCCATGCCACCTAGTCCAGGTACACTCTCATTTTGCTCACCCCTGTGTATGAGAACACCATACCTGCTCATTAGATCACCATGTCCCCACCAATTGCCAGAAGGACTGTTGTTAATCTCTGCCCAACTGATGAGTGAAAAGTGGTGTTGCATTGTTGCTTTTCTTTCTCATGAACTTGACCTTAATTTTAGTATGATCACTTCATTTTCAATTCTTTTTTGAACTGCCTGAACTGCCAGTTACAAATATTTGTTTATTTTCCAGAGTTTATATAGGAAAGATTTGTGTGTGCAAGAGCTCCTTGTATTCTGATAACATCAACTACATATTTGTATTTTTCCAATTTTTCATTTGCCCTCTAACTTATAATATCTTGATGCCCTATTACTTTTCCCAATCATTATGTAGTCACATATATCAAATTTTCTTTCAAGGCCTTTACCTTTGGTGATTTATCTGGAAAGGTCTTCTCTATACCAACTTTATAAAAATGTTTGCATACAAAAAAAAAAAAGAAATGATGAGAGAGATACATTTAACTTGATTCAAACATTATACAACATATTTGTGTGTCTAAACCTCACATTGTATACAATCAATATGCAAAAGTTTATGCTTTTATGAGTCAGATAAAATAGACTTAATCAGTTTTAAAAAGAGTAAATAGAAAAGAATCTGTCTATTTTATATGTCACAAAATCATTAACAAATATTATTATTCACATTCCTTGAGTATGTGTTTAACCTTGATGGCTCTGTAGGAAACTTTCTCTTCTATTCTTGATAACAGTGATTTATATTTTTTGTTTTGTTTATTCATTTCTGCTAGGATTTATCAATCTTAATATCTACTTCTGTTTTACCTTTATTGTCAGAGTGAATCTATGCTGGCGGAATGCAGTTATTACTCACAGGCAATGTCCTTCATAGGTGTCAGTGGAGTGACTTGAGTGTTTACAAAGCCTTTATGAATTGGTATTGTCCAATTTCCAAATTTTTATTTCCACAGTGACAAAAAGTAGCTGAGATCTCTGCTCAACTTTTCCAGCCTCTTAGTCATGACTTTCTCTCTGGAATCACGTACACTGTGCTGTTTCTGTCAGTTCTACCTGATTTGTATCTGACCTGTAATGCACAAAATGCTTATCATTTGGGGAACAAAATGCTGTATAGATATTATTCAGTGATGTTTCCTTAGTTTGAAGGCCAAAATTTTGCCTCTTTTTGTAGTATGTTAGTACTTTCCATTTGTGTGTGGGGGGTACTTTCTTCAGCATTTAAGAAAAAAAAAATCTTAGAGAGTTATCCTATTATATGCAATTTGACCATTAGCAAAACTAGAATTCCCTGGGTGAAATCTTAGCCACTGTAAGAAATCTGACCTGAATGGAGGCAGGGATAATGAATTATTTTGGCTTCAGTTATTTAATACAATTCCTTTTCTGGTGATAATATGTCTTATTCATAGAAACCAGTTGCAATAATTTTGGGAAATTGAAAAGTGACGTTTTAAGATTTGAAAGATAGAGTTTATGATTATTATATGTGTATGAAAAAAAATTTCTTCTAAAATTTTTGAAATTTATTCATATGTTTAGATGGGAAAACAAAAGGCAAACAATGGTTAGCAAGAAAAATAAGCAATTGCCTAGTCAAATAATAATTTTAATTAAAGTTGTAATTTGAAAACTCAAAAATTCAAAACTGACATTTTGATTTCATCTTCCCAGTCCAGTAGCTGCCAAAACTACCCAGGTTTTGGTGTAGTCATGACACTCTCCAAATGCTTCAGTCATTGCTTTGAGACACTTTTAGGAAATTCACCTTTTATTCTTTTTGCAGCATTGAATGCTACCAAAAAATTCCCTTATCCCACGGTCTTTAAATATGTTATGTCCTTCGTAGTATTCCATGAGGGTGATCATTCAAGTTTTAGAATTTCTCTTTCATTCTACACTTTTTTCCAAGTGATCACGGATTACAATCTAATTACTTTTCTCAACTGCAGGCAAGATTCCTGAACATGACCCAGTAAGACTAAAAGAATTTAAAACACCATCAGCTTTAACATGACCAGACAATCAATAATGGAATGTTTCCATTTTCCTGAATGATTATCCACAACCTGGTATACTGACGATTACAGAAATAGTTGGTGTTGCTTCGAAAGGAACAGAAAGTGACTTAACGTTTTAAGCACCGAGATGGTTGGTTAATTGGGATGCCACAGTTGGGAAAAACAACAGCAACAACTAGGAATAAGCTGGAGCTACAATAAAATCCATACCACAGAAATCGAGACCCTGTTTGCAGTAAATAATTTACAGAGCAGTTTGCATGGTTGCTTCTGTTGCCAGCATCCAGGGACAGAGAGTTTTTCTCCTGGAAAATGTACTTGGCTAACCCAGATGCCTCTGCCAACAGGATGTATACGCTGCTCTGCACATCTTTATCACTGAGCCCTTGCTCTTGGTATGACTTAGTGCTTCTGAGCAGGTGAGGTTATGCAACATGTTCTTGACTTAGGTGGGATAGTAAGTATATTGAACAGCTTCCTTCAAATTTCAAGACAACCAATAAAATCTCATATTCTGAACAAAATACTACAATTCTTTTTTCCTTTACATTCTAGCTTTGTGTTAACTTGAGGTTGTTCTCCTTGAGCATTCTCTTTTCAGAACCTGGGTCACAAGAGCGGGATAATGTGACGGCTATGACAGCTTTGTCTCCAGCATTACACAAAACCTGTTTCTGCTCACATTTCATTGATGAAATCCAACTACAAGGCCAAGTGTGATGTTAATGGGGCAGGAAATTAAACTCCTCCCACAGAAAGGCACTTAAAATAACTTAGCCATAGGCAGGGATGTAAAATCCTTTCATAATAAAGGCAGAGGATAATTGGAAGCATTAATAAAATTGACTATTGTATTTCCTTCCATAGTATGAGGTAAGTCACATCAATTCTTTCATGATGGAAATTCTCCAAATATAGAAAAGGGTTTCAGTTGTTCAGCAGCTACCGTGTGATAAAATTGTTCATTATAGACTTTATGACTCATTCTTTGAAAGATATTCAGTGTTTT
This sequence comes from Sciurus vulgaris, assembly GCF_902686455.1. Taxonomy (NCBI): domain Eukaryota; kingdom Metazoa; phylum Chordata; class Mammalia; order Rodentia; family Sciuridae; genus Sciurus; species Sciurus vulgaris. The sequence continues at coordinate 154,475,002 of NC_136466.1, forward strand.
TAACTTGTTTGGTCAATTTCGAATACAAGAATTATTAGTTGCAGCCATGACACAGCAGAGCACAGCAGAGTTGCAGTTTTTAACTTGTGGTATAATATATTTATATCCATGAAAAGGTTACTTACTTAGGGATCTACCTCATTCTATTTAGAAATATTTAAAGTTAATGGAAGTATCCCAGTGGATTTAGGAAGTAGTTCTATAGTACTACCAAAGATGTCCAAGTACAGGTAAAGTACTGATCAAGAATTACGTTTTAAACATAGAACTCATCTTTGTGACTATGTATGGATAATACGCTATTTGAAACACTAGCAGAATTTCTTAAACAGGCTTTCATAATAAGTGTGATCAGATTACTGTCAATAGCTTTTGGAATAATTTTACTTTTTTTTTTTTTTTTTTTTTTTTTGGCGGTACTGGGAATCGAACTTAGGGCCTTGTGCTTGCGAGGCAAGCACTCTACCAGCTGAGCTATCTCCTCAGCCCAATTTTACATTTTTATTGAAATTAAATAATGCATTGCAAGAATGACCCAAAAATTAAATGAGTGCTTCTAAAACAAAGTTCAATCAAATGTTATCAAACTCAGCACTACCTCAAGACAGGGTTCTCTTTTTATACAAATGATACAGGTAAAGTGAAACAGACATTATTAACTCCTGTACATATGTGACTGCATGGCCCATGTAATCCTACAATATGTATAATAAAAAAAATGAGAAATCACACTCCATTTATGTATGTTCTATCAAAATGTATAAATGCATTCTACTGTCATGTACAACAAACTAAATAAAATAATTTTTAAAAAAGAATTACTTTCTGCTGAAGTGATATGAAGAGTTACTTCCTGCTGAAATGATACAAAACGATAATGCTCCCACTAACTTCCAGCCTGGATAGAGCTTGGGAAATTGAGAAGTAACTGACAGAGGCAATTTTTAAGATGAAAACAAAACTATTTAAAAAAAATAAAACTATTTAAAAAAACAAAAACTATTGAAAACAAAACTATTTAAAAAAAATAAAAGTAAAGTGTTAAAAATTTATTTTTTTCACATTTGTCTTTGCAATTGAAAGATAAAAATAAGTTTATTAGCAAATCTATGCATTAAGAACAACTGTTCAGGAAAGAGTAAAAAAAGAAAGAGAAAAAAATTAAATGAAAAGATACTAATTACAATATCTCAAGGTCTGTTTTTCTTAATAGAGGGCAAGATAATATGTGTGAACTTACTTCAAAAGGAGTCAAGGACAAAACATTAAGATACAAGGAAAAAGAAGGTAATTTAAGCAACATTAAAGTGAAGACACTTAAGTGGAACAAAAAAGAGCACATCCTGAGATATTTAACTGAAAAAGAAAAGTCCTTTGAAATCAGTAGAAAAAGTCTTGGACTTTTTATAATTGCTGATAATACATTTAGTTGAGGAAAAGCTTGGAGAGTCATGCACAATGTATTAGATACTTGTTTTAGCAGACTAAACTTAATTGCTGCCATACATCAAGTTGGAGAACATAAGAAGAATAATTTCTTTCTCTCTGTATGTATAATATATATGTACATTTTGTATATGTATATACATATTTGTACATTTTGTGTGTGTATATATACATACATATATTTATTTATTTCAAACATTGAGATATATTAACAGACTTTGTTTTTCTGAGGTCATCTTGCTGAGCTTCCCAGGTTGATATCAAACTTGTGAGTTTTCTGTCTCCATTTCCTGAATAGCAGGGATTATAGGAGTGCACCCCTATGTCTACCTGTAATAATCTAACAATTGATTTTATTTATTTCTTCATTCTGCTATGTTGGGTTTGGGACATTTCCACTACTACATTTACAAAATGAAAACAAAAGTATTTTAAATACTATAAATATATTTAAAAATAAAGATAAGTATCAGGACAATTTTTGAATATTAATAAATAAAAAATATGAACTGAACATAATTTCTTCATTTTCTTTGATTATCAGTAAAAATTCTTTTAGTAATTTATGCTGTTTAAACTTATTTATTGTTTTTATAAATGTAATATTTTAATATGCCCAAAATACTGTGGTAATGGTATAATTATTTGTATTTTTATATTATAATACAAAGGCTCAGTAAACTATGCAGCATAGTTTGCATCTTGTGTTTCATCTTTTCATAACTGTGACCCAAATATCTGAACAAGAATGACTTAAAGGAGGTAAAGTTTATTTTGAGCTCATAGTTTCAGATGTTCAGTACATGCATGGCTGACTCCATTGCTCTGAGTCAAGGTGAGGCAGAATCTCAGATGGAAAGACATGACAGGAAATCTGCTTGATCCGAGACAGTCCAAGAGCAGAGAGAAGAGGAGTCAAGGACAAAACATAATTCCCTGAGGGCATGCCTCTAGCGACCTACTTCTTCAAGCTATGTCCTACCTGCCAATAATTACCATTCAGAAATCCACCAAATGGATGGACCACTAGGTTACAGTGCTCATAAACTTATCATTTCACCACTGACCAATCCTGCATTGCCTAACACTATGAGCTTTCCAGGGAACACCCCATATCCAACCATACCAGTACTCAAAGTCACAAAAGACATGAATAACAAAAAAAAAAAAAAAAAATTGAACATTCTGTCTGATTCTAAACCATACTGTGTCCTTTTGGCCTCTCAGCACAAGAGGTTGCTATTGGCACCAAAAGGGAGGGGATACCAAGAACCCAGAAGACCTCAAAATAGAAGCAGGGTGAAACTGGAAGCATTATGTAATAGGTTTTCCAAGTACTTCATTTTACCAAATATGGATGATATTGCTTTATATCTTCATTGCTAGTACATTGTAATTGTCTTCATTGAGAAACGTTACTCAGAATTATAAATATAAATCAGTTGATTTTTTTCTGGGTCAATGCTTTTAAAGTCTTTTGATTCATTATTAATGCATGTTCAGTACCAAAGATATAAAAATATTATAGTAGTGGTAAAATTAGAGATAGCCCCATTTTATTATGAAGACACAATAAAGAAATGATAATGTAGCTGTTAGCTAATATATATGATTATTTGATAGTAAATAGTACCGTAGCAGCAAAGATATTTTCTTAACATTATGACTCAGTATAGTAGACACCAATTTTATTTACAAATAATAAATGGGGTTGAAGGAATTTTAATTGTTAAATCAAATCCAAAGAGCTAAGACTTTATAATCAATCATAGGTTTGTATCAATGCAAACTCTTTTACTATTTAACTCTATGTCACTTGTACCACATACAGTAGTGCCACTTTTCTGTACGGCATATGTTCCAAGATTCTTCAGTAGATGTCTGAAATTGTAGATAGCAAAAAGATTCATGTACACTATGTCTTTTTTTTTATGTCTGCAGGTATAGACCTATGATAAAGTTTAGTTTATGAATTGTTCATGGTAAGAAAACAATAATAACTAATAAAATATAACAATTATAACAGCGTACTGTGATAAAATTTCCAGCATCATACTCTTATGATTTGGTGCCATATATTAAAACAGGGGACACATGAATACCTCATTTCTACTGCAGTGAATCTGAGAACTCTGATGGCCACTGAGCAACTAAATGCAAATGAAAAATACTAAACAGAGGCATGGTGGACACAGGGTGATTCACATCCTGGGTGGACTTCCTGAGAATTTACCAGGCTACTCAGTATGGAAAACAAGTTATTTCTGGGATTTCTCATTGAATGTTTTTTACTCATAGTTACTGTGAATAGTGGAAATATAAAAAATTCAAACTATAAACAAGGGACAGGGAAGAGGCACAGTAGAGTACTTCCTTTGACTACCATCTGGAGTCAGTGATAGAAACAATAGGCTCACTCATGAGGAACTGGTGATCTACGGGGAGAGAGAGAATGGAGAGAAGTGTGTAAGTTATAAAACAATGAAACGACATTAGCACACACCTACTGTATTGAAAGTAGAGGGTCTTGAAATTCAGAGGACAAGAGAGATCAATTCAATTTCAAATAGATGAGAGTTCAAGATTGAATTTAGCAGTGGTGCGGGGCTAAGAAATTTTTATTATTCTGATTTTCTAGATCTAGAAAACCTTTTTATCCTTTTGCTTTATTTTATGTTATGTAAGCAATAAAGTTGATACCTCCTTAAGAATAGTTTGGCCTACTTAAAAAACAAAACCATTACTGAAATCAATTTATATCATATGCAAACAAAATCATCTTATGCAAACTTTGGAAAATGCTAAGAAAAAATAAATAAACCAGTTTTGTCATTATTTATTGTTGTTTGGGAAGTGTTATGGATCAGACATGAAGAGTCCCCCAAGGCTTATGTATAAGACAGTGGAAGAAAGGTTAGAGATTAAATGATGGGGTTATAAGAGGCTGAACCTGTCCTAGGCATTAATCCTCTGGTAGGGATTAACTGGATGGTAAATGTAGGCTGGAGGGTGTGGTTGGAGGAGGTAGGTCCTTGGGGATGTGTCTTTGGGGTTCATATTTTGTCAATGGTGAGTTGAACTCTCTTTCTCCTGCGCCCTCTCTCTCTCTCTCTCTGCCTCCCTTTCCCTCCTTTCCTCCCAACCCTGATCATGGTATCATGTCCTGAACTGCTTTCTTCCACCACACTCTTCTGCCATGATATTCTGTCTCACCTCCTGTCCAGAGCTAAGGAGTCATAATCTATAGACTGAGACTTCTAAAACCATGAGTTCCAAAACACACTTTTTCTCTTCTAATCATTCTTGTCAGGTCTTTTGGTCATAACAGTGAAAAAGCAGACTAAAACAGGGATAAAGTTACTGGTATAGGAAACAATAAAAGAAGTGTAGCCAGGTCCCACCATGCCTGTAATCCCAGGATCTGGAGGCTGAGGCAGGAGGATTGCTAATTCAAACCCAGCCTCAGCAAAAGTGAGGTGCTAAGCAACTCAGTGAGACCCTGTCTCTAAATAAAATACAAAAGAGAGCTGAGGATGTGTCTCAGCGGTCAAGTGCCCTGAGATCAAGTCCCCGTACCAAAACAAAACAATACAAAAAACCAAAAACTGTATTAGTTATGACACATTTGTAAGATTACTGATTTTTTTAAATTAATGAATCTCAGAAGGGTCAGAATATGCACACATTCAAAAGTCAGTCTCTATTGTTTATCCCTTAATAAAATATGGGAAAATATGTTCCTTTTGCCTCATCTTATAACATAATATCTTATATTCAATGAAATATGATTTTGTCTCCCATTCTTACTATTGAAATCTAAAGTTTGATTAACTTTGATACATCACTTATTTTTTTAAATTAGTTAGAACAATGACAATAACAGAAAAAATAGTAACAATAATAGAATAGTTTGGATACTTCTATATACTTGGCCTGTTACTGACTTCTTTCTCTGAAACTTACTCAAAATAATCATTTGAAATACAGAATATTATTGTTCATATTTTTAAGGAAAAAGAAAAGCTGGGAGGTATATTCCAGTCATGGAGGGTATAGGTAAGACAAAAAAAAAAAAAAAAAAAAGAAAAAAAAACTTCATGAACATACACATTGTGCTATGAAAGATATGGGAATGAATACTGCTACTGCTTGATCTCAGAATTAAATCTAAAGGGTTGCTAAAATAAAAAAAATAGAAAAAAGACATAATAATAACTGAAAGGAAAGATATGTCATTTAAAATTAGTAGTAACTGAGATCAGAAATAATCTGTTATAACAGAATCTGGAAACTGAAGAGTTTATACTTTAATTTTTTTGTAATTTTTAAATATTTGATTCATTGTACACAAATGGGGTACAACTATAGTTTCTTGGGTGTACATGAAGTACAGTCACACCTTTTGCGTGATCGTACATGTAACAGGGTAATGATGTTTGTCTCATTCTATTATCTTTCCTTCTCCCTGCCCCCTTCTCGACCCTCATTTTCTTCTATACAATCCATCCTTCCTCCATTCTTGCCTCCCTCCTACCCCCTGTTATGTGCCATCATCCACTTATCAGGAAAAACATTCAGACTTTGGTTTTTGAGGATTGTTTTATCTTACTTAGCATGATCTTCTCCAACTTCATCCACTTATATGCAAATGCCGTGATTTACTCTTCTTTATGGCTGAATAATATTCCGTTGTGTATATATACCACAGTTTCTTTATACATTCATCTTTTGCAGGGCATCTAGGTTGGTTCCACAATCTAGCTATTGTGAATTGAGCAGCTATGAACATGGATGTGACTGTGTCACGTAGTACGTTGATTTAAAGTCCTTTGGGTATAGGCCAAGGAGTGGGATAGCTGCGTCAAATGGTGGTTCCAATCCTAGTTTTCCAAGGAATCTCCACACTGCTTTCCTGAGTGGCCACACCAATTTGCAGCCCCATCGGCAATGTATGAGTGTATCTTTTCCTCCACATCCTTTCCAATACCCATTGTTACTTGTATTCTTGATAACAGACATTCTAATTGGGGTGAAATGAAATCTTAGGGTAGTTTTAATTTGAATGTCTCTTATTACTAGAAATGTTGAAAATCTTTTCATATATCTGTTGATTGCTTGTAGATCTTCTGTGAAGTGTCTGCTCATTTCCTTAGCCCATTTATTGATTATTTGTATACTTGGTGTAAAGTTTTTTGAGTTCTTTATAGATGCTGAAGATTCGTGTTCTATCTGAAGCGTGTGTGGCCAAGATTTTCTCCCACTCTGTAGGCGCTCTTTGCATTGCTGATATTGTCAAAATGGCCATATGTAGATGTCCAGAGACGGGTTTGCTGAGGGTGAGGATGAATGATGCCTAGCCTACCTAGCCTTACCCAGCGCGCTTACTCAGGCATCAGATCGAGCTCTGAAGGCACGGATCTAATTTTATTTAGGGTTGCACAGGGCATATATAGGCACATTATCCAATCAGGTTAACAAACTTGTTAAAGTATAACAGAGTCAGCCTATAGGTGAACTATACGTTGAGGGTCCAGGTAGTGCAAACAAACCAAGCATGCCTAAGCAATTCTGCCCAGCAACAGGTCTGAGACAAAAGACCGGGGGAATGGCAAGCTCCAGCACACAGCATGAGGCAAGGCAGCACGGGCAAGCTCACATCACAGCTTTCTATGATGCATGTCAGAACGAGGCCTCCCCTCAGTTCAAACTCAGCCTCGGCAACTGCAGAGACCTTCGTTCCATTGTGAGTCTTTACCATTACCTCAGTTTCTCTGTTCAGACTGTTTGGCTTGCTTAGACCGTGGTGTCAGTGACTGCTGTCAGATAAACTTGAGGAACATTCCCTACAGCCATACTATCAAAAGTGCTATACAAATTCAATGCAATTCCAATTAAAATCCCAATGATATACCTCATAGAAATAGAGCAAGCATTCATGAAATTTATTTGGAAGAACAATAGACCCAGAATAGGTAAGGCAATGCTTTAGCAGCAAGAGCGAAGCAGGGGGTATCACAATACCAGAACTTCAACTATACTATAGAGCAATAGTAGCAAAAACAGCATGGTATTGGCACCAAAATAGACAGGTGGACCAATGGTACAGAACAGAGGGCACAGAGACAAACCCACATAAACGTAGTTTTCTCATACTAGACAAAGGTACCAAAAACATACAATGGAGAAATGATAGCCTCTTCAACAAATGGTGCTGGGAAAACTGGAAATTCATATGCAGTAAAATGAAACTAAACCCGTGTCTCTCACCCTGCACAAAACTCAACTCAAAATGGATCAAGGGTCTAGAAATTAGACCAGAGAGATCCTACACCAAATAGAAGTAAGAGTAGGTCCAAATCTTCACCATGTTGGCTTAAGACCAGACTTCTTTAACATGACTCCCAAAGCACAAGAAATAAAAGCAGGATTCAATAACTGGGATAGATTCATATTATTGTTCATTTTTTGGTAGTTTCTCTGCCTTTTCTACTCTACTACCCATAATGACTTAATGGGCTATCAATAGCAAGTGTTAAATGCTCCTCACTCTATATACTCTGTTCTTGGTTTGGTTGTGTCTGCATTTGTCTGAGCTTAATTCTTCCATGTTAGTTCCAAGGATGAAGCCAGGAGTTCTGTATATGCTATTCAAGAGCTACACGTCAGCCCTTCTCATTGTATTATGATTATGGTTATGATTATTATTATTATTATTATTTAGAGATGGGATCTCACTACATTACTACATTATTTAGTCTATCTTGTGATCTCTATCTTGTGATCCATTATCTCTATCTTGTGAACCTCCTGCTGAAGTCTCCTGGGATTATGTGCATACACCACCATGACCTGGCTATCACAAATAGGGCTGTGACAGAAGTATAAATATGCTGTTGTTGTGCAAAGTGTGGTATGTGATGATCAGACTTCATCGTGTTTCCTACAGCTTCTGTTATGATAGAGTGCGTGCAACTTCTGTTCACAGTTCATCAGGCAAAAGGCAACCAACTTATGTGACTAATTTCAGTTTCAGGTGTTATGGCACAAGTAATGTTGTATATGCCTCTTGTGAAAAGGAATAAATAATGGAAGCAATTATAAGATTGGCCACAGAAATATTTTTCATTTTGCTAAAAAGTAGGATAAATAATATGATCAATGGCACACAGCTAGTCAGGAGTAGAGCTTGACTTCCCTCAAGCAATGTGGTTCCAAAGTCTACTTTATTTTGCCCTACATTGTACTGACACTTTTTTGTTTGAATGCACATAATATTATGTGCCAGAGATGAGACCCTAATTATTCTCTGCATTTTCATTTTGCTAATGAGCAAGCAAAAAGGATCTTGCTTTCTGCTGATACAGATTTCCTATGTGATTTATACTGAATGTTCAGACATGATAAGCAGGAGTGTGGCCAGGCAGATCTGTGAGAGAGCAAATGCCTACATTTCAAAATACAAGCATTTTATACTTTGAGAAGTAATGTCCCCAAAATCAAATTATAACAGTCTCACTCCCCAGAAGCAAATGATAGAGATTGATTGGTCCTTTGAAGAAGCTCGTAACATAATGAGCTGAAATACAAGGAAATGGAAATTCTTGCAGCATAGTACATTTATAATTGCTACATTGGTGTGTTGGTCTATTGCTTCAAATCAGCAGGTTGTCTTGCAAGAAATTGCTACTTAATAGAGAATATTAAATACATGCCTTAATGTTCTAACAGTGGCTTTTGCCAGAAGGCAATGAAGTGCCATGTGTGCTAAAATACAAATAGAATATTGTTCCATTTATAAGCTAATAATCTGGGTCTTTAATGATAATCACATGATAAACCATTTGCTGAATTTCTGAAAATAAAATGTAAATAAGTTCAACAGTTAGCCCACTGTGCAAGTACCATTATTCTAAAGAGAGTCTACATACTATGAGTCAATGGAAAACCAGACTTCATAAAATAGTGCATGCTCTAATACCCTTAAATGATACTTATTTGGGCTATCTGAAAAATTATATTATAGTAAATTCAAACATACTGAATTTAATAAAATAAGTACAGTTTTGAAATCTACAGGGTATGATAGAAAAATAACTGAAGCAAAATGAAACTATTTTTTACAAAGTCATGCTATCTAAATATATGTAGTGGTTTGAATACCATGGAGGTGGAGGCAGAGATGTGAGTTGCATTAATCTGGCAGCTACCTGAAGTGCAGAGGCAAGGTCCAACGACTATTTTCTCTTCCTGTCCAGTCTCTGAAATTTTGTTGGGATATACTACATTGTTTCTAGACACTAAGTTTGTAGCAATTGATTGTACAAGACATGGGAATCTAACATATATTTTGATACAGAGATATGGGATGTTGTAATATTAACTACCTGAAAATGCGTTAGAAACTTTGGAATTGAATAATACGAATGAAGCCTGTGAAAGGTTTTAGTCACATGATAGAAAATGCCTAAATTTTCATAAACAGACCATTGATAGGAATATAGATGTTAAGAGTTATTTCTGATGAGAGTTCAGAAAAACAAAAAGAAATTAATCATTGAAAGCTGCTGGAAAGGTAATCTTCATTATAAGGTGACAGAAAACTTTGCTAAATTATACCTTACAGTTATATGAATAATCAGAAATTGTAAGGAGGGAATTTTGATGAAGCAGAGTGCTGAAGGTATCACCTCCTAGTGTGTAATATGTCAGTAAAAAACCCATACATTAAAGAAAAAAGTAATTAATCAAAAAGGAATCAACACTGGGCAATTTGGGACAATATCAGCCTGTCTGGTTTGTTAAAGATGATAAAATTAGGAAAGTAACAGCTAGGAAAGTACATTTTAGACAAAATGACAATGGTGTAGATTAACTTTTTATTTTTTTACTAGGTCTGCAGAGAATACGTGCATGGCACATGGATTCACTCAACTGTCTTGCACATTACAGAAGCACAGATTGTATGAGACAGGAGAGAGAGGCAGAAGATGCTCTTTCCTAAAGGTGTGAATGTCTGTGGCAAACTGGGGAGAAACCCAGGCTTTGGAGAATGTTGTATCAGTGTAAGTACTCCCAACTTGAACTGAAGCAGACAGAGAAAGAATGAAATGAGTAAGTCTTTGAACTAAGAAAAACAAATACACAGGCAGGAAATAGGCTTAAGAAAGTACTAGAAAACTTACGTGTGCCCTTTAGGATAAAGAAAGCATGATTCTGAAGGCAGAGACACGGGGGTGAAAGCTATTGCATAGTCAGAAGAAGACACATTTAGGCAAAGAGGCAAGAGCTGGGGACCTGGGGACAAAATCAGAGCCTGAGCGACAGAGGAATACTCCGGCACCTGGGAACCTAAGGGGATTTTATCTGCTTGAATTCAGAATTGTTTGGGACTGAGACTTCTTTCTTTTTCCATTTGCTCCCCGTTTTTGTGTGGAAATGTCCAAGAAGACTATAATTATGTCTGTACCATCATCGTATCTTGGCAGCAGATAACTTTTATCTTCACAGGATCTATAGATGAGGAGAAAAATTTCATCAGACTCTCTCATACCAGGAACAACCTATGTATCTGATTTATATTACATGACAATGTTCAAAAATTTTGGACTGATCGTATTCAGATGACATTTTGGACTTGGGCTGATATATTAATATGTCGAAGTTTTGAAAACATTGGTAAGCGATGAATATATTTTACATTTGAAATGGTCATAAATATTTTAAGTCAAGAAGACTAAGTAGGCTCCACAATGTCCCCCAAATATTAAGTGCTTTTCCCTGGATTTGTATATCTTATTTCATTTGGGGAAAAAAGGGACAGAGAAGGAACTTTGCTGAACAGGTTAAGGTAAGAATGACAAATAGAGGAGATGATTCAGGATTTTCTGGATAACCTCTCTATGCAGCCCAATATGTCCATGTGACAGGCAGAGGGATATTAGAGATACAGAGAAAGAATGCAGTGTGACCATGGAGGTGGAGATGGGAATGAGTCAGTACAGGCAAGGAGTGCCATCCGAGGCTGTAAAGAGCAGGAGAATATCTTTTGATCTTCAGCAGGTAATGGGATCTGCCAGAATACCTTGATTTTCACCCAATGATAGTGGCACTGAAATGTTTGTGATCAAATTTGTTAGAGCCCTAATAGGAAACTAACATGATATTTAAGGTCATAGCATTGATGTTATTTGCTATGTGAATCATGCTAATATTTTCCTAAGAATCTTAAGATTACATAAAATGTTCAAATTTAAACTAATTGTCTAAATGCTTCCTTATTTTTTTAATTTTTGGTAGCAATTTTATTATTAAAATCGAGTGCTTACCCTAATTCAAAGTTTCACGTTAGGAGATAGATTTCTATGCCAATTTTAAAGAAGCAAAGAAAGAAAAAAAAAGAGAGTAGGTAAAGGATATAAAAGTATCTTATTTTATAATTTTGTACATGAGCTCTGCTGAACTTCAAGTCCATTTTTCCCTGTCCACCTCAGGACAGTGGTGAGGGTCACGTACCCTAGGAAGTGTATGTTGCAGTGACTTCAGCTCTATGGTGACATGTTGATACAACAAAGGCTTTGCTTTTTCTCCATTGTGTTGTTCTCACTGAAGTACCCTAACGTAGATCTCCTTAAGGTCCATAGACCTACCTTTGCTCCAGGTCTTCCTTACTTTTCTGATTCTAGTCCTTTTACTACAAAGTAGCCATAGGTCTTTTTTAAAAATCTGTTTATGAAATGGAATCAATTTTTTTCAAACTGAAAACTATTCTTTTCTTATTGGAAAGACCAAGTGCCAACTACCACAATTTATTTATTTTTATTTTTTCTGTGATGATTATATTCGACAACAATTATACAGTTGATAATAATAATGATCATGATGTATGTATGTATGTGCAAGTGTGTGCGTGTGTGTGTGTGTGTATGTATGTGGTTATAGTATAGTGAAGTTGGTAACTCTGGGACAATTTGATACAGAGAAGTTAGAAATCTCATATTCACATGCTATTTTTGAACTAATATCTACTCAGATAAAAAAATGCATATGTAAATTCAATATCTGAGTCTGTTGTGTGAATATCAAAAGTCATTTTCCATGTTTGATTGATGGAAGGCAAGACTTTAAATGTCATTGACTTTAAATGCCATATATTGTTCAAGAAGGTCATAATTTTTAAACCAGGATGCAGCAGTAGAAACATCATAGAAACCACTGGTATTTTTAAAAGAAAGTGTTTATAGTTTCCTAGTAATGTGCATGGTGGTCTGAGCACATTGAGAGTTCTGCACATTTCTCCATAAGAATGCAACCCTAGGCTTGGAACTTCTGGTCTCAAAGTAAATATTAGAAAAATGAAAGAGGAAATAAACTTTTATCAATATGCGATTTCCATTCACTTGCCTAGGTGATCCAAAATTTTGAGATAATAAAGAGATAAAGTTCTCAGGGCATCTACAACATTGCTCTCTGATGATACCCAAAAAGGAATTACCTGGAAAATGACTGGTTGAAAAATATCAGAATGTTGAAATTTTCTGTGCTCACTTTGATACCATGGTTGAACAAAGTAGTCAATCACATTATAAATTAAAACAGGTAAAATATGTCACACTCTATAGAATTCTAATTTGCAGGTAAAGGTAAGCAAAATGCATTCACAAGAATAGACTTTTATTTTTCTAATTCAAAATAATTAAAATAATAATGTTATAATTCTGAATTCTTAATAATTGGAAAGCCTGGTGATATTGGACCTTATTTCAAATCCAATTCAGGTTTTCTACCAGATAGAAAGTAATAAACTCTTTCCTAAATAAAATATATTTGTTTGAACTAAGTTAAATTCTAACACATAATGTTCTAGTTTCAATTGTGAATATCATGAATTCCTTTTTTTTTTTTCTTTTTTTACTGCTATGGATGAAACCCAGCTCTTACCCATGCTAGACAATCACTTTATCACTTAGATCTACCCCTAGAACAATATCCTACACCTGAGTTATACTACTATCTGTACAACACTCAGCAAATTTTATGTATGAACTCATTATCACATGATACTTAAAATTAAACTATTTTCATTTATAATATGTAATGCATATTCACAATAAACATCACACTATAAAGTTTGGTAAAAGTTGTCTCAATTTCATGAATCATAGCTTCTGCATTTTAGTGCCAATCGCAAGTTAGTAAAACACACCCCCCCCCCACACACACACACAAAGACACAGAGAAATGAGGAATAACCCCAGAGGAGAAAAACCCACAGATTCCACTCTCTTTACCCAATATTCTACTGTGAAGTAACTCCATACAAACACAAAATTATATTTGTAAGAGGAATAATTGACAGCCACCAGATTCAAATTATCCCCTTTAAAATATTTTATTTTTACCTTTCTTTTAACTGTTTGTTCTGCAATTACATTTCATAAACTGCATATTAGAGCATTTTGCAAGCATCAGTAACCAAGTATAGAATTCAGTTGGCAGAAAATTGTAGGATAGAATAGGAAAATAAGTGTAAGAAATTATGTTTTAATGTCTGAATACAAACTACATTATTGAGAAGAGAAAACTAAATACACGTACATGGACAAAAAATGATTTAAAAAATTTCAAGAGAACAGCAACTAACCGCATTGTGTGTATCATATTTCTTAAAGAATTAAGTTAGGAGAAAGTTAGAGTGAACTTATTTTGGTGATTGCCTTTTTCCCCAAGTAATCAGTACCAAAGAGAATGAATAATTCTGTTCAATAATACAGTGATAGTAATATTTGAAAGGTGATGAGATGATTACTATAAAAAATTGTGACAGGAGATAGATTAGAAATGTTTTGACATGAAATTTGTAGTTGTAGTTAGATTTTGATTAAAAACTTAAGACAGTCATAGTTATTCTAAATATTAAAATTTTCTTGACAGCTAGTACAATGTACTGACATTAAAAAACTGTCAGGAGGTAGAGACACGAGGATCGTCCATGGCCAGCCTCAGCAACTGAGTGGGGGTCTAAGTATATTAGTAAGACCCTGTTACAAAAAAAAAAAAAAAAAAAAAAAAGGAGGGGGGCTGGATATGGTTCAGCACCTCTGGGTTCTGTCTATCCCTAGTACCAAAATAATTAATAAAATTGTTGAATAAAAATACAAAACTATCAAAAAGTGTTCTTTGTATTTTACTGCTTTTTGTGTGTATCTAAAAAGTAATGATGTCATAAGACTTGAAATGGTGATAGCTAAAATGCTGTTTTTTTTTCTCTAGGGTATACTTTTCCTTTGCACCACATTTAATCTATAATTTTAAATGTGTCCCAGGTCAACTTACTGGCTTATCATTTCATTTATAGCATTTTTGTCCAGTGTGTGTTCTTAGCAACTTTCTCTAAAATTAGTTGGCTATGGATGCATAGGTTTGCTTCTAGAATATTCTGCTCCACCTGTCTACGTGTGTGTTTGTAAGTCACTACCATTTTGTTTTTGTTGTTGCTGTTTGATTTTGTTTTGTTTTGGGTGGTTCTGGGAATAGAACTCAAGGCTTAGTGCACCATAGGAAAAAACCCTACCTCTATGCGACAGCCACGGGCTCCATGTTTTTTTTTTTTTTTTTTTCATGCTGGGGATTGAACCCAGGGCCTTGTGCTTGTGAGGCAAGCACTCTACCAACTGAGCTATCTCCCCAGCCCTCCATGTTGTTTTGTTCACTCCACTTTGTGATAACTTTTAAAGTCAATATCGTAAAGCCTCCTGCTATGTTCTTTTTACTCCAGATGGCTTGGTTATTCAATGTTTCTTTCAATTTCCTACAAATTTTAAGGTTTATTTTTTGGTTCTATGAGTTTCTTCAAACTTTAAAAATAGAACTACTATATGATTCATCAATTTTGCTGCTAGGTATGTATCCAAGGAAATGCAGCAATGATGTCAAAGAGTAATCTGCATTACTGTGTTCATTGCAGCACCAGTGAGGACAGAGAAGTGTCCACTGACTGATGAATGGGTGAAGAAAATTTTCTACATATGTACAAACAACTACTATTCAGTTATGAAAAAGAACAAAATCCTGCCACATGGGACAACATGGAGGGGCTAGGAAATCATTAGGTTAACTGAAATAAACCAGTCACAGAAAGACAACAAACACAAGATATTCTCATATGTGGAATCTAAAGAATTTGATTACTTATAAATCAAGAGTAGACTAGTGTCTACCAGAAGCCAAGATCAGAGGAGTTGGTTGGGGGCTGGAAAACTTCAACAATAGGTACTAAGTTTCAGTGAGGAGCAAGAAGTTCTGGAGTGCTGTTGCATAATATTAAAAAAAAAATAGATGATAATGTACTATACATTTCAAAAAACTATACAAGAGCATTCTGAAAATTTACACGATGAGGAATTGATAAACACTTGATGGGATAAATACTTGATGGGATAAATAGGTTTAACCTTATTTAAGCATGTCATAGGAAATACACATATCAAACTTTAAACAGTACTCTGTTAATATACACAAGTTTTGTGCTTTTCTGTATGTTTGAATTGCATAAATAAAAGTGCTTTTCTTAACTTCAAATGACTTTGCTTGTCTCATGGAAAATTATTCATATTAGCTATCTTTCACTAGAACTTAAACTAGAGAAGTTTTCCTGCTTAAAATCTGTCAAAATTTTAATTACCATATTTACTAATAATTACCATTGTAATAGTATACTTTATTTTTTAAAATTTAAAAAAAATTAACTTTCATTGTAAACATAAAAATGTTAACAAATACAACAAAAATATTAAAGGTGAGAAAGGGTCAATAAATTAAAAATCAGCAGATATTTTAACTTTCTTGTCAGTGTATAAAATTATTAAGTATTATATAGAAATTTTAGCTCATATAATCACTGCTATCTTTATAAAATCAGTGTATTCACAATTTTGTTTTTTGAGGGTTATGAAACAATAACTAAAATTTTGAACCTCAGGATTATGTGCAAAAAGGGAAATAAATTTAAAACAAAAACTTGGTTAAATTTTTAGAAGTTTAAAGAAATTTTAAATACTTTGAGGAACAAAGCAATTTTTTTGAATAAAATAATAAATTCTATAGCACTTTGAAAAGACTAGAAGGATCATAATACTATCAAATCATTCGAAATTACAGTGCAGTTATAATGAAGTAACCTCGGACTCTTGAAGTCTAAGTATGAACTAGAAGGTGTGAATTAAATATAAAACCAATGGAAAAAAGAATCTTTAATAATGTATTTCTCTTACTTTGGTGTTGTAATATGGTAGTAACTGATGCAATTTCAAGGTAGATAACATATTATAGAATTAATACTTGATTAATATCCATCAAATTACAAGTACAAATGTTTTATCTTATTTTTACACATATAAGTTTAATTCTGACATAAACGACAAAGGCCAAATAATGACTGAAAGCTAACTATTACAACATCAGGGGAATTAATTGGAATTCAATGAAGTTAAATATCCCTGGACATAAAGAAATGTCTTACATGTAAATTAAACTAATTAGCCTTAAAGAATTAATGCACCTTCCAAACGCACTGTTCTTAATAGTGAAGAACAGTTTATGAACTGAATGAATCTGGTTCATAAAGTCTTACAGCATTAAGAGTGCTAGTGAACACTATCAGATTTTATAGCTTGAATCTTGAAAAATGAAAATTTGTAAGTTTTCAAACCTCACCCCAGTGGTTACTAGATAATCCCCCTAATTCATGTTTTATATTGCATCTCAAAATTTTGAAGTCAGTTGAATGACATTTATTAAGTTTGTATGAGATATATGTCCTTATATATGATTTAATGTATGCAATTTTCAAATGTTAATTATCTTTTGCACAGTTGTGCTTCATTTATTTCTACCATTTGCTTTCCCAACTTCAATATTTGTGACAAAATAAATATTTTTTTCAAGTTTATAATATTTACCTTTACATAAAGAAATGGAAAGTGTACGAAAATCCAATATTTCCTGAACTCCATAGGAAAGTTTATAACTATATAATATACTTTTCTAGTTTATGTTAATAATTCTCTGATGTTTGTTTAAGGGTATATAAAAGAAGATGTAGCATGTAGTTATGAAATATACTCAAAATAACATATATTTGACTAAATGAAAAACTTCAGTATCAATTCCATAATAAAGTCAACCTTTATTTATAGTCATCAGGTTTTCTTGGAAGTGATTTTCGGACTGTGAATCTGCATTAAGCCAAATTTTGATTGTACATATTTTGATGCCCTACCTCCTTTCTACTAACTCCTATTAACTTATGAAATAAGAACAATCTTTTAGTCTCACTATTATTCCATTTATCTTATGAAGTATTTGTGATATTCCTAAGTTGGTTGATACTATTTAAGGACCTGAATATAACATGAAAGTAATACAGAGTTTTGTCCTGGAAGGAATTTACATCTAGAGACAATTGCTTTCTGCATACTCATAAATTCTGTATTTAACACATGTCATCATATTTATCTTATTGCATTTGTCATATTTAATCAGTAGATTGTGAGCTTTTTCAAATAAAACTTGATATTTTTATGTCCTAAACATTTAGAAAACCTAACTCTTAGTGTGAACATATATGTTTGATGGTAATAATCAATACGTGTATTGAGAAAATCTCCTCATTTAACAGGCAATGACTTTTTTGAATAGGACCTCAAAATCACAAAAAACTAAAGCAAAACTTGACAAATGGGTTTACACTAAATTAAAATGCTTATGCACAACAAAGGAAACAATCAATGGAGTGAAGAGACTGCTAACAGAATGGAGAAAAAAATGTCAAGTGTTTATCTGACAAAAAAGTTTGTAGTGAAAAATGAGGATCAGTACAGCAAGATCTGAAAGAAACACTTTATTAGTGGCACCATAGCTCAGAGAGATAATTCCCCAAATCTGAGTGCCGAGGGTAGCAGGGCTTTTACTTTTATGCATAAGATTAGTTTACAGAATATACAAAGAACTTAAAAGACTTATTATTAAAAATCCAAACTGGGTGCTATGGTGCATGCCTATAATCCTAGCAACATGGGAGGTTGAGGCAGGAGAAATGCAAATTTAAGGCCAGGCTCAACAACTTAGTGGGGACCTAAACACCTTAGGGAGACCCAGTTTCAAAACAAAAAAACAAAGAACAAAAAACAAAAAAACAAAAAAGAAAAAGAAAAGAAAGGACTGGGGATGTGATTCAGTGGTAAATCACCTCTGGGTTCAATTCCCAGAATAGGAAGGAAAAGGCAAGAACACACGAACAATGAATCCAATTTAAAAATGGGCAAATTATCTGAATAGTTATTCCCAAAAAGATAAAACATGAATAGCCAATTCTTATTTAGAAAAAGAAAACTTCAATATTATTAACCTAACCATCAGGGCAGTGCAGGTGCAAATCAAGAGTACCATGAGATAATACTATTTCACTGCAGTTAGAATGACTCTTCACCAACAGATGCTGGTGAAGATGCAGAGCAAAAGGAACACTTATACACAGTTGGTGGGAATGTAAATTAGCACAGGTCACTACAGAAAACAGAAGGGAATTTCCTCAAAACACTAAAAATAGATCTTCCATATAATACAGTTATCCCACTCCTTAGTATATATAAAAAGGAAATTAAATCAACATAGAAAAAAGATACCTACATGTCCAAGTTTAATGTACCGCTATTCACAATAGCTAAGATATGGATTCAGGTGCCCATCAATAAATAAACGAATAAAGGAAACATGATATATAAACTTAATTACATACTATTCAATCATAAGTAAAAATGCCAGGAAAGTAAACATTTTAGTTAAAGACAAAAATAAAGCAAATGCTCTTAGATAAAATTTAAGCATTGACTAAAGTACATATTTGATTAGAATTGGTTTAAATTTTAAATTTACTTCATAGTACAGACTCAAACCATCCTAATATAAAGACAGTATTTGTAATAAACTTAACCTGTGATTTGCAGTAAAATGGATAGTAAGGAGGACATACATGTTGAGCAAAACATATCAGACACAGAAAATGAATTATTATATGTTCTCTGTCTTATGAGAAAACATCAGTCAACCAGTAAGTAGAATCATAATTACTAGGGTCTAGAAGGGTACAGGAGGTGGGACTGTGTTGTAAGGGTGGAGGAAGGGTGACTGGAAATAATGGATGCATGTATAGAAATATCACATTTCAACCTACTAAGATGTACAATTAATATGTTTTAATAAAAGTTTTAAGAGAATGTTATAAATCTGTCATAAATGCTTTAAACTTTTTAGGCAAAAGTATATGTTTTATTTATTAATTTAGTACTAGGGATTGAATCTAGGGGCACTTAACTCCTGAGCCACATCTCTAGTCCATTTTATATTTTATTTAGATGCAGTGTCTTGCTAAGTTGCTTAGGAGTCATACTAAGTTGCTGAGGCTGACTTTGAACTTGGAGTCATCCTGCTTCAACCTCTCAAGCCACTGGGATTACATGCATGTGCCACTGTGCCTGGCTATATTATATATATTTAGATAGACAAATTTTAAAGAACACATAAAATTTTGGTTTATTAAGATTTTTACAAATGCTCTCCTTGTATTACTTATATTAGAAAGGTTTTGCATTATGCTGATTTAAATTATAGACTCTAGCCAATCCTTAAAAGTATATAGTAGAACATTGGTTTTGTTTCATTTTTGTCTTTAATAAAATGGAATGTTCCATGAATGGAAAACGGAATTTTAAACAAGTAAAACCTGTGAAAATGCAAATTAAGAGTGTTAGTGTGTGTAAAATTTTTAAATCTTACTGTGATTTTCTTTAAAGTTATGTAAAAGAAAGACTCATGGGTCTATGAGAAAAAACATTGGATTTACTTATCTGATTCAGAAAAGAATTAAGAATTTAGGTATATAAACTAATAATTAATTACAAATATTTTATATATTGTGCCTTGGACTTGATAATTTGAATTAGACTGAAACTAACTAAGTTATATAGAATTTACTGTGATTCTATTAACATCTGATAAATTAGGGGAATGCATATTCACCTGGGGATTTTTTGAATGAAAATTTTAAAATTAATTTTTTCAAAAAAGTATCACAATACTTTCTAGGTATACATAATTGCAGTTTCTTTTTCTTTTTTCTTTCTTTCTTTCTTTTTTTTCTTTTTTTGTGGTGCTGAGCTTTGAACCCAGGGCCTTGTACTTTTGAGGAAAGCACTCTACCAACTTAGCTATATCCCCAACCCCATAAGTGCAATTTCTTAGGAATATTAGTTGTATGAAACTTGATCATTTGCATTAAAAGCAGATGAAATGCATAAAGGTGCTTGGCCTTAGTAAATTATTCATAAATGTTTTCTAAAACAACACTATATTTTTATTTCAATTTTAATTTAACTTAGTAAAAGTTCTACAAATTGTTTCTAATACAAAATATGTACCTGACCTTACAAATAAACCCTGTTATATTTTCTGTGATTTTCAAAGGCAACTTTTAGACCATGAGGCTTATTTCAAAACTATTTAGTGTGTGGTGTTGCTGGGTGGGGAAATCTGATCTCTATTTGACATTTGACAAATTTGTAGGGGCTCTTATGACAAGTTTGAGTGATAAAACTCTAGGGGAGACCCATAATTAAACTTTTGTTATTTTTATCTTCTGAAATTAACCAGGTTCTCTCTGTGTCTGTTAGTGAAAAATCTGAAATTTCTTTTTCTGAAGAGGGAGGGGGAAATTAACACTTTTGAAATACACAATGTGCATTTTTCCCCAACATATCTGCACTCAGAAGAGACTATTTAAGGAGCAACTAAACCAAATTGTTGGAATTCTATCAGAGTTAGTTGATCTGAAAAAGAGAAATATTCATCTTTACCAACCTCTAGTCATCTGTCCCAGCTGAGTTAGGGGCAATTAAAAGCACTTGTGAATCCACAATCCAGAGGTATAAACTAACTAAAAGAGACAATAGAAAGCTTCTCAATCTACATCGCAGCACACACATTAGGAAGGCCATAGAACATAAGAAAGGAGTTTTTATAAAACACTTTCATGGGTATTAAACCATTTTTGCATTCAGGATGAATGCATGGATATCACTATCATGTCATCATGTGCACTGGGACAATACTATTTGTCACCACTGGAGAGAAAAACATAACTTCTTTGTATGTACACATGCAGACACAGGGGCGGGAGCAAGATCAGAGAGAAACAGAGAGAGGAAAGCTCACCAGACAAGCATATAACAGCATAATGCACGTTTGAAAGATGTGACTAAAGAATCAGCTGATTTTTCTCCTTTTCTATGACTCAAATGTAAGTTTTAGAAGATAACTGGAATTTTAACAGTGAATTCTGTAACCTTTCTGAGGCAACACATGTTTGGAAAAACTGAGGCCTCTAATCTTAGAAACTATTTCAAAGCCAAGATGCTCATATGAACCAAGAGCTATATCAAAGTCTATTTTTAAAATTTGTCTCCTCTAGAATAACTTAATGATCAATGACATTAGGCAGCAACATTATCTTAAGATTCCATTTAAATTATATTATTTGAGGTAATGTATCTTACTTATTTTGAAGTGCAAATTATTTTACATAATATTAAGAATCTATCCTCCACACACTCATAGATTATGCAGTCAGCGAATCAACAAATAAACATGAGACTTCAACTTTGTTCTAAACTAAATGAGCCTGACAGACATTTACAGAATGTTCCATTCAATAGCTGCATATACAATCTTCTCAACTGCACAAAAAACATGTGATCTATCTGGTAGAATGAAGATTGAAATCACATGAAATATCTGTTCTATCATTATTGTATAAAATGAGAAATTAATAACCAGAAGGAATTAGAAATTCAAAAAACATGAAAATAAAAACAATCACTGAATCACTAAAGTGTCAATGAAAAAATTAAAAGCAAAATTTAAAAAGTTCCTTGCAATAAATAACAATGGAAATAGAACATAATAAAACCTATGGTATTTGGCAAAAATACTTCTAAGAGTAAAGTTTATGGCAAAATGGCCTACATCAAAAAAAAAAAAAAAAAGTAAAAGATCACAAATGAACTATCTAGTACTGCAACACAGGGAACAAGAAAAAAAGAACAAACCAAATCTAAATTTGGGGAAAGGAAGAAATAACAGAGCAGTAATAAATAAAATGAAGATTAAATTTCCAGTTGCAAAGTGTGTTTTCTGAAAAGGTAAACAATATTGTCAAACCCTTTTGCTAGAGTAAGCAAAAAAAAGAGAGGAGTCTAATAAAAATCAGAGTTGAAAAAGGAGAAATTATGACTGATGCTGTAGTGTAAAGGAAACATCGTACAGAAATACACAGGATTATGAGAGACCATTATGAATAATTATATGTCAAAAAAACAGATAACACTGAATAAATGAGTAAATTCCTGCTCACATTTAAGGCACCAAGACTGAATCAGGAAGAAATGGAAAATTTGGGTAGATTAATAATGAATGAGGAAATTAAACCATAATAAAAAGTCTTTCATAGAAGAAATCCCAGGACTTGTGGTCTTCCCTACTGAGTTCTACAAAACATTTAAAGAATTATTACCAGTTCTTCTCTTAGTATTCTAAGACACAAAAGAGAATGGAATTCTTCCAAGTTTAGTCTTTGAATCCAGAACAAATGAAAAAAAAAAATCAAGAAAAGGATTGGCCAATATCACTTAAGGAAAAAGAAGCACAAATCCTCAATAAAATATATTCAAACCAAACTCACTCTCACATCAGAAAGATTGCCCACCATGATCAAGTGGTATTTATCCCTGGGATGCAAAAGTGTTTTAACATCAAGAGTTGTGCTAAACTAGTAAAGGATAAAAACATCCATTCTCTTCCACAGATGCAGACAAAGAATCTGCAACAATCAACAGGATAAAAACTCTCATGATCAAAATTCTCAAGAAATTACAGATTCTGGAGATTAGTGCTCTATCTGAAGTATGTGTGGCAAAGATTTTCTCCCACTCTGTAGGCTCTCTCTTCACATTGCTGATATTTTCCTTGCTGAGAAAAAGCTTTTCAGTTTGCATCTATTCCAATTATTGATTCTTCCTTTTATTTCTGTGCCTTGGGAGTTATGTTAAGGAAATTGATCCTAAGACTACATGATGAAGATTTGGACCTACTTTTTCTTCTATAAGGTGCAGGTTCTCTGGTCTGATTCCAAGGTCCTTGATCCATTTTGAGTTGAGTTTTGTGCAGGGTAAGAGATAGGGGTTTAGTTTCATTCTGTTGCATATGGATTTCCAGTTTTCCCAGCACCATTTGTTGAACAGTCTATCTTTTCTCCATTGTATGTTTTAGGAACCTTTGTCTAGTATGAGAAAACTGTATTTATTTGGGTTTGTCTCTGTCCTCTATTATGTACCTTTGATATATCTGTCTATTTTTGTGCCAATACCATGCTGTTTTTGTTACTATTGCTCTGTAGTATAGTTGGAGTTCTGATATTGTGATACCCCCTGTTTCACTCTTCCTGCTAAAGATTGCTTTAGCTATTCTGTGTCTCTTATTTTTCCAAATGAATTTCATGATTGCTGAATCTCCAGAATCTATAAAGAACTCAAAAAACTCTACACCAAGAATAAAAATAAACCAATCACCAAATGGACTAAGGAAATGAGCAGACACTTCACAGAAGATCTACAAGCAAGCAACAGATATATGAAAAAATGTTCAACATCTCAAGTAATAAGAGAAATGCAAATCAAAAATACCCTAAGATTTTACCTCACCCCAATTATAATGGAGATTATCAAGAATACAAGCAACTATGAATGTTGACTAGGATGTGGGGAAAAAGGTACACTCATACATTGCTGGTGGGGATGCAAATTAGTTCAGTCACTCTGGATAGCAGTGTGGAGATTCCTTAGAAAACTTGGAGTGGAACCACCATTTGACCCAGCTATCCCACTCCTTGGCCAATACCCAAAGGAGTTAAAATCAGCATACTTAAAATCATGATGTGATGCAGTCACATCAATGTTCATAGCTGCTCAATTCACAGTAGCCAGATTGTGGAACCAACCTAGATGCCCTTCAATTGATGAAGGATAAAGAAACTGTGGTATATCTATATACGTTGGAATATTAACTATGAAGAGGAATAAAATTATGGCATTTGCAGTCAAATGGATGAAGTTGGAGAATATCATGCTAAGTGAGATAAACCAATCCCCAAAATCCAAAAGACGATAAGAAAATGATGATATATGGGGGGGGCGGGAGGGAGGGAAGGATGGAGGAAGAATAGATTATATAGAGGAAAGAGGGGTGGGGAGGGGTGGTGGAAGGAAAAATAACAGATTGAAACAAACATCATTACCCTATGTACGTGCATAATTATACAAATGGTATGACTCTACTTCATGTACAACCAGAGAAATAAGTTTTACCCCATTTGTGTATAATCAATCAAAATAAATAATTTAAAAAAATAAGTTATGTATAGAGTATAAATGCCTCAACACAATAAAGAGTGTATAAAAAAAATCTGTACTAACATTATGTCAAATAAAAATAGTTGAAAGCTTTCTCCTTAAGATCTTGAACAAGGAAAGAATGCCCACTTTCATCACTTCTATTCAATACAGTACTGGGAGTCCCAAAGAGCAATGAGATAAGACAAAAAGTACCATCTTAATTAGAAGGAAACAAGTTAAATTTTCTCAGTTTACAGATGACATGATCTTATGTTTAGGAAACCCAAACAACTTCACCAAAAACTGCTAAAGCTAATTTAAAAATGCAGCTAAGTGGTAGCACTCAAAATCAACACATGAATGTCAATATTGTTTCTGTACATTTCTGAAAAACTATCTAAAAAAACCAAACATAATGCCTTTTTTTGGTTCAGTCAAAAATAGTTAAAATATAAGTAAATTTCTCAAAGGAAGTAAAAACTCTGTATCGTAAAATATATAAAACACCAATGATGCATTATGTGCTTGTTCATGCCTATAATCCCAACAACTCAGGAGGCTTAGGAAGGAGGATCACAAGTTCATGTCATGGTCACTCAGTGATTTGGTGAGACCCTGTCTCAAAATAAATAGATACAAGTATCAAGAAAGAAGTTCAATGCTAGAGCACCCCTGGGTTCAATCCCCAGTACAAAAACAAACAAACTAATATTGATGAGATAAATTGAACACAACACAAACTAATGGAGAGATCATCTGTATGAATACATTGAAAAAGCCAATATTGTAAAATGTTCATACCATACAAAGAGATCAAAAGAGTCAATGCAATCCCTACCAATACAATAATTACATTTTTTCACCTAAGTAGAAAAACAATTCAAAATTCATGTGGAACTACAGAAGACCCCAAATAGCCAAAGTAATATTCAGTAAAAACAAAAAGATTATGGCAATCAAAATAGCTTAGAAGTGGTATAAAAATAGACACAGACAAATGTTCAGAACTGAAAACCTAGAAAACACTAATTTTTTTTTTTTTTTTTTTTTTTGCAAAGGTGCACACAATGGGAAGAGGATGGTCTTAAATAAATGTTGTTAGGAATGTTGCATATCCACATGCAGAAGAATGAAATTCACCCCCTATTTCTCTCCAGATGTCAGCATAGATTAAAGTTATGAATGTAAGGATCAAAACTATAAAATCACTAGAAGAAAACATAGAAAAAAAGCTAGATGGCATTTGTCTAGGCAAGGATTTTTTTTTTTTTTTAATAAAACGCAAAATGCTTAGGAACAAAAGCAAAGACATTCTAATTCATTTTTCAAGAAAGAACATAACCTTGCCAGCTTATTTTGAAGGATGTTCACCCAAGGTTCAATAGAACTTGTGCCTTAAAAAACCAAAGGCTGAATGGTTTCCCTGATAAGTGGATGATATATAATTGGGGTGAGGGTGGGGGTTAGAGAAGAATGGAGGAACTTTAGATTACATAGAGGGAAATAAGAGAGGGGGATATGAAAAATGGTGGAATGAGACAGACATTGTTACCTTATGTATATGTATGATTACATGAATGGTACAAATCTACATGGTGCACAACCATAGAAATGAAAAGATGTACCCCATTTGTGTACAATGAATCAAAATGCAGTCTGTAAAAATAAAAATTTAATTAAAAAATTAAAATAAGCATACTGCTGAATCAAGAAATAAACTGAATACTATAGGTGATACTACCAACGTATAGATGAATCACCATGAGCATCCAAAGAAATTGCTGCCAGATACTCTAACCTCCATGTGTGAGAAACTCTATTTATTTGTTTTTCATTCTTATTTATTTACTTCAATTTTGTATATGATACTTTACATATTTTATTCATTATAAAGTTCAAAATATAATTACTCACTAACCACGTACACCTCAGAAAATTTTTCTTTGACTTTCTTAGTCTCTGTGTTCCTAATAAGGTACAATGGGCATTTTAATAATAATAAAGTTTATGCTACATATATACTGTTACTGTTTCTCTTCCCCAAGATATAGTATGCTCATATACAAGAAATAATGTCATTCATTGATATGTCTTCTTCCCTTACCATGAAAGCATATCTTTATTTTAATGTCTAATGAATACATTTACTTTTTATTTCTCCACATTATATATGCCATCCTTTTATAAAAAACATTTTTAAATTATTTTTTTTATTTTTACAGACTGCATTTTGATTCATTGTACACAAATGGGGTACATCTTTTCATTTCTATGGTTGTGCACAATGTAGAGTCATACTGTTCCTGTAATCATACACATACATAGGGTAATTATATATGTCTCATTCTACCATTTTTCATACCCCCACCCCTTCTCATTTCTCTCTACATAATCTAAAGTTCCTCCATTCTTCTCTCACCCCCAAATTCTCAGAAAACTTGTAATGGACCCAACTTTTGACCCAGTTATTCCATTCCTCGGTTTATACCAAAAGAACTTACTACAGTAATGCAGTCACATCAATGTTTATAGCAGCTCAATTCACAATACCTAGATTGCGGAACCAACCTAGATGCCCTTCAACAGAAGAATAAAGAAACTGTGGTATATAAACAGAATGATATAATATTCAGTCATAAAGAAGAATAATATTATTGCATTTGCAGAGAAATGGATGGAATTGGAGAATATCATGCTAAGTGAAATAAGCCAATCTTAAAAATCCAAAGGCTGAATGTTTTCCCTGATTAGTGGATGATGATATAAAAGTGTATCTTAGTCCTTAAAGATGAATAGCACTACTATATTATTTTTACTTTATATTTATGCTTGTGGACATAGTAAATGCATGCATAAATACATATAACATATTTTCCATTTTCTCTATATTTATGCATATATTTATATACATATGATGTGTATACATATATACATACATCATATATATACACATATATATAAGTGAATGGACAAAATATTTGTGAATTTATAAGAATTAAATAAAAATAGAACCAGGATGTCACCAATTACAGTGAGTACAATGGGTGTTCATATTATCTTGACACAGATACAATAAGGAATGTAGCCAGGAGTGAGAATGAAATAACTTAGAATGTACTGTCATGTACAACTAATTAGAACAAATAAAATTTAAAAAAAAATTTAAATGACACGGAAAAAGTAATAAAACTTTCTTAAAAGAGACTACATAAATACAGCATATAACTCATAAAATTGAGATAAATTAATGCTACAAATATTCATTTCTTATTGTATTTTTAAAATATTAATTGTAGAGTTAAGGCAGTCACACACTAAAATGATTGCTTTTGCTTTTATCCCCTCAGTAACTAAATAACTAAATGAATATTGAAGATTGATTGAAATTAAGGATGATAAAATATGTTAAGACACAGAATGAATGGATCTTCTAAAGTAACAAATATTTTTAAAAGTTTTATAGTTCTTTATTGTGAAACTTTTAACAATTAAAATTAGGTCACTTTATTGTAACAAGTAACAACAAAAATTCCATGAAACAAATGAAAGCTATTCTGCAGAAGGGGTCTAGAATTTATGTCTTTTCCAAACTAATTGACCTGGGTGGTGGTGGGGGCACACCCCTACCCCTATAAATCCATCCACTCTAGAGGTGAGCTTAGGCAAGTTACAGAGTTGTAGGCCAGCCTCAGCATAGACACCCTGTCTCAAAAATCAACCAATCAATAAATCAATCAATAAATCAATAAATAAAGAGAGTGGGTGTTACTCTACAAAACCAAATCTAACTTAAAGAGATGGAGAAAGGGAATCAAATGTTTTAAAATATCCACATGACAAGAGATCATGTATGATGTCTCCTAATGCCTTAAAAGTACTAAAAATTTTAAATATTATGGTATAAACAGTGAATAATGAAGTATAGCCATGAGTGGTGTAATGAAGTATTGGTCAATAGGAGATTCTATCATTTGACTTAGTAACATCATGGTTTGTGTAAGAATTCCCAATCTTGTACAATGGCAAAGTCACCTGGCAACACATTTCTCAGAACATATCCTCATTCTTCAGGGACACATGACTGTTCAATGCACCCAATCTGGATCTACACAATACTTAATAAGCAGGTCCTCACACCTATTATCACACATTTTTCCATTTTCAGACATTTATTTTACTCTCTTTATCAAAGTCTTATATTCTGCATGTGGGACATAGCATTAGACTTCCTTCCTAGTGATTTTCATTTCCTGTTTTAAGTCTGCAATCATTTTACAATTCCATTTTACTCATATTTTCTCCCTATTTATTTCCAGATATTCAGCCATATGCTACTGTTAGTTGGACTTTTTATTCTTGTAATCATTTTGTGGACAAATTCTATTTCTTTCCTCAAGTTGCTATTTCAATTGTTTCTTGATTTGTTACATAGATTGATCAGTGTTTTTGTGATGCTCTTGCATACATGTAACCCTTTGATCATTTCCACTCCTCTTTTCCCCCTTACTCTCCTCTCCACTGCAATATCTTTCTTTTTGGTGTCTCCTTTCACCTTCGTGTAGTTTTAATACTATTTTTAATTTTTATACTATTCTTATCCTACTTTTAAGAAGCCCAGACATTCTTCTGTTTCTTAGATTGCTTATGTCAAATGAGAGTTTGTGCTGAAAATATTTCTTTTGAATTTTTCCACAGTTGTTGTCCAAAAAGGCCTCCTTTTTGTGTCCAAGCAATACATTTACTTTTCATTTCTGCTGAATTTTTCCAGTGGTCACACTGATCCTTAAGATTTGGTCAACAATAGATGTTGGAGAGGATGTGGGGAAAAAGGTACACTCATATATTGCTGGTGGGGCTGCAAATTAGTGCAGCCACTCTGGATAGCAGTGTGGAGATTTCTTAGAAAACTTGGAATGGAACCACCATTTGACCCAGCTATCCCACTCCTTGGCCTATACCAAAGGATTTAAAATCAGCATACTACAGTGATACAGCCACATCAATGTTCATAGTGGCTCAATTCACAATAGCTAGATTGTGGAACCAATCTAGATGCCCTTCAATTGATGAATGGATAAAGAAACTGTGGTGTATATATACAATGGAATATTAACCATAAAGAATAATAAAATTATGGCATTTGCAGGCAAATGGATGAAATAGAGAATATCATGCTAAATGAGATAAGCCAATCCCAAAAAGCCAAAGACGGAATGATCTCGCTGATAAGCAGATGAGGATACATAAAGGGGGTTGGGAGGGAGGCAGGAATGGAGCAAGGATGGATTGTATAGAGGAAAGAGGGGTGGGAGGGGTGGGGGAAAGGAAAAATAACAGATTGAGATAAATATTACCTTATGTACGTGTATGATTACACAAATGTATGACTCTACTTAATGTACAACCAGATAAATAAGTTTTACTCCATTTGTTTACAATGAATCAAAATACATAAATTAAAAAAAGAGTAAATCAACAAACAAACAAACAAACAAGAAAAAACAGAACTTCTACCACAGTACCCATATCTGGGCATTGCTCTGGGTGGGGAACCTTACATCCTGAGGCAAGTCCACATATTTCAGACTGTTTTGTGAATTGACTCAAAACTAGAGTGAAATTTTATTTTAACTAATTCATGACCTCTTTATTTTATCTATGGAAGCCATACTAATATCTCTGTAGGTCAGTGTCTCCATATTTTCCCTTTGCATCATGAATTTTTCTGTTATGTAAGTTATTTAGTATGCTTCAGGATACACAATTTTTTGTTTATTCATGATAAGCACATATGCATTAGCAAATTCATTATAGAATAGTATCAAGAGATTTTGTGTTTAAGTGTTTTCTATTTCCTTTGATGTTATATGAAATTAATAACTCTGGGTATACCTGCCGATACCGCCAATTTCTGACTTTTTTATTCATTCCGATACATTTTGGGGACATATACATGGAAACAACTTAACTAGAATTTTTTCTGTTTAAACTTTGGTGGATGAATCTATTTAAAATTCTTTTTATTATTACTACTATTTTATTATTTTACTATTATTATTTGTACTACTATTATTATTTTATTTTACTCCAAATTTTTCTTTATTTTTTATTTTTTTGTTGTGGATGGCCTTTATTTTATTTACTTATTTATATACTATGCTGAGGATCAAGCCCAGTGCCTCACACATGCTAGGCCAGTGCTCTACCACTGAGCCACGGCCCTCCGAGTTTTTTGATACACCCTCATAGTCTGTCTTTGTGCACATGTTCTGGGGTTCCTGGCTGTCTTGCTTATCCAACATTTCACTCATTGTGACCCAGGGAACTTCTTCCCTTCAGTCCTTTGTTTTAGGGGACAGTTACTGTGTCTGTGTTTCTGCTTTTCTGTTTTCTAATGACTTTGAAAGTAGGGCCCATCTGGCTGTTGGTAATACAAATTATTGGATGTGCTCTCCAGATTTTTCAGTTATTGAGTTGAAAGTACTGTACAAGGATTTATTCCATCCTATAAAAGTGTAGGATAATCTCTTAATTCAGGATGGAATCCTAAGCCTTTGCCAATGCCAGAGGTAATTTGATATTTATATTCTTTTGCTGCCAACCTGTAACCAGAATCTGCTCTTCTGTTCTCACCAAAGCAGAGAAGACATAGAGAAAAGAAAAAAGAAAAACTCTCTTTGCTTATAATGACAGAGGAAGGCTATCATGAGGAGGTTTTTATACTTTCTACTTTTAATACCAAATCCTGATTAGATACTCTGACCTTTTATCTGATTTTATCAATATTCCAGATGGTTATTTTCTTATGGAATGAAGGAGAAAGCTATGCTATTGTAAAATATATGCTTTCAAATATCAGTCAGTTAGCACAGGGAATTTTACTTCCTATTCATATCACAGTCTAATGCATGTTGGCTTCTTGCCCACTAGTGATTAGGAATCAGACCCAATACATGGTGTGAATGTAGGTTAGGGACACTAGACTCCGTTATCTCTACTGAAGAGTAAAAGGAGATTGGGAGATTGGATGTTATGGGGTCATGCTGCAAATATTTTACATTATGTCTGCCCATATTCCACTGGTAAGAATTCACTTACAGACACTGATTTAACTGAGGCAAAGCTTTAGGTCAGTTTCTGTTGTACCCAAGAAGATAAAGTTTTGATTTCCTATCACAGCCTTTTGGTCATTAAAACATGTTATTCTACTTTGGCTTATACCAGTCTCACCCCTTCCTGAGAGACCAAAGTCCCATCTGCTCTCTGATTATAGTTGATAGTTCATATTCTCTAGGTGCTATCATATCCAGATGTGACTGTCTTAGGAAGAAGAGCTACACATTTAATAGGCAAAATATCTGTTCCTTTCTAGTACTAAGCCAATATGAAACAGTGATGCAGGCACAGGATACACACATAACCACTTCCAGTGGGAAAAGGCAAGAATGGTGAAATGTAGCACCATCTGAACAACAATTCAAACCCTTTGGGAAGAGATTTTTGTGGTTTTCAGGCACATACATTAGGGCGAATATATGTGACTTGATAAGGCTGAGTCTTCATTCTGCAGGAGACCCTTAGCCAGGGCTCTCCAAGAATCCTATGAGCTCAGAGAAACCCTTGTTCCTTATTCTCCTTCCCCACCTATGAAGCATGTACTTCTTGAGCAGTATCTACAATGAGTCGATACTGTGGCTTTATTTTTTTTTTTCATGTCTTCAATATTTTGCAAAATTTTTTTAGTTGTCCATGGACCTTTATTTTATTTATTTATTTATGGGGCTGAAAATCAAACCCAGAGATTTACACATGCTAGACAAGCACTCCACCACTGAACTACCACCATAACTGCAGGTCCCCAATATTTAAAGGCTTTAAAAAAGCTTTTTTTAGTTGTTGATGGACCTTCACTTTATTTATTTATTTTTATGCAGAACTGAGAATTGAACCCAGTGACTCACATGTGCTAGCAAGTGCTCTACCACTGAGTCACAACCCCAGGCTCTTAAAGGCTTTTATGGGTCAAATAATGATATAGGCCTTGGACCTACCCTGGTCTTCCTCCTTTCTTGCTTGTGGTTCTTAAGAATAACTGTCAAATTTTCTGGGAATGCAACATCATGAGGTAGGGAAGGATAGGCCTGAATATCCTGCACCCGGTTCCAACCCGGCCCTAGAAAGAGAATGTCCTTTCATGTTTTAGAGCAGTGATGCACATATCCCGAGGGTATGAGACCCAAGGCAAGTTCCTTTCCCAGGTCTCTCTGCTGCAGTGCAAGGGGGGTATGGAGACATGTCTCCCTGTGTGCAAACCAGCTTCTCTGAGCTTTGAGTGGCCAGTTCACGGTGAACGCTAGGCACTGCTTTGATCTTACTGTATAACTGCTAGTAATAGATCCACTTTTTGGACTTGTGTGTGTAGGTATTCTGTATCACTGGACCAAGACAAATTGGGGACTAGTATACAATGAATCTGCTTCACAAATGGTTTCTTGAGTCATTCTTCAAAAACATAAAATATGTTTGGTCTATTATTTCTGTCTCCTAAAATTCCTTTCTCCAGGTAAGTTTCAAGTTTACTTTATTCTATACTCTCATTCTCTTAGTAGCTGTTCCTTTGAAACTATCTGAAACAAAGTTTTAAAAAGCGGGATCATCATTAGTTTGATCTTTATCCTGGGTCAATTTATTAAACTTCCTTAAATTCATAACTACCTTCTGTTCCATATAAATTTTGTAATGTTCCATTTCAAAAATATTTCCTCTCGCACAAGGAAGGGCTTGAATTTTTGGACTCTCTCTAATCTTTCCTAACTTACCTTTACAAATCTGGCAATGGCTACAAATGTGTACTAATCTTTTATGATTTTCTGTTTTGTCAGCATGCAATCTGCATTCTACGTTACATCAAGTAGCTTTTTTTATTGTCAGCCTCATGTCTGTTTACTATCAATTCCTCTTAAAATTGGTACCTTGCTGCATAAACAGGAGAAATAATGCTTTGAAGTATAATTTACATGTTTAATAATGTAGCACATCACGTCTATACCAGTTTATTTCTTGATGAGAATAGACTAGACTCTCCTATGGTAATAAATCGACAAATCCCTCTGTCTTCATTTATGAAAGTTTTATTTATCAGTCAGCTCACAGCTTTTCACAGTTTCTCTCCACTAAATGACTGCAAAACTTATTCCTTCTTGGAGGAATGTCATATAGCCAAGTGCTTCCAAGGAAACATGGATAGAAGAGGGAGTGTAGTGTCACGCAGAATGTCATTTTGAAGGACTACCTGGTCGTGGCCTGCTTTTCTCTTCTTTCTATTCATTACCCAGAACTTAGTTGCATAAGTTACAAGCTGACTCTAAGAGAGTCTTGGCTCTGTGGTCTATTTTATCTGCTTATATTTCACTAAATTACTAAATTAGTATTGGAGGATTATAATAATTTACATTCTCTTTCAAGGAAAAATAAACAACTTTTTAAAAATATTAACTTCTCAGTGGTCACTATTCATTATTCAGGAGCAGGAGAGTTTATTATTGAAATAAAATACATATCTCCATCCCTAGTTCTACTCACTTACTCCCTTAAATACCTGAGAGTTTCCATAGGTTTTCTCTCCATTGCCTCAGCACTGGCTTGGGAAGAGTAGTCAGAATTTGTGCACAGATTTTATCTTAAAGAGAATGCTATTTCCTAGCAAGTTCTAAGTAGTCATTGAATCACAGACCTATGTGAAAAAATATATATGAATTATAAATTAAAGCTAAAATTCAAAACAAGATTTAAATATTTTTTATATTTTATATTTTTAATCCATTCATGACAATATCAAGGTCTAATTATTCTGTTCCTCAGCACTATCAAAATTCACAGGATTCATTCAATTTTACTCTATTTCATTTGTCTATCTCAAAAATGTATTTATATATCATTTGGCTTAATTCAGTGATATTCTGCCTGCAAAAATGTATGTCACTGGTGGAAAAATAAGCTTCCCATAACTAATTAAACCTGGTAAGTTCAGAAATGTGGTCATCTTCATTAGCTATTAAGAATAATGACCTCTTCCTATCATTGTTAGTTCCAAGAAATCCCACTACATGTATGACTTGCTAACTAACTTAAGAAAATAACTACCACATGTGCAACAATCGCCTCTCTCCTTCTTGTCTTTCAGATTCTATCTGAAGACATACGATAAAAAGCAATCATTAAAATTCTTTGAAAGTGAATGTGAATATTTTCCTCAAACTTTATTCTACCACAAAAACTTATCACTATTCAACAATCTTATCACATCAGGTGACACATTAAAACAAGACCAATTTCTATCAAGATTTAATGATAAAATCTTTATGTAGACTTTTACTATCTATTTTGTGCTGAGGTGAGAGGAAAGGATCATCTCCCTCTGGGAATCTTGAATATCTCTAATATTTAGAAGCTTTTAAATCTAAGTCATGAGAAAATTATACATCGTCTGGCTAAAAATCCAAAATGAATATCAAAATATCACATTTCCTTATATTGGCATGGGGTCCTTGGTACAAATCCAATATTCTTGAGATATCAGTCACACCTATTAATTTGATTTGATTATTGTAACCCTGCATATAGTGTTGCTTATTCATTTTATTACAAATTGTTGACATAAATCTAAATTCATGTACAAGTTTATCTGAAAATTTCTCAAAGAATCATTGAGATTCTACTTATAACTTAGATATTCTTTCAGTGCAGTTGACATATTGCAATGTCTTTATGGGAAGACATTAATAAGATGTAATTTAAAATATGATAT
This sequence comes from Sciurus vulgaris, assembly GCF_902686455.1. Classification (NCBI taxonomy): domain Eukaryota; kingdom Metazoa; phylum Chordata; class Mammalia; order Rodentia; family Sciuridae; genus Sciurus; species Sciurus vulgaris. Next base: position 154,510,753 of record NC_136466.1, read on the forward strand.
TTATGCAGTTTTTAGGAATGGCAATTTTCTAAAGGACAATAAATTCCCACTACTATTGTATTACCTCTGTGCTTTCTGGGTAATTCTCATGAAAGTTCTTTCCTTAGCCACTATAATTTCATAGTAAAATCAATTCCCTTTGTTTTGCTGAAATTGGATTTCTCTTAGTTTGCTGACTTCTGGTTTCTCTCAATTAGAAATATGTTATTTTATATTTGGATTATATTAGTCATGGTCCTCCAGAGAAAGTGAACATAAATAGAGAAATATAGAGAGATAGATAGAGATGAATATAAAGAGAAATAGAAAGTGTTACAATTCACATATGAGGTGTCCTCCAAAAATGCAGGAATGAGAAAATGGAAGAATTTTCAGAGGTAAGATGACTAGATTATGATAGGCACAAAGTATTCAGTGGATTAGTCTATCAATATGGATCAACTGGGTGGTAACTATGAGCAGAAATGGTATGGCCATAGTGGGTGAGTCACTGGGGATGTTACTTTGGGGTTTATATTTTGTACTTGGTAAACCGAGCTTCCTTTCTGCTCCGGGGTTGCCATGCACTGAGCTGTTTTCCTGTGCTATGCCCTGCTGCCATTACAGTCTGCTGCACCTTGTTGCCCAGAGGTAAGGAGTTGGCCCACTATGAACTGAACCTCTGAAACTGTGAGCCCAAAACAATTTTTTCCCCTTTGAATTTCTTCTTGTCACCTTTTTTAGGTATAGCAATGCAGAAGCTGACTTAAATAGTAATATAGATAGATGATAGAAAGATAGGTAGAGATAGAAATTATGAGGAATTGGTTCACAGGAATTGGTGGAGGCCCAGAAGGACCCTGATCTGCTGTCTCTAAACAGGAGACCAACGAAAGAGGGTGGCATAATTCAGTCTATGCTAAAATTTCCAGGAAACAAGGAGTAAATAATGTGAACCCTAGTCAAGTGCAAGAGAAAAAGATGAGATAACTCATCTCAAGAACTGAAAAAAGAAGTAGGAAAAATGATAAATTCTTCCTGTCTTAGCTTTTGTGGATTCAAATCCTTAAAGAATTGGATGAACTTAGTCCTACTGGCAAATGCCATCAACTTTATTTAGCCCATTGATTCAATTTATTATCTCATCTGGAAACCTGTCACAGATGTAAACAGAAACAATGTTCAGGAAAGCACCCAAACCTTGCTCAAGCCCAATTGGCACAAAAAGTAAAATTAATCATCTCAAAGACAACCCTCTTTATCCAATTTCTATGATGTGTAGAAATGTGTATTTAAATTCAGTTATATAATTTTGAAGTTATAGTGCAAACTAAGTTTTTTTTAACATTTTCGCTTTTTCACTTTTTATTTATCTTTTAATTTTTTACAGACTGCATTTTGATTCATTTTACACAAATGGGGTGCATCATTTCATTTCTATGGTTGTACATGATGTAGATTTATACAATTCGTGTAACTATACATGTACATAGGGTAATGATGTCTATCTCATTCTACCATTTTTCATACCCACTCCTTCTCATTTCCTTTTACATAATCTAAAGTTCCCCCATTCTTCTCTCATCCCCGCCCCCATACATTATACATCATTCTCCACTTATCAGGGAAAACATTCACCCTTTGATTTTGGGGGCTTGGCTTATTTCACTTAATATTATTTTCACATAATATTATTATTTCACATAATATTATTTTTCTTTATGACTGAATAGTATTCCATTGTGTATATATACCAGAGTTTCTTTGTCCATTCATCTCTTGAAGGGCATCTAGGTTGATTCCAGAATCTAACTATTTGAACTGAACTGCTATAAACATTGATGTAGCTGCATTACTGTGGTATGCTAATTTTAAGTTCTTTGGGTATAAACCAAGGAGTGGGATAACTGGGTCAAAACATGGGTCCATTCCAAGTTTTCTGAGGATTCTCCACATTGCTTTCCAGAGTGGCTGCAACATTTTGCAACTCTACCAGTAATGTAAAAGTGTGCCTTTTCCCCCCACATCCTCACCAACACCTATTATTATTTGTGTTCTTTATAATAGCCATTCTTTGAGACCACTTTAAAACCCAGAATACAGTAGGAAAAATGTGCTATTAAATGTACTAAAAATTAAATTTTTAAAAAGTATTCAGTGGTCATACTTTCTCATCTTATGAGAATTTTTATTAGCTATTTGATATAGTAAGTAAAGAAAATTTTAAATTTTAAATTACTAATAAAGATTTTGTCATTCATTCTTATATCTGCAATGTCAATTTTAAATACACGGAGCTAATTGCAAGAATGCTGGGAACACTCAATTTTCTCAACTGTTCATTTTGTTGATTGTGTGCACATTCAACTAACACTCTGCATATCACTTGCTAATGAGTAAAGAAGAACCAGGTGAAAATAAACTATGAGTTTCCATTTTCCCTTTCCTCCTACTTTATTATTTTTGGTGTTGAGTATTTGGCTACTATAGGGAAATGAAGAGAATAAAAGAGGATAAGTTTCCTCAGTCATCTGTGTTTCTTAGAGGTCCATTACTTTCTTTCTTTGTCAGAAGTAAGTTGTAGTTTCAAAGAAAAGATTGTTTTCTCAAAGGTCTTAGCACCTGGCTTACCCAGACATAGAGCTAACATTCTTTCCTGAAACTGGCTGAGTCTTCCTGAATACCTGTGGATGAATCCTGGGTCTTCCACTATTATGTATTCATGGAATATCCTAAACATTGTATAATGAGTGGAGCAAAAAAGCATGGTGGACACACATGTTGCACACATCTTTTCAGTTACAGTGCATGTAATGCTTGTCTTCAATTATGTGACACAATTTCAGAGCTCAACTTCATAATTTCAGAGACATCACAGCAGAACATAAAATCTAACATGGAAATCTTTCTGAACACAACTACACGGAATTCAGTCCTGAATACAAGATTTCAGACATACATTTTGACCAATCACTTACATGGTAGTATGGATACATTTGCTTTTTCAGTTCTAATGGGAACAATCTCTGACAAGTAAGTAGTAACAGTGAAATACCTCTGCATTCCTCTGAGTTAATAAGCTTAAGGGAAAATGTAGTAGACATAGTTTGCAAATATTTTTTAACATAAATGGTGTTAAATACTTCATATTTGGAGAAAAAAAATCTAAAACTGAAATGATTTTGAATCTAATAGTTCCTTTAACTTTGCAATATTTATATGAAAAAAATAATTACTGGTACGGGGGCATGAATCTCATCTCACATTCTCAGTGTATAAAATAAATTTTGTTCTGAACTTAAATTCATTTTCGCATGCCATTTCAATGATGTGAGACTTTTGAAAAAACTTAATTTATGGCCTTGTCAGAATTCTTTGGATTTCTACAGGGGATCTAGAGAACAAAAGTTCCTGAGATAGGGAAACAATCTATATATCCTGACATATTTTTTATCCTCAGATTTTCTTCTAAGATGTAGTAATTTTCTTGCGTGGAGGACTGCTGATGTTCTCATTCTCTTTTTTACCCAAGACCACTGAGATCTATGGTCTCTGTGCATAGTCCTTGTCCTGCCCAGCTGTAACAAACACATTCTAGAGCATCCTTTTCTCTGGGGCGAGTGGGGAATCTATGATCTTATCTGAGACACTTTCCATATCTATTTCATGTGAGCATTCCCTCTACCATGTGAACCCAACGAATAAAATTAGTCCACCAGTGTTCACATACTTTGGAGTAAGAGGAGCACAAACTGTTGTCAGATACCCTGGTTATTACAATTTTCCACAGAGCAAAATCCCAGCAGTCCTCCAATTAACACAAGCTCTAACCTTTCCCCAGTACATTTTTTTCCTACTTCTAGCTAGACTTTGACAAAAATCAATTTACATAACCATGACTCTTCTACATCTTTTACCACAAGTCAAAATTTAAAATTTTTTAAAAAGCCAGATTGAGTATTTCTTTGGATTTTTGTATGTTATCTCTTATTTCCTTCTTTCCTAAAGCCATGAATGTTTCCGTATGCATTAGGGAAAAATGCACAGACTCCAAAGAATGGTGAATTGCAAGAACACAGCAACGTTCTAAAAATATTTATGTACACAGTAATGGCTTTGGGGTATGATTCTCTAAACACAAAGAAATGGAAAAAATTATAACAATCCTTTGTTTTCTTTCATTACTTAAAAAAAGAATCAGATACAAGAGGAATATAGCCAGTGAAAGTTTAAGTGTTTTTTTCTTGATTTAAAAAAAATTTTATAAAAGGTTTTCCAGAGATATTTTTCATTTTATTCAAATCAACAATATAGTCTAATTCACTATATGAAACATACATTGGAGAAGATAGTACAGATTTATTTTCTAAATACATAGATTTCAAGGTTAGGGCCATTTCATCAATTTTTCTCTTCAGATACATTTATTTTAATATGAGCTATGCAGTGTCCCTCCTCAATCCCTGTCCTTTTTAAATTCTGCATTCCACATATGTAAATGTGAAACCTAGTTCAATTCTACTCTCAAGAAATTTTCTTTGATATCATCATCCTGATAATTACTTACCATTTTCAAAATCTAGCTCCTCGATGCTATCATCTGCTTTTGGTCATTCTCTTAGTATTTCAGCAACAACTAATAAGATAAGGCAGATTATGAATATTATGTAAACAATGGCCTTCATACCTGCCTTCCGAACTTGACACCTGCATCGCTCACCTTGTTCATCATATCAAATAGTTCAATACTCATCACAATATTATGTATTTTCATATTATTATATTCACTATAGTATTACTCAATATAATGCAGAACTTCCAATATAAAACTACCTAAAGGAACATCTGTGTTAATACATACACCACCCCTCATTTGTGCTGTGCCCTGTTTCCCCAGTAGCTACTCTAGTAGCACAGTGTTTAGGTCAAGTAAGAACCTCCAGCAAAAACTAAAATTTCAAACGCTAAGAAAGCAAAAGCAGTCAGACATCTCAGCAATAAACCAATGCCCCGGGCAGTTATTTTAATAGTTTCCAGCCCATCATACAGCATATGCTTCCAACACTTTACTCTTCTAACATATACAATGTATTTTAGATCCAAGTTATTCCTCATGTCCCAAAAGTTCTTAAATTAGTACCTTATTTTCATGTTTTTATTTATAAACATTGCATTTAACTATTTTTTTTTTTCTTTCTGCCTCTAAGGTTGTGACCTCTGAGCTGTCTTATGAAAATTGTTCATTTCTCAAAGTAACAGCTTACTCACAAAACTTTGGCGACTCCTAATTTCTTATTAGATGGATTGTATAAAACAAGCTCACTTATGTCACCCTTGCAGACCTGATCCTTGATCTTTAATATAAAAAATTAGGGGGTTTAGTTATTGGGGGAAAAATGACAAAAATAGAAGAAGCAACTGGTACGATGGGTTTAGTGTGAATGTGGAATAGTCATTGTGGTATTGTTCCTCTTTTCCATTGGTACTAATAACTAGGAAGAGAGTCCATGTGTCCACATGTTGGTATATAGCATCCAGATTGAGAGATCTGGGTTGGGTTCCTGCAAGGTTTGGTTTGCATTGGTTTATATAGCCAACTACTGAAGATAATTATGTAGAAATGAGAGAAGATATTTTAGAGCAGAAATTGAAGTTATGGTGATGCAAATCATGTTGGAAAATGAATTTTCAGGAAAGAATTAAGCAATGATATTTGAAACCCTGAATATCACTTGTGTTAACTTCACATGATTTGAAATCTGATTTTATTCTCAAATGATGGTTACAAATGTTATACTTTTCCTAACTTTCTTGCATGACATTTTTTTCTGTGTATAAATAAAATCATAAGATGATTTGATGGACACTAGAGATGGCATAATATTTTCTAGGTAAAACCTATTGTGTGTCATAGATAAATAATGCTCTATTGTGAAATCTCTGCAGTGAATTTTATTCTATTTATTTTATCACAACCTCAAATAGTCAGACATCATTATCTCATTAAATTATAATATCAAGGAACTTAAGATATGAAGATTTTAAAATTGAAAATCATAATACCTGATCATCTTTGCAGCATGTGTTTCTTTATAATAACCAAAAATGGATGCTCTTAAGGACGGGAGTCTCATTTTGCCTTAGCAATAAACAGGTGACATAGTTCTGACCAGTTACATGCAAATGTAATTCATCAGAATCCACTTGTATTCCCAAAGGAAAGACAACTCCTTAAGAGGAGACTTTCCATTATTTTTCCTTTGCTCAAAAAATGGATTTATTTCCAGAGCTGCAGTAGTCATGAGGAAGAGGCTGCACCCTGAAAGATAAGTTTGAACTACTACATAATCACTCAACTGCTTCCCCAAATGCTTTGTACAGTGTAATGGTATAGATATTAGGTGTCCACAAAAGCTCACGTGTGAGGCAATGCAAGGAAGTGTAGAGGTGAAATGATTGGGATTTGCTAGTTCTAACCTAAACAGTGCATCGATCTGCTGATAGGGATTACCTGGGTGGTAACTGTAGGCAGGTAGGGTGTGGCTGGAGGAGGTGGGTCACTGTGGGCTTGCCTTTGGGGTATACATTTTGTTCTTGGTGAGCAGAGCATTCTCCCTCTTTTCTCTCTTCTCTCTCTCTCTCTCTCTCTCTCTCTCTCTCTCTTTCTGTTTACTAGTGCCTTGTTCCCAGTTGTTTTTCTCTACCAGATCCTCTGCCATGATGCTCTGCCTCACTTTGGACCCAGGGTAATGGAGTCAGCCATCTATGGACTGAGATCTCTAAAACCATGAGTCCACACATAAGTTTTTCCTTCTCTAATTATTCTGGTTAGGTATTTTGGTCACAGAGATAAAGCTTATTAAACATTAACTAGCAGACATTTTGTTAAAACAAAATGTGATTGAATGAACAGAAAATTCTACATTCAAATACATATTCTGTTGTTTTAACAAATTTAACTACCAGATACATTTTCATACATATTTTGAAAATTATCCCAGAGTAGGTATAATAGACTATTTATGGTTTCATATGACTATGAATTTATTATATACTCTCCATTATTTTCACATTTATTTAAAATGTGTCTTTTTACTTTGTAAATTCCATCTTTGTCGCTGGCTCTTTGCGGTACCAAATCCGCGGATATTTGTCACCGCTTGCAGCAACAATTTGCACGGGTCTTATGGGTGGTGGACTGAAAACTGAGCCACTTCTATCTCTGGGCTGCTTCCTTGCTTGCTTGTTTATAGAGGATAGAGGAAATGAGGCTTACTTGCTTTGAGAGGAGAGAGAGAGACTTTGCTTAAGAGAGAGACTTTGAGAGAAGGACAGGCTTTACTTAGAGCTTAGAGGAAGAGAGACTTACTATGCCTTAAAGCCTGCTGCTTCTTACTGGTGTGTCCTGCATCCTGTGAACTAAGGGTGTGTCTACCTAAGGTGCTTTAGTGATGCCTCTCAGTTCTCCGCTCTGCGATCTGCCTTCCACCACTTTCTGCTAGCTGCTGTTTCTATCTGCTAGCTGCTGCTGCTTTTTCTTCTTCCTTTCTGCTAATGCCTTCTCTGTGCTTCTTTCTGCTAGCTGCTGCCACTCTTCTTTCTACTCTCTGCTGTGCCGCTTCTTTCTTCTAGTTGCTGCTGTGTGTTCCTTTTTTTCTTCTTGCCCTATTCCTGCTAGCTGCTATGTTCCGCTGTCTCACTCCGCTTACACTTATATCACCTCCAGGAGGTGGAGAGCAGGGCCACACCTCTTACGCAAAGATTAGCAAGACGCTAGATGTCCACGCAGGCACAATTAGGAGTGCTTGAGAACACATGCGCATACACTGTGTGTGATAAATCACCTGAGTGTGCTTATGTCAATTAACCTCCTTGCTGCCGATGTGATCAGGCACCGTTCTGGCACGGTCAACAAGGCACAGCCCCCAACACATATTTATTAGAAATACCTTGTGGTTCTTTGTTATCTTACATTTATTTTCAAACAAACTGCATTATTTAATTTCTTTATGTACACAGTATTAATTAAGTTCTCATATTTCTTACATATATGTAATTTGAAAAAAAATTTTAAGAGAACTCTTTTGACTTCAAAAATTATGTTGTGATACTGGTATGGAATTTTTAAGAAAAGACTTATCAGAAGAATTGGTTCAAATGATTTTCGAAGGATGAGAATTCACACAATATGAAGTCTGAAAGTGGGAGACTCAGGAAGGGATGTGGTGTGGTGTGGTTGAAGCTGAAGCTCTGAGAACTAGGCACGAGTTCTAGGCCACTGGGACCCTCCATCCTTCTTTCATCCAATGGATTGGATGATGCCCACTTGGTGAGGTGATTTTTATTCAGGAGATATATCTAAATCTGATCTCTTCCAGAAAGACTGTTTTCCTCCTTCAAAGGCATACCCAGAAACAATGTTACATCAGCTAAGCAATCCTTAGTCCACCCAAGATGACACATTAAAGTAAGCATCATAAGTACAATAGAATACAGAATGGCTCAACAAAGTAATGTATAAACACATAATGCAAAATAATAAAATGAAATGAAACTCTCATGAATACAGCAACATGAACTAATGAAGAAACAACTATCTATGATTAATTATGTCAGAACTGCATGTTTTATGTTCAAAAATAAGTGAAGACTAACCTACAGAGACATCAGTACTTACTGTTTAAAGGATGAATGAGGGATATAGTTCAAAGGGCATGAGGGATTTGGGGGACATTGAAAATGTTCTGTATTTCGATTGAATAGCTATCTGTAATATGTAAGGCTCAATTCCTGATTTCTTTTGATCATTTTCACTTGACTTTGTTAATTAACATGAGCTATTAGGAGGGAACCATAATAGGAATGATCCTGAATTTATGTTAAGAAGGTGTTGCACATGCAACATTGCAGGCGCATTATCATTCCTCTGCAGTGTAAGCATACTGAACCCTTCTACTCACATTCTTTCTAAATAGGTAACTTTAAGCTCCAACATTATTAATCTTCATGAGATCATCTTCTGTTCTTTGCCATGCTGCTGAAGTAATAAGTTGTTAACTTTTATGAATATGAATTAATTTTCAGCACATTCCTACCATTCCACTTCAAAAAGCTTCCCAGCTAATTACATCATCTCTTACTAGAATCAGGTCTTCAGGATGGGGTAATAATAGTGAGTATATCAATTTTACTACTTCCCAAGTAGACTTGGATATTAATGAATTCAAAATATAGACATACTGATTTTGTGATTATAGGAAAATAATAATGGTTGAAAACAATAATGTGAACCACTTTCTCTAAATTCTTTTTTTTTTTTTTTTGTGATCAGTGGGTGACTTTCTCTTTAGAAATAGCTCACTCACAATGGATCATTGCTGAGACTGGTTTCTAAGTCTAAGGTTATGGCTGCATATTAAGGCACAATGGACAAGCCATTGGCTTTTTAATAATATATATATTTAATATGTGTTTTAGTCAGCGTTTTCATTGCTGTGACTAAAAGACCCAACTAGAACAACTGTAGAGGAGGAAAAGTTTACTTGAGGGCTCACAGTTTTAGAGGTCTCAGTCCATGGAGAGCTGGTTCCATCTCAGGGCTCGAGGTGAGGCTAAACATCATTGCAGAAGAGTATGGCAGAAGAAATCAGTTCACATGATGTTCAGAAAGCAGAGAGAGAGATCCACCTGCCAGATACAAATATATACCCCAAAGGCATGACTCCAATGCCCCCCTCTTCCAGCCATACCCCACCTGCCTTCATTTACACTTATGAATGGGCTATTGAAACCAACCTTTATGGTACCAAAAATGTGACTTGTGAGAGTGTAGGGTGAAAGCTGGTTGACCTCTACTTATGTAGGAATCAATTTCATGGTGCACTGACCATTCCTTTGAGTGACAGCCTAAGTCTTGATGAAACACTTCAAACTGTCATGAAAGAAGGTGATGTGGTACTACAGGAACTTTGGAGGATCCATGATTGAAATAAAAGGATTGATTGTTTAGAACATACAAATATAAAACTATTTTTTACTATAATCTTCAAAAGAAAACAACCTGAAGAATAATCTATTAAAAGTCTCAGAGGAGTGAAGTAACTATGTAAAGTTATTTGTAGTTAACAAGATCCTCTTCCCCCTTATGTGCATGTGGGGAGGGGATGGTTGCTTTAATCAAGTACTATTATCTTCCCCTCCTGTATATGAAAGAAGTATTTAAAGAGTCAGCAACTAACGTTTAAGGGACAAATTAATGTTGATTGTAAGTACAAAATAAATAAATACTATGATTTGTTAAAATTATATAAAACACATTGTGTTAACAGTGTATTCTACCACATGTTCCTACAAAATGATATTAAGCAACAGGTTCCCTTTAGTTCTATGGTGTTTAAAGATTTTTAAAAATATGAAATGTGCCGGAGTTGTGGCTCTGGGGTAGCATGCTTGCCTAGCATGTGTGAGGTCCTAAGTTTGATCCTCAGCACCACATAAATAAAATATAGGTATTGTGTCCACTTACAACTAAAAAATATATTTAAAAATATACAATGTTTTAAAAATTTTTTTATTAAGTAATGTGTTTAATATTTTACTAATTATAAGTCAACCTATGTATTATCTGTTTATTTATTGCAAAATAACTATGATCTACTAGGAGGCCAAAGGAAGAAGAAAAGTGAGAGTGATTTGTATGCATAATTCCCAAATCCTTACATTTTGTTTACCTGATAACTGACTGCAATATATGCAGTTCTGTGTCCATTGCTCCACCAAATCTACTAATTCCCACAGAATAAATATCCTTTTAAAATCAGAACATATTGTCCCTATGAATGCTTTGATTTTTGGTGCTTTCTGGTGCAAATAAAAATAAAAATTGTCTTCACTTTTAAGTTCCCAACTTTTTGTCATTTGGCTTTGATTTATCCTCCAAATCCAAATGTCGTGGGGGGAGTGTTTTTTTTTTTTTAAGTTCATAGTAGTTATGTATAATACTGTGGTTCATTTCTCCATAATTATATAAGTGTGAAATATCATTTGTTTGAATCCATTCCCAGTACTTTCCCTTTTCCTCATATTTCCTTTCTTCCATTGATCTTTCTTCTATTGATTTAGTCTTTCTTTATCAGTGCATAAAGTGTGCAATTTACGGGTGGTATATTCATATATGCACACAGAAAATTTGGCCAAAATTATTCCACATTTTTCCTGTCCCTTCCTCTCAGTCAATCCTCATACTCTACTCCACTGGTGTCTCCTCTATTTTCATGGAATATCTCCTCCTCTTTTTCTTTTTTCTCCTTATTTCTGTTTAGCTTCTGTATATGAGAGAAAATATTTGACCTTTCATTTTCTTGGTCTAGCTTATTTCAGTTAGACTGATGCTCTCCAATTCCATCCATTTACCAGCAAGTGCCATTAATTCATTCTTCTTTGTGGCTGAGTAAAAATACATTTTACACACACACACACACACACACACACACACACAAACACACATATTATGCATATAATACATATAAGTATATTATATTTTCTTTATACATTCTTTATACACCCATGCTGTTTCCAGTTTGGTTATTTATGTTGCTATAAATATTGATATAACTACATCCTTATAGTATACTGATTTTAGATCTTTGGGATATTTGCCAAGGAATGGGATTGCTGGATCATATGGTCATTCCTTTTCTAGTTCTTTTGTGGAATCTCCATGTTGCTTTCCAGAGTGATTGTACTAATTATCAGTCCCAAAAGTGCATGAGTTTTATCTTTTTCACCATATCCTTGCCAATGTTTTTTATCATTTATATTCTTGATAATTGTCATTCTGAGTGGAGTAAGATGAAATCTTAGTGTAGTTTTGATTTGCATTTGCCTAATTGCTAGAGATGTTGAAATTTTTTCACATATTTTTTGTCCATTTATATTTCTTGTTTTGAGGAATATCTTTTTGTTGTGTGGTCTGCAACAAAGGAGGTTGAGCAGTTGTACCATGCTGGGCACAACATTGGCAAATGATGGAAAGAGGAACTCAGTCTCTGCAAAGATCTGAGAAGAGATTTATTCGGCACAGATGGATCACTTTTTGTTGACAGCGGTGACAGAGTATGGGAGAGCAGTGACTGAGATCAGGGGTCTCTGATGCCATCACGGCTATGGTATGCCGGGTTCCTGGGAATGTTTCTGTGCAAGGGCACAGGATGCCTAGCTGCTGTGCAATGCCCTGCATGAGGAGGCTCTGTGCAAGAGCCCTATCACTTCTAACCTTGATCTAAGGCACACAGCTCCCAGGTAGGAAGGAATTCTTATGCTAGACAACCACAATGTTTCACCAGCTCTGCTTCTCCAGTTCCTGCCTGCCTTAATAGTAACTTTTAACAATGCACTTTCTTGAGAGCTACACAAAACTCCTAACATTGCACTTAGCAACTGTGGATTGCAACTGTGGAAAAGCTACATAGATGTCCTAGTTTCTGTAACTTTCCTGAATACAAAGAATAATAGTTGCATAGTCTTTAACCTGATAATGAGAAGTATATAAATAAAGATTGCTGGCGTAATTCTTTATATCTGAATCTCCATCAGAGAGCAGAACTCCACCTAATCCCAGCTTAATCATCAAGATCTGTGTCTGTGAATCTTTATTTTCCAATCCCCCTTTGTCCCTTGCCAGACCCAAGAGTTTAGTCGCTCTGGTCATGAGAGTTGGTGTCCCAATTGAATTCGGACACAGGGGAGCTTTCTTAGAAGAGGGAACACTCCTGGAGGTGTGCCATATAAGCCAAAAAAACAACAACAAAAAAAATCCTCAACTTAAGGAGTTTGGAGGAGTAAGCCAGAGTCAGGTGTAAAATATGGGATATACAGGATCCAAAGAAAGGGATGATTATGTGTCTGTCCTTAGAGACCCGCTCAGGAGGAGTGGTGTTGTTAGAAGAGCACAGCTGTTAGAATTTATAAACTTCATTACTAAAACTTTCCTTGGTTTCCTACAGAAGGAGTGGTAAATGTGAAGACATGGACTCCTGACACCACACTTAAAGTTAGGTTTACAGTCCAAGCAATAAAAAAGAAAGAAAAAGGACTCTCCAGAGAGAATATAAACCATCACACCATGCTTAAGAGAATGGTCTTAGAAAAGAAAAAAAGGATTACAGCAGTTTTCCTTACTTCTTAGTTTCTGCTGGATCTCTCTCTCTCCTAGGCTTATATTTAAAAATGTAAAGTACAGGACCTGCAAGATTTACAAGGCTTATTTAAAACCAGTTGAAACAAAAGGAAAAAAGTGTCCCTTTTTAAACCCAAACTTCTTGACTGGCTATCTTCTTACCTGTTTTCAGCTGGCCTCTGAACTGGTTCCTCCCTAATGCTACAGCATAGAACAAGAAAAGTGTGGATTCTGAATGTACAAGTTTTCTTTTGCTAAAATTTCTTATTTTTTTCCCCTGAGGACATTACAGACTTCCACATTGTTTAGATATCTGAACTGTCTCTTATCTAAGCTAAAAGTACACTCTGACCTGATGAAGATGTTAGTATTGCAGCCATGTAATTTTTTTTCAGAAAACTCTTGTTTTTTTTCTTTGAAATTCTACATGTTAATGTGCTTGTTTTCTGATCAGTATTATTTTATTTAACTAATAAGTTTTTACACTCTTTGTTCAGAAGCCAATTTCTCCAGGGTTAGCTCTAAAATGTATTTAAAAATTCTTTTTACTAAATCCTATGGAGGACATAGACCATGATGTTGGGAATAAGTCTGATAACCATCAAGGACAAATAGCTGGCTACCTGAAATCTTTGCTTTCACTGTCCATCATGGCTATTGGATTTTATACCTGGCATTTTCTATTGGACAGACCTGTCCTATATTTATGTAATAATATTAAAGTCTGATGGGCTCTATTTTAATTTCAAATGGGTTAAATCTCATACATCAATAACATTCCCTTCTACCTGTGGAACTCTACTTTAAAAAATTACAAAATCTTTGTTTCTTGTCTGTTTTGTGTATGAGTACACACCTGTGTATTGTGTTCTTGGGTCTATATATTATGTGCATGGTATCAAAATTGGCATTTAGACCAGTGAATGCTCAACAATTAAAATTTAAATAGATTGATCCAAATAACTTATTTCAAATCAAATAATCAAATAAAAATAAAGATGTCTTTAAAATTCTAACTCACAAATTTTCTTTGAGGTGGTCAGACAATAAAGTATTGATTTCTACAAAATGTCTACAATGTAATATACATTGCAACTAGGATTTTTCTTCAACAGGAAAGAGATGATTAATACTGCTAACTACATTTGTCTGATATTTTTATTTTGCAGTTAAAATGAATAAATTAGATTTAACATGAATGGGATTAATTTTTATAAATGTGTTTTCTTGGATAAATTAAAAAAGGAGTTTAAGATTGCTTTGTTTGTGGATCTTCACTAAAGCAAGATTACTAAGAGTTAAAGTTATAACAGGTATAATTCTATATGCAAAATGTTCAAAGAATTTCAACTGTGTTTCAATTAAAGTACTGTAAACAGCGTAAAGTATTTCATCTTCTAAGAGGAGTAAGAGAAAAAAATTCATAAATTTCATAAGGATTGTTTCAGAACATGAATTTAAAAAGGAATAAACATCTAGGAAGGAGATAGAAGGTTTATGAAGGGAAAGAGATATAAATAAGATTTGTGAAGGGAAACAAATATAAGGTTTGTGAAGGTAAACAGATACAAGGTTTGTGAAGGGAAAGAGATAGAAGGGCTGAGTACGTGATGGGAAGGTTTGTGTAAGTGACAAAAAGATTTGTGCAAGCTGTAGAGGTGTTCTCTTCTCCAGACACAGGTAAAATACTAATGTGCTGATGTGAACCAAAGTTTAACCCTCAATATGTTAAAGTATTAAGGATTTCTTAAAAGATAATTTGCTCTTATCAAGATAATTTCTTGTCTGTGAAGTATTATAAAAAACAGTCTTAAAAATGTATTGTTTGTCCAACTGTGGTTAAACAATAACTATTATATTAGAGTATTTAATTACATTCCAGATTCTAAATTTTTCTTCAATAGTTTAACTTGGTTAATATAAGAACATCAGTGTAACTGTGGTGCTGTTCACTGGTTTCTTTGTATTCTAAAAGTATTCATATCAAACCTCTTAAATATAAGGTTTTGGACAATATTTTACAAAGCTGTATTCTCTGTAGCAATGGTCTATTATAAAGAAAACAAACTCAGTTAATAAATTATGTGATTCAATATTTTGTAATAGATAAAATAATCTGTCACAAGTTTAAAAAAATTGTTACTCTCTACACTGAAAGTTAAACTTAAGTATATTTCTAAAAGGCAATAAGGAGAGCCTGTTTTATTCGAAGGTTGATAATGTGGGATGTAAACACACTTTGCCATTTTTGCACAAAAGAGGATTAAAAGTTCTCTTGACTTGCTTAATTCATATTTCAGATGTAATAACAGTACATTGTGTTTTAATTTATATAAACTAAAAAATAATATATAATAGCTTTATAAAATAATATTTAAGAAGGAGATTAAAAGCTTAATTTCAGAAACAAACAACCTTATGTATGATTTGTCAAGAGGCCACACCACATATAAATTAAGACTGACTCTCACCTTATTCCATGTTTAGATAACCACTAATGTTTATTTAAAGTTCAGTTCAATAATTAGATTTTTGTTATAAAAATTATTGTAATCTTAAAATAAATAGGAAACATTTAAATAAATAGGAAACATATAGCTAACAAAATAAATAGGAAACATATAGCTAAATAAATGTTTGGGATTGCAAAAACTCCTGTTTATTGACTCATAGCTATTGTACAATCAAAATGTTACTCTAGTTAAATTTCATTTTGTATTTTCTTTGTAAAGTGCATAATTATGTTCTATTAGTTCCTTATAAAAGTACAAAAGACCTTTCCTTTTTATATTTGGGCAGCCTAATAATAGGACACCTGATTCATTCACAAAACTTCCAAATTAAAACTGATGTTTTATATATTTTCAATGATTTTCATAAGTTATTGGGAGATTTTAACTGGTTAAAGCTTAGTTTACAATTATCTACTGCAGATTTGAGCCCTTTATTTGATGTATTATGTGGAGATCCTCTTTGGTATCTCCTCAACAGCTTGCTACAGAAGCAATGGCTGCCTTAATGAAAGTTGAAACTGCTATCAGGACTGCACAACTTACTAAAATTATTTACAGGAGCCTATACATGTGTTGATGTTTTCTATTTCTTATACCCTACGGGGGTCATATGGGAGTTTTCAAAAGTTACTAAATGTCTTCATTCTATTTAGTCTCCTGCAAAATCCTTAACTCCATTTCATAATTTTGTTTAAAACAAATCCTGAACCTTCTTTCATTATGGTGCCTTTTTCAGTTTAACAACAACATCAACTTTGACAATCCTTACATGCCTTTCAGGTGACTTTTACTAATTTTCCTGGCCAGTATAAATTCACATCAAGTTATTTCCCACTGTTTGACTGCTTTGGCATACCTTCCAAATTAAAACTAATAATAATGCTCCAATTTATACTAGTCCAACTTTTCAACAATTTTGTGATCAATATTATATTGAACACTGAACTGGAATTTCTTATAATCCTCTAGGCCAGACCATTGTAGAGTGAGCTCATTTATCTCTGAATTTACAATTAAAAAACAAAATGGGGGAAACAGAACCCCACAAAATTGTTTAAGACATGCTCTTTTCATATTAAGTTGTTTGAACTGTGATGCTGAAGGTCGCACTGCAGCTGAGTGACACATGGTTCATGCAATAGCAGGCTCAACCGGTCTGGTTGGTGGAAAGACTTACAAACAGGACAATGGAATGGACCAGATTCGGTGATTATGTGGGGTAGAGATCATGCTTGTATCTTTCCAGATAGTGTAGCTTATCCTATTTGGGTACCTGAACATGCCATTCACCATCATCATGGAAGAACTCGAACCACGGTTCAAATGAATGAAGCTCATTCCAGAAGTGTTGAACCTGATACCCACCAAGAATGAGATGATGGGAAAGAAGAGGAAGAGATCTCAACAAACCCAGAAGGTCGCTCTGCCAACATGGGGACAATTGAAGAATTTGACACACCAGGCTGAACAGATGGTAAATCAACAGGGGAACATTAATCGCCTGCCACAATGCTTGTGGCCATGCTGGCTTTACTAAGTTGTCAGGTAAGTAGAGTTCATGGGGAAACTTGCTGGACTTGCTTTCCGGATCCACCTTTAATGCACTTAGTTATGTGGACTAGAGACTCTATTCCAATATTTACTAATGATACACACATGATGGGAGCTTTTCAGACAAACACATTACACCTGTCCATTCAGCTGGGTTTAATTATACTGGATACAGTGGGAGTCTACCTATATGTTGGTCCCACAATGACAATACCAGCTTTTTAAAAATTACCTCAGAAAATAAAAGAGCATATGGGGGAGTCAAGGAAGCTGAACTCACTGGCTCTTGGAATGTAACCAAATATATTCAGACAGTTATAAAAAATGGGACTACCTTATGACATAACCCTGATTCCCACGGAACATCTACCAATACCTTACTGTCCTAATCATACTACTACAGAATTGGGTGCATTTCCTAAATGGATGGAGTATGTCAACAATTGGCCAGTACATCATAATATCTATGGCAGTAATGAATATATATTGGTCTCACAAAGATGAGAAGCACTTATATCAAAATTATATAAAAAAAACCTGTGACCTCTGGAGGATTTATACATAATGTTCTGACCTTCAGTGTTGGTGGCATACAAAGAGATCTTTGGCATTTGATAGCCACCCTAGATTTTGTTAACTTTACTAATACTCCCCTACCTTATTTTGCAAATAAGATTTGTAAAGTGGAAACTTGTTATGCCTTTTGAGCCTGTGTACAGTCCCCTTGTGTTTTAATTACTGGAAATATGAAAGTAAACAGGATAAGAGAAAAGTATCATGTGACTTGTTATAACTGTAATTTGACTAATTGTATTACTAGGTATAATAGAGGACAAGGAACATTTATATTAAGACAACCTTTTTTTTATTATGACTCCAGCTAATATTTCAGAGCCCTGGTATTTAATACTGGAGTTCAAGTTCTACAGATTTATACCTAGTTAGATAGACACTGTTGGGCTTTTGGCCTTGTTATAATTGGAATAGTTGTATTGATATCTGCTTTAGTTTTTGTCATGACTGCTGCTCTAGCATTATCCAAAGGCATACAAAATGCTCAATTTATTAATGATTTGGCTCAGAATACTTCTAAAGCTTTCAGAATCAGGCAAATATTGATGATAAATTAGAGGAAATCTTAAATGCTTTACAAGTTACAGTTATTAATATTGGAAATGAACTTGCCACTCTTAAATTAAGACAAAAAGTCCACGGCCGTGCTAACTACAGACATGTTTGTGTGACAGCTGCAAAGTATAATGCTTCTCAATAGGATCGGGAGAAAGTTAAAAGTCACTTGATAGACATTTGGCAAAGACATAATGATAGCCTGGATCTTATGGAGTTACATCATCATATCCAGGACATTCAAGAAAGTCACAATGATGCTATGAATCCCAACATGAATGAACAAGCCATGAATGCTATGGCTTGCTAAACAAATACTTGATGATCTAAATCACTTTAATCCCTGGAAAATGCAAAAACATACACTGTGATACATTTTTGGAATTATATGTTTGCTACTAATTCTCTTTTGTGTTGTAACAACCGGATGTGGAAACTTCCAAGGAGAAATCCAACAAATTCAAATCTTAACCCATCACTTACATTTAAAATATAAGAAAGGGAGAGATGTCGAGTGGTGACAGAAGATGGGAGAGCAGTGACTGAGATCAGGGATCTCTGTTGCCCTCACGGCTGTGGCATGCCCGGTTCCTGGGAATGTTTCTGTGCAAGGGCACAGGATGCCTAGCTGCTGTGCAATGCCCTGCATGAGGAGGCTCTGTGCAAGAGCCCTATCACTTCTAACCTTGATCTAAGGCACACAGCTCCCAGGTAGGAAGAAATTCTTATGCTAGACAACCACAATGTTTCACCAGCTCTGCTTCTCCAGTTCCTGCCTGCCTTATAGTAACTTTTAACAATGCACTTTCTTGAGAGCTACACAAAACTCCTAACATTGCACTTAGCAACTGTGGATTGCAACTGTGGAAAAGCTACATAGATGTCCTAGTTTCTGTAACTTTTCTTAATTCAAATAATAATGGTTGCACAGTCTTTAACCTGATAATGAGACATATATAAATAAAGAATGATGGCATAACTCTTTACATCTGCATCTCCATCAGAGAGCAGAACTCCACCTGATCCCAGCTTAATCATCAAGATCTGTATCTGTGAATCTTTATTTTCCAATCCCCCTTCACACCTTGCTGAACCTGAGAGTTTGGTTGCCCTGGTGGTGACAACTTGTCACAACGGAAACTGTTTTTGTCCTTTCTGTGTATAACACTGTCTTTTACATGCTTGCAGTTGAGCTAGCTGTACATCTTGAAGGTCAAGCCTTGCATAAGAAGTTACAAGCCTTTCTGGCAGATTGTCAGTTGGTAATAGAAAGCAGCAAGCAATTCTGTGAACCCAGGAGGTGACATGCTCACAAGCCACAGAAAACCTATTTTACCCAAACACAGATTAACATCCTGTTCACAGAGCACAGGAAAAAAGGGGTATGGGACCCTAGTCCCCAAGTGACCTGAAGGGCACATGCCATGTTGGCCTCCTCCGAGGAGGAAGAGCAGAGCCATAGTCCCCGAGTGGCCTGTTTGGTGTGTCTGTCTCCAGACAGAATGCCACACAGGCCTCTTTCCAGGAGACAGGTCCCACATCTGTTTAATTATTTTGCCTATTTATTGGGACATGTTTTTTGATGTTAAGTTTTTTGTGTTCTTTATGTGTTGTGAATATCAATTCACTGTCTGAAGAGCAGGTGGGAATGATCTCTCATTCTGTAGGCTGTTTCTTCATACTCTTATTTCCCTTGCTTTGCAGAAGCTTTTTAATCTGATGTCATCTCACTTATTGATTCTGGTTTTGTTCCTTGAGCTATAGTTGTCTTCTTGAGGACTTTGATGGCTTTGCCGATATGTTGGGTTGTTGAGCCTAATTTTTAAACTAGCACTTGCAGCATTTCTGGTTTAATTTCTAGGACTTTGATCCACTTTGAACTGACTTTTGTGCAGGGTGACATTCCCAGCAGCATTTATTGAAAAGGCTAACTTTTCTCCAGCCTATGTTTTTGACACCTTTGTTGAGTATCAGATGACTATATCTATATAGGTCTCTGTGTCATTTATTTATTCCATTAATCTTTATGTCTATTTTGGTGCTAATTCATAAGTAAACATTAGACTGAACAAAGAAAAACTGAAAGCATTTTCTCTAAAAACAGGGAAAAAACAAGAATATCTCCTCTCACCACCCCTAGACTTTGTTTATGTAATGGAACTATATTTAAAAGATCCAAGTTACTACACCAGAACATTTCTAGATCTTATAAGTAAAGTTGCAGGATACAAGATCAATGTACATAAATCAATCATGGACTTATACTTCAATAATCCATATGCTGAAAAAGAAATTAGGGAGACTACCCATTCACAATAACTTGAAAAAAAAAATACTTAACTAGGCACAGTGGACCATGCTTTTAATCCCAGTGACTTGGGAGACTGAGGTAGGTAGATTGCAAGTTCAAGTTAGTCTCAACAACTTAGTGAGACTCTGTCTCAAAGTAAAATATGAAAAGGGCTGGAGATGTGGCTTAATGTTTGAGTGGACTCAATCCTGGGTACCGAAGTGGGGTGAGGATGAGAAAGAAAACAGACTTATGAAAAAAAAATCTAATCTACAATTAAAAGTATAGAACAATAAAAAAATAAATTGAAGACCTTACAGATGGAAAGACCTCCCATGTTTTTAGATAGATAAAATTAATATTATCAAAATGGTCTTATACAAAAAGCAATATACATATTCAATGCCATACCCATCAAAATACTAATGATATTCTTCACAGAATTGGAAAAAAGTCCTTAAATTCTAAAATTTATTGGAAAGATTACTGTCGTAGAATTGTCAAAGCAATCCTGATCACGAAGTGTGATGCAAAAAGCATCACAATATCTCAACTCAAATGATACTACAGAGCTATGGTCACTGAAACAACATGGTATCTGTATCAAAATAGACATGAAGGTCAACCCCCAAGTTTTTATATCCTAGGTTCTCTGTGGTGGTTCTTTTGTTTCTCAATAATTAAATTTTGGACGTTTGATCTCTTTTGCTAAATCTATCACTATTTGTTGAAAATATTCAAATTCTGTCTCATGAACAGCTTCATCTCAGTCTGTCAAAAATCAAACTGTCATATGTTCACATATATTTCTTCTGTCTCTACATAAAGTAGAGAAATATTGTATAACTTCATTCTTATGCTTCAAATAACAAGCCAAACTGATTTCACCTAACTTGTCTGATTTTACTGCCCAGTTTTATCAATATTTTTGTTAAAGGATCATATTGATTTTAGTCTCTTACTTTACAGACTACATCTACAGAACTAAATTTGATATGCATGATTTTAAGTGTATGTTTTATTATCTCACATGAATTTTAATTCTCACAGTTGTTTATTACTATTCTTAATGTGATATTACTTAAGTACTCAAGACTTCCATGTCTCATATTTATTTTCACTGAGTAGTTAAATTACTTATTTTAATGATAAATTTAATAATAATTTAAAAGTACCAATGACATAGTTTCCTTTTAATTCTCTAATCTTTAGATTCAAAATCTTAAGATTTAAAGTCAATTTATTTTTTCCATATTTGAAAATGCTGACATAAGAAACAAAGTGAAAGAAAATCAGGTCATTAAAAACTGTAAGAATTAAACCAGCACTGAAACATCCATCATCCTTTTGTGCAAAGAAATCTTGGACTTAAAGCAAATATGCCGAAAGACATACTTCCAAGTAAAATAAATATGGTTTCTTACCAATTCTCCTATTCACTTGTTTTAGCAGTCAAATTTGAATGCAAAAAATTTCCCATCGAAAAATTCATAAATGCAGAAACACCTGAACTCAGACAGCCCTGACAGTGGCCTGGGTGTGTGGATGCCTGACTGAAATAAAATAATTCTTTTACAATATTTCCATATCTTTTCTACTACAAAACAATTCCATGTAACAGAAAGATGACAATTTTTAAAGCTTTACTGCTTAGTAAATATTTCTTAAATTGGAAATCAAGTTCTGGATGTATTCCAGAACCATATTCTATGGCTCCTACACTGAAAGAGAGAAACTCTGGGGATTGGGTGAACTTGGTTGATGGAAAGGTATATGTACCTTGGGAGATGTTATGCATGAAGTCAGACAGAGGATCAATCAGAGAATATAGAGCTAAGCAGAATTGTGATTTTTGGAGGAGAACTGTAAACTAATTATGAAGCCTCAGTAAAGAATGAGTCTTGTTTTTATTGTTTTGACACCAGTAAAATGAAGACTACAAGGAATCTGCCCCTTTAAACATACACCCTTTAATCATGGGACAATGATATTATTTATAAATATAAACTTAAAATATTTATAATAAAATCGTGGAGAACAAATTTGATACCAATAAAAGAGGGTTGATAGGCAAACAAAAACAATCTTCTATATAGTTATTAAAAGAATATGCAACTCATCTAAAATACTCCATAATGTGTATTATATATGTATTCAAATAAATTTATAAGAACAAATATGTAAGATGATAATATCATTCTTTGAGTAAAAGCAAATAGAAGCTACAAAAGGATAACCTTTAATATCCAAGAATGTGGAGGAAATTCACTCTAAATAGAATTTTGAGGGGAGTATAAATTTGTTTAATCACTTTGTGCAATAGTTTCACCATTACCCAGAAAGTTAAACTTTATCAACCTTATAACACAGTAATTTAACTCAAATTTCACTCAGTAATTTCTGAAGAGAGGGAAGAAGACCTACCCACTTTCCTTCTTGGGGGTGTCAAAATCAGCTGTCCTTGCTTCTCCCAGTCACTAGCTGCCACTGCCTCATCCCGAGTGGTGTCCCTGTTACTAAGCTCAAAAAGGTTAGGAGACTGGAGCATGAAAATACGTTATGCTTTACTGAAACCAGGAGGAAGTTAGGGAGGGCAATTATTGGATATATCTTTTGTCCATTCCTCTCCATTCTCTGTGTGATCTGTTAACTAGTCCTCTATTTTTCCTCTTTCACCTTTTGTCACTCTACCATACTTCTGAACTTTATATCAATATATGGTGTTTGCACAGAGTGAACTTAGACAATGAAGACTTTCTAGTATTGAAAGAAGCTCTGGCTTCTAATGTCAGACTAAAACCTACTCTGAAATATCAGTACAGCTGATTTTTATGTTTTTCCCCCTCTCTAAATATATAATCTAAAGATATTTTGTTCATTTTTATTTTGATAGTTCAGACACAAATAAGTAGATGTTGCCTAGACTACAGACAGATTTTAGTCTATACTAAACAAAAAGTTGGTTTTTTTTTTCTTCACAAACATATGTTACTTTTGAGAAAAGGGAAATTTAAATGATGATTTCTGGCACCAGTTGTATTTGTCTTTCCATTTCTAAATACAACTACGCTTTTTTTCAGTACAAGTATATCTCTGCTTTTCAGAAGTAAGGGGTTATCTCACATTTAGCTCTAATAAAAATGGCTCTGCCTATTTGACTGGAGCTTTTAAATTTTGAGAAAACTATCACCACTCATGCTGTGCTCTTTGTATTAAAATTATTCAAAATTGACTTGAGTATTTGGTAATATATTTATTATATTAGACAATAAAACACATGGGTTAACATTTTAAAATGTCAAATGCTTGTGCTTAATTGAACTTGTTTCTTTCAAAATGTTGGCATGCTATACCAATAAATGGAAAATACAATTTTGACCTTCAAATGGACAAATTAACATTTAAAATAAATCTATAAACGACATGAGGGTTTTTTTTGGGGGGGTGTTGTGTTAATCAATTTGTGGAAGATTAAATAATAATATGGAAAGGATAAATAAAATAGTAAAATCTTTTTGATTTTCAACTTTGAAATAGAAAATTCTAAGCTATATTTCTGTATACTATCATATTAATGGATCCAAAAATTCTGAGAAATATATCATTCAAAAATAGTCACTGATTTGTTAGCAATAAACATTCATATGACATTTTTGTCAGTAACTGGGTACTTTATAATTCCAAATTGTTTTTCTCTTTACAATTTCATGAGGGTTTTATTTAGAAAATTCAGGAATACAAAAATCTAAATAATTTATTCAAGATTTTAGCTAGAAAAATCATGGAACTGAATCATACTCTTATGTCTTATCAACATAGAATTGTCACATACATATGAAATGTAGCATGATATTTCAAGATCTCAGATCTCTAAAAGTAATGTATACATATCGTAAATACATACACATATAGCATGTATTGAACTGAATATGTATATATGTATGTGTTTGAATATATATAATTTTTAAAAGAATTTTTAAAATCTCAAGTAATAAAATATATGTTAGTGGCTCACAAAATTTAGTAAGCCAAGAAAGTGAAAACTCAACCCCCAATACGTGTATATATATTGTCCGAACAACTTAACTTGTAAATAGAATTTTTAAAATGTTATTCTATAAAATATACCTTAATGACCACAGTAATTAGTAAACAAGGAAATAAATGCTGAATCCCAAAACTTAAAAAGTAAAATCATTGAATTTTGTCACTATACCATACTTTTGAACTTTTATATCAATAACATTGATCTGAGTAGATACATAGTTTCTTTCTTTCTTAGTTTTTCTCTCTCCCTTTTCTTTTATTTAGAACTAAAGTCTATCCAATAGTTTAAAAATACTTTGAAACTCAAATGCTGTTCTGACCTCTAGCTTTTAGTGTAGGAGAAAAAGGAGTAACACTGAAATATATGTTTTCTGAGTCAGAGGACCATTTGAGCAAATGTTCCCCATGGTCTCAGGATTGTGTACTTCTCCTCTTCCCTGTCCTTGATAGGTTGTTTTCTTCTGTGGAAAGTGTGTTAGTGCTCTAACTCTTTCAGTAGCACACTACTATCTCAAGCATACATGCACATATTGGATATAAACATAAGACATTTAAAAGCACTTTATTTTTTACATCATTTTTATATTAATGCATTATAGCCATACATAATAATTGTCTTGATCAGCTTTCTTGTTGCTGTGGCTAAATGACCTGACCAGCACAACTGTAAAGGAGGAAAGATTTATTTGGGGGCTCACGGTTTCAGAGGTCTCAATTCACAGAGAGCAGACTCTATTCCTCAGGGCTCGAGCCGAGGCTGAACATCATGGCGGAAGAGCATAGCAGAGGGGAACAGCTGACAGGATGATCAGGAAGCAGAGAGACTCCACTCTCCAGATACAAATATGCTGCAATTTCCACCTTCTCCACCCTCACCCTACCACTTCAGTTAATCACATCCGGGATTAATTTACCGATTGTTTCAAGACTCTTACAACCCAGTCATTTCTCCTCTGAACCTTTCTGCATTGTATCACATGTGAGCTTTGGGGGGATACCTCACATCCAAACCATAACAATATTAGAATTTATTTTGACATAATTATACAAGTATTGAATATAATTTGTTCCAATTCTGTGTCCAGTACTTCCCTTATCCCTCCTTCCCTCCTCCCACCCATTCTCTTTCCTCTTCTCTGCTGGTCTTCCTTATACATATATAATATACATATCTTAATTAGTGCTTTAGAGAGAAACTTATAGGTTAAATTAAATCCACTGTGATATATTTATATATATGTACATAGGATAGTTCAATTTCATTTCACCCTTCCTCCCTTTTCTCATCCCTCTTCCCTCCCTCTCAATCACTATTCTCTACTCCACTGATCTCTCTTCTCTTTTAATATGATTCTCTTCCTTTTTTTTTTTACCTAGCTTCATACCTGTACAGGTATGAAACTTGAGCTCTCTCACCCTGAGCAAAAGTTAACTCACAGTGGAAAAGTGAATCAAAGACTCGGAATTATACCAGGAACTCTGAATCTGCAGAAAAAGAAAATGTAGGCTCAATACTCCAAAATCTAGGCATAGGAACCAACTTCCTTAAAAAGACTTCTAAAATGCAAGAACTAAAACCAAACCAAAGCAAAAGAATCAATACATGAGATGACATCATGTCCATGAATATGTATATAAATATATATACAAAATGTCCTATATATATATAAAACGTGTGTGTGTGTGTGTGTGTGTGTGTGTGTGTATGAATCTTGGAGATTCATGTCATTTTCTTAGATAATTAATTTATACTTTCATTATAATTTCAACAAACTGTCTTAAATATCCCTGAGTTAATACTGTACATGTATTTAAACTCACCTTGTGGCTATCATTGATTAAACATAAGAAACACATTTGTACCCACTGCACATATGCTTGAACATGATTTTTAAGGTTTATAGTGATATTTTCTTAGAAATAATTCATATTCTCAATGTGACATAGACATATTAATCTACTCTAGCATTTAAATTTCTGAGGTTTGATTTCTAAAACTAATAGAGGTGGATTATTTGTAGGATACTCAGACATTTTAATAATTAATTCCCTCAAATTACATTGTACAAGAGTGAATTATCTTAAAGTACCTTGATATCATATTATGTATTATCTATTCTGGTCCCTAAACCATGGAACTAATACTGAGAATGGTACTATAATACAGATAAAAAACAAGAAGACAAGTAGTTTACCAGTTTTACACAGAGCTCATTCATATTTAATCAGTGGACATATGAGTCATTATGACATTTGTGAAAGAACAAAAATTTTTGTCATATGTAAGTTTTTCCACAATGTAAGAGAATCTAATTAACTCTTTCCTGGAAGTATCATATTCCATATCGTATTTTTATAAACAAGATATTTTAGTTTGTTTAATATGCAAATAATTTTATTTTTTTTCTCTTCTCTAATTCTCTTGCGTTGGTATTTGATTGATGGAATAGATGTTTCATCATTAAGAGTTAAGTGTACCCCACTGATCTTCCCTTTAATGTATTTTCTATACACATAAGCCAGATAACAAAATGCCCTGCACCTATAACTCCTAAATAAATCCACAGGATAAATAATAGAAATATGGATAGTGTGTTTATTCAAAAAGCAATTTGTAGCAGTAACATGAACCTTCACAACTGGATAACATTCTTCCCAGTTAAACTACATGAGGAGTGGGAAAAATAATTACTAACAGAAACCAAGGGAACACCAGCATCTCAAGCATGACTTGTGTAACTTGGAAGAAGTTGGATAATATTGAAATAGTAACATGGGTGAGTTTTGTTGGTTGATTCTTTTGCTTTTGCTTGTTCATGAATTACCTTAACTCCCTTATGAGACTTACTAAAAGAGAAATAAAATAATATTCAAGGATTTTGTGGGATGGTTCTATTCACCATAAAAATCACCTTCTTAAGAGTTTCTATACAATTCTTATCCAGAAAACATTTGAAGGCTAACAATTAAACCACTTGGTTTCTTGGAATAAGAATACTAAGAAAGCTAGTCTTTTGAGATTCCATCTGCAATATGATTAGAATTGGGTTGGGGAATATTTCAAGACATGGAGTGTTCCTTCTAGCCTCAGGAACATTGAAGTTGTATTTCCTAGTGGAATACTTGTTACACAAACTTACTGAGGGCCTAAGATTAGATATCAGTTTTAAGATAAACAATGTTATGCTAAGCATACTGAGTATGAAATCCAGAATATGTTCCATCATATCAAGATTGCATATTTATTAATCTGCCTTTGATAAGTATTAGTTATTGAGAGTAAATTAAAATCTATTAAATGTAGTTCCACAAGAAAATGTAAGGTAAGAAGGCACGAGGGACCCCAACTCTGTGGCTTCACAGAGGTGAGGTGAACCACCTATGGCTACACACATCCCAATGTGGAGTCTCAAGTCTCCCACCTGGCTACATTTTATCTGGTATGTCCCTATCCTGTGTAATTGATCTAAACAACCTTGGCACTCACTAAAAGGTCAAACTCACAAGATGGGTCATGAATTGAATCCAGGATCGCTGATGTTACTCCAGTAAAGTTGGTAATGCAACTAATCACTATCCCTTTTCTCCCTTTGACCTCTTGTGTGGTATTCCCATGACACACACACTGATTGAACTTTTTGTTAACATTTTTTGGTAGACCTATTTTTTATTCATTTATTTATATGTGGTGCTGAGAATCGAACCCAGTGCCTCACACATGCTAGGCAAGCACTCTGCCGCTGAGCCACAACCCCATCCCTCAACTCTTTAAAGTATATTGTCATGCCACTGCTCAGTTTAATGATCTCCATAGGTTTTCAATTTTCCAGGAAATAAAAATCAAAGCTTTTACAATGGTCAACAAGGAATTAAAAGTCTTGTCTCTTCTCTGGCTTCTTCTCCCACTGTTCTCTATCTTATTCAGTCGACAGAAGTCATGTGGACCTCAGCACTGTCCCTAGGCATGGTTTGCTCAGCTGCAGAAGCATTATGTTTGCTTATCCTTTCACCTGAAATATCTTTGATTCAGAGATGTGGTTTTCTTCTTCATGTGTTCTTCTAAGTCTTGGATGAAAACCATCCTCCAATGAAGACTTCCCTATCCTTTCACTCTAAAAATGGAACTGCCTCCCCAGTACTTCCTGTCCTTTTATTTCATCCTGAATGATATTTTCTAACTTGACTTACCATTTTACTACCTGCCTGTATTGTTTGCTGAAGAGTAACCTTCATGTGCGTGAGCATTGTAAAAACCCACTGTTCTAGAAAAATGCCCTACAGCAAATAATAATGAGTAAGACGTAAAAGTATCAAGTATATGTAATCTAAAATATCAATAGCTATCAAAAAACCAAAGTATCTATAAAACATTTTAGCTACATTTTAGTTTGGTCTGAGATTTTAATTGTAGTTTAGTTAAAGTTAATGAAGAAATATGTTATGCATAAAATGACTGATTTTGCATGTAGCAGTACATGATCATGGCTGATAAACAGCAATTTGCAACCTTAACAACTTACATGTAACTAGGGACTTTCCAGTGAATAGTTAGTTCTTTATCATTTATCAAATTGATGACAAATTGATAACTCATGAGATAGGAAGAAACAGTACTAATAGCATGAT
This sequence comes from Sciurus vulgaris, assembly GCF_902686455.1. Taxonomy (NCBI): domain Eukaryota; kingdom Metazoa; phylum Chordata; class Mammalia; order Rodentia; family Sciuridae; genus Sciurus; species Sciurus vulgaris. Next base: position 154,540,064 of record NC_136466.1, read on the forward strand.
TTTTAAATTTAAAGAAAACTGAATTTCAGAAAAATTCAATAAAAATTCAAGTCAAGATTCCTTTAACATTCTTAATTATAAAATGATATCCTTAATACCACTAAAAAATTTCATGTTCCCATTTGCATTGTGCTATTTTTCAACTCTGTATTTCTATTTATTCTGTTTTCTATATCAGAATGTCTGTTAGTTATTATTTATGCTTAAAATGCAGTTAATTATTTATTCCTGAACAAAGTGTTTTCCAGTTAGAAAGATAAGACAAAATACCATATTTAGGCTGTAATGAGAGCTGGTAAATGGTGTTCACCAAATTGTGACAAGATCTGTTTAAGTAGCAGGTATCTCCCAAAGTATAGTAAACACTTGTAAAAATAGTCTCTCCATCTTCTTTAACCCAGTACTTAGCATTAATTACCCAACCACAACAGGCACATCAGAAATATTTCTGAAAGTGAACTGACCTGATTTACCTTTGACTCTCTAGTCAGTTTATCATTATGCCACATGTGGAAAAATAGTTCATTACAGGAATTAGCTGTCACAAATTATGAGAGAGAAGCATGTATTGTACTTTAATGAATATTGCTATGATGATGATTGTTTTGAAAATTTAAATCACAATAAAATCCAGTAGAATGATTCAATATTCAAGTGGGGACTTTGAATTTGGAGGGCAAAATCAAAGAGAACACAGAAAGCACCAGTAACAATTAATTGGAAAATATAAATTTTTAAATATGCGTTTAGAAATAATTTAAAGCCAAGGTTGGACTGGTGATTCAGTGTTATGCTGATGGCATCCATACAAAGCAGTAGAATCAAATCTGTCCAGTGATGTAGAAAAATCTCATAAAGATAAATATTGCACATTCATTACATTTGTATCTCAGAATGACTATTGATTTTTTCCTTCATTTCCTTTTTATCTATGTGAAATGATAAGGGTGAGGGAGACAGGAAGAGAGACCAAGAAATATATAAACTTTAGGAGATGTACATTAAGACCTCAGCACACAATTCTTTGATTATAAAATTGATTAAGTGTTAGAAAGAAACAACAAAGCAAAGCACTTACTGATTCTAGACCAGGTTCCTTTAGAAACCTAAATCTAACAAACAGGATTTTACATATGTATGAAATTAAACGTAGAAGACAAAACAAATACAAAAATATGAAAACACCTAAGATTAATCTAAAGATTGTAAGCAAAATAAAAGAAAAAAAAGAAAATATTCTTAAGTGAGACCATTGCCCATTCACATTTCCCTTCTACATTTTCCCTGTTCAGTCTCTTCTGTTTACATGCTTTAAATCTTAATTGATATTCATAAATGACATCATGTCTGCCCCTAGTATTCATCCTCAGTGCTAATGGGAAGCTGACTATTTTAATGAAATATGTGAAATAGGCAAATGTATAGACTCAGAAAGTAAATTAGTGATTGTCTAGACCAGGGAGACTGGAGGTATTGTGAATTTGTTAATCAGAGTTACAGGATTTCTTAACATCATGAAGATATTCTGAAACTAGTTGTACAAAGGGCACAACTTTCTTTAAAATTGACATACACACTAAAATGGACAAATTATATGGATTATTGATTATATTTATATAGTTCTATGGCATAGTCTAAGTAGCTTCTTATACTAGTTGTTTTTTATTGACTCTTTAGTTATACTTGATGGTAGAATCCATTTTGACATAATTATAAAAGCGTGGAATGTATCTTATTCTAGTTCAGTCCTTAGTAACTCTCCTTCCCCTTTCTTCTCTGACCCTCTGATTGCCTTCCCTTTACATATCTTTATGCCATTTATGCTTTTTTTAATTAATTTTTTGTGGATATACACAATGGTGAGTTTCACTGTGGTATATTCATAGATGTATATAGGAAAGTTATGTCAGATTCATTCCACTATCCTTCCTTTTCTGATGTCTCTCCTTCCTTCATTCCTCTTTATCTAATACTGTACTTCTACTATTTTTTTAGATTCCCCCCTTATTGTGAATTACCTTCCACGTATCAGAAAAACATTTTGGGACTGACTTATTGCACTTAGCATAGTAGTCTCCAGATCTATTAATTTCCTGGTAAAAGTCATAAAGTCATTCTTCTTTATAGCTGATTACTCCATTTTTTAAAAAAACTACACATCAAAGTTATTGGAGAAGTTATACATGTGGCACGTTTTTCTTCACTTGTTTTTTTTTTAACCCACATTCTTATATGTTGTGAATCGAGCTTCTATAAATATTGATATGGTTGCATCACTGTAGTATGTTGATTTTAAGTCCTTTGGGTATAACCGAGGAGTCTTCCTCACTTCTTATGACCCCCATTTGTTTTTTTTTTTATATATGTCATTAAATATATTCCAACATATTTTCCCTTTTCACTGAGATTATTTTTTTTTTCTTATTTGTCACAAAGTAAAAGAAGACTGATGCCAAAAAGTCAGAGTAGTGGAATATCTTCTATTAAGAGAACCGGGAGGCAACAGAAAGAGAAAAAAGGAAGGAAGGGAGAAAAGAGCTTGAGGAATGAAAGTAGAATAATTCAATGCTATGGTATTGGCTTAGCTCTGAATTGGAACACCCTGAAATAAAAAACAGCAGTGTTAGGAAGGGTGGTCACTCCTGTAATCTCAATGGCTCAGGAGACTGAGGCAGGAGGATCGCAAGTTCAAAGCCAGCCTCAGCAACTTAGCAAGGCCCTAAGCAACTCACTAAGACCCTATCTTTAACTAAAATACAAAAAGGGGGCTGAGGGATGTGACTCAATGGTTAGGCATCCATTGGCTCAATCCCTGGTACAAAATATAAATAGTAATAAAAAAAATAAGAACACAAGAAATGGTAAAAATTTACCTTCCAGTTGATGTGAGTTATTTCTTTAATTTCCAATAGTATTTGGAGTTATTGAGTGTTCTTTAAGATAAAGGCTCTACCAGTTACATAATGTTTCATGGCTATTGTACACAGATGACTAATGTAAATTAAGTTATAGGCTTGAAGTGGTTGAACAATTAAAGAGTTTTATGAATTGTATGAGGTTTAAGGGAACTTAAAATTATGGAGGACCACCATGAACTAATAACAAAAAAGATCTATTATTATTATTGGGTTTTGGGGTCAAGAAAGAAAAAATTGTGAATGAAGCCAAAGGACAAGTGGAAGTATGATAAATGGAGTTTCATAAAAAGTTATTACTTAAGAAGAATTTGACAACTGATAAAACCCTGCCTACGCAGTGAGGAAGAGGAGAGGGAAATGAAAATAAACCTCATTTATACTAATACTGTTATTTCATACTGGTGCTTTTCACTAGTGGTTCACAACTAAAATGTATGAGGAAAACAAATCTAGATTGTGTGATTGATAGAGAACGATTTCTGTAAGAACAGATCATGGCAGATGATTGAAAGTTCTAGGGGGTTGCTGACAAAACTTGGATTGAAACCAGTGGCTGCACTCACATAGTTGGTGTATGAAACAGGTGTCAATACAGGGATTCCATGGTAAAACAACAAATCCTAGGGTAAAAAACAAGAAAATCACAGTTGGCCACTGTATGTAAACAGGTATATGTTTCAAGTATCATTCTTAGAAAGAAACAAAAGAATGACCAGATACAGCAAATCCCATCCAAGGGAATTAATTCTAGATATCAGTGGACCAGATCATAAGATCATCTTAGACCTAAGATGCTGGAGAGCAACAAAGCCATCTATGATCACTGTATGGTTAGAAAATTCTGTACCCAGATGCTTTCTTAGGAAGATGGATGTGAAGAATTTGCCTTGAAAAACATTTTCAGCTTTAATTACCTAAGCGTTCACTTATAAAGAAAAGTATGTGGAGATAATTTTATGATAGAAGACATTTTTATTCAGAATATCAATTTTATCTTTCTTCTGCCTTCAGAGTAAATGAGGCCTCAGAGTAAGAAAAAATCAGTTTCAGCAAATGAAGAATGTTTTGGGTACTGGAGTTTCTATATTTGAATAAATTAATGCTTAATCTTCTCTATCATGATTAATTAATATTAATTTATTACAATTAATAAACTATATATGTTTCCATTTAAACTTGATACAAGTTTTGCCTCCTGCATGTCATATCTCATTAACATTCACTGGGTAACATGTCTTTCCTGGTTTCATCCTCTTTGTTCCTTTCTCTCTCGCTCTCTCGTATTCTCTCTCTCTTTCATATTTTTCTTATTTGCTTTCTTTCATCATTTATCTATTGCATTTCATGCTTTTACTTTCCTGAGTCCTAACAGTGTTAGAAGAAAGTTGGTTACAATGGTAGTTCAGAGTATTATCTTCCTCATGAAAATTCCTGGCTTTCAATTGACCCATTAGTTTTGTGACTTGGAAATATCCCTCCTTTTAACCTCAAATATTTTAAGTCAAATATAAATATGTGCACCATCTAAATGCATGCTGTCACAACATGAGTAAAGTCACATGGAGATTCCACTTTATCTGACATGTTCACATTCATAAATCATAACTAAATAAGTGACAGAGAAGGATAAGTTGTCTGGTAACATGTGAAAACCAATGCAGTGTTGTTCATTTGCAATCTTGTTCTTTTTTATAATAATAATAATACGGACATGCATACTATTATCAGATTTTAATTGCTGTTTTCTTAAATAGTTTTCTACCTTCAAAAATAAAGATGGAAGCTTCAATTATACCATACAATTTTCTTCCATTTCTTTTCAATACATAATGATGAAAAGCATAAATGTAGCATGTGGTCTATTACCTCCAAATTTTTATTGTCATAATTTTAAATGTTGGAAGCAAATAAAAACATGAAAATACAAATGGTACAAGGCATATAAGATAAGTTAGAAGGTCACAGATACAAGAACAAAAGAAAACCAAGGAAACAACAATAAGCAGTGGAAACAGTATCACTGTCAGTAAATTTAAAATAATTATGCCTATTTAATAATGTACTATGTGAATTAAATAACTATTAAGTATTGAAATACAGAACAACAATAGTAGGAAATTAATAGCGTGGACTGAATATAAATCTTAAAATTCTTGAATTGTCCTCTAAAAACGTTAATGTGACAACTATCACTAGGCTACATAATCTACAAATATACAAGATAAAAATCTTAAGGAACAGTTATAGAATTGTAAAAATGTTGATAATTCCCATGTCAGCTGAGGTGAAAATAGGAAGTGTTCATAACTTGTAAATTATTGTCAGTATAAATTGACAATATTACTAATTGTTATACTGACTTGTATATAACTTTTGGCCTTACATATTTTAACAGAAATATAAATTTACAAGTATAACTGTTTTCCAGAGGAAATGAAACAAATAATTAATCAACCAAAAAATGTTTTTATCATGTGTAAAGTGCTTAAAGAAAATCAAAATTACTCTCATTCCAAGGTAATTATAAAACACATAGTCAAAAAGTTTATTAAGACCTTTAAATATAAACTGAGGAGTGGGATTGCTAGGTCAAATGGTGGTTCCACTCCGAGTTTTCTGAGGAATCTCCATACTGCTTTCTGTAATAGTTGCACTAATTTGCAGTCCCACCAGCAATGTATGAGTGTACCTTGTCCTCCACATCCTTGCCAACATTTATTGTTGCTTGTGTTCTTTTCTGTTGTTGTTGTTGTTGTTGTTCTAATTTGTTGTACTGGTTGCCATTCTCATTGGAGTGAGATGAAATTTTAGAGTGGTTTTGATTGATGTTTCTCTAATGGCTAGAGATGTGGAATATTTCTCATATATTTGTTGATCAATTGTATTTCCACTTCAGTGAAATATCTGTTCAGTTCCTTAGCTCATTTGGGTTATTATTATTATTTTTTTTTTTTTGGCGTTAAATTTTTGGAGTTCTTTATATATCCTAGAGATAATGCTTTCTCTGAGGTGCATGTGATAAAAATTTACTTCTGATCTGTAGGCTCTCTCTTCACATTATTGATTGTTTTATTTATTTTTTATTTTTTATTTTTTTTTGCTGAGAGGAAGCTATCCCACTCCTTTATACTCAAATGAGTTAAAATCAGCATACTACAGTGACAAAGCCACATCAATGTTTATTGAGCGCAACCCAAAATAGCTAAACTATGGAACCACCCTACGTGCCCTTCAACAGAAGAATTGATAAGAAAATATGGCATACATATATACATGATGGAATATTACTCAACTAAAAAAGGATGAAATCATGGCATTTTCTGGTAAATGGATGGAGTTGGAGAAAATCATGCTAAGTGAAATAAGCCAAACCCAAAAACCCAAAGGCCAAATGTTTTCTCTAATATGTGGATGCTAATTCAGGGAAGAATAGAGTTACTTTATATTAAGTATAGGGGATTGAAGGGAGGGGAAGGGGTTAGGAAGGAGAGTAGAGTGAAACAGACATTATTACCTCATGTACATATATGACTGCATGACAGATGTGCTCCTACAATATGAATAATCAGAAAAATTAGAAATTATACTTCATTCGTGTATGCTTAGTCAAAATGAATAAATGTATTCGTCTGTCATGTATAACTAATTAGAACAAATTAAAAGTTTTTTTAAAAAGTTAATTATACAGTATATTTTTCAAATTTATATAAAGATTATATAATGCCTACACATTTTCATATAAAATATATGCAATATAGTTCTAAATATTTTCTACATTTATAAATCATATATTAAATTTGATGTATAATCCATATGTGTTAAACTTATTATAACATGTCAAGTTTATATTTTCTCTTCGTTGAGAAAGTACAGATTGCCAAAAAAATTGCAAGATCCACAGAAAATTTTTAAAAAATTGTTACTTTTAATTTTCCTAGACACTGTTCTCAATATATTAATGAATTAATATGATATTTGGTGAAATGGAACTTTACCTTGCTTCTCTGTCTCTACAAATATATGTTAGCTCATTAATTAATACAGACTTCATCAACTATTATGAACGAAAGGTGAAAGTGAAGGTTTAAAATAATAAAGCAATTGCTAAGAAGCAATTTTCAGGTTATACTGAAGAATTTCCTTTTCTTGGACACTTGGTCTTTAATTGAGGCAAGCATTGTTTTCGTTAGCATTTTAGATACTACCATCATTAAAATACATGTGTGATTGTATATTTTGCTTAATTCTATTGCCAAAATTCAATACATGTATCCAAATATTATATTGTTAAGAAGTTCAAGGAAATAGAATACTGTGGTAACCATATCTCACTTTAATCTAAGTATCTCTGCTCCCTTAAGTGATTAAGTACTTAATTTTCAATGGTGTAATTTAGCAAAGCATATCATGATTTAACAACTATAGTGTTAAACCCTTACACGTTGGACAATCACAATTTGGCCCAGTATCTCCATCTACTTAGTATTTAGTATTTAGTATTTAGTTGTCAAAGTCAACAGTGACCTCTATGCAGTTAAATCCAATGGCATTGTGGATATCTACATTGCCTGAATTTCCAACAATGGCAATATAAAAATACCTACATTTTATGGTAGATAGCTCACTTATGAGACAATGTATGGAGTTTCAGAGGAGAAATGATTGGATTGTAAGGGTCTTAACCCAATCAGTGAATTAATCCCTAATGGGATTAATTGAAGTGGTAGGGTGTGACTGGAGGAGATTGGAATAGGGGCGTGGCTTTGGGGTATATATATATATATATATGTGTGTGTGTGTGTGTGTGTGTGTGTGTGTGTGTGTGTGTGTGTGTGTATTTGTATCTGGCAAGTGGAGTCTCTCTCTGTGCTTCCTGAAGATACAAGCTGCTCTCTCATCTACACTTTTCTGTCATGATGTTCAGTCTCACCTTGAGCCCTGAGGAATGGAGCCTTCTGTCTGTGGACTGAGACCTCTGAAACCATTAACCTTGAAATAAACTTTTCCTCCTCTATAATTGTGCTGGTCAGATCCTTATAGTCACAGCAGCAAAAAGTTGACTAAAACACTACATCTCAGAACATTCTCTTTGCTGAATCTTTTACTATCTAATTATGAGTTTTTCTGTGGATGTGAAGGCTGCTTCTCTTGGCACCAAGTCTCTAATTCATATGCTTGAAAGAGTATAAAAACACACTATTTGCTATCACTGTCTCTCAAAATAATAAATGGTATTTTTGAATGGATCTATGAATGAATGTAAGTGACACTTAGATCTGTCTACTTTAGACAGATAGAAAATGTCCTCAGTGTAAGTCCCACAAAGCCCACTGATGATCTGTCATAAAACACAACCTCTAGAAGCTGAACAATTGCTGTCACAATACACCAAACTTCATAAAAACCAATGAGGCATTTTCTCCTTTTCCTTGTCCTTAATGCCCTCATACTTTCTCAAAGAAATAGTGTATATTGAATTTAATATACACTCTGATTTGAATGTTTCAGCATATTTCCTTAACTGACATTACCCAAAATGTTTTGACATTTGTGTCTTTTTTACATGTTTTAACTACCTACTCTATTTCTAATATCTATAGTATGTGGATTAAAGTTTGTTGGCTTTTGTTTTATGTTCCAGAAAGAGGAACCATCTAGACAATATCATAGTAATCAGAAGTCAAATCAAAACATAATTGTGGAGAATAATATTTATTATCTACTCCTTGCTTTATAGGTGATCTTTTATATCTCAAATAAATATTTGCTTTTTATTTATGTTGGCATGCTAAGTATGAATTTTCAAATAAGGAATCCTGGATAAGCATTTCTTCAAACAATAACTTTCATGGGTTGGGGCTGTGACTTAGTGGTACAGCAATTGTCTAGCACATGTGAGGCACTGGATTTGATCCTCAACAACACATTAAAAAATGAAATAAAGTTATTAAAAAATCTCATACTAGACAAAGGTACCAAAAATATGCAATGGAGAGAAGATAGCTTCTTCAAGAAATGGTGCTGGGAAAACTGGAAATCCATATGCAAGAGAATGAAATTAAACCCCTATCTCTCACCCTGCACAAAACTCAATTCAAAATGGATCAAGGACCTTGGAATCAGACCAGAGACCCTGAACCTTATAGAAGAAAAAGTAGGTCCAAATCGTCTACATATTGGCTTAGGATCAGACTTCCTTAACATGACTCCCAAGGCACAAGAAATAAAAGCAAGAATCAATAACTGGGATAGATTCAAACTAAAAAGCTTTCTCTCAGCAAAGGAAACTATTAGAAATGTGAAGAGAGAGCCTACAGAGTGGGAGAATATCTTTGCCATTCATACTTCAGATAGAGCACTAATTTCCAGAATATTTAAAGAACTCAAAAAACTCTACACCAAGAATACAAAAAATCCAATCAACACACAGACTAAGGAAATGAACAGACACTTCGCAGAGGAAGATCTACAAGCAATCAACAGATATATGAAAAAGTGTTCAACATCCCTAGTAATAAGAGAAATGCAAATCAAAACTACACTAAGATTCCATCTCACCCCAATTAGAATGGTGATTATCAAGAATACAAGCAACGATTAGTGTTGGCAAGAATGTGGGGGAAAAGGTACACTCATACAGTGCTGGTGGGGTTGCAAATTAGTGCAGCCACTCTGGATAGCAGTGTGGAGATTCCTTAGAAAACTTGGAATGGAACCACCATTTGCCCAGCTATCCCACTCCTTGGCCTATACCCAGAGGACTTAAAATCTGCATACTACAGTGATGCAGCTACATCAATGTTCATAGCTGCTCAATTCACAATAGCCAGATTGTGGAACCAACCTAGATGCCCTTCAATTGATGAATGGATAAATAAACTGTGGTATATATATAGACAATGGAATATTACTCAGCCATAAAGAGGAATAAAATTATGGCATTTTCAGGCAAATGGATGAAGTTGGGAAATATCATGCTAAGTGAGATAAGCCAATCTCAAAAATTCAAAGGATGAATGATCTCGCTGATAAATGGATGATGACACATAATGAGGGTTGGGAGGGGTGGAAGAATGGAGGAAGGAGGGACTGTATAAAGGGAAAAGAGGGGTGGGAAGGATGGGAGGAAGGAATAAATTACAGAATGAATCAAACACCATTACACTATGTAAATGTATGATCACACAAATGGTATGCCTCTACTTCATGTACAGAGAAACAAGATGTATCCCCTTTGTTTACAATAAAAATAAATTTTAAAAAATTGATAGCCTTTGTACCTCAGGCACTCTTAGTAAAAGACCAGATACACTTCCTGAGATAAAGCCATATGATCTCTGCCATCAAAGTCATTGTTCTCTAGACATATTGAAAAAAAGATGTATTTTGGATCCTCCTGTACAATTTTAACCAACATTCAGTTGCAAAACAGACTTGAAATGTGGTAAAACAGTGACAGATCAGGTATGGTTCCAATTCACAAATTCATGGTGTAATGAGGAATTATCACTGATGCCACAGGGCTTTCCACAAAACATCAGAAGTTACTTTGTGAAGGACTAAATTATCTCTGCATAATTAATATGCCCTCTAACCATAGCTTTTTTTATGTACAAAAATTAGATATATTTTGGCATGATATACTGTCTACAGAATGCTTTATTCATTTATTTTTTTATATTGCAGCTAATTTCCACACTGTCATCCTAGATACATAGCCAATATTTTCACGTGAAAAATTTCATAACAGGTTCCATATGATGGAACCAAATTTTTCACAGCATTTCTAGCAAAATAATATCTTCCAAAAAACATTCCATCTAAAAACACCTGTACTATCAATGACTAACAACATCATAGCCATAAGTAAATGTATTATTCCCTTAATAAGAGAACATGCAGGTTAGTTCAGTCACTCAAGAATATCTCTGTGATATGTTTTTGTTTGTTTATTTGCTATTTCTTCTTTTTTACTGGAGTTTTATATTTATACATAGTCATTGGGTTCATCCTAACACACTCATATGTGCATGGAATTCAAATTCAGCTTATGATCCTTCCTTTTCCCTGCCCTTTTTACCCCTTCCACCCTCCCCTGCCTTGATCTCCTTCCACTACTCTACTGGACTTCTTTCACTAGTATATTTATGTATATCTGATTGTTTTTTTCTTTAAGCATAAAGATGGAATTGTCCGTGGTACGTTTATATGTACACATAACACGGTTTTGTTAAGAATTCATTCTGCATTGCCTTCCCTTGTCCATCCCTCCATCCTGCCTTTGAATCCTATATTACTCATCTTCCCTTTATCTTTATGATATCTCTCTGCTCACCCTTTATTTTACTCTAACTTCCACATATGAGGGAAAAAAAAATTCAGTCTCTGAATTTCTGAGTTTGACTTATTTCACTTACCATCATATTTACAGGCAAATGCCATAATTCCATTCTTTTTTATGACTGAGTAGGAGTGCACTGTGTGTGATTTGTGTGGTTGTGTATGTGTGTGTGTGAGAGTGGTTGTGAATTGTGCCTCTATGAACACTCAGGTAGTTATATCACTGTGGCATGCTGATTTTAGATCTTTTGGAAAAAAAAAAAAAAAAAAAAACTAAGGAATGGAATAGCTGGGTTCTATGATGGATCCATCCCTAGTTTTTTGAGGGATTTCCAAACTGCTTTTCAAAATGCTTATATTAATCTACAGTCCCAAAAACAATAAGCAAGGGCACTTTTTCCCCCATCGCCTCATTTTTTATTGTTTGTATTCTTGATTGTTGCCATTTTGATGGGAGTGAGATGAAATTTTAGTGTTTTAATTTACATTTCCCTGATGGCTTGAGATGTATAACTTTTTCTTTAAAAACTAGTTTATCAGTTTTGTTTCATCTTTTGAGCAGTTTCTGTTCAGTTCTTTTGACCATTTATTTATTTGGTTATTTGTTTTTTTGTGGTTTTTCTTTTTTTTTTTTTTTTTGGAACACAAAAAAAACTTATTTTTTGAGTTCTTTATATATTCAGGATATTAATCCACAATTGGAGGAGTAGCTGTCCAAGATTTTCTTTCATTCTGTAGGCTCTCTCTTCACTTTATCATTTCCTTTGCTGTGCAAAAGAATTTTAATTTGTTGACATTTCACTTATTGAATTCTGGGTCTTTTTTCTTGGACTTTAAGGGTGTCATCAAAAAAGTCAATCCTAGCACCTATATGGTGGTGGATTGCCATATGTTTATTTTCTAACAATTACAAAGTTTCTGCACTATTTCCTAAATGTCTCATCCTCTTGGATTTGAGCTTTACTCAGGTTGAGAGAAAGGGGTCTAGTTTAATTTTTCTACATCTGGCTACCCAGCTTTCCTGGCACCATTTTTTTAAAAGGCTTTATTTTCTACAAAATGTTTTTTTGGCAAATATGTCAATTATCAGATGGCAGTATAAATTTGGTTGTCTCCATGTTTTCTAGTTCATTGGTCTTTATGTCTATTTTGATGCCAATACCATGTTGTTTTGTTACTGCAGCTCTTTAGTATAATTTCAGATCCTATATTGTAATGCCCTCCATAGCACTTTTTTTTTTTTTTTTCTTTTTTCTTTTTTTTTGCGGTACTGGGGATCGAACTCAGGGCCTTGTGCTTATGAGGCAAGCACTCTACTAGCTGAGCTATCTCCCCAGCCCCTCCATAGCACTTTTCTTGTTCATAATTGCATTAGTTTTTCTGGATCTCTTACTCTTCCTAAAGAATTTAAAAATCGTTTTTTTCTAATTCTGTGAAGAATGTCATTGGTATTTTGATGGTTATTGCATAGAATCTGTATATTGCTTTTTGGTAGTATGACCATCTTGGCAGTCTTGATTCTGCTTATCCAAGCACATGAGTCTTGTTCATTTTCTTTCTTCATTGTTTTGTAATTTTCATTGTAGAGCTCTTTAATCTCTTTGGTTAGATTAATTCTCAAGTGTATTTCTGGAGGTTATTGTGAATGTGATGATTTTCCTGATTTCTTCTCTGGCTGAATTCACCACTGGAATAAAGGAAAGCTATTAATTGGTGGGTGTTGGTCTTGTATCCTGGTACTTTGCTGTTAGAACACAGAATGAAGTTATCAATCACTGCCATAACTATGCAGTTTTTCAATTGATCAGGACAGTAAATTCCTTTATTGCCTAAGTCATTTGGAATCCTACTTCTGTTGTATGATTTTAAAAGCATTTTAGCTGCTTGAATACATTTGTGCAGTATACTCTGTGAGAGCCCTTCACAAGTCCAATCTTACATTTATAACTTTCTCCATTACATGGCATCCTACCCCTAAAACAGAAAGTACAAATTATTCTTGTTTTGCAAGTCCCCTCTTCAGTGTCCCCATGGTAACAAATCATATATGAGACCTATTAGGAAATAGAGCCAGAAACATGAAAGTTTTAAAATTTTCTCTTATGCCCTACTGTATTATAGTAAATGTTCATTAGTTCTGCAGAAAAGAAATGTCTTGATTTTGACACTTTATTTTTTTCTAATCACAGGGTTTTAATACGCTCACAATGACTGATGTTAAGCTGCCAGGAGCCACCTTTGAGCCAGGTGTGTGAACTGAATGATGTTCCAGTCATTAAGAAAGGAAGGCTGGTCTTAGGAACTCACAGTTGAAATCCACTGGTTCCAGAACACCTGATTCTTGTGGCACCCTGTCTTAGCTCACCGCTCAAGTTCAAGTCCAGCTTTCCTGCGATGGGTGTAAGCTGCAAAATGCTGATCAACATGTTTACTGCAAGATGCTGCCACACCAAGAAACAAGCACCTAAACAGGTCTTCTCCCACTGACACCCGGTCCCTGCTTTTGATGTGTTCCCCTCTTAAATAAAGAATTGGAGCCTTTTTCAGTTGTTTGGTTCTTGTTCCTCTCAGGACTAAAAGACCCATCAGGTGCTCCACTTTTTATATCTGATCTTTGACTTTGTCTTTAATCTTTTACTGATTATTTCAGACCTTTTATTTTCTCAGGCAGCTCACATCTCCTGAGCAGAAAATGGCTGTGTCTGAATGCTGGTCACCGCTTCACGAAGCTACCAACAGTATTAATTTCCTATTCTGCCAACTATAACCAAAACACTTAAAGATTTAGGGGAGGGGTTCTGAAAGTATTATTCCTAGACCAACAATATTAGCACTACTTATGCCTTTGCTATACATCTCCAATTCAAGTTACTGAAAAAACAAAACAAAAACAAAAAATAGAACACCAAAAAACAACAACAACAACAACAACAACAACAACAACAAAACACTATTTAGACGAAGCCTGGTAATTTGTGCTTTAAAAAGACTTTCTGGTCAAAAGGAACCCCCTAAAATTATGCATAACTATAATGCATTCACAAAAAACATTTTTAAAAAAAGAAGACATTTTGGTGATTTTGCTTTGTGGCAACTGAAGGGGTTGGTAGTCCACACTGTAGAAGGAATTTGGGTTCTGGATCAAAACAAGGAGAAAACCTGTCTGTCAGGAGCACATGCATTGCCTGGTTTCATCACAAATGACTTCATTGGGGGATTTATCTTGAATAGTTGCAATTGCTACTTTAATATACAAGTTTTTCAGGAAAATAGAAAAAAATGTATGTATGTGTGGGTGTGTGGGTGAGAGAGAGAGAGATATTTAAATAACTGGCTTATTATTTTAATAAGTCCAAAATCCGTGGAACAGTTACATAGTGTGGAATATCAGAAGGAATTTATAAGGTATTTTTTTTCTTTTTTGTGTTTTTATTAGTGCATTAAATTTACATATAATAGTAGGATTCATGGTAACATAGTCACTGCACCACAAAAGGTACGGTGTATTTTTGAGGCTGAATTTCTTCTTTGGAAATGTCAGGCACTTCTATTAAGATATTTAATTGAGTGAATGAAACTCACCAACTTTATGTGTTCTTTTTACTGTTAGCAGAAATTAATGGCATTTACCTTCTTGTCAACATATACATTTGTTTTAATAATAAAAACTGGATTTTTCAGCTGAAACAATTTGGTGCAAAAAATTGACCATCACAACCAATAAGCATTATCTTATTCAATAGAATTATTTCACACATATTCTCCTTAATTAATTATATTTTCCCATGATTTCCATAGTAATGTGTCCGGAAGTTTCTTTCCCTGAATTAAAATCTTCAGTGACTTTTCTTGCATGAAATAAAATTAAAGTTTTAAATTCTAACTGAATCTCAAGGCCCAGTATTATTTAGATCTTGTCTGTTATTCCAACATTATCCCAAGGTATTCTTGCTTTCTCTTTTAATCAGATGCAGTATTTATTTCTACATAAAATCAGTTCCCAGAAGAAAGTATTAAGCTCTTTTCTGAAGATCTGCTTAAATAAGGTTCTCTTTACATATAATGGTTTCCTTCTCTCTACCTAATTTCCATTCAACTCTTATTTCATCTGAAGTGTTATTTGCTCTGAGCCGTTTCCTTAACTCTCCATTTAATTAGACACTTCATTTTATTTTTTTATTAAGAATACTTTAATTAAGTAGTTTTACATATATATGTTTATGTATTTAATGTTTAATTTTACAATTACTTTAAAGGTTGAACACAAGCAGAAAACATGTCTCATATAGTTAACATTCATTATTACCCTTAATTCTTATTAACAGGAAGATAGCATTTTTTTTTTTTTTTTTTTTGTCTGAGTGAACCTATTGTCTTGTTTAGCATAACATTGCACAAGCAGCTGAGATTCTTGTTGGTAGAAAAGGGAATACAGAATGCAAAAGGGATTACAGTAGTGGAAGGACATGATTAGAAGTACCAGCTGAAACCACAAGACCAATTACACAAAGGACACTGTGATTCTTATGAGGATGTCTTCCTTATTCCTTTGTAAATTATTTGAGTATATATATTAAGAAACCAATGTTGTTCTCTTCTGTTGCTTATCCCTTCATCATGTAAGAAGAGATGTACCGAGTTATATCACTGTATATAGGTATTCATGCATTTTCAGTCATACAGAGCATAGTTGCATCATGGAGTGGATTTTTGATAAATAGGTATATATGCCAATTTGGATAGGACACAGTATCCAGATATTTGAATGATTATTATTCTGAATGTTTCTCTGAGATGGTTTTGATGAGGTTATGATATAGATAAAGTTGAATAAAATACATTGCCCTTCCCAGAAGGCAGTAAGCTCTATCCACCCAGTTAAAGTCCTACATACAAAACATGACTAACACCCTGAACAAAAGGAAGTTCTGCAAGCAGATAACCATTAAATTTCAGCAGCAACTTTAGCACTTTTGGGTGTCAGGAATGTTCCCTGCTCCCCCCACATATGGATTTTTAGACTATCCAGATTCCATAATCACATGAGTCAATTATAAAAAAAAATTTTAAAAATCATAGTCTATGAGTTCTTTATCCTCTGGAGAACCTCCTGAAAAATACAGATTTTTATTTATTTACTTTCTTTAAAATTCTTTTATTTGTTCTTATTAGTTGTGCATTTCAATACATTCTGATAACTCATACATAAATGGAGTACAACCTCTCATTTTTATGATCATATCTATTGTAGGATCACATTGGTCATTCAGTCATATATGTACATGAGGTAATAATGTCTATTTCAGTCTATTATTCTTCCTACTCCCAATAGCACTTCCCCTCTCTTCAATCCCATATACATAATCTATTTTTCCTTATCCCCACTGCCTTATTGTGATTTAGCATCTGCATAACACAGAAAACATTTGGCCTTTGGATTTGGGGTTTGTCTTATTTAATTTAGCATGATATTCTCCAACTCCATCCATTTACCTGCAAATTCCATGAGTTAATTCTTCTTTAAAACTAATAGTTTATATATAAATATATTACGTTTTCTCATCTGTTGAAGGGCACCTAAATTGGTGCCCTAGTTTAACTATTGTGAATTGAACTGGTATAAACATTGATGTGGTTGCATCAGTACAGTATGTTGATTTTAAGCCTTTTGGGTATAAACTGAAGAGTGGGATAATTGGACCACATGGTCGTTTCATTCCAAGTTTTCTGAGGAATCTTCATAATGCGTTCCAGAGTGATTGCACCATTTTGCATTTCCACAAGCAATGTGTGAGTTTTCCCCACATCCTTGCCAACATTTATTGTTGCTTGTATTCTTGATAATTGCCACTCTGATTGGAGTGAGATAAAATCTTAGAGTAATTTTAATTTGAATTTCTCTAATTGCTAGGATGTTGAGCTTGGTTTTTTTAATATATTTATTGATTGATTGTATTTCTTCTTCTGTGAAGTGTCCATTTCCTTAGCCCATTTATTGATTGGGTTGTTTTTTATTGTTAAATTTTTTTAGTTCTTTACATAACCTAGAGTTAATGCTTTATCTGAAGGGCATGTGGTAAAGATTTTTCCCCCAATCTGTAGATTCTCTCTTCACACAATTGATTGTTTCTTTTGCTGAGAAGAAGTTTTTTTTAGTTTGCAGCTATCCCATTCATTGATTCTTGATTTAACTTCCTGAACTTTAGGGGTCTCGTTAAGGAAGTTAGAACCTAGGTTGACATGGTAAAAATTTTACCTACTTTTTCTGCTAGTAGCCACAGGGTCTCCATTATAGTGCCTAAGTCTTTGGCTAAATCAACTTGGAATTGATTTTGGTGCAAGGTGAGAAATAAAGTTTTGATTTTATTTGTTACGTGATGCTTTCCATTTGCCCAGCACCATTTATTGAAAAGGCTATGTTTTCTCTAATAAATGTTTTTGGAACCTGTGTGTAGTATGAGATAATTGTTTTTATGTGGGTTTGTCTCCATGTTTTCTATTGTGTATCATTGGCCTACTTGTCTCTTTTGGTGCCAATATTATGCTGTTTTTGTTAATATTGCTCTATAGTATACTTTGAGGTCTGGTATTAGGATGCCTCCTGCTTCACTTTTCCGCTAAAGATTGCTTCAGCTATTCTGGGTCTCTTATTTTTCCAAATGAATTTCATTATTACTTTTTCTAGTTCTATGAAAAATGTCATTGAGATTTTTGTAGGAATTGCATTAAATTTGTATAACACATTTGGTAGTATGACTATTTTGACAATATTAATTCTGCCTATCCAGGAGCATTGGGGGTCTTTCCATCTTCTAAGGTCTTCTTCAATTTATTTCTTTAGAGTTCTATAGTTTTCACTGTAGAGGTGTTTACCTCTTTTACTAGATCAATTCCCAATTATTTTATTTTATTTTTTTGATGCTACTGTGAATGGGGTAGTTTTCTTAATTTCTCTTTCAGTGATTTCATAACTGATGTATAGGAATTTGACATTTGATTTGTGGTTATTGATTTTATATCCTGCTAGTTTGATGAATTTTTTTATTAGGTCTAGCACATTTCTGATGGAATTTTTTTGAATGTTCTATATATCAAAACATGTCATTGGCCAAGACATGTTTCAGATCTTCTTTACCCATATGTATACCTTTAATTTCTTTCTTCTTATTGTTTGGGCTAGAGGTTCAGGGACAATTTTTAATAAAACTGGTGAAAGAAGGCATCCCTGTCATGTTCCAGTTTTTAGAGGGAAAGCTTTCAATATTTCTCCATGTAAAATTATGTCAGCCTTCAGTTTAGCATCTTAAGATGTTGAGGTTTGTTCCTACGATCGATAGTTTACCTAGTGTTTTGAACATGAAGTGGTGCTGTATTTTGTCGAATGTTTCTGCATCTTTTGAGATGATGGCTTTCCCCCTATACATAATTTGCTTTTTTACTCTAACTGCTTTAAAATTTTGTCTTTATTCTATATTTTAGTCATTCTCATTATAATGTGTCTTGGTGTGGGTCTGCTGTAATTTTGTACATTTGGGGTCCTGCAAGCCTCCTGTATTTGATTTTTAATTTCATTTTTATATTTGGGAGGTTTTTCTAATATTATGTCATTGAAAAGATCACACATTCCATTTGTTTATCTCTGCCACTTCATCCTGATACCACTTAAATTTGGTCTTTGCAGGTTATTCCATAATTCTTGGAAGTTGTTTTTTGTGGATTTTTATCATCTTCTTTGCATGGTCAACTTTGTTTTCAATATTAAAATTTGTCTTCATTGCC
The DNA here is from genome assembly GCF_902686455.1 of Sciurus vulgaris. Lineage (NCBI taxonomy): Eukaryota > Metazoa > Chordata > Mammalia > Rodentia > Sciuridae > Sciurus > Sciurus vulgaris. The sequence goes on from NC_136466.1 coordinate 154,559,101, forward strand.
TGAGGTTCTGTCTTCCAAATGGTCTAGTCTGTTGATGTTTCTTTCCATTGAATACACCAGTTGGTTTATTGATTTCTTCATTTTGAAGATTTCTGCTTTTTTTTCCCCCACAGTCTTTAACTCTGAATTAAACTGATATTTTACTTCCTTTATTTTTTCCCTGATTTCACTCTTTATAGAATCCTTTACTTCACAGAGCAGTTTAACTATGTACGTTCTGAACTCCTTCTCAAACATTTCTTCTGCTGTGTCCTCAGTGAATTTCCTTAATGGGGCATCTTGGTTTGTTTGGGGCACAATATTCCCTTGTTTTTTCATGTTGATTGTGTGTTTTCCCATCTAGAAGTATGGAGCTGAGGCAGTACAATTTCTACCCTGTAGACCTATCCTATCCCTGAAGGTTTCCAGTATTCCACCTTTAAGAGGGAGACCAATATCAATAGCACCCGGTGCAAACCATATACAGTGTCAAATCTAATAGCTTCCACTAAGGCATTCACTGCCCTCTCACTATTAACAGCAATGATGAATTCAATCACTGTACACAATATAAACAGAAAATTTGTCAAAAATATTCACAATCTCAAATAGTGAAAAAAGAGAGAACAGAAATAGGACATGAAGTTATGGGGGAGAAAGTGTGAAGTCAGAAGTAACAATCTACAGAAATAATGGGAGAGGAACTAAGAAAGATTTGCTGTTAGGTGGAGAAAAGTTAGAAAGGAAATCCAGGAAAACAGACAAGCAACAAGAATAATACAAAGAGAAAAAAATTAAAAATATAAGAATATACAGCAGAATTGCAAAACACCATGCATATAGCACCATCCTCATCAAACTATGGACAAAAACCACTCTGATTCAAGTATAGTGGACAGAGATACCAGAGAAGAAAAAAATAAAAATAAAATAAATCATGGTGGAAAATTGAACAACTGTCTGCCAGCATATGAAAGCGTCTCAACCCTGTCTCTGACTTCCCACAAGATTTCCTGACCCAGACCAGCCCTGGCAGATCCAGTAACTATCCCACCAATCTTGGCCTTAGATGTTCTGGGTTCGGACATACTACAGCCCCAATATCTCAATGCCACTAAAATTTGGAGACACCATCAAGGATGCGCAATCCTGAGAAATAGCAGCTAGATGGCGGCAACCATCACTTCCAGGAGGAAGACCCCAGATGCAGCAAACTCACCGGCATCCCAACACTGAACCTCCAGGTCCTTGACAGTGTCCCAGACAGGGGCAGCTGCACCCCCTGATGACAGTTGCTGCAAACCTGCTACACCCCAAACCCCAGGCTCTGGCTGGCATCTCATAATGGATGAGACTGAGTGCCACCAAACCTGGAGTCTTCCTGGCAGGGACTTGTTGGAGGTGGTGCAAGAGGAAGTGGCTGGGGTTGGTGGCAACAGGCAGGGGGTCAGCGGCAGCTGTAGTCATCAGTGGCATGGGTAGGAGCTTGGGAGTTAGTGGCAGCAGTGGCAGCCAGAGGCAGCTGTGACTGCAGTGGCTGTGGCTACAGCTGCAGGGGTACCCAGAGAGAGGACCTCTGGTGACCTCCATGGAGCTGCAGTGGCTTTGACAGCAGTGGTGTCCATGGCAGGAGCAGCAGTGGCATCAGCCAGGTAGATGACAGCCACACCCAGAGATAAGACCTCTGGGCATCCGAGGCAATGGAATGGGCAGCAGTGGCACCTGGGAAAACACCTCCAGGCTCTGAGCAGCAGGTCCAAAATACAGATTTCTAAATGAAGAATTCAAAAAACTGTAAAGTCGAAGACGTGATAAGAAGTCTAATTGAGTACATTTTTTTGGAAGAAGACTCAATGACCTATTGAGAAACTCTAAGTAATCTGTGATCTAAATCAAGTCCAAGAACCTTGACTGTAATGCCTCTTCATTTAACAACCTATTAATTATATCAGTAAGCCTTGAAAGCAAGTTATGTGCTGAATTGATCTGGAAAGCACAATCTCTAATGTATGATTTATTTAACTGAAACAGCAGCTATACCCAGGCAGTACTTTTCCAAGACAAATATACAGCTTTTTAAAATAACAACAGAACTGAACATCCATCAGCCATAGTCCACTCTAGAGAGCAAATGATAAGGTGGGAACTCAACTACGTATGCAAGCAGTTGCATCCCCTTCTCCAGTACGAAAAATAATTTTCATGCATAAGATGTTTGTAAGGAGGATTATGAAAATAATTCAAAATGTGGTCAATTAGTGTGTGAATGTATAAAATGCACCTTACAGACAAAGTATAATATTTACCCATTCAAAGATAAGCATGCTGGTGAATCACTGTATTTTTGTTGTTGTGGTTACCCAAAATTTAAAATAGAAGCTCTGCAGGCACTTCTTAAAAGTTATAAGGAAAGGGAGAAGAAAGAGAAACAGATAAATGTCATTGCCATATAAATACTTCACATGTATAGTATCCTAAATAACTTTTAAAAAGCATGCATAGTTTTTTGGGGTGTGAAAAGAATCTGACACAACTTTTCTACGTATGTATATGAATACACCACAATGATTCTCCACACCATGTACAACCACAAGACTGGGATCCTAATTATAATAATATATACTTCATGTTTGTATAAATATGTCAAAATATATTCTACTGCCATCTAACATGAACAAACAAATTTTTTAAAAAAGCATGTATAGTATCCAAAATGTCTCCTTCCTCTATCAACTTAATAATAACTGGGAAATGATATTTTCATCCACTCCACATGTCTCTTTCAGAACATTTCTCAAGACACCACATCAAGTTTGCTATAGGCCCAGCCCTGTGGTTGAGATTTTTCAGCTCAACTTCATCATGTCCAATCTCTAATTGAACTACTTCATCATCATATGCTGAAAACATTGTAATTTGAAATCTAATAACAACAAGAACATGCAATTTGGTTGTTCCTTGGAGACAGATTAGACTTGCTAGACAGAGAAGCTATTACCCTTTCTTGCAGTGAGGTTTATATAAGTTTTGATCTCAAATTTTATTCATTTAAATAATTTCTAAATTGTGTATTCTTGCTCCTTTTATATTGGAAAAATGCATAAATGCAGGCAATAAAGAACTCCACCTGACTATATAAAGCACATGCTTAAAAAGTTGTAGGATATTTTACCCCACATGTTAAATAAACATTTTGTAAGAAATTCATCTTTCCTTTTATCACACACACACACACACACACACACACACACACACACACGCACACACACACACACATGCATATATATATAATTCAAATGAAAACACAGTTTTACAAGTGTCTTCATTTCCTTTATTCATTTTGACAGCGCTGTTATTCACCTCCACTAGTAATTTCTTTTCCTTTATTTTTCTGTCACAAAGAATCAAGAGAAAAAGTTAACTATAGTATTATATTTCTCTGTGTTCCCTTGAATACAGTGTTTTATAAGATGAATCAAGCTAAGGTTCATATTTCTTCTGAAGTCAGAAGTCAAAGTTGTATTGAATTAAAAGAATAAAAGAGGCCAACTATGGAATTAGAAAAATGAATCTTATAATTTATGGAACTATCTCAAGTTTCAGTGTTCATAAAGAGAAATTTCTCTTGCCCAATATAGATACCACTGCTATTGTAAATCATTCTGTGAATAAATTTATTAGTCCTAGATCAATTCAAAGTGTCTCTTATGTATTTTAATTGATCGTATTAGTATGACTCATACTATATGGATTAATACTATTTGTATTTTTAATTAATCATATTTAGTACCATGTTTATTTAATGACTTGTAGCTCTCATAAGTTTGTTCCCCTACTGCACATGGGAAAAATATGGCACTATTTTTGTTTTTAAACATTTTGAAGAAATTCAAAAAATGAATGATAAGTATCAGAATAAACTTTGCAATTCTTCTTTATAAGGTAATTTGTGTATATGCCTAATATATTCCTATGAAAAATTATTATATGGTAAATTTTGATGATAAGAAATTATAATTATAAACTATAACTTATAATTATAAATAATAATCATATAATATAATTTATAATAAATATATAATTATAATTTATAGTTTATAATTATAATTTATAGTTATAATTTATAGTTTGTAATTATAATTTCATGAGGGTTGTTTTACAAATAATATATGTTCAAATATATGAAATGTTGCCTTAATAAATATTTCTACAGAAATTATCAGCAAAAATCTCAGAAATTAGTGAATGCATTATATAAATCTAACTAAAGAAAAGAAGCATGAGTGAACAAGTATCAATCAAAGGAAGTGAATTTAAGAAAACAAGAGAAATAAGTGAAGGGATTTCCTGGTTAGAGTCAGAATTTCCTCCAAAATGGTAGGAGTAATTTTGATAGTACATATAATGAAATACACTTATAATACATATTTATTTTATTCACAATTTTTACTTCTCTCATTTTGTCTGATTACAGCATAAATAAAACTATAATCAAATACATAATTATCTGCTTTTTAATTTACTCCTCATTTTATCTAATATTTGAATATCATGTATAGAGTCATATAAGTTTTTTGAAAAGGCTTTCCCTTTTTCTTCATTTTAATCTTTCAGTGGGGGTAAATACCAAATTGGATAAATTATATATACTTTCTAGTGTTACAAGTGCTACTGATGCTTTTGTTGAGTAAAGCATATTCTTGAACTTGATGATGTGCCAAGTTTACACAGGCAGGAAATCACCAGTGTTATTGATGCATTTGTTGAGTAAAACATTTTCTTGAGCTTGATTATGTGTCAAGTTTACATGACCATGATTCCCAGGACACATACCATTTCCATGACCCAAGAGTACTCCATGTTCCCTTTCAGCTCTCTCCATAAAATTATCATCACAGATTCACCTGCTTATCTTTCACTTTATGTAAATTGTACAGGTAATATATTATTTTCTGTCGCATGCCTTTTTTCAACATAATTTAGAATATTATCAAGAATTTATTCGTAAGTGTGCATTTTCTGAATAGTATTCCATTACATTGATACATTAACATCTACTATGGACCTGGTGTACTACTGAGTATACAATTCTTCATGGAGCAGCTGAGCCACTATTTCCAATGCATAGTTTTAAGAGATACTGAAAAAGTATTTCGAAAGGTCTGTAGAGATTTTTAATGTCACCAAAACGGAATTGCCTGCCCAATGTTTTTGACATTTTGATGTGGGTATATAGTAATGGTACTGTGTTTATAGTTTGATTAATTCAGACTATAAACTAATAATATTAAGTATGTATTACTGATTGTTCATTTAAGTAGCCTAATTTTCTTGTTTCTTATGAAAGTAGGTTAACGTCCTTTACAAATTTACGTGGATGGTATACCTATTCTGGATATTATTTTTATTCCATGAAATATATGGAATATATTTTTATATATATAAATTCAATGAGTATATTTCCATATATATTCCACAAATACATATATATGAAAAATATATATGAGATATGTTTGAAATATATGTACATGAAAACCTTAGATCAGAATGTGTCTTCTCTTATACCTTCACAATCTTAATGCTGTCTTTTGAAAACAAGAATTCTTAAATTTAATATAGTCCAACTTTTTAAATTTTTTGCATATACTAGATTTATTTAGGCATCATTAACATAAAATGCAGTTAGATTGTTTTATATTTAAGCTTGATGAGTCTTGTCTAGTGAACACATTATGCAGTCAAACTCATTGTTAAGCTAAATCATTTTATCTTCCCATAAAACTCCCTTATATCCCTTTGCAGTCAATTTGCTCCATAGATCATGTAAACACTAATTAGCTTTCTGTCACTGTAGTTTTATTCTGTTCAGAAATTAAGATGAATAGAATAAATACATCATCTTTTGTAGCTTTCTTCAATTGACATAAAGATTTTAAGATTCTTTCATGTTACTGTGGGAATTTTTTTAATTGTGGCTGAGTTGTAAGTAATCCATTGTGCAGGTAATACTGGATTCTAATTACCAATTGATGAACATTTGGATTTTTTGGACTTTGGACTGTAATGCATAATTCTTTTAAATATGTGAATGAAAAGTTGTTTTGTGATTACATACTTTCATTAATTACAGAGAGATATCCACAAGTGCAGGGCACTGTAATCATATTGGAGAGGGATGCTCAGCTTCCCAAGGAGCAACCACACTCATTTTCAGTGTGACTGCATCATTTTGCAGGCTCAGCTACAACACTTAGGAGTTCCACCTACTTGCCATTAGAATTCTCAGCACTTATATAAAATTAATATTGTTTTAATTTTATTCATACTAATGATGTGCCATTTTGTCTCTTTCAAGTTTTATTTTCTATTTCCTGAAAGTGTATGCTTTTTTGGTTAATAGTATATTTTATTTGTAAGAAGGGCTTTAAAGTATTTTCCATCATTTCAACTGGGATTTAGTCTTATTTTATCAAATAAAAGATGTTATATTATACATTAGGTTTTTTTATTCTTAGCATTTCTGAATTAGTCATTTAAAAGTGTTAATCACCTATACTTTTCTGGCATGGTGGTCAATCACCTATGATGTATAATTATTTTTACACATTTTGTACGTTCCATATGCTCATGTAATATCAAGGATTTTTATATCTACATTTATGAATGATATTGCACACAGCAGTTTTCTTTTCCTATAGTATATTTGACTGGTTTTGGTATTGAAGTGATAATTACCTTCCAAAATTAAGAAACACTTCTAGCTACTTTGGTACAGAAACTATTCCATGATAGCATCTCTGTAGGTTTGGTATTAATTATTCCTTAATGTTTGGTAGAAGTCAAAAGGGAAAAAAATCTGGTCCTAGATATTTTATCATGAGACGACATCTAATTATTGATTTAAGTTATTTGATCATGTAAGGCATTTTCTTTTTCCTACATATATTTTGGCACATTTTTACTCATTGCCTTTTGTGGCCCTATGTAAGATAGAGCCTATAATACGACAGCTTCCTTCATCCAGAATATGTCAGAGAAAAGATGGAGAAAGTGAGAGGGAGAGTCAGGACTACAAGTGTGTGAGAACCATGTACTAGTTGAACAACTTTTGGATTTATTCTAGTTTTATGTAACATTAAATTACCTCTGAAAGTATGGCTATTCAGAAAGATCAATTCTACGAATATAACATAAGATGTTACAAAAGGTTCTAATTACAAGGAAGCTGCAATTAGTGGACAAAATCTTGAAATAAGGCTTCTCAAACACCCTTACCAATCTTATACAAAGCTGTCTTTTTCCCCCCCTCATAGAAGTGCAAGGAAACTTCCAATCATCTTCAATTAAAACTTAAAAATATCTATTTCTACATGCAGTCCTATCTGCTTTATTCTCATGAAATTTGAGTTCTGTCTTATGGATGTATAATTTTTTTCATCCATTTCTCCTATTCCTCATTTTTAAATTCTGAAACAAAACCTATTTTTAATAATAATTCTTTGCTTCAATTTTATCTTATTTTAATTGGTGAGATCACTTTGGTTTCTTTAGTTTACTACTTTTATGATATCTATTTTCCTTCTTATTGGTGTCTTATAATCTTTTTATTTAATATTTAATTATCTTTGTTTTATAGATGCATAATTTACATATGGTAAGATATATAATTTTCCCACATTAATGGAAACCATGTGTATACGGTAGTAAAGTCTCCCTGACAGAATCAAAATATATAATTGTTTCATGAACCCCCTAACCTTAGTAACTTTTATCTTCCTTCTAAAGTGATTCGCCTACCTCTTATCTATATCCTTCACTAATAGGTTTGCCTTCTCCAGAATATCATTTTAATTGGCATAAACACTGTATAGTCTTCTCATCTCACAAATTTTTTTAGAGTCATACATTTTCTTGTTATGTGAGTTATCACTTAATTTTTGTTACAGTATAACATCCCATTTTACAGGTTTTCACATACCAGTAGAAGGCACTTACAAAGATTTCAACATTGAGTGATTGTAGATGACAGACTCACAAATAATCATGTGTAATTTTTTATGCGAATGTAGCTTTAAATTTCTCTTTGTATGTGTGTATACAGATTGTTGAGTGTTGTGGTGTTTATTTGTTTAAGAGGCTGCCCAACTATTTTGGCAATCAATAATACCATTTTGCATGTCAATCAGCAATGCAGGAGATTGTTGTTCCACTTATTTGCCAGTACATAATAGTGCTTTTCTAAAATTTTAGTTAAAATTTAATACCAGCTCATTATATTTTTAATCTGCAAATTCTTATTGTCGAACCAGTTTTCACATGGCAAAGTGTACAGATATTTTGTACTTTTTATTCTTAAGGAGATTGAGAGTTCTTAATATACTCTAGATAAATTTTTTATCTGATAAGTATCGTTATGGTTTGGATGTGAGGTGTCTCCCAAAAGCTCATGTGTGAGACGGTTTGGAGGTGAAAAGATTCAACCTAATCAGTGAATTAATCCCTGATGGGATTAACTGGGTGGTAACTGGAGGCAAGTATGGTGTGAATGGAGGAGGTGGGAATTGGGGCGTGGCTTTGGGATGTACATTTTTGTATCTGGCGTGTGGAATCTCTCTGTTTCCTGATGATGTGAGCCGCTTCCATCTGCTACACTCTTCTGCCATAATGTTCTGCCTCACCGTGAGCCCCAGGGAATGAAGCCGCCCTTCTATGGACTAAGACCTCTGAAATCATGAGCCCTTTCCTCCTCTCTAATTGTGCTGGTCAGAGCTTTTAGTCACAGCAGAAAAAAGCTGACTAAAACATGTATTTTCTTAAATATATTACACCTGTCTGTGAATTAACCTTTATGTTTTCTTAGCAATATTAGAAAAGCTGAAGTTTTGATTTTTAAAGAGTTCAATATACTATTGTGTGTATGTGTTCTTCTACCTTCTATGAACATTTTTAGAAGTTTAAAAATTAAATAAGTAGTTATGTTTTGGTCCATTTTGAGTTACCATTTTGGGGTATGGTACATGGTCTATGTCAAAATTTGTTGTTGTTATTCATGAACATTCAGTTGTTTCAGCATGATTATTTGAAAACATCCTTCTTCCCATGAAATAACTTTTAACCTTATAAAATTTAATTGTGACTATGTATATTTGATTATGTTTCTAAATCTCTCTTCTGTTCTAATCATCTGTCAGAATATTTTTCATCAACACACAGTCTCATGATTACTGTAGAATTATGATAAATGTACATATTTTACATATTACATATTTTCTCCAACATTGTCTTTTTTCAAAAGTGCTTCAATTATTCTAGGTCCTTTACTTCCCATATGCACCTTAGAGCTATCTGGCAGATTTGTACAAAAACATTAAGTTGGTGTCTGACAAAATGAGTTAAATCTATATCAAAATTGGAGAGAATTGACAAAATTAATGAACACATAATACTTTTGGATTTCAGGTATTTTTAAAATTTGTTTTACCAATATGTGATACTTTTCCATGTGTAAAAACTGTGTATTATTTATACCTGAAGCTATGTACATTTTACTGTCTTTTTTTATTTTTTGGAATTGGGGTTCCAACCCAAGGTTTTGCAAATGTGAGGCAGACACTTTGCCACTAAAGCTATGTATTTTTATTTTATTTTATTTTATTTGTTCTAATTAGTTGTAAATGACAGTAGAATGCATTTATACATTTTGTAGACCATACATAAATGGGATGTAATCTCTCATTTTTCTGATTATACATATTGTAGGATCACATTGGTCATGGAGTCCTATATGTAAGTGAGGTAATAATGTGTGTCTTACTCTACTATCATTCCTTCCCCCATGCCCCTTCCTCTTCCTTTACACCCTCTACCTAAAACAGTGACAGTATGATACTGTTTTATTTTTAAAATATTAATTGATTATACATGTATAATTAATATAATTAGTTTTTGCATATTAATTGCATACTTTAACCTTTCTAAATATGCATGTTTATATTACCTTTTGGGTATATTTGATTATTTCCAACATAGACAAATATTTCATCTTCTAATAAAGTTTTATTTTTTTCTTTTCAAATTTCCCATTTTTAAATTTCCTTAATTGAATTAATTCTGATGTGTGAGACTCCAACACTGTATTATAAGATTGCAGAGATAGGGCATCTATAACTTGCCCTAAATCATAAGGAACAGTTTGTATTGTTATAGACTTTTTTCTTAGATACACATTTTGATATTAAACAAGTTCCCTTGTTTGCTTTAGTTATTGTTCAGGTAATCTTTCAAAGAATAAATTTTGGAAGTTATCAAATGTTAATTTGCATCTATGAAGGTCATCATGTTTTATTTCAGCCCATTCTTATTTTGAAGCACATTATATTGGAATTTTGAATCTTCAAATTGTCTTGAGAAAAACTTGCCTACAATGAATTTTTGTTCATATATTTGCTAGTTTTGATTTGATACTATTGCTAAGAGTAATTTTTCATCAACATTAAGGAGAAATAACAGTCTTCAGTTTGCATTTGTCCTTCTGGTTTTGAATCAAGTAGTCAACATATACTCCCTTACTACTAAGCTGAAGTAGATCTCAGTGTCAGAAAAAGATATGAAAAAAACCCTCAAGTTATTCGAAATTAAACCTATACTTCTAATAATCTCAGTAATTGAAGAGAACATCCAAGGGGAAACTATAATGTGTCTTGAACTGAAAATTAAAACATAACTTACATAGTTTTGTTTCACACAGCGAAACTAGGCAGAAACTTATAGCATTAAAAGCTTGCATAAAAAAGAAAAATCATTTCAAAAATCGAAGTTATTTCCTTAGAAAAGATAGGGAAAAAAGAAAAAAATAAGCTCAAATTAAACAGACTGACAAGTAATAAAGTTAAATGTATAAATATGTGAAAGTTTAACAGGGAATAAAAAAAGGATAATCAGTGAAACTGATGCTATTTCTTTGAAAATGTCAATGAGTTTCATGAATTTCTATCCTTATATCCTGAAAAAATATGTAGGGCAAGTTGGGAGCTCATTGCAGGCCTACATACATCAGAGGAGGAAAGAAGAAAACTACGTACATAAATCTAAAGACATATGCAATAGATTATTTTTGTTAAAGACACAGGAGACCAAAATTGATTCAAGCTTCAGCAATTGCCTTGATCAGCACTTTGTTAAAGAAAAAGATTCATACTTAAGAGTTTTCAGCAAAGACCATTCTATGAAAGATGATTTCAATGGCAAACAAAACTACACCTTTGAAAAGAGCTAATATCAGTTATCACCAATTTAATGCTCATTTATGTATTCTGATTTAATAATACATTGCTTCTAATATTTTTGTGTCATATGTATTTTTAAAGTATCTGTATCTTTGCCCAAATATAGTTTATTTTACACAGAAAATATTGGCAACTTCAATTTCTACTTAATAAGTTCTGGCTTTTAATTTTTGAATATAAGCCCCTTAAGCTTAATGTAATAATTGTAATTCTTTTAAAGGTTTAATTAAAGTAACCAATCTTGATACTTGTAATCTCATTTTATACTTCCTTGTGCATGTTTTGTTTATATTAACTGAGAAATTTTTGTTATTTTATTTTCTCTGCATTCTTTTCTTATAAATTGTCTTATTAAAAAAATTCTATTAGTGAATGCCTTTGGGTTTACAATGTGTACTTTTGGTTAATCACAGTCTTCCCAAATATACCACTTCATTGACTTCACTGATAGTGCTAGGATCTTAAAATAGCACATACCTGATTACTATTTCCAATTATTTATTCCTTTTCACATCATGTACTCATATTCTAAAACTACACTGGGTTAAAACTGTTGTTTCATTACACAGGATGTGAATATTCTATATACACTATGATCAAATGAACCAAATCAAAAAGTATACTCTTTTCTGTGTATAGTCAATGAATCAATATATATGTAATATACAATGTATATACATGTACATATATAATAAATATGAAATATATAATATATACTTATAAATACATACTCATATATTACATATAGATAAACAGATGTATACACATATATGTATATACATATGAATCAATATATGTACATGATTATACATATGAATTAATATTTGTATGTGCATACTTATACATATATTGTATATACATATATATGTATATATGTGAGTTGATAAATATAAAGTACATGAGTTCATGTACATTATATATACATATACATGTATATGTGTATCTATATATTGAGTACATTTTTGATATACATATATGATATATATAGCTATGTATAATCTTAAGAAATTGGAAGAGTAACAAATAAAAGAAGAAAAAGAGAATGGATGAAGGAGGAGGAGGAGAAGAGAAAAAAAGGAAGATTAGAAAGAGAAAAAACACCAATAGGAGGGGTAGGGGGAAGAGAAAGTGTATGGAGAGGGAGAAAAAGCAGAGATATGATACAAATTACAAGTGACCTGCAAAGACTAATATATTTACTGTGCAATTCTTTAATGAAATATTTCCTAATGTAAACATGTATTATCTTGGTGTTTACTACTTTTAAAAGAAGATATTTGATATGGTCTGCATATTTGTGCTCCTACAATACCGACGTGCCGAATCATAATTACCATAGTGGGACCTTTGGGAGGTGATTGGGTAATGATGGTTTCATTTGAAGGGACTTTGCTTCTCCTCCACGGGTGGAAAAATGATGTTGATAGTCTGCAACTTAGAAAGTGGTCTCCTCTTCAAAGAAATCTGGTCATAGTAGCAAGTAAATCTTGTATATATCAGTCCCCCGCAATTCATGGGAGTTACCTTTCTGATTTTTTACGTTATTAATTTAGTTATATTTTTTAACACCAGCCACCCAAAACCTGTATTCAATATTCATATTAAACCATGACTGAAGAGCTACATTCAATTTTGATTAAATTTGTCTGGTATTTTATTGCTCAAGCCTAAACAATGACATTGAATATTTTTTATAGCACACTTTCACTGATTAACTGTTTATATTTTGGTTCAAAATTTTTATTATTTTTCCTCTCTTTATGAAAACTCTTTACTGAGAATAGAGTAACAGATATACATTTTTTTCTGAGTTTACTTTAAAAATGTAGCTATATTTTCTTCAAATATAGGCACTGTATTGCCTTTAACCTTGTAAGAAATCTGCTGCTTCTCATCCCCTCATAGTGTAATTTGTCTTTTATTCCCCCATTTCAGCTGTCTGGAAGGAAATTTTATATTTTCTATATAGCAGTTTTGTTTGTGTGTTTGTTTTATTACCACTTGTGCTTCCCTGAGCTACTCAGATCTGTTGTTTGGCGCACTTCATTACTTGTAGAAAATTCTAATTTGTATCTCTTCACATATTTCTCTCTTCTCTTTCTGTATTTCCAATTAGATGTACATGTATAGTGTGTCACTTGATTTCATTTGCTCTGTTCTGGTTTTCTGTTTTATAATTTTTTAAATTTGTTCCAATCTGTTGTACATGACAATAGAATGCATTTATACATTTTGATAGATCATATATAAATGGATTGTAAGCTCTAGTTTTTCTGATTATACATATTATAGGATCACATCTGGTTTACTAATTTATTTGTCTATATTTCCGTTTGGTTCATTATAATAATTATTTTCAAATTCACTTAGTTTTTCCTTTGCTATATTGAGCCCATCAAAGACATTTTTCATGTATTTTTGGTTTCTACAATTTTCATTTAATTCTTATTTGCAGTTTTCATTTCTCTCCCAAAATTTGTGCTTTTTGTGCATACTGTCAACCAATTTCATCTGAGATTTTAGCACTGTAGTTATTTTATTTTAAAATTGTTATTTAATATTTCCAACAACCTACTCAGTTCAGTAATGTTGATGATTTATCTCTTGATATTATATTTTCTCCTTTCATTAGATTTCCCAATTGTTTCTTATATGCTGAACATCAATGTGGAATGATAATAACTGAAATACATGATATTTAGTATTTGAAATAGGCGTACCTATTTTCTGCTATTCTACTGCTATGAAGAATACAGTTCATCTGGTTAGGAGTTGAGCTGACCTTTGATTTTGTTTTTGCTAATTATTAACTTCAGTAAAACATTGTCCTCAAATTCCTTCAAAACTGCTTTGTGTATAGAATGGGGATTGGTTTGCCTCAATATGGTTGCTGCCCTTTCAGCTTTAGATCCTCTCTCAATTCTAGCATCTTGTGTTCTCTCTCCAGTGTCTTAGTCTACCCTACCCTAGACTTTGATTTCATATTACTTGGTGCTTGCTGATCTGGTAGTGATGGACAATTATGTACCTTCTCTGCTGCACTGATCGTAAGCATACACTTTTCCCTGTGTCTCAGACACAGGAATTTCTCAGTGAATTTCCCCAAACTTAAGGACAGGAGATTTCTAAGTTACCTGGGCTCAAAATGATTTCTTCCCTGTCTCCAAGACAGGGTTTCCTTCTCATAGTTGTATTAAACAGTTACCACTGCTCTAGGAGCATTAAGTGTTAGCTGTATTTTCTTTTGGAACTTAAGTGAAAACAGAGTTTGCATGAATATGGACGTTTGAACATAGAATTAATTTATGTATATGTTTTTATGGTGCCCGTTTTCTTTCTGTATTCTGCTACAGATGAGTATTTACCATGCTCCTCTTCTGTTAAAACTGTTTGTGCATGTTTAGATTCAGGATTTGACAATTTCCTTTCAAACTCAATTCTAGTAACTTGAATTAAAGTTATCTAGAAAATCACAACCACATTTTCTGGTTGACAGGACACTAAATGCTCTTTCCAGATTCCTACCTTCTCAGAAAGTAGAGGCCCCACACTTCCACAGGGAAGTGAATCTGGATACGAGGAATAACTACTTATGGTCCAAACAGAAAAAGGTATCCATAGTTGACCTTGATTAATTGTATATTTCAAATTTCATCTAGAAAGGATTCTTAATGTTGCCAACACAGAGATGATAAATATTTGAGGTGGTAGATATGCTCATTACGTTGATATGATCATCACATATTTTATGCCTGTATTGAAACATCACACTTTACTATAAATTTATACAAAATGTGTCAATTTAAAAAAATTAGAAAAAGAAACTGGTAAAGTCTAGATCTGCACTGTGAGTCAAGAGATTTGAGACTCAGGAAAGTCAATGTACAGCTGAAGTCCCTAGGCCAGCAGCTGTAGAGCAAATATATGAAAAGATGTTCAACATCACTAGAGATTAGAGAAGTACAAATCAAAATTACAGTGAGATTTCTTCTCACTCCAGTCAAAATGGCAATTATCAAGAATACAAGTAACAGTATATGTTAGTGAGCATGTTGGGGGAAGGGCACACTCATACATTGCTGATGGGACTGCAAAATGATGCAACCTCTCTGGAAAGCAGTATGTCGGTTCCTCAGAAAACTTGGAATAGAACCACTTTTTGATCCAGAGATCTCACTCCTCAGCATGTACCCGAAGGACTTAAAATCATCATACTATAGTGATGCACCACGTCAAGGATCATAGCAGTTTAATCCATAACAGTTAAGCTATGGAGTCCACAGAGGTGCCCTTCAACAGACGAATGGAGGAGACCCAACTTTTTGTTCTGCGCAGGACTTCAGTGGTTGATGGATCTTGTCCACGTTATGGAGGCCAAGCTACTTACTTTGAAGTACACTGACTTAAAAGTTGTTCTCACCAAACATCACTCTCCAAATCAACATAAAATTAATCATCAATGCATCTTCTATATAGAAATGGATTATAGATAGAGCCCATTTTATCTAAGATTTAGTATTCTAATTGGGAGAAAAAATGAAAAAAAAAAAAAAGAAAATGGAAAGTTGGAGAAGGTCTATACAAGACCATTTACCTCTTCATTCTATGTTGGATCTGACCTTCCTTTTTTCAGTTCTAGTTCAATGATATTTAGCTCACAACTCAGTAACTTATTTGTTACTTCCAGCTATAAATAATGCTTTAAGATTGTCAGAAAGTTCATTAAGTTTTATAAGACACGAGAGTAACATTTAGCAACCCATTACTTCTGTGGAAGGAGAAATGTGGGTAATTAAATATATATATATATATATATATATAATCTTCTAACCACTTTATTAGTGAAGAATTGCAAATACGAGAATTCAAACCACTTTAATGAATTTTAATGAAAATTAGTACAAGTCAAAAAGTCCTGGCAAATGAATTTCAAAGACAAAACCCCAAAACATGTGGATTTGGTTTTTAAAGTGTACATTAGGGTGAAACAAATATGTCCCTACAGTTTACTTAGGAAAAAATTATGAAGTAAATGTTAAAGATATTTCTATAAAGTCAGGTGAATACAATTACAAAATAAAAATCTGAAAACTTGAATTTTCTCCAGTTATTTTTGAAATGTAATATTTTAAAATCATAGCATATGATGTTAATTATTTAGTTAACTAAAAATTAATGTCAGAATATAAAAAATTAATAATGGAAAATTTTAAATTGATTTTACTCATAACAGGAACTTTAAATTCATATGTCTGTTTCATTTATTTGTTTTTATTAATTTCTTTTCAACTGTACAAGGTAACTTTACTTATTTTGATAAGATACTACAAAAAATACAGGAAACCTTTGAAAAAATATATATGCTTAGTGTCATGAGGAGGTTATTTAAAAATGATGGAGTTAAAGAATTTTAAGTTTAGAAGTTCCTTTGAAATTGACTTAAAGTACCTTAACCTATTAAAGTTATCTTAGGGCAACACGTTTTAGTAATCAATAATTTCCAAAGTGTTATTTACAATTTTTAAACGTCACTAGTTAATTTAGTGTGGCTTAGAATGTATATAATGGTAAACTAACAACTATAGTTCTGTATGTTTATTAAATTTATATTGATTGGGATTCATATATATCAGATACAATGTTAGGCAAAATGGTGAATTATATATTTAGGACTTAACTAAGTAGATATATACACTTGCACTTAAAAGCCTACTAAGTCCTTAAAAGATCATTAGAAGTAGACCATTCTTTTTCTGATATATGTAATTAATTGAATCCCCTTGAGAAATAGTTGAATATTCAGAAATAATTTTTAAAATATTATTTTTTTCTAAAATCAATGTTTTTCACTCCACATTAATCATGTATTGCTACATATTAGCTTACCTACTGCTTAGGTTTATTGCTTTCATTTCTAGAGAGCATAATCCAGGTATGGTGGACGACTCTGTGATGGCCCTTAAGAGTCCCATAGTCTAGAACATTCCTCTAAGGGAAAAGGTCATACATTTCATCCTGTGTGCCATTTTCAGACTAGGGAAAATGGACCTGCCTTATATGGTTACGATTCTAACACCCAGAATAGTAATGGAGAGTGGTGGTCACAGAATCCTTACTATTTCAGTTCTAAGGAATCAAAAGAGTTGCAAAAAACAAACTAACAAAAAAAACTACAGAGAATGAGAATGACAGGTGAGGAGAAGGCACCATATAGCATTCTGCCACTACCAATCCTTTACAGGCACAGAGAAAGACCAACATGGACCCAAACTGCATCTCCCTGGAATCCCATTAAAAACCCCAAGAATAGGATCCTAATTAGAATAAGTTATATATAGTCCATGTATGCCTAATGCCAGAATACACTCTACTGTCATATACATCTAACAAGAACTAATTTTAAAAAGAAAACGGAAAAAAAATGGCAGAGGACTTTAAACAATGTTTTCTTTTTTCAGTCCTAGACCAATCATTGATAAAAATGAAGAAATTTAGAAGTTACTGGAAAATAACTACAGCAGATTTTCTGAACAATCATTAAAACTGTAAGATGCAACAAAACATTGTATAATATCCCTTAATCACCTTGTTCAAATATATGATTATTTTCTTCAAAGTAGGAGCAGCAATAACATTCTGGCACCAAGATAGCAAATAACTCAATTTCAATAATCCCATTTTCTTTCCTGATAATAAGAAATATTATTTGCATGACCAAGACCCAAAATATTCTTGATCTATAAGTGATAAAACTGATTTATGGAATAAAACTAACAGTGATTTCAGAATTCTGAGTTCCTATGAATATTAAAGAATTCACATAATCATAAAATTCTAATTTTAAAATATTTTATGTATTTTATAAAAATGCTATGTTTAATTTTGGGAGCCCACATGTGTATAAACACACATACACACACACGTATACAGACACTTTCCTCCAGAAGTACAGAGATGTTTGAATTTTTTTAAGAGATAGATAACAAAGGAATAAAATATTATTCATAAAACAGAATACAGTTTCAGAGTCTGTGCCTTTCTCTCTGGAACATAATGGCTGATATTATTCAGACACAATTACAATATAAGATTTAAGAACATTTCAAGGTAAACCCAAGAGATATAGTAAAGAAAGGTCTCATTTGCATAAACAGACTCATATTAGGGAATGGATATAACCGAATGAGTTTCAATAAACAGGATTCATAAGCAGAGTGACAAAATGAGTAATCAAACAAGTTTACAAAAATGAAGTAATAACAAAGGAATTCAAAATAGTCTGGTTTTAGAAAAAAAAATAGGCTTTCAAATTCATGGCTCTCATTTTTCTTTGTTCATATGTTTCCAACTTTCAGAAAGGTTTGACAGATTCTAAATCTGAATGCAGCTGTCATGTAAAATTTTAAAACCTTTTTCTCTTTTATGCCCGTAGTGTCTGTCTTTCTGCCTTTCTCTTGCAAGTCAAGTATGTATATGATATGTATGTGTTTGTGTGTGTATGTGTCTGTGTGTATTTTTGTATGTATGTATATTTATGTATATATTTTTATATACACCATTATATTTCATATATATCATCATATCTGGGTACTTTGAGTTTGTGCATGTGTGTTTATTATTTAAACCAATACATAGAAATGGTAGGAAATTTATCATGACTAGGTATTTTATAAGAAATTTCTTTATTATTTATTACCAGAAATTTTTGCCTACTAAAATTAACCAATACATTTAAAAACAAAACTGCTGTAGAAAAACTGGCAATGCCATTTAGATATTATGTCCAAGAAATTAGTTTAAATAAACAATAGAGATTTTTTGCTTGCAGATGATGAAATAAGGCATCTAAGAACACAATAAAATAATATGTTCTTTTAAGTTTAAATGAGACTTTGAAAATGTGACTTTAAAAATCAAACAAACATGCCATAAAGCAAGGGCAGTAAAGATGGGCTCCCAATGCTCATCAGCAGTATTGAATGTTGGGACTTTCCAAATTTTAAGATAATTAGATTTTAAAATAGATGTAATAAAAATATTTTCAACCTTTCAAACATCAGAAAATTTATCTCTAGAACCTAGTTTTGATAAGTTAATTGATGGGGAGATAAAAGAATTGCCAACCTAGGAAGTAGAAACAGTATTCATGAAGAATACACTCAACCCTCCTGAGAGTTTTATACCTGTGAGTCTAAATCATCAACACATACAGAGAAAAGTTGAGAAGCTACCTTGAATGCCACATCAGAAAGCTTGAATTTACCATAGAAAATGCAGAGAAATTCAGAGACAGCACTTCAGGTGAGATGCTAGAGCTGTCATTATGCAAACTTCATATTGCCAGAAGGAGACTTTTAAATTTTACTGTCCCTTAAATATGACAGAATACCTGGACGAACCACAAGGAACCAGAAGACTAAGAGGCTAAGACAGGCTGCAGCAAACACATGTTCTAGGAAAGAAAGAGATTTTGAACTCTAGGAAGCTGTTTTCAGATATGTCCAGAACCCAGTGTGTGCTTCAGGGGTGAGGTTGACATTCTAGTATGTGGAAATCAGAACTGAGAACATTAAATTTTGTTCACTATTTAAAGGAGGGAACTCATTCTCTGAATAAGGCACTGCTTACCATCCTGAAGAAGCAAGTTACCATAGAAAAGGTAAATGTCATGCAAGCATTCTATTTCTATGTAGATTGTGTGAAAGATATATAAAGATTTTAGCTTACTACCATCCATACTAGTCTACTTTTCTCTTTATTAATTTAGAAAATTACAACACAGGCAAATATTTAAACATTCCTTTGCTGTGAAATCAGTGAGAGGACTTGGAAAGATGCAGGGAATGATCCATTATTGACTGCCTATTTATTTGGTTACACACCATCTCCTCCAGATGGTTTAATCATCACAGAATGCTTGTCTTTTTTTCTGGGTATGGGTTCCCTGATTCTTGTCATATTCCATAGGCTGATATTTTTACTTTGCCATCATATGTGAACTTGTGGAATCAAAACTCCAAATACTCTCCATGTCTTTTTGTGTCTTCCAACACGATACCTGCCAAATGTGAATGGCATCGTTCATAGAAACATGATTTGTTCATGCACTCACCTTCAGATAAGCTGCCTTGCTGCTCAGCAACTCTTTATTAATTCATATCATTTCTCTAGGGCAGTGTTATTCTCAACTTAATTAAGTAGTTTCACTTTTCTGTTTTGATTCAGGATGGTTGAAAGGAATTCTGAAACCTATCTGCTTATCTCTCCCTTAGTTTTCCTTTGAGAGAAAGAAAGGAGAAGTGAGAGAGAAAGTTAAAGAAAAATGTGAGGCAGGGAGTCAGAGGGAGAAAATAAACAGGGATATGAGAGAGTCTCTTCCTCTTTTTATTTAAATCTATATGTTCTGAGACAGTTCTTAACTGCCTTTCTGAGAGCCTGCACTATATATTGTATTCTATTTCTTAGAATATCTCTCATGAATTTTACACCAGGGATCACAGATGTTCATAATTGCTGTCAAACAAAAAAACTAATATACCCGAATTACATTTCTCTACCTAGAGAACTCTCTACTTTTCTCTTTCCAGTATTGAATGAGTGGCTGATGGGTCAATTTGCCTAACTTGTTCAACCTTTCCTCTTTCACCCCCACACAAATCCTCCAAAAGGTGGATTTGTTTCTTGATATGCATTTCACCACATTGTGGATTCTTTTCTCTCTGCTACTTATAGCCATTTTTACAAAGGTGATGAATTCTTTCACTATTTTTTACTTCCTAAAATTCTTTAGAATATCTAATTGCAAACATTTCCATCTTGAAAAATCTTTCCTGAAATCTTATTCTTTCTTGATTCTCCTCTTTCTAAATTCAGATTTAACATTTTTCTCTTCAAGTAATCTTCATTTATCTTTATCGATTTTTTTCTTCCCATAATCCCAGATTTAAAATTCTTAACCACCCACTGTACTTCTACATTTATGTTTTCACCCATTTATATATACATACATATATATATATATATATATTTACAGAGCAATTATTGTAATTTAGATATATTTCTATAAAAAAATTAAGAGTAGACAAAACAGCTAAAAATCCGTGCAAAAATAGATTTTACATTTTAGTAAAATTAAGAGTAAGTAAAAAAATTAAGAGTAGACAAAACAGCTAAAAATCCGTGCCAAAATAGATTTTACATTTTAGTTCTGCATAGTGCAAAAAGTAGTTATACATGGCTATTTAATGGTTATATATATTCTACTTAAATTAAAAATTTAATTAAGATAAATAAAATTAAAAATAAATTTCAGCCATCTGGCAACATTTCATGTTGACAATATTCGCATATGGTAGCATCTACCAAATTAAAAGCCTAAAATACATCCCTTAGGCAAGAGGTTTCACACAAAGTACTGTTCTAGATAACAGGGATAGATGAATAAATGATTTAGCAAAATGTACAAAATATTACATAGTTTACTACCATGGGAGGAAAAAGCAAGAAAAAGTTATAGAAGATGTGGGAGTAATAATTTTTATAATGGTATTCTGTAAGAGTTTTGTTAAAAATGTGGTTGTTTGTGTAATGACTTATGAATGGGAGAACAAGTTACATAGTTATGATTGAAAAGTATTTCAAGCTCAGAGATCATATTCCCTATAAATCATTCATATCTATATTTGAATGCTAATTATAAACTTGACACTCACTTCTGCTTCACATAACCCTTTCAAATTTCTAGGTAAAATCACTTTCCAGATGCAATTGATTTCCTTTTTCCAAACTATCACATCAATTTTCTAATTTTCAATTTCAGCATCTGTCATCAATACCTATGAGGTCCATGAATCCATATATATATATCATATATATTTGCATTAGCCTTTTTATTTTTCTTACTTCTTTCAATAAGTGCTTACCTCCAAACCTTGTATTAATTTATAAATAAAGTTGTCTATATTTTATTGTTGAAGGGAAAAAAAAAGATTTTTCTTTTTGCCTTGTCCCAAAGGGAATGTAATCTCAGATGTCTTCAACCATATTTAGCATTGACTATAGTTACTATCCTAATCACTAAAAAAATTCTCCACTTTCATTATATACTTCTCCAATTGTAGCTCTATCTCCTCCTTTTCCAGATTACATTTAAAAGTTACTTAAATACATTGACTCCATCTTCCTCACCTATTTCTTTCTCTGCAGCCCACAATAATCAGTTTTCTACCCCATCACTTCTCTGAAATAGCATTTCTAACATTTTCATTGATTTCTCCATCTCAAAGCCAGTGTTCAATATCCTCTTACTTGACATCTCAGCATTTACTGACCTATTGACTGTCTTGAAACAACTGCATGACATCACACTCTTGGCGTTCCTTTAATGTTTTGATTTATTCTTTCTTGATATGTCTTGGCTTTATACTCCACTACTTACAGTCAAAATTTTGGAGTTCCTTATACTTTTTATGGCTACCTAGAAAAGCTTTATTACTGCTTCAGCTCCAATGATTATGAGGAAACAGGCCATGCACCAACTTCCACATCCAATCCAGACTCACTTTTGAATTTGCAATTCAACATGTTTTTTCAGAAGTCTATCTCAAAGGAAGCCTATAGGCACTAACACTGGGTTTATGACTGTCTACCCTTTAAAGGATATTGTTTTCCTGTATCATCGGGGTTCTCCATCACAGTCCATAGAACTATCATTTGCTCAATTTCACACCTCAGGAACAAATTTTAAACTTGGAAAATCCTTTCTAAATGTTAGCTATTTCTTATTTTTTCCATAGCTATCTACCTCTGAACCACTGTGTGTAGTAACCTTAGTTCTAAATTGATCTGCAATAAAAGCATTTTAATTTGGTTCTCCAATCCTGTTGTCACCTTCCAATCTTCTTCACTCAACAGTGAGTGCTTTATTATTGCAATGAAGCTCTGATAATAATTAATTTCCTTCTATTATCTACCTGAATAATACCCCTTGACGCCTCCAGTAACATCTGGGACTGGCTTACCTTCCCTCTCTTCCCTCCAGCAGGACAGCACGTCTGTGCGCAGGTTGCAGGAGATGGCAGCATCTCCTGCTCTCTTGTCCTCCTCTTTTTACTATTTATAAATCCATTTTAGTTCTTCAGGGGATTCTTCTTTGAAACAACGAATAAAATTAGACCTCCTATAGTATGTTTTCTATACTGTGCTTTGTCTTCTATACTGTGCTAATTATAATTCTATTTCTGCATATAACTTCATCTTTCACATTTCTCTTCCTTCTAGACTACACACTCCCAAAAGATGGTATTTCTTTTAATGTAAAGCATGAATTATCAGTGTGTGATTTGGTATCTGAAATTATAATCCATAGAGGAGATACTTGTTGAATTAATCCATTAAATTATCAAAATGAAATTTCATTGTACTATGATTCTCAACTGCTAGTTTGGATTTTTTACTACTATTCTGCTGCATTTTCCCAATATAAATAAAACTCTATAAGTTGCTTTTCTGAATATGTTCCTTGCTTTTAGACATTTTTGGTACATCATACCATTCTTCATCTCTGTCTTTTTAAATTCAACTAAAACTTGAAAGCACATCTTCAATTCTTTCTCATCCTTATAATATTTACCCTTCTTTATATTCCTGCTGTCCATATACATTACAAAGGTAAATACTATCTGCATTATATTATGGCAACTTCATGATTTTCCTTCTTCTTTTCTATTCAAAGGGAATAGTAAACTTGAAGAGAGGATTGTGTTTTCTTTTATTTTACATTCCTTAAATACTTGGCACAATTATTTGATAGTAAAAAAAATCAATAAACTCTTGTTTTTGTGGATTTGATATGCTCAAGGACTCTCCAGTACAGTCCACAGAACCATCATTGACTCAAATATCTCACCTCATGAGACACAATCATGAGACCAGGTCAATTCACAACATCATATGAAATAGGTAAATGTTGCCTGAAATTTTATAATCAATATGATGAACAGAATCTTATTAAAAATCTAATGCCAGGTGAATCTGAAATTAGGGTGGTGCTAATTACTGAGTATTTGTTTCACTCTAGATCAGCACATAGAAGTCTAACCCTCAAGGTGATGGTTAGAGGACTAGGGCCCTTTGGGAAGTATCCCCACAATAGGGATTAGTGCCTGTAAGAAGGATACACCAGAGAGCCAGATAGCGTCCTACACTATTTCACCTGTTCAGCTTTGATTTCTCCAGTTGCCTACATCTCAGGAGATTAAAAAGCCAATTATTTAGTTAGACTAAGTAATATTAAATGATACTACTTTTTGGAATTAAAGACTCAAATTTTAAGATCTCAAAGCAATAATAGTAGCATTAATGCTTCCTGTATTTTTTCTTACAGTTTCAACTAATGCATATTGAAGCAGTTATTGATTAAATTTTCTACGAAGATTAATTATTTCTCAAGTTGCCCAGATAAAGATATTCAATGTAGTCAATAAATTTTGATTTTGGAAAGTCAATATCTACTTATAAATTATGCAATTTTCATGATATTTATTATTAAGAAAGCAATTTCTTCAACTGAAAGTACACTTTTAAAAATTATGCTCTTGAAAAAAGTTTAGAAAATATAGCTTTTAATGTGGAATAGGTGAGCATACAGTTTGATTAATATTGTTGAGTATTTATTCCTAATATATTTTTTTTAATCAGTTAACTTTTTACTACTGGGAAAATATCTTAAGTATGAGTAAAAGTGATTCAGATTTTTGTACAGATGAACACTAAATATCTAGCAACTCAAATATGTAGTGTAACATATTATCGATCAATGGTGAAAAGATATCCCCATCATCCATACAAATGTGTTTTCCTGAGATGAAAGGCAGATTCTCTGAGACAGGAAAAAAAAAAAAAAAAACAAACCCTGAAAATGTATGAAATGTAAAGTTTGAAGATGGTGGAATGAGAACCCTGACTAATATAGTGGACTAACATGTGGTCTAAACTGAAGAATTTCCCATGTGGAATGTTCTGTAAATATCTGTTCTATCTATTTGATCTATAGTATGGTTCAATTCTGATGTTTCCTTGTTGATTTATTTTTCTGGATTATCTGTCCATTGAAGAGGAGTGCTGAAATAAAATACTGTTTTTTATTTAGTGTGTGTGTTTGCAGTGCTACATATTAAACCCAGGGCCTTGTGCATGCTAGGAAATCACCAAGCTATGTCCTTCCCACAAAATGATGTAGTTTTTAATTTGTACTTTTTAGATGCGAACAACAGTAGATTGTATTTTAATATTATACATACATGGAGTAAAAGTTATTTTAATTAAGGTCCCATTCTTGTGGTTGTACATGATGGGAAGTTTCATTATGGTGTATTTATACATGAACTTAGGGAAATTATGTCTGATTAATTCATTCTACTGTGTTCATGTATTTATTTTTTGGTAGTAGTGTGTGTACTTTCCCACTACTTCTTAGACTCTAAGATGAAGTAATTGAAAGTTTGTGAGGATATTTGAGAAGAGAGAAAGCTTTCTTTTGTTCTAGTTTCCATCAACATCTATACAGCACATGAAATGCCTCAAAGTTAGCACCATCATCCATAAGGAATAACACTCTCACCAACTTCAATGCACCAGTTATTTCCCAGAGACGGGACCTAAACACAATTTCTAGCCACCAGTCCAAACATCAGTTATTGGTCACTCTTCCAAAAGAGAAAAAGTCAGTCACAAAAAACTTTCCTACAACTCCAAGCACTAGTCACAGAGTAATCTTTCCAGAGCTCAGAGAATTAACAGTAGGAGCTATCTCACAGATCAATCTACACTGCTCCAAATACCAGACTCTATACTTTAATGGAGTTCCTTGATTTTACAATATTTACCTGGTCTTCCCTAAGGATTTTAAATTTTTGTGATTATCATGTTGGAGTTACTTTACTTCCTGCTAAAGCCTATGTCATAAATATCTTATATACTATTTGGCATACTTGATATGGTTTGCATTAAGACTAGTTTCCAGAAATATTCTCAGAAAATACAATAACAAATGATATTTACGGATGTTCATTAATATTGCTGATGAAGGTAGCCTCAGAGAAAATGAGCAATGTTCTCTAGAGGCTTGCTCAATATACAGCAGCAATCCAGAAATATACTTTGATAATTTGTCAATGCATTGGATTCTGTAAGCAGCATTGAGTCTGCTTGAAACTACCTCTGTAGCTGCAAAAATTGTTCTCAAATATTCCCACCCCAACTCTAGGTCAATCTAGGACATTTTATTAAAATACAATCTAGGAACTTATTCTTATTGCAAATTCTGACCCTCTAGGGATAAAGTGTTTTGTATTTAAAACAGTCCACTTTCTCTAACTTTAATAATCAAACATCATTTACCCTAAGGCTTGGTTTGTGAATTTCTTAGAGTTAGAAAGCTAAAAGTTCAGTAATGCCATTTTATTCATGACAATTTTTATATTTCCTTCAGGTCATGAGATTGATCTTCATGGCCTACTCCACTGGTAGAATTTGTCACAGTATAAACCAACTAGGCAGGGGAAATACATTGAGTATTTCAAAATGTTAACTCGTTACATCAAATCCTTTATGTTTTATTGAAGTGAAAACAATTGTTCAAAATTGTTTATAAATTGATTTATAAATTCAAGATGGATAACTTACATAAAAATTTATATAATTATGTATATGAAAGGAACGATTGTTCAAAATTACTCAAAAACTGAATTATAGATTCAGGACAGGTTACAACACATTCTGTTATTTCTTCAAGTATCCTTGGAATTTCTATATATTTATTATAAATTTTATTTATTTCCTAAACCCTGGAATAATTAAGATTAAATATATATGTGATGCAGCTACACAGTATTTTGCAACACAAAATCAAATTTAGTCTATTAATTATAATATTAAAATGTGCATAATTTTTAAACAAAGGGAAATTATTATTTTAATCAATATTCAAGCATTTGAATTAGGCATGGTTCTGATTATCTGATTCACCAGTGACAAACTATTTTAAACTAACACTATGATAATATTTGCAAATTTTATTTAAGCTATTTAAACATTTTCCTAAATTATCAAATCATCAATAAATTGAATTATATATAATACATAATCTAGCAGTTACTAATAAATCACTATTGAAGTACGACCGATAAAATTTATGTGTGTGAAATATACAAAGGATTACATGAACTCTGAATACATGGAAGATTGAATAAATAAGACATCATTTGAATAAATATGATATTAAATAAAACATTTTCTTCTTTCTAAATAATGATTTGTTTTTGGAAATAAAATGTGTCAATAAGAATATTCTGTACACTTAGTAAACACACAAATGTAATCATATATTATTCATTTTTGTTTCATTATGAGTGAAATTGGTCAGTAAAATATCATATACTTCTAAGCATTTGAGAACACTACTTATACAATACAAAATGAGTTCAGTAATCTAAAAATAAATTCTTAAGAAGAAATTACTCAAATCATAATTACTACAAAAAGTACAAGAAAAACAAAGCAAATATAAATTTATTTTTTAACTGGCAAAATTTAAACAATTCTTTTCTTCTTTTCTATTCATTTAATTCAAATTTTCAGTTTTTTTATATAGTTATTCCCCAAAAACATCTCTCTGTATGTATTATCCTTAAGGTAAAGATCAAAAGCAAAATCTATTCTTGAATTTAAACATTTTAATACTTTATATGAATGTAAGAGCTGGCAGAACTGGCAGAGTTTTAGTCATTATTGGAATGTGAAAGTTGGCAGAATTTTAGCAAATGAATAAAAATCCCTAATGCCTCAATACTGCAAGGGTCACTAAAAGGTTGTGTTTGCAAATGAAGCCTACTCTATTGTCTTTGTTAAGTGCAGAGACAAAAATGTACATATGGTAAATTCAATAAAATCATAGGTTTCATAAATAGATTACCTGGTTCAAATCCCAGTTTAATAATTATTAAATTTTTAACATTGAGGCACTCGTTAATTATTTCCACTTGTTATTTTACTTGTTTAAAGTGAAATACTCTAAAAACATAATTTTATTAATAAACATTGAATATTGGAAATAGATTTTCAATGAATTGTGAACAATGTGATTCATTACAGGAATTAGATCTCACACAGTGCAAAATGAAGGGGACAATTAACATAACAGGAGGGTAAGTGATTCAATTGAATCATTAACTTGTCAAAAGGAAAAAATAACAGAATGAATCAAACAACATTACCCTATGTAAATTTATGATTACACAAATGGTATACCTTGACTCCATGTACAAACAACATGTATCCCATTTGTTTACAATAAAAAATTAAAATTAAAATTAAAATTAAAAAAAAAAAAAGGAGAAGCCAAGCACATATTCAACAGGAGAAGCAGGCGTGTAAGGGTATCCACTCGGAAACAGCATGCAAGCCTTTGCCACAGTGAGTATATATGCAAGAGCCCAGGAGTGAAGATATGCCCTTTTTAGTCAGTGAAGTCAAAAGTCAAAAAGTAAGGACAATTTAGAAGGGAACAAGATGAGAAGCTGGCAAATTTAAGACACTTCAATATCTGTCAACACCTCTGAATAAAACAACTATCAGAGGGTGATGGCCAATTCCATACTTCTCCATCTCACACCTTGTGCAAGTTGCTATGTTGGTCAATTTCAACACATGAATATTCAGGAAGGTGGATTCTGGAAAAGTTAGTTCTCACTGTAACCAAGTTGGCAACAGAATGATCTGACAGGTTTTTGAATCAAGGTATGTGAGGATTGCATATGTTGATGCATGTAAAATGTCGTGTAAATCATTTTTGTCTGTGAACGTTAACTGCTACAAGAATTATCTCCCCCTCTCCTAACAGCAAATACGTCTAGGAATATGAACTCCAATATGAAAGATGTTACAAGAATTGGAAGAGAGCTACACAGCAGTAGCACACAGGAGGAAAATGAAACAAGTGAAATCCTGTGATTCTGCCCTTTAACCTCTGAAGGTACATTTCAGGATTCAAGAAAGAGAGAACTGAAATTGTACACCAGCTCAAATTGTAGTACATTTTACAGTAAGGTCCCCTTACCAGCAGGAATAGTTTTCAAGACTCTCAACGAGTGTTCAAAACTGGATAATATGAAAACCTATATATACAGTTTTTTCTTATACATTCATACCTATGATTTTTTAAATTGATACATTAAGCATAATGAAAGATTAATAAATATTATTAATAAAAGAATAATTATAAGTATATACTATAATAAAAGTTAAATGAATAGGCTCAATCTCTCTGCCTTTTTCTTGAAATATTGTACTGTGCTCACCATTCTTCTACATGTGATGCTGTGAGATTGTACAATGCCTCTGTGATTAAATGAGGTGAATTTGAGGGTACTGTGATACAGCACTAGGATACCACATGAGATATTTGAAGACAAGCACTGTAAAATGAGGACTGAAACTATCAAAAAGAAAAACAGAGAGGAGGGGAAACCACCTTATGAAATACAAAAGAGTCATAGTGAGAACAAAACATTTCATATCTTTGGTTGGGCCAAACAACTGTAATCCTAGCAACTTGGTAGGTTGAGAGAGGAAGATGTCAAGTTCAAGGCCAGCTTCAGCAACTTAGCAAGGTCCTAGTCATCTTAGCAAGACCCTGTCTCACAATAAATAATAAAAAAT